>NC_141694.1:955557861-956950409 GCF_964263255.1 Lissotriton vulgaris
TGTATGGCTTTAATGGTGCTTCCAGGTTTGTAGGGGCTCTTTCTTTTATTGTGTAAAGTTAAGCAAGGGCGGGTGTGGAGGTGGTGTAGTGGTACTGCAACTTTTTATAAACCGTCTTATGGTATGGTGTATGTTTTAGTTGCACATTTGCAGGTTTTAATACCTTTTGATGATGAGCATTCCGACAGACACCTGTTGGCATTAAGTCTATGTATGGCTATAGTGGCGCTAACAGGAGTGCTGGGGCTCGTTGTTTGATTTCGTAAGGTTAAGCAAGGGCAGGGGCAGGGGTGGGGGTGGGGTGAGGGAGGTGGGTATGTTGCTGATTATAACACAGCCATTTATAACGTGGACATGTGAAGCTAGTAAAGCTGATGTATTTCCACTGGGCCCATTTATAAACCGTGCAATGGGATGGTTTATGTTTTACCCGCCAATTTGCATGTTTGCATACTTTTGCTAATACCCGTTACGGCAGACACCTGTTAAAATTAACTCTGTTTATTGGTATAGTGGCGCTATTAGGAATGGTGGGGGTTTCTGTTTCATTTCTTACGGTTAAGCAAGGGCGGGGGTGGCGGAGGTGGGTATGATGGTGATTACAACACAGAATTTAGTAACGTGCAGATGTCAAGCTACTAAAGGTGATGTACTACCAGTGAGACTATTTAAAGAGTGCCCTATGGCATGGTATATGTTTTACCTGCAAATTTGCATGTTTTAATACGTTTTGCTGATGAGCGTTTCAGGAGACATCTGTTGAAATTGAGCGTCTGTATGGCTATAGTGGCGCTTCCAAGTTTGCTGGGGCTCTTTCTTTTAGTGCGTAAACTTAAGCAAGGGCGGGTGTGGAGGTAATATAGTGCTACTGCGACTATTTATAAACAGTCTTATGGTATGGTGTATGTTTTAGTTGCAAAATTGCAGGTTTCAGTACCTTTTGATGATGAGCGTTCCGGCAGACACTTGTTGTCATTAAGTCTATGTATGGCTATAGTGGCCTTAACGGGAGTTCTGGGGCTCGTTGTTTGATTTTGTCAGGTTAAGCAAGGGCAGGGGCAGGGGTGGGGGTGTGGGAGGTGGGTATGTTGCCTATTATAAAATGAACATTTGTAACATGGACATGTGTAGCTAGTAAAGGTGATGTTGTTCCACTGGGCCCATTTATAAACTGTGCTATAGGATGGTTTATGTTTTACCCTCAAATTTGCATGTTTAAATATGTTTAGCTGATGAGCGTTTCAAGAGACATCTGTTGAAATTAAGCATCTGTATGGCTACAGTGCTGCTTCCAGGTTTCCTGGGGCTCTCTCTTTTATTGCGTAAAGTTAAGCAAGGGCGGGTGTGGAGGTGGTATAGTGGTACTGCGACTATTTATTAACCGTCTTATGGTATGGTGTATGTTTTAGTTGCAAAATTGCATGTTTCTATACCTTTGATGATGAGCGTTCCGGCAGACACCTGTTGGCATTAAGTCTATGTATTGCTATAGTGGCGCTAACAGTAGTGCTGGGGCTCGTTGTTGGATTTCGTAAAGGTTAAGCAAAGGCAGAGTTGGGGCTGGGGAGGTGGGTATGTTGCTGATTATAACACAGACATTTGTAACGTGGACATGTGTAGCTAGTAAAGGTGATGTAGTTCCACTGGGCCCATTTATAAACTGCTCTATGGCATGATATATGTTTTATCCGGAAATTTGCATGTTTTCAGGACTTTTGTTGCTGAGCGTTCCGGCAGACACTTGTTGAAATTAAGTTCCTGTAATGCTATAGTGGTTTTACCAGGTTTGCTGGGGCTCTTTCTTTGATTTTGTAAGGTTAAGCAAGGATGGAGAAGAGGATGGTGTAACGGCAGTGGGCCTATTTATGAACCGCTTTATGGTATGGTATAAGTCTTACTCGCAAATTTGCATGTTTTAACACCTTTTGGTGATGAGTGTTACAGCAGACGGCTACACAAATCACAGAACATTTCTGTGGATAACAAATCTTCGTGCTGATAGACACTCTTGCACTGTGGTAGAAGGCTACCAGCGTTGATGGCAAATTAGGAAACTTGGTGCCATTGCAGATTTCAATGGAAGCTTGGACTATTTCATTGTTACTATGGTCTAGTCAGGGTTTTAAATGGGTAAAATACTGGGGGTGTTCTAAAAGGGGCGGGCAAACTTCTGAAAAGGGTGCCGGCTGTCTAAGTAGGGGCGTGGTCTAAATCAAGATAACTAGCATTGTGTGCTTAAGAAAATCCCCTCCAATTATCCTACATTCGGAAAACACACTCTTTAAAGGATATCCCTTCCTCCTACAATGCAGCTCACCTAGCATGATGTCTCCATTTCTCAGTAGTGAGCAAAATAAGCATGCGCGCATCGATGTGCTTGCTCTCATTACAGTCCAATAAAAAAAAGAATAGTGACTACCTTTGCGAGGGAAGAAAATAGAGCCCGATAGAGACCCCTGAAAATAACTGCCGGTGCTGAGACCCGGCCCACTTAAAGTCCTGCATCCATCCATCTTAAGCACTGTGCCATCCAACCATCTTTCATTTCATTCATACATTCCCACATACATACATACATACATCTGTCCCTGCAGTTACCTAAGCATCTATCAGCCCACTCGCCTATGGTAAGCACTGTACCATCCATCCAGTCATACGCCCATATATCCATACATACATTTGTCCCAGAACCAATCCTAAGCATCTATCAGCCCACCCTTCTTTCCTAAGTACTGGTTCATGCTCCATTCATCCTTTTATCCATCCATACATCTATCCATGTACCTATCCATTCAACCATCTGGCCATCCATCCACTCGCCCTTTCAATTATCCGTCCTTATTTCCATGTACCCTCCGTGCCCGATCCTAAATAAAGCGTATTATACTCCTCCACCCAGCCTCTTAAGGGGCCGAAAAGGCTGGCGTAAGCATTGACAGGGAGATGTTTCTGATAAAAAACAAGAAAGCTTTCAGTTGCTCTTTGTGGACCATAGTTCACCACCCTTCTTTGGTGGTGTTTTAAACAAAGGTTGATCCAGCAAATGAAATGTAAAGCAGTTTTTCAGTGTAAGATGTTAATTTAGAAACATAACGTTTTGTCCATTTCTATAGAGGAAATGTAAATTGTAAATTGATACTTGTATAGCGCACTACTCACCCGCAAGGGTCTCAAGGCGCTTGTACAAATACCGCTGTGGAACCCATCCTGGCTTTCCCTGTAAGGCGTCCACTCCAGGGCACCCCCAAGGTGGAGGCCAGGCATCCTTAGCGTAGTGGAGATTAAGCAAGCTATTGCCCAGAGTTGCAGAGTGGGACTCCATGATTGGAATAGGCACCGAGGGGAGAATTATCAGGTCCGTAGAATTTTGAGCCCAAGACCCGCCGAGGCGGGGAATTGAACCCTGGTCCCGGGCTAGACCTCTGCATCAGGGTCTGCTGCTCTAACCGTTGAGTCACACTTCTCCAGCATACACCGAACAGTGCTTTAAACTGGCCGTGACTGACAGATACTGAATACCTGTAGTTCTTACATTTGAGAGGGTATACCAGACAGCTAATTTGGGGTGGTGAGAACCTGCCCTTCTATATTTCCATGTGAAGCACAGTATAGGGATATAAAGGTAATACCAAAGCTATTATCTTCATATTAAATAGGGGGTGAGAACTAAGTGAGCTAGGCAAAGCGTGGATTTTCGTGGCACTAAAACAAGACACTGTGAAAGGTCAGAGCAGGGTCGTACTGGGGTTGGCTGCCTGTGGTTGTCTCCAGAGGTGCAACCAGAGCACAATTTCGGGGAAGGCTATTTCTTTCAGCAATAGGCAGAGTGGGGATGTAGGGGCTCTAAAAAGGGGCGAAAAAGAACAGGGTCTCACTTACAAGCAAATGGGCTTTTTAAGACCTGTGAAGTACTCGGGTGCGACTCTGTGTGTGTGCCCGGGAAGCGGTCTCATAGATTCCAGATCGATGGGTGTTGCGCACATGGTGGTCTCTCTAGTAATCACCCGACGATGATGTTGCTCCAGTGCTGCAAAAAGAGAAGGGAAATCCTGAGGGAAAATGGCTCTCTATAAAGGATTTCCCTTCTCCTACAATGCTACTCACCTGGCATGATGTCTGCACTTCTCAGAAGTAAGCAATGTGCATGCTCTCGCAATCTCAGTGAAGTGAAGTGCAGTTAAAAAAAACAACGGACTACCTTTGCGAGGTTCGAAAATAGAGCCCCATAGAGACCCGTTTCGAGGTCACCAAAATAAACTGCTGGTGGTCAGACCCCCACAGACCCCCCAACTTAAAGCCCTGGGTGCAGTGTTATGTTTGCAAAGTTGTACATAAAATTGTTAGGCTAATAATGGTAATTTTTGTTTGTGCCGTTTGGTTGATAATATCAAAGATTACAATTTTTAAAAATACTATCTATATAGTTGTCTGCGGTGGGTTGCAGAGGGAGTGCGGTGGGGTGGTGGGGTGCGGTGGAGAGGTGAAAAGTACGAGGTAGTGCAGTTCTATATAAATTGTAAAGGTGAATGCAAATAATTAAATAAATACTTGGTGTATGTTCTATGGCACTACTTGTCATCCTACTGCTCCTATATTTGATCAAAAGGAAAGATTTCCAATTAGAAAAAAATGAGAGTAGTACGCAAACAGTGTCTTGTAGTACAAATAGTAGACAATTTTTGAAAAAAATATTACGAATATTTAATGAAAAAAAGATCACACAAAGCAAAAAGAAGAATTTTTCAAGTAAGGAGAAGCAGACTTTAATTTCAAATACCAGGAAAAGGAAACATGATAAAGAAACAGTATCTGTTACTCGGAGACAAAAGCAATTTCAAGAAATTCATCAGACTTTTTCGATATAGAATTTAATGAAAACATGCTGCAAATATAAAAAGAAAGTGCTGCAATTCAAAGAGAAGCAATGTATTGAAAGTATAGTGGATAGTGTATTCAATTTAAAACAGAGGTAATTCATTCTAATTTTGAAGAGAGTCAAAGTGTTTGATAAAATAGTCAAAGTGTTGAAAGACAAAAGTAGAAGAAAAAGACTTGTGATCAGAACCAAATTTGCAAAATCTTTAGTGGACATTGGAAACATACTTCTACTAGTGAGCTTTTTTTAATGAGGAAAGTTACTTTCAGGAAAATAGTTTACCATTTGCAGTTGATACTGGAGGTAGTTGCTATGAAGTTCAGGATGGTTGTCCTCTTCCAAAAGAGCAAATGGTTGGTAAAAGTGCAGAAGAGTTAATAGGTGAAGAAGTGCAAGGGAAACGTACACAAGCTCCTGTGTATAAGTGGGGTTGTAGCAGTATTTGTAGTATTCTACAGGAATCTATTGATGTAATGTGAAATTTGCTACGAAAATATAGTCAGAAAAGTATTAAACAGCAGATTGAGTTGTTACAAGGACTAGATCCATGTAATGTAAGAAAATATACTGAGAAGTATGGGCATTCTCTAGCTTGTCTTTCAAGAAAAGTGTGTAAAAGTGTTTTTCATCACTTGAGGATGTTAGCAGTACACCATTCAGAAATGCGGAAGTTTGTAAGGAAACTGTACTATGTAAAAAGTCCTGCATTATAAGTAAACTGAATACATGTTTTTTACATGGTTCTTTATCAGATGTTCACAAAAAGTGTGATGATATTGAAATGCAATATTTTGGTTCAGAAGAGCAGTCCATAGAAAGTGAAAGTTTGACCATTACAAATGTTGGAGGAGATGGGAAAGTGATTAGCACCAATCAGTGTGAAGAAGAAATTGGAAAGTTTAATGTAGTGTGCACTGAAATACCAAACTGTGTTTGTGTTTGTTGTCGACGTACTCATTATGAAAGTCAAACAAGGAATGTTGATTTGTATTTGAAAAATGAAAAGGAGAACAATGGTAAGTGGGTAGAATTTGCAACTTACTTGTTGATGGAAGGTTGATTTGAGTTAGGTAGTGATCAACGTATATGTAAATATTATTACAACAAATTAGAAGAGAACAAAATGCCTGCTAGAGCAGTACATAATAACTTAGAATTAGTAGCTATTCTGGAGGAACTGGCAGAATTGAATACATATTAGTCCATTCTAAGTCAATCTGCTCATCCTTTTCAAACTATAATTCAGTTGGAGCCTAAAACAGGTAAACTGCCACCAACAGATTTGCAAAGAGGACTGAAAGAAAGATTGGTGTACTTACCTTTGGATTTTAAGAAAAGTATTGAAACTATTGCTGGAGAGAAAGAGGAAAACGAGGCAGTATTCATTCTAGTAAATGGTGTACCAACAAAGTGTCAGAAAATATGGCAAGAATTTCTGGATGTTATTAAAGTTGAAAAGGCTACCTTGTATCTTATAGAGAACAATATTTATTACAAAACTGTAAATGTGGATGAACAGGTAATAAGTTTAGAAGATGAATCTGAAATTTCAAGTGGTCAAATAGAGAAAGTGGACAAGTCAAGGACTGAAGAGATTTCTGAACATTACACAATATTTCCTTTGCATTCAAAAGAAGTAATAGGAAGCAGTATTGAGTTTTTTCAAATGAAAAAAGCACAGGGAACTCCAATGAGTGTATGGGAGAAAAGCTTGGAAGGTCGTTGGTTTCCACAGCTGTTTCCTACTGGAGAAGGTTGATGGTAGGATGACCGACCTGTACGGATTCCAGCTTCAAAATATCGGTCAACAAGATTATATTCTGAAGATCCTAGATTTCGACAGTGCATTCTATACATATTTCACCGTTTGTTTGAAAGTGAACAGTCTTCTCTGTCATATGCAGTGAACTACATACTTAAAACTGGAGTTTTAACAATCACTTCTTTCTGCTAAATAATTTGTGGAGAAAGTTCAAAAAACAGATGAAAATTGAGAAGCACAGTTAATCAATTTGATGGCATAACATCGTACATAATAAAATCAGAAAAAACAGAGATGAAACAAATGTGGGAAGAAATTGTACCAGAGAAAAGCCTCAGTAAAAAATTGTACAGCTTTACTTTGAAAATGCTTTCCCACCGAGAAATTGGATTGTATGAATGTTCAGACCGCTTGTGCTCTTCAAGTTTATATTCAAAGTCACAAGGAATCATTTGGGTAAGTTTAGGTCTTGTCTGCAAATGAAGTAGAGTGTTGAAATCATTTGAAGAAATTGAAGAATTAGCAGCAAATGAACCAGACAGTACAGACATTCTTAAAACTAATATGTTGGACACCTACTATCTGAAAAGGAGTTGACATCTGGGACAGCTATGTCTGTATGAAGTACTTCAACATTACAGCTTCAAAAGAAATGTTAAACAGAATTTAAAAGAAGGAAAATATGCAGTAGTTGAATGTCATGGTTGTTTAGTAAAACATGCAAAGGGTAATCTCATAAAACACAAGAAACTTAGTTGTGAAACTTCAGATAAGAGAGAATTTTACTATTTAGCACTTCTGCAAATGTTTAAACCATGGCCTAGCGAAAGTGAATTACCCGGAGACTTTTACTGCTACGAAGTTTTTTTTAATACATGTAAAGATAGCATTGCATGTACAATTTTTCCTACATATTTAAAAATGTTGAATGATGAAGTTAAACACGAAAAGACTATTACAGCTGAAATAGCTAATGAAAGTTCTCAATATAGTCAAAGTAGTGCTTCATGTATCAAGGTCCTCTTGGACAAACAATGTTGGAAAATGAAGCAGGGATTGCTATGCATGAAGTCAAAATTGCAATACAACAAACACACGAGGAGAATATTACATGGGAAAACTTAGAAGAACAAGTAAATGTTGAACAGAAAGAAATATATGTACAAGTGAGAGAACGGATAGAACATGGTTTGTTTGAAAAAAAAGAATGCGTGTGTTAATCTTTTAAACCTCTTCTGATGTACATCAGTGGCCAAGCTGGGACAAGTAAAAGTTTTTTAATTAAAGTTTGACCAGTTATCCTAAAAAAAACTACTGGTTCACATTTATGTTTGTGGTAACAGCTCCAACTGGATTAGCTGCACACAATGTTTAAGGAGATCCTTTTGCATAGATTATTGATGTTACCAATTGAGCATGATAATTAATTAGAATATCAGAAGTTGTCTGAAGAAGATTCTTATGAAGTGCCAAGAGTGCTGAAGAAAATGAAACTTTTCATTATTGATGAGGTGAGCATGGTCTCAAACTTAATGCGTGCTTTTGTACACTTAAGAATGCAACAGGTATCAAAAATAGATTATGACATTTTCTTTGGAGGAAAACATTCAATTGTATTTGGAGATCTGCTACAACTAATACCTGCAAAAGGAGAACCAGTGTTTAAAACTCTTCTACATGAAGACACTAAGAAATCTTTGGGAAGTATTGGAAATGTGAATCTGTGATTACATTTTAAATATAGAGAACTCACTCAGGATATGTGACAAGCAACAAAAGAAGATTAGGCAAATATTCTAAAAGATGTAAGAATTGGTGTTCTAAGCAAACATGATAAACAAGCTTTTCAAAGTCATCTACTACAGAACTGGTTTACAAATGAAAACACACCAGCAGAAGTATTGTAGAAGAAAATAAAAGAAAAAAAGTCAATAGTTTGCTTAATGCCGTAATACAGTGGAAGAGTGTTATACATTTAATAGAGAGCTTATGAAATTGTTCACATTGAAGCTATTGATAAAATCGAGCATCAAGGAATAACAATTATTCTTTCAGAAAAACTACAGACTAAATTGGATTCTTTGGAAAAGTCTGTATCAAAAACTGCTGGCTTAGAAAAAAATGTAGATGTATGTTTAAGCTGTTGGGTCATTTTAAAGCGTAATCTGAATGTTGAAGAAGGCTTAGTGAATGGAACAACGGGTAAAGTTGTTGATTTTGTGAAATATCAAAATAGAAATATAATTGAATTCTTGAAAGTTAAATTTTATTAGATTACAGAGGTAAGACAGATTGCACATTCTGCTGCATGTTTTTTGCTTGTAAAAGACTTGTATGTTCATAGAAAACAGTTTCCCTTCTGTTTAGCATATGCAGTAATTATTCATAAATCTCAAGGTTTAAGTGTGGATAATGCTTTGGTAAATGTAGGAAGAACAGTGTTTAAAGAGGGAATGGCATATGTTGCATTATCTTGTGTTAGAACATTGTCTGGTTTGTATTTAATTGATTTTGATAAGAACAAGGTTAGTGCTGATGTTAATTGTGAAAGAGAATATAATTGTTTGAGAAGGCTATATGCTCCAAGTTTAGGTGCATATCCTATTTATGAGAAACGTGTTGTGTGTTCAAAACAGAAACAATTTGAAGAATCAACTATGGTTGAAATGCAGAAAGAAAATCAAGAGAAAAGAAAAAATGTAAAGAAGCTGAAAATACAAACAAGTGATGATGTTGTTGGATACCAATTAGAAAATGCTTCTGGTGTCAACTGCTATGGTATTGTTATTCTAAATGTTATATTTTATCTTGAAGATGTTTGTGGTGAATTATGGAAAGTCAGGAAAAAAGATTATGTTTGGCACTTTATACTTTATTTCAAGAATTGAGAACTGATAGAAGTAAGATCCATTCAGCTTCTGGCATTCGCCAACTGTTGGATGCATGTTCTGGATCTTTAATGTTCAGCCCTAATATACAACAAGATGCACAAGTATTTCCGATGGTTATGCTTGGAGTACTAGAAGATGAAGGAATTCAGATTGAGAATTTATTTGGACTCAGTTACAAATGGAAACATAAATGTAAACAGCGTTCATTAACTTCAAGCACTATAGTTGACAGTGCACGATTTCTATATTTAACAATACCTATTTGCAAATCTGTACCATTTTCCAAATTAGTAAGAAGCTGATCATGAGATGATGTGTTCACGTTGTAAATCAACAGTGCTATCAACATTATGCCTAGAAAGATACGGAAAATATTTGATTGTAATGCTGCAATGCTGTGGACCAAATGGAAGAAAAGTGGAAACCAAAATTAAAATTGTTGTTGCTAGTCTAGTATCTATTTCTGGAAGAACTTTTGCAACAGTTGCTATTGTTTTCCATGCTGAAAATACTACTAAAAGTGGACAATATACAGTTTATTTGAAGTGTAATAATGGTTGGAATCACTGCAATAATACACACTTGGAAATGAAATTGAGATTGCCTTAGGAATTACCCAACTCATACTTGATATTTCTGAATCAAAGATTTTAGATACACCATTCAGCTTTGTGGGAAGGTGTAAAGATACCTTAAGGAATTCATATTGGATGCTTTCAAAGCAAAATGTTTGAGACATTATTTGGCGTATTGGGAAAATGTGCACAGAAACTACGAAGTAAAGGTAAGATTTGAAGATTGGAAATAGTATTGGATGTGTTATTTGTGTTGATTTTGTATTATATTTGTGAGTATTAGGGATTTGTTTTTTTTAACAATCTAGTTGATTGTTTTTTTCCCTGCTGTTTATGATGAAACTACTCTGACATCACTGTGAATAGTGAAGTTAAGTGGAACTGATGACAGCAAAAAAAGGGAGAACAATTGTTATCTGAATGTTAAATTATTTTGTATTAATTAAAAACTCATTGTAATTTGTGATATGTATTACATTACATAGCAATCTTTGCAGTTTATTTTATGTAGTTGAAAAGTTAGAAAAAACAGTACTAATGACAAATACACAATAGTAGTTTGATATTTAAAAAACCTTTGATATTCACTGAAAAAACCATAGGTTTCAGGGACGCTATAGTTAGAAATTAGTATTTAAAAAAAACATTGAAATTCACTGAAAAAAACCATAGGTTTCAGTGACGTTATAGTTAGAAATTTGCATTTAAAAATACCTTAGAAATTCACTGAAAAAAACATAGGTTTCAGAGACGTTATATTTAGCTGGACATTTGACTCATATAAAACCAGAGAAATTTGCCTGTTATAGTTAGTTGAGCTAACTATAACTCACGCGCCTGCATTGCACTGCTGATGACGACACATATTACATCCCTCATGACATGGTCAGTGACATCACTCATGACATCACTGATGACATCTATAAGGTTTTTTAAATACAAATTTCTAACTATAGCATCCCTGAAACCTATGATTTTTTCAGTGAATATATATATTTATTCACTGAAAAAACCATAGGTTTCACACCAGTTATAGTTAGGAATTAGCATTTTAAAAACCTATGAAATTCACTGAAAAAACCATAGGTTTCACACCTGTTATAGTTAGGAATTAGCATTTAAAAAACCTATTAAATTCACTGAAAAAACCATAGGTTTCACACCAGTTATAGTTAGCTGGAAATTTTACTGACATAAAACCATTGAAATTCCCACGTTATAGTTAGTTGGACTCACTATAACTTGCGCGCCTGCACCACCACCAGGAGGACCACCACAACATCACATTGGTGGTCAAGAAGAAGAGGAGGAGGAGGAAGAGGAAGAGGGGAGGAGGAGGAGGTGGCTGGAAGAACACAATACCCCATACCAACCCAAGCCACACATTGTATGGGAGTTTTTTTCCATCCCTGAGGGAAAAAAGAAAGTGAATGCGGCAAAGGTGACTTGCCTTATCTGTGACATGGAACTTTTAAGGGGTAACCCAAATAAAAAATATTCATTTGGGAATAATAACATGATTAGGCACATGTAGCGCAAGCATCCGAACCACTATGCTGCCGCAGAGATGAGAGAACTGGCCAGCAACCCTCCCCAATCTACACCCAGCACCTCCAAACGAAAACCACCCACTCCATCGGGACCAGAGACAAGGGAGACAATCCCTTGCATACAACCATGGTTTGGAGAATTTAGGGTCACATGTATTTTTTGTGGTAAGACATTCTCCTATGGTGAGCAGAGCCTAAAGCTCATCCTCCTTGCTGGTGACAACCACAATTGCCCCAAAAAACCCAAATTTTTTCCTAATTTTTTTTACTCCAGTTGAGCCATTTTCAATTCCCTGTTTTTTGTTTCTCCACATAAAAATAACAAAAAAATACAAAATAGTTCATAAAAGCCAAAAAAAGTACAAAATGTTCAAAAAACATAAAAAAAATATAAAACAACAAAAAGAAGAAAAAAAAACAGTTCTTTTTAGAACTACCTCCAAATTATAAAAAAAGGCTACATTTTTTTAAAACTCTATCATTCTTTTTTCCCCATGGAACGCTCCCCGGTACGCTCCGCGGTGCGCGAACCAAGCGCTCCCCCCCGCGCAAATAAAAAAAAAAATTTAGTTTTGCCCCGCGGGGCCCTTTTATAGCCCCCACATCAAACCTAGGGGGTCAGGGGGGGTCTACTCTGCCCCTTATGGTCATTTCCCCCTTTGTTTTTGCCACCTCTTGTGTCTCGATCCTACTGAGACACAAGATGGCGGCCGCTCCAGATTGTTTCGAATGTTTACAGACACCCGAGAGCCAATCAGCTTTCCGTGCGCACCTCGCGTGGCGCGCCCGGAGCGCGCCCCGGTGTGCGTACCGGGGCGCGGCCATAGATATATATATTTTTTTTAACCTAAATTACTCAAAAAGCACTGGAGCACATTTCTTGAGACATAGCAAAGGCACATCGGGCTACCAGTCCCTACAATTTTTCCAAGTTTGGTGGAAATCCATTCAGCCGTTCGGGCTAAAAGTGAGGTCGACCGCCCTATGAAAATTAATATGGGGAAAACACGTTTTGGGACCCCCCTTTTATCTTGGCTCCAGCTTGACGAATCCCCCCCAAACTTTCAAGGAAGGACCGGAGCTTCCCGAGGCAAATTTGAGGACATTTTCAGGCAGATTCGTCAACCGGCACTAAAGTTATTCACAATAGAATTTTGAGATTTTGCATTGAAAAAAATCCTAACTATAACTACCGACTGGCGACCGCCAGGTTTTTGTTACCGTGATCAGGGACAGTTTGATGTCCGAAACGCGGAGGTGGGGAACCTACAGAAAATAAACTAACAAGCTCAACAATCGAAGTAGTGTGCGGCGTTTTCTCTGTTGAAGAGTGTTTGCTGAAAACATTAACTGCGAGGGTGTCCTGAACCTTGCCGCCAGCACCAGCTATGCTCCTCTCATCTTGGGACATTTGCTATTATATTTATATATATATATATATATATATATATATATATATATATATATATATATTACCTACTGGCGGTCGCCAGTAGGTAGTTATAGTTAGGATTTTTTTCAATGTTAAATCTCAAAATTCTATTTGGAATAACTTTGGCACCGGTTGACGAATCTGCCTGAAAATTTCCTGAAAATGGCCTCGTCGAGCTCCGGTCCTTTCCTGAAAGTTTGGGGGGGATACGTCATGCGGGGGCCGAGATAAAAGGGGGGTCCCAAAACGCATTTTCCCCATGTTAATTTCCATAGGGCGGTCAATTTCACTTTTAGCCCGAACGGCTGAATGGATTTACACCAAACTTGGCAAAATTGTAGGGACTGGTAGCCCGATGTGCCTTTGCTATGTCTCAAGATATGTGCTCCAGTGGATTTTGAGTAATTTAGGTTCAAAAAAATATATATATCTATAGGCGCTCTCCCGTGCGCGCACCGGAGTGCGCTCCAGGCGCGACACGCGACTTGCGCGCAGAAAGCTGATTGGCTCTCAGTTGTCTGTAAACATTCTAAACAGTCCGGAGCGGCCGCCATCTTGTGTCTCGGTAAAATCGAGACACAAGGGGTTTGAAAAAAAAGGGGCAAATGACCATAAGGGGGAAGAGTAGACCCCCTCTGACCCCCTAGGTTTGATGTAGGGACTAAAATAGGGTCCTGCAGGGCATTAAAAAAATTTTTTCGTTTTACGCGGGGGAAGCGCATGGTACGCGCACCGGCGAAGCACGGGGAAAATCCAGGACCATATTTATGAAGGCCTTGCGCTGCCAGTTTTGCGCCTCCTGTGCGTCAATTTTTGTGACGCACCAGCGGTGTAAAAAAATGCGTATTGTTATGCAATATTTAAAAAGTGACGCATCTATCTAGATGCGTCACTTTTTAAATATAGTGCAACGAGGTACATTTTATTACACTGCTGGTGCGATGCGTCACTTTTCTGTGCGCACTCCTTATGACATTCCAGATGTGTTATATTTAATGTATGACGAATCATGTTGCAAGGAGTTACAGATACGTCAGTATTTCTGACATATCTGTAAACATAAAAGTGATGCGAGGCAGGTGCAAGATTTTGACGCAACAGCATCCTAAAAGTGACGCAGAGAAATCTTATAGATTTCAGTACGTCGTTATTACCAAGCTTTTTGCGGGGGAATGCCCCCTTTGTATACATTATACCTGACGCAGATATAATGTGGCGCAGAGTTTTAAAAAGTGACCCATGTACCTAGATGCGTCACTTTTTAAAAATAGCGTCAGGTATAATGCATGCAGAGGGGGTGTTCTTCCGCAAAAAGCTTTGTAATAGCGACGCAGTGAAATCTTTGAGATTTCACTGCGTCAGTTTTAGGATGCTGTTGCGTCAAAATCTTGTGCCTGCTTTACAGCAGGTATTAGACTGAGGCAAGACCTTTCACATACTGCTTTCCACATTTGAAAGGACACATTACTGGAGTTGCGTCACTTTTGTGACGCACTCCAGCAATGCGTTACTTGGAATGTCATAAGGAGTGCGCACAGAAAAGTGACGCATTGCACCAGTAGTGTAAAAAAATGTGCCTCGTTGCGTTATATTTAAAAAGTGAGGTATCTAGGTAGATGGGTCACTTTTTAAAATCAAGCGCCACATTATATCTGCGTGAGGTATAATGCATGCAGAGGGGGTGTTCTCCCACTAAAAGCTTTGTAATAGCGACGCAGTGAAATGTTTGAGATTTCACTGCGTCACTTTTAGGATGCTGTTGCATCCTTTAAATATAGTGCAACGAGGCACATTTTATTACACTGCTGGTGTGATGCGTCACTTTTCTGTCCACAGTCCTTATGACATTCCAGATGTGTCATATTTAATGTATGACGAATCATGTTGCAAGGAGTTACAGATACGTCAGTATTTCTGACATATCTGTAAACATAAAAGTGATGCGAGGCCGGCGCAAGATTTTGACGCAACAGCATCCTAAAAGTGACGCAGAGAAATCTCATAGATTTCAGTACGTTGTTATTACCAAGCTTTTTGCGAGGGATTGCCCCCTCTGCATACATTATACCTGATGCAGATACAATATGGCGCAGAGTTTTAAAAAGTGACCCATGTACCTAGATGCGTCACTTTTTAAAAAATAGTGTCAGGTATAATGCATGCAGAGGGGGTGTTCCTTGCAAAAAGCTTGGTAATAATGACGCAGTGCGTCACTTTTAGGATGCAGTTGCGCCAAAATCTTGCGCCTGCTTCACAGCAAACCTTTCACATGGTGCTTTTTCCATGTGAAAGGACACATTACTGGAGTTGCGTCACTTTTGTGACGCACTCCTGCAATGCGTTACTTTTGTGTTTACAGATATGTTAGAAATACTGACATATCTGTAACTCCTTGCGAATTGATTAGTCATATATTAAATATGACATATCTGGAATGTCATAAGGAGTGCGTCCAGAAAAGTGACGCATCGCTATTTTCACGTAGCGATGCGTCACTTTTCAGAAATGAGGCCTCCAGTTTATTCACTGTGTCATAACTTTCTTTTCTAACACTCACCTTCTTTCATTCCTCCTACTTCACTTCCTTTCACCTCTCATACCTTTCTGTTCTTTCTTACTCATTCTCCTTTCAATTATCAATGCACTATATTTCACTTACTCTTCATTTTTTAAGATTATAGCTCTTTGATGAGAATTGGAGGTAGTTCTGAAAAGAACTTTTGTTTTTCTTCTTTTAACTGAACAGGAACAAAAACAGGGAATAGAAACTGCTCAACAGGAGCAAAAAGAAAAGAAAAAAATTAGGGGTGGGAAGGGCAGTGATGGTTCTCCAATGCCCGAACCATGAGCAGGACACTTTGCTCCCCATAGGTGAGGAGTTGATTGCAGTATCTGCATCTGACGACCCCATGGTTGAATGCAGGTTGAATGTTTGCTACCTGCCCCTGTGATTGTTCTCTTCCAGAAGAAGTTGCTCCTCCTGTTGATGTAGAGGCCCCATCTCTGGGAACCTCTTGTGCCAGAGCCCTGACACTTTCCCGGGCAAAATTCTGGGGGTGCTTCCTCTCCACATGGCGAATCATGGTGAAGTTGCCAAAAGAGTATTTTTTTGGGGGGTTACCCCGTGACAGGACCTGTTTGCAGATCCTGCACTCTACTTTTGGTGCATTCACCTTCTTCTGGCCTGCTGGAAACTTAAAAAATTTCCAGATGAAATGTTCCTTCACCTTTGGGGTAGGAGGCTCTTCATCAATGAAATCATTGGAGTCATCTTCACTGCTGGATGGTCTGGCAGCCATGATGAATCCAGGAATATGGAGCAGCAAAAAAGGCAGGTCTTTCAGTCACAAAAGTGAAAGAAGAAGTGAAGGAAATGGGTGGGGATTTCATTCATTGTAAAAAAAAACTGTTAGCAACCAATGAAAAGTGTTATTTTAGGGTCACATGACCCGACTCGTTTACGCTGCGCGCTCCGGAGCACTTCCGGTGCGTTTACGCAGCGCGATCGTAGGCGCTTCCGGGGCGCAAACGTGGCGCGATCGTAGGCGCTTTTCCGTGCGTTTAGGCGCCGCGCACGTAGGCGCTTCCGAGGGCACTTACGTTGCGCGCCGAAGTGACGTCATCAATCTTTTATAGAAATGCATAATCATTTTCCATATTAAAAAAAACAAATTTTATTTGTATGGTACGAAATGTTTTGCATTATTATTAACTTTTCCTTCATATTTTTTTTTCACAAACGACAGTTGCGCTCTGGGTGCGCTTTCAGATGAGCTCTCGGAGAAGCTTACAGGAGAGCTTAGCTGAAAGCTTCCCGGAGCGCGCACCCAGAGCGCAAAAGAAAAAAATTATAAAAAAAAAAATGAATACTTAAAAAAAAACAGCAAATTGTAAAAAAAAAAAAGGTTAGAAACTCGATATACAAAGGAATTAGCATTTAAAAAACCTATGAAATTCACTGAAAAAACCATAGGTTTCACACCAGTTATAGTTAGGAATTAGCATTTAAAAAACCTATGAAATTCACTGAAAAAACCATAGGTTTCACACCAGTTATAGTTAGGAATTAGCATTTAAAAAACCTATTAAATTCACTGAAAAAACCATAGGTTTCACACCAGTTATAGTTAGCTGGAAATGTTACTGATATAAAACCATTGAAATTCCCACGTTATAGTTAGTCGGACTCACTATAACTTGCGCGTGCAATGCACTGCTGATGACATCACATATTACATCACTCATGACATGGTCAGTGACATCACTCATGACACCATCCTTGTGACATAGTGACAGACCTTCTTTCACTATAATGTAACCCTTGAGACACATATTCAAAAATAGAAACTGAAATTTTAAAAAAAATGGAGATACCTATATCAGTTACAACAAGCAATTCAGTAATTCCACTATCTATATACACATCCACTCATTCACCAACAGTTCTATATAGTCACTCATACATATACTCACTCATCATATGAAGTGATACACCTATACATCCTGTTACACACCGACATTCATCCAAAAGTTACTCACACACATATTCTCACGTGCAAATAAACTATTGGACATCCATTTATTTGAATATAGAGTTATACACACACTTCCACCTTACTTCTATTTAAAATTACACATATTTATTCTCTTAAACAATCACTTATAGAAACACATACTTATTTAAACAGGAACTCTTACAATCTCTTACTCTCACATATACTCACTTATATACATCAATATTCACATATACTAGATTAAAACATATGTAGTTACTGATAAAGACACTAGTGAGACAGTCATTCACTCACTAACAAACACATATAGACACTCATCCACCCATACAGTCCTGTACATATGTTGTCTTCAAAACACATACAAACAAAGAGTCAGTCACTCATGCATCTATGTGCTAAGTAATACCCCCACCAAACCATATAGACACTCATACTGATACTAATAATAATATCAAATAACCCATATACATACACATGAGTGGATGTGTATTAGATGGTGGTATTACTGAATTGGTTGTTGTAACTGGTATGGGTATATCCACTTTTTTGAAAATATTAGTTTCTATTTTTGAATATGTGTTTAATGGGTTACATTACACTGAAAGGAGGTCTGTCACTGTGTCACAAGGATGGTGTCATCAGTGATGTCATGAGTGATGTCACTGACCATGTCATGAGTGATGTAATATGTGATGTCATCAGCAGTGCATTGCACGCGCAAGTTATAGTGAGTCCGACTAACTATAACGTGGGAATTTCAATGGTTTTATATCAGTAAAATTTCCAGCTAACTATAACTGGTGTGAAACCTATGGTTTTTTCAGTGAATTTAATAGGTTTTTTAAATGCTAATTCCTAACTATAACTGGTGTGAAACCTATGGTTTTTTCAGTGAATATATATATATATATATATATATATATATATATATATATATATATATATTCCATAAGAGAAACACACTCGCCATACCAGCGGTGTGAAAGAAAAGCCCACCAACTGGTCTGTAATTCAGAATCTGTAATTCACAGTGAAACATGATGCGTTTCGACATGCTCAAAGGTCTACATCATATGTAGATGCTAGGCAGTCAGGTATTTGTCTTTTAAACTAACATATAAACATTGATAAAGGACTTCATTTAAAGTGATAGTCAGACATGATCATTGTGATGGTATTAATATGTTTCCCATGTCTACATGGAGAACCTACATTTAAAATCTGGGAGGTATATTAATACCAGATACGGCTGCTCATATAACCACTCACTCACTCATACACCCACTCACACAGCCACTCACAGTATACAGCTACTCACATCCACAAAACCACTCCCACTAATACTCACAGACCTGTACAGACACCCATACAACTACCATACTCATTCACACACCCATGCAGTCACTCCTCACACAACCACTCACTCACCCATGCAGCCACTCACACAGAAAAATCATTAGGATTTTGAATGCAGAGCATTTTGGAAAAGAAAAAAGAGTCAATAGTGAGGTATGAGACTGAAAAATGTTCTTAAAATATAATTGCTAAACCACCATCACTACTGCATGGAGGCAAGCAATGCATTGCCTTACACACAGGAGCTACATGATAGTAAAGTTCATTTAAGAGGCATCACATGCCCATGCTGCTGGGATAAAGAGGAAATCTAGAAAATGATCGTGAATCAGAAAACATTTTTTTTTCTTTTTTAGGTTTGCCCAAGGAACAATCGTTAATCAAAGTATATCAAAGACTTTAGAGAATATCAGTAGCAAAGCAGGAGAAGATTATATTTGTGCACGTACAAGGCCAGCCCGGGCAGAGTACTCATTAAGAGGGGTGATAGTGGAGAAAATAGAAACCTTCAGGAGCTGTAGGAGGCATTCTAAGGAGTACGGAAAAAAGGGGCCTTATATAGGCTTAGGTTACATTAGTCAGCATAAAACCAAGGGGAGGTCCCGGCATGTACCAGCATGCAAAATGACTAATATGGGTATACAAGATTTGCTTGCTCAACAAAGTGGGAGGAGAGTCCTAACTGAGCACATTAGTAAGAATAGCCTGACAGTTCAATAAAAGGAGCAGGTGTATTCTACTAGCTAGGCCCCTCTGAGCACGTGCAAGGCTCTGAAAGAGGGAAACAGAACATGGCGAACACATGGCTAACTAAAATGGCTGCCAAGTACAAAATGGCGTTCAGCTCATGCTAACAGATACCTGCAATCTTTAGCAACAGGAGGAGCCCCAGGAAAATCTTTATGGAATGCAGTGAGTGAAAATAAAGCCTCACAAGTGTGACAAAATGTGCTAACCTGAGGTTGAGAGATGAAATGAGCATATTAGCTAGTGTTGGGTGCAGCAGGTGCCCTTTGCATGTAAATGCTGAGTCATAGTGTAGAGAGAATGAGCACATAACCTCTCCAACATCAGACTTTCGCCCTAAAAATATACAAGGATAGTGGGAGCATAAAAGTAGACAGTGTGTTGTAAACAAAAAAGAGGAAAGAGTGGTGAGTTCAAATGTATGTTGGAGGAAATAGGAATGGGTATTGAGCATTTGAACAAGCATTGCTAAATTGATTTATGTGTTCCTTTTTTTGCACAGATGTCCCAAGTCAGTCAAAAGGTTTATTGCATAATTAAATACAATTATTACAATTTTCACATTATAAAATAATAATACGAAATTTTATACATTTTACTAAAATTCTTCCTCCTCCACAGTTAGGAAATATTATAAAAATTGTATTTTAAAAAACTTTTTTCCTGCAATACTCCTCCTATCTAGGATTCTCAGATTGATTTTGCAAATTCTTAAGATCTTGTACAAACCCTCGCATTAAGGTGGCCATAATGTCCCGCTTCTTGGCCTACCCCCTGTTCAATTTGACTCAGGTGTTGTTTTACCTCGTCGAGACCCGGTTTAGAGGGATCGCGCAGGTTCACAAACGGGTGCCTGGCATCGTGGGCGATGTGCCAAATACGCCATCACCCCCCTCCCGCGGTCTATGTGGTGATATTTTCTCACCTTTCCAGTGCATTTTAATTTTTGGAGTCTCTAATCCAGAGACAAGTAGGGGTCCTTGCCACCGTTTTTTTGATTTGTGTGGCCCCCTCCCCAAGTGCACTTTTTCAGACGACTTTTAACTTTCACGTCCCTTGGTAGGGTGGGCCTTAGCGTGTCCATACCGTCGGGGTTTAATTCACCATAGGTCCTGAAGAATGCCAGGTTAATTACAATGACATTGGCAGAAACATGTTGACCATCATTTAATGATATTGGAAACAGACCATTCAATTTAGTTGGTCGTGTTTACCAACACATTTTTTAATATGTCTTTGTTGATCAGCCATTAAATCAATTTTTGATACAATCAAGGCATTTTTAAACCCACCACGTCACTCTTTTCACGTAATCCATCACTTAGCTCTCACATCTTCACATTACCCGCTCCGCAGTAAATCTGGCGTTGAAGCACACTGGGGTGACATTCAGTCACTCCCAGTGGGGCCCGATGATGAAGCATGTCACCGACCAGGTCGGTGAGTGAGGGCTTTCTAAACAAACCAAATAGGTGTTGTTTCTCCCTTGTGCTCTAATACTTGTGTATTCTCTAAACAAGTAACACTCTTTCATTGTTATTCTTCAAGTCATAGTGGGGATTAAGAGTGTTGCTCCCTCCCTACCTCTCACTTTGTTGATATGTTTTTTCACCTAAACCAAAAATTTGGTTCCCCGGCCTGCCATAATAATAGAATTCCCTCCCAACCAACATGTTACAGCTTGTCTGCAGGTACGGATCTTTAGTTTGTTAAAGGTGAATTTTAAAAGTCGTTGTCTCTATTCCATAAGTGCCGGGCAGACACACAGAAAATGGGCTAAAGATTCTGTTTTGTAGCCACATAGTCGACATTGCTCCGTCTGGTGGACACCTTTCCAGGATGGTTGTAAGTCCTTCGAGATATGCATACCCATCCTATAGTCAATAAAAACTCTTTTCAAATACTCGTTGAAGTGGGAAGTTAAGTAAACTTGTGGTTTTCCTGCTATAAAAGAGTTGATGATGGTCCATCCATGCCGCCGTTTTATGAATGTACCTTTATCTTCTTGAAAATATTTCTTTTTTGCTGCCATGTTCGCAGATCTGGTTAAGCCTGCTTTGTCCATTCCAGATTCCCATGCAGCTTCCAGCTCTTTCACACAGACTTTCAAATACTTTCCCTGGGAGCACGGGGATCCAGTCTCCCCTTGATTTTTTATTTCTTCCCAGCTTAGCCAGTCCAAGGAATCCGGATCTTCAGATCTCAGTTTATAACACAGTTTTACGAAGCCGCTCATGGTCCTGTATTTCTGGTTTTGCAGACCAAATTCAAGCCTGACTTGCGATGCTGAGGCACATTTTGGAAGGTTAAAAACAGCTTTATAGATTTTGGTTTGCAGGACATTTAGTAAGTCAACTCCCTTGCCACACCAGGTGACCAGACCGTAGGACAGGGTGGGTAAAATTTGGGCCGACATGACTTTCAACAGGTGCTTATAATTTGGACAGTCCATTTTTGTTTTTAGTAAACGGTAAGCAGAAGTTAGAGGTTGGGCTTTTGCACAAATTGCTGTTTTATGCTCCATTTGTTTTTCTCCCTGGGATATTGTAATTCCAAGATACTTATAAGACCCTTGTTCGTCCACCTTTGCCCCATTCGCCATTCATGTATACTTAAGTTTTTGGGGGTCTACCAGGCGGACCACTTTTGTTTTTTCTTTATGTAAGTCCAGGCCTTCCTGTATCAAGTATGCTGCTAATTTATTTAATGCTCTTTGTAATCCAATTGGCGTTTTACTCTGCAATACTATATTGTCTGCATATTGCAAACAAGGAATTCGATGATTAGACAGTGATCCGGAGTGGATGGTGTTCATCGTGCGGGTGGTGTCTTTGGTGCTGACCGGGGTCCAGGCACAGAGGGTGGTGGTGGGGGCATTGGTTCGGTGGTTGGGTGCAACACCACCACCCTGCTGGACAACCTCGCCAACCTCAGTCTCAAGCAACTGGTGAACACCCCCACCCACTACGCCGGCCACACGCTTGACCCAGTTTTCTCCTCCAGCAAGTACATCTCCTTCAGCCACTCCACCGGACTTCACTGGACTGACCACAGCTGCGTCCACTTCAGCTTCAGGAGAACCACGACCCACCACCACCCGCAACAGGTTCCTCGCAGGAACTGGAACAAGATCACCGCCGAACAGCTCACCACCTCCCTCAGCCAGAACCCTCCCGCCAGCACAACGGACCCCAATGAAGCAGTCAGCCACCTCACACAGTGGATCACCAACTGCGCAGACGACCTTGCACCACTGAAGACCCCTCCCAGCAGACACAGCAGCAAGAAAGCCTCTTGGTTCACCGACGAATTTAAGAACTCCAAGAAGAACTGCCGCACCCTCGAGAAAACCTGGCGCAACGACCAGACCACAGACAACATGACTGCCCTCAAGCACTCCACCCGCAAACACCACCAGCTGATCCGCACCACCAAGAAGACAGCATTCAAAGAACGACTGGACAACAACGCCCACAACAGCAAGGAACTCTTCAGCATTGTCAAAGAGCTCTCCAACCCCAGCACCAGAAACAACCACATCACTCCCTCGCAAGACCTCTGCGACTCACTCGCCTCGTTCTTCCACCGCAAGATCGCCGAAATACACAACAGCTTCGGCGCACCAACCACGCACCCAACCACCGAACCAACGCCCCCCACCACCACCCTCTGCGCCTGGACCCCGGTCAGCACCGAAGACACCACCCGCACGATGATCACCATCCACTCCGGATCCCCAACCGACCCCTGCCCCCACCACGTCTTCAACAAGGCCGACTCCATCATCGCACCCCAACTCCGGGACATCATCAACGCCTCCTTCAACATCACCACCTTACCGGAAAGATGGAAGCATGCCGAGCTCAGAGCCCTCCTGAAGAAACCAACAGCTGACCCCACCGACCTCAAGAACTTCTGCCCCATCTCGCTCCTCCCTTTTCCTGCCAAAGTCATCGAGAAGACCGTCAACAGACAGCTTGCCGCCTTCCTCGAGACGAACGGATCCCTCGACCACTCCCAGTCTGGCTTCCGAGCCAACCACAGCACCGAGACCGCCCTCATCGCAACCACGGACAACATCAGATCCTTGCTCGACAATGGGGAAACAGCGGCCCTCATCCTCCTGGACCTCTCCGCAGCGTTCAACACTGTCTGCCACCGCACCCTAGTGCAGCGCCTCAGCAACATTGGAATCCAAGAGAAGGCACTGGAGTGGATCATCTCGTTCCTCGCCGGAAGAACCCAGTCCGCCTCCCCCGTTCAGATCCGAGGCCACCAAAATCATCTGCGACGTACCACAGGGATCATCGCTCAGCCCCACCCTCTTGAACGTCTACATGAGCCCCCTCGCAGCCATCGCACGCCAACACAACCTCAACATCATCTCCTACACCGACGACACCCAGCTGATCTTTTCCCTCACCAACGACCCAGCCACTGCCAGAACCAGCCTACACGAAGGGATGAAAGACGCTGCCGAGTCGATGAAGAACAGCCGCCTGAAACTGAACTCAGACAAGACGGAAGTCCCCATCCTGGGGTCATCGCCCTTCGCCTGGGACGACTCCTGGTGGCCCCCTGCCCTGGGCACCACTCTCAAGCCAACGGACCATGCACGTAACCTGGGCTTCATCCTGGACTCCTCCCTCTCGATGACCAGACAAGTCAACGCCGTCTCATCATTGTACTTCAACACCCTGCGCATGCTCCGCAAGATCTTCCGATGGATCCCCACCGAAACCAGGAAGACCGTCACTCAGGCACTCGTCACCAGCCGACTGGACTACGGAAACACCCTCTACGCCGGAACCACAGCCAAACTTCAGTAAAGACTCCAACGCATCCAGAACGCCTCCGCACGACTCGTTCTGGACATCCCCCGACACAGCCACATCTCCGGCCACCTGAGAGACCTGCACTGGCTCCCCATCAGCAAGAGGATCACGTTCAGACTCCTCACCCACGCACACAAGGCCCTCCATGACCTGGGCCCCAAGTACCTCAACAACCGTCTGACCTTCTACACGCCCGCCCGCCAGCTACGGTCGACCAACCACGCCCTCGCCGCCATTCCAGGCATCCGTAGAGCCACCGCCGGATGAAGATCCTTCTTCTACCTGGCAGCCAAGACATGGACCTCCCTCCCCATCCACTTTCGGCTAACCCAGGACCACCTCTCCTTCAGGAAGCATCTCAAGACCTGGCTTTTTGAGCAGTAGCGGACCCCTCCCTTCCAGCGCCTTGAGACCCTTCCGGGTGAGTAGCGTGCTTTACAAATGTAATGATTGATTGATTGATTGATGGTGGGTGAACTTCATCCGACTCCAATACAATTGAAAGGTTGGAAAGGAAAAGATTGAAGAGAGTAGGAGCTAAAACGCAGCCTTGTTTTAGTCCTTGGTGCATTGGTATACTCCTCGTTGTACAACCTTCATTTCCCAGTTTCACTCTTGCCCAGGTATTTTAGTATAGAGCTTTTGTTGCCTCTAAAAGTTTGGTCTGCATACCCCAGGTCTTTAATTTTCCCCATATATGCTCTCTGTTAACTCGGTCGAATGCCGATTTGATGTCGACAAAACAGGCGTACAGCCGTGCTCCCTTTGCTACCGATCTGTCTATTAGTAATGACAGGCATGTCAAATTGGTGATTGTTCCCATTTTCCGCCTAAAGCCTGTTTGGAACAGGGGAATTCTGTTTGTTTCTTCAATCCAATCTTGCAGGTTTAAAAGAATGCAAGAGGCATAGAGCTTTGCCTCCACATCTATCAAAGATATAAGCCTGTAATTTGTTGGTTTACGATGGTCACCATACTTATATATTGGGTGAATAATGTTGCCCTTCCACGACGCAGGGACCTGGTCTTCTTTGTAGATGTGATTGAAAAGTGGCGTTAGAGTCTCTGCCCAAAAGGCCGGGTCATGTCTGAAGATATCATTTAGCAGTCCATTTGGGCCTGCTGCACCTTCTGCCTTTAGTCTTAATATTAATTTACCCAGTTCCCTTTTGGTGGTTAATTCCAGAGTTATGGGCGCCTCTTTAAAAACTTCCTTCGACTCCAAGCCTTTGGTATCAATGTTATTTGTATCAATTGGTTCATCCTCATTTGTGTTTATTGCCCGTAGTCCATTTGTAAGGCCTGCAGCTGTTGTGCAATATAAGGTTTGTCACAGATGTCCCTTTTTTGCCTTGCAATAACAATATTTCATCTGGAATTCTGTGCTCTACCAGCCTATTCTTCCCACTGTAAGAAAGACAATTTAAGGGTGGCTTGATGGATGCTTAGTAGACTAGTGCATAATAATGAAGAAGAGCACATGTGTATCACACTTTAATGGTGTATGTTAGTAATCACAAATAAATTTCACTTCACACCTTGAATTCTTGCTGCATCAATAAAAATCAAAGCACTACTCTGATGATTATTATTGTCCATTTGATGAAATCTGGTACTTTTGAGTGAGTGTCATCGCTTATAGAGGAAGCTACACAGAGAGGTATAGTTAGATAGGTACAGAGGTGAGGTGATTAGAAACAGAAACATTTAGCAAAATGCAAAGTATAGAGGGAGAGTAGGTAGGTGTATAGAAGAACAAAATAAGTATTAATATAGAAAAACAGTTCATGCAGTTAAAGAAGTGAGGCATAGAAAAAGGCAGAAAGTAGGGGTGAGTGGCAGAAAGAGAGATGAGGTTAACAGAGAAAAGAGGTGAAGTTGAGAGACAACAGTGAGGTATGAAAAAGATAGATGTGATTGATACAGTTGTAGACAGGGCAAAACTAAGTTGGAGAGAGTTGTGAGATAGAGCCAGTCCGGGATCTGAGGGTTAGAGGAGCTATGCAACAAACGGGGTTGCTGAAGCACAGGTGAGCTCCCGGCTGCTAAGCATGGGCGAATTTTGCGAATCTCGCGTTCGCGAATTTTGCGGATTTGCGAACTTGCAATTCCCAAAATCCACGAATTCTCGCGAATTTGCGGATTTTTTTTTTTTGTGTTCGCGCGGGTTTCTGCCAGTTCGCGAGGGTTTTGTACAATTTCGCAAACGCGAACTTACCTGTCGGGTCGCAAGTTTTGCGAACTTGTTGTTTCTAGGTGTCCAGCCTGTTTGGGACACTCTTCTTCATCACTGCCACTCTCTGTCACCACTGCCACTCTCTGACTACTCATGCCACCCTCTGGCCCACCCATGCCACCCTCTGTTTCATCACAGCACCCTCTGGTTGTCCAGTCAGTGTACATTATTGTGGCAAAGCAAAGCACACCTTCCCTGCCTCAAGTGACCTGAATTAATTTGGGGCTGATTAATGTGTCACAGAATATTTTTTTAGCTGGCACCTGCTTCCTTAGTGCTTCCTGATTAGTGATCTTTTGCACTTGCTAAGTGCTTTCATTGTTGCAAAATTAGTTACAACACCTGCCCTGCCCCAACTGACAATAATGAATTAGGGGCTGATTAATGGATTTGAACTTCCAGCCTGGCTCCTGCTTGTCTCCCTTAGCTGTAATTCAGGACCTTTGTGGCATATGTGTAACTATTCTGAGGTTCAGAGCAGGGTCACATAATAGTTGCAAGTAGGCAACTGAACTCAGGAGGGGCCCCTCAGGAAGCACTACAGGAAATGGCTACTAATGATGAGCCTGAACTTTTGAACCTGGTAAGTAGTTTCAGTTTTGCTAAGATCGTATTTCTGCAATTTAGCGCTTATTCGCGGGGCGCGAAGTTGTACTGGGAAGCCGCGAACTCACGCGAACAGTGCGAGCAAGCCATAAAATCCGCTGCTCGCGGATTTGCGGATTTTGCGGGAGATTCGCGAATCTCGCGGATTGCGAATTTACCGAAAATCCACAAAATCCGCGAGCGAAACGGATTTTCCGCCCATGCTTACCGGCTGCACATGGGGGGAGCGATCACTCTCTGAGGGAGTGTCACCAGGCTTGGGCTTGCAAAGGAGACTGGGCCCATTATTCTGTGGATGGGGAGTGGAGGCTGATGGCAGCAGTAAACTGTGAGTGGCTGCCTAAGAGAGGATCTAATGAAAGGAGACAATCGGAAGGACTTGTTTACGGGGGCCATTGGATGCATAAGAAACCCTGCTTCCAGATTCGGACATTAACGTGGTGACTTAATGCATTCTGAGTGCTGCAGTCTTGGTTGATGTTCTCTGAGCTACTTTTTTTAAAATCAAATACAGCTGAAAAGCATTAACCATGGGGTCTACAAGTACAGAAAAGAACCTGTTTTCATAGTCTCACCTGCTGAATACTGCCACATACTGCTGCGACCTGCTCACTCCACGGGGCTGCACGGTGCTGTTGGGGCCACGTAAGGTGGAGTGCTGCCTGAATGCTGCCACAGACTCGCGCCTGTTGGGGACTACATCTTCCATCACCCCCTGTGGGATAAGCATCATGCCGCTTGCCGAGAGTGCCAGGAGGAGCTGATAAGGAGGCCAGGGCTCCCGCGCCTGTCATAGCCCGGAAGAGGCTGGGCTGGGCCACACCATTCACATCTGTCACCAAGAAGGAAACAAGCTGTACGCTGCCGCAGGAAGGTACTGTGTCCTGTGAAGTTTTTTTGATACTGTGGTCCTGCTTTCTGGTTAAGATCTAGTGGCATATCTAACTAACTGACTGAGCATTTTAAAGAGATGGAGAAACACAAGACTGCTGCAGGGACACTGGATGCTTTTCTGGTCAGGGCAGAATCGCTATTGATACACGTAATTGAACTCACAGAATGCCGATTATCTATGGACCCGTTAATATTAAAGGAAACCCAATTGGCAGGTATAAGGTTGAGTGCGAACGATAGGTTACTCACTAATTTACCCACCATTTCCTTGTCCTTGCTAAGTGCACCTTCCATTGTTAGCGATCAGCTATTGATGCCTGAAATGATAGAGCGTAGAGCGTAGAGTTACTAGGCATAAGGTGCAAAAAACTGTGTCCACAAAGGGAAAATCTACAATTCAAGTAAAAGGGAAGTGGGTGGGTCCTGTGAGGAAACCTAAATATGGAGGGGCTGTAGAATTAATAGACCATACTGGTGAGGAAAATGTACCAAGTATAGGACAAACTGCTACCACTTCTGTTGGCACCCAGACAGACCCTGTGACCTAGGACGTAGCCATAATTAATGTTAAACAAGCCACAACAAATACTACCAGTAACACAGAAATAATGGTTAAGGAGATGCAGGGCATGTTTAATAATGGCCTTACACAGTTACTGTACAAATTGAACAGTTTAGAATTATTCGTAAAGAGTCTGGGGAGCAATAGGGAGACCAGGCCAGTTGAAGATTGTACTGGAAGAAATATCGAAAGGGCTGAAAGGACGGACAGAATTATACAAAGAAATGACCACCAACATACTGACGGAATTGAAGGCAGCACCACCCAGATTATGCAGATTGGGATAGGTGATAGTACCCAGGTGTCACCGACTGTTCCAGATCCAACAGTGAAATTGAGGAATTGTGCAACAATCCCTAAAGTACATAGGGTACATGATAGGGCACATGACACACGGAACTCAAGTAGAACTGCTAACATGGATAGTTTAAATCTGCTGCCTGCTTCAAGTCCATATACATTAACACTAGCTGGTGTCCCTGCCCTTAGATTAAGTGAGAAAGAGAGTTGGGAAGATCTCCGCAATAAAACTATAGATTGGCTAGCCAAAAACAAGAATTTTCATCTAAGGGGCACAAATGAAATACTAATGGTTCATAGGGTAGGCTGGCTTGGCTATTCCTCTAAAAGCATAGAAGGTGACTGCATAGTGGTGAATGTCCGTAGACCCCAGTTGGTGCGCCATATTTTGACTAGGGATGAGGAGACAAACTTGATGAATACTAATATCTGTGCTCTCCCATTGTTTTTTTTTTATAGACCACTGAACCCAATATCTAGAGAGTACACAGCCCCACAGACAAATAGATACCATGCATTTCCAGACCTGGATGTACAGGACTGACAATCATCTGTGTCATGTGTGGAACTTCCTATAGTCCATCTGTTACCCCGGGAGGAAGGACCCACAACGGCCTTCACCTCTGCTTTAAATATGCTTCCTGTTAACAACGCTAACTGCTATAAAAATCATACTAGATTAGATAGTGCTCTAAGCACAGTAACAGGGTGTATAGAAGTAAGTGAGGCAGGAAATTCAAATTCAAATGAGATAGTACTTATCTCATGGAATGTTGCAGACCTTAGAAGGAATATGGTGGACGTGATGTGGCATGCGTATATTGATCATAAAGATATAATTATGCTGCAGGAAACATGGTTCTTAGATCCTTTACACAAAGTAGGCTACAAAACCTTTATCAAAAGTGCCACTCAATTTGCTAAAAGAAGGCCTTCGGGAGGCCTTTGTATCTAGGTAAGGGTGACTCTTTGGATAGAAGTTAAGCAAGTAGATATGTGCTCTGAGGACATCCTGGGAGTAAAATTCCAAACACCCGATAAAAAGGAAGTCTATATAATAAATATATATTCCAGACCTTATCAAGTAAATAAAGAATCAAGGGCAATTGAGCAGTTAGATAACTTTTTAAGCACGATTGATGCAAGAGCATTGAAAATAGTGGGAGGAGATTTTAATCGCAAATATGAACTTGTGGTGTGGTTAGAAAATGTTTTTCAGGAAGAAGACTTGGCACACAATATCCCACAAATGGACAGCCAGCTAGTAGTGCCGTGTACAGTAGCGGATGCTCAGTTATTAAGACTTGTTTCAGGCCACAGTATAAGGGCTTGCAATGGCTGGTTACCATCCGATAACCACCTACCCACACATTTACTAGGAAGGATGTAAAAAGCCATTTAGACTATATAATAATCTCAATTGAGCTCTGGTCAATTGCCCTTGATTTTAAAGTTGAAATAAGAGTAGAGAGTGACCATTACCCATTGTGTTTATCATTGTCATCCCACCTCTTTAACCCTGCTACTATATCAAGAGGAGAAGTTGGCAGTGGAAACATAGATCCAATTGTAAGCAACAATAGGAGAGCTCTAAAATGGCCTACAATTGAGAATAATCCTGCGGCTATTAAACAGATTTATGAAGCATTAGTAGACAGGGCCAGTCCGTACGTAAATTGCCCTATATTAGAAATTCCAATTATGGATATTCACCACAATTTAGTCAAGGACTTGGGACCTACACTAAGTAAAATCCCGAAGGGAGACAATAATGCGATCAGAGTAGCGGCTGAGTTAAAAAATCCATGGTACTCTAAAGCCTTAAAAGTACCTTAAAAAATGAGCTAATTACGGCTTCCAAAACTAAAAATATAGTTTCCCTAAGGGAAAAAAGGTTAGAGTACAAACAAATGTTAGCCTCAGCAAAAAAAGAGTGGGCAGCAAACATTTGGGATGAACTACTAGAAGCAGCGAAAATAAAGGTCCAAGTCGGCTTCTGGCGACTAATCTCAAAGGACAATAAAAAAGGCAGATGTAGTAAGGACCTTTTTCTAGACCCCGAAACTTGGGTAGCCCATTTTTCGAGTCTTTACTCCTCTTCCCCAAATGACATTGTTTATTGCCCGATGAGCTATGAAAGTATCATAAATGCTGAACCTTTAGTTTTTAGCTTGCAGGAAACCCTCACGGCCATAGATAAAGTTAAGCCAGGAAAGGCGCCTGGCCCTGATAAATTACCGGGCGATCTGTGGAAGCATGACAAAGGTGTGTGGGGCCGTTATATCAATTTGCTGTGTAACTCTCTTGCATCAGGTGCACCCTTACCTGAAACTTTGAAATGGGCAGAGTTTACGACCATTTTTTAAAAAGGTGACCAACATAATCCATCAAATTATCGACCAATTAGTCTTATCGATGTTCTGCAGAAGGTATATGCTAGGCAAATTTTAAATAGATTGATTGAATGGATTAAGGAACATAACATTTTGTCACAGTACCAGGCAGGTTTAAGAGTGAAGACTGGCACGGTTGTTCAAGTTTTTAGATTCCTTTGCATCGATTGGAAATATATAATATTCAGAAAGGGGCATTTGTATATAGCCTTTGTGGATCTAAAAGCAGCATTCGACCTTGTCCCTAGAAACCTCCTGTGGAAGTCCTTAAAGGACCAAGGGGTCCCGGGAGAAATTCTTCTACAGGTTATAAGTTTACACAAAGATATTTGGGCAAAGGTCAGATGGGGGCCACAAGGTGAACTAACTGAACCAATTGAGGTCAGGAGGGCCGTAAGGCAGGGGTGCTTTTTAGCTCCAACTTTATTTTCCTTATACGTTATGACTTCCCTGATTATTTGTTGGGATGTGATCATGACTCTCCTAGGCTAGGGTGGTTGCCTGTGCCAACACCACTTTTGGCGACAATACAATTTTAATATCTTAAACACCGAAAGGCTTACAAAATCTAATAAATTCCTTCGGAGAATATTGTAAAGCTAAGGGGCTAGAATTTAACCCCAGCAAAACACAATATATGTCAATTAACCCACATAAAACATTCAGGAAAAATGTAACTGTGGATAATCAGATAATTGAGCTGGTCCACGATTTTAATTATTTGGGTATTACTTTGGATTCAAGGCTGACCTGGATGCCCCAGTTAGAGAAAAGCAAAGCTATACTGCTCCAGAATACATTTCCACTAATGAGGAAAATCGAAAGTAGTACATCAAAAGTTATTTCACCTGCCCCTGAAGTGCACAAATATAAATCACAGTGGGCTCCATTGTATGGGGCAGAGTTGTGGGGTCCTGTTACAAATGACACATTCAAGGTGGGTGATAATAAGTTCCTCAGGAAAATACTAAAGTTGCTCATACGGACACCGTTGATTCCTGTATTGATGGACTTACATATTAAATGGGTGGACGACCAGGCAAATCTTAGACCGTTGTTGTTTTTGGTCCGCCTATGGTGCACAGGTGAGCTTACCCACTACAGGAGTTAAGTAAAGGTGTGGGGTTGCCTTGGCTAAAACATATTCATGATTGGTTTCTAAAATTGGGATTAAGGCATTATTGGGATGTGCCGTCCGATCTGACACTGGCCTCCAGTAAACTTTTAAAGGAAAATTATTGGTCATTTATACAAGATTCCATGTCCCATTCTTCTAGGGTTGGGTCTTTGATCACACGATTCCTTCAGATGAAAATAGATTGGAATTTTGAACCTTTAGTAGATGAAGTACAGACACAATTGGCTAAGCCTTTATATCTCAAATATCGTTATGGTATCACACAAATAAAGTCAAATACTGTGAGATGGGCATTGGACAATGAAAAGGACGATAAATGTGTTTCCTGTGATCAAGATGTTATGGAGAGTGAGGCACATTTGATGTTTTTTTGTCCGGCCTACGTGCATTATAGGAAATGGATAAAATCCATTTGCCATCTGCTTGGCACTAGATCCTGCTCAGAAGCACAGAGATTATTACGTTCTGATACCAGGCAGGCTGTGGTTTTTAGTGCTAGTCGATATATGTTCGGCGTGAGCCTGATAAGAAAAAGGGCAGGTCTGAAACTCTAGGTAAAGAAAATGAATGTGGAGACATTTGAATCTGGCACGTGCACTTTATCTGAATAATATGAACTATATATTTATCTATTTGTATATTTTGCAAAAAATCTGGTTACGAGAATGCTCTTTTAAAAATGTATTTTATTAGTACAACTTTTTGTATAGATACTTTTTTCTTTTTAGAAAGGTCTGTAAGTGCTGTTCCTCTAATCTGTTTTTATTAACATTTTTAATTATTTAATATTTATATTATATGTAATACTGCAAGAACAGCGTCAAATTGGTCTGTTTTTTTACTTAGGTTTGCTTCAAAATGAATTTTGTAGTATTGTGTTTTATTTCTTTTCTAGATGTATCATGGAATAACTGTATTATTTATGTAATCTTTTATGGTTATTTTAACCAAAATAAGGAAAGAATGTGAATGAGAATGAGATCAAGTGTTGCATTAAGCAAAAAAGGTAAAGGAAAGGTTTTTGAGGTAAAAAATAAATGTTAAAATACCGAAATGTGTGCAAAGGGAAATGAGATAAGTATAAACAGTAAGAAATGGCAAAAAAGGTAGAAAGAAACTGATATGGTTATGAGGAGGGTGAGGTGTAGGAAGCAGGCAGAAGGAAAGATAGAGGAGATGGAGAGAAGAGGTTGCAATCAAATGGTGGTGTCATGTATGGTAGAGCAAAAGATGAGATGGTGAGTGCAGAGGAAGAGAAAAGGCTAAGAGAGAGGTAGAGAAGTGGCAAGTAGAGAAGATGGTGTAAGAGAAATGTGAGATAAAGGTAGAGAGGGTGTTGCAACACATCGAGATGAGACGGATAGAGAATAGTGAAGTGTAAAGAGAAGGGTGCAGTAAAAAGTGAGTCGAGGTAGAGAGTTATGGATGAGGAGGAGGCAGAGAAAACAGGGGAGAACCATTAGATTGTGAAAGAGAGGAGATTGATAGAAGGAGGTTTAAGACAGGTGTATTACGAGAGAGGTGAGGTTGACAGAGCTGAGACCAAGTGATGGTGTAGGTGCATAGCGATGAAGAGATATATAGCAAGAGAAAGGCATTAAGTGAGGGAGTGAGATGGAAGAGGTGAGATGATATAGGGTGAGAGAGACATTAAGATAATGTATTTGCCACCAACTGCCTGAGAGCATAAAGGTTAAGCTAGGGGAGTGTTAGACCTGGCACCATTGGCGTGAGTCTCCCTTCCATTTTTCGCTGTTGCCTCATGTGTTTTTTGGGAAATAGATGCTTTGGGCACTGTGCGACTGCTGTCCAGTGCCACAGTGCAAGTGCTCCCTACTGTAAATCGATGTATTGATTAGTGGTTCCCTGATTGGATGTTTTGGTTTACTGTCGGACCCTAGTACAGTGCACTGAGTGTGCCCAGGGCGTCTGATCCAAATGCTGCTAGTGGGCTTGCAGCACTGGTTGTGCCACCCACAGAAGCAGCCTAGTAAAATGTGTCTAAGGTCTGCCATTGCAGAACCTACGTGCAGTCTGGTACTGCCATGCTGACTGGGCAAGTGCACCCACTTGCCAGTCCCTAAACCTTCCCTTGTCTTCATATTAGTCACCCCTATTGTAGGCCCAAGGGCAGGGTGCATTGTAAGTATAAGGTAGGACAAGCCCTGATGTGTGTGGCATGTCCGAATAGTGAATTACAGCCATTTTCGTTTTTCACTGTTGCAAGGCTACCTGTTCTCCATAGGCCAGAATGGGCTGTTAGAATTATTAAATTCTATCATCCTAACAGACTCAAAGAACATGGTAGAAATTCAAGTTTAGTATGCCTGTACTCAGAATGATAAAATACATCTTTTAGTATAGTTTATTTTAATTCTCTGTGTTTGCAAAATACCACTTTTAGAAAGTAGGTATTTGCTTGCCTAACCCTTTGAACCCGTCTCTGCTAGGTTGTGTATTCCTTGTCCGGGTTTGTGTGTGACAGGACTGGGGAATTCCAAGAGACAGGCTGGGGCTGCCGGGTGGTGAATAGGGATATCTGCATCTAGATGGGAGGGAGGACTTGCGCCTGGGACATGAATAGGGCTGGGCCTTCCCTCTACAATGCTGGCTCCACCCCCTGTGGGCCTGATGTCTCTGCCCTGCACACTGAAAGGAGAGAAGGAAGACTGTCAACAAAGTGCTCCTGGACTGTACTTGCCTCCACAATGCTGGCTCCACCTCCTGTGGGGCGTCTGATGTTCCAGCCCGCATGGTGAAAGGAAAAGAGAAGTCTGGTAAACAGAGTGCTTCAGTACTGGCTTGAACTGGGCACACTCCCCTCTCCCCTCAGAGAACAAAGGATTTGGGGATATAAGTATTGGGACCCTGATCCCATGAAATTAGATCACTCCTGGAACTGACAAGAGGAAACCTCTGTTTAAACAGTGTTTTACTAGGGCCGGTGCACTTTGTTTTTTGTCCAGCAGGGGGAGTAAAGTTTTATTCAAACAGTATTGTGAGATTTCAAGCTAGTGAGGCCCTTACCTGCTAAAGTCCAAAGTGTGGATTGAACCTGTCTGTCTCCTAGGAGATTCTGAACAGGAGAAGCAGCTGCCCAGCCCCCACCCCCTGGCCAGCAGACCTCTGGCTATTCAGCTACCAGGCAAGTCTGAGCCCTCCTCTCACACCTGCCTAGGCCCCTTAAGACCTTGCTGAGTGCACCCCAAAGCATTCCCCTCCATCTTGTGAGTTGCAGCCTACCTGTGCCCCAGATTGCAGTGAGCAGAGTCCAGGAAGTGGTAAGGAGACAGAGTAGTGCTGTCTCTTCCCAAGACAAAAAGTTGGTTAAAAACGATTTTCACTTTCTGTGTTTACTGTCTATGCCTGTGGTTGTTACAGTTAAAAATTGTAGTTTTAGCCTGCCTGTAATTGCATATTTTATCACCTGTGTTGTGTTTTAAATTTGTGGTTTTCCCTGCCCATGATTGCCTCCACTTAGTGTGTTGAATTGTGGGATTTGCAGTCTAACCTCTGTAGTTTGTCCCTCTCATTCCTTGGTGACAATTCTGTTTTCCCTCCAAATTTCTCCTTTGCTCTGTCCTAAGACCTGAATGTTAAAACAGTGCACTCCTAGCCACCATTTTGTGTTCACAAGCCAGTGAAACCATCCCCCTGCCCCCCCCCCCAGCAACAGGGATTTTTCTACATAAAAGGGTGCTTCTGTGAGCTGTTTAAACTGTGTTTTACTAGGGTCTGTGCACTTCGTTTTTTGGCCAGCAGGGGGAGTAAAGTTTTATTCAAACAGTATTGTTAGATTTCAAGCTAGTGAGGCCCTTACCTGCTGAAGTCCAAAGTGTGGATTGAGCCTGTCTGTCTCCTAGGAGATTCTGAACAGGAGAAGCAGCTGCAAAGCCCCCACCCCCAGGCCAGCAGACCTTTGGCTATTCAGCTACCAGGCAAGTCTGAGCCCTCCTCTCACACCTGCCCAGGCCCCGTAAGGCCTTGCTGGGTGCACCCTAAATCATTCTTCTCCATCTTGTGAGTTGCAGCCTACCTGTGCACCAGATTGCAGTGAGCAGGGTCCAGGAAGTGGTAAGGAGACAGACTAGTGCGGTCTCTTCCCAAGACAAAAAGTTGTTTAAAAAACGATTTTCACTTTCTGTGTTTACTGTCTATGCCTGTGGTTGTTACAGTTAAAAATTGTAGTTTTAGCCTGCCTGTAATTGCATATTTTATCACCTGTGTTGTGTTTTAAATTTGTGGTTTGCCCTGCCCAAGTTTGCCTCCATTTAGTGTGTTGAATTGTGGGATTTGCAGTCCAACCTCTGTAGTTTGCCCCTCTCATTCCTTGGTGACAATTCTGTTTTCCCTCCAAATTTCTCCTTTGCTCTTTGCTAAGACCTGAATGTTAAAACAGTGCACTCCCAGCCACCATTTTGTGTTCGAAGGCCAGTGAAACCAGCCCCCCTGCCTCCCCCCACCCCCAGCAACAGGGATTTTTCTTCTTAAAAGGGTGCTTCTGTGAGCTGTTTAAACTGTGTTTTACTACGGCCTGTGCACTTCGTTTTTTTGACCAGCAGGGGGAGTAAAGTTTTATTCAAACAGTATTGTTAGATTTCAAGCTAGTGAGGCCCTTACATGCTGAAGTCCAAAGTGTGGATTGAGCCTGTCTGTCTCCTAGGAGATTCTGAACAGGAGAAGCAGCTTCCAATTCCCTGGCCAGCAAACCTTGTCTGAGGTCGCTGGGACCTTATATGGTCTGCTAGTGGTTGGTACATGTCTACACTGATTGGTGGTTGTATCTGGTGTTTCTATTGGATTAGGGTTAATGTTCTCATTGGTTGGGTATTTGAGGGTTCTGATTGGTTTCTGAGTCTGTGATTCAATCATTGTAGGGTTGGGACTAGGGCTATTGTTAGGATTTCTATTGTAAGTAGGGACTAGGGCCTCCTATGTTATTGTTTGTTGGGAGTAGGGTGGTACTAGGGCTAGAGTTAGACCTTTAATTGGAAGTAGCGATTAGGGCTTCTGGTGTGACTGGTTGCTGGACTAGGTGTGGGACTTAGAGTAGGGTTAGGCTTTCTATTGGAAGTAGGGACTAGGGCTACCTGTGCCATTGGTTGCATGGACTTGTTTTGGGACTACTGGTAGGGCTAGGGCCTTTATTGGACGTAGCAATCAGGGTTTTTGGACTGGGGCTAAGATTGGCTTTAAGGTCCTGGTCTCCTATTGGTTCTAGATTTTAGGGCTAGTTTTGTGATTGGATAGTGTTAGGGCTAGGGTTCCCATTGGCTGAAGGGGGTCACCTGATCACTAGGGCTATAAAAAAGGCCAGGCTTAGGGCGTCTCAGCCCAGGCGTTGAGGATAAGGGCAGAGAGGACAAGGGCAGTTTCCTGTTTGAGCCTGTAGGGCAGAGAGGACAAGGGCAGTTTCCTGATTGAGCCTGTTCAAGACTGGTTAGGACTAGGGCAAGAAATGCTGCCCTTTTTCTCATTTAGCAATACCCAGCCCACACCATCCACATCAACAAACAGAGCAACACACTCACACCAAATGTACACCACGCACAACACTATGCACAGATTAATGTACCAGCAAACCCTAAAACAAACCTTTCTAACTCTTTCCTCTGAGTCCTCCCCTCCAAAACTCCTTTTTACTGAGCCAAAAGCCTCCTCCTATTGCTAAGACATAAAAAAAAGAAAAAAAATCTTTGACTCTTTTAATCGAAATTAACAGACTAACATGTTCACTTCTCAAATTCCATATTAAACTATACTAATATACTACCCAAATAACTGAATAACATATCCACTACTCAATTTACTTCATTTTCTTTTTTTTTTACTATACTAATTTTCAACAGTAATCCTTCATGGGCGTGCTACTCATCGGAAAAGTGATTCAACACCCATCAGAGGTAACAAGTGCTATATGAATGCAAATCTTTCTTTCCCTTTTTCCCTCCTCTATCCTTCTCACTCCAAGTCACTGACTAATATCCACCACTGAAATTACTTCATATTTCACCATATTAATTCACCACTAATCCTTTGTAGGCTTCCTGAATAGCGTGCGTCAACAAGCGCTATATAAATACAAACCTTTGTCCTCCTCTATCCTTCTGCTATCATTCCAAATCCAAATAACTGACTAACCTATCCACCACTTAAAATGTACTTGCATGTTTCACTATACTAATTCAACACTAATCCTCTATGAGTCCTGGAGTAACATGCTACTCACCGAAAAAGCGCTTCAACGCCTCGTCAGGGGTATAAACGCTATATAAATGCAATTACAATACAATACCATATTGGGATTTTTTGATCTTATAATACTGTAAATTTGTTAACAAGCAATCCAGTGGAATGGATTCCACTGCCAAATAGCCAATATCAGCCCATCAAGGATTTTTTAAATCCGAGGTACCTTATAAGGAATGCAACACTGTCAATTTGTAGGCATCAGGGTCTGTCTAGAAAACCAACATATTCGCCATATACATTAACAAAAAGAAGTTATCTTGGGGCTTGTGCGTTCTCTGTTATTCTCAATCAAAACTTTTCAGATCGACTTATAAAAGTGATTTCTCTCTCTAAGCAGAATTGGCAGGGGCAACACATTAAATATGTTTAAAGTCTTTGGTAAGACGTTTAACATAATCGCAATTATTTTAGACCATGTATTTGAGTTAAGGGATCATTTTCAAACTAAGCAAGTACACATTTTAAATTATCTTCCTTCATATGAGAGGCCTATCTTAGTATTCGTTCTCTCTAAATATGAAACATCTCTATTTTCTCATCGTATTTATCAATTTAATAATGTATGTTCCATGGAAAAGAAGGTGATCTGCAAAACATCAGAGTTATCTAAGCATGGGCGTAAAATTTGTTCCGCTCGCGGATTTTGCGGATTTTCCGCAATTTCGTGATCTGCGAATTGCGCGTAATCACGGCAAAATCCGCGAATCCGCTAGCGGGACGAATTTTGCTCAGGAAGCACTTACAGGGTTAAAGCAGATGCCCAAGTTGAAGCTGATTTCTTTGTAACCATTTACAAAATGGTTACAAAGAAATTAACTTCAACTTTGGCACCTGCTGTAACCCTGTAAGTGCTTCCTGAGCGGCGCCTCGTTGCCTACTTGCAACTATTCTCTGACCCTGCACTGACCCTCAAAGCAGGGTCAGAGAATAGTTACAATTAGGCAGCGAGGCTCCTGTCACTAAAATTAAACCTCAGCAGGAAGCACTTACAGATAAATACCGCAGGTGCCCGAGTTGAAGCTCAAATTCAGTAACGCATTACAATCAGCCCAAGAATCTAGTGAGCACGGTTGATGCTAGGCAGGTGTGCTTTCTCCCCAGATCTACCGTCTACAATTAGCTGTAATCCGTGATGGGGGTCTAGGCATCCATGAGTTTCTCGAGCGCAATCCCCCTGTACTTCCAGTGACCAGCACTTACTGCTTTCTCCTCATTTGCTGCTCTGATCGGTCTCTGACTCTTTATAAACGGGAGGCATGTGAACTTGCACAGAAGCCTGGTCCCACACACACTAGGCTATGCAACCTCTTCCCGCCCTTTCCCCCACTGTGATGGACAGCTCACTCGAGGGACCTCGGCGCCTATGGGCGCGGTGGCAAGGTCACAGACACACGTGGTGACTTGCCACTCTTCTGGGCCTTTACGCAGCTGTAGTGTAGGAAAAGCAGGATAGATTTACCCAACGAGGTAGCACTTACTGCTTTCTCCTAACCTGCTGCTCTGATCGGACTCTGACCCTTTATAAACAAGAGGCATGTGAACTCGCACAGAAGCCCGGCCCCACACACACTAGGCTATGCAACCTCCTTCCGCCCTTTCCCCCACTGTAATTGGACAGCTCACTCGAGAGACCTAGGCACCTATGGGTGCGGTGGCAAAGTCACAGATACACGAGGTAGTTTGCCACTCTTCTGGGCCTTTACGCAGCTGTAGTGTAGGAAAAGCACGATACATTTACCCAACGAGGTAGCACTTACTGATCAGCCAGTAGAAAGAACTCCAGTTAAGTATGGTGCAAATTGCAAAAAAATCCGCGATTTTGCTGGAAAATCCAAGAATTCTCATATTTTTTCGCGATTTCACGCGAATTCACGGACCGCTGATTCACAAAATTCGCCCATACTTGGAGTTATCTCAACTGACTTTATGATCAGACAGAAGTCCATCCCCTTTTAAGAGATCAACAACTAAATACAGTTTTGTTGTTGTGAGAAAGTGGATTATTAATTGAAGGGAAGGGTAGTCCTGTTCAAGTAATAATGGCACTATTCCTTACTAGGTCTAGTTGGGTCTCCATAATTTAATCCTGAGCTCAGCCCTAAGTAGCTGGAGCACAGAGCAAACAGGCTTAACATAGGAGAAATGTGTAAAGAACTTATCAGTACCAATCAGTTAAAACCCCACTCCAATTTATTAAAACAAAATGAACAAATAGACACCAAAATGATAAAAAATAAGATGTAGGCAACCCGAGATATGTTTTTTCAAAGTTTTAGATGTTTCCAGAGGTGAAAAGCTCAAAGGACAAACCACAGGGTATTTGATCACACTAGACTGTGTCAATTTTAAAAGTTAAGGCTGATCATGATGGAATGTGAGTAGGATACAGGGTACCAGGTTCGTCCAGGTGGAAAGTTTACTTTCTGACTTAGTCTTTTTTTATGGAGAAAATCCTCATTGGCTAGGTCGTCAGTGGGTCAGGGGCCCATCAGGATTCAAAGCAGACGTTGTCAATGGAGGCCAGCTGAAGTGAGGACCTTGGTGAGAGACTCAGCTCCAGTGAGAAGTTCAAGGCTCTCAAAGCCAAAGGTAGGAAAACTCTCAGCTGGTGAAGTCCAATTCGGGCCCAAGAAGGTGTTATCTTCATCATTTGCTGTTTAGTGTTGGTCGTGGTGAAGTCCAATATGATCAGAGTCAAGATCCTTTCAGCGGGGTGACCCAGCATATTGAGTCTGACATCAGTGCAATGTGGCGGCTTGGTCTCGTGGCAGTCTGGTGTGAGCCTCTTGTTCTTTTTCCAAGACCTGCCATTCACAGGTCCAGAGGTGTTCTGAAAAAAAATACACTGTCACTAACTTGTGGGTGGAAAACCTCCCTGACCAACAGGAAAAATGTTCCCAGTAACTCTACCCACTTTGACATAATTTCAAGGCGTTTCCCCCTAAACAATCTCAATGTGTCCAGCTGCAAAATCCGACATGGTAGAACTTTTCTTCCCCTGGTCAGAGCCGAAGGCCCACCCATGAGGTGTGTCTAAGGAAATGAGGAACTCACCCTGCAAACCAGTTCTGGGATGGGTTTTTAGCCCCACTGGGATTGGTGCCACTCTGGCTACTTGGAAAATGGCAGGGACAGGCCTAAGTGTGAGCTCCATCTGCCTGTGACAGAACAGGCGATGTCCTTTTCAAGCTTTACCATGTGCTGGGAACATCCCCCAGGCCATCCTGTCAAGAGGGGGCCACATCTCCTCTCAACCAAGGTCCTTTTGTTCCCTTTCCTGTGAGCATTCACACCTCCCAGCAGGCTGCCAGGTAACAGTTGGAGATTAATTCTGAAAATATTAGTAGAGGCTTTAGGCTAGAAAATGGCAACTTTCTAAAATTTGCATTTTCAAAATAGCATTTTAAAACCTGACATGACCATCAGATTGGATTTTAAATTGCTATTAATGTATTCCCTTGAATCACTAGGCTAGGTCTTACCAAACTGAAGTTATGCATTGTAAGATGTTATAATGTAACCCAGTGCTTTCTATAGGAGAGCTGACCTTGACACAGTGAAAAACAATCTTGGACATGTAAAACTAAAGGACATGTCCTACATTGTAAATAACATTCACCCTCCCCCTATGGGCATGTAGGCCCTACTTTAGGATTGACGTATAAGTATTAAAAGGAAAGTTTAGGTCTGGCAAAAGTCAAATTTGCAGTTTTAAAACTGCACGCTCAGACTGCAGGGAAGGCCTGAAGACTTGCTTCGCCTTTTCACTTTTGGGGTGGCATAATAGGTGCTGCAGCCCACTAGTAGCATTTAACTTACTGACCCTGGGTACACTGGGTACCATATACTGGGGATGTATAGCATATGTGCTAATTATGATTTCTAACCAATTATATACATTTTTAGGGTTCAGAGCACATGCAAAAAACATGAGGCTGATCATGCACAAAGAGGCATTTTCTTACAATTGTGGATTAATGTAGAACATCAAAGAGGCTATGCAAGCATGGTTTGAACAATACGATCTACCTACAGTTCTGGGATTTTTAAGTACAGCCTATTATAATGTCCACTGCAAAGAAACACGCTACATTTTAGTTGGAGCTTATGCCAGTCAACGTGTTCTCCTTTGCTATGAGATGTCAATTGCATTGAAAATACGTCTATGTTGGTAGAGTAGACAATATTTGAAAAGTTCCTTTTTTGTAAATTGGAATTTTCATTCTCACTTAATGAATGCGGTTTATATTACCTCATGGGTTACAATTAATCCCTCCCAGATTCCAGGGAACAACTGAGGTAAACATGAAATGTATTTATTTATTTATTTTATTTAGGAGGTTTTATATAGCGCTAGCCAGACCCGAAGGTATCGGAGCACTTTACAGCATATCGTGGAAAGAAAGCACATAAAAGAGGCAAAAGAAAGCATAAATGTTCAAACGTTCCGGTGTGCTGTGCGTATGAGGAGCACATTGAGGTAGAACAGTTCTGAGGTAGTCTCGATGCGTGGACAAAGTCTTGGGCTAAGTCTTCCACCGGAAGTTGAGGGAAGAGTAGGGGGTTAGGGGATGAGGTAGGGAGTGTTGGAGAATTTGCCTGGTGGCTGCAGAATGCAGGCTTGTGCATTTCGGAATTCAGTTTGGAAAGGCACGGTTGAGGTATAAGTCTTTTAAGAGTCTTTTGAATTTTATGAAGGAGGGAGTAGTCCTGATATCAACCGGGATGGAATTCCAGATTTTGGATGCGTTTCCTGCGAAGGAACGTGGTGCAGTTTTTTGCTTGCATGATTTCAAAGGGATTGGTAAGAGGGTGTTGGAACTCCTAAGGTTTCTTGACTGGCCGGCTTTCTTGAGCTTGGAGGCCAGGTATTCCGGTTTCCCTGTGTGCAAGGCTTTGTAAGTAAGGCAGGCAGTTCTAAAGTTGGCACACATTTCCACTGGGAGCCATTTTAGTTCTCTTAGTGCGGGAAATAGGTGGTCATATTTTTTGACTCCAGTGACCATTCTGGCAGCAGCATTGAGAGTTGTTTTGAGTGGGGCTAAGTGGGAGAGGGCTGTACCTGAGAGAACTGCGGTCCCATAGTCCAGTCTAGATAACACCAGTGAATGGGTGGCTTCTTTGAGGTCTATGGGTGGGATGAAGGGTTTAATTTTGTTGAGGAGCTTCAGATAAAGTTAGGCACTCTTGGCTGAGGTCTTAATGTGGTTGGTCATGATTAGTTTCTGGTTGAGGGTGATTCCTAGTGATTTTACCGAGATAGCCAGGGTGAGATTGCCATTGAGAGCATTGATAGCTTTCAGCCACTCTACGATTTGCGGGTTTTCATATTTGTTGGAGATGAGGAGGATTTTGTTTTTTCTTGATTGAGTTTAAGGTGCTTTGTTGCAAGCCATTGTTGAACTTCTTGAAGAGTGTTGTTGAGTCTTAGAATGTCATTGACGGAGGAGGTTTCCAAGTAGATCTGGGTGTCATCTGCATATAGGTGGAAGGGGATGTTGGCTTTTTTAGAATGGTTGTGAGGTGTTCCATGTATATGTTGAACAGTTGAGGGGAGAGTACTGAACCTTGGTGGACACCTCTGTTGACTGGTAGTAAGTCGGACGTAAAGGATTTGATTTTTATCCTTTGGGAGCGACAGTGAAAGAAGGAGGAGAACCATTGAAGGACCACCTCGACTGCACCTACTCGGTCTTTGAGAACCCTGATGACAAGATTGTGATCCACTGTGTCAAAGACTGCCGGGAGGTCTAAAAGCATGAGTAGGCAGCATTGGTCAGTGTCAAGGGATTTGAGGATATCATCGACTATGTTAAGGATAGAGGTTTCAGTGGTACAGCCTTTTCTGAAGCCTGATTGGTGTTGGTGTAGCAGGTTGATATTGTCAATTGCTGATTCAGTTGACGGAGAACGCATTTTCTGAGGATTTTGGCTAGGAAGGGGAGATTGGAAACGGTCTGAAGTTGTTCAGGTCGTTGGGGTCTAGGCCTGGCTTTTTGAGTAGTGGTGTGACTTGGCTAAATTGAGACAGTCTGGTATGATGCCGGTTTTTAAGGAGCTGTTTATGATTTCGCACCATAGTGGTGCGAGGGAGAGTTTCAGCTTTTTGGTCATTTGAGAGGGTACAGGGTCGAGGATGTGTGATGAGGGCTTGGAGGATGAGATTAGTTTGAGAATCTCAGCTTCAGGTACGGGGTCAAAGGTTCTCGAGGCTTTCGTGGGGCATGAGCTAGAGGTGATTTCGATTCCTGGGGCTGAGTTTTTGAAGGCGGGATTGAGGCTGATGTCGATTGATAGCTCGATCTTGTTGATGTGGGTTTGAGGACACCTTGGAAACTGAAGTGGGCATCTAGTCTCTTTTTTTGCAACCAGATATGTACTTAATTTTTGGAAGGATTAGGTCTCTAGGCCCCAGCAGGGTACTACGAACAATTAAAAACTCTCCATTTCTCATGATAGGACTAATCTAATTTGTTTGTCACTCTTACATTAGTGTGTAATTACAAAGGACATCACCACCTCCGTGACCCGGATGCCGGTATTCACTAAAGTCTAGGGTAAAGAATAGGTTTTTAAGGATAACTAGTGTTTATCACACTGCTAAAGTTAAAGCTCACTTGTATGCTTGTAAGGGCTTTTAGCCCTTTCAAAGTTTTTCATGTCTGCTTGTTTACAGTGTATCATCAAATCAAAATAGAGAGAGAGGACTAGATAAGCTAGTCCGGATCCCCTAGGTTATATGTAGTTTATCAAAAAGGACTAGCTAAGTTGTGTAAAAGGACTCAATGGGTACGTATGTTGGCAAACGATTTGGTTTGATCATGAAGCCCTCACCCACCAACCTAGTTGGTGGCATGCTTCATCATCGGGCCCACCACAGTGACACTGAATGTGTCCCGGGTGTGCTTCGACTCCAGATTACTGAGGAGCTGGTATATTTGCTGAGTGTGCAGTGTTGGTGAATGTGAAAGTGAAATATTAAAAGCTATACAGTGGGTCCCAGTACCCGAGGGTGTATGGATAAACTTTAATTACTGGGCCCCTGTTAGCAACTAAAAAGGCAAACGAAAGCGTCGGAGTGAATTATGACCTCCTTCGTCCTGTGTGGTCTACATGTTTCAGCCAGGCCTATTGATTAAAACTGGCTTTCCTCAGGACCAATGAGTATGTGAAGGTGACAATAAATATTTTAAGTGAATTGTGGTGTAATTAAAAGTGTTGTACTCGCTAAGGTGCGTTACGTGTTAGAGGGGGATTCCCTCTGCTTTACTGTACACATAACATAAATGACACAGACAGACGTACAGGGTAGAGTCAATTAGAATGATAATTTAAAAACACAACGTTTTGCCGGCTACTAAGGTGTGTGAACTACCTAAAATCGGCAGAAAAACGTGGCCATGCTGGTTGCATGGCTGGTGTTGTTTTAAGTGTAAATCGCTGTGGGGGTGGTGGGCTAAACAGCGGGGTAAGTGCAGGGTGAGGTACAGGTAAGTATAATACATTATCCTCACACTTGCTGTTTGCTGTTAAAGCTTCCTTGGGTCATCTGGCAGGGAGAAAAGACCCTAGACATTGTAGAAAGGCAGAGATTAGCGCCAAACCTGTAGGGAGAAAGATGCTGCAGCTTACCTAGATCGTAGCGGTAGAACAGCGTGATTACTCGCGGAATTGCAGATCTGCGTGCTACTTAGACGTGTTGTCCTGCTGCGGTGTCCCGGGTAAATGAGTGGGACCCCCGGTCGGGTTTAAATAGCCCGTATGATTCGCAACACCTGGAGCGGGAATGAAAATGGAAGAAGGTGCGGTCGCGCCAGAAGCGCTGAGTAATCTGGAGCCCTGCGCATGCGTGCAGGATAAGTGTTGTGTGCGCATGCGCGGAGAGCTCATGGTAGTCCCGTGTTAAAGCGCATGCGTATGGCAGCGCAAACGGAGAATAGGTCCGCAAGGTGTGGGCCATTCAAGTGGCAATGTTTTAAGCTTGAAAAACAGACTGGGTTTTACAAAGGAAAGGAGTTATACAAAGGAAAAAACTGAGTATTTATACGATTTAGGCAGGGATACAGCCGGTCAGTAGAAAATGTACTGAAAAATTGCAAAATTGCGCGATGAGAGGGGGGAGGAGGTTTAGATATACTGATTGAGAGTACTATAGTGCTCAGGTTGTCAACGCATTCCATAGAATGGAGTCGTTCAACCCATCTATATGCGTGGATAGGCGGTATATCCAGGGTTGTTCCTTCATAAGGAGAGCCTTTTCATTGAAATGGGTCACATCAAACTGGTTAATCACTGTCCATGTGAAGTCTTTCGGGGTGTGATTGTGGGTCAGAAAATGTTCCGTAAGTTTACTTATGTTTTTACCACAGCGGATGGTACTCCTGTGTTCAGTCATTCTTGTCCTGACTTTCCGAGTAGTCATACCAATGTACCTGAGGCCGCACCGGCACGTTATGAGGTACACTAGGTTTGATGAATTACAATTGGTGAACTGGCGCTGTGTCCAGGTTTTGCCATTTTCCAGGGCAAGAGTTTTTGAGGGTGATGTCAAGTGGTAAACACTGCAATTATTGCTTGGTTGGTGGCCAGTGAGTTTTGGTAGGCCCCAGGCGTTCAGGATCGTGTTGTCTGTGGGGCGAGAGTTTGCCCTTGGTCTGGTAGACACCAATTGGTCCTTTAGGTTCTTGGCTCTTTTGTACGCGAAGCGTGGGGTCTCCCAGTTTCTGGTTCCCGAGTTGATCATCTTCCAGTTTCTGCGGATTATGCTGGACACTTGATTAGAGGCGGTGTTGTAGGTGGTAACACATGTGACGACTGGTGTTTCAGGTGGTTTGATAATGGTTTCCAAAAGTGCCTCTCTATTCTGATTACGCGCCCTGTTGCAGGTTTTAGAGATGATTCTGGTGGGGTAGCCATGATCCTCCAATTTGTGGACTAGTGCCTTAGACTGTTGTTTATAGTCTTTGATGTTGCTGCAATTGCGTCGGATGCGCAGAAATTGTCCGAAGGGAAGGTTTTCCCTAAGGGGTCTGGGGTGGAAACTGTCAAATCTGAGTAATGAGTTCCTCGCTTTGGGTTTGTAATATGTGGTGGTTGTCAGGCCATTATGTTCTGCTTTGATGTTGAGATCCAAGAAGGCAAGTTCTGTAGAGCCTCTTGTGCAAGTAAACCGGAGGTAGGTGTCACGGTTATTGATCCATGTGAGGAAGTTTTCCAGCGTTTCTTTATTGCCCTCCCAAAAGATGAAGATGTCATCGATATAATGACGCCAGGTCATTATGTTGGCTGAGTAGGGGTTAGTGGGTTCCTCAATGTAGGTCCTTTCAAAGTGGTGGACATAAAGTCCCGCCACACTGGGGGCGAAAACACTCCCTATAGAAGTTCCGTTTGTCTGGAGAAAGAACTTTCCCTCATACTCAAAATAGTTTCCTTTTAACGCAAGGGAGGCGCAGTCAAGGATGAATTGACGTGGAGTTCGGTGTTCCCAGGTATTCTCCATCAGGACATTGTGTAGGACTTGTAAGGTGGCATCTTGGGGTAAGCTAGTGTACAAGCTCTCTATGTCCAATCCGACTAGGATTGGACATAGTTGAAACTAGTGTCCTTGATGATATTGAGGAGGTGTTTTGTGTCCTTGATGTAGGAAGGTGTCTTCTGAACCAGTGGGTTAAGATAGAAGTCACAAAAGCGTGATAACGGATCCAGGAGGGATTGGATGCCCGACACAATGGGCCTGCCTGGTGGTGGAGTGACCCCTTTGTGCACTTTGGGCAAAGTGTAAAAATAGGGTACTTTGGCATTTTTGATGCAGAGGTAGTCCGCCTCTTGCTTAGATATGTACTCCGCGTCACTGGCATTTTTAATGAGTAGGTTGATTGTCTTTTGTAACTCTTCAGTTGGGTCTTTTTTTAGGCTTTTGTATCACTCAGGAGTCTACGGCATTCTCTATCGTAGTCAGTTTTGTTCATTATAACAATACCGCCCCCTTTGTCCGCTGGCTTGATGATGAGTGTGGGATCATTTTGTAGGCGTTTGATAATCTCCCGGTCCTGGTAGGAGAGGTTGTTGAACTTTTTTTGGGTTGTAGTTTCTCAATTTCTGAGTAGACTGCAAGTTCGAATGTGGAAATTTCTACCGGTATGCTGGCTGGTGGGGGGATGAAATTGGACTTCAATTTCAAGCCGGTTTCGTTGGTAGTCTCGGCATTGTTGCTAGTGTTCTCCTGTTTTTCAAAAAAGGCTTTTAGTTTGAGTTTCCTGAAAAACTCAGCTAGATTCACATGGAGCATGAAAGTGTCCAGTCTGGTGGTGGGGACAAAGGAGAGTCCTTTGTTGAGGACAGTACTTTCCTCGTCAGTGAGTTGCGCACTGGAGATGTTGAAGACAAGGAGGCTGGTAGTATGGGGTGTTACTGTTTGCTGGGTCCCGCTTGCTCCCGGGATTTGTTCCGTGTGTTGGAGCTCACTGGGTCTTCCTCTGTTGCCCATTGCACTTGTTGAGGGTTCCTTCTCTTGCCGCGTGGTCTGCGGCCTTGGCCTAAAAAAGGAAATCTTGGGTTCTGGTTGCGTTGATAGTAGGGCATTTGTCCTGGGGCATATAGGGGCGGGTATCCAAAATATGGTGGCTGTATCGGGCCAAATGGTGGTGGCCCAAAGGTATGGTGTTGTGGGGGCCCTTGCAAGGGTTGCTGCCATTGTTGGCCTCTACGTCCTCTCCCTGTGGGTTTAAAGGATCCTGCGCTCGAGTCGCTTGAGAAGGAGCTGCTGTCTCCTGAGCTATCTGTTCCTTTTGTGGGTGCAGTGTAGTCATCATCAGCATAGGCGTAGGTCTTGGAGTAGCTGAATCTTTTAAGATCTTTCTCAAATTTCTTCATTTCAGATTGGGTAAGATATTCCTTGTATTCTGACATTTCACGATTTTGGTCGTCCAGTTTCTTTTTATAACCCGTAAGTGTGGTTTTAAAATGGGTTTCTGTCTCCTGGATTTCTATGATCACTGCATCTGAAAGGCGTTTGGCAGTTTTTATAATTAGTATGAGCCAGTCCCAGCTGCAGTGCCAGGCAATTTGGGCCCAGTCCTTTCTGAAGGTGGCATCGTCTAGGAAGATTCTGGGTGCGTTAGTGACTAGAAGCCCTTTGGGTGCTGTGTTGGTACGTAGGTATTGTGCAAGGATAACACCATGCAAGATCGTTCGTATCCTATTCCGTTTTTTCTCAGTGAGAGTGTCCCAGTCTGCAGTTTGTGCTATGGTCGTGGATATGTTGAAATCTACCAGGAGAGAGGGGTCAGCAAGGATTTCGCTGACGTCATCCTCGGTAAAAGTTAGGCCTGTATTCTCTGCCATGATGTGTAAGAGGTATCTCTCGCAGCTGTGCGCTGCCAAGTCTCAACAAAAATCGAAATAGAGAGAGAGGACTAGATAAGCTAGTCCGGATCCCCTAGGTTATATGTAGTTTATCAAAAAGGACTAGTTAAGTTGTGTAAAAGGACTCAATGGGTACGTATGTTGGCAAACCATTTGGTTTGATCATGAAGCCCTCACCCACCAACCTAGTCATGCAACCAGCATGGCCACGTTTTTCTGCCGATTTTAGGTCGTTCACACACCTTAGTAACCGGCAAAACGTTTATGTTTTTAAATTATCATTCTAATTGACTCTACCCTGTATGTCTGTCTGTGTCATTTATGTTATGTGTACAGTAAAACAGAGGGAATCCCCCTCTAACACGTAACGCACCTTAGCGAGTGCAACACTTTTAATTACACCACAATTCACTTAAAATATTTATTGTCACCTTCACATACTCATTGGTCCTGAGGAAAGCCAGTTTTAATCAAAAGGCCTGGCTGAAACATGTAGACCACACAGGACGAAGGAGGTCATAATTCACTCCGACGTGTCCGTTTGCCTTTTTAGTTGCTAACATGGGCCCAGTAATTAAAGTTTATCCACACACCCTTGGGTACTGGGACCCACTGTATAGCTTTTAATATTTCACTTTCAAATTCACCAACACTGCACACTCAGCAAATATACCAGCTCTTCAGTAATCTGGAGTCGAAGCACACCCGGGACACATTCGGTGTCACTGTGTTGGGACCGATGATGAAGCATGCCACCAACTAGGTTGGTGGGTGAGGGCTTCATGATCAAACCAAATGGTTTGCCAACATACGTACCCATTGAGTCCTTTTACACAACTTAGCTAGTCCTTTTTGATAAACTACATGTTTACAGTGTATCCCTTGACATTGCACTTGCATGACAATGTTTTTAATTGTATTAAACTGATGTAGGAAAATCTCTTGTTTTTCTTAACATAATACGTCTAACATATGCTTCTTTCCCAATATGTTACATTTAAATATGCATTTGTTTGTTAATTCCTCTCAAGTAGGAGTGAAAAAAACACAGCTCCAGGTAGGAATCACCTGGGTTAAAAGGTAGCTCACATCTTTATTAGTATTGTGTGTCAGTGACTAGTAGAGCGACAGCAACTAGTTTTAGGGGTCCATTACCCTGAAGAATGCACCAGCCCATTTAGGCTACCAGTAACAAGCAGAAACATGTTCTAGACGTGTTTGAGCCATTGCCCTCAACATACCCCTCCACAATTGGTTTTAGATATACCTGTGTCCTCTTAAATAAAGGTAATAACCTCGAAACACTGAGGTATTTTAGTTAATCTGAATCCCCCTCTTTTTGTCCAGTAGTTTTTATCTAAGAACTCCCACCTTCCTTTATAGTTTTTGAGTAGGTTGAGTCCACCCTGGTGGCATTGACCTGCTAGGGTAGGGGGAGGATGCCAATGATGAAGCATGACATTAGTATGTGTGTGAGGTTTTCTCTTCCATAAAGGATGGCTTTCCTCAGACATGTGCAAGATGTCCTGTGACATTCGAATTTTGGATTCCTGAATGGTTCCAAGAATATTAGGAAACAGTTCATGATTTGCATTCTTCTTCATTTGTTGTTAACACCACCGCACTCATTTCTGTGATTGATAAAACTCAACTCTCCCAGATCCCGTTGAATAGTAAACTCAGTCAGAAGTTTTTTACTCTGTGCTACAGGTCTGTGGCACTATCTTCCACAAAAATGATTTTGATTGAATAAACTCATAACCTCGTAAAAATCTAGTTAGTTTAATCTTGTGCACATTTAGAATTCCATCCAGACCTCCTGGACAAATGTAAGTGCCTTAATACCAGCTAAGTTTTGCCACTTCATCAATTATATTAACAAAACCCAAAACAAAGATTTTATTGTATCAGCCCAAGGCCTGTAGTATACACTTTCTTAAGTTTTGGCTAAAGGAACAGTAATTTCTCTTGGATAATGCGTAATATGCTTGTGAAAGAGGGAAAAAAACCAGGCCAACGCACCTCCAAAGCCTTTCAGTCATTTGGCTGCATTATTTTACATGAACAACTTGGCATCCTACACTGCCAGAGCATGTGTTGTAACTTAAATACTCTTTCAACATCATACATTTCATAATCCTGAAAAATACCAATTGTTACAACTACCCAATCCAATGATAACTTATGTATGGACCTAATAGGAATAAAAGTCTGAGTCAATATATAGGGAAGCTGTGACCTGAAGGTAACAAATAGTTTTCTGTATCAGCTTAATTAACTAATAAGATTATGTTATTTATATGAAAGTGCCATTTTTATTGTTTAGGAAGGAGGTGCAGGCAAAAAATATAGCATTACGAGCGTGCACATCTAAGGATAATATTTTGGATAAAATAAGAGAACAATTTAGTTGGTGCAAACTTATTTGACAAAATTAAACAGGACTCCATGTGCTCCTCCTAGAGTAAAAAGAATTAGGAAAATCTGTTTCTGGTAAAAGTTAATATTTTCGGACAAATTGACAACATTTTACATATCACTTTTCTCCAAGAAATTGTTATTATGAATATATGTAAGAATCCTTTGTAGTGGACAATTGAGGGCCTGGTTTAGATCTTGGTGGAAGGATTACTCCGTCACAACAACGATGGATTTCTTGTTCTCCGAAATATACATCTCATTATATAATATGGGATATATATTTCGGTAGATGGGATTTCTGTCACGATTGTGATGGAGTAACCGATCCGTCAACATCTGAATCAGGCCGTTAGATGCTTCAAGCAGGCATAGAGAAACATAATAATAGACTGTGAATAGTGCCTTGTACTCTAATTTCCGGTCGTACACATTAATGGATAGGCATTACATTTTGTCCCCAACTTATGTTATAAGAGTGGTCTCACTCGAGTCATGCAGGGTGCTCTCACCTGCACAATTCAGCTGTAGGCAGATGGAAAATATGTACAAAAAAGGGCCTGCTACTAAGTGACTTCACGTGGTAATAAACCTTTTATTTCTGGTCCCAAGTGCTATTCCCCATTTTGGGTCCATAAATTGGTTCCTCGCCCTCCAGTTATATGCAGGGCCACTGGAACTATGTGATTATGTTGCTGAAGAGATTTTTGCATGATGATATATTTGATGCATTTGCCACATAAGCCATCATCTGCTGCATAATGAAAAATTTCTTAACTAACGAGAAGGAACGTTTCAATTCTATTAAGGCCTAGGAGGCAAGGATTATGGATATCTTCTTCACTTTATTTGCATAGCAGTTTTAAAGATCACCAAACAAAAAAACCTGTAAAACATTACAGACTACACATCCCGTGAACCATAGGGGAGCAGTCTCCATGGTAACCATAGTCCATAGTCCAATCATATAACAGTCCATAACGTACAATCATGTGACGATCCTTCCACTTCCTCTCCTTCACTGGAGCATATTAAGCTGAGATTACTGCTTTATTTGAGCTTCTTAACTTGGGGTTATGATTGACCCGGCCCTTGCAATGGGTCAACAAGTAAATAGGACTATTTCCACTTGTTGGGGCATTATCAAGATCCTGCGGAAGATCAAGCATTATCTATCTCTTCAAGCCCGGAAGCAAATTGTGGTCGCACTAATAGCTTCTCGGCTTGATTATTGTAATGCTTTATATGCAGGAATAAATAAGTGCCTAATACAGCGCCTACAAACTGTTCAAAATGCTGCGGCTAAGTTTGTGCTGGACTTGCCCAGCAGGTCATCAGCCACTCCCGCTAGGAAGTCCTTACACTGGCTTCCGATCGAAGCCAGAATCTCCTTCAAGGTTTTTTGTTTGGTTTATGGGGCCTTGACCAGAAAAGAGAGGGGAGGAATTAAAGACCTGTTGGTCCCTTATGCTCCTTCTTGAAACCTCCGTTCCTCCAAGAAGCTTCTACGATCAGTTCCTCGAGTTCGAAGAGCTAAATGGGGAGGCAGGGCTTTTCCGAGATGGTGGAATACTTTACCTTGTGAAATTAGGTCCTTGCCATCAATGCAAGCCTTTAGAAAGGCTTTGAAGACATGGCTCTTTGCCAAAGCTTACCCCTAGTTGTGGGCTCTGCCTTTTATGATTTTATTTTATAGGCACCTTGATGCCTTCGGGTAAAGTAGCGCAATATAAGTTCTTATTCATTTCATTTCATATTCAACTTTGGTAATTCCCTGCAATATAGAGAGAGTCCCGTTATCCAATTCTTCAGTAAACTGGGATCTTCACAGTATTCATGAAAAGAAAAACCTTTCAGAATGCAAACTTTTAACTGTATAAAATTTCAATAACATTAACATTTCATCAAAGTCATCATCATGGAAGCAAATTACTTACTGATAAAGAATAATCCTGGGTGGGCTGAGATTGAAATTCGTCTCAGGGTGGGATAATCCTAGCATCCTTTAATAGAATGTAAACTTTCCTTCTCGTTAGCAAGGAAATCTTTTATTCTATGTCAAGACAGAGGTGAGGATTATGCATGTTCAAAGCTTACTTACAACCAGAGACACCACTTCCGAAATGGGCTTGAAGTATAATCTGGTGAAGGTAGAATCAGATGCCCAATCAGCTGCATTCATAATATCTTCCAGCCTACCACCTACCTGATTGGCTTTTGATGCCATAACTCCTCTGGTGGAGAGTGAACCAAATGTACTCACATCCACACCTGCCTCTGACATGATCCAACGTACCCACCTGGCAATGGAAGGGGAGGAAACCGCCTTGAAAGATTTTTGTATGGCGATAAGTAATTGTCTTTCCCCGGGGGTCGAAGATCGGAGGTCATCGCCTTGTATACCTTAATGCACTTCACCACACACAACTTAAGATGCTCCATAACAGAAGGATAAGATACCAACCTGGTATTGGTCGTCGTCCTTCTTTATAGGGTAAAGGCGACCCCTTCCAGGGTAAAAACTCTTGCTGTGATTTCCAGAGCTCTGACATCCGAGACTCGCTTACATGAGATGAGACATAGCAGGACGGCTTGTTTAGCCAACTGCTCCTTACGAGGTATTGATTATCCTGCCAGCCAAGAAGAAGTCTCAGCACTAGATTAACGTCCCACAGGCCCGAATAGCTAGGCTCTGGAGGCCTAGACAGTCGGATGCCTCTCATTAGCTTACAAACCCAGAGGTATCCTCCTGCCTGTTTGCTATCAATCTCACAGTACACTGTTGAGATGGCCGAGCGAAAGGAATTAATTGTTCGATAGGCCAGGCCAGCTTGGGACAATTCCACTAGGAAATTTAGAATGTGAGTAAACTTTGCCCCTATGGGATCCACGTGTCTCTCCAGACACCAACGGTGCCATCGTCTCCAAGCCGAGCGATACCTCTTGACTGTACTTGATGCCCATGCCTGCTGGATGAGGTTTGCAGTGTCTGACAAAATATTTTCATCTTTCCAGCATCCCCTGAAATCCTCCATGCCATGAGTTGCAAATGACCCTGGAGCACCAACGGATGAAGGCCCACCTGGGGGTCCTTGAGTAATGAACGGAATGAGGGCAGCTGTATCGGGCAATCCCATAAACAGGTCCATCAATGTTGGGAACCAGGCTTGTGCTCTCCAAATTGGCATGATCAATAATATGGATGCTGCCTGCCACCGAACTTGAGCGGCTACTCTGGGTATCATCATGAAAGGGGGAAACGCATAAGGTCACTCCATCAACCAGTCTTGGAGAAAGGCGTCCACCGCAGTGGCTTCCGGGTCCGCTCTCCAGCTCACGAAACATGGAATTTGGTGTATCAATTTTGAGGTAAAAAGGTCCAGATTGCAGGGTCCCCATCTGTCCATCAAAGCCAGGAAGCCCACATGATCTAGTTGCCAATCGCTGTACACAGAGAAGTTCCTGGAGTTCGAATCCACTACTGTGTTTTGCAGGCCGGGAAGGTATTCCTCTAACACTGAGATCTGTTTCTGGAGGCAATAGTGCCAAAAGTCCTTTCCCAGGTTGGCTAAGACCAGCGATCGAGGGCTGCCCAGGCAGTTGATGTATTGGACCGCTGAGATGTTATCCACCCTCAACAGGATCCAACAAGAGACTCTGTCCCTGGTGAGGGATTTCACCGCAAAGGATCCGGCCAGTAACTCTAGACAGTTAATGTGCTACTGTAACTCCTCCTCCGACCATCTGCCACCCAATCTGCTGGCGTCCGTCTCTATCACCATATCCGGGGTCGATCCAAAGATCACCTTCCCATTCCAGACTGCCATGTGGTCAATCCACCACTGGAGTTCCGTCCTGGCTTTCTCCGTCAGGGAGATGATTTCTGAGTAGGTAAGACCCCTCCGTAGATGCTAAGCTTTCATTCTATAAAGGGCCCTGTAGTGTAATGGTCCTGTGAATATGGCCTGGATCGAAGAGGAGAGAAGGTCCACTATCTTGGCCAGCTGGCATAGCGAGATTCGGTCCCTCCGGATGACTTATGAGAGTTCCTTTCTTATCTTGTTTACCTTTGACAGTGGCAAGCTCAGGGACGATGAGACGGAATCTATGAGAAATCCCAGGAAGACCATCTGTTGCGCCCGGTGCAGTTCTGACTTTTGTTCATTGATGACAAAGCCCAGGTTCTGGAGTAATGCAATAGTCATGTTCAAGTTGCGGGCAAGATGCACCAAAGACTGATCCATAATGAGGATACTGTCCAGGAAGATGATCATTCTCACCCCCCTCTCGCGGAGCATTTCCACCACTGGGCGAAACAGCTGTGTGAAGCACCACGGGGCTGAAGAGAGGCCGAAGGGCAGAGCTCGAAATTCGTAAATTTGGTCCTTCCAAGCAAACTGGAGAAATCTCTTGTGAGGAGGGAAAATGGGGACTGTTAGGTGAGTGTCCTTCAGGTCTAGTCTGACCATTCAATCCACTGCCAGGAGGATGTCCTGTAGTAAGCGTATCCCCTCCATCTAGAAGTGGCGATAGACCTGCCAGTCGCTGAACTCATTTAAATTGATAACAGGTCTGAAGCCCCTGTCCTTCTTCTGTACTAGGAAGAGGTTGCTGAGAAACCCGTTTGGGTAGAGTACCGACCTGCAAATAGCTCCTTTCTTTAGTAGTTCCAAAATTTCATATTTTATCAGACTCCCTTCTTCTGCTGAAAAAGTACAGGGTCTGGGGCGTACCACCTAAGTGGGGGCACCGTAGAACTCTATGTGGAAGTCCCTTACAGTCTGCAACACAAAAAGGTCTATTATGATTTTTCCCCAATTGTCTGAGAAGTGTAGGAGCCTCCCCCCAAGATCTAGAGAGGAAGAAAGGGTATTTCTTACCAGAGGGTCCCCCTGGAGCATTGGCGCCTCCTCTGTTGTTCCGTTGTTTCCCTCTTCCGGAACCTTTGCTGGGATAGAAGGTTCCTTGGCGGCCATCGTTCCAGCCATTATTTGTTGTTGGTGGGGCCTTGCTGATGGATGCGGCCAGAGGAGCGACCCCTGCCTTTTCCGGCCCAGGCAAAAACCTGCCCCGGAAAAATCTTTTTTATTGAGGCCTGAGCCTCATCCAGGGCTGAAAAGGTGGTAACAAACTTGTTAAGTTCCTTAACAAAAGGCTCACCAAAGAGCTTACCCTGAGCTATGGGGCCCGATTCAGAGGTAGCTAGGTCCCTGAATTTGGGGTCAATCTTTATAAGGAGATACCTTCTTCATTCAGCTGCCAGGACACAATCCACATTGCAGAGGAGGCATATCGCCCTTTGTGCCCAACCAGCAATTATGTCCGTAGACAACAGGGATCCAGATGCTTTCGAACGTTCCGCCAGTTGTATGATTTGGGTCAAGGGGCCCACTATGTCCTGGAGCTTGTCCTGGCAATTTCTCCAGGATCTGTCCATTCTTTTTTTGGGATCCTTCATGTATTTTGAAAAAAATTTGCATAGTTTCTCATCTCTCTCTCTGGTGTGTTTGCAACTTTCCATTTAAGCGAGGGCCTGGGGCATTCTCCCCTCATCTTAGTCCTGACCTCCTTCTCTAGGGGCTGACGGATTTTCCCCGCCACAGAAATACGCCACTTTGGCATCAGGGATCCACTCTGCCAACTTAGGGTGGTAAATCTGAGTAGGTTTGAGCATGTCTGAGTGGCCCCCATCCCCTTCTGAGGACTCAGCGGAGTGGGAACCTGGACGCCAGGGGCGACCCAAATCCTTATCCTCAGTGGAGGAGAAATTTCCTTCCCATAAACCCTCCCCCTCAAAGGGAAGACTGCCATAGGGGTCCGAATTTGGGACGACTGTGTCACAATTTTCTCTGGGCAACTCTTCCCCCCAGCAGGGTGCGTGTTTTAGCTTTCGTGCACTTTTTTTGGAAGGTTTCCCTGAATTTGTCAAACTCTTCCAAGTGCACCGCTTTACACTGTATGGCCCTTCTATTCCCCACCTAGGAGTCACTGGGATGCGCCTCTGCAAGATCGGGATCGCTGAATAACCCTGAGATTCGTTTTGCCAGCCTATCCACCTGATCCCTAAGGGGTGCCAACACCCTAGAAATAGCCTGTGAGAGGGCCTGGCTTGCTGCAGGTGGAAGGCGTTGGGGAAGCCATTCCACCTCAACCTCCTGGAATGAAGAATAAAAATGGTTCTCAGATGAAGACATCTCAGTTTGAGGGTGTGAGCACCAGAAACGGCCTTTAGATGTATTGGGCAGCCCCCTCGCCGGTGATCCAACAGCTGGGCTGAAAACTGATGCCAGAAGCTGCCAAATTGCACTCAAATCTATAAAACAGTCACCACCAGGTGGTGTTGCTGTCACCAAATCTTGACTGTGTTGGGGAGAATCACCACATTGCGGTGTCAGTCTAGCGACGGTTGTTTAGGGATCATACCGGCCAGAGACTCAGCATCCTAATCCCTAAACGCATGCAAAGTGCCGGCGCGAGCACTCGACGGAGCTTCCTCGCTTGGGCTATGCATGCCTGACAGATTCCTCACAGCACGCAAAGCGCACACTGGGAGGTTCGCGTCTGCAGGGGAAAAAGCGCTCGGGCGAAAGCCTGCTGCGCGATGAGCCAACAACACAATGAGCAAGTACAGAGCAAAACCGCTACACAAGCCTCAATAAAGAATGTCAGATAAGTGAAGAATGTTAGGAATGTCACTTAACTGATGAGCAGTGAAGATAGAGGAAGCAGAAAAGATGTTACACGATTATATGTTATGGACTGTTATATGATTGGACTATGGTTACCATGGAGACTGGTCCCTTATGGTTCATGAGATGTGTAGTCTGTAATGTTTTACTGTTTTTTTTGTTTAATGATCTTTTAAACTGCAGTGCAAATAAAGTGAAGAAAGATTTTCATATAATAGACTCACAGGGCCGTCCCGAATCGATTACATCCTAATGGATGTTGGATTTTGGGCAGACCTTATTGATATGGAGGTCTTTCCAAGTCAGGATAGTGACCACAATCCCCTGTGTTGTAAGTTCAATTGGGGTGTCTTTAAAGACAGGCGGGCGAATGACACCTTAAAAATAACTAAAGAGATTATCCCATACAACAATAATCGCAGACTGAAATGGGATAAGGCTAACCTTAAGGAGGATGATATAGGAATCATTAAATCTCTGGTAGAGGGCTTGTCTTCTAATTTAGAGGTCTGGGTCGGTGAAAACCGGATTAACAGCCCCCAACACCCCTCCCTTGACTCTGCCTATAAAGCCACAATTGATCAAGTTGGCCAATTTTTTATCTCGAAAGGGAAAAGTAACAGGGGTCCCGTTATACCCTCTACTCTTTATAAACCATGGTATACAGATCACTGTAAGAGCAAAAGGAAAAATCTGACAAAAGCTCTGTTTTCAGGGGACCCTTTACTGGTTAGAGCGGCCAGGAAGGATTATCTGAAAACATTATCATTGGCCAAACGGGAGTGGGAGGAACAGCATTGGCAGGATCTCTCCAAGGCTGTGAGCAGTAGGAACCCGAACCTTTTTTGGGATTTGATCAATAGAACAAGGCAGAGAAAATCGCAACCATTGGCTGCACATATAACTAGCCAGCAATGGTTTACTCATTTTTCATCCCTATATGGAGACTTGGAGGAAACAGCTAGCCCTGGGGTGAATAGTCTGGGTGAAGGGGACCACTTAGAGGATAATGCCCTTTTATTTTCGACCTCAGAAGTAGTGATGGCGATTAGACATCTAACCCCTAAGAAAGCAGCCGGGCAGGACGGGATTCCTGGAGATCTGTTGATGGCGGAGCCAGAGGCCTGGGCCAAACTAATTGCTATAATAATGAATCTGATCACGAGGGGACACCAGGTACCAGACTCCTGGAAAGGGGCTGAGGTAGTTACTGTGTTTAAGAAGGGGGTAAGAGATGACCCTGCGAACTACAGACCTATCAGTTTGATAGACATAATTCAGAAAGTGGTCGGCAGGGTCATCATTTCAAGAGTAGGCGATTGGATAGAGGAGGCCAGTATTCTCTCCCACTTACAAGCGGGTTTTAGAAGGAAGGTAGGCACGATGGACCAGGTCTTTCGCTTTTTTGCCATCTATTGGAAGGCGGTTACCATCAAGAAAGGCAGTTTGTATATGGCCTTCATAGATCTCAAAACAGCATTCGACCTGGTCCCTCGTACAAAACTTTGGGAGATACTTGGAGAGATGGGTTTTCCCAGTGGTCTTCTGAACCTAATCGTAAAGCTGCACGAGGGGAATTATGCGAGGGTTAGATGGGGATCCCAGGGACAACTAACAGATAGGATCCCAGTGCGGAGAGGAGTACGTCAGGGCTGTGTTATGGCTCCGACCCTTTTCTCCCTATTCGTAAATGGAGTGGTGGACCATCTGAAGGGGGTGGAGACGGATGCCCCATCCCTGGCGGGGGAAAGAATCCCCACACTTCTCTTCGCCGACGACACCTTATTAATCTCCAAATCCCCAATGGGCTTGCAAAAACTCTTGAATCGGTTTAGCTCCTTCTGCACTATCCGAGGCTTAACCATCAATACATTGAAAACCAAATTGATGGCTTTCGCCCCCTCAAAAAGATTTAAAAATAATTTTGTGCTCAATAGTGCTCCCCTGGAGCTGGTTGAATCTTTTGACTATCTTGGTGTCCGGATAAACAGCCGCATGACCTGGAAGGACCATCTATCCAAAATGTTACTCAGTCACCGAAGAGTATCCGGGGTGACGCTGAAGGAGCTCCGTGTATCAAGTAGCAAACCGGTTTCCCCAGCTATGGCCATCTACGAGGGACAGATTCTTCCTGCGGCACTTTATGGCTCCGAACTTTGGGGGTTCGAAGGTGTTTCAGATCTGATGACAGCGGAAAATAATTTCTTTAGAAAGGTGGTAGCTCTTCCCGCTTCCACCCCAATGATTCCACTGAGATTAGATCTGGGCAGAAGAACACTAAAGGACTTGGTGAGGCTACGCCCGTTGCTCTTCTGGTCCCGTTTAAGAAGAACCGAGGAGCTTGCAAAGTATGCAGAAGGGTTGGACGATCTCCTTTTACTGGACACGGGTAAAAAAATAGGATGGCTAAACAAACTGAAAGAACTGGCTTTCAATTTGGGTCTACAAGAGGCATGGGAGTCGCAATCGCCGCCACCCAAAGATGTGATTAAAAAACTTTACTGGGACTGGGTACAGAGTAATGCTATGAGGGTTACGAACATGGGCTCACTTACTGATCAATTTTTGTTATTTAAATGTGTGAGAAAATTGGAACCCTTTCTCGACCTGATAACCAAACCGTTGGATCGAGTGTTGTACCTAAAATTGCGATATGGGACGCTCCCGGTGCATGACTTTACGGTGAGGTGGTCGAATTCAGATGCCCTCTTGCGCGCATGCCCTGGCTGTGCGGCACCAAAGGAATCGGTGGCTCACTTGTTTTTTGCCTGCCCAGCCTACAAAGGGGCGCGGAAATTCTGGTTGAAACCCGTCTGCAGGGAATTAGGGTTGAGGTGCCATAGCCAGGCACTACGCGTTCTCTCTACAGATTCTTCATCTTCCACTATGATTTGCGGGGTGGCAAAATTTTTGGGAAGTGCGTGGTTGACACGCTCCCGCTTACTGAAACTGCATTCGGGGGGTCCTACAGGCTGATGATGAATCCACTGTTACCAAACTAGTGAATGAGGTGCCCATCCTTCTTTTAACTGTTTTTAAAAAAAAAAAATTATTGGTAAATTGGAAATGTATATGTATATGTATTCTTTTATGGTGATCAATTTGCCGAATAAAGATATTCAAGATTTTCATAATCCTCGCCTCCATCCTGACAGAAACTGCAGATTTTAACAAAGAAAATGTGTTTCGAGCACAACAGTTTAACAGTGTCTAAAAGCGCAGCGTTACGTTTTTCTGGACAACAGAAGGTCTTTGCAAACATCGAATGTTCAGCTTTCTGTTGCCTATTGCTATATTTGGATGTTAAACTGGTACTAATGAGGTACACCCAGTGCCCAGACAGTGTTAACAAGTGTAAAAAGTACGAAATAATGAAGTAATACTATAAAAATATGTGCAGCATTATGCCACATAATTGTTTTTCTTGCTCCATAATTTACTTGACGCTGCCACGTAATTTGGACCTCTCCTGCTGCATAATTCCAGTTGGCCTGGTTACAAGCCACCTCGTAATGTGACCCTATCAGCCCATAAAATCAACATGTTTGAAATATTAATAAAATGAGATTTGGAATAAGGTACAGCAAATTCAGGGGTTTCGTAGCAGAAAGGGACAGTCAGTTGCTGCTTACACTTTTGGCAACTGACTTTTCAGGATATCTTCTACCGAACGTCTCTGGGCCCTTTGCGGGCCGTCTTACATTTTTCAGTGACTTTTGTAGTATTCTTGCATCATGCAATTATTGTGTCACAGCAGGGTCGCAAGCCTGGGCCCTATTACATAATAGGTGAACATTCTCAAACGGCTCCTAGAGCACACTAAATTGGGTGCAACAAGCACAGACCAGGACTGTGCGCCTGAATACAAAAGCTGCACTGCTCCTGTTAGAAATGGGGGTCTCTGGCAGAGGTAGGTACCTTTGTCCAAGTAGGGAACCTTGCTTCTAGTCAGGGTAAGGGGGGATACACATTTTATATAACCTCTGCTCACCCCCTTCGTAGATTGGCACGAGCAGATAGGCTTATTCCAAAGGCAATGTGTAAAGTATTTGTACTCAAAACACACAATAATACAGTGAGAAGACCACTAATGGACACCACACCAGTTTAGAAAAACAGGATATCTTTATCTAAACCAAATAGGACCAAAACAACAAAAATACAACAAACAGGTAGCAAAATATGACTTTTAGAACCGTTATCTAAAAAATAGACCTTGTAGCAAATCCTCTGGGGCAATTACAACGTTGTGGCAGGCAATAATCCAAATTACGGAGTCACCCTCAGTGGTTATTGGTTCCACGATAATGGGATGCAGGTGCTGGTGGTAACGACGTTGGTGCATGTGCTGGCGTCAGGAAGGCCAAACTGCAGGCGTCAAAGGGTGTCAGAGCTGTGGTGCAGGCAGGGAGATGTATTGTGCACCTCACGAGCTGTGCCCCATGCCTCAGTGCAGGTCACGGCAGCAGCACTGACAGCGTCGGAGATTGTTTTCCTTCCTCACCCCCCTTGTGACTGTCTACAGTGAATGCACATACCCAGCCCCTGTCACTCCAAAACCAGACAGTCAATACACAAACCAGCAAAGGCACAAAGAATGGTTAAATAAGAAAATGCCTACTTTCTAAAAGTAGGATTTTCAAATACACAATTTGAAAATCATCTCCCTAAAAAGATGGATTTTTAAAATTCAGAGAGCCTAAACACCACTTCTCCATCTTGTCCCAGTGGAACGTTATAATTGTAAGATGTTACAAACTAACTCCCATATTAGCCTAAGGGACAGAATGTCTTTCAATAGTGAAAAATGAAATAGGCAGTATTTCACTATTAGGACATGTAAAACACACCAGTACATGCCACACCTTTTACATACACTGCACCTTGCCCATGGGGGTACCTTGGGCTTACCTGAGGGGTGTCCTACATGTAAGAAAAGTGAATAAAACTGAGGTTATCATTTTTGGAGACAAGCTTGATATTTGGTCAAAGGCCTGGTGGCCTGTCTCTCTAGGAGCCTGCCCTGTTCCCTGTAAAAGTGCCAAGAATCTAAGCATTATTGTAGACTCCTCTTTGTCATTAAAGTCACAAATAAATAGAACCGTTGCAACTTGCTTTGGGACGCTAAGGACTTTTAGGAAGATCTTTCCTTTTCTCTCCCTTTCAGCTCGGAAACAGGCAGTGGTCGCCCTTGTGGTCTCTAGGTTGGATTATTGCAATGCCCTTTATTTAGGAATAAATGGGGGACTTCTGAAGCGACTCCAACTAGTGCAGAATGCTGCTGCTAGGCTGGTGATGGGTCTCCCTAAATTTCATGCCATTTCATCCACCATTAAGAGCCTTCACTGGCTCCTGCTGGGGAGAAGAATTGTGTTTAAAGCACTGTGTATGGTACACAAGGCCTTGCACAACAAGGGTGCTGAAGGCATTAATTATCTGTTTCACCGTTATATTCCGAGCAGGAACCTGAGATCTGCTGCTAGGAATCGGGTAACATTTGCTAGGTTCAGGAAAGCCAGATGGGGGGGGGGGGCTTTTTCACTGTTTAGCGCCAAATTTGTGGAATCTGCTTCCTCTCTCAATCTCTAATTTGGAACTACATTCTGCATTTAGGACATCTTTGAAGACATGGCTTTTCTCTTGCTCCAGTCCTCATCTCCCTTAAACCTTGAGCTTTAGTAATCTGTGAACTTTGATATATTGACCCTGTCTGCAGGGCCTTGATGCCTTCGGGCTAAGTTTGCGCTTTAAAAGTTTTATATTCATTCATTCATTCATTCAAGGTTAGGGCTGGGCAAGTGGGTGCACTTGCCAGGTCGACATGGCAGTTTAAAACCGTTGGATCGAGCGTTGTACCTAAAATTGCGATATGGGACGCTCCCGGTGCATGACTTTACGGTGAGGTGGTCGAATTCAGATGCCCTCTTGCGCGCATGCCCTGGCTGTGCGGCACCAAAGGAATCGGTGGCTCACTTGTTTTTTGCCTGCCCAGCCTACAAAGGGGCGCGGAAATTCTGGTTGAAACCCGTCTGCAGGGAATTAGGGTTGAGGTGCCATAGCCAGGCACTACGCGTTCTCTCTACAGATTCTTCATCTTCCACTATGATTTGCGGGGTGGCAAAATTTTGGGGAAGTGCGTGGTTGACACGCTCCCGCTTACTGAAACTGCATTCGGGGGGTCCTACAGGCTGATGATGAATCCACTGTTACCAAACTAGTGAATGAGGTGCCCATCCTTCTTTTAACTGTTTTAAAAAAAAAAAAATTATTGGTAAATTGGAAATGTATATGTATATGTATTCTTTTATGGTGATCAATTTGCCGAATAAAGATATTCAAGATTTTCATAATCCTCGCCTCCATCCTGACAGAAACTGCAGATTTTAACAAAGAAAATGTGTTTCGAGCACAACAGTTTAACAGTGTCTAAAAGCGCAGCGTTACGTTTTTCTGGACAACAGAAGGTCTTTGCAAACATCGAATGTTCAGCTTTCTGTTGCCTATTGCTATATTTGGATGTTAAACTGGTACTAATGAGGTACACCCAGTGCCCAGACAGTGTTAACAAGTGTAAAAAGTACGAAATAATGAAGTAATACTATAAAAATATGTGCAGCATTATGCCACATAATTGTTTTTCTTGCTCCATAATTTACTTGACGCTGCCACGTAATTTGGACCTCTCCTGCTGCATAATTCCAGTTGGCCTGGTTACAAGCCACCTCGTAATGTGACCCTATCAGCCCATAAAATCAACATGTTTGAAATATTAATAAAATGAGATTTGGAATAAGGTACAGCAAATTCAGGGGTTTCGTAGCAGAAAGGGACAGTCAGTTGCTGCTTACACTTTTGGCAACTGACTTTTCAGGATATCTTCTACCGAACGTCTCTGGGCCCTTTGCGGGCCGTCTTACATTTTTCAGTGACTTTTGTAGTATTCTTGCATCATGCAATTATTGTGTCACAGCAGGGTCGCAAGCCTGGGCCCTATTACATAATAGGTGAACATTCTCAAACGGCTCCTAGAGCACACTAAATTGGGTGCAACAAGCACAGACCAGGACTGTGCGCCTGAATACAAAAGCTGCACTGCTCCTGTTAGAAATGGGGGTCTCTGGCAGAGGTAGGTACCTTTGTCCAAGTAGGGAACCTTGCTTCTAGTCAGGGTAAGGGGGGATACACATTTTATATAACCTCTGCTCACCCCCTTCGTAGATTGGCACGAGCAGATAGGCTTATTCCAAAGGCAATGTGTAAAGTATTTGTACTCAAAACACACAATAATACAGTGAGAAGACCACTAATGGACACCACACCAGTTTAGAAAAACAGGATATCTTTATCTAAACCAAATAGGACCAAAACAACAAAAATACAACAAACAGGTAGCAAAATATGACTTTTAGAACCGTTATCTAAAAAATAGACCTTGTAGCAAATCCTCTGGGGCAATTACAACGTTGTGGCAGGCAATAATCCAAATTACGGAGTCACCCTCAGTGGTTATTGGTTCCACGATAATGGGATGCAGGTGCTGGTGGTAACGACGTTGGTGCATGTGCTGGCGTCAGGAAGGCCAAACTGCAGGCGTCAAAGGGTGTCAGAGCTGTGGTGCAGGCAGGGAGATGTATTGTGCACCTCACGAGCTGTGCCCCATGCCTCAGTGCAGGTCACGGCAGCAGCACTGACAGCGTCGGAGATTGTTTTCCTTCCTCACCCCCCTTGTGACTGTCTACAGTGAATGCACATACCCAGCCCCTGTCACTCCAAAACCAGACAGTCAATACACAAACCAGCAAAGGCACAAAGAATGGTTAAATAAGAAAATGCCTACTTTCTAAAAGTAGGATTTTCAAATACACAATTTGAAAATCATCTCCCTAAAAAGATGGATTTTTAAAATTCAGAGAGCCTAAACACCACTTCTCCATCTTGTCCCAGTGGAACGTTATAATTGTAAGATGTTACAAACTAACTCCCATATTAGCCTAAGGGACAGAATGTCTTTCAATAGTGAAAAATGAAATAGGCAGTATTTCACTATTAGGACATGTAAAACACACCAGTACATGCCACACCTTTTACATACACTGCACCTTGCCCATGGGGGTACCTTGGGCTTACCTGAGGGGTGTCCTACATGTAAGAAAAGTGAATAAAACTGAGGTTATCATTTTTGGAGACAAGCTTGATATTTGGTCAAAGGCCTGGTGGCCTGTCTCTCTAGGAGCCTGCCCTGTTCCCTGTAAAAGTGCCAAGAATCTAAGCATTATTGTAGACTCCTCTTTGTCATTAAAGTCACAAATAAATAGAACCGTTGCAACTTGCTTTGGGACGCTAAGGACTCTTAGGAAGATCTTTCCTTTTCTCTCCCTTTCAGCTCGGAAACAGGCAGTGGTCGCCCTTGTGGTCTCTAGGTTGGATTATTGCAATGCCCTTTATTTAGGAATAAATGGGGGACTTCTGAAGCGACTCCAACTAGTGCAGAATGCTGCTGCTAGGCTGGTGATGGGTCTCCCTAAATTTCATGCCATTTCATCCACCATTAAGAGCCTTCACTGGCTCCTGCTGGGGAGAAGAATTGTGTTTAAAGCACTGTGTATGGTACACAAGGCCTTGCACAACAAGGGTGCTGAAGGCATTAATTATCTGTTTCACCGTTATATTCCGAGCAGGAACCTGAGATCTGCTGCTAGGAATCGGGTAACATTTGCTAGGTTCAGGAAAGCCAGATGGGGGGGGGGGGGCTTTTTCACTGTTTAGCGCCAAATTTGTGGAATCTGCTTCCTCTCTCAATCTCTAATTTGGAACTACATTCTGCATTTAGGACATCTTTGAAGACATGGCTTTTCTCTTGCTCCAGTCCTCATCTCCCTTAAACCTTGAGCTTTAGTAATCTGTGAACTTTGATATATTGACCCTGTCTGCAGGGCCTTGATGCCTTCGGGCTAAGTTTGCGCTTTAAAAGTTTTATATTCATTCATTCATTCATTCAAGGTTAGGGCTGGGCAAGTGGGTGCACTTGCCAGGTCGACATGGCAGTTTAAAACCGTTGGATCGAGCGTTGTACCTAAAATTGCGATATGGGACGCTCCCGGTGCATGACTTTACGGTGAGGTGGTCGAATTCAGATGCCCTCTTGCGCGCATGCCCTGGCTGTGCGGCACCAAAGGAATCGGTGGCTCACTTGTTTTTTGCCTGCCCAGCCTACAAAGGGGCGCGGAAATTCTGGTTGAAACCTGTCTGCAGGGAATTAGGGTTGAGGTGCCATAGCCAGGCACTACGCGTTCTCTCTACAGATTCTTCATCTTCCACTATGATTTGCGGGGTGGCAAAATTTTTGGGAAGTGCGTGGTTGACACGCTCCCGCTTACTGAAACTGCATTCGGGGGGTCCTACAGGCTGATGATGAATCCACTGTTACCAAACTAGTGAATGAGGTGCCCATCCTTCTTTTAACTGTTTTAAAAAAAAAAAAATTATTGGTAAATTGGAAATGTATATGTATATGTATTCTTTTATGGTGATCAATTTGCCGAATAAAGATATTCAAGATTTTCATAATCCTCGCCTCCATCCTGACAGAAACTGCAGATTTTAACAAAGAAAATGTGTTTCGAGCACAACAGTTTAACAGTGTCTAAAAGCGCAGCGTTACGTTTTTCTGGACAACAGAAGGTCTTTGCAAACATCGAATGTTCAGCTTTCTGTTGCCTATTGCTATATTTGGATGTTAAACTGGTACTAATGAGGTACACCCAGTGCCCAGACAGTGTTAACAAGTGTAAAAAGTACGAAATAATGAAGTAATACTATAAAAATATGTGCAGCATTATGCCACATAATTGTTTTTCTTGCTCCATAATTTACTTGACGCTGCCACGTAATTTGGACCTCTCCTGCTGCATAATTCCAGTTGGCCTGGTTACAAGCCACCTCGTAATGTGACCCTATCAGCCCATAAAATCAACATGTTTGAAATATTAATAAAATGAGATTTGGAATAAGGTACAGCAAATTCAGGGGTTTCGTAGCAGAAAGGGACAGTCAGTTGCTGCTTACACTTTTGGCAACTGACTTTTCAGGATATCTTCTACCGAACGTCTCTGGGCCCTTTGCGGGCCGTCTTACATTTTTCAGTGACTTTTGTAGTATTCTTGCATCATGCAATTATTGTGTCACAGCAGGGTCGCAAGCCTGGGCCCTATTACATAATAGGTGAACATTCTCAAACGGCTCCTAGAGCACACTAAATTGGGTGCAACAAGCACAGACCAGGACTGTGCGCCTGAATACAAAAGCTGCACTGCTCCTGTTAGAAATGGGGGTCTCTGGCAGAGGTAGGTACCTTTGTCCAAGTAGGGAACCTTGCTTCTAGTCAGGGTAAGGGGGGATACACATTTTATATAACCTCTGCTCACCCCCTTCGTAGATTGGCACGAGCAGATAGGCTTATTCCAAAGGCAATGTGTAAAGTATTTGTACTCAAAACACACAATAATACAGTGAGAAGACCACTAATGGACACCACACCAGTTTAGAAAAACAGGATATCTTTATCTAAACCAAATAGGACCAAAACAACAAAAATACAACAAACAGGTAGCAAAATATGACTTTTAGAACCGTTATCTAAAAAATAGACCTTGTAGCAAATCCTCTGGGGCAATTACAACGTTGTGGCAGGCAATAATCCAAATTACGGAGTCACCCTCAGTGGTTATTGGTTCCACGATAATGGGATGCAGGTGCTGGTGGTAACGACGTTGGTGCATGTGCTGGCGTCAGGAAGGCCAAACTGCAGGCGTCAAAGGGTGTCAGAGCTGTGGTGCAGGCAGGGAGATGTATTGTGCACCTCACGAGCTGTGCCCCATGCCTCAGTGCAGGTCACGGCAGCAGCACTGACAGCGTCGGAGATTGTTTTCCTTCCTCACCCCCCTTGTGACTGTCTACAGTGAATGCACATACCCAGCCCCTGTCACTCCAAAACCAGACAGTCAATACACAAACCAGCAAAGGCACAAAGAATGGTTAAATAAGAAAATGCCTACTTTCTAAAAGTAGGATTTTCAAATACACAATTTGAAAATCATCTCCCTAAAAAGATGGATTTTTAAAATTCAGAGAGCCTAAACACCACTTCTCCATCTTGTCCCAGTGGAACGTTATAATTGTAAGATGTTACAAACTAACTCCCATATTAGCCTAAGGGACAGAATGTCTTTCAATAGTGAAAAATGAAATAGGCAGTATTTCACTATTAGGACATGTAAAACACACCAGTACATGCCACACCTTTTACATACACTGCACCTTGCCCATGGGGGTACCTTGGGCTTACCTGAGGGGTGTCCTACATGTAAGAAAAGTGAATAAAACTGAGGTTATCATTTTTGGAGACAAGCTTGATATTTGGTCAAAGGCCTGGTGGCCTGTCTCTCTAGGAGCCTGCCCTGTTCCCTGTAAAAGTGCCAAGAATCTAAGCATTATTGTAGACTCCTCTTTGTCATTAAAGTCACAAATAAATAGAACCGTTGCAACTTGCTTTGGGACGCTAAGGACTCTTAGGAAGATCTTTCCTTTTCTCTCCCTTTCAGCTCGGAAACAGGCAGTGGTCGCCCTTGTGGTCTCTAGGTTGGATTATTGCAATGCCCTTTATTTAGGAATAAATGGGGGACTTCTGAAGCGACTCCAACTAGTGCAGAATGCTGCTGCTAGGCTGGTGATGGGTCTCCCTAAATTTCATGCCATTTCATCCACCATTAAGAGCCTTCACTGGCTCCTGCTGGGGAGAAGAATTGTGTTTAAAGCACTGTGTATGGTACACAAGGCCTTGCACAACAAGGGTGCTGAAGGCATTAATTATCTGTTTCACCGTTATATTCCGAGCAGGAACCTGAGATCTGCTGCTAGGAATCGGGTAACATTTGCTAGGTTCAGGAAAGCCAGATGGGGGGGGGGGGGGGGGGGCTTTTTCACTGTTTAGCGCCAAATTTGTGGAATCTGCTTCCTCTCTCAATCTCTAATTTGGAACTACATTCTGCATTTAGGACATCTTTGAAGACATGGCTTTTCTCTTGCTCCAGTCCTCATCTCCCTTAAACCTTGAGCTTTAGTAATCTGTGAACTTTGATATATTGACCCTGTCTGCAGGGCCTTGATGCCTTCGGGCTAAGTTTGCGCTTTAAAAGTTTTATATTCATTCATTCATTCATTCAAGGTTAGGGCTGGGCAAGTGGGTGCACTTGCCAGGTCGACATGGCAGTTTAAAACCGTTGGATCGAGCGTTGTACCTAAAATTGCGATATGGGACGCTCCCGGTGCATGACTTTACGGTGAGGTGGTCGAATTCAGATGCCCTCTTGCGCGCATGCCCTGGCTGTGCGGCACCAAAGGAATCGGTGGCTCACTTGTTTTTTGCCTGCCCAGCCTACAAAGGGGCGCGGAAATTCTGGTTGAAACCCGTCTGCAGGGAATTAGGGTTGAGGTGCCATAGCCAGGCACTACGCGTTCTCTCTACAGATTCTTCATCTTCCACTATGATTTGCGGGGTGGCAAAATTTTGGGGAAGTGCGTGGTTGACACGCTCCCGCTTACTGAAACTGCATTCGGGGGGTCCTACAGGCTGATGATGAATCCACTGTTACCAAACTAGTGAATGAGGTGCCCATCCTTCTTTTAACTGTTTTAAAAAAAAAAAAATTATTGGTAAATTGGAAATGTATATGTATATGTATTCTTTTATGGTGATCAATTTGCCGAATAAAGATATTCAAGATTTTCATAATCCTCGCCTCCATCCTGACAGAAACTGCAGATTTTAACAAAGAAAATGTGTTTCGAGCACAACAGTTTAACAGTGTCTAAAAGCGCAGCGTTACGTTTTTCTGGACAACAGAAGGTCTTTGCAAACATCGAATGTTCAGCTTTCTGTTGCCTATTGCTATATTTGGATGTTAAACTGGTACTAATGAGGTACACCCAGTGCCCAGACAGTGTTAACAAGTGTAAAAAGTACGAAATAATGAAGTAATACTATAAAAATATGTGCAGCATTATGCCACATAATTGTTTTTCTTGCTCCATAATTTACTTGACGCTGCCACGTAATTTGGACCTCTCCTGCTGCATAATTCCAGTTGGCCTGGTTACAAGCCACCTCGTAATGTGACCCTATCAGCCCATAAAATCAACATGTTTGAAATATTAATAAAATGAGATTTGGAATAAGGTACAGCAAATTCAGGGGTTTCGTAGCAGAAAGGGACAGTCAGTTGCTGCTTACACTTTTGGCAACTGACTTTTCAGGATATCTTCTACCGAACGTCTCTGGGCCCTTTGCGGGCCGTCTTACGTTTTTCAGTGACTTTTGTAGTATTCTTGCATCATGCAATTATTGTGTCACAGCAGGGTCGCAAGCCTGGGCCCTATTACATAATAGGTGAACATTCTCAAACGGCTCCTAGAGCACACTAAATTGGGTGCAACAAGCACAGACCAGGACTGTGCGCCTGAATACAAAAGCTGCACTCCTGTTAGAAATGGGGGTCTCTGGCAGAGGTAGGTACCTTTGTCCAAGTAGGGAACCTTGCTTCTAGTCAGGGTAAGGGGGGATACACATTTTATATAACCTCTGCTCACCCCCTTCGTAGATTGGCACGAGCAGATAGGCTTATTCCAAAGGCAATGTGTAAAGTATTTGTACTCAAAACACACAATAATACAGTGAGAAGACCACTAATGGACACCACACCAGTTTAGAAAAACAGGATATCTTTATCTAAACCAAATAGGACCAAAACAACAAAAATACAACAAACAGGTAGCAAAATATGACTTTTAGAACCGTTATCTAAAAAATAGACCTTGTAGCAAATCCTCTGGGGCAATTACAACGTTGTGGCAGGCAATAATCCAAATTACGGAGTCACCCTCAGTGGTTATTGGTTCCACGATAATGGGATGCAGGTGCTGGTGGTAACGACGTTGGTGCATGTGCTGGCGTCAGGAAGGCCAAACTGCAGGCGTCAAAGGGTGTCAGAGCTGTGGTGCAGGCAGGGAGATGTATTGTGCACCTCATGAGCTGTGCCCCATGCCTCAGTGCAGGTCACGGCAGCAGCACTGACAGCGTCGGAGATTGTTTTCCTTCCTCACCCCCCTTGTGACTGTCTACAGTGAATGCACATACCCAGCCCCTGTCACTCCAAAACCAGACAGTCAATACACAAACCAGCAAAGGCACAAAGAATGGTTAAATAAGAAAATGCCTACTTTCTAAAAGTAGGATTTTCAAATACACAATTTGAAAATCATCTCCCTAAAAAGATGGATTTTTAAAATTCAGAGAGCCTAAACACCACTTCTCCATCTTGTCCCAGTGGAACGTTATAATTGTAAGATGTTACAAACTAACTCCCATATTAGCCTAAGGGACAGAATGTCTTTCAATAGTGAAAAATGAAATAGGCAGTATTTCACTATTAGGACATGTAAAACACACCAGTACATGCCACACCTTTTACATACACTGCACCTTGCCCATGGGGGTACCTTGGGCTTACCTGAGGGGTGTCCTACATGTAAGAAAAGTGAATAAAACTGAGGTTATCATTTTTGGAGACAAGCTTGATATTTGGTCAAAGGCCTGGGGGCCTGTCTCTCTAGGAGCCTGCCCTGTTCCCTGTAAAAGTGCCAAGAATCTAAGCATTATTGTAGACTCCTCTTTGTCATTAAAGTCACAAATAAATAGAACCGTTGCAACTTGCTTTGGGACGCTAAGGACTCTTAGGAAGATCTTTCCTTTTCTCTCCCTTTCAGCTCGGAAACAGGCAGTGGTCGCCCTTGTGGTCTCTAGGTTGGATTATTGCAATGCCCTTTATTTAGGAATAAATGGGGGACTTCTGAAGCGACTCCAACTAGTGCAGAATGCTGCTGCTAGGCTGGTGATGGGTCTCCCTAAATTTCATGCCATTTCATCCACCATTAAGAGCCTTCACTGGCTCCTGCTGGGGAGAAGAATTGTGTTTAAAGCACTGTGTATGGTACACAAGGCCTTGCACAACAAGGGTGCTGAAGGCATTAATTATCTGTTTCACCGTTATATTCCGAGCAGGAACCTGAGATCTGCTGCTAGGAATCGGGTAACATTTGCTAGGTTCAGGAAAGCCAGATGGGGGGGGGGGGGGGGGGGGGGGGGGGGCTTTTTCACTGTTTAGCGCCAAATTTGTGGAATCTGCTTCCTCTCTCAATCTCTAATTTGGAACTACATTCTGCATTTAGGACATCTTTGAAGACATGGCTTTTCTCTTGCTCCAGTCCTCATCTCCCTTAAACCTTGAGCTTTAGTAATCTGTGAACTTTGATATATTGACCCTGTCTGCAGGGCCTTGATGCCTTCGGGCTAAGTTTGCGCTTTAAAAGTTTTATATTCATTCATTCATTCATTCAAGGTTAGGGCTGGGCAAGTGGGTGCACTTGCCAGGTCGACATGGCAGTTTAAAACCGTTGGATCGAGCGTTGTACCTAAAATTGCGATATGGGACGCTCCCGGTGCATGACTTTACGGTGAGGTGGTCGAATTCAGATGCCCTCTTGCGCGCATGCCCTGGCTGTGCGGCACCAAAGGAATCGGTGGCTCACTTGTTTTTTGCCTGCCCAGCCTACAAAGGGGCGCGGAAATTCTGGTTGAAACCTGTCTGCAGGGAATTAGGGTTGAGGTGCCATAGCCAGGCACTACGCGTTCTCTCTACAGATTCTTCATCTTCCACTATGATTTGCGGGGTGGCAAAATTTTTGGGAAGTGCGTGGTTGACACGCTCCCGCTTACTGAAACTGCATTCGGGGGGTCCTACAGGCTGATGATGAATCCACTGTTACCAAACTAGTGAATGAGGTGCCCATCCTTCTTTTAACTGTTTTAAAAAAAAAAAAATTATTGGTAAATTGGAAATGTATATGTATATGTATTCTTTTATGGTGATCAATTTGCCGAATAAAGATATTCAAGATTTTCATAATCCTCGCCTCCATCCTGACAGAAACTGCAGATTTTAACAAAGAAAATGTGTTTCGAGCACAACAGTTTAACAGTGTCTAAAAGCGCAGCGTTACGTTTTTCTGGACAACAGAAGGTCTTTGCAAACATCGAATGTTCAGCTTTCTGTTGCCTATTGCTATATTTGGATGTTAAACTGGTACTAATGAGGTACACCCAGTGCCCAGACAGTGTTAACAAGTGTAAAAAGTACGAAATAATGAAGTAATACTATAAAAATATGTGCAGCATTATGCCACATAATTGTTTTTCTTGCTCCATAATTTACTTGACGCTGCCACGTAATTTGGACCTCTCCTGCTGCATAATTCCAGTTGGCCTGGTTACAAGCCACCTCGTAATGTGACCCTATCAGCCCATAAAATCAACATGTTTGAAATATTAATAAAATGAGATTTGGAATAAGGTACAGCAAATTCAGGGGTTTCGTAGCAGAAAGGGACAGTCAGTTGCTGCTTACACTTTTGGCAACTGACTTTTCAGGATATCTTCTACCGAACGTCTCTGGGCCCTTTGCGGGCCGTCTTACATTTTTCAGTGACTTTTGTAGTATTCTTGCATCATGCAATTATTGTGTCACAGCAGGGTCGCAAGCCTGGGCCCTATTACATAATAGGTGAACATTCTCAAACGGCTCCTAGAGCACACTAAATTGGGTGCAACAAGCACAGACCAGGACTGTGCGCCTGAATACAAAAGCTGCACTGCTCCTGTTAGAAATGGGGGTCTCTGGCAGAGGTAGGTACCTTTGTCCAAGTAGGGAACCTTGCTTCTAGTCAGGGTAAGGGGGGATACACATTTTATATAACCTCTGCTCACCCCCTTCGTAGATTGGCACGAGCAGATAGGCTTATTCCAAAGGCAATGTGTAAAGTATTTGTACTCAAAACACACAATAATACAGTGAGAAGACCACTAATGGACACCACACCAGTTTAGAAAAACAGGATATCTTTATCTAAACCAAATAGGACCAAAACAACAAAAATACAACAAACAGGTAGCAAAATATGACTTTTAGAACCGTTATCTAAAAAATAGACCTTGTAGCAAATCCTCTGGGGCAATTACAACGTTGTGGCAGGCAATAATCCAAATTACGGAGTCACCCTCAGTGGTTATTGGTTCCACGATAATGGGATGCAGGTGCTGGTGGTAACGACGTTGGTGCATGTGCTGGCGTCAGGAAGGCCAAACTGCAGGCGTCAAAGGGTGTCAGAGCTGTGGTGCAGGCAGGGAGATGTATTGTGCACCTCACGAGCTGTGCCCCATGCCTCAGTGCAGGTCACGGCAGCAGCACTGACAGCGTCGGAGATTGTTTTCCTTCCTCACCCCCCTTGTGACTGTCTACAGTGAATGCACATACCCAGCCCCTGTCACTCCAAAACCAGACAGTCAATACACAAACCAGCAAAGGCACAAAGAATGGTTAAATAAGAAAATGCCTACTTTCTAAAAGTAGGATTTTCAAATACACAATTTGAAAATCATCTCCCTAAAAAGATGGATTTTTAAAATTCAGAGAGCCTAAACACCACTTCTCCATCTTGTCCCAGTGGAACGTTATAATTGTAAGATGTTACAAACTAACTCCCATATTAGCCTAAGGGACAGAATGTCTTTCAATAGTGAAAAATGAAATAGGCAGTATTTCACTATTAGGACATGTAAAACACACCAGTACATGCCACACCTTTTACATACACTGCACCTTGCCCATGGGGGTACCTTGGGCTTACCTGAGGGGTGTCTTACATGTAAGAAAAGTGAATAAAACTGAGGTTATCATTTTTGGAGACAAGCTTGATATTTGGTCAAAGGCCTGGTGGCCTGTCTCTCTAGGAGCCTGCCCTGTTCCCTGTAAAAGTGCCAAGAATCTAAGCATTATTGTAGACTCCTCTTTGTCATTAAAGTCACAAATAAATAGAACCGTTGCAACTTGCTTTGGGACGCTAAGGACTCTTAGGAAGATCTTTCCTTTTCTCTCCCTTTCAGCTCGGAAACAGGCAGTGGTCGCCCTTGTGGTCTCTAGGTTGGATTATTGCAATGCCCTTTATTTAGGAATAAATGGGGGACTTCTGAAGCGACTCCAACTAGTGCAGAATGCTGCTGCTAGGCTGGTGATGGGTCTTCCTAAATTTCATGCCATTTCATCCACCATTAAGAGCCTTCACTGGCTCCTGCTGGGGAGAAGAATTGTGTTTAAAGCACTGTGTATGGTACACAAGGCCTTGCACAACAAGGGTGCTGAAGGCATTAATTATCTGTTTCACCGTTATATTCCGAGCAGGAACCTGAGATCTGCTGCTAGGAATCGGGTAACATTTGCTAGGTTCAGGAAAGCCAGATGGGGGGGGGGGGCTTTTTCACTGTTTAGCGCCAAATTTGTGGAATCTGCTTCCTCTCTCAATCTCTAATTTGGAACTACATTCTGCATTTAGGACATCTTTGAAGACATGGCTTTTCTCTTGCTCCAGTCCTCATCTCCATAAACCTTGAGCTTTAGTAATCTGTGAACTTTGATATATTGACCCTGTCTGCAGGGCCTTGATGCCTTCGGGCTAAGTTTGCGCTTTAAAAGTTTTATATTCATTCATTCATTCATTCAAGGTTATGGCTGGGCAAGTGGGTGCACTTGCCAGGTCGACATGGCAGTTTAAAACTGCTTGCAGACACTCACGTGGCAGGTCTGGGAACTTTTGTCAGGGCTACTCATGTGGGTGGCACAATCAGTGCTCCAGTCCCAATAGTAGCATTTGATTTACAGGCCATGTCATATTCAGTGCACTTTGCTAGGGGCGACCCAGTAAACCAAACATGCCAATCATGGGTAACCAATCATGATAACAATTTACACGGGTAGCACTTGCACATTGACTCTGATCAGCACAGGAAAACTGCCCAAAGCATCTAAGCTAGCAAAAACGAAATCCAGCACAGCATTCAAAATACAGGAGGAAGACGCAAATAGTCAGGGGAAACCATGCAAAGGATGCCAAGTCTAACAGTTACCTGTGCAGCTATGAACTGAGAACAGCACATTTGAGAAAGTTGAATGGGCGGAGTTCTGGTCAGCCTTTCACCACAAATAGCAGATGTATCCTCAGTTTCAACAGCAGCAGGAATTACCCCTTTGGCAGGTACAGTGCGGACTGCACTCACCTGCAGGAGAATGACTAGGGCGAACCTGGAACCACCACGCCCACTTCCAAACCCCTGCCACAATGGCAAATTTATTGTGTGCCACCTCCTAGGTGGTGCACAATTAGTGTGCCTTACAGCAGCTTCTTTGATCCTGCAGTCATGTGTCTAATATGTCATGGGCACAAAGGTAAAGGCAACCCATACCCTTTATACCCCCATACAAGGAATTTCTCTGAAGTACCTTTTGTACCAAGGCGATCCATAGCGCAAAAGTGACCGCACAAATGTCTGCCTGCCTTTATGTAAAACCGAATGCCCCGGAGTGTTCAAAAACAGGCGCAATAGCCAACTGTGCTTCAGTGGCTGTATGTGTAAAAGAGCCTCAAGGTCCATATTATGTATTAGGGCGCACTTTCCCACCTTAAGACAGATGCATCAGGCGCAAACAGGGAAAGTGCGCCTTATTACATAGAAAGCACTGCCCCCAGGACAGCAGAGAACCTGTGCTGCCCTGGGGGCAACGCATTCAAGTGAAATGTGGTGCAGCTCCGTGTTTCACTGTACAAGCGACAACCCACCTGCACTTTTAAAGGTGAATAGAGATCCCCTTGAAGGCAAGTGCAGTGAGTAACTGCACCCACCTGCAAGGGGTTATCTGGGGGGTGCATAGTACCCCTTTACCCCCCGCAGAAGCCTGCTCTCAGGGGGCGCACTGATAGTGCCCCTCATGACAACATCTTTGCCTCTGCGCCTGTGTCTGTAAAATGGCACAGGTGCAGCGGCAAAGGAATCCCATCATTTTCATTGGGCACGCCGCCATGCAAATGAGGGAATGCCTCCTGCAGATAGCACTGGCACTTTATGTGCGCCTGCGCTATTGGTATTACATAAGGGGCCCGGGACTCGCAAAGCGAGCGCAAAAATGCCCGTTGCGCCTCCGGGGCACTCTCTGTAATACAGCCCCAGATGTTACTAGCTTTTTGTTGTGATGACCATCCCAATATTGATTACATTATGGATTGACGCATTGACTTAATATACAGCTTAGACTCATTTAGACAGACCATGTTTAGCATTGTGGACGGATTGCTGAAATCTGACATATTGTTTAGAAAAAGATCATTGTGCAGCTAAACTGTCTTTAAGACGGATTATTTTTGTACTCTCACCACGTTTTTTCACCTCAATGCTGCACAAACCCCATATACATTATTGTACCCCCCACAATGATTATATATGGTTTTTGTTTTTTACTTTTTATCAAATGTCACTGCAACCTATTGGCATAATCGGCCATTACGGTCTATGTTTTCTTTCTCGCTCGTTGAAATAATTTATTGAGTGCATACATTTCTCTTATGTTCTATACACTCGTGGTTCAGACACCTTCTCTACTAGCCCTCTCACTGATAAATAATTACCTTAAATAAACCTGTAGGAAACACTACTGTTAAATACTAACGATAAACAGCAGGCCACTAAGAGCCAATTGTCAGGTAATGCAAGACTATGTTACAGCCTAGGTGCCTCTGGAGGGGGCCTAGATTGCTATAGAAGCAGGAAATTATTTGTTGAGCTCAGGGTGAAGATATCGGTGCACATGCTCTAGCACAGTCTAGGAATTCGATGGGTTGTGTGAAGCAAATTATGGAATTTGTTAAAAAAGACTTGGGGGACTGAATTGATTCTAGGGCTGATCTATGGCCTGAAGCCAATACTTAGCACTACACAACGAGCAAGAGTAGATAGAACAATTGTTTTAGAATGTTTCTATAATTCTTCATCATACTAATTTGTACACTGATTAAGGAGGTGCGTGAGAAATGAAATGCACTGGCTTCAGGCTGGTGAAAATGATCGACATTTTAAAGTTCGTCCCTCTCCAGCAACATCAACAGAAGAAAAACACAACAATCTAGTTATCTGCCTGAATCTGCGCAATGGCTGCTTCCTTGTTATTTGTCATGACTTTGGAACTGAAAAAAAGGACAGATCTGTCGTTATTGACGAATACCACCCTTTGCAACTAGGACCCCAGGCTCCGAAGGGAGTTGGGGTGTGGTAGTAGAAAATGAAAAGAAAGAAAAGGGTTCTACTTAGAAGACGGAATGCTTTGGTTGCTGATTTTTTTTTAACCTGGAAGGAATTTAGAAGGTAAAATACATAGAACTTGCTTATGAAGTAGAATGAAAATCGGTGATATTTAAACCCCCGCAGACACAATGAAGTAGTATTACTTGCTGCTTGGATTTTATTTATGGAGCGTTGCTGTGCTATTCTTGAGATGTACTGCGTTTACCAAAGACCCTGTTTGGTAAGCGAAACACACTGACACATAGAACCTATCCCACTCCAAGATATGTAAATGTGTGTGATTAAAATGAAAATGTGTTTGTAAACCACATTTCTAATATATCCTATGTATGCCTTTTTGTGACTGTCAGTTTCTTCAAATGTATCTTGATGGTAATTGAGCTCATGCCTTAGCAGTATTAGAACACAATGATGATTGTTTTTCAATACTGCATAAGTATCAAGATTTATATATTTGTTTCTTAAAAGAGGTCCACCTATTCTATTTTTTAATAAGAACACATTATTTGGAAATAAAAAAAAATAAAAAAATGTGCTACCCTTGTCTGAATTCTGCAGCATTCTATGACGTATAAAACATCATAAAACCGCGTTAAAAGTTTGAAAAAGTGAAAATAAACACGAGCATGTAGTTATATGTAGTAGTTATTATGCAGATATATGCATATGGTATTACATTTGTAGACTCTAATTATTGAGATGCTTACCTAACTTGCGAAAATAAATGATCGCCCATTGTCACAGGAAATGCAAGAACATCCTTTGTCTACAAAATGCAGACACCTGATTCAAAAGCAGTTCGATGTTGAGATCATTTCAAGCGCATTAAGCCCATCATATAACCAGGATAACTTGGTGGGAAGAGGGCTTTTCTGTTGGCATAGGAAATGTTTCTGTGCGAAGAATTACAATAGGAGTTCTGTTACAAATGGCCGTCCTAGTGATGACGATAGTAAAATAACAAATGGATTGCCTCACGTATATGCCACGCTGCACCAGCAATTGAAAAATGTACACTGTTCGCTACTTCTAAAGTGAGTCACAGTTGAAATTAGGACCCAACATGCGTGAGTATTGTATTGTATTGTTGCATTTGTGTAGTGTTTACTACCACTATGTGGGGCACTGAATCGCTTAGCCACATGGATAGCAAACTACATTATGTAGACTGTGTGGCTGGCTGTTTTGATTTTGAACCTATGTGGGAAGTGTTTTCATGTCGTGCTTGGAGATGTGGTTATCGTGTTATGGGAGGTAGTGCCTGGTGGTGTTATGGGTGAGGGTAGGTGAGAGATAGATGCTCAACGATAATTGTAATAGGGACAAATACAAAGAGACGACTCCAAGCATCAGCCTGGCTGTAAGGGCTGCAAGTATGCTCAGTGTGTGCATCTTTGCCCAACACAAGGGCTGCACACAGTGGCCTGCAAAGACCCTGTCAGGGCACATTATAATTATTACCTTTTGGGAACATGTTCACTGTCCATGCTCATAATGCTCCTCAAGAATTTACCTCACACAGCAGAATTCCTTACCTTGGTTTCGAGATTTATTTTCCTGCCATGTAACATACCTCCAAGGAAATAATACATCTGTCTGTATACAAATCAATGTATAAAGGATATGCAGTATGTCGAAACATAGTTGTGGCTGTTTTTAAGCCCTTTGCACGTATGTTTGTATGTGTATCAAATTTCAAAATATGTTTCCTTCTCTCTGGGTAACCTCAAAATCTTGCTTTTTTGCCAGGCGTGGCGGCTATCAGTTTCATAGGGTACTAAGTGAGCCAATGGGTGATATCATATTTCCTTGGTGCACTGAGTAATTACAAAATCAAGACAATGTTTTTAGGTTAAGAACATAATCTAGGAAACATAATATTTAGTAGCATTATGTGAAAGAGTACATTTTGGCTGATATTTCTAGACCACTCATCAGACAGCAGGGCAAAACGCCTAAAAAACATGGAATGAGAATTGCTTTAGGATACACGAGGGAAATTGTTGCACCAAACCAAAACCCCATTTTAGACCCAGCTGTTACAGCTCACTGTGGACAATGTTTGCTTTTCTTTTGGGCTTCCCTTCAGCTTTTTGGGCCATATGTATCAAGCCAAATTGATTTCGCAACGCCGAAATTCGCAGAATGTTGGCCTTTGCGAATGCAATTTGGACAAATGGTATGTATGAAGGAAATGTGCTTTAAAAATAAGGAATCGCAAAATGTGCGATTCCTTATTTTGCGATTGTATTTAAGGAATCACAAATTTTGCGATTCCTTAAATGCAATGTAAGAAGCCAAAAAAATCTGCAAATTGGCCTTGAGGAATAGCAAATTACCACCAACTTCTAGTTGGTAGTAAGTTGCGAATTCCTTTCAAAATGCATATTTTTTCATTTTTCAAAGTGCCATGTGAAGTACATACATGCCCTTAGGGCATGTATGTGCGCCACATGTGCACCCATGCAGATTTCAGGAGTGCAACAGGGTGTCCTTTGGAGACCCCTGCACCGTTGAAAATATTCTCAATTTGCGATTAGCAAATTGCGAATTGCAAATTTCCCCTTCATTCCTATGGGCCTCCTGGCCCATAGAAATGATTGGAAAATCTTCCTTAATTGCGATTAGCAATTTGCTAATCGCATTTAAGGAGTTTTAAGGAATCGCTAAAAAGAAGAAAATTTCTACATACATACCATTTTGCGATTTCTAAATAGCGATTCCTTAAAAATCGCTATTTAGAAATCGCAAAACGGAATGTTGATACATATGGCCCTTTGTCATTAACTACAAATGTATCCACCCACAGTCGATCCATTCATAGTCACATGCGCACTGCAACCGTACACTTAGGTTTAGCAGGTGTTGCCTGCTTGTCGGTGCCACGCTGTTGCCTGCCCTCTGTAATCTCGCTTTTGTCACCCTAGCAAACACTTATTTGACCATTTCTTGCCATTGATACTGTCAGAGTTCAATTATTTCCCTTTCAGAAAGGGTATTGGAATGAAAATCTGCCATACTTTGTGTGGTGTAGGGAACTGGAATGCTCCACAGATAAAAATGTTTACCACACCCAAAAAATATATACACATTTTCGCATTAGCATGTTTTTCAACAGTGCTTAATTGTACACTTTGTACTCTTAGGCATTTTGGGAATTGCATCCTTTAAAAAACACGCTCACATTGCTCACAGAGTAGTATGCTTGGAAGGCTGTGCAAAGCATACTACAACTGAGTTTTATGACTAAGGAAAAGTTGTAAATCTTCACCCCTAAGGAATTGAAGGTATATTACTGTAGATTTATGATTCCCTGTATGAATCGTGAATCGGGCCCTATGGCAAAGACATTTTTTTTATGCCTCAAGCAAGACCCAGCAGCAGCACTGCGACTGATAAATAGTGTAGTTGTCAGTTGTAATCCTCGGGCTATGAAAGTAGGGCCAAATTGTGTTCACCCACCCAACACCAATATGTACTGGCTGACTCTGGTCTCAACATATACGCCTAAAGTGCTTGCTGTTGCTACGAAGAAAATAATGCAAAAATAACAATTGATGGACAGAATGCAGAACAATGCCACACATTCACCCCAGTACAGAGATCTGGGCCTAAATTCTTCCTTTTTTGCTCACCATGCCATTCCAGTTTGGACCCAGCCATATGCAAATCATTCTTAACCCTGCGCCCAATGGGAACATTCCAGCCTGAACTGCCAGGCCAGGTCCTCCCTGGACTGGAAACCAGCATCCTCGGACCGGTTTCGGGATTTCAGCTAGAAAATAATGGCAGTTATGTCTTCCTCTCAGATGGAAGAACTAATTTTATATTAAGCTGAAATGTCAAAATATGCACCTTCGGTTCAAAAAATGAACTCTTTCTATGTCAGTAAAGGTTGTGATAAGGTATTTTTTACCCAAGCCTTGTTAATACCTAGCTCTGTCTGAGATGTTAAGCCCATATCTGTTCTGGTTCCGACAGCTGGACCCACTTATCTTGTCCCCAAGCTACCTGGTAATATTTTGAGAACTTTAATCAGTAAGTAAACACGTCCAACTATTCTTTTAATCTGAAAACTGGAAATCTGAAGAGCATTCATATACATTATCACAACATTTATAATAATACCAATATGAATAGTCAGGTAAATTAATATTAATGAAAATGGCTGGAGACCAATGTACAGAAAGGTTTTCATATATTTGAAATAGCAATATATATAAACAGTAGCATATTGATAAAGAGTTAGGTATATAAATGAGTTAGGATTTGCATATTTAAATTGTCATTATTTATTTTAAATTATTGTAAAAAAAAGTTCAAAATCCGTTCTTTGAATAATGACCTGGTTTGAAAGTCTTACTGTGATATTAACTGAACTTAATTAAAATCTGTTTACCTCTTTCTATATGACACAAGCAGCAAATATCTAGCAGATAAATTCTATTTGTTTTGCATAAGCACAAAGCTTACTTTTCAGACGGTAGTAAAACGTTCACTTTGCACCCATGCACTAAATCACAGACTAATCAAATAAGCTTCATTTTTGTTTCTTGTGAGATATAGAAGATTGCAAACAAATGATTTTGCTGCAGTCCAGACCACAGAAAGATCCTACTCCACAGCAAAGTGAGGACAGCAGATTATGGGCCAGATGTAGGCGAGAAAATACCGGTCGGTAACGGCCGATTTCGGCCGTTACCGACCGGTATTTAGGATTTGGCATGTAGGGGCCATCATTTTACAGAATCGGTAAATTTACCGATTCGGTAAATTTACAGATTCTGTAAAATACCGAATTGGTATTTTTACCGATTCGGTAAATCCACATGTAGGTGACACTCCTAAGAGTGTCACAGGCCCTTAAGAATCGGTATTTTACCACCCAATCCAATTGGGTGGTAAAATACCGAATTCAGGTGTGCATGCACATCTGTGCATGCACACCTGTGCCATGTGACACACAGACATGCCCTTAGGGCATGTATGTGTGCCACATGTCAAACATGCCTGTATTTGGGGTGCTAGAGGGTGTCAAAGTGACACCCCCTGCACCCTTGCAGGATTCGGTATTTACTGATTCGGTAAATACCGAATCGGCATTGCCCATTGATTCCTATGGGCTTCAAGGCCCATAGGAATCAATGGGCAATACCGATTCGGTATTTACCGAATCGGTAAATACTGAAAGTTACCGATTCGGTAATTCCAGATTGAAATATACCTACATCTCCCTGCTTCATATTTACCGATTCATAAATACAGAATCGGTAAAATTCGGTATTTATGAGTCGGTAAATAGAAGTTACCTACATCTAGCCCTATATTACTAGGGGTGGGCGGAACACAGAGTTTCACTCTGTTGAATTACGTGGAGTTACATGAAAACTTTGAGATTCTGAAGGGTTCCGTGAATGGGTGGAAATCGGCACAAAGCGCTGCTCATGCTGATTTTTTGGGATCTGAGCTTGTTCCGCGCTGCAAAATCAGAAGGAACTGCAGCATGCAGCATGCCAAAGGGCTCTGCTTCTTTGCTGCCGGTTAAGTAGATTTTCTATTCGAGCAGCAGCTTTCACACTGTGAATGGTAGGGACTGCCCACAATTGCCCGTGTTGAGAAAATCTCACCAGGTGCCCACCTAGATCCAGAACATGGCACTAGGGGATGTCATTTCCCGTTCGTGCTCGCCAAGTTACTGTTGGCGGGCTAAACGTGAGAAATAATCTTTGCCACATGGTGATTAGCAGATTTTCACCGGAACTCCGCATTACAAGCGTAAGTCTGAGTGGCCAAAACTAAGCGAACTCTGCCGGCTGAATGGTATTTATTACCCAGCCCTATAAATAACCCTGTGCAACACATACCTTGCAGTTAAACCTTTTTGAATAATGAAAGTATTTTATCGAAAATATTCATCCAGGAATAACTCTTCTTTTCTGAAAAAATATAAAGATCAAACTGACTCATTATTTGTGCAACTTATATGATAAAAAGTGACGTGGTATTTTGACGCAGAGATAATTTGAAAATATGAGATGTATTATTTTTGTTTTTATGCAACGCTGCAAAAACTGGTAAATCAGTCTGTGCCATGTTTGTGCCAGTTCAAATACTATTCACTTCATTTCCTCTGAAACAGGAAGTAACATTTGTGCTAACATATAGGCCCTATTTTTTCCATCACAGCAAAGTTTCTCTTATACTGCACCTTACGTAAATCCGGTATTTGTAAAGGCTGAACTACTCACTCCAAGGGTCTGAAGCTGCTGGTGGCCGGCAGGGAGATTAAGTGCGCTATTGCCCAGAGTCACATGGTGCTGAGCTGAGCTGCCGCCGGCGGTCGAACTGTGAGCCCTGCGCTATGGAGTCAGCCGCTCTGGCCGCTGCGCCACACGTCTCCCAGCTAAGTACCACAGAAGATGCTTCAATGAATTTGGAAGACCTTTTTTGCAGCATAGATTCTATGTTCATAATCAATATGATACTAAGGGCCCGATTTACAGTTTTCTGGGCAGGTACTCCACCACAAACCTGGCAGAGTACCCTGGTCCACTTGCACTGTTACAAGTTGGAGATACCATCATGTTTCCAATGGCGGTGCTGTTGCTGGCTCAGCGATCAGGAACCCTATGCCAATAGTCCAATGGATTTGGGACAATCGGTGTAGGTGCATCACCGTCTAACCTATTTATAGTGACTAGTCCGTTGTTTTTTATTTCAATTTGAGAATGACATTGAAAGCTTGGTGGCCCGAACTGAAAAAGACAAACATTTAGACGGAAACCAGGGGATAACGCTCCCAGGGTGTCAGGGTTAGGGCGTTTTTGTTGTTCTGAAGCAACTCTCTTGGGGCCCAGTTTCAAGAGAGGCCCACCAAATGTTCTATACCTGCAGATGAACTTCCAATGATGGTGGCTCCTCTGAGGGCAAATAAATCTCCACCGGACTGGGGGAGATCTCTTAAAATGGCAGCCAGTAGTCTAGCCAGATGACAGAGGAGGGGACCGCTGTCACATAGACAGATGAAAGTCCACTGCCAAACTATAAAATAGGCCCAAGGTACTCATTACAGGACCTGTGTAAATCTGATTTGAGCATAAATTGATATTTTGTCTTTAATTGGGCTAGTAGTGGGTTACATTTGTCACATACACCAAACATTTTTCCTGCAGAAAAAGATTGGTAAAAATTGTGCATGGAAAAATTGTAGCATTCTGAGTTTTGCAACACAGAACAAGGGAAACCTACAGTGTTTCTATGTAAGCCACCACCGAACCCGCAGAAGTAGATATAGGAGGTAATACCATACTGACAAAGACAACCATGTAATATCTTCCCATGCATGGTCCTAACAAGCATTAACACACTGATATAGTTTCATCATGAGTAATGTGATAGTTTTTTTTTACCTGTTATAGTATCAGTTGTTATGAATATGTCCATGTTTACTACCCTACTTGCCATGAGGTAATAGAAGTTTAATCAGATTACTTTAGAAATATTTACACCATTTTGCACTCTACTAGGCAGTCATTGTCATGCTGTTTGTCCATTGATTTGAAGTCACAAAAAATTGGAAATTTGCAGCTGCACATTTACTACATGGCCTGATTGCAGCTTTCTGAAATTTAGGAATTCTAAAAGGCTTTCAGTTTGCCAGTTGCACATGGTATCCAAATGCTCAAGTGCAATGCTTTTATATTTGTTTAACTGCATTTTTTGTTTTCTCTCCACTGGGTAAATATTTTTCCCCGTGGAGTAACACCCTTCCCCTATATTCCTATCAGTTTTGGGGTTAAGTTCCATTCACCATCTCCTTCTGCAAAGGAAGTTCCTCCTGCCCTCTTCAGGAGTACATTTCTGATCATTTCCACGGTGGTGTTTGGCCACAAGTTTGTGAATACTCAAAGACTCTTTTTGCTGCTGGAGCTGAGAACACGACGAAGGCTGCTCTAAAGGTTGAACGATGAAACATTGGAGGGGCTGAGTCTTCATCATATCCCCCATTAATATGAGGTAAGGGGGATCCGTGACGCTGTTTATGGCTGCTGTCTTGGTCGGCATTTCAGCCTTGGTGGTGTTTGCTATATTGCCACATCGCCGAGTCGGCCCCCCCCAGCCACCCCAGCTCGCTCTCCCATCAGCCCTGCATCTCAATGCCAAGACCACAGCGCAGTAATATTTTGGTCCCCCTGTGATGGATAGCTGTGCTTGCTAGGCCTGGTTGCCTGCACTGTCCTCACACAGAAGTTCAGCACTATTCGGTAGCACTACTCAACTTTTCAATTATCTACATTTTAAACATCTAGTGCAAAGTACCCCGCTGGGATTGGCCTATGACCTTTAATTGCTCAAAGGCGCCCAAAAACGTCAAGGCGTTGAGGCTCCAAGGCCCAAGTGCTGGGAGAAGAATCAGTGTGATTGCTACCACAAAGAGAAAATAAAATGAAGCTTTAGAAATCTAAAGAGCTAGGGGAGAAGTAGCAGATAAGTGATATGCGATGGTGTGAATGAGTTTAGCCGGAGAGGAGTGTGGTTGCGGCGTTAGAACCACTGCCCTAGGGTTGAGCCAGAGTGGTGCGGAGGTGGCAGGGCTATATCCTGGTGCTGTCATGATTTGTCTACTTGCGCCTGCATGACTACGAATCCCATAATGCTAAGATGAGGGCGGAGTCAAACTTTTATATTCCCAGCGTCCACCAGGGCGCGTTGTAAGAGATTACTATTCTGAACCTTGTTTGTTTCGTTGTGGGTTCCTTGTTGAGGAATTGTTGTTCAGAATTAAAGAAAAGAAGCGTGCGACCTCGAAGGCTTTCCTGGTGCAAGAATACCGCCTTGTTCGAGACATCGGGAAACAAACTTTGCTCTCAGTCCTTTCTTCCCGCGTGCGGCTGCCGCGAGGAAGGTATTGCGTGTGTCGGCGGAGACACATTGTTTTGAGATTGCGGACAGAGGGAAGTTCTTCCTTATCCTGATAATTCACCCTTATCGCGTGCGGCTGCCACGAGGAAGGGTTCCCTGCTCCTGTGTTTCTAACGGAGACTGTTCGCTTGGACTTAGTTACGAGGAAGGAATCCCTGCTTCTGGTTTTTGGCATTTCCATCCTTCTCGCGTGCGGCTGCCGCGAGGAAGGAGTTCACTTGTTCAGAGGAGACCAGTTGTTGCACGGAGTGCGAGCAAATCGCTTTTGCTACAGGACACTAAAAGGTGCAGTCCAAACCACTCGACAAGCTGGTAAGCCTCGGAGGAGGTTGAATCTATTTTTAATTCTCTTTAGTGTTCCATTTAGTTGGGCCCAGCTAGGAATACCATTCGGTGTATATTTTTGTTTCTATCCTTGGATGAACTGGTATCGTTCTATTGACTTTACTGAATCCTTACCCTCCAGTGCCTTGAACTGCCGTTTATGCAGTGACGAGGATTTCCAGCTCTGGGTTACTGGAGAGAGCTCTTATTATTTCCGGGGAAGTGAGATAAGGGTATGTGTGGTAGTGTATATGTCTTTAAACCTATTCCAAAGTATTCATGAACAAACAGTAACATGTGGTTTACTTACAGGAAGCTAATCGTATAGAGAAATATCTATGAACAGAGAGACAGAGGTCACCTCCTGATTATTGGGGTATGTATAGGTTCATTAGCGAGACTTGAATGAGAGTAGTTAGATTTGATGTTTTAATTCTCGTCTTTTGTCGTTTCAGCTATCCCTTCCATTGCTGTTCCTTCCCTTACCCTTCCCTGACTTATCCCTCGCTTGATTACATCTACGCTCTGTGTTATTGTTTTAGTCAGAGTGTGGGGAAATCAGGAGGTGGACCCCTTTCAGCATCACCCTGATCCAGAGGAAGAGCTGAACGTGACAGAATCTCTTACCCAAGAATAATACCCCTCCCGGTCAGGGGGTGCCGAAAGATGACCACGTTAGAGGATGTGATGCAGGCATTGTTGGTTGTGCAGCAAGAGTTAATCAATTCTCGTGCAGAAACAGCGGCCCTTAAGGAAAGGTTGGATAGGCAAACCCGAAACCCTTTTGATGCTTCAGTGGGGACTCCACAGATACAGGTTACAGTGCCTCCGCCCATACCATTGGCCAGCCCTGAACGATATGCGGGGGACCCACTTAAGATACAGATGTTCTTAACCCAGATAACCTTGCATTTTTCATGCAGACCAGCTTCCTTTCCCACTAACCATTCTAGAGTGGCTTTTGCTATCTCTTATTTAACGGGGGACGCAGCTAATTGGGCTGTCCCCTTAGTAAGCAAAGATGATCCCTTGTTAACGGAGTGGACGGCCTTTCGAAGGGAATTCAAGAGGGTGTTTGATAGAAGGGCAACAACACTCAGTGCAGATCGTGATCTGTTGGGGTTAGGTCAAGGGAGAAAAGATCTTGTGTCCTATATGACCACCTTCAATAGACTAGTAGGGGAAATTGCTTGGCCGGAGGAGAAGAGAATGGCGCTATATTATCAGGGGTTGAATGAGGAAATGAAAGATGTGTTGGTACAAATTGACCCTAGCCCACTAGTTGTATAGGTCTAATCAATCTTACATTGAGGTTGGATCATCGCCTTTCTGAGAGGGGAGGCGAGCGTAGGAGGGGTGATAGAACAAGGGGTGGTTATGAGGTGGCTAGTCCCACCAGCAAGAAAGAATCAGGACCAGAAGCGATGGAAGTTGGGGCGGTTCGCCCTCCCTTGACCAAGGCAGAAAGAGAAAGCAGACGAGCCCAAGGCTTATGTATGTATTGCGGTAAAAAGGACACTATGTGCGGGACTGTACTATGAAACCCCAGAATAGGAGTCCCTATTTCTCTGCAAAAAAGTTGGCGGCTGTGTTAGCCGATGGTACTTTTGAGGGACAGGAAGTAAAGGGTAGCTCTGAGAGTGTACAAACACCTACTATAGAGTGGAGAATACCTTCTTTAGAGGTGGCAGGTAGCGCGGATTCGGAGTCCCATGTTGTATTGTCTATGTTTCTGAGTACGGGACAACAACAGCATCCTGTAAGCACAATGGTAGATTCCGGTGCTACCGGTAATTTCATTGACTATGGGTTGGTGAAGCGGTTGGGGCTTAATAAAGTGCCCGCTCACAAACCTGAGATAGTTCTGGCAGTGGGTGGGACCCCTTTGAAATCTGGTCCCATCGTGGAGCATACAGAATTGTTAGAATTGTCTCTTTGTGGACAGCCTTGGGATCATGTGGAAAACATTGTATTGAATATGATAGAGGCACCACAATATGAGATCATTTTAGGGATGCCATGGCTGTGGCAACATAATCCTACAATGGATTGGAAGTTAAAAACCATCCAGTTCAATTCAGAGTTCTGTGTGTCCCAGTGTTTAAGAAGAGACAATGTAGCACACGCGCTATCCTTAGCGCAGGTGTTTCAAGTGGCCACAGCAGAAGAGAAAGAGGTGGTATTGCCTTTAGAATACAAACGGTATAAGGCTGTGTTCAGTGAAGTGGAAGCTGAGAGACTCCCACCTCATCGCGACTATGATTGTCGTATTGATTTGGTGGAGGACGCAAAGATTCCCACATGCCGTGTGTATGCGTTGTCAGACTCCGAAACTAAGCATTTGAAAACGTATTTAGAACATATTTGTTCGCTGGGTTTCATTCGTCCATCTCGTTCTCCAGCAGCCTCGCCTCTTTTCTTTATTTCGAAGGCCAATGACGAGTTGCGTGCTTGCATCGACTTCAGACAATTGAACAAAATTACCATTAAACATCGCTACCCTCTTCCACTCATTCCCGTCCTGTTAGATCAGGTGAAGGAGGCCAACATTTACACCAGGTTGGACCTGCGTGGGGCGTATCATTTGGTTCGTATTCGGGCCGGGGATGAGTGGAAGACTGCATTTAAAACTCGCTTTGGTTAGTTTGAGTATTTGGTGATGCAGTTTGGGCTTTGCAATGCCCCTGCGGCATTCCAATACTTCCTCAATGATATCATGAAAGAATACATCGATCACTTTGTTGTCATCTACATCGATGATATTTTGATCTATTCGGATACTCCAGCTCAACACGTTAGTCAGGTTGGTTTAATCCTTCAAAGATTGCAGGAACACAGTTTGTACTGCAAACTCAGTAAGTGTGAGTTTGGGGTTACGGAAGTGGAGTTTTTGGGTGTGGTTCTGAGTCCCCAGGGTTTTAGGATGGCTGACAGAAAGGTGAAAGCTGTTCAGGAGTGGCCGACTCCTAGGAGTGTGAAAGATGTGCAATGCTTCCTAGGCTTCTCCAATTATTATCGGAGGTTCATTTCTCATTTCTCACAGCTAGCCTCTCCAGTAACCCGGTTGTTGCGGAAGGGCATTTCCTTCTGCTGGACCCCTGAAGCCGGGGAAGCATTTGACCAGATGAAAAAGGCCTTCTGTACTGCACCCATACTGAGACATCCGCAATCCGATGTTCCGTTCGTGGTGGAAGCTGATGCTTCGGATGTGGCAATAGGGGTGGTACTGACGCAAAGAGACAACCAATCTGGTCAACTGCACCCTATTGCATTTTTGTCCAAAAAACTGAATCCAGCGGAAGTGAATTATACAGTGGCTGAGAAGGAGCTACTGGCTCTTAAGAGGGCGTTTCAGGTGTGGAGGCCATACCTGTGCGGGGGTCAACATCCTGTCACAGTGTATTCAGACCATCAAAACCTTCAGTATATGAAGACGGCCAGGCACCTCTCGCAAAGACAAATGCGCTGGATGTTGTTTTTTGCAGAGTACGAATTTACCATCACTTTTCATCCAGGTGCGGAAAACAAAATAGCGGATTCACTATCACGTCAACTAGATTCTGAAGCATCTGCAAAAGGAAAGCCTTTGTCAATTCTATCTCCGGAGATGGTGTTGTGCTCCACAACAATTGAGCAATTCTTTGATGTGGTTTGTAATCAACGCTCCTTACCACAATGGCAAAAGTGGGCTGGAAAGAAAATAAACGTACATTGAAACATGGCTTACCAATGCGTAATAACACACTATTTCTTCCCACGCATGATCTGCGATTGATGGCTTTCAATTGGTGTCATAACGCCATGGTTGCTGGTCATCCGGGCCATCAGAAGACCATCCATGCATTGCAAAGACAGTTCTGGTGGGATGGAATGTCAAAGGACGTGAAGGTCTGGATAGACCAGTGTGAGACATGTGCCAGAGCTAAAAGTGAACAAACCAGGAGCAAGGGATTGCTAATGCCGCTTCCTACCCCTCTCAAGACCGTGGCAGGTGATAAGTATGGATTTTGTACTGGGATTACCTATGGATAAAGGATGTGACGCTATCCTGGTAGTGGTGGACAGCATGACAAAAATGGGACATTTCATTCCATGCCGAAATCTTCCTACGGCTGCACAAACGGCGCAGTTGTTGTTAACACAGGTGGTGCGGTTACATTGTATTCCTAAGGTCATCATTTCTGATCGTGGTCCGCAATTCGTCGCAAGGTTCTGGCATATGTGGTGTAAGGCGTTACACATGAATAATGCGTTGTCGACTAGATTCCATCCCCAGTCTGATGGCCAAACGGAGAGACTGAACCAGACTCTCAAAAAATATCTGCGTTGCTATGCTGAAGAGGCAGAAAAATCATGGGTGTCCTTGTTGTGGTTGGCTGAACTATCATACAACAATGCTTGGCATTGTTCTACCGGAGAGTCCCCGTTTAGAGCTAATATGGGATATCATGCAGATACCTTGCCAATCACTGTTCCTAGTGATGTGCAAAACCACCCCACCGTTGCTGCTCAGATAAAGGCCTTGTTAAAAATCCTTCGACGGGTGCAGATGCACTTGGAGAGTGCGAAATCCTCTTACAAGAAGTGGGAAGATCGGCATCGTCAGGAAGGTCCGGTATATCAAGTGGGTGACAAAGTGTGGCTTTCGACGAAAAACATAAGTTTTCGTTACCGCAGTGTCTTTCACCCTCGTTTTATCGGGTCTTATGAGGTTCTCCGGGTTATAAATCAGGTGGCGTATAAACTGAAGTTACCTGCCTCCTTGAGAATTCATCCGGTCTTCCATTGTAGTTTGTTGAAACCTGCACGGGCCGGTCGTCGTAAAGAAGTTCCTCCACTGATGAGAGACGGTCAGCTGGAGTTTGAGGTGCGGCGTGTCTTGTATTCATGCTTCCGGAGAGGGCAGTTGTGGTACTTAATATCGTGAAAAGGGTACACATCGTAGGATGATTCTTGGGAGCCGAGTACTGGGGTACATGCTCCTCGTGCTGTGAAACTATTTCATGCCTGGAACCCGGGGAAGCCTGGTGCTAGGAGGCACTAGGAGGGAGGACATACTTTCATGATTTGTCTACTTGCGCCTGCATGACTACGAATCCCAGAATGCTAAGATGAGGGCGGAGTCAAACCTTTATATTCCCAGCGTCCACCAGGGCGCGTTGTAAGAGATTACTATTCTGAACCTTGTTTGTTTCGTTGTGGGTTCCTTGTTGAGGAATTGTTGTTCAGAATTAAAGAAAAGAAGTGTGCGACCTCGAAGGCTTTCCTGGTGCAAGAATACCGCCTTGTTCGAGACATCGGGAAACAAACTTTGCTCTCAGTCCTTTCTTCCCGCGTGCGGCTGCCGCGAGGAAGGTATTGCGTGTCTCGGCAGAGACACATTGTTTTGAGATTGCGGACAGAGGGAAGTTGTTCCTTATCCTGATAATTCACCCTTATCGCGTGCGGCTGCCGCGAGGAAGGGTTCCCTGCTCCTGTGTTCCTAACGGAGACTATTCGCTTGGACTTAGTTACGAGGAAGGAATCCCTGCTTCTGGTTTTTGGCATTTCCATCCTTCTCGCGTGCGGCTGCCGCGAGGAAGGAGTTCACTTGTTCAGAGGAGACCAGTTGTTGCATGGAGTGCGATCAAATCGCTTTTGCTACAGGACACTAAAAGGTGCAGTCCAAACCACTCGACAAGCTGGTAAGCCTCGGAGGAGGTTGAATCTATTTTTAATTCTCTTTAGTGTTCCATTTAGTTGGGCCCAGCTAGGGATACTATTCGGTGTATATTTTTGTTTCTATCCTTGGATGAACTGGTATCGTTCTATTGACTTTACTGAATCCTTGCCCTCCAGTGCCTTGAACTGCCGTTTATGCATTGACGAGGATTTCCAGCTCTGGGTTACTGGAGAGAGCTCTTATTATTTCTGGGGAAGTGAGATAAGGGTATGTGTGGTAGTGTATATGTCTTTGAACCTATTCCAAAGTATTCATGAACAAACAGTAACATGTGGTTTACTTACAGGAAGCTAATCGTATAGAGAATTATCTATGAACAGAGAGACAGAGGTCACCTCCTGATTATTGAGGTATGTATAGGTTCATTAGCGAGACTTGAATGAGAGTAGTTAGATTTGATGTTTTAATTCTCGTCTTTTGTCGTTTCAGCTATCCGTTCCATTGCTGTTCCTTCCCTTATCCTTCCCTGACTTATCCCTTGCTTGATTACCTCTACGCTCTGTGTTATTGTTTTAGTTAGAGTGTGGGGAAATCAGGAGGTGGACCCCTTTCAGCATCACCCTGATCCGAGGAGGAGCCGATCGTGACAGGTGCGGCTTGTATCACTCTGTGTGCTTCCCCACCCCCCTTTCTCCCCCATAGCGCTCATCTTAACATCTGTAGCAAAAGCCATAACAGCTTTTGTAGCTACATCAACTATACCAGCTACAGCAGCTGTCACATCAACACCCCTCAAGTAAGAGCCAACAAGCTGATAAGTCATTTTCATTTCATTAATCTTTATTTCGATCACAGATCATAAAAGATGCAAAACAGTACATACATTTAAAAACTTATTAAACATAGTGTGATCCAAATTTCTAAGAGTAGTTAGAATATAAATAAGACATTTGTGGGAAGCCGCTAGTCATGTCCATTTATGCCAGGCATTTCATCATTCGGCTACGGGTAAACCACAGGGAGGTTAAAAATTTTGACAGTGCAAAAACGATAGGAGGGGAAAGATCAGATTTTAGCACTCTATAAGCAGTTTGGTGAGATCTAAAACCCAAGTTCCTGAGCATCGGGACAAGCCAATATTTCCTGCTCCGCTCATAGCCCTTGCAAAAAAGGACCGCATGCATGTCGTCCTCTTTCGGGTGTGCACACATTGGGCAAATTGATGTAGTGGAGCAGACTGACCAAGATGCTGTAAACGAAGCTAGAGGAAGGCATCCATAACGCCATTGTAAAAACAGTTTCCTGGTTAATGCAGGGGAAATCTCATCTAGAGTTTTTTCAAGGGAATAGGTATCTTTTATTTTCAAGAATAAATTTGTCAGAGACCCCTCGCGAGTGTCATTAGAGGCTCTGGTGAGCATCATGGCGTAGTAGGTGTCCGTGAGTGCCTTTTTTGGGATCTTGGTGCAGGAATTAAGAGGATCAGTCCATAGTTCCGGGAATCCCATTTCCTCGCACCTTCCCTTGACGTAAGTCAACCAAGGAATCCTCTTTATGCTCCGTAGTTCCAGGAATTCTTGTAGTTCTTCTCTATAGCTTGCGAGATCTGGGCTAGACCACAAACGCCTCCAGAATTTTAGGGGTTTTAGTCCTAGCTCCTCTGTAATGGGTCTGATTCCCAAATCCAACCTGAGTGGTAGTAGTGGGGTGCTCTGGGGGAGGGCAGCTACCTGTCTCAAAAACTTGTTCTCCGTGATCTGTAACTTGGGGTACTGGGTGTATCCCCACAACTCTCCCCCGTAAGTGACCCCTGCCCTAGCTTGTGTTTTGTATATGTGAATAACTGGGGTGAGTGGTCGATAACTAGATTTGTTAGCCAGACGCAAAGTGCCACCCGCCAACTGTGCCAGTTTGATGGTCACTTTGGCCTGGTGGGCCGACCAAGTTAAGTGTTCGTTTATAGTGATCCCCAGGTATTCGATATTGTGCACCCGTTCTAATTGAACCATGCCTAGCTTGGGGGGGGTTCTATTCCGGGAGTTGGGATTTAAAATCATGAATTTTGTTTTTTGAGGATTGACTTCCAGTCCCCGATCGGAGCAGAAGTTGAGGAAGCCGTCCAGAATGCGCTGAATCCCCATAGGGGATTTAGACAGCAACAGGGTGTCGTCTGCAAACATAATTGCAGGCACCCTGTTGCCGGTCAACTTGGGGGCGTCTGAGTTGGCGATCCTGTTAAGGTGGGCAATTACCCCGTTCACGAAGATGCAAAACAGGGTGGGTGCAAGTACACAACCCTGTCTTACACCTCTGCGAACGGGGAACCGCTCAGATAGTTTCCCACCTTTGCCACACCTAACGCGGGCATAGTTATTAGTATGGAGTCTTATCAGGATTGCCAAAATATCGACGGGGACATTGAGTTCTTTCATGACATTCCACAGCCTAGCTCTAGGCACCAAATCGAAGGCGGCGCGTAGGTCTACAAAGATGGTATAGAGACTGCCGCCTTCGATTATCGCTGTTCTCCAATAGAGCAGTTGTAACCTAAATATTTGGTCTGTGGTGGATACACCCTCCCGGAATCCCGCCTGGTATGGGGACAAGATCTCCGTTTCTTGAATCCATGCTTGCAGACGATTTAAGATCAATCTGCCAAAAAGTTTTTGGGAGATATCTATCAGACTGATTGGTCGATAGTTGGACGGGAGCAGGGGGGATCCCTTTTTATAGATTGGGACTACCTCTGCTCCCGTCCAAGTATCGGGCACAGTCACACCCCTTGTTGTAAATATTCCCTCCTGGATGGCATTAAATATTAGTGTGAGGTACGGTGCCCAGATCCCTGGTTCCTGTTTAAACAGGTCCCCCGGGACCCCGTCCAATCCCGGGGCTTTTCCAGCAGCTAGACCTTTGATGGCCTCCCTCACCTCTTTCTCAGTAAATGCAGCCCCCGAAGGGGTAGGTGCGGGCAAGAGACTCGCAATACAAGAATCCTGACCTCTCTCTGCATAAAGTGCTTCAAAGTGGGCCTGCCACACTGAGGCGGCTATATTGGGTTCTATTGCCGATGATAACTCACCCGTACCATTCGCTACTACCCGCCAAAATTTGCGTGAGTCTCTGGTTGATAATGCCTTCACGAGATTCTCCCAATAGTCATAGTCCCATTCCGCCCTGGCATTCACTAGGAGGGACTTGTACTTATTTCTTCTCTCGCGAATTACTTCCCTGCTAAGGCGTCCCTTTATTGCAGAAAGCAAATGAGCCTTAGCCCTCCTACATGTAGCATTATACCAAGAGGTCTTTGGCTTATAACCCTTCCTTTTCATGGGAGTTGTGAACAGATCTTGTTCGAGGGAATCAGTAATAGTTTTGTGAATTTTTGCCAGTTCCCCTCTGGTGTCTTCGTCTGGGTTTTTAATGCCCAGATCAAAGGCACTCTCTAGTAAGGGAACTAGCCTTTCATAAAGGCGGGGGAGTTTGTCTGTGCTAGTAACCAGCTTCTCCCACTTCACTTTCCTACGGTTGGTTTCAAGTAGGAGACCCGACTTGTCAATCCCAAATCCCTGTGATGTGTCCTTACTGCCGGGAAGGGAATAAGTCAGTTCCAGGGAGTTATGATCACTATCGTTTCTTGGGCACACTTTAAAATCAACTATTGCTGGCCACATGGAGGTTTTGACCATAATGTAGTCAAGTCTAGATTCACTACCAGGTTTGTTGTAGGTCGGGTTACTGGGTATATCCGAGCTACAGCGGCCATTACACGCCCTAAAACCGAAATTAAGGGTAAGGGTGTTTATTTGTAGGGCTAGGGGAGTCCAGGCCCTTGGCGGTGGCGCCGCCGTCTCAGGTATAAACCAGCAGGAATCTTCATCTAGGGAAGGACCGTCGCGTAATCCGGGCAGGGGTTCATAGTGGGAATTAAAATCGCCCCCGACCAGACAGGCGAGATCGCACGGCACGCCCTCTAGGAATCTAGCTAACTCTTCTATGGTAGGCGACTCTTTATGCATTTGGGTCGGCCTAGAGTAGATATTAACGATTAATAACTTTGTTGAGTCCGGCCACTCTAGTAGGACAGCCAACAGATCGTCGGAAGCGGTCTCTATATCAGAGGCTTGGCAACCTAGATCCGTTGCTACCCCTATCATTAATCCCCCAGATGGTCTCCCCTTTCCCCCCCACTTGGCTATTTTGGAAAAGGAAGCAAAGCCAGTTATGTCTATTGCTTCTCGCGCCCAGGTTTCTTGCAGGAGTATTAAGTTCTTAGATCTAATGTAGGAGGCCCATTCTAGACAATCTAATTTACTAGAGAGCCCTGCTACATTCCACGAAATTGCTGTTATGTGTGGTGTTTGGGCGCGCGACGGACTCACAGCAATATCAGTGGGCTCTTGGTGGGCCCTATAAGTTGAGGATGGATGTGTAAAGTCCAATGGACAAGTGGCAATGGGTGAGGGAGGGTTCACCATGGCTGGCGTCTGGGTCAATTCACCCAGACTTGATATTAATGTGCCCGCCAGTGTATGTGAATTTATGTCACATATGGAAACTACGGGTGTGTTGGTGGTAGTAGGGTAGGTTGCAGAAGCAACGTTCCCCTCTCCAGCCATCTGTCAGTCTACCATATCTAAGTTGCTGTATCGATTCTGTGTTGGTAGATAGGCAGGGTAATGCGTTCTATATGGTCCAGGTATTCCCCTCCTATGACCACCTCCCCCCCTCCTCCTCCTGGTGACAGTTTCCCACCCCGCCTCATCCCCGTAACCAGAGATGTACTCAGTTGGTCTCCCCCTATATGGAGGATAGGTGTTAATATCTCTGTGACAAGTTTCCCAACCCTCCAATAACTCTTGATGGTGCCCCCACCTGTGATCCTCAGAGTCATAAAGATTGGAGGGGTAGAAAAATGAGAGGGGAAGTGTTTGGATGGTATTACCGAAGTCCTCATCAGTAACACAGGAGCAAATGTATGCAGCTGTGTTAGGGTCTCTAAAAGAGACCAAAATACAATCTCCTCTGATGGACTTCCTAGTATGCCCCACCCATGCTACTCTCTTTGTCGTGGATATGTCACTCGCAGTACCTCTCGGTAATGGTCTATTAACCGAGAGCCAGTTTATTACTTTGTTCTTGAGTGAAGTATATGATTCAAATGTGGGTGGGTCAAGTTCTGGTACCCCAGCCAAAACTACAGTGTAGGGGGCGGCTTCTGGTGGGACGTTTACTAACTGTAGTTTTCTTTTGAAGTGTGGCTTCTCTCCCTCAAGTGGGGGGTTGTCCTTGGTCTTGTTCAGGGGAATTGGAACTGATTTTGATGAAGAGGTCGGTTTAGGAGTAGTAGTATTAGGCTGCTGCGAGGGTGTCGGGACTGTAAGTGTAACAGTAGGTTTTGATGCACTGTTTTTTGCAGGTTGTGTGGATCTAATTTTTGGATCTAATGATTTGGGGTTCGATACAGCCTGCAGGTTGTTGTTTTTAGCCGAATTAGAGCCTGTACCCTCCTTTAATGACTTAGTGATATTGCTGTCGGTTTTCCTGGCATCAGCGAGTTGCACCGTTGCCTTTTCGATGCTCACTAGTCTTGCTTCGATCTTTATCAGTCTTGCCTCTAGTGGGCTTAATAAAGACCTGAGCATTGAGCCTATGTCCTCCAGAGTGATGTCATCCGAGGAGGTGTCTAATGGGAGATTATCAGTAGGTTGTAGGGGTGGGATTGATTTGGGTGGTCTGGGAGTGGGTGGAATTCCGGACCTAACCCCCGTTGCGGGTAGGGCATTTAATTTCCTCCCCTTTCCTCTAGTTTGTTTAGATTTGGGGGTTTTAGACCTAGGTTCTTCTTGGTTTTGTGGCCCTTGCTTTTTCTTTGGAATCGCTCCCTCACTGGCTCCCTTATTGTTGTCGCTATTGGAATCTACAGTTGGAGCTATCTCGGTATTCTGAGGTGGTATAGGTTGCGTATTGGGTAACACCATTAGGCTCATGTCCTCTAGATCACTTGGAACGTCAATAGTGATTTCTGGGCTGTTTATTAGTGTGTCCGTAGGGTGAAATGATGTTTGATCGGAACTATGCAACATGGGCCTGCCTGAACTATTTTCAGGCGTTCTAGCTAGTGCCATCGGTCCCATAGAAGATCTCCTTACCCAATCAATTTCTTGAGAAATTCTTCGCTCCAGGACTTGGATCTCCTCAATCAGGAGTGAGCCAGCCTTGGCGAAGTAAGTGTCGATTGGGCCTTTGACCACTCCAGCAGCGACAAGGGAAGATGTTTTACTTCTTGTTTCCCGTGTGCACATTGTTCAGGGTGTCAGAGGTCTTGGTGGGGCAGGCAAAGAGCGGGGGCCCGGACCGGACTCTCCCGTACTCGAACGGCCTCAAACGGCCCGCTCTTTGCCCGGTCTTCGCCCCGTGCTCCGCCCCGCGCGCGTCCCGCGTCGCGGTTAAGCTGGGGTGGATTAAATGCACCAAGGCAGGGGGCGTGGCCGCCGGGGGAAGAGGCACCAGCTGAGTCAGCTAGGGCTGCTGGTCCTCGCAGTCCTCCGGTCGGCTCCAGGCACAATCCAACGCTCTATGCCACACCCAGGAGCGCGTTAGATCTTCACCGATTGTGAAGCCGCTCCCACTAGGCAGACACGGCGCGTATGCAAATGAGCGGCACCCGCGAAGCGGGTGTCGCGAAAAGTAGCGCTGGTCGTGGGTCCAGGAATACAGCAGAGTCTGTCTCTCTCCAGCAAAGGGCAGCAGCGCCAGAAGCACCCACTCGATGTTAAGACACAGGTGATCTTATTTCCGTGAGGGAGGGGGCGTGGCCGCCGGGGGAAGAGGCACCAGCTGAGTCAGCTAGGGCTGCTGGTCCTCGCAGTCCTCCGGTCGGCTCCAGGCACAATCCAACGCTCTATGCCACACCCAGGAGCGCGTTAGATCTTCACCGATTGTGAAGCCGCTCCCACTAGGCAGACACGGCGCGTATGCAAATGAGCGGCACCCGCGAAGCGGGTGTCGCGAAAAGTAGCGCTGGTCGTGGGTCCAGGAATACAGCAGAGTCTGTCTCTCTCCAGCAAAGGGCAGCAGCGCCAGAAGCACCCACTCGATGTTAAGACACAGGTGATCTTATTTCCGTGAGGGAGGGGGCGTGGCCGCCGGGGGAAGAGGCACCAGCTGAGTCAGCTAGGGCTGCTGGTCCTCGCAGTCCTCCGGTCGGCTCCAGGCACAATCCAACGCTCTATGCCACACCCAGGAGCGCGTTAGATCTTCACCGATTGTGAAGCCGCTCCCACTAGGCAGACACGGCGCGTATGCAAATGAGCGGCACCCGCGAAGCGGGTGTCGCGAAAAGTAGCGATGGTCGTGGGTCCAGGAATACAGCAGAGTCTGTCTCTCTCCAGCAAAGGGCAGCAGCGCCAGAAGCACCCACTCGATGTTAAGACACAGGTGATCTTATTTCCGTGAGGGAGGGGGCGTGGCCGCCGGGGGAAGAGGCACCAGCTGAGTCAGCTAGGGCTGCTGGTCCTCGCAGTCCTCCGGTCGGCTCCAGGCACAATCCAACGCTCTATGCCACACCCAGGAGCGCGTTAGATCTTCACCGATTGTGAGGCCGCTCCCACTAGGCAGACACGGCGCGTATGCAAATGAGCGGCACCCGCGAAGCGGGTGTCGCGAAAAGTAGCGCTGGTCGTGGGTCCAGGAATACAGCAGAGTCTGTCTCTCTCCAGCAAAGGGCAGCAGCGCCAGAAGCACCCACTCGATGTTAAGACACAGGTGATCTTATTTCCGTGAGGGAGGGGGCGTGGCCGCCGGGGGAAGAGGCACCAGCTGAGTCAGCTAGGGCTGCTGGTCCTCGCAGTCCTCCGGTCGGCTCCAGGCACAATCCAACGCTCTATGCCACACCCAGGAGCGCGTTAGATCTTCACCGATTGTGAAGCCGCTCCCACTAGGCAGACACGGAGCGTATGCAAATGAGTAGCGCAAAGTATGCAAATGAGTAGCGAAAAGTAGCGCTGGTCGTGGGTCCAGGAATACAGCAGAGTCTGTCTCTCTCCAGCAAAGGGCAATAAGTCAATTGGCCACTGCTTGGATCACTTTTTTCCTACTCTCGAGACACAGCTACTTTATAAAATTACTGGCTTTGCCTCACAGGTGTGGACCTCAGCCACCTTCATCCACTTTTAGCCATTCTCAGCATTTTAATGCCAGTAAAGAGGTCCACCTGCTAGCTCAAACTGTACAATCCGAAGTGATACACAGGGTAGCCTCAGCATCATTGAAACCATCATAAGCAAGTCAACCCTTAATTCAATTGGAGCTTTTCTAGGTAGAGTTTAGAGAGACACCAGTTATCAGTCATTAACCTTCAAGAGAAGACTTCAACCATTATTCACGTCAACTAGTGCTGAGTCAACAATAATGTTAAAATCACATTGAAGATCTTGGAAATCAATGCTTTACTTATTCATAATGAGGTAAAGCAAACCTTGCCAGCTTACATGCAAAAGGAAGGGCCGGAAAGAGTCTGGTTCGGATCTACAAATGTCAAATCAAAGCAAAGCTCTCCATTCACCTATTGATCCATCTTCACCTAATATATTTGTCCTTTGGCCTAGACTTCCTAAAAAGCCATCGAAATTCTCTTTCATGAAAGACGGAAGGTCAGTTTTATATATATCTACTGAGGAAGTTAATGAAGTGCTCCCAATTTTAAAGGCCCCATTAACTCTTTCAACAGCACTGCAAGTCAAGCTCCTCTCCGTTGATCCACGAGTCCAGCAAAGCAACTCGATGGACACGCACACTATGTTTTATTCAACTAATATAAATTAAAACATTTCTTTTGAATTGCAAACAGACTCAATTGTATTAGCCACATTTACACAAAAAAGAACAATCAGTACGACATGGATCCCTCTTCACTGTCACAACCACATTTGGCTTCAAATTTGGACTTATCGGATGCAACAAAAAATATTACCAATAATGTAATATCAGACGACACTTCTCTAATGCAACAATAAGTACTACCATCCTCGCAAGGAACTATGTTAAACATCACCCGCTCCACTATAATAGGTGCAACAGTAGAGAAAAATTGGATGGGGAGAGGCTATTCATACACTCCCCGCCAGTTTATATTAGTGTTAACAATCCAGATTCACAGGTATCAATGTTCATTTTTTATTTCCAAGCTGTTTCACCTGTTTGTGATTGTAATACTAGCTCCTCCCTTGGACATCAGAACCTGGAAACAATTAATTAATACACTACACATTCCAGCGAAATCCCTGGAATATCAGTCCAACAAGTTCAATATTCATATTTCCCTATTAGAGAATCTAACCCGATACAACTTGACCATTGACTCTCACTTTGAAAACCTGAATTAGTAGCCTACGGGCAAATGTTCATAAACTATCTACCACACCTGGTCCTAATACACAAGATTGTGTTTGCAGCACATTCATGGATAAGCTGCCTTCTCTGCCTTCCATAGTGGGTGATCTAGTTCAGGAGGTAAAAAAGGCCAGTAAAGCGCAACACCCAGACCCTAATCTCAAACTATTTGGCCGCAAGCAGCATCTTTGCACACCATCATACAGGTATTACCCTTGATAGCTCAAGTGGAGACTTTAAAAAAAAAAAGCTCATACCAAAAACGTTACCGTCCTTCAAGTGGAAACTCACCCCATCCCACATAATCTTGCACCCCTAGACTACAACGAAACAATGACAGTAAAAGCAGAAAGCTCCACTGCACCTAGTACTGTAGGAAACTCACCAAAAAATTCTGCCAATGGAATAACCCTTACGTGTAATACCACGCCCACTTAACCATCAAAATGTGAAAATAAAGTGGCTTGGAAAATGTAATAAAAAGCATAATAAGATTTTGAGAGCCACAAGACAGGCCATCATGATTGAACATTTCTTAAAGATTGTTAAGAAAGTAACTCCAGCCATGTTAGAAGTTATACACAGTACGGATTATCCAGTATCAGTTCTCATTGAACTCTTGCAAGACTCAAAAGTCTCTCCCACTCCTCAACATATTATCAGTGTTCAAGACCCTACAAACACAGGCTTGAAAAATAAAAAGAACCTAAACTCACATTTCCAGTCATATTGGGCTGCATAACCCAAATTAGAACTTAAGCGCTACCTACCAAATGACTTGTCAGCAGTAAACCACCACCTACCAGGTTTCTCTTCATCACTAAGGCAACATTATCTCGATACAATTTCGAGCATTAAAAAATCAAACAAACCTAAATGTACCTTGCCAGTCATTCCAGGTGCACAACCTACGTTAGAACTCAATCTTCCTTCACCAAATGGCGTGTCGGTAGTACACCTCCGCTCAACAGGTTTTCTATCATCATGAAGGCAACACCCCAATGATGAAACCTCTTCACTTCAATATCTAAATTATAGATCACCCAATGCCACAATCATTTCTCAATCATGCATAGGAAAATCTCGGGCTTTGAATGGCCAGTTTCTGGAAGATAAACTGTTGATCTCACACACTTTAAGCAGAACTTAGACTACATGTTTAGCTCATCCTGTTGTTTAGTGCCATCATTTCATTTTCCATCATTCCACGCTGGGAAAGAGATCACATGCTCTACAGGCTGTTCATAAAAACTCAGATGAGAGCTTATACCTAGTTAAAATCCATTGGCTTAAACAATACTCATAACTGCTGGAAGTAGGTCAAATGGAGCTCAGAAATAGACAGAAAATATACCCTCAGGAAAGCATTGCTACTGCATTAATGTAGCCCCCCACTTCACATGATTAATGATTGGAGTCCGTGTTTTTCTGTGGTTTTTTTCCTGCCCACACCGCCAGCCCGCATTCCTGCAGAGGGGACTACAATCCCCATAGGTCAACATGCTGGGGAGGTGCCAACGCTTTGTTCTCGAGCCTGGAGGCGCATAAAAGGGGACCCGGGCCAAAGGCGGGCCTGGCTGCACCTGTCAAAGCCCGGAGGAGGCCGGGCTGGGCCACATTATTGAGAAGTTAGAACCTGGGACGTTGTCATCCCTGATTTGAAAGGTACTGTGCAGAAAGGGTTACTGTTACTCTTGTGATTGGACAGAGGGATCATAAAAATGAGTAAGCACAAGCTTGGCACTGGGCAGGGAGTTGTAGGGACATTGGATGCCTTTCTATTGAGGGCAGAATCGGCACTTATACATGAGATCGAACTTACTGAGTGGAGATTGTCGATAGAACCCTAGCTCCCAAAGAATCGGGCTGCAGTCACTGGACTCTCCCCGCAAACTAGCCCTGAGGATTCCTCTATCCAACTTAACTTGTTGCAACCTACAGAAGTAGCCCCTGAATATATTGAAGTATCTGAGAAAGAAGACAGACCTACCAAGCCTAATGTAACTTCTCGGGGTCAAAAGGCAAAAACAAGTCAAGGCAACAGCGATGAGATGCCTCAAAATGGGCGTAAAACTCAGCCTGTCGACAATTACTGTAGCCAGGGGCCTAGTTTAGCGCCAAAAACCACTCTGATGACTGGAATACCTCCATTTTTGGAGGAGGAGGTTTTTTGGAAACGATTAGAGTTAACAGTATCAGCTTTGCTGGACCCTCTGATACATAAACTATCCCTAATGGGAGTGAGATTAATACAGCTGGAAGGGCTTGCTACCAATATTCCATCAGCCCCCCCCCCCTGATAGTAGTACCCAATGTAGAGATAAGAACATGCTGCATAGCAGAGGGATGGACTCCTAACTTTACTACTACTAAATTGAGAAAAATCCTAATTTTAAGACTTTCGGTATTCACAGAAGGTATTTAGGAGTCCTAAACTTAGTAGTCCTAACTTTACTACTACTAGATTGAGAAAAATTGTAATTTTAAGACTTTCGGTATTCACAGAAGGCCTTTAGGCGCCTAAATTTAGTAGTCCTAACTTTACTACTACTAAATTGAGAAAAATCGTAATTTTAGGACTTTCGACATTCACAGAAGGCATTTAGGAGTCCTGAAGTTAGGAGTCCTAACTTCTTTGAATACCGTGATGAGTAAGTTAATTCTGTGAATACCAAAAGTAGTAAGTGCATTCTGTGAATGCCAAAAGTAGTAAGTTCACTCTGTGAATACCAAAAGTAGTAAGTGCAATCTGTGAATACCAAAACAGTAGTAAGTTTAGGATTAAGTCTTTAGTTCATTCTGTGAATCTGGCCCAGTATGTTGATTTTGGCTGCAGATTTTTATTGCGCTCTATGTTCAAATGATGATGGTAGATTATGTGGCTTCATTAGTGAGGAAGAGATAATAAACACCCATTTTCGACACTCTTTCCTGGGGGAGTTGTTTAACAATATAGTTTTCTCGTTTAGTCTGGGTTTTGCATATGCCACACCTTTAATGGCAGAGGGTTACATACTACCATAGATTATATTCTATTGTCGAACAGTCATGCGTGTAGGTTGCACTCCTTCTTTGTTATTGATACCTCTCTGAGCGACCACTACCCCTTGTGTATTTCTGTCCTTCTCCCGATAAGTAAATCTGACAACTATGACAAAACCCATCAAGGGTCAGATAACATAATAATCGATAAAACAAATGAATATACTATGCGCTGGTCAATGGTGGACCCTATAACAGTCACAGAGCAAGTAATAACTAAGTGTAAACTGACCTTTGACACCTGGCTGAGTGAATCAGCTACTCCAGATAGCATTTTATCCTCCTTTCAATCGATATCAAGGACGGTAAAGGAGGTATTATTTGTTCAGACACAAAATAAAGAGAAGACTGAGGGCTGGTTTGACTCAAAATGTACAAGAGCTTACACCAATTTAAGCATGAACTACACAAGATACCAAGTAACTCAAACATCGTGAGACCGGCAAGAATGGAATATATATGATGGCACCTAAGGTTAGAAAATGTTTGCTGAGAGATGAAGCCTGGGAATCCCTCCATAAAGCCTCACTAGTGAAAGATAGTTCATCATTTTGGAAAGCAGTAAAATCACCCTTTCTATCTCCTGGAGGTGGTCACTTAATTGGAATTGCTATTTCGAAGGACCAATGGATCAAGCATTTCTCTAGTGTGTATAATGGTCAGGAAAACCCAAATGTACAAACCCGTAATAGCCAAGGGGAAACTAACAGGGATCCCTTAACGCACTATTCAGTCCTCCAGTTCACGCTTGAGGAAGTAAATAGGGCAATTTTGGCAAGCCTTGGTGGCAAGGCACCTGGGTCGGACGGAGTCGCTGTAGATTTGTTCAAAACTAATCTGACCCTTTGGGGACCAATTATCACCCAGGTAATTACTGGGAGTTGTCAGACCCCTTTTCTAACTACTTGGGTGGAATCCATCATTGTCCCAACGTTTTTAAAAGGGGGACTGTCACGATCGGCTCCTCCTCGGGATCAGGGTGATGCTGAAAGGGGTCCACCTCCTGATTTCCCCACACTCTGACTATAACATAAACACAGAGCGTAGAGGTAATCAAGCGAGGGATAAGTCAGGGAAGGGTAAGGGAAGGAACAGCAATGAATGGGATAGCTGAAACGACAAAAAGAAAGGCAAGAATTAAAACATCAAGTTTGACTACTCTCATTCAATTCTCGCTAATGAACCTAAACATACCCTAATAATCAGGAGGTGACCTCTGCCTCTCTATCTCATAGATAAATCTCTATACATTTAGCTTCCTGTAAGAAAACCAGAGGTTAATGTTTGTTCACTCAATACTCTAGATGAAATTCAAGGACCTGTATATAAACACACATACCCTTATCTCACTTCCCCTAAATTATAATCACTCTCTCCAGTAACCCAGCGCTGGGAATCTTCATCCAATTTTATAATCAATCCATGGTAGAAGGTTATATTGATTTGGAGTAGACAAACAAAGAAACGATATCAGTTCCTCCAAAGTTAGAACAAAAAGAATCCAATAGTATTCCTAGCTGGGCCCAACTAAAAGGAACACATAAAAAACGTTCAAAAGTAATCCAACCTCCTTCGAGGCTTACCAGTTCGAACCAACACTCTCCGTGTATAACTCCAGAGCACAAAACCCTTCCTCGCGGCAGCCGCACGCAAGAAGGGCAAAGGAATTAATTTCGGGACGGGCTTCCTCTATTTACAGTTCCAAACAAACGTGTCTCATCTCCGTGTAGACACCGCTGCACAGAACCCTTCCTCGCGGCAGCCACACGCGAGAAGGGCAGAAAGGAAGGCAAGCTCGTATCCCGCGTCTCTTCCCAGAGGTATTCTGCAACAGGAACGCCTTCCTCGTTTCCAAGTTCTTTTTTCCCTACAATCTGAACAGACGTCCCACAACACGGAACTCTCAACCACTCCGACAAAGTTCAGACGTGTAATCTCTTACAACGCGCCCCGGAGGACGCTGGGAATATAAAGGTTAAACTCCACCTTAACTTTGGCATTCTGGGAATCATAGTTCCGTAGGCGCAATCAGGCAATTCATGACAATATGTCCTCCCTCCTAGCGCCTCTTAGCACCAGGCTTCCCCGGATTCCGGGCATGAAACAGTCTTACCGCACGAGGAGCATGCACTCCAGTACTCGGCTCCCAAGAATCATCCTCCGATGTGTACCCTTTCCACGATATAAGGTACCACAACTGCCCTCTCCGAAACCTTGAATCCAAAACACTCCGCACCTCAAACTCCAGCTGACCGTCTCTCATCACAGGAGGAACTTCTTTACGATGACCGCCCGTGCCGGTTTCAACAAACTACAATGGAAGACCGGATGTATTCTCAAGGAGACAGGTAATTTCAGCTTGTACGCCACTGGATTCACAACCCTGAGAATCTCATACGGCCCGATGAAACGAGGGTGAAAGATACTGCGGTAACGGAAACTGATGTTTTTTGTCGAAAGCCACACTTTGTCACCCACATGATATACCGGGCTTTCCTGACGGTGCCTATCTTCCCACTTCTTGTAAGAGGTTTTCGCACTTTCCAAGTGCACCTGCACTCGATGATGGATTTTCAACAAGGCCTTCATCTGGGCCGCTACTGTGGGGTGATTTTGCACATCACTCGGAACGGTGACTGGTAATGTATCCGCATGATATCGCGTGTTGGCTCTAAACGGGGACTCTCCGGTAGAACAATGCCAAGCATTGTTGTACGATAGTTCAGCCAACCACAACAATGACACCCATTATACTTGTGCCTCTTCAGCATAGCATCGCAGATACTTTTTGAGGGTCTGGTTCAGTCTCTCCGTTTGGCCTCGGATTGAGGATGAAAACTAGTTGACAGCGCATCCTTCATGTGTAACGCCTTGCACCACATATGCCAGAACCTGGCGACAAATTGCGGGCCTCGATCAGAAATAATGACCTTAGGTATTCCATGCAACCACACCACCTGTGTTAACAACAACTGCGCAGTTTGTGCAGCCGTAGGAAGATTTCGGCATTGAATAAAATGTCCCATTTTAGTCATACTGTCCACCACTACCAGGATGGCATCACAACCTTTATCCAAGGGCATTCCTAGTACAAAATCCATGCTTATCACCTGCCAAGGTCTTGAGGGGGTAGGAAGCGGCATTATCAATCCCTTGCTCCTTGTTTGTTCATTTTTTGCTCTAGCACATATCTCACACTGGTCTATCCAGACCTTCACATCTTTAGACAGTCCTTCCCACCAGAATTGTCTTTGCAGAGCATGGATGGTCTTCTGATTGCCCGGATGACCAGCTACCATAGCATTATGACACCAATTAAATGCCTTCAATCACAGTTCGTGCGTGGGAAGAAACAGTGTGTTGTTGCGCATGGGCAAGCCATGTTTCAATGTACGTTGTTTTTCCTTTCCAGCCCACTTCTGCCATTGCGTTAATGAGCGTTGATTCCGTACCACCTCAAGGAAGTGCTCGATGGTTGTGGAGCATAACACCATCTCCGGCGATAGAATAGACAAAGGTTCTCCCTTTGCCGATGCTTCAGAATCCATTTGGCGTGATAGCGAATCAGCTTTTTTGTTTTCCGTACCTGGACGAAAGGTGATTGTGAATTCCTACTCAGCGAAAAACAACATCCAGCGCATTTGTCTCTGTGAGAGGTGCCTGGCCCTCTTCATATATTGAAGGTTTCGATGGTCCGAATATACTGTGACAGGATGCTGACCCCCCCCACAGATATGGCCTCCACTCTTGATACACCCTCTTAACAGCCAGTAGCTCCTTCTCCGCCACTGTATAGTTCACTTCCGCTGGATTCAACTTTTTAGACAAAAAGGCAATAGGGTGCAGTTGACCTGTGTGTTTGTCTCTTTGCGACAGTACCGCCCCAATGGCCACATCCAAGCATCAGCTTCCACCACGAACGGTACATCGGCTTGTGGATGTCTCAGTATAGGTGCAGTACAGAAGGCCTTTTTCATCTGGTCAAATGCTTACCCTGCTTCAGGGGTCCAACAAAAGGTAATGCCCTTCCTCAACAACCGGGTTACTGGAGAGGCTAGCTGCAAAAAATGAGAAATGAATCTCCGATAATAATTGGAGAAACCTAGGAAGCATTGCACATCTTTCACACTTCTAGGAGTCAGCCACTCTTGAACAGCTTTCACCTTTCTGTCAGCCATCCTGAAACCCCGAGGACTCAACACCACACCCAAAAACTCCACTTCCGTAACCCCAAACTCGCACTTACTGAGATTGAAAAACAGACTATGTTCCTGCAACCTTTGAAGGATTAAACAAACCTGACTAACATGTTGAGCTGGAGTGTCTGAATAGATCAATATATCATTGATGTAGATGACAACAAAATGATCAATGTATTCTTTCATAATATCGTTGAAAAAGTATTGGAATGCCGCAGGGGCATTACAAAGCCCGAACGGCATCACCAAATACTCAAACAAACCAAAACGGGTTTTAAACGCCGTCTTCCACTCATCTCCAGCCCGAATACGCACCAAATGATATGCCCCACGCAAGTCTAACCGGGTGTAAACGCTGGCCTCCTTTACCTGATCTAACAGGACAGGAATGAGTGGAAGAGGGTAGCGATTTTTAATGGTGATTTTATTCAACTGTCTAAAGTCGATGCAAGCACGCAACTCACCATTGGCCTTAGAAATGAAGAAAAGAGGCAAGGCTGCTGGAGAATGAGATGGACGAATGAAACCCAACGAACAAAGATGTTCCAGGTACTGTTTTAAATGTTTCGTTTCAGAATCAGACAACGCATACACACGACATGTGGGAATCTTTGCATCCTCCACTAAATCAATACGCCAATCATAGTCGCGATGAGGTGGGAGCCTCTCAGCTTCCACTTCACTGAACACTGCCTTATACCGTTGGTATTCGGAAGGCAATATCACCTCTTTCTCTTCTGCTGTGGCCACATGGAACACCTGCTCTAAGGATAGAGCGTGCGCTACATTGTCTCTTTTTAAACACTGGGACACACAGAACTCTGATTGGAACTGGATGGTTTTCAACTTCCAATCCATAGTGGGATTTTGTTGCCACAGCCAAGGCATTCCTAAAATGATCTCATATTGCGGTGCCTCTATCATATTCAAGACAATGGTTTCCACGTGATCCAAAGGCTGTCCACAAAGAGACAGTTCTAACAATTCTGTATGTTCCACAATGGGACCAGATTTCAATGGGGTTCCATCTACTGCCAGTACTATCTCCGGTTTATGAGTGGGCACTTTATTAAGACCTAACCTCTCCACCAACCCATAATCAATGAAATTCCCGGTAGCACCAGAATCTACCATTGTGCTTACCGTATGCTGTTGTTGTCCGATACCCAGAAACATAGACAATACAACATGGGACTCTGCATCCGTGCTCCCAGCCACCCCTAAAGAAGGTATTCTCCATTCTGTAGCAGGTATTTTCACACTCTCTGAGTTCCCCCTCACTTCCTGTCTCTCGAAATCACTTTCTGCTACCACAGCTGACACCTTTTTGGGCAAGAAATAGGGACTCCTCTTCTGAGGTTTCATCGTGCAGTCCCGTACGTAATGTCCTTTTCTACCGCAGTACATGCATAAGCCTTGGGCCCGTCTGCTTTCTCTTTCTGCTTTAGTCAACGGAGGACGGACAGCCCCGACTTCCATTGGTTCTGGTCCTGATTCTTTCTTGCTGGGGGGGCTAGCCACTTCATAACCACCCCCTGTTCTGTCACCCCTCCTACGCTCGCCTCCCCTTTCAGAAAGGCGATGATCCAACCTCAAGGTAAGATTAATCAAACCCATACAACTAGTGGGCTGGGGGTCAATTTGCGCCAACACATCTTTCATTTCTTCATTCAACCCCTGATAATTTAGCGCCATTCTCTTCTCCTCCGGTCAAGCAGTTTCCCCTACTAGTCTATTAAATGTGGTCATATAAGACACCAGATCTTTCCTCCCTTGACGTAAACCCAACAAATCACGATCGGCACTGAGTGTGGTCGCTCTTCTATCGAACACCCTTTCGAATTCCCTTCGGAAGGCCACCCAATCTGTTAACAAGGGATCATCTTTGCATACCAAAGGGACCGCCCAATTAGCTGCGTCACCCGTTAAATAAGAGATAGCAAAAGCCACTCTAGAGTGGTTAGTAGGAAAGGAAGCTGGCCTACATGAGAAATGCAAGAATATCTGGGTTAAAAACATTTGTATCTTGAGAGGGTCCCCCACATATCGTTCTGGGCTAGCCAACGGTATGGGTGGAGGCACGGTAACTTGTATCTGTGGAGCTCCCACTGAAGCATCGAAAGGGTTTCGGGTTTGTCTATCCAACCTTTCCTTAAAGGCCACTCTTTCGGCACAAGAATTAACTAACTCCTGCTGCACAACCAACAATGCCTGCATCACATCTTCTAAAGTGGTCATCTTTCAGCACCCCCTGACCGGGAGGGGTATTTTTCTTGGGTAAGAGATTCTGTCACCATCGGCTCCTCCTCGGGATCAGGGTGATGCTGAAAGGGGTCCACCTCCTGATTTCCCCACACTCTGACTATAACATAAACACAGAGCGTAGAGGTAATCAAGCGAGGGATAAGTCAGGGAAGGGTAAGGGAAGGAACAGCAACGGATGGGATAGCTGAAACGACAAAAAGAAAGGCGAGAATTAAAACATCAAGTCTGACTACTCTCATTCAATTCTCGCTAATAAACCTATACATACCCCAATAATCAGGTGGTGACCTCTGCCTCTCAATCTCATAGATACATCTCTATACATTTAGCTTTCTGTAAGAAAACCAGAGGTTAATGTTTGTTCACTCAATACTCTAGATGAAATTCAAGGACCTGTATATAAACACACGTACCCTTATCTCACTTCCCCTAAATTATAATCACTCTCTCCAGTAACCCAGCGCTGGGAATCTTCATCCAATTTTATAATCAATCAATGGCAGAAGGTTATATTGATTTGGAGTAGACAAACAAAGAAAAGATATCAGTTCCTCCAAAGTTAGAACAAAAAGAATCCAATAGTATTCCTAGCTGGGCCCAACTAAAAGGAACACATAAAAAACGTTCAAAAGTAATCCAACCTCCTTCGAGGCTTACCAGTTCGAACCAACACTCTCCGTGTATAACTCCAGAGCACAAAACCCTTCCTTGCGGCAGCCGCACGCAAGAAGGGCAAAGGAATTAATTTCGGGACGGGCTTCCTCTATTTACAGTTCCAAACAAACGTGTCTCATCTCCGTGTGGACACCGCTGCACAGAACCCTTCCTCGCGGCAGCCGCACGCGAGAAGGGCAGAAAGGAAGGCAAGCTCATATCCTGCGTCTCTTCCCAGAGGTATTCTGCAACAGGAACGCCTTCCTCGTTTCCAAGTTCTTTTTTCCCTACAATCTAAACAGAAGTCCCACAACACGGAACTCTTAACCACTCCGACAAAGTTCAGACGTGTAATCTCTTACAACGCGCCCCGGAGGACGCTGGGAATATAAAGGTTAAACTCCACCTTAACTTTGGCATTCTGGGAATCGTAGTTCCTTAGGCGCAATCATGACAGGGACCACCAAGACCCTGGGTGCTATAGGCATATCTCATTACTGGATTCCTTGACCAAAGTAGTTAACCGAATAATCCTGGAACGCCTACATGATTGGGCCCAGGGAAACCAGCTCCTATCTGATTTACAATATGGTTTCCGTGAGGGCTTAGGGACCACTGAACAGAGTCTAAACTTAGCTATCCTTGTTGGGAAATATACCCGGGTGAAGAAGGGCAGACTGTTCTTAGCTTTCGTGGATCTTACTGCGGCCTTCGATTCAGAGAACCACTGTAAACTATGGGAGTTCCTCGAGAACATGGGAGTGGGCGTACAAATTTTCAATTTTCTTAAGCGTTTTTATAATTATGCTAAGGCACAAGTGTGTTATGGTATGGGTGGTGAACGCACGGTTCCTTTTGCAATTAGGAGGGGGTTAGGCAAGGGTGTGTTTGGCCCCCTTCCTTTTTAATCTATATAATAATGGGTTGAGTCAGGCCCTCCTAAAAGACGGCCGAGACTTTCCTCAAATAACCGGACACCCAATACCTTCGCTCTTTTACGTGGATGACGCAGTTTTGATGTCTTGTATGCAAATAGGCCTTCAGAGGGTCCTAGATAGGTTTTCTAATTATATGAATGATCTTGGTCTTAGTGTGAACACTTCGAAGACCTATATAATGAGGTGTGGTTGTGGTAGTCAGAGGTCCAGGGACATGTTCGTGTACGGACAGAAAATAGAGCCCACCAAGAGCTTCTCATATCTTGGAATAATATTTAATAAAAATGACTCATGGGCCAAGACTGTCTCAGTAAAAAAACGGGCTTTTCTAAGAACAACAACAGCCCTTGTGAATATCTCAAGAAAACTTGGCAGGAGACCTCCTGTAGAGCTTATTTAAATTAATAATTAATAAAGAAAAATGCATTGCCACTGCTATGTCTGGGGTAGGGGTGTGGGGTTTTCCCGATATTAACCCGCTACAGTTGGTGGAAAACTCCTTCTTAAGACATATTTTGTCTGTACTGGCTAGTACTTCTTCATATGTTTGCCATGCTGAATTGGGGCTTCCATATATTTCTGATCTTATTAAATTTGAACCTATTCTGCTATGGCACAGGATCTGGACGAAAGTAGAGACAAAACTGAACAGTGACATCTTAAAGGATAGTTTGGAATTGGATGGGGCACTAAAGATACCGCAGGTAAATTAAGTTCAAAATGTTATGTATGATTTAGGTCACTTTGAATATTTAACCAACCCTAGTATTATCCAGACAGTTTCAAGAAAGGACCTAAAAATGGAGGGTCTCAAGCTATTGGACACATTAAGAATATCAGTAGAGAATTTAAAGCCCAGTGTCCTTCATAATCAGTTGATGTTAACCACTTTTAGTGGTTAAAATCATGCAATCATACTTAATATTCATACCTTGTGGGTATTATAGATAAATATTAACTAGATTCAGGCTGGGGACCTTTCATAGATTTGTAACATTTCCTAACATGAATGACAGGGCCCAAGACTTGCAAATGTGCCCATCTGACAACCAGCCAGTCCAATCTACTATCCATGTTGTTTTATTTTGTCAATTTTTAGAGGGAATTAAGGAAGCTATGGATTGCTTCAATTTTAAAATCATTTAGGCTAAGACAATGTCGGCCAGCACTGATTATTCTGTAGATCTTAGAGAATGAACACATAGCATGGAGATTGGCTATGTCCTTGAAGAAAGTATTCTATCATAGGAAATGCATTGTAATTTGAACACTGAGATTGCGGACGCATTGTCACATTTTTATCAAGTTTACTTTTAATAATAATTTTGCATAAACTATTCCTCTTTCTTTTGATACCTTTTTATGAGTAAATTAATTGTGTGTTTTATGTGCATTTACGATTGTCTAAAAAAGCAATTGAATAAAGTTTTCCGTGACCTTGATTAATATTGGGAGTTTCCGTGCAAAGTTTACTGCATCTCCTGGGAAGCAGCTTATGCTCAACCTCTGGAGTTAGAACTCTGAGGTCTATCTCCACGCACCCTTGGTTCACCAAAGCACTCATGACTCAGAAAAGAACTCTCAACAAGAAAGTAAGATCAGTCAAATCTTAAGCTCAAACCTCTCCCTGCTGGCAGATATTAACTTTCTACGCAGATAAATCTGGCGAGCAAAACAAAAGTATGAGGAATCGCTTCAGACTGAATGTTTCCTGCCCTGTCGTAATAAAAACCAAAAAGATTTTTGGATCATTATCAACCACCTGCGCAGGGGGTCAGAAATTGCTAATGTAAGTGGGAACAACGTTACCCCTGAAGATTGGATCACCCACATCAGCTTACTGTATAGTGATTCAACTAAATACGCAATAATTCACAACTTAGCTATAGCAAGCAAAACTCTGAGTACAGAAGTCCAGAGGAGCCAAAAGTTCACACCTTTAATATCACTAACCCTCATGACTACAAGAATCCCTAAATTGATCCAAAAAATTGGAGCTGATTGAGCCCCTGGCCCCAATGCAATCCCTGCCTCAGTTTACAAACAGGATGCAGAGTTTTGGTCCACATAACTAGAAAAGCTCTGTAGAACATGTATGGTCACTGAATCTGGAAAGGCTCAGTTCTGCATCCCATCTATAAGAGGTTCCAGTGGTGGCCCCGACCGCTACTTTCTCATTGACCTTTTGGATGTTAAGGCCAAATATTTTGCCTCGCTCCTTCAAGAAAATCTTGATGCATGGGCAAATTTGAGGAACCTGATACCATTCAACCAAACTGGCTTTAGAACTTACTTGGGTACTTCTGATAACCTAGTACCCATCATGATGCTTGTTGCAATAAAAATAAGGAAAAGTGAGCTTCTCTACTGCTGTTTTTTAGATTACAGCAGAGCTTTTGACCACGTAATTTGCCAGCTGCTTTGGTCTAAACTCAGAGCCCGGCACATACCAGCACCACTTCTATGTGGCATTCAATAGTTGTACTCTGACATGTGGGCCAAAGTAAAACTTTGAAATAATTCTTCAATCTTAAGTAAAATAAAAATCAAATAAGGCGCCAAAACTAGTGCGTACTAGCCCCAGCTCCCTTTCTTTTGTCAGTCATGCACCAAAACTGGTGACTCAACCCATAACTTCACTCCTCTATGCAAACAATGTAGTTCTTTTAAGCCAAACGACAACAGGGCTACAAAGGTTGATTGACACACTATCCAAACACAGCAGTTTAAACACAATACCTAAAAACCTCCCCCAAAAAATATTGTAATATTTGGCAAAAAAGAATAAAACTAGGCTCCTGGATTTTGAACAACCACCGATTAAGCCAATCAAACAAATATAAATATCTTGGGTGCTGGCTGGATGATAAAGGAGTTCACCTGACAAATCTCAATTCATTGAAGCCAAAAACTGCATCTTTGAAATTTGCTTTCCAAACAATATTTAAGATTACAAAATGGCCCACTTTGGAACCCATGTTGAAGATAATCAATGTCAAATGTATTCATATGTTGGCATACATCACAGAGGCAGTTCCAAGAACATTTGGTGCCTTCTTGAATAAACCCCACAGCACTATCTTTAGGTCCTTCTTTAAGCTCCCACATAACATCTCAGCAGCCCAGATCAGAATGGAATTCAAACTGAAGGACCATCAGCCAGAATGCTAGCCTTTTGAAGTATATGCATTCAACACGAATGACTAAAGCAGAATCCCTAAAAAAATTGATCAGGTTGGGATTAATGTACTCAAACAACCCCCAGGTCCATAACCCTTGTTCAAATGAACTCACCGAAGCTCTGGAGCTGAATGGTGCTGCCACTTTGTGGAATTTACATCTGCCTCCCCAGCAGTTTAAAGCAATCCTAAATAAAGAGGTACACATAGCATCTTTCATGATGGATAGCCAGAGTTGCATGAGAAAAAAGCATTCTCAGCTTGTTATCAACAGCTATGGTCAAAGAAGGACCCAAAAGTATATCACTGACCCATTTCCGCCTATTACAAAGTAGGTTTTGCCAGCTACCCATGGGATATTTTTCATTATTTGAACTCTTGTCATCCTGGGTGCCTCAACCTGCTACTATTTTATTTATTTATTAAGGGTTTTATAGAGCGGGAACATGAACTAATAGTGTATCAGAGCGCTTTACAAAGATAACAAGATAATTACAAAGACTAGGAGCAAACAATCATAAATACACTTGAGGGAGAAAATACTAATGCCAGTAGGAGCAGGGGAGGACTGCATATCATCAGCCTCTGCCCATTAAGGTAACAGTGAGGGACGAATTATTCAGTATGCTAAACATTGTCCATGATACCAGGATTCTGTAAATTACTTCTATGAAATCTAGTGAGGCTTAAACTGGTTAACCATGGGCGAATTTTGCGGATCTCGCGTTCGCGAATTTTGCGGATTTGCGAACTCGCAATCCGCAAAATCCGCAAATTCCCGCGAATTTGCGGATTTTTTTTTTTTGTGTGTTCGCAATTGTTTCTGCCAGTTCGCGAGGATTTGGTACTAGTTCGCAATTGCGAACTTACTTGTCGGCTCGCAACGGTTGCGACTATGTTGTTTCTACGTCTGGTTCATCATCACCGCCTCCCAGCACCCTCTGTTTCACCACTGGCACCCTCTCTTTGACCCATGCCACCCTCTGTTACATCAATGCCACCCTCTGGTTCATCATCACTGTAGAAGATGGGGGGGGAAAAGCAAGCCCACCTGCCCTGCTTGAACTGACATGAATTAATTTGGGGTTAGTTTATTAACAACACCTGCCCTGCCCCAACTGACAATAATGAATTAGGGGCTAATTAATGTGTCACTGAAAGAATTTCAAGTTCCAGCCTGGCACCTGCTTGTCTGCTCCTTTAGCTGTAAATCAGGACCTTTGTGGCATACAGTTAAGGTCAGAGCAGGGTCACACAATAGTTGCAAGCAGGCAACCGAATTCTGGAGGGCCCCCTCAGGAAGCACTACAAAGAATTGTTACAAATCATGAGGTTGACCTTTTGCACCTGCTCATTGCTTTTGCTTTTGCTGAAATCGTTTTTCGGTTTTTTTCGCGCTATTCGCGGGGCGCGGCGTCGTGCGAAACCGACCGCGGAAGCCGCCAATTCGTGCGAATGAGCATTTTATTTTTTTGCGGCTTGTTGTTTCGCGAGTTTTTTTGCAGTATTCGCGAGCCGCTTGCAGCGCAACACGCGAATTTACCCCAAGGTCGAGTACGGGCGCGGCCATTTTGTTTGAGTGACGTATTTCCGTTTCCGCCCGCTATGTATAATCTCGCGCAGTAAGCGCATTGCGAGTAGAGGTTCGCACGAGATCGCGCGGGAAATCTAGAGGTTCGCACGAGATCGCGAGGAAAATCTCGCGCGAACTTACTTTCGCGCTCGTGAACGGGCGCCGGCCATCTTGTTTTTCATTCATTTCCTGTGTCTGGGCATGGTGTTTAATCCTCTTGGTATCTTTGCCATCCTTTGCTTATTTTCAGTTTTTTTTTAACGATTTTGCTTCTTATCTATCCCTCTCTTTTCCTAGCTGTATATTTTTGTCTTTTCTGCTATTTTTCTTTACTTTTAAACTACTTTTTTAAATTCTTTTCTTTTCTTCTTCCCTATCCTATTCTTTCTTAATTTTCAACTTCTTCCTACCTTACCTGCCCAGACCATGGTCAAGCCAGGCGCCGTGAAGCTGCCCAGGCACTTGAGGGCCGCAGCGGCGGCGGGGAGTAGTGCTGGACCCAGTGCCAGGACAGCATGCGGGAGATTGAGGGGGGAGCAGGTGACTCGACGGGAGATATTCAGCCCGGAGGAAGTGGGCGCGCTGGTCTACTTCGTCCAGCGCCGCCTGCCCAGGACCATCGCGGGAGGCGGCAGGATCGCGGCCGGCGGCTACAACATGCGGGAGCGTCGGAAGCGGTGGGAGAAGGTGTGCTGGGCCATATCCCACCTCTACGGGGTCCAGCGCACCTACAGCCAGGTCACCCATCGCTGGACGGACCTCCTGGACCGCGAGCTCGACCTGCTGGACCAGCTCGGCTTGGAGATCCCCGGGCTTGGTGAGTAGTAGTAGCCATTTAATCACTCACTACTATGATGTTTTCTCCTGCTCTGTGTTGTTGTATTGCAAATATTTGTTTTTTACATGGAGCAAGCCAATAATGCCGCTGATGACGATTACATTGTAGTTAAATTATATTTCAAAATCTTCTGTGCATTTCAGGTGCACTGCTCTCCTTCTCAGTGGCGTTGCTACTATGCTTATTTGTTTTCTATTTCGTGGTCTCATTGGCCTGAGTAACTATTATGTATGAGTGTATTTTACAGAACTGCGTAATGCTAGACACTAGGGGGCAGATTACATTTACAAGCCCCTTGCGCCACGTTTACGTTGCCACGTTTACGTTGCCTTGCGTGACGCAACAGCGGCGTAAACGTGCCGCATCCCTGCGAGTCATTTACAGCATGACGCATCTAGGGAGATGCGTCACGTTATAAAGCCATGGGCCTGCACCACAATGGGTGCGTTCCTAGTACGCAGGGTGGGCGGTCCGGCGGCTGTGCGCCTCGCAAAATTGCCTGCGTGAAATCTACAAGATTTAACGCAGGCACTTCTGCGACGCTGCTACGTCAATTCAATTCCTTATGTCTGCTCGAAGCAGGCTAAAGGACTGACACAGCATGTTAAGTATTGGGTGGCCCTGAGCATTACTGGAGTTGCATTGCGTTGGCGACGTGACTCCAGCGATGCGCCGCTCTTACGTGACGAGATGCGTCACGCAAGTGCCTACCCTTGCGCCAGGGCGCGCCGCATTGTAAATGAGGCGCATCTGCCGTGTCGCAAGGGTAGTTTTGCGTGACGCATTTGATCTGGCGCATCTCTGGAGATGCGCCAGAACGCGTAAGTAAGTATGCCCCTAAGGGGCAGAATTGCAATTACCGTCGCATCCCTGCAAAGTAGCAGGGATGCGCCATTAATTGTGCGGCCCGCTACCACCACCAAACATGGTGCGCCGTATTTGCAATGCGGCGCACCATGGGCCCAAAACGTCACCGAAGCTTTACTGCTGGAGTTGCGTCACAACGATGGCGCAGCTCCAGCAATGCTCTGGGGTACCCTATCTCCCCAATGCTGGGTCAAGCCGTACGTCTGCTTCAAGCAGGTGCAGGGTTTGCGTGACGCATCATTGTCCTAAAGGTGACTGATTGAAATTTTGTAGATTTCCCTCAGCCACTATTAGGATGTGTTCCAGCGCAGGAATGCCCTCCCTTGCGCCGGAACGCCCCCTGATGGCGCAGGGCTTTATAACGGGATGCATCTCCCAAATGCGTCACGTTCTTATAATATTATACGCCGCACCATGGCGCCCTTTTTTGTTTAGCTGCTGCGTCACAAAAGTCACGCAAGAACGGCGCAAAAGAGCCGCAAGGGGCTTAAATCTGCCCCTTCCTTTGTACCCCTGACAATAAGAAAAATAGTGGCGGTGGATTGATAGTTTGACTATTTCAATGACTGGTAATGTAGCAGGCAACGGTTAGTGTTGTCACTGATCTGACTGAAATCACAATGGAGTTTGTCTGTCACTTTGCGTCTTGCCTGCGGACTGCTGCCTGCCAGTCCTAGGTGAACGTTTCAGTACTTTGTTTAGTGAGTTACGTGACTTTCGAAGTCACAGGTCCGCAAATAAATGAAAACTAACCTTAATCAATATAAATTCGCGGAAATATTTTGTTATTGTTCTTTTGAAATGTTTGATTTGGTTGACATTGACAAGCAACAATCATCCATGTTTTCTGTTCTTTCTTTCATGTTGTACGTCAGCTCCCCCCAGGGGCGAGAGGAGGACACAGGAGCAGCAGGCGGCGGATGCTGTTCAACAGGGCCAGGATCGGGCAGGCGAGGGCTCCTCTGCTGGCCCCAGTAAGTTTTCATTTTAGACAAGTACCTATTTTTCCTAGCGTTCCTCATTTGACTTTTTTCAAAATTGTCTTTGCTCTTCTTGTAGACTGTATCTAAATTCTTATCCTGCCTCTACTATGACTCCCTGTGGTATTACTAGATTATTCTTATTAGTCTGTCTGTGTAGCTAACTAAGATTGCACGGTTGGCGAAACTCCCATGATTCTAGTCAACAATAGCTCTATCAACTTAGTGCAGTCCTCTGGGATTGTCCATAATGTCTTTTGAAGTGTTCTATCTGGACTCATGCTTGCAAAAATTGCAAAACCTTTCGCTCAGTCACTCTAGTCTTGACCAAAATACACAGATTGTATTTAAGTTTAAAAGCTTTATTAAAAGTAAACACATTTATTAAAATGAAGTCATAATAAAACTAAACGTTTAACTGATAATGGAAAAGTGGTTAGTGCTGACGATTAATTGAAGACATTTCTTGTGGTCGAGCCGAGCTCTCACCTGGTTTCAACTTGATCTTGTTGTTAGAAGTCCATCTTCTGTCTGTGTGGAGAAAAATGGTGCGTGTTAAAAAAACAGCCTTCATCAGTTGTGCCAAAAAGTGCAGCAAGACAACCTTCCCTGGAAAAAGGGACATTTTTTTTAACTTTAACGTAGACAGTCACAAATTACATTGTTTTCACATGTCTTCATTCCTAGACCAAAGACTAGTGAGTGCTTTATTCTAACATTCTTAAATGTACTTTGTAGGTGGAACATCTGGTGGCGGGGCCAGTGTGGAGGTGGTGGTGCTCGACACGGAGGCGGAGGGCGATTCTTCAGGGGAGGAGGCGGCGGCTGTGAGAGTTGAGATGGTGGTGGTGGCGGCCAGAGGTAAGCTCTTATATATTCCTTACTTATTGAGATTGAAGACTAGCTGGGAAGGCAAGAATATGAGATGCATGGCTGGGTGAATGATGAAGCAATGATGGGTGGAAGGACAACAGCCTGGGTGGGTGACACAGAAACTGTATGTGTCCATATACCTGGATCATGCTACTATCTGACTCTTAGATAGCATATGTGTATCTAGAGCAGGGGTACTCATAGTACGGCCCGCGGGCCGGTGGTGGCCCGGCAAGCCTTCCTTGGCGGTGCGCAGACCTTGCAGACAATCACTGCTCCCCCGGCCCCCACAGAGCAGAGTGGAGATGCAAGGCCACAAAGAGGTGAAATAGAACAAAGCCTCTGTGGGGCCGGGCAAGCAGTGATTGTCAGGGTGGAGAAGCAGGGGCGCTACAACAAACAAAGCCTCAATAATATGTTAATGGTCTTTTAAAGACCTGTTAAGTACTTTGGTGTTGTTGTCTGTGTGTGCGCGTTGAGGAAGCGGTCTCAACCCGGGCTGAAGGCTGACACAGATAGACACACACACAGTGAGATGACAGAGGGGGAGGTAGAGGGAGGGCAGGAGGGAGAGAGAGATGGAGAGGGAGGGCAGGAGGGAGAGCAGGAGGGAGAGAGATGTATGTAAATGCTGGGTCTGGTGGCTTAGTGGGTGAGGGCATCTGCTGCAGGGACCTGTGTGCAACCTCATGGTCACAAGTTATCGTTTTGCTTTAGCCCCGCCCCCTCTGACTCCGCCCCCACCAGTGCGGCCCTCGGCCCCAAACTACACTGTAAATGTAGCCCCTGAGAGAAAGTTTGTGAGTACCCATGATCTAGAGAGAGTAGACGGTCAGTGGATGAACTAAGTGTAACTTTGAAGAGCATGTAACACTGCACCCGCACGTCCGTTCCAGTGTAGGAAAGGCAAGGAAAAGAACTTTTAATTTTGTCCAAATACTACCATCAATAGTAGCAGTAGTTTGTATTGCAAGCACTGCATAGATCCGGTTATTACGGTGGCCACTCCCTACCTCTCTTAATAAGTTTAGTAGTACTCAGTCATTCATGTGTGGATGTATCACTGGTCACTCAATAAAAAGCAAAGCACCAAAAGTCATCCCATATATAAGCAAAAACATCCCATTTGAAGTGATAGATAATCAGATTATTTATCTTCTTCAATTTTCCATTTCTTGTACTCATTTCCACTGTAGGGTGAAAGTTAAATTAATTAAGGAGTAGCCCTTGAGTTGTAACAGAGTATTCTCAGTGCCACCCATAATAGAAAAGTAAGAGCTTCACCACCTGCATGTACTGGACGGGTACAGTAACGCAACGCAAGTCTAGGTCACTCCTCATGGCGTGCGTCTCTTTTTCTCGGGTGCAAGTTTACTGCGCTGGCATTATGCCGGCTTGCAGAAGATAACGTACCAATTTTCCAAAACAAGAGACAAGAAGAAGAATAAGACTGGTGTACTTTCATAGTCGACTCTAATGGAAGTCCATAGTGCTCGTTGAATTTGTTCCTTAAACTCCCACTAATGTTAGAGCAAGGATGAAGAAGTGTGAGGTTAGATAGATACTGGCCTCAATAGTTATGTAATGCGTTTGCAAGTTGCTAGTTGTAGTGCAACACAAATTTCTGCTGAATGATTGAGTTAATCTTAAGGAGCATTGGTTACAGACTATGTCTTTCTTTCTTCATATAGGTTCTCCTTCCAAACGAACAAGGAGGAAGGAGCTGGCTAGAGCGGCCCGGCAACGGAGGATCGATGCCACTGTGGCCGAATATCGGCGGCTGGTGGCCCTGGAGGACGAAGAAAGTGTGCAGTCGACCACAACAACTACGTCGTCTGCATCGGCCTCCGTTCCCCCACGGGCTGCCAGTGCCACCCAGCACAGTGGTCCACCCAGACTGAGCCGGGCTGCCAAAGCCAAACGCCACCGCCGAGTAGCAAGGACAACAGCTACAGCTTCCTCTCACAGCTGTTGCACCTACAAGGCATTGAAGGCACGCCTGCGCCGCAGTACCCTGATGGTGTCCCGCCTCCAGCAGGAGCTCCACCACTTTTCCAACCAGTTGGAGGGGCTCCGCGTAGAGCACGCCTTGCTCCGCCAGGAGCATGATGCCCTGGCCCAAAAAGTTGACAGCATCCGCCCATAGTGTCCCTTGCCCCTTTTTTAGAGACTTTTGGGGGGTGGGAATTGGGAGTTGGGTTTTTGGGGACTTTTGAAGGACAATCGTTGGGGTTAGGGAGGGTCTTGCGGGAGATTATTTTGTTAGGGATATAAATATACTTTTTCAAACTTTATCTGAGCATACCCGTTTCTTACTGCTTGCCTGGTGGGTGGGGGTTTAACGTTGACTTTGTTTTCCTGAAAGTTTAGTTCCATTTTCTTCCTTTAAGTGTAAATGCCCAAATGTTTTCAACACTAAGTGCCTCTCACAGACGAAGTGAATCCAAGAGTCCTAGGACTTTAGTAGTACTACCTTCAGTCTCTCGTCTCTCGTACTAATACTCCATTATACCCCCAAACCACCAAACGCTTATCTTACCTGTAATTTGTGTTTGAAAGTAGGGCTAGACCCAGGGCTGGCTCCACGGGAGACAGCGAATATGGTTGGCAATCTTGGTCGGATAAAATTTCCTCATAGCGGTGGTACTAGTGGTGTGACACAGTGGCAGTTGCATGCCTATGAAAAAAAAGAAAATGAAATCTGGTTTGTCCTCCTGAGCAATTCAACGGTACAACTGAGAATATAGCAGGTGACAGAAGTACAGTAGAACAGTGCCACATTGTAGCCTAACAAATGGTAAAGTATAACTACTAATTCGGTTGAAGTTCTTTCACATTAGCAATGGTTCTTTGTCAAGCAGAGTAAGAATATATCCTCGGATTTCTTCACCAGCCTGTTGCTATCACCTTATCCTCCCCAGCAAGTGTGTGGATTTATTGCTGTCATTTAGTCACACATCAATCAAAACCACACAGCCCGGGGGAAGAGGGTTAGGGTTTGAAAAATGGATGGGTACGGGGGTTTTTGGGAAAGGTTTTGGGAGACAAGAAAAAATAGCACAGCATACACAAACAATTGTGAACATAAACAAATCTTTGGGTACAAACCTATCCATCAATCTTTGAAAGTGCATGCACTACTGCATACATGTCAGTGAAAAGTAAGTAGTACATTCGACAACTGTGGAAGAATAGAAAGAATGCGACAGTACAGGGCCTGTGTGGAATTATTGATAACGATATTCAACATAAGGTCTCTGTACTTAGCCAGATACCCGAGCGAGAGCCTTGCTGGTCACTATAAATCCATTCACAACAACACTCAGTGGGGTTGGTCTGGAAGGTATAGTAGATAGAAAAGGAGAAATTGCTTGTTTTCTAGGTGTCCCCTCACTCACCAGGGTTGCCCCTTGGTGACATGCTTCATCATTGGGGCCATCCCAGTCCTCTACGGCCTGGGGCGTGCTGCGACTTGCGAATTACGTAGGAGCACTTACAAATGACTATGTGTGGTGCAGATGTGATAGTGGAGTGGACTAAGTGATGTGTTAAGGGATCAATTTAGAAGCAGAGAGAGATCCAAGAAATGCAGTCACAGTCAGAGAAAAAGGCAAGGGATACTGTATCTATGTGGTTGTAGTGGTCCTGTTGGAAGTGGTAAGTAAGTTGCCTGCAGAAAAAAAATCCTCCTTTTAGCGGCACTCCTCCTTTGCAGCCGACGCTTCGTCCATCGATGTTGGTCACCAGAAGACACCCTGTAAAAAAAAGCACAGCATAGACAAAGAATGGAACATAAACAATTCTTTGGGTACAAACCTATCCATCAATCTTTGAAAGTGCATGCACTACTGCATGCATGTCAGTGAAAAGTAAGTAGTACATTCGACAACTGTGGAAGAAAGAATGCGACAGTACAGGGCCTGTGTGGAATTATTGATAACGATATTCAACATAAGGTCTCTGTACTTAGCCAGATACCCGAGAGCCTTGCTGGTCACTATAAATCCATTCACAACAACACTCAGTGTGGTTGGTCTGGAAGGTATAGTAGATAGAAAAGGAGAAATTGCTTGTTTTCTAGGTGTCCCCTCACTCACCAGGGTTGCCCCTTGGTGACATGCTTCATCATTGGGGCCATCCCAGTCCTCTACGGCCTGGGGCGTGCTGCGACTTGCGAATTACGTAGGAGCACTTACAAATGACTATGTGTGGTGCAGATTTGATAGTGGAGTGGACTAAGTGATGTGTTAAGGGATCAATTTAGAAGCAGAGAGAGATCCAAGAAATGCAGTCTCAGTCAGAGAAAAAGGCAAGGGATACTGTATCTATGTGGTTGTAGTGGTCCTGTTGGAAGTGGTAAGTAAGTTGCCTGCAGAAAAAAAATCCTCCTTTTAGCGGCACTCCTCCTTTGCAGCCAACGCTTCGTCCATCGATGTTGGTCACCAGAAGACACCCTGTAAAAAAAAGCACAGCATAGACAAAGAATGGAACATAAACAATTCTTTGGGTACAAACCTATCCATCAATCTTTGAAAGTGCATGCACTACTGCATGCATGTCAGTGAAAAGTAAGTAGTACATTCGACAACTGTGGAAGAAAGAATGCGACAGTACAGGGCCTGTGTGGAATTATTGATAACGATATTCAACATAAGGTCTCTGTACTTAGCCAGATACCCGAGAGCCTTGCTGGTCACTATAAATCCATTCACAACAACACTCAGTGTGGTTGGTCTGGAAGGTATAGTAGATAGAAAAGGAGAAATTGCTTGTTTTCTAGGTGTCCCCTCACTCACCAGGGTTGCCCCTTGGTGACATGCTTCATCATTGGGGCCATCCCAGTCCTCTACGGCCTGGGGCGTGCTGCGACTTGCGAATTACGTAGGAGCACTTACAAATGACTATGTGTGGTGCAGATGTGATAGTGGAGTGGACTAAGTGATGTGTTAAGGGATCAATTTAGAAGCAGAGAGAGATCCAAGAAATGCAGTCACAGTCAGAGAAAAAGGCAAGGGATACTGTATCTATGTGGTTAGAGTGGTCCTGTTGGAAGTGGTAAGTAAGTTGCCTGCAGAAAAAAATCCTCCTATTAGCGGCACTCCTCCATTGCAGCCGACGCTTCGTCCATCGATGTTGGTCACCAGAAGACACCCTGTCCACTGCCTGCCTGATGCTGAATTGTGGCTCGCTACTGTGAAGCCTGACTCCATCCTTTTTTCCCCATTGCAGAGACTGAAACCCGGCCTGTAGTTATTCAACGAAAAACAGGAAGTGATATAATATTACAACACCACTGATAAATAAATATAAGGTATGTAGGCTGTGGAGTGCAAAAAGTCACAATTTGATTTTCCTAGTAGACAGTACAATATTTTTGAAAGTGCGTACTCTGAGTCACCTTTTGAAGGATAAATAAGTATGGGCAAATTAATGTAGCGGATCTTGCCCCTCAAGCTAGGTGTACTGTAAACTGTGTTTTAGAACAAAATTAGATCTTCCTAGCAGTGCTCCCACCCAGACCCTTACTAAAGCCAGTCGCAAAAATGTAGAAGACCCCCAATCAAATCTCAAAAAACGAGGCCTAGCAGAAAACTGGTGACAAAACTTACTTTGAAAGTAAAAGTAGGCCGAAGTACCCCCTTCCTAATTACCCATTACCCACCGTGGATTGCATTCAAACCACTTGCAAGCAACCAAGCAAAAGTAGCCATAGCCAGCATCGCTCCAAGACTCGAAATCCCCCCCACTCAAACACATGCAATAGAAATACTGCTAACCCTAACGAACCCTAAGTTAAGAATAGTGGCAAAGGCTTTCTTTAACTATGCCAAATCCCCCCTTTCCCACACAGGATTTTCTTCAAATGACTTGCAACCAAAATTACACATTCTCACGAGTGCTCTAAGACCCCAGAACTCAGTTGGAAAAATCTAGAACACCCCGAAACACATGCAATCCTGCTGCTAGGGCTAACCCTAACGAACCCTAAGTTACAAAAAGTGCCAAAACTAAAGGCTTTTTCGCGAGGATTTTGTCCCAACCACTTCTACCCGGTATTAGACCTTCCCAGGAATGCTCCAAGACCCGGCAACCCACCCGCCAAGAAGCATAACACCCCCAAACAGGCCAAAAGCAAAATCTCATACTTGCAATATTTCTGGGCCTTCGGTCCAAACGCGCTGCGTAGCTAGGCCATAAGTCGGGGTTGGCACGACGGATTTCCTGAAAAGCAAATGCAATCAAGATTAGAGTGTCCCAGCAATGCTCCCAGACCACGAAACTCACCCACAAACAGACGGAACCCCCCCTAAGAGCACCTCAAAGGCAAGCAAGTCATCAAAAACACAAAAAATTTTCCGCCTGGGATTTGGTCCAAAACACTTTTATCCGGTATTAGAGCTTCCCAGCAATGGCCCCAGAGCCGTCAACCCAGGAGAAAAAGAGTAGAAGACCCCCAAACAGCCAAAGAGCAAAAGTACAAAAATGGGGACTTAGTCAATTTTTCACAAATTTCCCAAATCACTCCGCGCGCGCTCTGCAGCTAGGCCCTAAGTCCCCTCTGCCACCATGGATTTGCTTCAAACCTCTTGCAAAGTAAAGTATATATAGCCAGCAGTGCTCCCAGACCACGACACTCACCCACAAACACCAGGAAGCCCCCCAAACAGGCCCCCGAAAACGCTACATAGAGCAAAATGTCAGAAATAGCCAAAAAAAAATCGGCCTGGATTTTGTCCCAACCACTTCTACCCGGTATTAGACCTTCCCAGGAATGCCCCAAGACCCGGCAACCCACCCGCCAAGAAGCATAACACCCCCAAACAGGCCAAAAGCAAAATCTCATACTTGCAATATTTCTGGGCCTTCGGTCCACACGCGCTGCGTAGCTAGGCCATAAGTCGGGGTTGGCACGACGGATTTCCTGAAAAGCAAATGCAATCAAGATTAGAGTGTCCCAGCAGTGCTCCCAGACCACGAAACTCACCCACAAACAGACGGAACCCCCCCTAAGAGCACCTCAAAGGCAAGCAAGTCATCAAAAACACAAAAAATTTTCCGCCTGGGATTTGGTCCAAAACACTTTTATCCGGTATTAGAGCTTCCCAGCAATGGCCCCAGAGCCGTCAACCCAGGAGAAAACGAGTAGAAGACCCCCAAACAGCCAAAGAGCAAAAGTACAAAAATGGGGACTTAGTCAATTTTTCACAAATTTCCCAAATCACTCCGCGCGCATTGCAGCTAGGCCCTAAGTCCCCTCTGCCACCATGGATTTGCTTCAAACCTCTTGCAAAGTAAAGTATATATAGCCAGCAGTGCTCCCAGACCACGACACTCACCCACAAACACCAGGAAGCCCCCCAAACAGGCCCCCGAAAACGCTACATAGAGCAAAATGTCAGAAATAGCCAAAAAAAAATCGGCCTGGATTTTATCCCAACCACTTTTACCCGGTATTAGACCTTCCCAGGAATGCCCCAAGACCCGGCAACCCACCCGCCAAGAAGCATAACACCCCCAAACAGGCCAAAAGCAAAATCTCATACTTGCAATATTTCTGGGCCTTCGGTCCAAACGCGCTGCGTAGCTAGGCCATAAGTCGGGGTTGGCACGACGGATTTCCTGAAAAGCAAATTCAATCAAGATTAGAGTGTCCCAGCAGTGCTCCCAGACCACAAAACTCACCCACAAACACCAGGAAGCCCCCCAAACAGGCCCCCGAAAACGCTACATAGAGCAAAATGTCAGAAATAGCCCAAAAAAAATCGGCCTGGATTTTGTCCCAACCACTTCTACCCGGTATTAGACCTTCCCAGGAATGCCCCAAGACCCGCAACCCACCCGCCAAGAAGCATAACACCCCCAAACAGGCCAAAAGCAAAATCTCATACTTGCAATATTTCTGGGCCTTCGGTCCAAACGCGCTGCGTAGCTAGGCCATAAGTCGGGGTTGGCACGACGGATTTCCTGAAAAGCAAATGGAATCAAGATTAGAGTGTCCCAGCAGTGCTCCCAGACCACGAAACTCACCCACAAACACCAGGAAGCCCCCCAAACAGGCCCCCGAAAACGCTACATAGAGCAAAATGTCAGAAATAGCCAAAAAAAAATCGGCCTGGATTTTGTCCCAACCACTTCTACCCGGTATTAGACCTTCCCAGGAATGCCCCAAGACCCGGCAACCCACCCGCCAAGAAGCATAACACCCCCAAACAGGCCAAAAGCAAAATCTCATACTTGCAATATTTCTGGGCCTTCGGTCCAAACGCGCTGCGTAGCTAGGCCATAAGTCGGGGTTGGCACGACGGATTTCCTGAAAAGCAAATGCAATCAAGATTAGAGTGTCCCAGCAGTGCTCCCAGACCACGAAACTCACCCACAAACACCAGGAAGCCCTCCAAACAGGCCCCCGAAAACGCTACATAGAGCAAAATGTCAGAAATAGCCAAAAAGAAATCGGCCTGGATTTTGTCCCAACCACTTCTACCCGGTATTAGACCTTTCCCAGGAATGCCCCAAGACCCGCGGCGCCAACCCACCCGCCAAGAAGCATAACACCCCCAAACAGGCCAAAAGCAAAATCTCATACTTGCAATATTTCTGGGCCTTCGGTCCAAACGCACTGCGTAGCTAGGCCATAAGTCGGGGTTGCCACGACGGATTTCCTGAAAAGCAAATGCAATCAAGATTAGAGTGTCCCAGCAGTGCTCCCAGACCACGAAACTCACCCACAAACAGACGGAACCCCCCCTAAGAGCACCTCAAAGGCAAGCAAGTCATCAAAAACACACAAAAATTTCCGCCTCGGATTTGGTCCAAACCACTTTTAGTGCTTCCCAGCAATGGCCCCAGACCCGTCAACTCACCTGCAGAGAGGTAGAACAACACCCCCACAAGTGCTGAGTCTTTCTTCAATGGGCGTAAACCAGCCCTCTGCTTTGATGGAAATAGGAGTCTGGAGGAGGAGGATAGAGGAGCATGTTCTTCTGAACTTGTGAACCTGAGGAATGCAGACTGCGGCACCTTCAAATCAATTAGCAAACAAGTGAAGACAGTTCTGGTGATGGGCTTGTTTTTGTGATTATCTGATTAAAGTTTGAATTATATTAACTGTGCACAACAAAGAAAGACAGACACACAGGAATAAAAGTGAATAAGGATGAAAAAGAAAGTTATTGATTCGTTGTCTCATTTTCAGGGCTCGGTATCACGGTCCAGGAATAAGAATAAGGCTTCGTCATCATACTCTGCGAATTCAGGCAGGGTGAGCTCAGTGTCACCTGACAGAGTAGAAATTCCCTCATCTATGTTGCTGGCCACCTCCTCTTCATCCGGCACGCTCTCTCGTACTCTGAAATCTGGTGGTATGAGGTGCTGATTCATCTTGATCATTGTTAACCTCTCCACATTTTTGGGCGAGAGGCGGCTCCGTTTGGGAGTTACAATCCCACCAGCCGCACTGAAAACCCGTTCAGAAGACACGCTTGCGAGTGGGCAAGACAAGTAGTTTAAAGCCAGGTTGGTGAGCTGTGGCCACAATTCTTTTTTCCCATGCCAATACGCCAATGGGTCAGAATTAATATAGACCTCTGTTGAGTCATTCAGATAGTCCTTCACCATCGACTCAAGGTCCTCATCCAAGGTTCCTCCACTTTGCTTAGCTCTTGCTGTGCCTCTGACCTTTTGAGAACCAAACCCACGCAGAGCTAGCCAATCCTCTTCAGCCTCCAATGTTTCTGTTGTCTTTCGTGCAGATGATCCGGTTGCCGGTGTCTTTAACGGCTGAGAGGTCACTTGTGCCACAGCCACAGGTGCAGAAGTGGATTGTTTTGACTGGGGATGGCCTACTGATGTACTGCCATTTCCTTCAATTTCCAGCCGTTCTGTTTCAAACTTCTTGGCTGACAAGGCTAGCCAACGTTTGTACTTTGGAACATGTTCATCATCAAAAAGAAAGAATGCTTGGCCTGCCAGCGCCTTTTTGTAGCGTGGATCCAGAATAGTAGCACAAATGTAATGCTGTTCTGAGTGGATCTTTTTAAGACGTTCATCACCTTGTAGGAGCTCTAATAATTGCTCAGCCAGAAGCAAAGAGTCTTGGTTTTTGTCATCTTTTCCAAACACAGAACACACCTCCTTCAGTTGGTCCTCCAGCATGTACAACAATGGGATAGCTTTTCCCAAATTAGAGTCCTCCTTGCTGACTGCACGCGTGAAGAACTCAAAAGGACGAAGCATGCGTGTCAGGCTTTCAACTATGTTCCATTGCGGCCCACCCATCCTCAGCTCCTCTATACCCTCTTTAAAGAAATATTGATCGAGTTCCGTATACTGCTCATACAGACGCTCAAGCATGTAGAAGGTTGAGTTCCAACGTGTTACCACCTCCTGGATGAATGCTTTCACTGGCATTTGACGTTGATATAGCAGGCTCCTCAGCTGCTTCCGGGCCTTAAAAGAATGCCTGAAATGCTTGCACATTTTTCGGCAGGTCTCCAATACACTGTACGCTGCACTGCCTTTATTACCCAAGAATTTTTGGACAACCAGGTTTATACAGTGCGCCAAACACGGCACTCTGAAATAGTAACCGTCCTTCATGGCCTTAACTATATTGGCGCCATTGTCCGTGGAAACATAACCAACCTTGCGTTTTAGTGGGGACAGCCAGTTAAGGACCTTTGTGTTAAAGACATCCAAAATGTTATCTGCTGTGTGACGTTTCTCCAAACCAAACATGGCTAGTGTTGCATGTTTCCGAGCACCTTTAAAAACAATGTTAGTGTCAACACCTGCGTTTAGCTTTGCTTTAGCCCCTGAAAAAGAGACCCATTGTGCAGTGATGCACATGTAATCAGCGCCTGCGCCACTGGTCCACATGTCTGTTGTCAGATGTATAGTGTGAACAGCACTCTTCTGCAAAGCTGCCCCAATCACCTTCAGAACATCTTCATGTAGTGCTGGAACCGCAACTCGGGCAAAATAGAACCGGCTAGGAACCTTCCATTTAGGGCAGAGCGCTGTCACTAATTCTAGAAAACCAACCCCTTCTACAAAAGAAAAAGGGAGAAGGTCCAGAGCTAGCATTTTAGCCAGCTTAGTGTTATACAGACGGGTCATTGGGTGGTTGCGTTCATATTGCGCTTCTGTAAACAACATCTTTTTAATGTTGCCCTGGACCAAGGATTTACGGGATGATGAGGATCTCTTCGACCCAGTTACGCTCGCTGATGAACTTTTCCGCATTGATGTCTCACTCTCTCCCACACTCTTAGTGTGGCTCCCATGGGGTGTGCTGCTGACAGGGGAACTGGGTGTAAGTGAAGTGTTTGAATCGTCTTCTACCTCCTCGTCATCACCAGATGAAAAATCAACGTTTTCATTACGTGCAATTGCGGCTTTCTTGACCGCCTCTAGGTGCGGAAACCATTGGACAGGGTGCGCTCTCTCAAGATGACCTCTCTGGCCTCCGGTACCATAGTTAGAACCAAGCTTACCACGACTAAATCGAAGCTTACAAAGGCTACAAATGGCTACGTTTTCCTTTTTTGGGCAAACACTAAAGAAGTCCCAAACTGGAGACTTGAAATGTCTTCGGGGGCCGGAAGAGGCGGCGATACTGGTGGTGGTGGTCCTGCTGCTAATGCCAGATGAAGTGGAGGATGTGGATTGCCGAACTTCAGTACGTTTTGCACTTTCACCACCACGAATTGAGGTCGAGGACGAGGTGGGTACCTTCTTGCGAGAAAGAAATATGGAAGCGGTAGGTTTTGGTGTACTACTTAACTCCAAATCTAATGATTCCATTTTCATTGCCTCCTCGCCGACATCATCATCACGCTCAGCAGCTTCTCGGGATAGGGTCAAAATGTCTCTTTGCTGCATGCCCGGTGGGGCTGCAGTGACCTTTGTGATGACTGGCTCGTCGTCATCGTGAGAGGCTTCATCACCAGCAGTATCTGTCACTTCTTGTTGAGCCTCATCACACTCCATAGGTTTGAGTTTTTGGACGACCTTCCTTTTACGCTTAGGTACCGGTGTCAGATCATGGTGTGCCTCACTGTCAGACCGCAGTTGTGGTTCCCAAGACAGATCACTTGCATCAGAACGAGGTGGGCTTGAAGAAGATGTAGACACCCCCCTTGATCTTTTCCTTGCTAGGGATGTGGAAGACAATGAATGATCATCAGGAGGAGTGGCTTCCAATGATACCTCGGCTTCATTGTCGATTTCCTGATGTGCCCCTACTTCGGGAGGAACAACTATTGTGGGCACTTGTGAACCTCCATGCACCTTTGCTTGCGCATCTCCTTTTGCTGCCTCTCCTTCCACATGTACTTGGGCGTGTACTTGCACATGGTGTTGTTGTTGCGGCTGTGGTTGTTCAACACTTGTCAGATGAGTTACAACAACCTGTGTTGATTCAGGGACATTGCTGCTACTTTCTTGCGATGAGCCAACATCACTGGTCGATGGTGATTGGAGAAGTACACTGACTGCCTCTGAAGCACTCAAGGGCTTTGACTTAAGTTGGCGTGGTGGTGGAGGCACTGAACCCAATGGAGCAGGGGTGCTGCTCCCAGCTTGGTCCCCAGCAGATCCTGCTGCTGCAGGCGTACTTTTTTTTTTGCTCCCAAAAAACGTGGCGGGTGGCACACCAGCCTCCTTGGTAACTTGCTTCTTCTGCTCCTTACTAGCAACTTTCTTGCTAGAGGAGCTACGGAGAACTTTCTTAGGGGGCGGGGCCATCTTCTTCAGAGCAGGTCAGACAGCAGGCCGCAGTTGCACGAATTGTAGAGTTGTCTGAGGCCAGACGTGACGTCGCGTGACGTTATGCTGCACACACACACCGCTGCAGGACTTCTTCCTGGCACTGGTGGTTCTCTTGAGTCTTGTGCACCTAAAAAAAATGGAAGACAGAGGAACATCAGTTCAGTTATAGAGCACAAAAAAATCGAAAAACACTGCAAAATCAGCACAATCCCAATCCATCCATGCCCTCCATAATGTTTAAATTCAAGACAACCCACAGAAAGACTAGGCCCATGCAAGACTCACTACCCCTGGGCATAAATAAAGGTTGAAAAGTAGGCAAAATGGTTGGAGGCCTAACAACAAAGCCTGCATTCAAAATGGCCACTTGCCTCCTAGCACATGGCCAGGGCCTGCCTGTACCAGCACTCAAAATGGCCCCCACCCACATGGCCTGTCCCCATGAACACCCCCAAAAATCGAAAAACACTGCAAAATCAGCACAATCCCATTCCATCCATGCCCTCCATGATGTTTAAATTCAAGACACCCCACAGAAAGACTAGGCCCATGCAACACTCACTACCCCTGGTGAAAAGCCCACAACAACAGGCCAAAAAAACGAAAATCACAGAAAAATCAGCACAATCACAAGCCATCCAGGCCCTCCATGATGTTTAAATTCAAGACACCCAACAGAAAGACTAGGCCCATGCAACACTCACCACCCCTGGTGAAAAGGCCACAACAACAGGCCAAAAAAACGAAAATCACAGAAAAATCAGCACAATCCCATTCAATCCATGCCCTCCATGATGTTTAAGTTCAAGACAGCCCACAGAAAGACTAGGCCCATGCTAGACTCAAATACCCCTGGTGAAAAGGCCACAAGTACAGGCCCAAAAAACGAAAATCACTGAAAAATCTGCACAATCCCATTCCATCCATGGCCTCCATGATGTTTAAATTCAAGACAACCCACAGAAAGACTAGGCCCATGCAAGACTCACTACCCCTGGGCATAAATAAAGGTTGAAAAGTAGGCAAAATGGTTGGAGGCCTAACAACAAAGCCTGCATTCAAAATGGCCACTTGCCTGCCAGTGCCAGCACATGGCCAGTGCCTGTAGCTGCACTCAAAATGGCCACCAGCCACATGGCATGTCCCTCCCCATGAACACCCCCAAAAATCGAAAAACACAGCAAAATCACCACAATCCCATTCCATCCATGCCCTCCATGATGTTTAAATTCAAGACAACCCACAGAAAGACTAGGCCCATGCAAGACTCACTACCCCTGGGCATAAATAAAGGTTGAAAAGTAGGCAAAATGGTTGGAGGCCTAACAACAAAGCCTGCATTCAAAATGGCCACTTGCCTCCTAGCACATGACCAGGGCCTGCCTGTACCAGCACTCAAAATGGCCCCCACCCACATGGCCTGTCCCCATGAACACCCCCAAAAATCGAAAAACACTGCAAAATCAGCACAATCCCATTCCATCCATGCCCTCCATGATGTTTAAATTCAAGACACCCCACAGAAAGACTAGGCCCATGCAACACTCACTACCCCTGGTGAAAAGCCCACAACAACAGGCCAAAAAAATGAAAATCACAGAAAAATCAGCACAATCACAAGCCATCCAGGCCCTCCATGATGTTTAAATTCAAGACACCCCACAGAAAGACTAGGCCCATGCAACACTCACCACCCCTGGTGAAAAGGCCACAACAACAGGCCAAAAAAACGAAAATCACAGAAAAATCAGCACGATCCCATTCAATCCATGCCCTCCATGATGTTTAAGTTCAAGACAGCCCACAGAAAGACTAGGCCCATGCTAGACTCAAATACCCCTGGTGAAAAGGCCACAAGTACAGGCCCAAAAAACGAAAATCACTGAAAAATCTGCACAATCCCATTCCATCCATGGCCTCCATGATGTTTAAATTCAAGACAACCCACAGAAAGACTAGGCCCATGCAAGACTCACTACCCCTGGGCATAAATAAAGGTTGAAAAGCAGGCAAAATGGTTGGAGGCCTAACAACAAAGCCTGCATTCAAAATGGCCACTTGCCTGCCAGTGCCAGCACATGGCCAGTGCCTGTAGCTGCACTCAAAATGGCCACCAGCCACATGGCATGTCCCTCCCCATGAACACCCCCAAAAATCGAAAAACACTGCAAAATCAGCACAATCCCATTCCATCCATGCCCTCCATGATGTTTAAATTCAAGACACCCCACAGAAAGACTAGGCCCATGCAACACTCACTACCCCTGGTGAAAAGCCCACAACAACAGGCCAAAAAAACGAAAATCACAGAAAAATCAGCACAATCACAAGCCATCCAGGCCCTCCATGATGTTTAAGTTCAAGACAGCCCACAGAAAGACTAGGCTCATGCTAGACTCAAATACCCCTGGTGAAAAGGCCACAAGTACAGGCCCAAAAAACGAAAATCACTGAAAAATCTGCACAATCCCATTCCATCCATGGCCTCCATGATGTTTAAATTCAAGACAACCCACAGAAAGACTAGGCCCATGCAAGACTCACTACCCCTGGGCATAAATAAAGGTTGAAAAGTAGGCAAAATGGTTGGAGGCCTAACAACAAAGCCTGCATTCAAAATGGCCACTTGCCTGCCAGCACATGGCCAGTGCCTGTAGCTGCACTCAAAATGGCCACCAGCCACATGGCATGTCCCTCCCCATGAACACCCCCAAAAATCGAAAAACACTGCAAAATCAGCACAATCCCATTCCATCCATGGCCTCCATGATGTTTAAATTCAAGACACCCCACAGAAAGACTAGGCCCATGCACCACTCACTACCCCTGGTCAAGGCCCCAACAACAGGTCAAAAATCGAAAAACACAGAAAAATCAGCACAATCCCATTCCATCCATGCCCTCCATGATGTTAAAGTTCAAGACAGCCCACAGAAAGACTAGGCCCATGCACCACTCACTACCCCTGGTCAAGGCCCCAACAACAGGTCAAAAATCGAAAAACACAGAAAAATCAGCACAATCCCAATTCATCCATGGCCTCCATGATGTTTAAGTTCAAGACAACCCACAGAAAGACTCAGTCCACCCACCACTGAGTACCCCTGGGCAAAAGGCCCCAAAACAGCCCAAAAATCGAAAATTCCAAAATTTTAATTGCAGCAACTGTAATGCCCCAAACAAACTTACTTGTAAAATTTCTAATCCAACAGTGATCCAAAGAAAGTCAAAAAGGCCTCAAATCCAAATATCCAGCAGCATCCACAAAAAGTAATCCTTCCAGCTCCAGACCCAAATGAAAAGTGACCAGGAGATGGACAAAGCACTGGGAGGAGCCTGCTGAACAGGAACAGGAAGTTGAAGACTGTGGGGCACTTCCTTCCTCCCACCCCCCTGCCCCCCTCCCCAAAATGGACTCCTCGCTAAAAAAGTGCAGGCAAATGTCAAACTAAGGAGTTATTCAGATAAAAATCATCATTTCTAGAAGGTTTATGCTGCTTGCTGGTGGATTTCTTGTGCAGAATTGCAAATTTATATTTTCGCTCGCCGCATCTCAAATCTTGCAATTGCGAAGTACCGCGAGACGTGATCTCGCCGTACTCGCGTTGACAAACTATCGCTGGCAAGCCGCGATGACGTAATCGCGCTCGCCAATTCCCGCGAGATCACACAGCAAGATCCAAAATGGCGCAGCACTCGCAAACTATCGAAAAAAACTACTCGGCAAACGATGATAAACGCCGTGCGCCGCAAAAATTGTATCACCAACGCCGCGCGCCGCCAAAAAAATCCGCTGCGTGCGAATTTGCGGATTTTGCGGGAAATTCGCAAATCTCGCGGATTGCGAATTTCCCAAAAATCCGCAAAATCCGCGAGCGTAACGGATTTTCCGCCCACACCTAAAACTGGTGGTAATCATTTAAAGAACAATTGAGTATCACAAAGCTGCTGATTCTGTAAGTGCTCAGAGAGAGGTTATGGAAGGAATTTGGCAATTAGAAAAGTCTTAGCTTCCTTCTCGAATCTTGGCAGAGATAGTATTCTTCTGATATTTGACGGCAGTAAGTTCCAGATTCTAGGTGGGCCCTAGACAAAGCTCTGTTGTAAGTTTTCTTCTTCTGGAAGAAGGGTAGTTTCAGCACAAGATCCCAGACACTCAGGAAGTGCCTGCCTCCTCCGGATACCACAATTTTATGAGCAAGATACGAAGGTGATTTAGAGTGTAGCGCTTTGTGTGGGATACAGGCCAATTTGGGTTGGATTCTGACTTCGTAAGGAAGCAAATTTATGGCCTTCAGGTGCGGTGGACCTTTTAAAAGTCTTACAGCTGCATTGAGACAGGCTCTTAGGTGAGAGTTAAGATCTTGGGCAGAGCAGGGAGGGTTGAGCATCCATATTCAATCCTAGAGATAACTAATGCCTGACCTGCCATTGTGAGGTCAGACATATCTAGGAATTATTTTAGCTTTCTAAGGTGAAACCTGGCGTTTTTGCCCAGTGTGTTGATGTGGGCTTGCATGTTCAGGTTCTTGTCCAGTATGATTCCTAGTGATTTGGCTGAGTTCACTATGATTGGAATGCAGTTCAGCGCGGAGATCGATTTGGTCGATTCAAGTATGCCAATGGAGCTTTTTGGAGGGAAAATTAGTAAGAATTCAGTTTTTTGCACATTAAGCTGCTGATTAGGATGGCGGACGGAAACTGGTCTGACCGCCATGGTTGCGGCAAATATACTCCCGACCGCACCGCGGATAAACAGCGGGTGCGATTAGGATATTTATGTCATCACACACCGACCGCGGCGGACGGATCACATCAAAGACCACCGCACGTGGACGGAACCACAGAAACACCGTCCGCCGCGGAGGCAATGACCGTGGAAACAGGCCTAACCACCGCCAGACCTGTGGAGGGTCCGGGCGCATGATTAGGATAACACCGCCATCCCAACGGAACTCACCACCCTCCTCGACCGCCGCGGAAAAAAAGCATTGACAAACGGAGCACGACTGCGGAAGGACCAAACAAACATAACCCCTGTCGTCAAACCGAATCAAAAATGGCAGACGGAAGTAAATAGAAAACACAAAAAACAGAACACACACCCACGTGGAACACCCTCCCGCAACAACTACACACCCCAATGACACCCCCCCAAGCACAAACAAGAGCACCCAAGTCACCACACCCACAGAACACCTGACTGCCAAAAACTATTGCGGCACAACCACCACACAGAGTATAAAAGGAATCCCTCCCATTACCATAATTGATTGCATCACAGCACAGCTGGAAGAAAGAGGCAGAATATCACAAACAACAGACACACACAAACACACATACAACCAGCACACCAACACACCCACCATACAAACCCCCACAACACCATCCCTACATACCACACACCTGCACACCCCACCCCACCCCACCAACACCTTGCACATCACACACCATGGCACCCAAGAAAACCCTCAAGTTCACAGAGAGTGAGTTGAAGGTCATGGTGAATGAAATCATCCGTGTTGAACCACATTTGTTTGGTACCCTAGGGCAGCAGACCACCTTGGCAACTAAAACCACTATGTGGGACTGGATAATGACCAGAGTCAATGCTTCAGGGAACGTGCCACGTACCAAACACGACATCCAAAGGCGGTGGCACGACCTCAAGGCAAGGGTCAAAGGCATCAGGTCCAAGAACACCTGCGGGCACACGACACTGGCGGTGGCGGTCCCGCAGAGCAAATACCATACGCCAAATGGGAGGAGAAGGTGCCTAGCATACTGCACCCTGAGAGTCTTGAAGGAATAGAAGAGGGAGTTGAGACTGGTAAGTACAAACCAATTACCACTATCACACTGTCATGTTCTGCCTTGAACAACTGCTAAGACACATCTCCCAGGCTCCAATCCATGCATGTGGACCACACAGTCACCCAAATGTGAAGCCCAGGGCTCAAATGCACCCACCATGACCAACCATAAATGTAGCCTCCCACGTTCCCAGCCTTGCATGTTGTGAAGCAGCTAACACTACAGGCACGCATGTCTACAGGGAGGGTGGGGGTGGGTGTGGGGGTGGGTCCAGCACTCCAACTCCCAACAGGCCACCATGTCTACAGGGAGGGTGAGGGTGGGTGTGGGGGTGGGTCCAGCACTGCAACTCCCAACAGGCCCCCATGTCTACAGGGAGGGTGAGGGTGGGGGTGGGTTCAGCACTACAACTCCCAACAGGCCCCCATGTCTACAGGGAGGGTGAGGGTGGGTGTGGGGGTGGGTCCAGCACTGCAATTCCCAACAGGCCCCCATGTCTACAGGGAGGGTGGGGGTGGGTCCAGCACTACAACTCCCAACAGGCACCCATGTCTACTGGGATCTTTCCAGATGTCTGAAAAATTATATTGGTAAGACCGCTCCTAAAAAACCTGAATTCGGATAGCGAGGAACCTGGCAGCTATCGACCTATAGCCAGGATTCCATTTGCAGCAAAAGTCCTGGAGAGACTATTAAACAAACAGTTGTCCAGATATCTGGTGGAAGGTAACTGGTTAGATCATTCTCAATTTGGATTCCGGGAGGGTCACGGGACGGAAACAGCTTTACTGACCGCGGTGGAAGAACTCAGGAGTGTGTTGGATGATGGAGGGAAGGCCGCCTTGGTTCTATTAGACCTATCGGCGGCCTTCGATACGGTCAGTCATGAGACACTCCTGATTCGTCTGACAGAAGCAAGGGTCCATGACCCGGCTTCAGCCCTCCTTGCCTCCTATCTGTATAATGGAACTTTTTCGGTAGAGCTGGGAGAGGCAAAGACCTATTCATTTAGCTCACCTTGTGGGGTACCCCAGGGGTCCTCTTTGAGCCCTACCCTTTTTAATTTATATGTGGCTGAAATTATAAGGGAATGTGGTTTCACTCCAGTGTCGTATGCCGACGACACCCAGATAGTGGTGTCCATCAGTAAGGAGGTGAACGAGACGGCAGAAAAATTCAAATACTGTATGTCACAGGTCAGCCAGTGGATGCTGGATAATTGCTTGAAGCTGAATGGGGATAAGAGCGAAGTGCTGCTGCTGGGAGGCAATTCTAACATCGGGTCCCCAGCCTGGTGGCCCGACAGCTTGGGCAGTTGTTCAGATCCAGCAGAAAAAGTGAAAAATGTGGGTGTTATCCTTGATACCAAACTCTCATTTGACGCCCAAGCTAGTAAACTAGTAAGTTACTATGTGGTAACCCAGTATCCCTCATAACCTGGGCAGTATATAAAATATAAACAATGGTTCTGTTGGGCAAACGATTTCATCAAGTTTTCATATGTTCTTTCATAAGTTTCTCAAACGGCAGTATCAATTTGTCTTCAATTTACCAAACATAAAAATGCAAATCCAAAACAACCAATAGGGTACGAGTAGATTATTTTATGAATTCAATGTCATTCATAGTTACCCTGCATTCAATATATACATTTATACATTTTTACAAAAAATGGCGCATCAGGATAAAGTGATAGTGATATAGTAGTGCAGTGATTTATCATGCAGTGAAAAAATAGAAACAGTGAATTATGTACAAGTGAAGGAACAATTTGGGTTTTAAAAGTAGTTGGCCAAAGCGGTATTGGATTGGAAATATTCCCCTGCGCCACTATAGTTGGCAATTGCTATGGAATATTCCGTCTTGGTCCTCTTTGTCTGTCGACGTTTCGACCCTAATGACACCTGACTCGTGGGTCACAGCGGGTCTTCATCAGGACTGGGGGATAGTGGTTGAAGGGGGCTGATGTCGCCTGTTAAATTAATTACAATGGAATCAGGATTTGCATTTAATTAATGAGTCAAGGGGCATGACTAGTCAAATTACTTGACTCACCTCTGGGGGGGGCCCGTGTGTGACGCAAGGGGGCACACACCCAGATTCCACCGGTTCAAATGGCAGAATACTCTGCTTCCAGTGGGAATCTATGGAAACATGTAGGACTTATTACTAGACGTTCCCTAACATCTAACTGGGTAGTCCGAGATATCAAAACTGGAGTACTGCTTACCCTAGTTCGTAATTCTGTAACGCAGACTCCTCATACCTGTGTCTTCTGTACCTCAAAAGAAATATGGGGAACATTAATTTCATCCGCCCAGCACATTGTTAAATTAATGCATTCCGTGTCACAAATTGGTGAGAAAGATCGATTTATTCAAAGGTCATGTGCTCTCTTCATGTGTCTATTGAGAACTGAAATAAAATTAAAATCGTTATCTCAATGATGAATACAAAGGCTACTGCCTCTTTAAAATTAAAATCATTCTCTCAATGATGAATACAAAAGCTACTGCCTCTTTATGCTCGACGAAACTCGCATATATCATCAAACAGGCAGAGCTAACTAAGCGCAATTCATGCGATTATTTGTTCAGAAAAGCTCTCAATTACCTTTTGCATTCGTCAGAATAGCGTTGCAGCGACCGTTTCCTTCTCGCTGTATGCATCCGTCATTCAATTCTCGGCTTGGGAAACCAGTCTGTTCTGGTAACCACGGCCTTGAGAACGTTTCTACGCAATTGACCTTACCGGTCTCCTAGCAACCGTAAACAATCAGAGTCAGTCAGGAAACTGACTACGTCATGGCGCCTCTCCTAACCTAGTGTAGCCGGGATCTAATACTGACATATTTAGACCCCAGAGTTTCAAGGTATTACAATGATTTGCCAATTCGGGGGGGACCATATGCACAGTTCACAAATTGTAAGACATTGCATGCATTGAGCCATAAAAACATCGTTTAAAAAAACAGTGCTTTACAATTTCCACAAAATGATTGAATGTCCACGTTCAGTCAAATATATACTATGCATTATCTCACTAGAGCGTGAAACAAGCTGTTCACTGGGATATTGTCCTAGCGTGTCACGATAATGAGAGACAAATTACTCAATGGACATATTTGAAACATTGCATGTAGTGAACCATAAAAGGTTTCATTTCGAAGAACACAATGCTTTATGATTTTAGCAAGATAATTGAATATCCACACACATGCATTATTGTACTGTCTGATGCCTAATAACAGAAACGTGAATCCACATTGATCAACCATTACAACAGTACACTTCTAGTGTATTGCATCGGTAATCTTCCACAACTGGCAGTATCCTACTCATTGTTCTAACCGATGTAACCAAGCCTCTTAAGTGTTTGTGCAATTTGTGAACATCAATATCATATACCAATCTTTCGTGAAATATATACCAATCTTTCGTGAAAGGTATAGTTTCCGACATACAAATTATGTTCATAAATACATACCCAACAGATTTATGTAATATGGTACGTTAATGCCTTTAAAGTTCACCCATTTGTCTAGCTGTCTCCTCTCTCTCATTAAGGCCCTCCTGTACTGAATTAAGGCAATGTATCCATCTGCACTCTTTGAACTTAAGGGACCTTGTCAGTGATCCACCTCTAATGTTTGGGATTACTTTCTCAATAACCCTCCATCTGATATCCTCAGGTTTGTGGTTGTGGGCAATATAATGTTCCACTAGAGGTGCCCCTACAGTTTTGCACCTTATGTGACTCATGTGTTGCAGGATCCTCGTTTTTACCTTCTGGGTTGTCTGTCCAAGATAGGTCTTTGTACAGGGGCATGTGATTGCGTAGACTACGACTGTGCTGTTACAGTTTGTGAAATGTTGTAATTTGTAAGTTCTTACACCAACCGTGAAGCTTGCACCCTCTTGGCAGTAGTCACAGGCCTTACAGCTACCACATCTATGGTGCCCTATCAGTGGTGAAAGGCCCAAGCAGCTTCTGATGTCTCTTGTTTGTGGTGGTTCCAGAAATGCCTTCACCACTGTGTCTTTCACATTCCTTCCCCTCTTAAAGGCAAACATTGGTTGTTGATTCATTTGTATTTCATTTGCCACCAAGTTCCAATATTTAAATTTGATCTTCTTCACATCATTACTCTTGGCATTGTATGTGGTAACGCATACCAGATTGCCAAATTCCTCTGGTTTCTCCTTTACCTTCAGTAGTTGGTCTCTTTGTTGGTACCATGCTCATTTTTTGGCTCGTTTAAGGAGTCCTGAGGGATATCCACGGGCCTTCAATCGTGCCGTTAGACTATCCGATTCCCTGAAGAAATCTTTTTTTTGTGAACAATTTCTTCTTATCCTCAGGTATTGCCCGTATTGCAGGTTATCTCTTAGGGTCGCTGCAACGCTATTCTGACGAATGCAAAAGGTTATTGAGAGCTTTTCTGAACAAATAATCGCATGAATTGCGCTTAGTTAGCTCTGCCTGTTTGATGATATATACGAGTTTCATCGAGCATAAAGAGGCAGTAGCTTTTGTATTCATCATTGAGAGAATGATTTTAATTTTAAAGAGGCAGTAGCCTTTGTATTCATCATTGAGAGAACGATTTTAATTTTATTTCAGTTCTCAATAGACACATGAAGAGAGCGCATGGCCTTTGAATAAATCGATCTGTCTCACCAATTTGTGACACGGAATGCATTAATTTAACAATGTGCTGGGCGGATGAAATTAATGTTCCCCGTGTTTCTTTTGAGGTACAGAAGACACAGGCATGAGGAGTCTGTGTTACAGAATTACGAACTAGGGTAAGCAGTACTCCAGTTTTGATATCTAGGACTACCCAGTTAGATGTTAGGGAACGTCTAGTAATAAGTCCTACATGTTTCCATAGATCCCCACTGGAACCAGAGTACTCTGCCATTTGAACCGGTGGAATCTGGGTGTGTGCCCCCTTGCGTCACACATGGGCCCCCCCAGAGGTGAGTCAAGTAATTTGACTAGTCATGCCCCTTGACTCATTAATTAAATGCAAATCCTGATTCCATTGTAATTAATTCAACAGGCGACATCAGCCCCCTTCAACCATTATCCCCCAGTCCTGATGAAGACCCGCTGTGACCCACGAGTCAGGTGTCATTAGGGCCGAAATGTCGACAGACAAAGAGGACCAAGACGGAATATTCCATAGCAACTGCCAACTATAGTGGCACAGGGGAATATTTCCAATCAAATACCGCTTTGGCCAACTACTTTTAAAACCCAAATTGTTCCTTCACTTGTACATAATTCACTGTTTCTATTTTTTCACTGCATGATAAATCACTGCACTACTATATCACTTTCACTTTATCCTGATGCGCCTTTTTTGCAAAAATTTATAAATGTATATATTGAATGCAGGGTAACTATGAATGACATTGAATTCATAAAATAATCTACTCGTACCCTATTGGTTGTTTTAGATTTGCATGTTTGGTAAATTGAAGGCAAATTGATACTGCAGTTTGAGAAACTTATGAAATAACATATGAAAACTTGAAGAAATTGTTTGCCCAACAGAACCATTGTTTATATTTTATATACTGCCCAGGTTCTGAGGGATACTGGGTTACCCCATAGTAACTTACTATATTGATTGCAGGTATATACCTGCGAGGGTTTCTTACTCTCACTTTGTGTTGTTTGTTAAAAAGAAATTGTGTATAACTGTGAATTGATGCATTTCTGAGCATGTCAGATAAGGAAACCCTTACTTATAGTGAGGAATATATAGCGAAACTTATTCAGGAACAGGGGGCCTCTAACTTTCTTCTGGGGAGTGAGAGGTTACCTGCTGACGCAAGTCTAAGTGCCAAACTTGCCAAAATTGAGAGATTAGAAAAGAAGCTAATCAGGTCTCGCCTTCATGGTCATGTTCTGACCAAGTACCTAGAATCAAATATTATTCCCAAAGGTCTCCAGATGAGAAACGAACCTGCCATATTCATAGACGTACCTAAATTCCGTGAGGGTTTTAGCTACGTGGCAAATAACTGTTCCAGGCACTGGATGGTGCTTGGAATTGAAACGGCTATTGAGTATTTAAAGAAACTCACACAGGAGATTGCGGAATTAAAAGGTGAAATACTGGGAGACTCTGCTCTCATTAACACCAAGGAGGCGCTTGAACGCGCAGAAAAAACACTTTCTGAGTTTAATACCATTACACTGGGCAGGAAATTGGACAAGCTGAGCAAGGACATGAGGAGCTACAACAAAAAGATTACATACCCCTACCTTGCAGATAACTATTACGAACAGGTTAGCCAGGGGTTTTTCACGAACAGGGGCAGGCAAGGCCCAAGGAGGTTCAACACCTTCTCTGACTCCTCAGTGGGAAGCAGCTCTGACTCTGAATCATATAGACCGTCTACAAGCAACTCAGAGTACCAGGGACCCCAACATTTTTTAGGGGACAGCCACTCCAGAGGCAACAGAGGGGGTGGGAGACAACAGAATTGGGAAAGACCAAGGAGATGGGGAAAGGGAAGACCTGCACAGGGGCCCTCCAGAGTCCGATTTTACCAACCAGAGGGGCACGGAGAGATCTCCACAAGGAGACAAACATGCAGATGGAAGACCCCGTCTGGCAGCATACGGGGTCAGTCTCCTTACCTATCCCAGATGCCTCTAGTGGATCGCATACAATGGATGAGTCCGGGCACAACTCATTACCTGTCCGTCCTAATCCAGAGTCAAATTCACCATGCATAATAGATGGGTACAGAAGAACAGATAGTAATACACCCCAACTTGAGGAGGCCATGGAGCATAATAGCCCAGTAATTGCACAGAATACGAACCAGATAGAGAATGAAGTTGCACGAATGCGAGTGGACCTTGCAACAGTGACACAGGCACTTAATCCAACTGCTGATATACGAACACAACCCGACGAAGCCAGAGTGACGGATCAAGTCACCTTTGACGAAGACATATGTAATGCTCAAAACCTAAATATGACTGAGAATGTCGAGGCATTACCCCAACGAGTTGAGATAGCCAACCTGGACCCAATCATCAATTTATCGGATTACAATATGACACAGGCTGAGATGAGCATATTAGCGAAAGGTTTATCTTTTGTACCTACGTCAGTTCCTGACACATTCCAAATGAAGTTAGAGCTGCAGCAATTTTTTCGTAAAATTAGGTTGAAATACTTTTTCACCAAAAACACTTTTACACCGGTGAGTGCAGCTACCAAATTTAGACCACGTTCTACGTTTACACCTGCTACATTCATGATGAGTGACAGGATTCTAGCATTTGAGAAAATTGTCACAGAAGAGGTAATGCATCTGATGGAGGAGAAGAGGTATATTAAATATAATACTAGCAAAGATGAGAAGGCAGTACTAAACAAATTGGCAAAGAACGATTCCATTGTAATCAAGGCAGCTGATAAGGGCGGGGCAATAGTGGTGCAGAATACGGATGATTACATCACTGAAATTGAGCAACAATTTGAAGTGCAGGAAAGTTACCGCAAAATTTCAAAAGACCCCACCTTGGAAATCAAAGGATGGATAGAAGTGGCAATCCAGGAGGGCGTTGACTGTGGTTTTTTGAGTAGACATGAAAGGGATTTTCTAAACCAACAATAACCTAGAATCCCAACCATATATACCCTACCCAAGGTGCACAAAAGACTGGAGAAGCCGCCGGGAAGACCCATAATATCTGGCTGTGGATCTATCCTTGAGCCATTGAATAAGTTCATTGATCAGTTGTTGCAGCCTTGGGTCCCAACAATGAAATCCTATGTCAGGGACAGCATGCACATAATTCAACTTTTGGAAGGACAACTATTTGATAACAAAAGTCAGATACTCGTCACATTAGATGTATCCTCTCTTTATACATCCATCCCACAGGATAGTGCGGTGGAAGTGATTCGGACCACGTTGGACAGAAGACCTAGACCACATTGGATCCCAACAAATTTTGTAATCACGCTGTTGGAGATAGCGATGAAGAAGAACTATTTTGTCTTCAAGAGACAATTCTATCTACAATGCAAAGGAGTGGCGATGGCGGTAACATATGCCCCAAGCCTAGCGAATATGTTTATGGATAGATATGAGGATGAGCATGTTTACGACATAGCCAACCCTTTCCTGGACAAGATAGATATCTGGAAAAGATATATAGATGATATCATAATGGTATGGTCGGGGGACGAGGGTGACCTACTGGAATTCCATGCATGGTTGAATGCCAGGAGTGAAGACATCAAGTTCACCATGAGTCACGACAGGGATGCAATTGACTTCTTGGACCTCACTTTTAGAACTGATGAGGGTCAACTGTACTGCGATCTTTATCGCAAACCCATGGAACGTAATACACTACTGATGTATGGGTCACACCACCCAAGGAACCTAAGAGATAACCTGCCATACGGGCAATACCTGAGGATAAGAAGAAATTGATCACAGAGAAAAGATTTCTTCAGGGAATCGGATAGTCTAACGGCACGATTGAAGGCCCGTGGATATCCCTCAGGACTCCTTAAACGAGCCAAGAAACGAGCATGGTACCAACAAAGAGACCAACTACTGGAGGTAAAGGAGAAACCAGAGGAATTTGGCAATCTGGTATGCGTTACTACATGCAATACCAAGAGTAATAATGTGAAGAAGATCATATCTAAATATTGGAACTTGGTGGCAAATGAAATACAAATGAATCAACAACCAATGTTTGCCTTTAAGAGGGGAAGGAATGTGAAAGACACAGTGGTGAAGGCATTTCTGGAACCACCACAAACAAGAGACATCAGAAGCTGCTTGGGCCTTCCACCACTGATAGGGCACCATAGATGTGGTAGCTCTAAGGCCTGTGACTACTGCCAAGAGGGTGAAAGCTTCACGGTTGGCGTAAGAACTTACAAATTACAACATTTCACAAACTGTAACAGCACAGACGTAGTCTACGCAATCACATGCCCCTATACAAAGACCTATGTTGGATAGACAACCCAAAAGGTAAAAACGAGGATCCTGCAACACATGAGTCGCATAAGGTGCAAAACTGTAGGGGCACCTCTAGTGGAACGTTATATTGCCCACAACCACAAACCTGAGGATATCAGATGGAGGGTTATTGAGAAAGTAATCCCAAACATTAGAGGTGGATCACTGACAAGGTCCCTTAAGTTCAAAGAGTGCAGATGGATACATTGCCTTAATTCAGGACATTCAATCATTTTGTGGAAATTGTAAAGCACTGTTTTTTTAAACGATGTTTTTATGGCTCAATGCATGCAATGTCTTACAATTTGTGAACTGTGCATATGGTCCCCACCGAATTGGTCAATCATTGTAATACCTTGAAACTCAGGGGTCTAAATATGTCAGTATTAGATCCCGGCTACGCTAGGTTAGGAGAGGCGCCATGACGTAGTCAGTTTCCGGACTAACTCTTATTGTTTACGGTTGCTAGGAGACCGGTAAGGTCAATTGCGTAGAAACCTCCTCGAGGCCGTGGTTACCAGAACAGACTGGTTTCACAAGCCGAGAGTTGAATGACGGATGCATTCAGCGAGAAGGAAACAGGTCGCTGCAACGTTATTCTGACGAATGCAAAAGGTAATTGAGAGCTTTTCTGAACAAATAATCACATGAATTGCGCTTAGTTAGCTCTGCCTGTTTGATGATATATGCGAGTTTCATCGAGCATAAAGAGGCAGTAGCTTTTGTATTCATCATTGAGAGAATGATTTTAATTTTAAAGAGGCAGTAGCCTTTGTATTCATCATTGAGAGAACGATTTTAATTTTATTTCAGTTCTCAATAGACACATGAAGAGAGCGCATGACCTTTGAATAAATCGATCTGTCTCACCAATTTGTGACACGGAATGCATTAATTTAACAATGTGCTGGGCGGATGAAATTAATGTTCCACGTATTTCTTTTGAGGTACAGAAGACACAGGCATGAGGAGTCTGCGTTACAGAATTACGAACTAGGGTACGCAGTACTCCAGTTTTGATATCTAGAACTACCCAGTTAGATGTTAGGGAACGTCTAGTAATAAGTCCTACATGTTTCCATAGATCCCCACTGGAACCAGAGTACTCTGCTATTTGAACCGGTGGAATCTGGGTGTGTGCCCCCTTGCTTCACACACGGGCCCCCCCAGAGGTGAGTCAAGTAATTTGACTAGTCATGCCCCTTGACTCATTAATTAAATGCAAATCCTGATTCCATTGTAATTAATTCAACAGTCGACATCAGCCCCCTTCAACCACTATCCCCCCAGTCCTGATGAAGACCCGCTGTGACCCACGAGTCAGGTGTCATTAGGGTCGAAACGTCGACAGACAAAGAGGACCAAGACGGAATATTCCATAGCAATTGCCAACTATAGTGGCAAGGGGAATATTTCCAATCAAATACCGCTTTGGCCAACAACTTTTAAAACCCAAATTGTTCCTTCACTTGTACATAATTCACTGTTTCTATTTTTTCACTGCATGATAAATCACTGCACTACTATATCACTATCACTTTATCCTGATGCGCCGTTTTTTGTAAAAATTTATAAATGTATAAATTGAATGCAGGGTAACTATGAATGACATTGAATTCATAAAATAATCTACTCGTACCATATTGGTTGTTTTGGATTTGCATTTTTATGTTTGGTAAATTGAAGGCAAATTGATACTGCAGTTTGAGAAACTTATGAAATAACATATGAAAACTTGAAGAAATCGTTTGCCCAACAGAACCATTCTTTATATTTTACAAGCTAGTAAACTGGCAACCTCAGTCTGGTTTATCCTGAAGATGGTTAAAAAATTACTACCTTACATACCAGATGATACTCGAAAGACGGTAGTAACGGCATTAGCATTATCTAGATTAGATTATGGGAATGCTTTATATGCCGGGGCGAGAGTACAGATTTTATCTAAGCTACAACGCCTGCAAAATGCAGCTTCAAGGTTGGTACTTGGTATTCCCAAAAATGAGCCAATTGCACATAAATTAAAAATCTTACACTGGCTTCCAGTTGCAAAAAGAATGAAATTTAAATCACTGTGTTTGGCATACAAGGCTGTTCAGGGATCAGGCTCAAAGTTCTTGAGAACCAATCTGAAATTGTATGAACCCTCCAGATTGCTCAGATCGAGCCAATTGAAACTAATTAGAGTCCCGAAAATCAGACTGGCCAATTGGGGTGGAAGGAGTTTTTTTGTACATACAGCACAGGCTTGGAACCTGCTGCCACTTATTATTAAAAATAGCCCATCTCTAGGCTCCTTTAGAAAAGCAGTGAAAGATTGGCTTTTTTTATTGCGGCCTGTTAGGTGGCCCGTTCAGAGAGGCCTGCTGTATGTCATAAGCACCAAGACGCCTTTGGGCATTCGCGCGCTTTATAAGTTGATAAATCAAATCAAATCAAATCAGGGAGGGTGGGGGTGGGTCCAGCACTACAACTCCCAACAGGCCCCCATGTCTACAGGGAGGGTGAGGGTGGGGGTGGGTCCAGCACTACAACTCCCAACGGGCCCCATGTCTACAGGGAGGGTGGAGGTTGGTGTGGGGTGGTCCAGCACTACAACTCCCAACAGGCACCCATGTTCACAGGGAGGGTGGTGGTGGGGGTGGGGCCAGCACTACAACTCCCAACAGGCACCCATGTCTACAGGGAGGGTGGGGGTGGGGGTGGGGGTGGGGGTGGGTCCAGCACTACAACTCCCAACAGGCACCCATGTTCACAGGGAGGGTGGTGGTGGGGGTTGGGCCAGCACAACAACTCCCAACAGGCCCCCATGTCCCATCCCAGAGCAAGATGAAGTCCGCCTACCATGTGCTGACCACTACATCGCCCTCTTCAAACTTACATGTAGGTAGCCATCTTCACAGGGGCACCATCCAATAGCAGGACAGGACCACACATATCCAGGTATTGTCTACCCACCTCCACACCACCATAATGCCCAGTACTGTGTGACACACCAATTTGATGACACCAACAACCATGTCCTGATTCCCATGAAAATAGAAATGTAACAACAACAAACCTGTTATGTCCACAGCATTGATTCTTATATTCTAGTCCCTCAGGTGACCGAGACTTGACAGGAGAAACCAGCAACCGCCAGCACCAGTCGCCCCCCTCACAGCCTGCACTCACAGGTGATGATCCTGTGGACACCTTGGGTGCGGAGGACCATGCCGGTCCAACGACACTCCCAGGGCCATCAGCCTCCCAGGACATCCCTGCCTCCATCACCTTGAACACTGGACCAACAGCAAATACTGCCACTGTGACCTGTGCAGCTACCACCACCACCACCACCACTCCTGCCAGTGCCATCCTGCCTGACCCATCGGACGATGAAGCCATCAACATCACATGCTAGTAGGGAGGGTGGACGGGGAAGGACACAGGTGAGGCCACAGCTCACGAACACGAGGGCAGGTGCAAGGCGAGGTCCGGGACAAGACCTACACAATCCTGGGACTGAGACCCTGGATGCCATTGCAAGAGTGCAAGCGATGCACAAGCGGTCTCAGGCACAGGCGGATCGGGCACGCCAAGACTCCCTTGACAACTGCCAGCTGTTACGGTCCATGGACAACCGTATGGGCCAAATGGTGGACCTCATGGGGCAGCAAACAACTCTTTGGAGGGAGTGGTTATCCCATGCCACACCACCCCCACCTCCCCCAAGTGGCCCGCGGGAAAGGACACCACCACCACCGCCATCACCTGAGGCCACTGACAGGGAGGTATTCCCCAAACAACCTGCCCCCACTGCTGGGTCCACTCAGGCTCCAAGATGGAGGGGCCGTCTGAGGCTGGATTCAGGACCGAGCACTGGCAATGCACCAGCCACCCGCACAAAGAGGGTTCAGCACTGATTACACCCTTCCTTGAGCCTGGCGTTGACTCTGTGAACTATCCTGAATCACATTGCCAAGCATTGGCACACATCTGTTGTACTAGGGGTACATCACACAATGTGGTGTCCCCACGGTGGTGTCATCTGACATGACCTTCAACTCACACTTCCCCTCCACCACCCATTTGTAAATATGTACTGACACAAATCCACACCCTATAAATAAAAATCACTGAAACACTCAAGGCTGTGTGATCTCCATGTTTAAACACAGGTTTGTCTCAGTTGTTGTCTTCAGCAGGTGCAGGCATCAGTGTTGTTTGGAATCATGGCTCTGTGTGAGTGACCTAGGGACAATCAGAGAACAACAAGCACAGGTCAGGAAACTGAATCACACCCATCACACAACAACGTACTGCAACCTCCCACAAACCACAATCATCACAAAGTAAGCAGATCACTGGACACACATCAGGGAGCATTGCTTGTACACCATGTCCCACACACATGTGCAAACAGAACATAACAGAACAGGCAGCATTCACACACCACATCCACCCATCACCAGCAGACATGCATCACGTATTGAACTGCAGCACAAGAGGTAGTTACTCACATTCAAGGAAAGTACCGATCAATGAGCTGACGCCTCTGGTCCACACCTTCTTCCTCCCCACTATCCTTATCACTGGACATGTGTGAGATGGGAGGCGGAGCAACCTGTTGGTCAGCAGGGTCCATGATCAGTTCAATATCCTTGTGCAAGGCCAGGTTATGGAGCATGCAGCAGGCAACCACGATTTTGCATACTTTGCCGGGTGAGTTTGGCAGGGCCCCTCCGGTTTTATACAGGCAGCGAAACCTAGACTTCAGCAGTCCAAAAGTACGTTCCACCACCCTACGTGTCTTCCCATGGGCCTCATTATAGCGCATTTCAACTGGGGTAGTAGGATTTTGTAGGAGGCTTAGCAGCCACGGGCAGTTTGGGGACGCAGAGTCACCTAGGTGGGTGGATGACAGACACATACATCATTACCAGGAATGGTGTGAACAGTATGGCACACATACAACACAGTAGTCATCACAGCACACTCACCTACAAGCCACGCACGTTCTTGACGCAGATTGGCCATCAGTTGGGGTACAATGCGGCTCTGCAGGATGTGTGTCATGTGGGGACCCGGGAAATCTGGCACACACATGGGAGATGATGTTGTCAGCCAGGCACACGGCTTGCACTTTGATAGAATGGTAGTGCTTCCGATTGCAATAGATGGTTTCACGTGCCTGGGGTGGAACCAGACCAATATGTGTGCCATCGATGGAACCCACTACGTGTGGAATCTGGCCCAGGGCATAGAAGTCCCCTTTCACTGCAGCCAGCTCTGCCGGATGTGGGAAATGGATGTAATCATCCTTGTAACGCATCATGGCTTCCAGCACATCCCGCAGTACCATGCTGAACATGGATTGGGACTTCCCCCTGCATGACCAACTGTGTACTGGAATGTTCCTGTCGCAAAGAAGTGAAGTGCCGCCATCACCTTTGCTGTGGGTGTAATTGCTCCAGGATATGGCCTGCGTGACTGCAGATGAGGTGCCAATTGTGCCACAAGGTCCTGCAATGTCGGTCGGTCAAGTCGGAATTTGCGGATCACCTCCTCTTCAACCATGTCCTCCAGCACAGTGTATGCTCGATGTACATTTGGAGCCCTCCTGTGTGGGAGTAGATGGTAGCAGATGTCAATTGTACAACACCGCACAGCTGTGCCACACTATTACATCTTGACCAACACAATAAAAATCATACATGTTACAGACACTGATAGGATGTGTGACGTGACAGAAATATAAGGCACTACAGATAACTACACACACACTGTTCACCCACAAACAACATCCTGTGTGCAAACATGTACAATGCTACGTGCACACATATTGAAAGAACAGCCAACATCACATGACTGAGGGCCCATGTGGGGACAAGCATCCCCACAGACACACATGGATGTGCACTCATGACACGAACATGGAACACACCCTCCTTGTCTTCATGCACCCATGACCCCACCAACAATGCTGTGCATCCTCACATGAAAGGCATGGACATACAGCAGGCGACACACAGACGCACACAGAAAGCATGTATACCCCGTCATTGCTACTTGCACACACAAAACACACACTCACGACTGCTTCACAATGTCAGTACACAGTCTTAATGGACTGTGTAGATGTGTACAATTACAAACGTGTGACCTCAAAACCAATATGTCACCACATTGCCACTACATCTGACGCAACTTGGGCTCACATCACTGTGCTTTGTAAAGCACAGGCAAGGTCATTGTCATGATCACACATGCAACAAATGGACATTATTGTGACACGTGGACAGGGGCCATTTACATGACATAACGAGTATTGTCATTTTCTTGACATGGCCTGACACACATGTACACCTACAATCATTACATGTGTGCGGGGACCTGCAGTGTGTATACACACGGCATCCGGGTACGCCTTCCACCATCACAGAACATGATCCTTGACACTGCAATTCTGCGTACCATTGGCTGCATTGTCAAGGTCCATCACGGTCACACACCGCCAACCGCATGTGCTTGCTACCGCGATGGAGCATCATTTGAAATTCATCACGCACTGGCGTCGCAGTGGCGGAGCACGCATTCCGAGGGGGCGGGGCAGGCTAACACATACATTTGAATGTGCAAGTGGAAATGGCAGTTGGTACCCCCCTTTCAGTCACATTGCAGCACCCACCGCAGACCGCCTGGTGCAGGCGATCACCCACCGCCGGGTGCGGGCAGTCACCCACTGCTGGGTGTGTGCAGTGGGTGACCCCCCTGTGTCTTGATGTTACCCTGGCATGGATGGCCATGGCCGGTCACCCACCGCCTGGTGTGTGTGGTCACCCACCGCCTGGTGCGGGTGGTCATCCACTGCCTGGTGCGGGCGGTCATCCACCACCGGGTGCAGGTGATCACCCACCACCGGGTGTGGGTGGTCACCCACCGCTTGGTGCGAGCGGTCACCCACCGCTGGGTGTGGGTGGTCACCCACTGCCAGGTGCAGGTGGTCACCCACCGCCGGGTGCGGGCAGTGGGTGACCGCCCTGAGTCTTGATGTTACCCTGGCATGGATGGCCATGGCCGGACACCCACCGCCTGGTGCGGGTGGTCATCCACCGCCGGGTGCGGGCGATGGGTGACCGCTCACACCCGGCGGTGGGTGACCACCCATACCAGGTGGTGGGTGACCACCCGCACCAGGCGGTAGGTGACCACCCACACCAGGCGATGGGTAACCACCCGCACCAGGCAGTGGGTGACCGGCCATGGCCATCCATGCCAGGGTAACTTCAAGTCACAGGGCAGTCACCCAACACCTGCACCAGGCGGTGGGGGACCAGGCATGGCCATCCATGCCAGGGTAAGATCAAGACACAGGGCGGTCACCCACCACCCGCACCACGCGGTGGGTGACCGGCCATGGCCATCCATGCCAGGGTAACATCAAGACACAGGGCGGTCACCCACAGCCCGCACCAGGCGGTGGGTAACCGGCCATGGCCATCCATACCAGGGTAACATCAAGACACAGGGCGGTCACCCACCGCCCGCACCCGGCGGTGGGTGACCGCCCGCACCCGGCGGTCTGCAGTGGGTGCTGCAATGTGACTGAAAGGGGGGGTACCAACTGCCATTTCCACTTGCACATTCAAATGTATGTGTTAGCCTGCCCCGCCCCCGCGGAATGCGTGCTCCGCCATTGTGATGCCAGTGAGTGATGAATTTCAAATGATGCACTATCGCTGTAGCAAGCACATGCAGTTGGCGGTGTGTGACCGTGATGGACCTTGACCATGTAGCCAATGGAAACAGGTAACGAGGGACGCATAAGCGATTTCATAAATAGCGGAAGCCGTGCACCGCCACAGCAGGGCCAGTCATTGGTTCATTTTGAATGAGGCAGCCCGGGAACACCAATTGCTGCAGACGTGTGCCACTGATATCAGCCAGGGCCCTATAAATGTGTGAATTTCAGCAGCACACATCCACTGCTTCCAGCCACTGCTGCCTGCACACATCACCTCTACCTGCTGCTGCTGAGCACTCCAACAACTGCTGGTGTTGTGCCACAGTCCTGGAACTTGCCATGCCGAGAGTTCGAGATATCCAGTCTCGTCCTTTCATCGCAGCGGAGCAGGAGGTCCTTGTGGACGGTGTGCTCCGCCACTATTAACGGCTCTACGGTGCCCCCGGACAGGTGGTAAGTGCAGTGGGGGACATGTTGGTGTGCATGAGGTGGTCACTGACTCCTGGCTTTTGCAATCTTAGCGGTGTGCTGTGGGACCTTCACATATGTAATACTGTGCATGGCTGCTGAAAGATACGTGTTGCTCCTATCTGTGTGAATGGCCAACTGTCCACTGACATGCACCCTCTTGTCTCCCATCATGGCAGGTCAAGCTGTACCTTCGCAAGGCCATGTGGAGGACCATAGCAAGTGATGTACGGGCAGTGGGGGTGTGCAATAGGCAACACACACTGCCACAAGCGGTGGGACGACATCTCCAGGCTCAGCAAGAATGTGGCAGAGATGTCACTGGGGATGATTCCAAGATCAGGCCTGCTTGCACGACGTACCATTACCCCTCTAATGCACCGTATCATAGCTGTGACACATCCTGACCTGTCCACCCGGTTGAGAGGGGAGCAGCAGCAAACTTACGGTAAGCACACTGAATGGGTTTGTGACATGTGAGTGCATGCATGTATTGCTGCTCGGACACAGTAGTGACATCCGTAGTGTATCTGTTGTGCTGCAATTGCATGTTGGTGCCATTAGCGGAGTGGGCGTTGGCATCCATGTTAGCCAGGTGGACATACCAGTTGCATTGTAGTACAGGGTCCACAGACATGCCATTGAGGTCTGGTGTCCCATGGCATCACATGTGTGGTGGTCTGCATGCACTTGCCCTGTTTGTTTGATGTACATGTTTTGCAGGCACCCCCGGTTCTTTGACATGTGGATGTTTGGTAGGGGTGCTTCGTATGCAGGATGGGTGGTACATGTTGGTCAGCAGTCAAGGAAGTTTTGATTTTGTAATTTGCAGTACGTGAGTGTGGCACTTAGGTATACCTCTTTTCTCTCCTTTTCAGCTTTGGACGAGGGCACTGACCCACAAACGATGGAGCTTAGTGGTGGCAATGCATCCGGAACAGAGATCACACTCACGCAGACTGAGACTGAAGAGAGCAGCCCCGGAGAGGGGGACAGAACTGTCCCTGAGGACTCACATGTGGAGAGCCCATCGTCCTCATCTTCAGACAGTGGTGGTGAGTCTGCACTGTTGTTGGAGACAGGGAGTGGACAATCAACACCTTCAGTAGGTACACAGCACACAGGGCCCACACTACCACCAACTGCAACAAGTACTGTTCGTGCTCGCCAGAGCAGGGGGAGCAGAGTGGCCTTCAGTGCAGGCACCGCTGCGCCTGCCCCTGTGACACAAAATGCCCTTTGTGCTGAGGCGGTTGATCTGCTGCGACAGCTGTGTGTAGGGCAGACAAATATGATAAATGCATTCCTGGACCTCAATAGGAAGTTGGGTCAGGTGGTGGCATTCATGGAGGGGATGCATGGCAATGTTGCAGGTCTCCACAGAACAGTACAGTCATTATCCAACACAGTGTCTGCAGCCATTCAACAGTCGCATAGACAAGGTTCTACTTCATTTCCCCCATCCACACCACTTAATGTCTCAGGGGAGAGGGACATTTCAGAACAGGCCTCATTTTCGGGGTATTGCACTAGGAGCTGGCACAGGCAGCAAGGCAGGGCACGGAGGCCACAGACGGATTGGTGTCGTTACAACACAGGCTATTACAACGCCTGCTGTTACACCGCGGTTTTTACATCGCATACCATTACAACGCATAGTGCTTTTAAGCGCTGGATAGTGAATTATTTAATTTACTATTCCAACTCCAGTCCCCGTGGATAGTAGGGAAGGTGTTGGATAGTAAATTAAATATATTCCCTATCCTAGAGCGCCCCCCAGCGCAATGAGTTGTAATGGTTTGCGTTGTAATGGTTGCGATGTAATGGTAGTGCGTTGTAATGAATGCGTTGTAAGTGATGTTCCCCCCACAGACACCATCCCCTGGGACAGAAAAATCTTTCACAGAAAACCACACCAGCTACCCTGGAGTTGACACACAGAATCCTCAAGGGGTGTTAGGGGACATGGATTCACATGGCACACAGGCATCCCCCTCAAAAAGTACTCCCAAGGCAAGGGCACGTCCCAAGGAAAGGGACACTCCCAAGGACAGGGACACTCCCAAGGACAGGGCACCTCCCAAGGACAGGGCACCTCCCAAGGACAGGGCACCTCCCAAGGACAGGTACACTCCCAAGGACAGGGACACTCCCAAGGACAGGGCACCTCCCAAGGACAGGGCACCTCCCAAGGACAGGGACACTCCCAAGGACAGGCATACTCCCAAGGACAGGGACACTCCCAAGGACAGGGACACTCCCAAGGACAGGGACACCACCAAGGACAGGGACACTACAAAGGACAAGACAACTCACAGGGACAGAGCACCACCCACGTTGGCACATTCCAAAGACAGGACACCTCCTCAGGCCAAGGCGTCTCCCAGGGCCAAGGCACCCCCAGGGAGCATGCACCTCCCAGGGCCAAGGGTTCTCCCATGGACACAACATCCACCAAGGACAGCCATACATCACCCCTACGTCCACTGAAGCTGGTGTTGGTGAAGGAATGTAACCACAAGTGTCAGCGGTGGAGTCCCCCCATACTTCAACTCGCATCCACACTACGGTGAAGAAGAGGAAGGAGTACACTGTTGTTGCATCCCCATTACACATGATGCAGAGGACAGAAGGCAGGGCCACAGCAAACGTCAAGCAGAATCCAGCACGTCCCCAGAGAGCAGACCCCCACCAGCACATGATCCACCTTTGATGGGCGATGTTCCTGAAGAGCCCGCACCACTTACCAGTCCAGTCATGTCCACGGTGCCCTTACATATCCCAAAGAAATGGAAACACACACCGGTGACACCTGACCACCCCTATGTCGCTCCAGTACAGCAGTCCCCAGCTCCCAGAGCCACCCTGCCTCCTGGCCCATACAGCCCTGTGGCTCATCATTTCAGTGGTCCTAGTGGGTCAGCTGCAGTCACTCTCATGGGTCAGATAGTGGGACTGTGTCAGTTGTGCCCTCTTCTGTTTCAGATACTGCCGCTGTGTGTCCCCGCCACTCTCATGTCTCAGATGCTGGCATGTTATTTGTTGGTCACTGTACAGGGTCATGTCCTGGCAGTGTGCCTGGGTCTATGGCTCTTGTGCCAGTCAGTAGATCTGTGGCTGTGTCTCACACTCCTGTATCTGGTGCTGGCAGTGTGTCTGGGTCTATGGCTCATGTGTCAGTCAGTAGATCTGTGGTTGTGTCTCACACTCCTGTATCTGGTGCTGCCAGTGTGTCTGGGTCTATGGCTCATGTGTCAGTCAGTAGATCTGTGGCTGTGTCTCACACTCCTGTATCTGGTGCTGCCAGTGTGTCTGGGTCTATGGCTCATGTGTCAGTCAGTAGATCTGTGGCTGTGTGTCACACTCCTGTATCTGGTGATGCCAGTGTGTCTGGGTCTATGGCTCATGTGTCAGGCAGTAGATCTGTGGCTGTGTCTCACAATCCTGTATCTGGTGCTGGCAGTGTGTCTGGGTCTATGGTTCATGTGTCAGTCACTAGATCTGTGGCTGTGTCTCACACTCCTGTATCTGGTGCTGCCGGTGTGTCTGGGTCTTTGGCTCATGTGTCAGTCAGTAGATCTGTGGCTTTGTCTCACACTCCTGTATCTGGTGCTGCTAGTGTGTCTGGGACTATGGCTCATGTGTCAGTCACTAGTACTGGGCCTGTATCTCCCATTCCTGTATCAGATCCTGCAACAGTGTCCAAAGCTCCGAGCTCACACAGTCCACCTGATTCTGTACTGTGAGGTGCAGTTCACAACAATGAAATGTGATTGTAATTGATGTCAGGAATGTCCATTGTAACCACCCTTGCATTATTATTGTCCATGGGACGGTGCGTATGACACACGTCCTTGTGCTGCCTCCGATGTGGCTGTTCTGTACCATGGACTGTTGATGCACTTAGCCCCTCTCGTGTGCTGCCTCAGATGTACCTGTTCTGTACCATGGACTGTTGATGCTCGTTGCCCCTCTCATGTGCTGCTTCTGATGTACCTGTTTTGTACCATGGACTGTTGATGTACTTAGCCCCTCTCATGTGCTGCCTCAGATGTACCTGCTCTGTACCATGGACTGTTGATGCACTTAGCCCCTCTCATGTGCTTCCTCAGATGTACCTGTTCTGTACCATGGACTGTTGATGCACTTAGCCCCTCTCATGTGCTGCCTCAGATGTACCTGTTCTGTGCCATGGACTGTTGATGCTCGTTGCCACTCTCATGTGCTGCCTCAGATGTACCTGTTCTGTATCATGGACTGTTGATGCTCGTTGCCCCTCTCATGTGCTGCCTCGGATGTACCTGTTCTGTACCAAGGACTATTGATGCACTTAGCCCCTCTCATGTGCTGCCTCAGATGTACCTGTTCTGTACCATGGACTGTTGATGCACTTAGCCCCTCTCATGTGCTGCCTCAGATGTACCTGTTCTGTACCATGGACTGTTGATTCACGTAGCCCCTCTCATGTGCTGCCTCAGATGTACCTGTTCTGTACCATGAACTGTTGATGCACTTAGCCCCTCTCATGTGCTGCCTCAGATGTACCTGTTCTTTATCATGGACTGTTGATGCTCGTTGCCCCTCTCATGTGCTGCCTCAGATGTACCTGTACTGTGCCATGGCCTGTTGATGCTCGCTCGTTGCCCCTCTCACGTGCTGCCTCAGATGTACCTGTTCTGTACCATGGACTGTTGATGCACTTAGCCCCTCTCATGTGCTGCCTCAGATGTACCTGTTCTGTGCCATGGCCTGTTGATGCTCATTGCCCCTCTCATGTGCTGCCTCAGATGTACCTGTTCTGTACCATGGACTGTTGATGCACTTAGCCCCTCTCATGTGCTGTCTCAGATGTACCTGTTCTGTACCATGGACTGTTGATGCACTTAGCCCCTCTTATGTGCTGCTTCAGATGTACCTTTTCTGTGCCATGGACTGTTGATGCACTTAGCCCCTCTCATGTGCTGCCTCAGATGTACCTGTTCTGTACAATGGAATGTTGATGCACTTAGCCCCTCTCATGTGCTGCCGCAGATGTACTTGTTCAGTTCCATCCAGTGGCCATGCTCCTGACTACTCTAGGACTCATACTCTATTATGTGCAATAAAGCAAGTTACTCCTGTGTAGTGGTTTCTCTGTGTCATTCCTGGTTGTCTCCTTGCATTGTTGATATATTGGTGCTATCGTATTTGCTGTGTCTGCCACTTTCACATTACCATTGCCTTGTACTGTTTCCTTTCGTTTGGCTGGGGGATAGTCATTACAATGTGGCTGTGGCCTGTGTAAGGGTGGAGGAGGCACTCAGAGGCTTATTTTGGGACAACAGTGCCTTCCCATGCAATGCAGGTTATGTGGATGTTTTTATTTGGTGCATGTGTCACACTCATAATTTGTGGGTACACAGTAGGTTGTTCAGTATCGACTTTGTCAGTGTACATGTCAGGGCTCATCGTGTGTGTGTTGGTTGTTTATGTGTGTGCAGCAGTGTTGTTTTTTGTGGTGTGTGGTGTCTGGGCCCCTGTCTGTTAGTGGGGTAGGTGTGGGGTTTGCCTGAGGGTGGGCCAGCATGTCTCCTTATGTGTGGTATGCCTTGTGTGTTGGTGTGTGTATGTGGGCCTGTGAGCTGTGTGGCCTAGCCATTCCTGCCTGCCTATTTGATTGTGGGCATGGTTTCCGTCGTGTGCTCTGCTCCGTTGCGTTGTCTGTGGTGTGGCTGTTTGTTGGCGGTGCGTGTGTGTTCTGGGTGGGTGGGTTCAGACTCGTTCGATTTATTTATATGTTGACTTACCTGCATACATCCGTTTACCATACGTTGTTGACCCACTACTTGCCCCTCCCCCTCCCCACGTCACAGCCACGGTAGGTACTCCCCTTCCGACAGCGGTTGTTGTATTTGCGTACCTGCGTCGGCGACGGTCCATGACTTGCTGGTGGTGGAGCACAAAGACTAGTGGAAATGCGTGTAGAGCTGGGTCCATGACGGCGGTCTGCCTGTGGTGGGTCTCTCTGCTATGTTTTGCCTCTCCGCTGTGGTAAATCCGCCGTGTTCAGGCTGGTGGTTTCTCCGCAGCGATTTGCTGTGTCATTTCCGCCTTCGTGATTTCGAGGACGGTCGGAGACATCATTCCATGCGGCGGTGTCTCTGGATTGGTTACGTCCGCCGCGGGGTCGGGTGTATTTACGCGGCGGTGCATGTACTTCTGTGGCGTATGGAAAATTAACAGTGATTCCCATTATAATATGGCGGACGGACTAGCCGCTGCTGGCGGACTGAAAAAGGCAATTTCCGCATACTCCAGGCCGGCGGTCGTCCTTCCGTCCGCCATCATAATCGACCACTAAGTTTGAGCTAGTTGCTATCTAGCCATTGTGCAGTCAGCTTTAGAGCCTAGTTCATCGATTTGATCTCTTCAATGGATGAAACTTTGATCTAGATCTGTGTATCATCTGCATACACATGGAAAGAGATGTTGGTATTACGCAGAATTTCAGTTAAAGGTTCCAGATAGAGGTTAAAAAGAGTTGTGGAGAGAGTTGAGCTTTGCGGGACTCCAATCGTATTCAGGGAAAGGAGAGGGTAGATTTTGATTACCATGATGATCTACAACTCTCACACTGATGAGATGACCCACAGACTTAGTCCGGAGAAGTTTATAGGGAAGCTCGTCAAGGAAAAGAAACCTGGGCTGGGCAACCCTGACGTGCAGAGGAGCCAGTGAACCTCTGGCAGACGGTTGAGACCACATATGCCACCAAAAAGTCCACAGCCAAGGTATAAATCTACCTCTCATCCGCAGAGAAGAAACAAGTGCCGAAACAAGTGAGTGCCGTGATGAGGTTCAGGTTTCTATGCATAACTCCTCTTCAGGCTCACGCCCGCCAAAGAGGGTTGAAGGCAAGATCGATGGGTTGTCCCTCAATCTGCAGACTTTGGAACTGTCCTTTCCACCTCTCCTCTCACCACTCTTGCCCTGGGGGTGAGCAGGATGATGAGGCGGATAGCGCTTTCCAGTAACACCGGATGCTTTCGATGGAACTATGACAATGCCTCCTGGGCATTGTCATAGTTCCACTGTGTACCTACCACGGAGCCCGAGCAACCTTGACCGATGCCCGGTGGAGCTGTCCTATGCATCTATAGAAGAGACTGGCTCTGGTTCACCCCCTTGGCCGTCACCTACCCAGCCGGTCATCTGACATTGTTTTCCTCGTCTCCCCGTTTGTGTTTCCTTCCCTCCCCCTCCTTCCCTCCCCCTTCTCCTCCCTCTGTGATTCTTTGATTTAACTGATGTAACTATGTAACCTGTAACTGTAACTCGCTGATCCTCAGATAAAGCGCTCTGATACCTCTGGGTCTAGCTAGTGCTATATAAAAGATTGTGAATAAAATAAATGCAAATAATTAAGAATCTTTGAGAGCGGTTCCGTAAGAAGGATTTAAACCATTTGAGAACGATTCCCCTAAACCAATCCTGTTTTTGAGACGATCTAGTAACTTCTCATGGCTAACTAATAAGTGATGTTTATGCGCTGTCATACCTTCTTTGAATCTGTGCTTCGTAGAAGGTTTCTTCAACGTCTCCTGAATAATCAAGGAACACAGTCGATTCAGATGGCCGTTAAATTTCGCCTAATGAAGCCTATCCGCAAGCAATAGCCAGCCTTATAAAAAAGCATTAAGGAACTCAGCTACATTATTCACCCTCCCAGATACCTAGCCCTCCTCAATGTGGACATTACCTGCAGAACACAGGACTATGGGCTAGATGTAGGAGCCCTAATACCGGTCGGTAACGGCCGAATTCGGCTGTTACCGACCGGTATTAGGGTTTTCTAATGTAGGGGGCCTAATTTTTACCGATTCGGTAAATTTACCGAATCGGTAAATTTACCGATTCAGTAAAATACCGAATCGGTATATTTACCGATTCGGTAAATCCAGATGTAGCTGGCACTTCAAAGACTGCCACAGGCCCTTTAGGAGTCGGTATTTACCACCCAATCCTATTGGGTGGTAAAATACCGAATTCCAGTGTATATGCACATCTGTGCATGTACACCTATGCCATGTGACACACAGACATGCCCTAGGGCATGTATGTGTGCCACATGGCACACAAGCCTGCAATTGGGGTGTTACAGGGTGTCAAAGTGACACCAAGTTCCCCCTGCCAGGATTCGGTATTTACCGATTCAGTAAATACCGAATCGGTATTTCCCATTGATTCCTATGGGCTTCAAGGCCCATAGGAATCAATGGGAAATACCGATTCGGTATTTACCGAATCTGTAAATACCGAATCTTACAGAATCGGTAATTGTAAAAGAAATATTACCTACATCTGCCTACTTCCAATTTACCTACTCTTAAATACCAAATCGGTATGATTCGGCATTAAAGAGTAGGTAAATTGGAATTACCTACATCGGGCCCCTATGTGTGTACAAAGCGGTCAGGCTGCTAGTGGAAGGCAGTCATTTTCATCTTGGCTGTAATTAAAATCATCGGATGACTATTTGAAATATGACTACCTTACCTATCCTGCCGCCATCAGGAATCTAATGACCAATAACTGTTTACTGTAACACTGCTAGTTTCTGTTTCCGGAGTATCCTAGTCCTAGAGTGAGAGCTCCAGTGGTCCTTTGCTTGTTTGTTTACATCATCAGCTCTCATAGCTCGGTAATGCTTGTAGAATACTTAAAGGGCAAAATGCATGTGATCTCTCTGAATACGGCGGCCAGGTTGCTAGTGTAAGGTTTTCACCGGCACTCCGGATCTATTTCCATGTATTGTTGTTTTATTGAAATAGTACTACTATCCTGCCACTAAAGCGAATATAACTATGCCTGTTTGTTTATAGTTGCACATTTAACTTTGCTCCATTGAGTATGTTTGTTTCAGAGAGGCAGAGCTCTACGGCCCTAGTGCTAGTTTTGACATTTTATAGCTCCCCAAGAGTTGCTGGGATTGCAGAACCTTTTTAAGTGTAAATTACTTAGCAAATGGTGAAAAACATACGCTTTATTGTCAGGCTCGTATCAGATATATCACTATAGAGCACATCACTTTACACATCTTTATATTAGTTAAACTCTAGGGTTCTCCTGCGTTGGCTTTCTACTCTGGCGATGCTGCTAAAATCTAACCAAATTTTTCTATACAACCTCAGAAATCTCGGGCTAAAACCGCTGTACTGTTTAAACGTCACTTGCACTATCTATCGGAATGCACTTTGAGGCTCTTTTGCTTTTAATATTGGGCGAAACGTACATTTTTTATTACCAGCTTCGCCCAAGAATTAATGCTCTAGGGGTAGATTTACAAGCCCCATGCGCCTCTTTTATGCCGCTGTTTCGTCACTTTTGTGATGCAGCGGCTCCGCAAAAGATGCGCCATGGTGCGGGGTATTTACAATGTGGCGCATCTTGGAGATGCGTCACATTGTAAAGTCCTGCGCCAGAAGGAGGCGTTCCTGCGCCGGGAGGAGGGGGGGGGGCGTTCCGGCGCAGGAACGCCTCCTAAAGTGGCTGAGTGAAATCTACAAGATTTCACTCAGTCACTTTTGTGCCCATGCTGCGTCAAAACCCTGCGCCTGTTTGAAGCAGGCGTTAGGATTGACGCAGCATTGGACAGATAAGGCCCACCAGAACATTGCTGGAGCTGCGTCGCAAGCGCGACGCAACTCCATCAATGCGCCGCCTGTACGGAGCAGATGCGTCACGCATCTGTGCCGTTTTTGCCCCATGGTGCACCGCATTGTAAATGCGGCGCACAATAAGTGGCGCATCCCTGCTGATATGCAGGGATGCGCTACTTATTGTAAATCTGCCCCCTACTCTTTTAGAGTATGGCATCGTCACACTATTGCACTAATTTAAAGTCTTGGCCCACTTTCACCAGGCTTTTTATTCTGGATATGCTGCTAATGTTATTAAATGTGTCATATTCAGCCGTAGAAACCTTGAGCCAAAACGGTTGAACTGGCAAATATGTTATTCTGACTATAGTTCCACAAAGCTTTTGATCATCCTAACAGTCCTTTGCATTTTAAATTGGTATGAATATTGAGCCTCATTTGTTCATTTGATTTTTTAGCTGTTTTTTTTAAACCATGAAATGACTAGGAATGTATAAAGAGATACTGTTTAGCACATCCTAATGTCTTATATCTGTACATTTTTTTAAATGATTTTGTTGGCACTTTAATGGACTTGATTTTCTAAATAAAGTATTTTCAAATCAAATCATAAACTCTCAGTTTTGTGGATGTTTCCACAGTTTCCGGGCCACCCACCGCCTGAAGTGCACATCCCTCACCCTGCAGTAGGATTTATCCACGTCCTATACTACACCAATGTGGAGTTATACAACACATGGATAAATCGGTTTATTTGTACCAATTCAGGTTTTGTGAATGAACAACCCCAGGATATGTAGTCTAAAATCAAGCCATTTGCGCATGTAATTTGAACTTCGAAGAATGAGCAAATGGCTTTTTGAATCCGGCCGTGACTGTCATTTTATTTAATTTTTTAGGTCTCGCGCATTGAGCGGAGCGACAATTCAAGTGCTCAAAATACTCGTGAAACCAAGGGTTTCGTTCGTGCGGTTTTCTTTGAGTTCACGTGAATCACGTGACCAAACAAGCACGCGCATCAGCCCCCCTCCCCCCCTCCTAATTGTATTTTTTCACGCCTGCACAGCACATCAAAGGGCTTCTCCCAGCGTGTGCTGTGCAGCTTCTCCTCCACTAATTGTTCATGGCTGGCCGGTGGCCGGCCGTACTTTCAGTTTCCCGGCCGCTCTTGTTTCCTTTGCTGCTTGCATTTCCACATTTGGCAGCTTCTTGCCCTTACCCGACGCTGTTTATTTATTTACGTTTAGTTTATTCATAATGAAAAGGCACTGGAATGATGTAGCCCACCCCGAGGATTGAACCCTGTTTTCCTGCACCAAAGGAAGCAGCGTTAGATGTTGAGCCACCTCCTCGCACCATTTGTATCATGTGTTTTTTAATGGCTTTGCTCCTGTCTTTGCTTTCGTCTTCCCACCACTCTCCAACTATCAATCAGCTGCTTTCCGCCAGCGGCTATAGATCTCTGCCTGTCTCTTGCTGTGTTTCCAGCTCCCTGCTTTATTTAATCCGCATTCCTCTGTCTGTGCTTGTTTAGGTTCGATCCTCGATGCGCTCTTGTGATCCAGAGCAGATCACATGGTTTCTGGCTCTAGGAGCCTTTGTTCTCGGGCAGACGTGGCTGGGTGTAGGTAGCCGCCTACTCGCAGGCGATGCTCCAGTGCAAAGAAATGAACGTAGCTTGAATAACCAGATTCTAACACTGGGTATTCATTCACTGCTGTGACGCAATTAAAGTAGAAAACCAGAGCTGTTACTGTATGTTGTGCATTCAACTCCAATGGTTTCCCCTACGGAAGAAAGTATCGCTTGCACTGTTGAAAGCGCCCCCCACACACAGAAACTTCTTATAGGAAGGAATGTGCTGCTATTCAACCTTTCACCTTCTTGGGGATGTAAAGGTTTCCAGCTTCTGAGAAACTGCCAGACAGAATGACTGGTTCGAGTACAGAAAACTGAAAACATCATGCCCCAGACATAACATAACATTGTCTAATCACATCGGTCATCTAGTACCATGGGGGCTGTATCGAGCATCCCCGTCTCTTTATTCAATTAGCTCCGATGGCGTAATTGCGAGAGAGCGTGGAAAGAAATAGAGTATGCAATTATATAGGAGTGTACTGTGTATCATTCAACATCACACGTCACGTGTCATGTGACCTGCGCTCTCGCGTTCTATTTTTACACAGGAAATACTTCTGCCTTTCAAGCTACTTAAAACCTTTGTTTGTATAAATGCTCCAAACATGATCGTATATTTTGCGTAGGTTTTGTAGCTGCGAGTGAGTGTTTTGGAGGGTCAGCAAAGAGAGAAACTAACAGAGCTAACACGAACCTCAGAATACAGCCGGCACTCTGCAAGCAGCACATGTCACTACGGGTACTGTTTACAGTCCCATCCAGTGCAGGTGATGAAAAACAGTTACTCCGATATTCCCATTAAGGGAGGAAAGACATTGGCAAAAGGAACACATGTTGTACATCTGTTCTGGCTTAGTGACCTGCCGCACACATAGTGCATTTTTAAATATCTTGTACGGTTAAGACACCTCTTAGAGCGATCATTGTGGATCCAGCAAATATTAGGCTGTAACTGTGGTAGGATATATCTGGTGGTTAATGAACTTGCTCCAGAAATGAATGAGCAGTCTAGTCGCTGGTTGACTCATCATAAAATAGCATAGAGGGTTTAGGTTAATTGCTGCAAAGTAAAGTGTGTAACACGCAGTGGCAGGTTTTTGTGTTATGTAGATAGTTAAGTGGGGTACTGTTTTTTCACAAACATCCTAGTGTTACCTGCAGCCCACAGGTTACAATCCTTGTAATATAGCTTAGTTAGTCGTGAACTGATATCAAAGACCTGTAGGCAAACTGCAAGACATACATTTCTTACATCTTACTATTCTTTTCCTCAATCTTTAGTTATTATACGTGCTATAAAGGGTATAATTGGATTGTAATAAATACTTATTAGTGAGTGCTACCTTAACGGTAATTAGTGCAATTACTCCTACAGACGGATTCATATACATACAGAAAACACAGATACATATGACATTTTTAAAGTGCATGCAAATCTCTTCCATACAAAGCTTGGAAAATTACATACCGGGTAGCCCTGGGACTTTGTGGTTAGCTCACAAAAGTCCGGCAGTGTATTCAGTGCTTAACACAATTTCTACATTAATGCCTGACAATTAACATTTTCAAGGGACAACTGATTTGGTTTAAACAAGCACTGGCGTTGCCAATAGGTCTCACAGTAGGAAGGTTGGAGCTATTACAATTGCAAATAACAATGCCTTTTTATTTTTGTTTTCATTTTAAAAACATAAAGGGCTTTGTCATTTACAAAACCAATAGCTCCAACTTTCCTACTGCTAAACCTATTGGCAACGCCAGTGCTTGTCTATTTCCTCAGCTATTTCTAGATTAATACTATTGAGAAGAATTAATGGGGGCATTTTTTCGTCTGTGGATTTTGAACAACGCAGCATTCATCAACCTTGGAACTGTACTTATTTGCTACCGTTGGTAAAGAGGGATTACCCAATTGTAAAGAAATAATACAAAAAAGGTCGATGTTGCATAAATTTGCATAAATACATTATAAACTCACACACCTCTGGTGTCAGCGTAGTTTCGGTATGTCAAAGACTTTGCTGAACCACCTTTCTCAGTTGTCTATTTTATTCTGTGAAACACAGAATATGTGCATCCCATGTGAATATTTATATACCGGTTTTCTGTGCTTCGGAGGGTTTTCAGAGATGCTGGTGAAGGAATCCTCACTTTATGCACGGGAAGTGTTTCTGTTTTCCATACCTTTCTTTGCTTTCATTTCGTCAGTGTGCACATCTTTCATGTAAATGTCTCTGTGTAAGGGTCGTGTGCACTCTGTTCATGACCACAGTCGACAGGCCAAACCTGTGATGTCTACAGGCTGGCCAGAGAGCATGTGCCCCCCTAAGTTGAAGTACCAAAGAACGCCTCATCACACCTCTCTGCCACTGTATGTATGTATAGCACCCACAACTAGAATCATTAGCTTTTCCCTAGGTTATGGTAATCTATGGCTGAACCCAGAGGACTCTTGTCCCAGTATCCCAAAAAAGACCCTAGTCACAGCAAAAAATGAATCCAAACGTGCCCACTTAGTGAGGAGCACGGTCTCTTGCTCCTTGACATCAAGGTTTCTTGATGTCAAGCAGCAGTATAAACTGGAAAAGTCCTTGGATATTATTCAACATCTTTTGGCAAAAAAATTATTCATTCAATTCAGATTTGGAACCCTTCCATTAAGTGCATTTACAAAAAAATGGAAGGGTTTAGACCACTATCTTTGCCCTGGTTGTGCTGCTGCGGAAGAGACAGAACTACATGTAATACTTTCTGTCCTGCTTACCATAGGTCTAGATCGAAGTGGTTTTATCAGTTGTGTAGAAATCTAGGGCTAAGGAATTATAATGAGGTTTTTAGGCTACTTAAATATGAAACTTCACCACTTTTTGTAGTCACAACCCCAAAACTTCTCTTTGCAATGTGGTGTACCCGTAGAGGAATCCTAAAGGGAAAAGAGCAGGGTAACAATTGATGTCGCTGTTTGCACTATTTTCACACTCCTTTTTGATGCTATGTAACACTGTAGTGAATGAGATGCTAATAACTGTGTCCATTGTATTGCTTATTAATGTAAGTTTTTAGCCCCCTTCCCTTAATTTTTTTTTTTTTACTACGTAGTCAAATTGAATATGTATATGAAGTATTAGTGTTGTTTTTACTGTCCTTATATATTGTATTTTAATTGTACCCTGGGTTTCTCCTGTGTGTGCTCTCGAAATTTGGGGGTTCGGGTAGTTACTTATCATGTGTTATGGCTGCCACTGATGTAATCTATTTTTGTATATTATTGAATCAGGTTCTTGATAATATATTGTATCTTGCCCTTTTGCACTTCCCCTATTTTTTATAATCCATCCGACATGTGTATATTTTTATTGTGCTTTTATGGCCGTAAAGCCGAAATAAAGTATTTTGACTGACTGACTGACTGAGAATCATTAGCAAGAGTACATGTAGCAAGGTGCATACAGACTCCTGCAGGCGTCGTAGTTCTTTCCATGTGAACACATTCTCAACAAACATAATTCACACGACAACCCTGTGGGTAAGTCACCCCACGTACCCACCAGCACTTCAGTAGGCCAGCAATCCTCATTCAGGTCACTGCCCCCTACTCTTATTACAGATGTCTGTCTGCCGCACAGTTATCAACTTTTAGAATCTTTATTGAGGCGCCTCTTTGAAATTAAAGCTTCTGCTGAGGTTTTCCTCAACACACAAGGACTGAAGAGATAATAAAACGTGTCAAATCAGGAAAATAGTTTTGTATTAAAAAAAATAAGTATAACAGACTGATAACATGTAGCATTTTACAGCCAGTTTTCATCAAGATGGGACTTTTTCCAACTGTGATGCTTTACGTAGGAAAAATGAAATGGCAAAGCCAGTAGTTATGGCTTGTCAGTCATAATCTTTATTTCGGCGTATAGTCATAAAATAACAATTTAAACATATATACAAGATAAAATGGATAAAAGTACATCATGCAGTTGCCACAGAATCATCAAGTACCAGCAAAAGGATAAAAATGAGATAAAATAGCATAGTCATAAAACAGGCAGCAGCCAACGAGAGAGATGGATGGAAATTTGCAACTAATGTTGACTTGGGTACAGTGTATCATCAGAGGTGTGCACAATGTGCCCAGGCAGTAAAGTGTAGGAGCTTGCTGTGGGGTAAGAATCATTATGGACATCCAATCTCTGGTGGCACAGGGGGACAGTGTTAAGCGAGATCATTTTAAGCCAGTGTTAAGCAAGATCATTTTAGGCCTAATTCTTATCATTACTAGCAAATATTGTGAGATTGTAAAGACAGTACTTTGCATCCCATCATATTTTAGTGTTCGGAGTGCTTCAGCATATCTCCTGACTCCCACTTTCTGGCACAGTGGGCCTAGTTACTCTTGCCCATTCATGTACGCTGGGCAGAAGAACAGGGTGTGCTCCTCCATTTCCTTGGGGCCACCACAGAAGGGACAGGCCTTCTTGGTTGGGTCACCTGGCTGAGCCAAGCGGAAGTGTGCCATAGGGATATAATTGGAGGTAAGGCTTATGGTACGCCACAAGTTCGATCACGTCAAGAAATCGCTCCGCCCAGAAAATATCCTTCACAAAGAGGAAAGCATAAGTCAAAGACCCATGCCAGGGCTTTGGGTGCATTAGGCTCTTTCTATACTGACTATAGTTTCCCTTGATGGATAACTTGTTTATAGACAGGGCTTATAGCGACTCGTCCCACAGAATCCCATTACTTGTCTTTGTGAGGGTTTCCCAGACATACAGAATGCCCAGAATTTACTCCAACCCTTGGCAATAGGAGAGGAGTTTGAGGATAGCCAAGGACCTCCTACATTATAGAATAGGCGGCATACCTATCCCTTCAGAGATTAGCCGTAGGCCCAAATCAAGTCTGTAGGGGAGAAGAGGGGTGCTGACGGGGAGGCTCAGCAGCTGGCAAAAGGAACTGATTTTCCACTACAGATAGAGCGGCAGGGTCCTTGTGGCCCCAGAGCTCCACAACATATAGGGCAGCAGTTTTAGCCTGCTGTCAATAAATTTGTAGCACTGGTAGAATTGAGTTAAATTGGGATCTTTGATGAATTTTGACCAATCTCCCTGTGTGTTGCTCAAATTTGACTCTACACCTGTCAATGTGGTGACTCCAGCCTAGCTAGTTGGTGGGGATTAGTCCCAGGTATTCAAAGGTATGTACTCACCCCAAAGGAGCCCGCTTGGGGTTGGGTCTGGTGGAACAGCAGGGATCGAAAACCATGTATTTTGTTTTTGCTACATTCATTTTCAACGGTCTGCGAAAGATGTAAAACCTGTCCAGAATCCTCTGAAACCCTATAGGAGTAGCAGAGTGTTATCCTCAAACATCAGGGCTGGAACCCTGATGCATGCTAGACTAGAGCAAACAGAAGGAGATGATGGACTGAGTGCTGAAACTTTGCAGACACTCATCCCTAGTCACAGATCTGGTTGAATCCATCATCATTCTTTAGCTCACTTTGCCACTTCAGTTCAGACCCAGCTTTATGCAAATCATTCTTGACCCTGTGCCTCATGGGAACAGTCCAGCCCGAAATGCCAAGCCAGGTCTTCCCTGCACCGGAAACAAGAATGCTGGGACCGGTTTCTGGCTAACACTCTTCATCAGCCAGGCTAGCTTGAATCCAGTGGCAAAGTGAGCAAGGGCCCACGTCTGGGCATACAATGCCAACTTAGGGCGAAAAAGCAAACACAAGGAGATGATGGACGGGGCATTGACACTTTGCAGACACTCACCCCCAGTCACAGATCTGGGTTGAATCCATCATCATTCTTTTGCTCACTTTGCCACCTCAGTTCAGGCCTAGCTATACGCAAATCAGTCTTGACCCTGTGCCTCATGGGAACAGTTAGCCCGAACTGCCAAGCCAGGTCTTCCCTGAGCCGGAAATAAGCATCCTAGGACCGGTTTCTGGGTAACACCCTTCATCAGCCAGTCTAGCTTGAATCCAGTGGCAAAGTGAGCAGGGGACCCACGTCTGTGCATACCCTGCCAACTTAGGGCGAACAAAGCAAACACAAGGAGATGATGGATGGCGTACTGAAACTTTTCAGCCTGCTAGATTAGAAACATCTCCCTCACATTTATTTAGGTGTGCTACTACCCATTAACATAAAGGGTAAAAAGAGTGGGGGCGAGAACACAACCTTGCCTGACCCCTCGGGTGATGGGGAATTTGTCAGTCATCACCCTTAGACAGTCACACCACATTTGCACATAGCTTAGGACTGGGGACTAGGTCGAAAGCTGACCAAAGGTCCACAAGAACAACATATAGCCAGCCACCCGCTAGGGTCACTTTTTCCAGAAGAGGAGTTGGAAGCGGAAAACCTGGTCCACAGTTCTAGGACGTTCCCGAAAGCCTGCCTGTAAAGGGGTAAGAATCTCCTCTGCGTCCATCCAATTGTGTACCCTTTCCAGGAGAATCCTCCTGAACAGCAGTGCGAGCTGTTCAACAGGCTTATCGGTCTATAGTTGGAAGGCAAGGTAGGAGAACCATTTTTGTGTATTGGGATAATTTCAGCCACCTGCCATGTTAGGGGAATTGGTGCCCACTTTAGGATATCATGAAAAGGCAAAGAGAAGTATGGACTCCAAACGTCTACCTCGCTGAGTAACAGTTTGTCTGGGATTTTGTCAGGCCAAGGCACTTTATTAGGGATGAGCTTAAGGATTGCTGATTTTACCTCTATAAGCATAATGGGGGGGGGGGTCTCCTTTCTTTCACTCTTTGTGTCCCTGCTATCAGTATTAGAAATATTCAGGATGGTAGTGATAAAAATTGTCTACATCATTTGCAGAATGGAGGCTAGAAAAGTGGGAGACCCACTCCATATCAGGGACATTGGTTTCAATAGAGCAGTATCCCTCATGGGAGCCAGTGCACACAAGGTTCCCGAAAGTGCGCTGCTCACCCTGTCACCACGCTTCCAACAGGCCTTCCCACTTGTCGATCTCCCACTCACTTTTAGCTTAGTTGGTGATTTGTTTGTAGGCCACCGGCTAATCTTTTATTAGATTCCTGTTATATTGTCTGATGACAAGCATCCCAGATGCCCTGGCTAGTTTACAGATTATATTAAACCATAAAGGGTCAGTGTGCCTCCCTTCGACCCTCTGGGTTTCAATGTAGAAGGAAGCACTTTAAGCATGGAGCTATGGATAGTTATGAGCTTATCCCAAGTTACAATGAGATCCAGGAGCCCATCAAAATATAGAAAACCCCTCCATAGTTGTTAGTACAAGTTTATATATTTCCCAAAGCATCTCTTGGGAGGGAGCCATCCTACACCACTCTGTTCAAATTACTAGTATGCATTAACATTCAATCAAATGGTTCGCTGGGACTGGTTACTTTAATACATGAGGGGAGAGCTACACCAAGGACTAGCACATTATTATCACTGTCCTTGCTTGGCATTACCACCATGAACAAGTTGTGTCCAGACCCTCACATCCACCAATATGCAGTAAGTAAGATTAGTGCTCTGGAAGTGGTTGAAGATATGCCTACCCTCCCTGTCGGAGGCAGTTCTATCATTTGTTGCACACAGGCCCTGATTCAGGGTTAGGGCATTCATTTGTAGGGCCAAGGGGACCAATTTTTGATGAAGGGGATAGTAAAGGAAGATATGGACCATATTCTGTCCTCTTCCTGGATTGCGACCTCAATATTACTATCCAGGGGTTTGAAATAACAATTCAAGTCTCCACCCACGATTTTCCAAACTACAACCGGGGCAAAGGACATGTGAGAATTCAGTAACTCTAATATTGGTGACTCTCTATCAAGTGCCCAGGCCCAAGAAAGAGGTTGTTAATATAAAGGGTGACTTGGGGGGAAGGACAGGGAGACACATAAAAACCTCAAGGTAGGTAATTGGCATTTGCTCCATCTTGCAGGTATGACTTGTATTAGCTATGTGTGTTCTTTGGAGTAATGGCAGCATGGGATCAGTGAGTAAATATCGAGGGGCTCAATATCGAGTGTCCATAATAACAAAGCCAAAATATTGAGGGACATAATATCGAGTCCCTATCTACAAACAGGCAAGTACTAAAATATCAAGTACAAAATATCATTGTTAAAAATATAGATAACTAAAATATCGATTTTTTTAAATGTATTAGAACTAATTTAAAAGTAATTAAATAATAAACATAATTAGGTAAAACATAGTTAAAATAATATAAAAAAGCTTAAAATATAAAAATAATAAATGTAATGTTAAAAAAGCATTGTTTTTCACATATATATTAACTTAATAAAACTAAAAAAGAATTAATATTCTTAATGATAATATATTGAAAACATTATAAAAATATAAATACATATATATAAATAAACATATATACATTTTAAAATAAATATACAATAATTTAAATAATAATAATAATATTTTTTATACAAATTCATATTTTACACTACATTAAATGGAACAATAATAAAAATGTTGCATAGCGTAGTGAATAAAATTATTATTCACACTACAACAAGTGCAAAAGTATAGGATAGTCGGTGGGTACAAATTAGTATTCCCTTTTTTTTATTAAATGATTTTATTGTTAATCCATGATTGTACAGAGAAAAAAACAATCACATTAGAATACATCAGCTAGCGGTTCAAAATACATAATTTTCTAGTTAATACTCAACCTAAATCAAAGTACACAAAAACAAAAAACAACAAAAAAAAGACAGAGTTTATTCACGCATATAAGTGACCACTGGACCCCAAATTTCGCGACCTAGCTTCTTTTTCCGGTTGCCTTTCAAAGCATATAAACAATATTCAATATTAAAGGATGCTAGAAATTTGGCCCTCCACAATTCAAAAGATGGTGCATCCTTCTGTAGCCACATTGGGGCAATACATATTCTTATTACTACAGTTGCCATAAATATCAGGTACCGGTATTTATACATCACTTGGTCCCTCTCTGTCCTTCATCTATCCCCAATAATAGATGAGCATTGGAAAGTCGCACCATCCCACCTAACATCTCCACCAAGAATTTCTCAATGTGCCCAAAAAGATTATTTAAATGCATGCATGAATAAAAAATATGCACTACATTAGCCTGATCTGACCCACAACGAAAGCATATCCCGTCATTTGACCCGTCCATTTAAACAGTTTAGCGGGAGTGTAATACAAATTAAAGATGGTCTTGTAATGTTCTGCATGTAAATTAGCTGCCATAAATAATCTCCCTGCCATGTTGATAGAAGTTTCGAACTGAATGCGAACGCACCCAAGCCGGCAGTCCCATTTTAAATTATGAGTCTCTAAATCATTGCCCTTAGTGTTTACCAATAGAGAATACAAATGGCCAATACGAGCTTTCTTCCCCACACCTTCAATAACAGGGTTCTGTTCTATATTCCAGCGATGTTTAAGCAGATAATCATGGACTTGCAGATATTTGAAAAAATCGTAGCGTCGAATTTGAAATTTCTCAACTAACTTTTCAAAAGATAACAGATCCCCGTTAATGTATAGATCTCCTATTTTCTGAACCCCTTTAATTCGCCAGTTGCCTACTATTCAATCCCAAAATATCGGTGGGAGAAGCACAGAAGCTGTTAAAGGGGTATACCCAGATATCTTTCCAATACTATAGTATTTTTTTACTGCCCTCCACACCTTATAGGCCGCTATCAAAACCTTAAACCGCGTTCTCTTATAGTAGTTCATATCCACATTAATAAACAAGCGGTTTTTAGCATCACTGCCAAGCAACATTTGGTAAATGGAGGGAGCTTCAGATACACTGCACGGTTCTGTCCCTGTTAATAAAATGTTCATGTTCTGTAAAATGAATACAAAAGAGTATAATGTAAAATCCGGGACAGCCCAACCACCTTGTTCACGTGGCAAAATCATAAATTGCATAGTTCTCCACGATTTCCCCTGTGCCCATACAAATCTAGCACACAAAGATTATAACAGAGCAAGATTAGCCCAAAAATCTCAAGTGGGACAGATCTCAGAAAATATAGAATTTTAGGCAGGACCAACATTTTCTGGACATTACATCGCCCTACCATAGACAAATGTAAACATTCACATCAGTCCAATTGCTTCTGCATATCCCTTAAAAGAGATTGCCCATTAACCTCTATCAGTGCATTTAAGCAAGTCCGCAAATTAATCACCAAATAAGTCACCTCATTAACTACCACTATTCCCACTCCAATGAGTGGAACGGTATGGAAAATGTTGGATAGCAGGTAGGTACAAATTACTGTTCCCACTCCTACGAGTGGCACAGTACTGAAAGTGTTGGATAGAGGAAGATTAAAAATTACTATTCCCACTCCAATGAGTGGAACAGTAGGAAAAGTGTTGGATAGCAGGTGGGTAAAAATTACTATTCCCACTGCAGTGAGTGGAACCCAGGAAGGAAGATGTTGGATAGCGGAAGGGTAAAAATTACTATTCCAACTCCACTGAGTGGAACAGTAGAGAAAGTGTTGGATAGCGCGATAATATAAATGACTATTCTCACTCCAGTGAGTGGAACAGTAGGGAAAGTGTTGGATGGCGGGTGGGTAAAAATTACTATTCCCACTCCTATGAGTAGAACAGCTGTGCTCTCGCAACTACAATAGGGTGTCAGCAAAAAAGTACAATGACAATTGTGATTAAATAGACAGGAGCAGACTCTTTCATGTTTTTCTTGTCACAGCAAGATGATGATTTAATGTATCCAGACTTGAAGAATAATCACAGTTAGCCGACACGTGTTTCGTCGTGTACAGGTGAGTCAACACGACTCTTCAGGGCTTAAGACTCAACTCAGATAAAGTGAGTCGAGAACAGTCTGGTGCTCGTAGTGGCATTCACTCAGTGTTTATGTCTTCATATATAGTAGTAAATTGGAATGGTACATCCAGTTATATTAGGTGCAAGAGACGATCTTGCTGCTATGCTCCGCCCAATAGGTTAGGTCAAAATTTTCAGAAATAGCGCTTAATACGGGTATGTATTAAGCTGTACCGGGAGGGGATCCAAGTGCTGAGACGTTTATGAAAACGGGTACGTTTTCTCAGTCGCGGTGTGCAGTAGTGCGGTATCCCTCCTCTGTTGTTTCCCGGTCGCCGTCTTTCGTAAACGGACTCCGGACTTCGAGTCTTAAGCCCTGAAGAGTCGTGTTGACTCACCTGTACACGACGAAACACGTGTCGGCTAACTGTGATTATTCTTCAAGTCTGGATACATTAAATCATCATCTTGCTGTGACAAGAAAAACATGAAAGAGTCTGCTTCTGTCTATTTAATCACAATTGTCATTGTACTTTTTTGCTGACACCCTATTGTAGTTGTGAGAGCACAGCTGTTGTATTGTTGTTAAGTCATTGACTTTTTTAGACGGTTAAGGGCGTTTTCCGTCTGCTCTTCACGCACTACCCATCGACTAACGTACACTACACACTGTAACGTAGAATTTGAGGCAGAGCGCCCCTAGTATCTGAATTCCCTTAAAAACCCCTAAACAGCTGTTCACTCCTATGAGTAGAACAGTAGGGAAAGTATTGGATTCACTATTCCCACTCCAGTGTGTGAAACAGTTGGGAAAGTGTTGAATTGCCGGTGGGCAAACATTACTATTCCCACTCCTATGAGTAGAACAGTAGGGAAAGTGTTGGATAGCGGGAGAATAAAAATTACTATTTCCATTCCAGTGAGTGAAACAGTAGGGAAAGTGTTGGATAGCGGGTGGGTAGAAATGACTATTTCCACTACTTCGAGTAGAACTGTAGGGAAAGTGTTGGATAGCGAAAGGGTAAAAATTACTATTCCCATTCCAATGAGTGGAACAGTAGGGAAAGTGTTGGATAGCGAAAGGGTAAAAATTACTATTCCCATTCCAATGAGTGGAACAGTAGGGAAAGTGTTGGATAGCAGGAGGATAAAAATTGCTATTCCCACGCCAGTCAGTGAAACAGTAGGGAAAGTATTGGATAAGGGGAGGATAACAATTACTATTCCCACTCCTACGAGTGGAACAGTAGGGAAAGTGTTGGATAGCGTAGAGGAATAATTTAGTAGACCCAGTCCTAAAATGTAATTAAAATAATTAAAAAAATAATAATTATTTAAATTTAATTTAGCTCCCACTATTTTCCACTATAAACGTCACCTCCAATAGCCTAAAATATTAATAAACTAACACAATTAATTAAGATTTAATTAATTAGCTAATCACAATTAACAAAAAAATAATAACAATGATATCTAAATTAATTAACACAATTAACAGTATAAAATAACTTTGATTAAATATTATATAAATATTAATAAAAATAGATGTTCAATTAATTTAATACACACCATACTCACTTATAAACACTCAACACACTCCTCAAAAAATAAACATATTTAACATATTAATACATTAATTAACAATTATTATTGAATTAATTATGAATTAATAAACTTTTACACAATTTACATAATTATCAATTAAATAAAACTTTTATTAATACCGTTTTAAATGTTTAATAATACATTAATTAACTTAATTACCAATATTAATTATTTACCATAAAATGATTAAATAATACATTATGTTTTTTTATTTGAATTAAATTACTTCCCACCATATTCCCCTATAAACCCACCACCCGCTACAGAACTAATATACACAAAAATTCATTACCAATATTAATTATTAACCATAAAATTATTAAATATTAAATTATCATTTTTTTAAATGGAATTACTTCCCACCCTAATCCCCTATAACCCCACAACTCGCCACAGAACTAATATGCACACACATTAATTACCAATATTAATTATTAACCACAAAATTATTAATTAATTAATTATCATTTTTTTGTAATTTAAATTAAATTGCTTCCCACCTTATTCCCCCTATAAACTCACAACCCGCTACGGAACTAATATACTCAAAAATTAATTATCAATATGAATTATTAAACAATACATTATTAATTAATATATAAATAGTTGTTTAATTTAAATTAAATTACTTCCCCCCTATCCCCTATCAACCCACAACCCACTACGGAACTAAAATACGCAAACATTAATTAACATAAAATTCATTATCTTAAAACAATTGTAACACACATTAAAAACATAATATATACTTTTAACACATATACTAACATATAATACAATTTAAAAAAAAATTAATATGACATTCTGTATAATGACATTCTATATATTGCCATTCGATATTAGTTACCTACATGTTGATGTTATTTCCAACTATATTATGTCTATCCTAATTTTTTCTCCTCTCGATATTTTTTATTTGATATTGTGTCCTTTTGATATTTTTAATTCTATATTTTGGGTGTTTACTGTCTCCTTCAGTGTCACTCTTCTTTGCAGCCATCCCAACTGGTTAGTGCAGCCGAGGCGTCTCTTCTGATGCTTGCTGTGGAGCAGGGACCAAGCTCAGAGGCTAATCACCTGATAGGGTGTCCAGGCGCTTGCAGGTCCCAGAGCTTAATTTGAACAGCCAGCTCTTGAGAGCCATTCAGAGTTCTGGAAGTGAGGTGATTGTCCGGAGGTGCATAGGTCTTTGCTGTAATATGGGCAAAGGAGCATCCTCCACTTCTGCTTCAGTAGATGCCGGGAATATGGGCAAGTGAAAGAGAAGTGTATCATAGTTTTCTTGACGGTTGGTGTAAGTTCAGGCAGTGGTTAATTTATGCAGGCCCTTGGTTGTGTAGAGCCTTGTGTGCGTGGGTCCGCAGCTTGGATTGGAATCTCCAAGTCAAGGTTACAAATGAACCTTGACTTTTTAATGGTGTTAATTTAGCCTATGTATACACTTTAGTTTTGAACAGTGTGAGACAGGGCCTTGGAGACAGTTCTTGGTACTTCTTCGTAGGCATAATGTTTATTGACGCACCATGGTCTATAATATAAGGTATGGAGCAACTGTTTGAATTACTTGAGATTTTACTTGTTAACTAGTCTTTGCCTAGTTTTCTTCCTTGTATGTGGCTAGTCTGACATGTGTCCGTTTCTCTGAGGTAAACTTTCACATCACATATCCATCTTCCTCACTGTTACATCACAATGACACTGAGGAAGTTTTGAACGAAGATTTAGACAATAATCATATAGGGGCCCATTATGATGGCGGGCGGACTTTTGTCCGCCCGCCATCCTAACGGTGCTGGAACCGGCCTCCAGTGGTGCAGCGGTCCTTCACTGGTGATTAGGATGCCACTGCCACTGTGGCAGTGGCATCCTTCATTCCCAGCATTGTGGTGTGCGGTGCTCACAGTACCGCCCGCCACAATGTTGGGAATGCACTTTGTGCATTGTCATGCACAAGGTGACAGGCACTGTGAGGTGCCTGCCACCATGTCCATGACAATGCAGGGGGGTAGCAGACACCGCCACCCTATTAAACACTTTTCAGCTTGGTCGACTTGTCGACCGGGCGGAAAGCGGGGGACGGTATTGCCGTCAGCAGCGGTACCCCCGCCTTACTAATATGGCGGGGAAATGGGTGACGAGCGGGGACGGATGTAGAGTGGATCAACAGCACCATGTGTGCGGTGGCGATCCGCCCTACATCCTATTGGACCCCTTTGTGTTGATGTGCCTCAGCTGATGTTGCCACTTGGCCTTATGCGTGTATGTAGAATGTTGCTTCAGGAACATACAGGCGTCCATTTTGTTGTCTCAGCATGATGCACTTAGATTTACCTCTGCCTTGCAAACCATTACAAAATAGTTCTCTTTGCCGTAGCCCTTTCATACTTGTCCACTGGTGAAACACTTACTTTCATATGGAAATGAAATGTCGCATCTTTTTCTTTGAAGACATCATTTTGTGTCCTTCAGCTTTGTGTTTCTGCTTAATTTTCAAGTTCATGACAGACTCATTTTGAACACCTCCTGCTTCCATGTCAGCAGCTTATCGATCTGCACGTTACTCCGCTCTGGCAGCCATGAGTACTCACTTCAGACAAAGTGTTTCTCTCAGCTTTCATCATCTGAATGAATCTGAAAAATATCCATCTATAACTCTGTGGTGTATGGCTTCTTCATCATTGAACTTACACAGTTTGATGAGTGTATCAAGTCTTTTGACAAAGCCAATTGTTTTACTACCTTTCTGTCATTCCTGACTGAAAATATATCTTTCATAATCAGTATTTGGCATTGAAATGATTTTTATATTTAACTCCTTTTTGATTTGATGGTATGTGGTATTTTCTTTATTACCTTCTTTACTCCTTCACTGGCAAGAATTTTGAGATTTTTTTTTAATCATCATTTTGTTTTCTGTTTCTTCTAGTGCATCAATGAAATCATCAAACATTTCTACCCAGGCTGTCCCTCTCACCAAAATTCAGTTTTTTGGCAGTATAGATTGGAAGTGGTGGTTTCAGAAAGGTGGCGCACAACAACCAATGGAACTTTCTGCTAGTGAAGAATTGGGTGTAGAAAATACTCGCTAAAAAAAGGTTTTGAAGAGTAAAAGAAAAAGAAAACAAATAATACATTTCTGATGGTCATAACATGTGTGTGTGGTCTCAGTAGTAAATGATGGTGTGAAAAGATATCAGTACTGTCATTTGTGGCGTTTCCGTAGGTATAGAGTCAATATATCAAATTTTTATTATCGACTAGACATAATATTGAGTAAAAAATATAGAATAGACATAATATCGACTAGACAGAATATAGACTACCAAAATATCGACTCGAAGATTTTAATATCGAGTAGAATGGACATAATATCGAATCAAAAATATAGAATGGACATAATATCGACTAGACAGAATATAGACAACAAAAATATCGAATTTAAGGTAAGTTAATATTAATTTTTTATTTTTGTGTAATATATTTTGTAGCGGGTTGTTGGTTTATAGGGGGATAGGGTGGGAAGTAATGTAATTATAATTAATTAAATATGTTATTTTACTTATTGGTATTTATTTAGAATTAATTGTTAAATAATTATAAATTGGTAATTTTAATTATTTAAAATATAATTGGTAATTAATTTTAAATTATTAATTTATAAATATGTTAATTTTTGTAGTTTATTTTCTGTAGCAGGTTGTGGGTTTATAGGGGAATAGAGTGGGAAGTAATTGCATTATAATTAATTAAATATGTAATTTTATTTATTTAAAATTAATTGTTAATTAATTATTAATTGGTAATTAATTAAAATATAATTGGTAATTAATTGTAATTGATTAATAGATAAATATGATAATTTTAGTAATTTATTTTCTGTAGCCAGTTGTGGGTTTATATGGGAATAGGGTGGGAAGTAATTGTATTATAATTAATTAAATATGTTATTTTATTTATTGGTATTTTTTGGAAATAGTTGTGAATTAATTATTACTTTGTAAATAATTAAAATATAATTGGTAATGAATTTTAAATGATTAATCGATAAATATGTTCATTTTAGTAATTTATTTTCTGTAGCGGGTTGTGGGTTTATAGGGGAATAGGGTGGGAAGTAATTTAATTATAAATAATTAAATATGTTATTTTATTTCTTGTTATTTATTTAGAATTTATTGTTAATTAATGATTAATTGCTAATGAATTAAAATATAATTTGTAATTTATTGTAATTGATTAAATGATAAATATGTTACTTTTATTACATTATTTTCTGTAGTGGGTTGTGTAGCTTGGGAAGTAATTTAATTGTAAGTAATTACGTTTTTTAAATATTTTTTTGTGTCTTATTTTTATTTATTTTTATATTGTAAAATAATTTATTGGTAATTGGTAAATAATTAGTATTAGTAGGCAATTTTTATTATTAGTTAATTTTATTTGTAATTTTAATTGATTATTTAATATATTTTATAAAATTGTAAAATATTTTGATTATTTTGTAATTGGTATTAATATTTATGTTATTTATATTTATATATGAAGTATTTACTTTCCCTACTATTGCACTCTCTGGAGTAGGAATAGTAATTTTGACCCCTACGCTATCCAACGCTTTCCCTACTGTTGCACTCACTGGAGTGGGAATAGTAATTTTTACCCCTACGCTATCCAACGCTTTCCCTACTGTTGCACTCTCTGGACTTGGAATAGTAATTTCTACCCCTACGCTATCCAACGCTCTCCCTACTGTTGCACTCACTGGAGTGGGAATAGTCATTTTTATCCCTACACTATCCAACGCTTTTCCTACTGTTGCACTCACTGGAGTGGGAATAGTAATTTCTACCCCTACACTATCCAACTCTTTCCCTACTGATGCACTCTCTGGAGTTGGAATAGTAATTTTTACCCCTACGCTATCCAACGCTTTCCCGACTGATGCACTCTCTGGAGTTGGAATAGTAATTTCTACCCCTACACTATCCAACTCTTTCCCTACTGATGCACTCTCTGGAGTTGGAATAGTAATTTTTACCCCTACGCTATCCAACGCTTTCCCGACTGATGCACTCTCTGGAGTTGGAATAGTAATTTTTACCCCTATGCTATCCAACGCTTTCCCTACTGTTGTACTCTCTGGAGTAGGAATAGTAATTGTTATCCCTACGCTATCCAACGCTTTCCCTACTATTGCACTCACTGGAGTGGGAAAACTAATTTTTACCCCTACGCTATCCAACGCTTTCCCTACTGATACACTCTCTGGAGTTGGAATAGTAATTTTTACCCCTACGCTATCCAACGCTTTCCCTACTGTTGTACTCTCTGGAGTAGGAATAGTGATTTTTATCCCTACGCTATCCAACGCTTTCCTTACTATTGCACTCACTGGAGTGGGAATAGTAATTTTTAACCCTACGCTATCCCTACTGCTGCACTCTCTGGAGTGGGAATAGTTATTTTTACCCCTACGCTATCCAATGCTTTCCCTACTGTTGCGCTCTCTAGAGTGGGAATAGTAATTTTTACCCCTTCGCTATCCAACGCGTTCCCTACTGTTGCTCTTTCTGGAGTGATAAATATATTTTGTAGCGGGTTGTTGGTTTATAGGGGGATAGGGTGGGAAGTAATGTAATTATAATTAATTAAATATGTTATTTTACTTATTGGTATTTATTTAGAATTAATTGTTAAATAATTATAAATTGGTAATTTTAATTATTTAAAATATAATTGGTAATTAATTTTAAATTATTAATTTATAAATATGTTAATTTTTGTAGTTTATTTTCTGTAGCAGGTTGTGGGTTTATAGGGGAATAGAGTGGGAAGTAATTGCATTATAATTAATTAAATATGTAATTTTATTTATTTAAAATTAATTGTTAATTAATTATTAATTGGTAATTAATTAAAATATAATTGGTAATTAATTGTAATTGATTAATAGATAAATATCATAATTTTAGTAATTTATTTTCTGTAGCCAGTTGTGGGTTTATATGGGAATAGGGTGGGAAGTAATTGTATTATAATTAATTAAATATGTTATTTTATTTATTGGTATTTTTTGGAAATAGTTGTGAATTAATTATTACTTTGTACATAATTAAAATATAATTGGTAATGAATTTTAAATGATTAATCGATAAATATGTTCATTTTAGTAATTTATTTTCTGTAGCGGGTTGTGGGTTTATAGGGGAATAGGGTGGGAAGTAATTTAATTATAATTAATTAAATATGTTATTTTATTTCTTGTTATTTATTTAGAATTTATTGTTAATTAATGATTAATTGCTAATGAATTAAAATATAATTTGTAATTTATTGTAATTGATTAAATGATAAATATGTTACTTTTATTACATTATTTTCTGTAGTGGGTTGTGTAGCTTGGGAAGTAATTTAATTGTAAGTAATTACGTTTTTTAAATATTTTTTTGTGTCTTATTTTTATTTATTTTTATATTGTAAAATAATTTATTGGTAATTGGTAAATAATTAGTATTAGTAGGCAATTTTTATTATTAGTTAATTTTATTTGTAATTTTAATTGATTATTTAATATATTTTATAAAATTGTAAAATATTTTGATTATTTTGTAATTGGTATTAATATTTATGTTATTTATATTTATATATGAAGTATTTACTTTCCCTACTATTGCACTCTCTGGAGTAGGAATAGTAATTTTGACCCCTACGCTATCCAACGCTTTCCCTACTGTTGCACTCACTGGAGTGGGATTAGTAATTTTTACCCCTACGCTATCCAACGCTTTCCCTACTGTTGCACTCTCTGGACTTGGAATAGTAATTTCTACCCCTACGCTATCCAACGCTCTCCCTACTGTTGCACTCACTGGAGTGGGAATAGTCATTTTTATCCCTACACTATCCAACGCTTTTCCTACTGTTGCGTTCTCTGGAGTAGGAATAGTAATTTTTATCCCTACGCTATCCAACGCTTTCCCTACTGTTGCACTCACTGGAGTGGGAATAGTAATTTCTACCCCTACACTATCCAACTCTTTCCCTACTGATGCACTCTCTGGAGTTGGAATAGTAATTTTTACCCCTACGCTATCCAACGCTTTCCCGACTGATGCACTCTCTGGAGTTGGAATAGTAATTTTTACCCCTATGCTATCCAACGCTTTCCCTACTGTTGTACTCTCTGGAGTAGGAATAGTAATTGTTATCCCTACGCTATCCAACGCTTTCCCTACTATTGCACTCACTGGAGTGGGAAAACTAATTTTTACCCCTACGCTATCCAACGCTTTCCCTACTGATACACTCTCTGGAGTTGGAATAGTAATTTTTACCCCTACGCTATCCAACGCTTTCCCTACTGTTGTACTCTCTGGAGTAGGAATAGTGATTTTTATCCCTACGCTATCCAACGCTTTCCCTACTATTGCACTCACTGGAGTGGGAATAGTAATTTTTAACCCTACGCTATCCCTACTGCTGCACTCTCTGGAGTGGGAATAGTTATTTTTACCCCTACGCTATCCAATGCTTTCCCTACTGTTGCGCTCTTTAGAGTGGGAATAGTAATTTTTACCCCTTCGCTATCCAACGCTTTCCCTACTGTTGCTCTTTCTGGAGTGATAATAGTATTTTTTACCCTCTCACTATCCAACGCTTGCCCTACTGTTGCACTCTCTGGAGTTGAAATAGTAATTTTTACCCCTATGTTATCCAAAGCTTTCCCTACTGGTGCACTCACTGGAGTGGGAATAGTAATTTTTACCCCTACGCTAACCAACGCTTTCCCTACTGTTGCGCTCTCTGGAGTGGTAATAGTAATTTTTACCCCTACGCTATCCAACGCAAACGGAAAAATATTGTATATGTGTTGTTAATAATATATATATCAATATATATATATATCAATATATATATATATATATATATATATATATTACCTACTGGCGGACGCCAGTAGGTATATATAGTTAGGATTTTTCCCTATGGGATTTTTGAAAATTCTATGTCTAATAACTTTAACGTTTGTAGACGGAATCGGCTGAAATTTTCAGCGGGTGGATTCATCGTGTCCTGCATGACTCTGGGTTCCGCAGCCAACATCTACACTCCCCATTGTTTCACCTACCTGGGATGTTGAACATTGTGGCATTCTGGGAGTTGCAGTTCGACAAGACTACAATGAACTGCAACAGGTGGTTACCATTGCGAAAGGGGAGGAGCGGACTCGAGCGTTTATTTCAAAGGCAGCAGACATTTGCAGACGCTGCTTTCTACTTCAGGTATTGGGCGCTGAGGAAGGATAGAATCCGAAATGCATTCGCCGCTGCCTGAGCTGTTCTTTGGTGAATAAAGTCCTTTCCAACCGGTCTCCTCTTGGCTCCTGCTTCTTCGTTTGGGGAAGTGTTTTGCATCGCATCTCTGCGCTGGCCAGTAGCGCATCAAGGAAGCCACTGCTACGCTCAGGGGTCCGGAGAAGGCTGGCATGCCGCACGGCAATCTTGTTTATTTCTTCATGGGAATTTTTTCCGGCACCCGCCCCCACATAAGAAGGACTTGTTCAGTTGAGGTATCCTACCTCTACAGTGGCAATCTGCATTCCGCAATTAGCCCGTAAAACTGGTACATTGGACTTTTGACTGTGGGGGAAGTGGCAGGTTCGAGGGGACCCGAGGAGAGGCTTTGGAACCAGGATACAGCGGGTGGATTCATCGTGTCCTGCATGACTCTGGGTTCTGCAGCCAACATCTACACTCCCCATTGTTTCACCTACCTGGGATGTTGAACATTGTGGCATTCTGGGAGTTGCAGTTCGACATGACTACAATGAACTGCAACAGGTGGTTACCATTGCGAAAGGGGAGGAGCGGACTCAAGCGTTTATTTCAAAGGCAGCAGACATTTGCACACGCTGCTTTCTACTTCAGGTATTGGGCGCTGAGGAAGGATAGAATCCGAAATGCATTCGCCGCTGCCTGAGCTGTTCTTTGGTGAATAAAGTCCTTTCCAACCGGTCTCCTCTTGGCTCCTGCTTCTTCGTTTGGGGAAGTGTTTTGCATCGCATCTCTGCGCTGGCCAGTAGCGCATCAAGGAAGCCACTGCTACGCTCAGGGGTCCGGAGAAGGCTGGCATGCCGCACGGCAATCTTGTTTATTTCTTCATGGGAATTTTTTCCGGCACCCGCCCCCACATAAGAAGGACTTGTTCAGTTGAGGTATCCTACCTCTACAGTGGCAATCTGCATTCCGCAATTAGCCCGTAAAACTGGTACATTGGACTTTTGACTGTGGGGGAAGTGGCAGGTTCGAGGGGACCCGAGGAGAGGCTTTGGAACCAGGATACAGCGGGTGGATTCATCGTGTCCTGCATGACTCTGGGTTCCGCAGCCAACATCTACACTCCCCATTGTTTCACCTACCAGGGATGTTGAACATTGTGGCATTCTGGGAGTTGCAGTTCGACAAGACTACAATGAACTGCAACAGGTGGTTACCATTGCGAAAGGGGAGGAGCGGACTCGAGCGTTTATTTCAAAGGCAGCAGACATTTGCACACGCTGCTTTCTACTTCAGGTATTGGGCGCTGAGGAAGGATAGAATCCGAAATGCATTCGCCGCTGCCTGAGCTGTTCTTTGGTGAATAAAGTCCTTTCCAACCGGTCTCCTCTTGGCTCCTGCTTCTTCGTTTGGGGAAGTCTTTTGCATCGCATCTCTGCGCTGGCCAGTAGCGCATCAAGGAAGCCACTGCTACGCTCAGGGGTCCGGAGAAGGCTGGCATGCCGCACGGCAATCTTGTTTATTTCTTCATGGGAATTTTTTCCGGCACCCACCCCCACATAAGAAGGACTTGTTCAGTTGAGGTATCCTACCTCTACAGTGGCAATCTGCATTCCGCAATTAGCCCGTAAAACTGGTACATTGGACTTTTGACTGTGGGGGGAGTGGCAGGTTCGAGGGGACCCGAGGAGAGGCTTTGGAACCAGGATACAGCGGGTGGATTCATCGTGTCCTGCATGACTCTGGGTTCCGCAGCCAACATCTACACTCCCCATAGTTTCACCTACCTGGGATGTTGAACATTGTGGCATTCTGGGAGTTGCAGTTCGACAAGACTACAATGAACTGCAACAGGTGGTTACCATTGCGAAAGGGGAGGAGCGGACTCGAGCGTTTATTTCAAAGGCAGCAGACATTTGCACACGCTGCTTTCTACTTCAGGTATTGGGCGCTGAGGAAGGATAGAATCCGAAATGCATTCGCCTCTGCCTGAGCTGTTCTTTGGTGAATAAAGTCCTTTCCAACCGGTCTCCTCTTGGCTCCTGCTTCTTCATTTGGGGAAGTGTTTTGCATCGCATCTCTGCGCTGGCCAGTAGCGCATCAAGGAAGCCACTGCTACGCTCAGGGGTCCGGAGAAGGCTGGCATGCCGCACGGCAATCTTGTTTATTTCTTCATGGGAATTTTTTCCGGCACCCGCCCCCACATAAGAAGGACTTGTTCAGTTGAGGTATCCTACCTCTACAGTGGCAATCTGCATTCCGCAATTAGCCCGTAAAACTGGTACATTGGACTTTTGACTGTGGGGGAAGTGGCAGGTTCGAGGGGACCCGAGGAGAGGCTTTGGAACCAGGATACAGCGGGTGGATTCATCGTGTCCTGCATGACTCTGGGTTCTGCAGCCAACATCTACACTCCCCATTGTTTCACCTACCTGGGATGTTGAACATTGTGGCATTCTGGGAGTTGCAGTTCGACAAGACTACAATGAACTGCAACAGGTGGTTACCATTGCGAAAGGGAAGGAGCGGACTCGAGCGTTTATTTCAAAGGCAGCAGACATTTGCACACGCTGCTTTCTACTTCAGGTATTGGGCGCTGAGGAAGGATAGAATCCGAAATGCATTCGCCGCTGCCTGAGCTGTTCTTTGGTGAATAAAGTCCTTTCCAACCGGTCTCCTCTTGGCTCCTGCTTCTTCGTTTGGGGAAGTGTTTTGCATCGCATCTCAGCGCTGGCGCATCAAGGAAGCCACTGCTACGCTCAGGGGTCCGGAGAAGGCTGGCATGCCGCACGGCAATCTTGTTTATTTCTTCATGGGAATTTTTTCCGGCACCCGCCCCCACATAAGAAGGACTTGTTCAGTTGAGGTATCCTACCTCTACAGTGGCAATCTGCATTCCGCAATTAGCCCGTAAAACTGGTACATTGGACTTTTGACTGTGGGGAAGTGGCAGGTTCGAGGGGACCCGAGGAGAGGCTTTGGAACCAGGATACAGCGGGTGGATTCATCGTGTCCTGCATGAGTCTGGGTTCCGCAGCCAACATCTACACTCCCCATTGTTTCACCTACCTGGGATGTTGAACATTGTGGCATTCTGGGAGTTGCAGTTCGACAAGACTACAATGAACTGCAACAGGTGGTTACCATTGCGAAAGGGGAGGAGCGGACTCGAGAGTTTATTTCAAAGGCAGCAGACATTTGCACACGCTGCTTTCTACTTCAGGTATTGGGCGCTGAGGAAGGATAGAATCCGAAATGCATTCGGCCGCTGCCTGAGCTGTTCTTTGGTGAATAAAGTCCTTTCCAACCGGTCTCCTCTTGGCTCCTGCTTCTTCGTTTGGGGAAGTGTTTTGCATCATATATATATATATGTATATATATATATATATATATATATATATATATATATATATATATATATATATATATATATATATATATATATATATATATATATATATTACCTACTCGCGGTCGCCAGTAGGTATATATAGTTAGGATTTTTTCCCAATGGGATTTTTGAAAATTCTATGTCTAATAACTTTAACGTTTGTAGACGGAATCGGCTGAAATTTTCAGGAAAATGGCACATTTTGTTTCTGAGCAGCCCCTGAAAATTTGGGGGGGTTTCGTCAATGGGGGGCCCAGAAAAAAGGGGGTCCCAAAACGCGTTTTTCCAATGTTAATTTCCATAGGGCGGTTGGCCTCACTTTTAGCCCGAACGGCTGAATGGATTTGCACGAAACTTGGCAAAATTGTAGGGACTGTTAGCCCGATGTGCCTTTGCTAGGTCTCAATATATGTGCTTCAGTGGATTTTGAGAAATTAACGTTAAAAAAAAGATATATATCTGAAACAGCGCTCCGGGTAGCGCTCCGGTTCGCGTACTTTTCGCGTAACGGAACTTTGCGATGCGAAGTTGATTGGCTCTCCGGTGTCTGTCAACATTCTAAACAGTCCGGAGCGGCCGCCATCTTGTCTCTCGGTAGGATCGAGAGACAAGAGGAGGCCAAAACAAAGGGGGAAATTACCATAAGGGGGCATAGTAGATCCTCGTTGACCCTCTAGGTTTTATGTGGAGGTTTTAAAAGGACCCAGCAGGGCAAAAAAAAAAAATTTTTTTTTTTTTTTTGCATGGGGGAGCGCCCAGTCCGCGAACCGGAAAGCGTTCTGGGCAGCGTACTATAAGGGAAAAAGAATGATAGACTTTTCAAATACTGTATGTTAATTGTTTGTTGTTTTTGTTGATTATTTTTTTATTTCTTTATTTTTTCAAACTTTTTTTATTGTGATTGTGTTTCATAATTTATTAAACTTTCTAACATTTCACTGTCAGAAATTTCATAATTCTCATTGAATATACTTTGTAGTCTTTGAGGGTGTAAAATGTCCTCATTTTTAAGGAGGTTATCTACTGCTTGCACACATTGCAGTAGTTCCTGGTCCCTAGTTTCATCCATAAATTCATTTTCATTTTGATCAATGATTTCTTGGCTGCTCTCTTGCAGTACAATTTTAAATTCAACTTTCTGTTCGCCTTCCATTTTGCCTGAAATTTGGATAAAAAAAATATATATTAGTAGAGATAGGGCACTGTTGGGATTAATTTTAGATAGGCAGTTTTTATCAGTGAATTTATCTTTTGGCAGTGTATAGTATCAGAGTGGAAGTAGGAATATAAAAAAGTGTCTGTGATTTAACCAAGAGAAGCCTAACTCCATCCATAACTATAACAGAGAAGTCTATCTAAATCTATAACTACTACAGGGGGATAGTATATAACTATCAGAAAAAGTTTACCATATTAACTTATAGTGCACAATATACTTCAGTTTTAAAATATCAACTTACCTTTACAAACAAGTTGAAGTGTTTAGTGATAATTCAAATGTAATGTACAACAAGAAGTAGCAGTCAAAATGGCTGTGTTTCCTTCTCTTCCTTTATATATATTCAGGTATATAACCAATCAAATGTCAGGTAATAAAAGTAGAAAATGAAAGTAACATTTTCATTGGTTGTCAATTCCAGCACTTCAGATGTGTTTTGTGAAGTAATTTACCTCACGGTATTTAGAGAGGTCTACAGGCTAAATGGCTAAATGGAATTTCAATCAAATTTGTGAAAATGAAAGGGATTGTTATGTAGTATGAGCTAATCTATATTTGGTGAGAGTGTCTCCAGTCGTTTTTCTGTGAATTATTTTCCCACCTTTTTTATTGGACCGCTTCCCGGTATGCGTCCCGGTCCGTGAACCAGCAGCGTTACGGGAGTCCACCATTTTGTGTTTCGGTCGAATCAAGATACAAGATGGATGGCAAATAATGTTCAGAATGGGTAGAAGGGGGCACTGTAGATTTATCTTGACCCCCTAGGTTTTCTGAGGGTGGCTGAGGAGGACCATATGTGCGGGAAAAAAACCTTTTTTTTTTAAATTTTGCGCGGTTAGCTTCCAGTTCGCGTACCGGGTAGCGCTCCGGGGAGCGTAGTTTGTTGAAAATTAGAGAAAAAAGTTAGAGAAAAATAATAAATGTGAGTGATCAGATGTAGGGTAGCTCTGAGAAGAGCTTTTGGGTTCATGGTACATTTAGGTACTTTTAAGTAGGTACCAATGCACAGTCTTAAATTCAAAATGAAAATTCTGTTGCCCTCATCTGAGAAGTGAACTCCATCTCCTCTGTAGATATCTTGCATGTAGTAACGCAAGTTATTGTTGTACATGGAGCCCATTCCATGGTCTCTCATGTAAGCTGAAACAGATTTGTTTGCATGCTTCCTCGCTTTCTCAATTTGTGGATAAAATTGATTGGACCACTTCCATTTCTGTCTTTGGCATATTTTGGAATATACCAAGGCAGTTTGAGGAAAAAGTGCCATCAATTGCTCAAAGGTGTCCTTTAAAAAGCATTTCCAGACCTACCCCAGAGAAGGAAAAAATGGTGTCAGCTTCTTTAAACAAATATTTCACTTGCCCCATGATTCAGGGAGAATAATTTGCTTACTTGATGTGTATAAAAACGTTTCATGAAGTCATTTAGGTTTCTTGATATGTACTGCTAGAGTTTTATAGCCAGCATGGGGCATATTTACAAGGCCTTTAAGCCACATTCAAGTTATTTTTCCCATGTTAAAAGTGATGCAAAAGTGGTGCAAGGGCTTTGTAAATACGCCCTCATGTGTGTTAGGGCATTTTAAGTAAATTCCCCATGAATGGGGGAGAATAATTTGCTTACTTGATGTGTTTAAAAACGTTTATTGAAGTCATTTAGTTTTCTTGATATATACTGCTAGAGATTCATAGTCAGCATGGGGCATATTTACAAAGCCTTTGAGCCATTTTAAGTCAAAAAACACATTTTTAAAACACATCAAGTAAATTATTCTCCTAGATTCATGGGAAAGTAGAAACAGATCCTTTGAGCATTCCCTGAGCACATAGTAATATAAAAATGTTGTACTCTTTACCATTAGTCTGACTTTTTTTTATAATTACTCTACTATTATATCTTAAATTTAGAAAAAAAATGAATAATGTCTTAAACAATTTTTAATTTATAAATACAATTTTATTGATATTAATTTTAAAAATCTGTGGAAATTTCAAGTAGTACTTCATCTGAAATTTCATGATCTTTTTTTTCATAAATTGTCTCTTGTTTATCAAAATTGTCCATAAATTCCAACAGTTGTTCGTCTACTGTCACATTAAAAAAATCGTCATTATTGTCCTGTATTTCAGGTTGTACTTTGGGTTCCTGTGCTTCTTTATCCATAATTGCTGTTAAGGTAGAATAAAAAGAGAGAGACAAATAGAGTTTAAGTAAGAAACTTCAACATTTTTATTTTTAACTTAACGTGTACAACATAGTTCTGAGTTTTTAAGAGTCAATTTATGTTTGGGCAGTGTATTCTACAAGGCAGGAAGTAGAAATATAAAGTACTGCATGTGATCAAGTCTAACTCAATCTATGACTACAACAGAGAAGCCTTACTCAATCTATAACTATAACTGAGGGACAGTAAATATCTAACAGGAAACGTTTTTATAAAAATAACTTTAGGTGCACAACATATTTCTCCTTCAAAACTATTAACTTACATTTGGAAAAGTGTCTTAGGTTTCTCAGGAAATGCTCTGTAAATGTGCCTCAGGGAGTTCCAGTCAAAATGGCTGTCTTTCCCTCTTATTTTTCAGATATATTCATGTAACAAACCAATCAAATGTCAGCACATAAAAATACAACTTGAAAGTAATGTTATCATTGGTTGAAAATGTCAACTCTTTCTAATGTGTTTTTGCCATGTAATTTACCTCAGGTTATTTAGACAGGGCTACAACTTGAATGGCTCTATGGAATTCCATCAAATTTTGGAAAATGGTAGGGACTGGTATGTAGTAGGGACTATTCCAAATTTGGTGAAAGTGTCTGTAGTAGTTTTTCTGTAAATTACTTTCCCACCTTTTTTTATTGAGCGCTTACCGGTGCGCTCCCCGGTACGCGAACCGGCAGCGTTACGGGAGTCCTCCATTTTGTGTATCGGTAGAATTGATACATAAGATGGAGGACAAGCAATGTACGGAATGGGTAGAAGGGGGCACGGTAGACAGTTTATGACCCTCTAGGTTTTCTAAGGGCGGATTAGGACGCTGATATATGGAAAAATACAAAAAATAAAATTGAAAATTTCGCGGGGGAAGCGCCCGGTACGCGCACCGGTAAGCGAACCAGGGAGCGTACTTTGGTGAAGAAAAAAAAAATAGAAAAAGATAAACGTTTTGAATGATCAGAGGTAGGGTAGCTCTGAAAAGAGCTATTGTGTTCTGTGGCTAATTTAGGTACCTACAAGTAAGTTCCAATGCACACTTTTAAATAAAGGACGAATATTATATTCCCTTCATCAGAGAAGTGCACACCATGTCTTCTGTAGATGTGTTGAATGTTGGAACGCAAGTTATTGTTGTATATTAAACCCATTCCATAGTCTCTCATGTAAGCAGAAACAGATTTATTCACATGTTTCTGTGCTTCCTCAAATTGTGGAAAAAATTGATTGGACCACTTACATTTTTGTCTTTGATATATATTGGAATATACCGAGGCAGTTTGGGGAAAAAGTGTCATTTAAAAGAAGAATACATTTTACAGCTTTTGATATTTGCTATTAAAAAACCATTGAAATTCACTGAAAAAACCATAGGTTATAGACCATATATAGTTAGGAATTAGCATTTACAAAACCTTGAAAATTCACTGAAAAAACCATAGGTTATAGACCATATATAGTTAGGAATTAGCATTTACAAAACCATATTTTACTCACACAAAACCATTGAAATGTCATATATAGTTAGTTGCCCTAACTATATATCGCGCACCCGCAATCCACTGCTGATGATGTCACATAATACATCATTCATGACATGGTCAGTGATATCACTGATGACATCACTGATGACATCTCAAATGACATCACTGATGACATCTCATTTGACATTACTCATCACATCACTGATGATATCATTCATGTGATAATACGATGAAACTCTTCAGATTCTAATATAACCTTAGATACAATCAGTGTAAACAGACACTCACAGACTGTCACTCATCCATGGAGTTACTCGCACTCCTAGTCATTCATGCAAAAAATCATTCACACCTCCATTTTCTCAACTATACAGTTATACACACTTTACTTATTCAAACATATACTAACACATATTTACTCTCTTATACAATCCCTGATACAAACTCCCAATGATATATATATTATGCACAGTTATTTATATATGCCAACTCTCACATGTACTGTGTTTTACATATGTACTTACTTTGACATGTAGCACTGAGATATCCATTCACTCACCAATACAGTCATGCACACAGTCAACCGCCCATACAGCTGTTTCCACATGCACTTTTGAACCCATACATCTAGTGAATCAACTGCTCACATATCTATGCACAGAATCATACACCTCCCAGCCACCCACACACACATCCAGTCTCCCATACAAATACTTGGACAACCAATCAATAACCCATATAGTTACTCATATAGCTACTGATCAACACAGCAGCAGATTACAGAACAACAGACATAATGATGTACAAATTAAGACAGTTTAGTCACTAACTCATGCCCTCAGTGAGACACATTTAATCACTCACTCATACAGTCAGTCATGCACCAACTAAATCCTTCATCCAGACACTTATACATCCACTCATTCTTCAATATGTAAGACATATTTTAACTTTACTGAAACATACAGTCACTGGGTGTTGTCATCAGTGATGTCATCAGTGATGTCATTTGAGATGTCATCAGTGATGTCATCAGTGATATCACTGACCATGTCATGAATGATGTATTATGTGACATCATCAGCAGTGGATTGCGGGTGCGCGATATATGGTTAGGGCAACTAACTATATATGAAATTTCAATGGTTTTGTGTGAGTAAAATATGGTTTTGTAAATGCTAATTCCTAACTATATATGGTCTATAACCTATGGTTTTTTCAGTGAATATATATATATATATGTTTTGAAATTATTATTATTTTTTTAAGTTATATTAATTCTATATTAATTTTAAGTTTAAGTATTTTAAGTATGTTTAAATTAATTATATTTATTATTATATTAGTTTTAAATTACTTTTAAGATATTTGAAAAATTCGATATTTTGACTGTCTATATTTTTTCCTATCGATATTTTGGAGTCAATATTTTTGTACTTACCTGTTTGTAGATAGGAAGTCGATATTCTGGCATTCTATATTTTTACCTTGATATTTTGGCAAGTCGATATTTTGACTGTCGATATTCTGTCAGTGATCCGTTTCTGTAATTACTATGGGGATTAGTCCTGTGAACCTCTATCAATGTAATTGTCCAAAGCATCAGATTAAATTAATAATGATTTTAATTAAAGAGACCACTCTATGAGGCTCTGCTCATGCAGGGGAGAGAACAGCTTAACTTCTATGATGGTTGGATGATCTTGTTCCTTAGCTGGTTTCGAGTGAGCACAATACATTTTCTAAATGTGCCCATTTCAGTCACTTTTTAAAGAGAATATAGCAGTGTAATGGCCTATTTGGCTGAGTGAGTCCCATGTTGTAAAAATATTACCCTCAGTAAAGTTTGCCTGGTGTGTAACAGAGCAGGGCAACAAAGTAGTAAGTGTGCTGGGGATTCGTTTGTATAGTTGCAAAGTCGGCAGCCAGTGATTGTCTAATGTGCTTCTCAAGTTGGTTTCAGTTCCCTGATTGGCAATTGGACTAATATTGCTGACAGAATTAGTTTTAGGGCATATTTTCCCATAGCTTAGTAGAGGTGGGGTTTGGCTGGGGCGCTCAATTGTGGTGCCATAAAGACTCATGTGGGGATGTGACTGCGAGAGCTTCCATGTTCAAATCCCATGACCACTGGTGCACTTATTTACTCATTGCAGTGTTGATGCATGAAGAGCTGATTGCATCTGTATCCCAGTTTTCCACCACTAATTGCAGGCGCTCCATGCCTAGTGCTAGATTAGTTGACCAAAGGTTGTTAGCACTTGTGAAAATTGTTTTATTGATGACTTCAGGGAGTTGTAAGAGGTAGTCATGGCCTGAAAGTAGTACTTTGCCAGGGCTGCCAATTTTTCTAGATTTTGTTGTACAAGCCCGAACTCCAGCCTGATCAAGGTTTGTCTTGTGTTCTTTGGGAGGCAGAATCATTTCTTATAAGATTTGTACTGGATATTTTCTAAAGCAGTTGCCAACTTGCCTGGAAATTATTGCTGTGCATATTTGAGTGCGGGAAGCAGCTTAGCGGACACAACCTTCCATATGGAGAGTGACGTTTAGTTTGCACAGAGAATATGTGACCATTCTTGCTTTGCTTTTCATTTTGTTTAAGTGTAAAGTCCCATTGCCAATTTTGGTCAACCAGTATCCGAGAGAATTATAATATTTCACACAGTCCACCATTTGGTAAGTATTGGAAGCCGGAGTCCCCGTCCCGCACCACTGTCACTAAATGCGAGACCCGGGACTCCTCACTCAAAGTTAGCCCAAGTAAGGACACCGTTTGAGACAGCCCTGCTCACTCCCTAGATAGCATGGCATGAGCAGCCAAGCCGATCTCCAATTCACAAGTGTACAGTATGTGCAACCATGCCCACAGCAACCCACTGGTGACACCAAAAATGGACTCCACACAAGTTTGATAAAACAAGTAAATAAGGAATAATGCAATGCGTACCGCTACAATCATGTACTGCGCAATGAAGGAATAATGCAATACGTCACGTCCCAATCACGTACTTGACAATGAAGAAATAATGCACTGCGCACCACTACAATCATGTACTTTGCAATTAAGGAGTAATGCAATGCATAACTACAATCATATACTAAGCAATGAAGAAATAATGCAATGTGGACAGCTACAATCCTGTACTTTGCAAGGTAGAAATATTGCAATGCTTAGCACTACAATTGTGTCCTTCGTTTGGCAGAAATAATGTCAGACAATCCAGCAGTTTGTTAGCAGCAATACTGGCAATGTGTATTACGACAATCAGCCTCTTCCTTAACAGTTGCCCCCCTCATGTATCAACAATCACATAAAGTACACTTTCTTACTCTGGCCCCAGTACTGCCAATCCTGTACTCAGTAAAGGCCACAATCTGAGCCGAAGCAAAGTCTCACATCGCCAGACGGCCTGAGAGAGTGTCCCTCTGAGCCTGCACCACGCCCAGGTAGTGCTCCAAGTTACCTGGGGAGTGACCTCACTCTCCTCTCCTCCTTCAGCAAACTGGGCCTTCCGCCCAGAACTTTCTCAATGGGCCTCAGTGGTTCAGCCCTGCAGCTCAGCTCCTCTGGGGCTGCCGATCTGGGCCCCGACTGTTAGGAAGGTCTCAGGTGGCCATGGGGCACACATACCCCACGTCTCTGAGGTTACTTTACTCCGGGTGCAGTTCACCACAGCACCCTCAGGGTCTCCTCGGGCAGAGCCACACACACAACGCTGATGGGTCATCACGTCAACTCCGAGTGCACGTTCACCAGGCACTCCTTCCTGCAGTCTCAGTTGGCACCAAGACACACACACCACGCTGCAGAGACTCACTTTCTTCTGGTGCACACGATGATCAGCCAATCACCTCCACAGTCCCAGGCTGCACCAAAGCACACACACTGCTTCACTGAGACTTACTCCAACTCCTGTGCTTCGATAGCCAGGAGCTTTTCACCAGTGCTTTCAGCTGCACCACAACACGCTCACTGTGTCCGAGCCTCACTTCTCCTCCGGTTCATTCGATGACCAGGCGCTCTTCATCAGCACCTCTGGTGCACCCAACATGCACCCTGCCCGTCCGAGGCCCACTCCACTTCCGATGCACACGTTGACCAGGCGCACCTCACCAACGTCTCCTGTGCACCACGACACACACCCTATGCTTCCTAGACTCCCTTCACCTCCGATACACATGCTGACCAGACGCTCTTGACCAGCGCCTGTGGAGCACCATGACACGCACTCTGTGTGTCCGAGTCTCACTTCACCTCCGATGCACACGTTGAACAGGCGCTCTTCACCTATGCCTCCTGTGCACCATGACACGCACCCAGCGCATCTTAGTCTCACTTCACCTTCAATGCTCACGTTGAACAGGCTCTCTTCACCACCGCTTCCTGTGCACCACAACATGCACCCAGCACGTCCGAGACTCACTTCACCTTCGATGCACACATTGAACAGGCGCTCTTCACCAACGCCTCCTGTGCACCACGACACACACCCAGCACAGCTGAATCTCACTTCTCCTCCGTGTGTCCAAGATCACAGGGCACACATTCCAAGGGTCTCAAGCTACCACAACACATGCTCACCGCGTCGCTTGAAACTTCTCCGGAAACTTTGATGTTCCCGTATTTCCAAACAGGGAGCCAGCTCACCTCGGACCCTTGGGGTAACAAGATACAGCGCAAAGCACAGTCTTCTTCAAGCAGGAGGACCCAGCGCTCAAAGCACAGCCCCAACAGCCTCTTCCTTGGTTAAAACAGCAAACTGCAGACCCGCCCCAGATCACGAAGCAAGGGTTGGTCCTTTCCAGCAATCTCTTCAGTTGTTCCTTCCTTAGCAGAGGTTCCTCTCAACCACAAAATGGGTCCAAGCCTTTTCAGTCTTAATCCATTTTTATTTCATTCCAATGTTCAGGGGTCTCAGCTCTCATAGTTATACCCCTAAATGTCTTTGAAGTTCGCTGTGCTCAGTGGTCCCTAATCACTGCCTAAATCAGTTCTGGGTGTCTCCCTCTCAGTGTCACCTTTCTCCCTTTGATATTTTGAACTCAATACGCAGCCTCCCCCATTCTGTCCTATGGGCAGGATGGCCTTTCTCCAGTGAAAAACGAAATGGAGTGTTTTTCACTGTCAGGACATAGCACACACCTCAGTATATGTCCTGCCTTTTTACTTAAACTGCACCCTGCCAAGGGGTTACCCGGGACCTACTACACGGGTGCCCACTGTGTACGCAAAAGGGAAAGTAAGGCCTGACAAGTCGGTGGACTTGTCAGGACAACATACTAACTTAGCAAGCTGTGCACAGGCCCTACCCTGCAGGCCTGAGTTCCCTTCTCAGTGCAGCTTTGCATTACTAGCCCTGGCACAGACAGTGCACACCACTAGGGACTTTACTAGTAAGTCAAAACATACCAATCATGGCCAACCAATTACCATTACACTTTACACAGGGAACACTTGTAGTTTGACATTGATCCGCAGTGGCAAAGTACCCAAAGCATCTAAATTGGCAACATTATGTCAGGAAAACTGTCTAGGGGGAAAGCAAAAAGTTTAGGGAACTTTAGCCAAAAAGGCAAAGTCTTACAGTAAGCCTCTTCTTTGGTTATTTCCGAAGACCACGACTTTTGTTTTGGTTCTGTTGGCAACAGGATCATTCTTGAGATTGCACATTTTTAGAGCAGTGAGAGTTTTTTGCAAGTTTGGCGAGCAGCACTAGGTCGTCCGCCTACTGCATAAGAGGAATTCTCCTTTTTCCAATTATGGGGGTGACTAGGGACGTGCCATGTATAGCTGGACCCAAGACTGCTGTATAGAGGTTGAAAAGCAAGGGGGCCAGCATACAGCCCTCAGATACAGAATTTCCTGGATAATATCATGACCCCTGCGGCATCCCTGGAACAGAAATTAGGCCTTAACAAACAAATATCTAAAGAGGAAGTTAGAGATGCTATAAGGAGGTTAAAAAGAGGTAAAGCCGCAGACCCTGACGCCTTACCTAACGAAATCTATCTACATCTTCAGTAAAGTATATTAGAACCTCTTACCGATCTACTAAACTGCATATTCTTAGGAAACCAAGCACTCCCAAACTCCTGGAATGATGCAATTGTGAGCATCATCCTAAAACCAGGGAATGATCCAACCAAATGTGAGTCATACAGACCCATCTCCCTCTTAAACTCAGATTATAAAATATACACACAGATACTGGCAAAAAGGTTAGGGGCAGTGGTAGGGTCCCTAATCCACCCAGACCAAAAGGGTTTCATCAAAGGTAGGCAAATCCATGAATTGTCACACGAGCTAATTACTACAATTGATATTGCAGCCAATTACTATTTACCTCTCTCAGTAATAACGTTCGACGCGGCAAAAGCTTTTGACAGTTAGCTGGCCTTTTCTGAGTGCCACTCTAGCTAAATTCAAGCTGGGAGACAAATGCAATAATTAACATCTACAAAAACCCAGTCGGAAAAATATTAGTAAATGACGGCCTTACAGACACCATACAAATAAAAAGAGGTACAAGGCAAGGGTGTCCCCTGTCCCCCTATTATTTAACTTTTATATAGAACCGCTAGCTTGCCAGCTGAGAGAGGAAGAGGGGATCGCGGCTTTTAAGCACCAAGGTTGGGAGAAAAAAAGTTGCTCTATATGCAGACAACCTGATGCTTTTCACTAGCAGCCTAACCAGCTTGTTTCCCAAAATAGAGGAAATTATAGGTCAGTTTGGATCGGTTTCAGGCTACCTGGTAAACCAACCCAAATCGGAAATTCTTGACTTGATTATTTCCTCAGGAAACCCCCTACTGAAAGAAAGGATAAAGTACCTAGGAATAGAGTACACAAAGGAGCTGGAGGTGGAGAAGATACCGAGTTTGAGCTTCTCCAGGATCCACAAAGATATAAGGAAATTATTAAAGGCTTGGTTCGGCTTACAATTATCCTTTTTAGGGAAATCTAATTTGATTAAAATGACTATAATGCCAAAGTGTATGTACCTATTGAACTCCATCCCGATGAGTTTCAAGACGGAGCAAATTAAAAAGATACAGGGGGAACTGTCGAGCTTTATCTGGGCTGCCAAAGGGGTCAGAATCGGATGGAAAAAGTTAAAAAGAAACAAAGCGCAGGGGGAAATTGCCAGCCCAGACCTACTGGAGTACTGTAGATCCTTCCAGTTTATGAACACAAGGAAATTACTAGCAAAATGGGAAAGCTGGCCTGAACACCTGAAAGCCCTCATAGGCCCGGAAGGAGGTCATTACCTCTACAAATTCAGCCATCCCAAATTCTTTAAAAAGATTAAATTAAAGACAAAATCAGCAGTAATAACTTGGTATGAAATAAGTTGGGTTGGGCGGAAGCCACGGAAGGGACTATCGCGGAGAGGCATGGAGATTGAACAAATCTCCGTGCCTCTCCGCGATATTTCCGTTTTGCGAGCCGCCCGCCCACCTCCCGCCTCCTGCAAGCCTCCCGCTTACTGCCCGTCTCCCGCCTGCCTTATTAAACTAGATTTACAGGCTACAAATAAAGTTAAATAAAACTTACTGACCTGCAAACTTCCCCATCGTGACTTCTTATTTGAAACTGCGCGTGCGCGGGAGCCTGTGCATGCACACTCCGGGCGAGGAATGCGCATGCGCAGGCTCCTTCGCATGTGCAGTTTCAAAGAAGAATCCACGATGGGGAAGTTTGCAGGTCAATAAGGTAAGTTTTATTTAACTTTATTTGAAGCCTGTAAATCTAATTTAATAAGGTGGGCGAGCGGGAAGCGGGAGGCGGGCGGGCGGCCAACTTCCGTTCCGCCCGAGAATGTGAGATAATTTGCCCCGTTTTCCGCCTTCTTTGCCGAAAGTGCAAATTATCTCACATTCCGTGGGTGGAACAGAAACGTCTAACCACCCTTAGAAATTAGGAGAATCCTAAAAATACCATATTACAGCAAATATGCGCCAATCTGGGAATCACCAGGCACCCCAGACTGCCTAAAAGACGTCCTAGAGACTCCACTAAGAGAGTGGAATATAAACTGCTGGGGACAGCTGATAAAGAATAACCAGATCTTACAATGGGAAATCCTATACGAAGAGGCCCAAGGGTCAATATCCAGATTTAAATATTACCAACTAAACAGCTGGATAAAAGCTTTAAAAGAAAACCTACAGGGGGATGAGGCTATTGAGCAAAAACGTTTGAACCCAGAGTTTTTTCAAAAAGAAATATACTGGTACTGGGCTCTTATAAGAGCAAGTGAAGCTGAGTACAAAGCTCCGCAAGACATCTGGGAGAAGCATTTTCCCGGGCTAGACTTATCACACTTATGGCAAACCTCGAATACAATAATGGGTCGAGTGGTAAAGGCCGCCCCATTGACGAAAAACCATCTGTTCACGATCCACAGATCCTACTGGTCCCCTAAAAGATTGTAAAAAATGACCAACAGTGAAGTAAAAAAGTGTCCCAAGTGTGGAGAAGAAAGGGCAGATGATCTACATATGTTCCAGAGATGTATAATATTAAACGACTACTGGGACCAGATTGGTAAGACTCTCTCTGAAGTGATAGAACAACACATAGAGGTAAGCATAGAACTGGGTATTTTTGACTTTCTAGGGTCTACATACTCTGTGTCACTGTCTAAAGATCAAGAAAGTATTCTCTATGTATTGATCTTGCTGGCTAGAAGGGAGATATGCATTAACTGGGTTAAACAATCGTACCCAAAACACACCGATTAGCTAAACTTGATACTAAGGGTGTATAACTTAGAGATGCAAGGGAGGATCTCAAAGAAAAACAAGTACTGGAACATCTGGGAAAGATACAACCAGTTTAACACCAGGAGGTCCAATGATTAGGGCAAAAGATACAACGATGTCAAGTTGGCTATTGATATGAGTAGTCAAATAAAATAAAATCAAATAAAATCTTTAAGCTTTATTTGTTTTGTAAAAAACAGAATCATAAAAGCATTCATTTAAAAACGGTGTGATAAGAAATACCAATACAAATCTGATAGAAACATTAACAGAGTGACTAAAAATAGTACAATGCATAGAAGACTAAAAGTTTATCAAGGCCACTCCAGTCAAGACAGATTTATGTACATTAAGAAGTAAAAAAATAAAACTTTATACATTTTATGTTAAAAAAAACAGTGATTGCTCTTTCTTGACTGGCTATGTACAAATTATTCCAGAATTACATCGAATTCCTGAGCCTAACAACAGATTTTAAGTAGGTATATACGACTTTGATGACATGGGTTTTCTAAAGTTTTCAGTTTGTTATAGGTCACTCTGCACTTTTGTAAACCCCATGCTTTTAATAGAGGTTTCAAGAATGTTTCCCTCGGGAGCAGATAAAACCTGCAAAATAATATGCAATGAATGTTGGACTGGTGTGAGATGTTATCACACGGGCAGATTTCTGTATCCCCTGTCCAGTCGTTGCATTGCGGGAAAGTGATTAATCTGAAAAAAGTGTCCGTACGGAAACAGGTCAAAAGCATACGTGTAAAGGGGGATTGTTCTAAGAGCAAATACTGCTGGACCCCGCCAACAGAGTGGCCAATTGATTCTATATGACTGTGCTTTAGCCCTTTTCTACGAGCCATCTTTTACTGTCTAAGTGCTCGAGAACCAATTTTTTCAGAGTAGTTCTGGGCACAGCCTCCATGCCTGCCGGGTTTAAAAAGTATTCCGGGTGACCGATATCTTTAAGCATGTCTCTTACGTATTTAAACCATTTGATGTTATCAGCGCCATCTAAGCTGAGACAATCTTTAATAACATCTATGTTCAGACATGTCTCCGGGTTTACCCAAACATTATGCCAAAATAAAATAGGTGAAAATTTTATGATGTCCGAGATGTATGGGAGACCTAATTCATTATGGGCAACATATGTAGCTGTGCCCTTGGGGGTTGCTAGTAAATAACGAAGGACAACATTCTCAGAACGTTGAATGTTTTCTACATGCTCAATCCCCTAGAGGCCAGCTCCATATGTGCCGGTAGATGAGCATTTAGCTTTGTAAATCTGTAGAAGTGCTCCAACCAGTCTCCCTCCCAGTTTTTGGGCAAAGTTAGTCAATGCACCCATGGCCCTAGAGAATGCTAGACGCCTTGCTGTTGGAGCTGCCTGCCATGTTCCCCTTCTGTCAAAATTATTACCAAGGTAAGAACCTGTCTGTGTTCTCAACTTTTCTCCCGTCCAGGAGGATTGGGCATGATGTCCTTCTGGTCCTGGTTTCACAGGACATGGTATAAGTTTTGGAGACGTTTACACATAAACCTCTGTTTTTCATGAAATCAGTGAATTTTCCTACTGCCCTTTGCAGTCCTACCCTTGTCTGGGACATTATTGCGGCATCGTCCGCATATAGGAGTATAGGTATTGGGGACCCGTTTATTGTTGGATAGTCATGGTATACTTCAGTAAGATGTTGGCCAACCGCAATAATGTATAGGGTAAAGAGCAGTGGAGCTAAAATGCACCCCTGTCTTACACCTCTGCGTATCTGGAACTTCTCGGAGCACTCGCCCCTCCTCCCATAGCACAGCTAGAGCACTTGTCTCTCTGGCTGGCTGCTATGTCCTTGAGGGGCATGCTGCTAAGTGATAAGGAGCTGTGCTGATGGACGTGCTCTGTCTCCTGGTTCAGTTATCCTATACACAAATAGTGTTTCACAGTTCAGAGCTGTAAGGTAAAACCAAAGGTAAATTTAAAACCGATTCTGAAAAATACCACTTTTCTAAATGTTGTTATTGAAGCCAAGAAAAAACTATATTCTTAAATTTTTAGTACAGAAACTGAGCCCAATTCATTGGTGCCATGTTTCGCTTTTCAGAAGTGTTCAAGATTCTCCCAATGGTCAGGATAAATACTTAAGAAAAGTGTCTTGGTGCAAAGGGCATACATGAAAAAGAACACCACAAATTCAAGCGAGTTGTTCCGTGCCGCCGCCAGGGACCATAAACATTAGGTATGGAGCACAAGAGAAGAGAACAGGAGGCCAAGAGGATGACCATTTTTTACTTAATAGCAGTGAACAAGCACCTGCAATTCTGACAATATATAAATACCATTTGTCATGGGTGCTCAAGCAGGGGGAACTCAGTGCAAGCAGAAGACTGGATCACACATGTGAAAGCTCATGGTAAACGCCACCTTACCCACGACACACTTAAGAGAGATAAAGATGTAACTGACACAACCATCGAAGCAGCCTTATGGGGAACCCCATGGAAGGAGGGAATTGGTCATCCTCAAAGTTCTAAAGAAAACAAGAAGGGACGTGCCTCTGGAGCCAATGGCCTTCCAGGGTCACTATTCAGAGAAAACATGCAGTTCTGGGCTTCAACTTTAGCAAAACTGTTCACTGAATGTAGGCTCTTGGAAAAGGTTCTCGAATCATAGAGAGGAACTCTTTTCCAGCCCATCTTTAAGAAGGGATCCAATCTTGACCCAAACAACTATTGGCTCATAGCACTGTTGGACATTGAGGGCAAAGCATATGCCAGCATTCTGCTCCAGGAGCTCACTCAATGGGCAGATACAGAAGGCCTATTACCCTTCTATCAGACAGGGTTTCCAGCAGGAGATCAACATAATCGCCCTCTCTTACCTCACCCATCAAGCAGCAACTCAGGCATCGCTCGCTGTGTTGGCTTGTTTTATTGACTACTCAGTCGCTTTTGATGGAGGTGTCCAGAATATCTTATTTGGGTAACTGGAGGAGTGGAATATCTGCCCTAAATTACTCTATGCATTCATGTCCTTATACACGAGGACCTAGATACGAATAAAACTCACACCAGAGACAGCCACAACTAAGATCACCACAGACACTAGAGCCAATGGATTCTTCCATGTAAAGCTTATCGAAAACCGTTTAAATTCTTGCCTGATTTTGCTACTCCTTGTAGGCCCTCTCTTTGTATCTTTATAATCCTATTTCTGGTTCTTTTGGTTTTTGCTTTCCATGCCAAGATCTTCCTGCAACCCACTCCGTATTCATATTGTGAAAGTCTGCTGGCTTCCCATTTTTCTCTAGTTATCTTTTCTAAATAGTCATTCAACTCTGCTGTCTTATTTACTATATTACTCTCTATTTTGCTAGTTATCTCGCTAGAATCTGCATTCTTAGCATTCTTAAGGTCTGTGTCCAGAGCCAGCAGTTCCTTCTCAATCAGCTCAATAACTTGTTTATTCTCCTTATTCTTGTAGGATGCCAAACTTAGAATCTTCCCTCTAATCAAAGCTTTATGTGCATCCCAGGCTATTTGTTTTGTAGTTCCACTATTATTTAATTGAAAAAAAATTGCTTTGTCTAACAGTTTCTCAATGCATGTCTGGTCTAAAAAAATACTCTTGTCAACTGTTCACCTCTGCGGGGGGGGGGGGGATTAAAGTTTTTAACATCAGGCTAAGTTGTACCGCTGAGTGGTCAGAGATGTGAGCTGGGATGTGTTTGGCTCATTTTGTTTGTTCCACTAGGCTCCTACTAATAAGAAAAAAGTCTATTCTGGATGCATGTCCTAGCCTTTTGTTTTTATAGGTGAATCTGTGATTCTTATTTCTTTTCTCCTTCCACACATCTACGATTCCTAGGTCCTTCATTAAAAGTCCAACCCATTCTCTCATTTCAGGTAGATTAGGGAGATTTTTTGCTGGATACCGATCTTCTTTGGGGTTTAGGATAATGTTAAAGTCACCACCCATTATGATTGGTGTGTTAGTTGCTAGGAGATTGAAATATGGCTTTTGAAGTGGCTCGGGGTCGTCGAAATTTGGGCTATAGTATCCCACCACAGTATATGAGTTATTGTAGATTTTTGCACTCACAATGACCCATCTCCCCTTTCTGGGGTGGTGAGAAGATGGCGGCTGACTGAAGAGCTCACTCGCGAGCTCCTTGTGCCTGGAGAAGATTGCAGTATGGGGATTTTCCACCGGGAGAATAATATGAAAGAAGCACAGCGTTTTAACCGGCACTTTCTTTCTTTAGCACTAATCTCTACTACTCTATCAATGTACTCGGATCTTCTATCAGATCTTGGCGAACACATTCAAAGGGTACATCGAGACCCCTTCAGGAAAGGAAAGCACAGGAAAAACCCAAGGAAAGTCCTGATAAACTTCATGAGATATTCATTGAAAGAGCGTATTTTAAGCGAAGGCCTAAAGGCGGTATCTTACACTAAAGATGACTGGTCCTGCAAAATTAGGTCAGACATATCCAAAACGACCCAAGATAGACAATGGGAGTTGGGCCAACACATGCCGCAGCTAAGGGCACTTGGGGCAAAATTATGTGGAACAATAAAATGCTTAACATAAGAGATCCAAAGGAAGCAGAAGGACTAATAGAACAAATCAAAACGCAACAGGAAGATCACTCCCAAACTAAATGAAATGCATACTTCCACACGCCGGAAAGTAGCCTCGAAACCAATGGGAAATAAGAAAACTCAAATGGAACAGAAGGGCAAGGAGCTCAAAAGGGCAGATGAATGCCCAGAAGAAAGAAGACAAGGGAGGCTTCTCCAGGGTTGGGGGATTCTCAAAGCGCCAATGTTCACCAAATAAATGTAAAATAAAGTAAAATTAAAGCACATGGTGGGGAGCAAAATGGGGAAATAAAGGAAAAAAAGAAGTCCTAAAAGCAAAACAAGAGGAGTACAATGGCCCAGATGCAAGAGAGGGTGACCCAATTAGAGATGTTGACAGCGGGTAAGAGAACAGAAAAAGAAAAAGAGCTAAAAATCTTAACGTGGAACACAAATGGGCTGAGAATTAAAAAACGGAGAATGAAGATCCTGGAATATCTAAAAAAAACTGTGACAGTGAACTAATTATACTTCAGGAATCACATCTAACAAAAGAAGAATGGGAGCTGATATGTAAAACCTAAGGATGGATAAACCACTGTATTTGTACAAATTAAAATTGTAATATAAAGGGAGTTGCAATCATCTTTAAAAAATCTCTGAAGGCGGTGATCGAGAAAAGTACAGTTTTAAAAACATTGATTAAAAGTATTTAAATGTCATTCTCCGCTTGTAATAAATAATTAAAAACCTTTACAGATTCAATCAGTGAAGTACATTACAACAATAAGAAATTCCAGAGTTAAGAGTCAGTGTTTAAAGATGACTGATACATAGTTAAAACACACATGGAGAACATTTTATTCTTACACAGAGTGTACAGCACCAATTTAACTCTAGGTTTTTCCTGTGCCCAACACAGAGCTTCAGAAATTGAGCTATATTTTTGTAAAACACTCTGCGTCCAGGAATTGCAAGGCAAGGTATACTGGGCGACATTGTCTCAAACCCAATATTTTTAAAATAGGTATTACCCATCCTTTCCTCAGCTCTTTATAAAATTTACAGAACAAAACCACGTGCATTGATGATTGCATTGGTACATCATCACAGGGGCAGATTGACAACATTTTGGACCAGTAATTTATTTTGGGTAAGGTTATCAGATGATGGCATATATTCAGCCTGAACCATATCAGAACAAACATATCAAATCCACTCAAGTTAAACTTTAGATATGGTTGCATAGTTAAGGTGGTTCGGATCATTAGAATATGTTGGACTGAACATTTATTTACATCTATAGCTAATCTAAGCCCTTCCAGATGAGTCATGCACTGTTTTTTAAACAATTTCCTGGGAATCTCAGCTATCTGTAAAGGATTGTAGTAGTATCTTGTCAGACCCATGTCACATAGAAAAATGTTCACGTACGTGAGCCACCCATTCTTATATGCGTTATCAAGGCCAAGACAGTCCTTCAGAAGCTCCTGGTTAAATAATGTTTATGGGGATGACCAAATACGATGCCATAGTAAGACCGGTTGTAGTTTTACTATGCCAGTGATATACTGTATACCTAGTTCTATGTGGCAATTGAAAGTCGAAGTGCCTCGTGGAACTGCCAGCAGAAACCTTAAAAAGGCGTTCTCAACTTTCTGGAGAGCATCAACCCTTCCATAACCCCACACTCCAGCCCCATATATCGCCGTGCTGATACATTTGGCTTGGTATATTTGGAGCATCTCCACCAGTGGCCTCTTACCTAGCCTCTGCGTAAAATTAACCAGTGCCGTGGTGGTCCTCATAAAAAGCTATTTCCTGGCATTTATTGCTTGTCTCCACGAGCCCTTATCATCAATTAAAATACCTAAATACGGATACGTGGTAGTGGGCTCTAACTTTACATTTTCAATAAAAATGTCCTTCTGTTTCTTTCTCCCTGTCCCGCAGCTCATTACAAATGTTTTTTTATATTGAATTTTAAATCTAAGTTGGCCATGAAGGCGTGGTACCTATTGAGGGCGTGTTGTAATTCTATGGGAGTTTGTGCAATAATTACGGCATCGTCTGCATAGAGTAGGGCCGGTATTGGACGCTTCTGTAGCAAAGGTAGGTCCCGGCACCCTTCTAACATGGCCTGTTCAAGGCCATTTGTATAGACTGTAAAACGGACGGGGGCCAGGACACAGCCCTGCCTACCCCCCTCTAAACTTTGAACAATACCATAAGGTCCCCACCTATACTAAACTGCATCCTAGCCGTAGCATTCGCATATAGTTCTCTTAGGAAATTAACTATGGTGATCTCTATGCCCATCGTCACTAAAGCGCTCCAAAGTTTAGCATGATTTACACAATCGAATGCAGTGGTTAGGTCTACATAGGCCATATAGAGCTTCCCCCCTTTGCATTCACATATTTTCCCATTAAAAGAGTCAAGTTAAGGCCTTGCTCCGTCGTGCCCGGACCTTCCCTGAAACCGAATCGGAGATCCAACAGTATTTTGTTATCGTCCACCCACTGCTATGAGCGGTTAAGAACGATACGACCTGCCACTTTGCCCAGAGAATCTAATAAAGAAATAGGGTGGTAGCAGGCCTGATTCTGTCGATCTCCTTTCTTGTATATCGGACCAGGATTGATTCTGACCATGAGTCAATGAGCCCTACTGTACACGTGGCTTCTAGGACTCTGGTCAGTATTGGGGTCCATAGGTCCATGTTGTACTTAAAAAGATCGACTGGAACCCCTTCGGGCCTGGCGCCTTTGCCCTTTACTGGTCTTTAAAGCCTGCACAACCTCAGTTGGAGTGATGTCAAGAGCTAGAGGAAAAGTTACAGGGTTATTATGAGGACTTACCTTAACGTTATCTTCTATCACGTGATTCTCCTTAATATTTAATCTAAAAATCTGAGTTAAATGTTCCACCCAGTGTTTTTCGTCTACGGCAATTTCAATTATCGGCTTTTGCCTAGCTTCTGAAAGAAAGGGAGATGTAAAAACCCTCCAGAAAGCAGTACTGTCCTTATTCCTACAGCTTTTATGTAATTCTTTCCAGCTTTATTTTTTTAGTTCGGCTTTTCTTGATGTTATAGCCTGGTTATACGCTTTCCTAAGCGGACTGATTTCATATCTATCCCTTTCTACTTTGTGTAGGGCAAATTTTAGGTCAGCATATGATTTTGTGCAGGTCTTATTAAACCATCCTTTACTCTTGCCTTTCCTTTGTTTTTGTTGGACTCTCAATGTTTCCTTTATTACCTTTGTAATTTCCATAAAGCTACTTAAAACCTCTTGATGTGAGGTTGAGATATCCAGACATTTTATTATGGAACTAGCAGCCCGCCCCGGCTTTGCCCAGGGCAGAAGGGGGCTGGGGGCAGCATTTTAAGCCTCTGTGTACCCCCCCCAACATTGCCCAGTCCGCATCCCTCCCGCCTCCCGCCCCGACATTGGCCATACCGCCTCCCGCCTCCCGCCTTGATCCTTGTGCCTTGAGCCTCCCGCCCCCGGCCCCCCGCCCCGACATTGGGCATAGCGCCTACTGCCTCCCGCCTCGCGCCTTGCGCCTTGAGCCTCCCGCCCGCCTCCCGCCCCGGCTTTGTAACCCCCCCCAGGTCCCGACTTACCTCATCCGCTGCTCCTCCCTACGCTGGAGTGTTTACCTCTCCACTGCTTGACCGCTTGTCAGCTACCTCATCCGCTGCTCCTCCCCGCGCTGCCACTGCTCCTCCGCTTCTCGCCACTCCGCAGCTCCTCCCGGCGCTCATGTTCTCCCCTCTTCCTGTTGCTGGTGAACTCCGCTCCTCCCCTCACGCAGACGCTCCTCCCAGCGCTCATGTCCTCGCTCTTCCTGTTGCTCGTGAACGACGCTACTGCCCTCACGCATAAGTCGCGGCCGGCGCTACTTGCAAGGGACTACTTTATTTTTATTTCTAAATATTTTAAACAACGTTTTATTTTTATTTTTATGTAGCCTATGTCTTTCTGCTTGCCCTGAGGTTTTCTAAGATGTCTTGGGTGTTCAGATTGGTGGTGTAGTTTTCGAGTTTACCTGGCTCAAATGTGCAAGTTCTCTCTTTATAATAGTAGTATAGATTAAAGGAATTCTTTACTACCACTTTTGTGGTCTCCAATGGGTCAACTTTGTCCCATTTAGGAGAGTACCCGTTTATTCTGTCAATAGGTTTTTTTGCCCAAACTTTCTCTCCGACTTACTTTTTATCGGATTTGTGCAGACATAATATTGAAACACTGTTTGGAAAGTGATCACTAGTGGCATTGTCGTGTGTACTAAAATTCAGCAAATGGGACGCAAACCTGTTTGATGCAAAAATAAAATCTATACTAGTAGTAGCTCCTCTGCCATTAAAAGTTTGAGTGAGTGAAATTGGGGGTGACACCAGTTCATTAGCAAACGCCAATTCCAAAATGAATAATATCTCATTTAAACATTCACCACTTATTGCATGAGGGAAATTAGCTAAATTGTTTCTGTTCTCATCAATTAAGCAACATGTTAAATTACCATTATATCCACATGGCGTTAGATTGAAGTCACCCCCCCATATAACAAAAACATTTTGGGAACACTTATTCTGAATTTCCAGCAGGGCAAAACGGATTTCTTATAAGGTTATGATCAACTGGTCCTTGTGCATGTTATAAAAATTAACCAGTACATACTTGTCTTGTTTATTCGTGTTAAGAGTTAACATTTGAAAGTTGGGTTCAGATTTGGAAATAATTATTTCCTTAATCCCCAATAGATCTGAAGATATCGACTGTCAATCCTCCCTTGGCATCCCTGAAATATAGGGAATCACAGGTGAAAAGTAGGTCTTATAACCCTCTATATGTGTTACCGTAATGGCCCAGGTATCTTGTAGACAGAGCACGTTGAATTTACCAACAAAATCAAACCATATATCATTAGTGATTTTGGATCGCAGGCCCATTATGTTCCAGAATAAGATATTCAAAATGAATTCTTTAGAAATTCCTGTCCGTGTGGTGTCATGTACGGTCAACCCCAGTTGAGAGTCAACATTCTTCGTGTTCCCTGATGTTCCCTGTTCTTTCTCCATAATGGTATGAGGACTAACCCACTGCTAACTAACTCACTGTCGACAGAGGTAATCTGGGAATCAGATTGATGACTGATTTCAGAGTTTAAAGCCTGTAGGCTAAGATTGGAACAGGGTTGTCCTGGCGTAATAAGTTCTACCTGAGTCCTATAATGTGTAGATTTTAGCTGAACCAGTCAATCTATCTCTTCCAGGCCTGAGAGCGTGTTGAACACATTAGAAGTCAGAAGGTTATACCAGTAACTATGCATTTCTTCACCATTTCTGAACTTATTTTCTCTCACGGCCCTATGAGAAGGTGGATAAAAGAAACCGAGGGGTAATACGTTAATCCCTTCTATTGATATTGGATTGTTACCTTCCGTCCACAGGATTTGTTCCACAAGTGAAGGTGTTTTAAACGTTCGGATAACACAGTCCCCAGGGAGTATTTTCCTTCGATTGCCAACCCACTGAACCCTTCTCGCTATCTTGAACTCAGCAAAAAGTTGTTCAGTTGACCCTATCCTCTTGCCTAACCAGTGCAGTATTTTATTTCTTAACATTTCCCAAGTTTCCCTTTCTGGTGGCCCAATTTTGGTACATTGGTCAAGATAAATATATATGGGGTTGCCTCGGGTGGTAGGTCAAGGTGTTGGTCTATTTCAAATCTGTTGTGGTTTTGATCTGAGGGAAATACCCCAGGTTGTTGATGGACCTGTTGCATTCGAGTGGGATAATTAAGCCTAGTGTCTGCGACTGTCCTCATGTTGCTACTCTTCCTATCCCCATTCTCCACACTGTTCATGAATTTACCCATCGTATTCTGTCGGTAACAATCTTTCCTCATAGGTTTAACACGCTCCTTTGGGTTGTTTAAACTGGACGTTACAACCTCATTGCTATGAATGGTGTGAGAGTTTACTGTTATCGTGCTTGGATTCCTACTTTGGACATTATTACCACTATTCTCCTTTCTAGGGTCGATGGGTATAGATTTCATGCTATTTCCCTGCTTGGTATAATCAGTCTTAGAGGCTTCAATAAGGGCTAGTCTAGCACCCATTTGGTCTAGTGTGATTCGCAGGTAAGGTCTAGTCTTTCAACTAGAGCTGTTAGACTCTTAGGTCGTTACCACGTGAATCAGACCTTCTATGGGCTTCATCCTTGCCTTTCCAAGATCCTTTTCTTGACCCCGTTCTTTTTTCCCTTGCTTGCCCTGTTTTATTGCAGTGGGAACTATGGTCTTAGGTGTCTTTTTACAAACATCACCCCCTTCGGACTTGACGCTCGGTTTGTCTCTAGGAGTTGTTTTTTTTTTGTTTTCTCTGAGGAGGTTGTAAGGAGGAGTCAGAATCGCTTAATAGAATGTCCTCATAAATATATTGAATACAAGCATTAGAAGATGCATTAGGCTTTAACCTTGACCCCGGAGGCTCTAATGCATCGGGTTTCCCTAGTTCGAGGATAGTGCATGATGCTCCTGCCTCTAATGACTCTTCTACAGAGGATATTTGTTTGTCCAAAGCCTCCATTGACCCAGTGAGATAACTCAATAGAGTTTGCTGAGCCTCACTAGGAGTTCTCTTTACTGTAGAGGGCTTAGTACTTGGCAGCTCTCTTTTACCCATTGTTGGTTACTGATTTCAAAATAAGACGCCCATAATTAAATCCAGCTACCTTCCATTAAATACAATCTTAGAAGGGCCCAAGTTCTTTTATCCAACAGTAACGATAACCGGCAAACATGTACAATAATGAACAGTGGTATAAGTCTTTCCCACCCTAGACCACAGAAGAAAATTGCAGGAAGAACCAGGAATAATGATCAGAAAGGAAGAGTTACTTAGCCACTTACTGGTGATCGGACTTTGTTTAATCCATGAGAGAGCCAAGAGATTAGGCCCAGACCAGCCTCATCCGGGCACAGACGGGCAAGGACTTGGCCTGGGCTTGGCCCGGTGAGCACACATGCGTCCCGCCCTGTGGGGGCCCCAGCTGAGTTTTGAAGGACGGGTGAGTGACGTTACACGTCTCGCAAGAGTGCAATGCCCCCAGGGAAATGTAGTCCTGGGTGGTCCGCGCTCAGGGGGAGCATATGATGGCAGGTGAAGAACGTGGGCTCAGGGCCAGGTCCCTGGAGTAGCAGTAGCAAATGGTAGACAGCACAAAGAACAAACAACAAGGTATGGACATCACAGAGAGACAACATAAATAACAACATATCATTAAATGACTGCAGCAGTACATCATTAAATCTCCCCTTCTCTTTAGCCTTCCCGGCCTCCCCCTTCAAACCCTGTTTTGTTGAATACTCTCTAGTTTGACTTATTTTCAACATAAACTTTTTTCGCACGTGCAGTTCTGTGTACAGCACTGCAATACTCTTTGTGAAAGACCTATAAGAAAACAAGAGGAAGATTCAGAATATTTGTTTCTGGCTGCCCGCACACTAGTAGCTCCAGCTTCTGACTAAGGCCTTCAGGATCGAATCACTCACAATTTTTTTAATAGTTTGTCAGATTTCCCAACCAAGTCTGATAAGATTCGTATTTAATACTTACATCATTTATTTCAGTTTTGTTACCGGCTCTTATTCAATTTTCTCCTGAATGATGATTTTTTTAAGTTGATCCACCTTCCATCCTATTGATAACCCTTTCACATATCAGGCAAACGTTGAAATATTGAATCTCCTCTTTCTTACAGATTACAGTGATAACTTGAAAATGCATACCTACTTATGATTGTTCAAATATGATTGATCACATATATTTTTATCTTCTTTTTGCCCATCTTTGCACTCACTGGTTACTGGTTACTATGCCACTTTTTGCACCACTTTTCCAAATAATTTATTATATGTCACCATTGCCTCTAAATGTAACATTTTGCTACATGGAATCGTTACATTGAATTTAACTCTGACCGTCTCCATTACATGTGTCCACACAGATCCTTATTATTCCTTCTCATACAAAATCTCTCCTTTGTGATTCCGGTCTTATTCAATTTGGAACTGATCAGAGGCTTCATGGGTTAGAATGACGTCTTGTTATATCAGTGGCAGATCTTAGAGGTGAGGAGATATTAGCTTAAAAATAGGTGGAAAAGGTGTGATTTAAGTGTTTTCTGAAACTGAGAACTGTGGGTTTTGTCTGACTGCCTTGATCCAGAGAGTTACGGGTGGAATGTGCAGAATGAAATAAAGTAATGCTTCCAGGCATGGTTTTTATTCTTGATACATCCTACTGAAGGGAGATTTTGTTGCTGAGACTTCTTTGGTGCCAGCATTTACGACTCTTTGTATCTCTTAAGTCACTGCACTACACCTCTTTCCACACATGCGTCTCTACCGATGACACCACCTCACAGTTGTCCCTCGACCTTCTTCAGTCTGGAGAATATAAATACTGATAATCTTCCTTCCCTCCTCCATTTTCTTTGTAACTAGAGTCAGCGCTCCAAATGTTTCTTTTGACCTTTTAAGAACACTCCATGGAAACCTCTCTAGCCTCCTTACCCTTTTAGCCTTTACTCCTTCACGTATATGAAGAGAAGCGCTGTTTGTCTTGCTTCAATTGTTTCTCCATCATTTGGTTGGCTAGAAATTCACATGCTGCTGTGATTAAATTGCCGAGTTCCAGGCAGCTGTTTTGACCATAGCGGCCCTCCTCCACCAGCTCTACCTCATCCCCAGCTGGCTCACTCAGTCTTTGCCATAAGAACGGATCTTGGTTAATCCACTCCCTCCTGCTTCTTCTTGCATGTCCCATACTCCTCCATAGTCTAGTGTCAATGTGACCACCTCCAAGAGCATCAACAAATGACACTCAACAGTGGTCCAGCTCTCAAGTCCTCCTCTACATCGAGTGCACCATCTCAACCTGTAGCACAGAGGACCCTCCTAGATCGCTGTCCTTCCCAACCTCTTGGGACTATCACAGATGCAGGTCAAACCTGTAGCTTTTTCAGAGGTTATTACTGCTACTCCCCTAAACCCAGGATGCACTGAGCACAATAGATGGCTTTTACCCAGGAGAGAGGGAGCCCGATTTGAGAGCTCATGAAATTGCACCTTCTGGCGTTGCCCCACCCAAGTATGTTTTTTTAGTCTTTAGGGGCATATTATCAAGGAACTGCGTTAAAATTATCGCTGCTTTAGCGGCAGGAAACTGCCGCTAAAGCAGCAATAATGGAATTGAAAATATGCCGTAGAGAATTCTAGTAGAAGCCCATGTTAACCCCAGAACATTGGCTTCTATTGGAATTCTCAATGGCATATTATCAAGCCCATTACTGCCGCTTTAGATGCAGTTTCCTACCGCTAAAGCGGCGATAATTTTAATGCTGTTCCTTGATAATATGCCCCTATGTTATTCATTTTCAAAAGGGAAAATTTGTTAATGTGATAAAATCCTACTAAGATCCAGCATTCCCTTTCCGCATGTGTGTCCTCAGACTATCCATACTCTCTGTTGCTTTATATCTCCCTAATTATAAACAAGTAATATTTTAGTAGACCTATGAACTTGTTTTTAATCTTACATTTAAGTACATTAGAGTACATTTTTTTAAGTGTGCAGTACTATTTACAGACCGATCTCTGGTTTAAAATGGATATATTTGTACTCCTGTTGGTACTGAAACCTTCCAAATTAGATGATGTTTGTGCACTTCATTTTTCCTTTTACTTCACTCACTTCAATTTGTTAAAAGTTGCATCTCCCTGCATGAACATACACTGGCTTCAAAATAAATGTTATTGTGAGTTAAATATAAGGACATAATAAAATATGTATATATATATAAATACATATTCAAATAGCATATCCATTCATTTCCAAGGAAATCATCCGTCACTCGAACACGGGTATCTTTGATTCAGGCTTTTTTATTTATAAATTAGATCCATCAACGCGTTTCGGAAGTCAAGCTCCCTTGATCACGATGTTTGTACTGCCATTTCCGACTTCTAAAAATACACGAGCAGGGTAGTAAACAGTGCAAAAGGACAATCTAAAACCTGGTCAGACCGTTTGCTAATGTGGCGGCCATTTTAGCACTTGCAATTAAGGAAACTTTTGTACAGTAATAATGCAAAGATGCTTCGTGTTTAGGGCAGACGCCAATATCAAAATATCAAATATGAACATCCCATTATCATGTTTTTTACCATTTCAATACAAAGGTATAAAAACATAGTCTTAATATCACGCAAGTGCATGTAAAAAACAGTTTCATGTGTTCAAACGATAAGGATTCCACAATTGTCTGGGCAAGTGCCCCTAAACCACTAGAACCTTAAACAAGTATTCATAGGATTATTTTACAATTTCATATCACATGCTGAACAACTCATGTTTCCAATTGATTGCTTTCATTAGACCTCAAACAGCTGACCCAGTGATTTATCTAAATTCACCACTATAACAAATTGTTGTACTCGGAATGGGAAAACATTTCCTAGTAATGCAATTTCAATCAAGATAACCTTATTATTTTTTTCATAAATTGCTTATTTGTAAACAATAATACTATCTTACTGTAAACAACTACTCTATAGAATGGACAAAATTCGAGAGACAAGTAAAGTGCTAGTGCTTGAATATTTTGCATTTTTCATATGAGCTAACTCCTCCTCCTATCCATCGTAAAAGGAGTCACTCATAGATAAAGTGCTAATGCCTAAACAACAACAATAGCACTTTATACTATTTATGTAAACAATCCACTTCTATTGCACATAAAAACTTTTTAAAGTGTCAGTGCATAAATAGCTAAAAAAAGCATTACTCATTTCATTCCACTTCTTCAATGACGCTTCAATTTTACACATCATACTACCACTTATGTATTAAAAGAAGGGGAGGAAAAAATTAAAAAAACTTTTGTTGTCAATTAAAAACATTAACAATTCATAATTTCTGTATGCAGTTTTGATATGCTTGAGGTTGTTCTATCATTTCATTTAGTATCTAAGCAATCAGGTTAAGCATGTATAAAGATTCTCATCTACATTCAAACCCTGCGGCTCTTTGCTATTAAACTCTAAAAAAAAATAAGTCTCCAACTTTCTTAGTTCACCTTTCCTGTCACCTCCTCTCTTTTTCTTTGGGACCTCTGCAATACAAGAATATTGGAGGCCCCGCTGTGTTACTTTGGTGGTGTGACTCAAAGTGCCGTGCTACTGGGTAGGATCTGTCCTGATTGACAATTGCACGTCTGTGCTGCAGAATTCACTGGTGCACTGGTAAGATGGTACTACCAATATATAACTTAGGACACTGGCATTTTAATAGATATACTACATATTCACTTTTACAATTGATAGCACTCTTGACTGTAACTGTCTTATTAAAAGAGGTTCTAAAATCAGTGCGGTTCATTCCATGTTGACAGGCTTTGCACTTAAAACATCTTTTAAAACCAGGTTTCGGTTTCAGCCAGTCGGTGTTGCTTTTCTTTTTCGCTATGAACTTACTTTTTACAACTAGATCTTTAAGAGATTTAGATTTTCTGTATGTAATTTCGGGATTCCTTTTCACCTTTGAACGTAACACTGGATCATTCCTTATTAGATACCACTGTTTTCTTAGAATAGATCTTAATTCTTTATGTTTTGTATTAAATGTGGTTATGAATCTCGAAGTAACTTGGTCTTTCTGCGATTTACCTAAATTCTTCAGTTTCTGAGTTCTAGAAGGTTCAAATAGTATATTCTGTCTTACCAACCTTTTTGCCTTGCTGGATGGACCTTTAAGGATCGTATCTTTGTACCCTCTTTGAATAAACCTCTGGGTCATTTCAGTCTTAATGTTATCATATTGCTCATCACTGCTGCAAGTGCGCCTGGCTCTATAGTATTCCCCAAACGGAATACTTCTTAGAAGAGCTGTCTGATGGGCGCTTTCAGAATGCAGGATTGAGTTACCTGCAGTTGTTTTACGGAACACTGTAGTTTCTAGTCCGCTATCTACGGGAGTGATCCTAATATCGAAAAAATCTATTGTTTTTTTACTCAAATGCCCCACGAATTCCAAGTTCAATGAATTTTGGTTCAACTCCTCAATAAATAGGTCGATTGATGTCTCCGTGCCCTGCCACAGCACGAATACATCATCGATATACCTGACCCATAATAGGACGTATTCCGTCCAATGATCAACGGGACCCCCTCTGAGCACCTGTTCCTCCCACCAACCGAGATGTAAATTGGCGTAACTGGGGGCAAAACAGGTGCCCATCGCGGTCCCCCACTCCTGGAGGTAATGATCATTGCCAAAGAGAAAAATGTTTTTAGTTAGACACCACTCCATACTTTCAAGGATCATTCTATTCTGTGAAGCAAGGCGTACCGGTATCCTGTTCAAGACCATCTACATGTCTTATACTTGTGTACAAGGTTGAAATGTCTAACGTTAAAAGAACCATAGTTTCAGGGTCCCAACATATATCACAGATACATTTCAAAAAATCTGTTTAATCCCTCAAATATGAGGGGAGTGATCTGACAATAGGGTTCAAGATATATTCTATATATCGCGATGCGTTCTCAAAAAGGCTTCCACAAGATGAAATGATGGGCCTCCCTGGTGGGCTAGTGGAGTTGTTATGTATTTTGGGTAACAGATAGAAGACTGGAACCACCGGATTATCTTGTTTGATGAACTTGTGCTCATCCCAGTAAGCAGTCCATTTTCTTTCCAGTGGTCCAGTCTTCTATGAAATTCCACAGTCACATTCTCATATTTCCATGGGCTTATTTTTTTGTAACAACTGCCGTCCTGCAATTGACTCAGTGCCTCTTTCTTGTATTGCTCTTTCCCCCAGAGAACCACATTGCCTCCTTTATCAGAAGATTTCACTAAGAGTCCATCTTTCATCTGTAATTTTTTCACTGTCTTGTGAAAAAGTGCTTTCTTTGGATTCATTTTATATTTTCTTTGATTTTCCTGAAAATACAAATGTTTAGGTCTCTAGTTATATTTTCCCCAAACAGGTTTACATTATCTTTAATAGTCTGTGGGAGAAACTTTGAAGGAGCTCTAAATGGTGTGTGATCGCTCGCTTGTAAATTCTTATCTAGTTAAAAATTGTCTTCCTTCTCCAATTGAGAGGTATCATCCATTAATGTTATCATGTCCGTAATAGCTGGTATGTCATTGACACTTAAGAAAGTTGAAGGGGTATCTGACCCTGGTTCAACTTCAGACTCCTGGATGTTTGTTCGTGCGGCATGTAATTTTGTCAATTTTAATTTTCTAATGTACCGATAGAGGTTCATCCTGCTATTCGGATAGTTAAAATCATTTGTATCACAATAAGAGAGACCTAACTTCAAGATTGTTTCATCATCTTTAGTCAGCGTCACTGAACTCAAATTGATGATTGTAGTATCCTCATCAGTTATTTTCATTGTTTCTTGGTGTTCGAGCGCAAGGATCTTTTTGTTTGCCATCCTTGTGCTTCTCCTGTACCCCTCGCCTCCCCTTCATTGTCGTCTTTTCCTCGGCCCCTTCCCCATCCTCTTCCCTTTCCAATATGATGGTCTGACTGTTGCTCCATGATCGTAAAACGGAATTCATCAGTGACGGGTAGTCGTACATCATTCGGTCCTTTCCGGCTTCCATCATCAGATTCCTGTTCGGAGCCGGTTTCTGAGCTCGCATCACTTGGTATTGGTGTTTGTTGGACGGTTTGACCACTAAAGATTTTCTGACGTCTAGCCATATCGAACTTTTTGGCAAATGTATAGATACGCCCTGACTCGTAATCGATCCGATCTCTTATGAATTTAGTGGACTTCCAGTCCATGAAGCGTCTCTCATATTTCTCTAACTTGATCTTCAAATCAGATTTAAACTTGCCGATTCGGGTTTTATCATCGTGTTTGTCTAAGGTCTCATTAAGTTCTTTAAATTTTTCAACCACTTCCAGTCGTTCCTCCTCGGCATACTTAAGGAGTATTTGCATCATATTCTTCGAGCTAGCCGTGCTATTCTCAGCCCACTCTTCGAGCATTTCAACATCGGTATTCTCTGAGGAGGGGGAAATCATAATTCTCAGTCCTCGTGGGACACGACCCACTTCTAAATAACGGCGTAATGACGCTACCTCCCACCATCGTGAGATTTCCCTCTTCTTGTACTTTTCATAATTTCGTAAATGTTTGTTTAAATCCGGATTTGCAGCAGGGGCAGCCGCCCCTCCTTTCTTTGTAATTATTTGCACAGAATCTTCAAATAATTTCACAGCCTCGAGCTCTCTTGCTGCATTTTCTTCATCACTCATGGTTAAGCCTTTCAATACCCTCTCGGCACTTTCTCCCACATGCTACCAGCTTTACAAAAAGCGGGTAAATTGGCACTCCGTCCCGAGGCTCAATTGGAAAGAAAATTGCCGTTCCCAGCTCCCGACTTCCCAAATGCAGTGACCCGCAATTAGTGTGCGTAGAAAGTGATTCGGGTACACTTACCAAAGCTCTAGGATCCTCCGATCCCCGGGCTGCAGCAATTAACCACGACTCCGTTCCTATAGTTAGGGCCTAGTTTCCATAGGAAATCCACAACATTCTATTTGGAATAACTTTGGCGCTGATTGACGAATCATCGCGAAATTCTCAAAGAAGATGGCCTGCTCCGCTCTGCTCCTTCCCTGAAAATTCCGGGGTGATTTGTCAAGTGGAGGCGAGAAAAAAGGGGGGTCCCAAAACGTGTTTTCCCCATGCAATTTTCCATAGGGACCTTTAAGTGAGGCTACAGCCCGAACTGCTGAATGGAATTACACCAAATTTTGAAAAAAGGTAGAGTTTGGTTCACAGATTACCCTTTTTGTTAAATGGTGTAAATCAGTTCAGTAGTTCCTTAGAAAATCAAAAGTAAAATCATAGATATATTTGCAAAGTTGTACCGTACGCGTAATGTCCGAGGACAGTACGCGTACCATTACGAGCATAAGCTGCATGCTAATTGGCTTTAAACTGTCTGTCCACACTCCAAACCAGGAAGTGTTGGCAGCCATCTTGTGCTTCGGTAAAAAAGAAACACAAAAAACACGAAAAGGGGGCAGGGTAGAAACACCCTGACCCCCTAGGCCTGCTTAGGGGGTCCCACAAGGACGATAAAAAAATAGCATTTTTTTTAGCCCCCGGGGGGCCAAATCCCGGGGGAAATAAACTCTTTTTAAAGGGGAGCCCAGAGGGGCCTCCCAGCCCCAGGGCCCTCCACCCCGGGCTTATTTTAATAGGGTGGGGGGGGCTCTGAGGCCCCCCAGCCCCGGGGACCGCCACCACTGGGACTTTTTTATTTGTAATAATGGGGGGCCCAGAGGGGCCCCCAGCCCCGGGGAGCGCCACCCCCTGGGGCTTCCATGAAAAGTATGTAGGGAGCTCACGACCCCCCCGCAGCCCCGGGTCCGCCACCCTTTAAAAAAAAAAAAAACCTGTGTGGGGGGCTCATGCTCCCCACACACCCCGGGGACCACCACCTCCCCGGAGTACTAATATTCAAAATAGGGGGGTCCGTGATAGAGCCCCCAGCCCCGCGGACCACCACCCCGGGGCTTTTAACTGTTGGGAGGGGGGCCGCACAGCCCCCCCTCCTGGAGTCCTTGATGGCCCTTGGAACCGCCACCCCCAGAGCCGGCTCCTGCAGTGTCCTGTGGTGCCTACCCCGGGACACTGCTGTTTGCTATGGTATGGCGGGAGCCTCGCAGCTCCCACCCTACCGTAGCAAACTGCTTTAGTTTTCGAAAGAGAGAGCAGGAAACCTGTTCTCTCTTTCAAAAATCAAAGTGGATTGCTTTTCTGCATGGGGAGAAGCATGTTAGCTGCTCCCCATGCAGAAAAGCAATGCCGGCTCCCGCAGGATGCGGGGAGCTGGCAGGGACCGTTGGGGGCTTGGGCCCCCCCCACGGCTCCCAATGAGGAGGGTCAGGCCCGAGGGATGGGGTCCCCGGGGCCAGAAGTGGCCCTGTAGGGGGTGCAACGTGGCACCCCCTCCCAACAAAAAAAAAATGGCCGGCCCTGGGGGATGGAGTCCCCGGGGTCAAAAGAGGCCACAGGAGGGGGGCAATGCAGCCCCCTCCTAATTAAATGTATTTTTTAAAAAAGGCCCTTGCCCCGGGGGATGGGGTCCCCAGGGCAAAGTATGGCCTTGGGAGGGGGGGCCACGCGGCCCCCTTCCCTATTTATTCATTTTTTCAAATTAAAAATTGGGGGCAGGCCATGGGGCCCAAAAAAAGGGGGGCTAATCATCCTCCCTTCTTAAAAGTAAATTTTTTTTTAAATGAGATCGGGAGGAGGCTACACCCTCCCTGCACCTCTCTGCAAATGAGCCCCCTGGCGCATTTGCAGAGGGGGAACTAATTCCTCTTGCATACTGGGTGTCCCTGGGGGCCAACTAGCCCATCAGGATCCTCCAGTATGGGCCAGGGGGCTGTGTTGCAGAGAGGTGTAAAAAGGGGCGTGGTCTCATTACACCTCTCTGCAAAGCTGCCACCTGGAGCATACTGGAGGTTCCTCGAGGGCTAGTTGGCCCCCAGGGACCCCCAGTGTACAAGGGGAATTAGTTCCCCCTCTGCAAACGCGCCAGGGGGCTGCGTTGCAGAAAGGTATACAAAGAAGGCGTGGCCTCATTACACCTCTCTGCAACGCAGCCCCCTGGCGCATACTGGAGCTTCCTGGTGGGCTAGTTGGCCCCCAGGGACCCCTAGTATGCAAGGGGAATTAGTTTCCCCTCTGAAATCGCGCCAGGGGGCTGCGTTGCAAAGAGGTGTAAAAAGGGGTGTGGCCTCAGAACACCTCTCTGCAACGCAGCTTCCTGGCGCATACTGGAGGTACCTGGTGGACTAGTTGGCCCCCAGTATGCAAGGGGAATTAGTTCCCCCTCTGCAAATGCACCAGGGAGCTGCGTTGCAGAGAGGTGTAAAAAGGGGCATGGCCACAGAACACCTCTCTGTAACGTAGCTCCCTGGCGCAAACTGGAGGTACCTGGTGGGCTAGTTGGCCTCCAGGGACCCCCAGTATGCAAGGGGAATTAGTTCCCCCTCTGCAAATGCGCCAGGGGGCTGCTTTGCAGAGAGGTGTAAATAGGGGCGTGGCCACAACACACCTCTCTGCAACATAGCCCCCTGGCGCATACTGGAGGTTCCTGGTGGGCTAGTTGGCCTCCAGGGACCCCCAGTATGCAAGAGTAATTTGTTCCCCCTCTGCAAATACACCAGGGGGCTGCGTTGCAGAGAGGTGTGAAAAGGGGCGAGGCCTCATTACACCTCTCTGCAGCGCAGACCCCTGGTGCATACTTGAGGTTCCTGGTGGGCTAGTTGGCCCCAGGGACCCCCAGTATGCAAGGGGAATTAGTTCCCCCTCTGCAAACGTGCCAGGGGGCTGTGTTGCATAGAGGTGTAATGAGGCCATGCCCCTTTTTACACCTCTCTGCAACGCAGCCCCCTGGTGCTTACTGGAGGTACCTGGTGGGCTAGTTGGCCCCCGTGAACCCCCAGTATGCAAGGCGACTTAATCCCCCAACTTGGAACGTGCTAGGGGGCACTTTTGCACAGTGATGAGGGTAGGGGGCGGGGCTTAAGGTGATACGTGTGCAAACATGCCCTGTGGCACATTTTAGGTTGGGGAATTAATTCCTCTTCAATCCAGAGGTCCCCTATGGGCCAACTAGTCCAACAAGTACCTCCAGGAAGCGCCACGGAGATGCATTGCAGAGTGTTGTAAAAATGGGGCGTGCCCTCTGAACACCTCTCTGCAACACAGCTCCCTGGCGCATACAGTGCGTGTTTGCACACATGTCACCTCAGGCCCTGCCCCCTTCCTTCACTATTGAGCAAAATATTCCTCTAAAGACAGCGAACTACCAATTCTGATTTACTCACCTGTTATCAGGAGAGACCTCAGTGCTGCATCTTTCAGCCCACTACTGACACTGAAAGTAATTCTAACCATACTTACAGTAAATTGAATTTCCTTCCACAGGCTAACATTGACTGGTTTCACTTGGAAATTCTTCTAATATAATATAATATAATCCACATTTGTACAGCGCATAATCACCCGTTAGGGTCTCTAGGCACCGGGGGCCGTCAGGAAGATTAAGCAAGCTATTGCCCAGAGTCACATTATGCTGGGCTAATCTGCCGCAGGTGCCAGGGATCGAACCGTGATCCCCAAATTCCGGAGTCAGTTGCCCTAGCCTCGCCGCCACACCTCTTGGAGTGGAGTTTTGGAACTTTAAAAAAATCCTCTAAAATCAGTCCAACTACGAATTCCGATTTACTCACCTGTTATCAGGAGAGACCTCAGTGCTGCATCTTTCAGCTCACTACTGTTCCTGAAAAGTAACTTTACCCATACTTACCAGTAACTTGAATTTCCTTCCATAGGATATCATTGCCTGCTATATAAAATATATATAAATAAAACAAATATAAAATAAAAATAAAAATTATTACAATTTTAACATTTTTAAAAACATTTTTTCAATTTATATTAAAAATATGTAATGTAACTTAAAAAATAAAATATCTAAAAATAAATACTTCAATACAATGTAGTAAATCAGTATAAAAAATATAACAATTAATACATTTAAAAATTATCATTTACAAAACCTTTGAAATTCACTGAATAGACCAAAGGTTTCAGCCACGTTATAGTTAGGAATTTGCATTTAAAAAAACCTTAGAATTTCACTGAAAAAACCATAGGTTTCAGCCACATTATAGTTAGGAATTAGCATTTAAAAAACCTTAGAAATTCACTGAAGAAACCATAGGTTTCACACGTTATCGTTAGCTGGACATTCACTCATACAAAACCATTGAAATTCCCCCGTTATAGTTAGTTCAGCTAACTATAACTCGCGCGCCCGCAATGCACTGCTGATGACGTCACATATTACATCACTCATGACATGGTCAGTGACGTCACTCATGACATCACTGATGACATCTCAAATGACATCACTGATGACATCATCCAGTGAATGTGTGTCTTTTCTTTTGTAGTGGATCATGCTGGAGACCAGATTTTTCTGTGTTTTGGTGCAGTCTCATTATTTTTTCAGATGATGATAGTGGTGACATTAGTCTCTCTAAACCTGAAGGACCAGCTGATGATGATAGAGGTGTAGCTGTAATGATTTGTAGAATAGCACCAATTCAATCTGTGAGCATTGATCTTGTTATTAATGTTGATGATGAAGTGTGCGCATGTTGAAACAACACCAATGGAATACAAGTATGCATACACTGCTGGAGGTCTGACTCTCACTTAAGCAGTGATGGAAGTGGTGTTTCCTGCATGGTTGGGTCATCATATGCTGCATAGTTTATAAAAACTAACTGCATTGCAGTGCAGTATGCTTGATGCAGTCTTATTGTCTAAATCTCTTCTCTCATGTTGAGTTATATTATTGGTGGTTGTTCCAATGTCATGTCCATATAAATTGTTTGAAAATACTTAAATCCCTGAGGACCTTAAAGTTTGTGAAAGGACAGTGTCAATTTGCTCTTACCTGGTTCAATAATTCTCCTCCGAAGTAGATTGCCACAATTTCACAACATTGTAAGTTGGGTAGAAATCACTTCCATTCATGTTGGCATTAATACTGACTTGATCTCTTTGCCAGGAGAAAACTGAAAATTGTACATTTAACTATCAGAAGTATAGTTAAAATTTCCCCGAACAGATTTGAAAATACGGAAATGAAATAATGAGTCCAAAAATAGTCTTCAACATCGTCAATAGGCCAGGTCCAATGGTTTTAAAGACATAGGCTATATCTTTGTTTTCGAAGAATGGAAGATGGAGTGCAATAAGTCAACTGAAGGTGTTGGAAACTGTGTCTGCAGTAGTCAGTGGATCTCAGATCCACACTGTCCTGTTTGCAAGGCACAGGTTTCTGTTGCATTTATTAAGCACGCCTCTATCTGTATTCAGCAATGAACCACTTCAGACACAGACAATTTCCTCAACATATATAGTACCACAATCTTCACTGTATTCTGATCAATTAACATTAAAGTCAAACTCAAAGTCATTCCACAGCCGACTTTAGTTGTTCTAATTAAATACAGCCTGTTCCCAAGGAATGTGTGACAAGAGGGCATGAATGGAACAGGTGCTGCAAACAGCACACCTTAAGGGATTCACAAACTGTAACTCCACGAATGTCATCTATGGAATCCTCTGTCCCTGCGACTTGCTATATGTGGGCCAAACCCAACAGAAAGTCAAGGCAAGGATAGAGTAGAATACGTTGCCAAGTACTGGGAGCACCCCTAGTGGATCATTTTGTTAATCAATTACATTCCCCAGACCAAATGAGATGGTTGGTCCTTGAAAAAGCTGAGCTAGGCCCCAGAGTCGGTGATATAGGCTCAATTCTTAATGCGAGGGAGTCAAAATGGATGCTAAAATTTGATTCTATCGCCAAGGGGCTCAACGAGCAAGATACTAGCAATGCACAATTGGCATGTTTGGGCCTACGTTAATGAGTCCTTTTACCTTTTTTGTAACATATAGTGATTTCTCCAACAGTTCTGAATATCTGTTCGTAAATATGTCAAGTATCTGCACCTGTTGATGGGAGTTAACGTGTTTTCCAATTTAGTGACTTACGCTCACTCTCTATCCTCAATGTCTAATGTGTACTACTACTCCGTGTACACTTCGCCACTGATGATGACCATGTGTTTTTTTAACTTAATTCCTACCACAACTCGTCCCTCTCTGCTCATATGTTATAATTGTGTAAAGTTTCTGCATTTTTGAGAGGTGATCATGTTGCCTCAAGTTTAAAACTAAGACTCTTGTTCCTTTTTCAATTCCAAAATGTATGTGTGTTAATATAAATGCAATTTCCAATATACATTGTGTCACTGATTGTAACCGGGTTCTGCAACCTTAACCAGTTCCGTCCAAATGACAACTATTAAGATTACTTAGTGTGTGCATCATGCGGTATTGGAATACTAACACATAGTTATTAATTTCTTTGTTGCGCACAACATAGTGCACTTTGCATTTTGACATACATTAACTAAGTGCAATCTTCAATGATGCCTCATCCAAACCCTTGAAGTCTTGCAGTTGGGACTCTCTCCTATTCCCAAAGGTGTTTATGTCTTATACATTAATTTTAATTATAAATGTATATTTTGTAATTGACTGTTACCGTTTTATTTTACCTTAACCTGTTCTGTCCCACTGACGACTATTATTACACGGTTTTGCAATATCCGAAATACTTCTTCATTTATATTCACGCATAACACAACAAACTTCGTATTTTAGCACATATCAACCATGCGCAGTCTGCACTGATGCCTCAACCAAACCCCTGAAGTCTTTCTTTTCTGTTAAGCCACGCCCCCACGTCACGCCGTTTTCCGAGCGTGCACGCTTGAAGAGTTACCTTTTTCATTAACTAGCGGCCCTCGCAACAACAGCTATCTCAGTGGACGCCAGTCCGTCGAGCTTCAGGTAAGCCAGCTTGAGTGCTGATCCCCCATTCATCTAATAGACACACGATGGCGCCCTGGCCCCACATTGTATTTATTTTCACAGCCTCACTTTACCGGAGGCCTGTGGTGGTTTTTTCGTGCGATTTGTAGATGATGCCTTCTTTAGTCTGCTCGGGCTGTCTTTAGATGATAAGACATTTTGTCAAACCCAGTTTGCAGCCCGTTTTCATTATTTACATATTTTGCCCATATGCTTGTTACATTTATGTCCCCCCTGCCACTTGTTTGTAGACTAACAGCGTCCAAGTTGATCAAATTCAGTCCTATTTATTGTGCCCTTGTTACAAGTAGCAACTTGCATGATTTCTCAGTTTCCCGATTTGTATTTCCCAGCATCTGGTGAAGATCTTAGTATGTGCACTCTGTGACCTATTGTACTTAAACCAATAGGTTTCAACTCAAACCCAATGGGTAGCCGCAACACGAGGGATTATCCTTCTCCATGAATTTTGCGATCCACGTGACCCTTTGACAAGCACAGACTGTCGCTTCTAGTCCCTTTTAGCGCTCCGACAGTTTGATTATCAATTATCCTTCATTGTTGACACCAACATTCTGTTGGATTTTTCACTTAGTGTTTACACACTTGCTGCATCATTTTAAGTTTTGATATACGGGTTAACCTCCGACTGGTTGTTTGCTCCTCTTCAGATTAATTCTGGGCGTATCCCTGGATTTATTCCGATCCTCCATATTTACCCCAATGAAAGACGATTCGACGGTCCAACTAAGAAGGACCTGCACATCGCCCTTGCCGCTTTGTGTTCTTCAGTTGCACTAATAGTAAGTGCACCAGGATTAATTCATGATCTTTTTCTACTAAACATATCTGCCCCCGTATAACAGTCACCTTTATCCATTAGGTGAAGTGTCCTTTCTACCTCCCTGAAACTTTGGAGAGCCTTAGAGCCCCCTCTTCTCCCAACAGTTGGACTGTGAGAGTTGCCCCTCCCCGCCGCTGCACTCATGGTAAAAATTAAATAGCTCTGCCCAGCTCTCTGGGACTTTGTTTTAACTTTTTTGCCTCAAAGTCTGGTTTTTAAACACCGCCCTTACTTTCAAGGTACACACCTCCCCTCTCACACTACTCTAGTCCTGATGTAGACCCCAATAGTAAGGCTATAAACACCTACAGACCAGGGGTCGAAACATCGACTTTAGAAAATCTGCCATCACCCGTTCAACAGTGATCTATTAACTGTGACTCTATGTGTGATAAATGGTATCATGTTTCTAATATTTAGAGGTTACCTATGTGGTATATAATCATTTCTTTACCTGAATTGCCTGTGATTCTTTGTCACTACCTCCCAAATACCCTACCCATCACTAACTACCTTGCACTTCCCCTCCCCCTCACTTGGGCACCGCCTGTGCGAGTACCTATGAGATGGTCTCATGAAAAGTCATACATGTAAAAAAGCACCTTCTCCCATGTGATTAAATAACATTGGATGAAATGAATTTCCCTATGTGAATTTATATATCTCTAATACACTGGGATCCTTCTTTTTCATACTAAACAATTTGCTAGAAAGGCCAGGATTAAAATAATTACATGCTCTGTTCAGAGTGATAAAATCATAGAAGAATAAATGCCATAGTGAAATAGCGCATGCAGACCTGCTCAAGAACGCAGGATTTTTATGTCCAACAATGGAACTCAAATGGGAAGTTCCAGGCATTGAAAAGAAAGGCATTATATATTTCTCTACACCAACCTAAGGATATGTGATTTTGAAAGTCATAAAAGTGGAAGTGAGTAATTGGCAAAAGATTACTCCATGTAGCAGCCACATAAGATGTGGGTGTTCTGCTATATAAAACTGTGTATTCTATATCCTTTATGGACAAGAGAGTGTACAATGCTTCCGTTCTCGACATTCCACAGAGAAAGTTGTCGTCTCAGTTATAGACGAATTGAGAGAAGGGCTGGATTCCAACATCCCTCAGGCCCTCATCCTTTTGGATTTGTCCGCCGCCTTTGACATGGTTGATCATACCATCCTTCTTTCCCGTGTCAGGGTGGCGGGCATAGGGGGCCTGATGCTGGTTTGGCTCAGCTCTTTCTTGAGCGAGCGCACTCAAGCTGTCCGCCTGGCAGACTTCACTGCTTCCCCACGCAAGGTCCAGTGTGGTGTCCCCCAGGGATCCTCCCTCTCCCCTTTATTATTTAATCTGTACATTTTCCCCCTCATTTCTGCACTTCAAGAGATGGAGGTCAGGGTGTACAACTACACGATGACCTCCAGCTCATTTTTAATCTTTCTCACTCTCCTACTTCTGTCCACAATTTTCAATCCACAATGCTGTTTATCAGGGACTGGATGAATACCAACCATCTAAAACTGAACCCGGATAAGACCGAGTTGGTTCTTACCGGGGGCAGTCGCAGCCCCTGGTCTCCTTCCTTTTGGCCACCCTCTTTAGGTTCCCCACCTTTGCAGTCACTCTCTGCCAAAACACTGGGGATCACGGTTGATCAACACCTCACTCTCCACACCCAGATGAGTTCGGTAGTCTCCTCCTGTTTCTTTGTCCTCCGTACTGTCTGCAAAATTTCTCGTTTTTCTTTCCCCCAGCACTAAAATTGATCTTAATGGCGATGGTTTTATCGAGACTGGATTACGGGAACATCGTGTATAACGGCATCCCCGCCAACGCCCTTCGACGTCTCCAGTTGGTGCAAAATCAGGCAGCTCGCCTGATTTTTGGGTTGCCCAAATTCTCCCACATCACCCCCACACTAAAATCTCTCCACTGGCTACCCATTAAAGAACGGTCTCTTTTCAAATTGGGCTGTACAACATTCCAGGCCTTAGCCGGCTCTGCCCCTGCGTTTATTTCCTCTGCCCTTACCGTCTATCGCCCCAGCAGAGAGCTACGCTCCTCCACCAAGCTTCTCCTCTCGGTACCCCGCTTTAAGAAAATCAGGTCCGGCGGCTTGAAATTTTCTGTACTTGCCCCCACCTTTTGGAATGCCCTCCCCATTTCTGTGAGATCTGCCCCTTCCTACATCGAGTTCCGAAAGATTCTCAAAACTTATCTCTTTCACCAAGCCTTCCCATCCTAAATCCTATGTCCTTCCCCGGTAATCTCAGCTTCCTACCAACGCCATGAAACCGCATGGTATAAGTGCGCTTTATACATTTTTTTAAATTCAAATTAAATTCAAATTTAACCATCGTTATCTGTCTTGAAGTCAAATTGTACGGGTCAAACACAGCACTTTCATTTGTGAGGTGCCAGGGTACTTTATTAGCCTTTAACATTTGTTATACTCAATTCAACTGTGCTTTAGCTTGCATCTGAGCTTGTCCTTTTCACAAAACACTGGAGTCTTCCTTTAGGAGGTTATCAGCGCTATTATTATGCTGAATAATCCACAAATGCTTCCGGGCTTTAAAAGAATGGCTGAAATGATTGCAGAGGTGGTCAGAATGTCACTGACTATGTCTTCTTTTTTGAGAAAGTCATGCACCACCAGGTTGATGCAATAGGTCAATATACAGGACCCTGAAATAGTTTCTGTCTGACATGGACTTCACTATGTTAATGCCTTTGTCCATGGCAACAAATCCAATTCTGAGACCTGTGGGCAGCAGCCATTCATACACCTTGCTGTTAAATTCCTCCAAAATGTTTTCAACTGTATGTGATTTCTCCATGGCAAACATGGCCACTGTTGCATGCAAGCAATAAACAGGTAATAAGGACCAATGGGAATTTTAAAGACCAGGCTTCAATATGTTCCCTACAATCATATTACAACATGTATATCGGAGGGTCTAACACACAAAGTACGCTCAATGTGTCCTAACAGGCGATACGATATAATGGTTAGCCTGGCCGCCCGATGGTACGTCCCCGATTATGCCCAATGATAATATGTATGCACTTCATGGTTAGAGGCATTCAGTATACTTTATTGATACTTATTATTAGTCATAAGTATGATTATAATGTTACACCGGTTTGTCATCAGGGAAGCCTTGGCTGTAACCTTCAAACTTTTCTCTTTCCTCTTTTTCAGAAAAACTTGTAAAGAGGGAGCAGAACACCTAGTGACATCAGGTGACCTCTGTATCTTATTTTGATTTTTAGCACGTATTGAATTCACTATCACTTAATTGCAGTAGCTATTAGTAAATATGGTCCTGAAGAAAGCAACAACGAATCTGTCATTAGTTTGCTGCAAAATGACGACCACATAGAACATCCAGACAGTCTGTATATTTTTTGACTGTCACTGACAACTACTTTTTAACATTGGAAGGTTGGGTAACACCTGAATAAAGTTATAAGTACCCCCTATCCTATTTTACATTCACTAATTTGTCTTACTTTTTTAATTTTTCACACCTTTTGAGCACTGCAATATCAGTCCCCCAGTTTTGATATTCAAATCCTCAGAACTTGAGTAGCAAGACCTAAGTTAGAGCTCACTGATAGGCGGTGGAGCTCCTTCTTACATCAGGACCCCCGACCGTGATAGTTGATTGGCTATCCCAGTAGTGGTCTTGGTGGAATCCCAAATGATGAAGGGCGGATCCGTGTGGTGACTGATGGGCATCCCTCCTTGATCACCATGGGGATGATCCTTTTTTAGATACACATAGTTTGAGGTTCTTATAGGGTACCCTGTTAGGACACATTGAGCGTACTTTGTGTGTTAGACCCTCCGATATACATGTTCTAATATCACTGTTGCATGCAGCCAAACACTCTTAAAACATTCTTCAGGGACAAGACCTGCAGGTATCTTTTGCTTTACCCCCACAAAAGAGTTCCAGTGTGCTGTGATACAAATGTAACTAGTTACCTGACAACAGGTCCACATGTCTATCATCAAGTGGATGGTGTGAGGAGGTCCAGTGCTCACATTTTTGCCAGCTTCCCATTGTACAAAAGTGAGATGGATGGTTCCGCTCGTAGAACCCCTCCTGCCTAAACATGCCCATAACAGTAGCCTGGATTTAATTTTTTTCTTGGGCCACTGACACATGCTTTTGAGAAGTAGATGGTGGTGGTAATTTGGGTTGTGATGGGTCAGTCACTGTATACCATGGTGTCTCCATCTCACTCAGTCTTGTGCCATTATGAAGTTGCTAAGGTAGATTTCTGCTGCCACACTGCTGTGAAAAGGGTTGCTTTGTGTGAAGATGATACCCTCTTCTTCCTCATCATCACCTCCCGCCATGATTGGACTTGTAGCTGATGTTTCCCAGCTCTTCTCACCACCACAACCACATTCAGAATATTTTTAAGGCGCTCTTCCCACTTGATTGTATGGTGTTTTTTCAAACCTCCAGTACCATAATATGTACCAGACTTACCTCGATGAACATTTGTGTTGCAATTTCTGCATACTGCAATGTGCTACTCCTCTTTGCTAACTGTAAAAAGTCCCAAACTGAGGTGAACTACATTTTTACTGTGCCACTACCAATACCTGAAGATGGACTAGTGGAGGAAGGTGGGCGTGTTGTTGATTTATTTTCCCTGCTGGAGATCCGGGAGCCAATGATTCTAAAAGAGGAGGTTCTTGGTCAAAAGGAAGTTCAACCTTCTGTTTTGCTCCAACGTCAGAAACATTTATTATTGCTGGCTGTGGCTGCTGTCCACTTTGCACTTTTTTCTGAAATGATTGTGTACTACTTTGCAAAACTTGGTAATCATAGAGGCAATAGTGCCAATATTGAGGAATTAAGCTGGGTAATCTTTTTTAATAACCTTAAATCTGTTCCTTCGGGCCCACAGTATGATTCTAGTGAAATGTATTCTACCCATCATGGCCAGCAAGAAAACATAAACAATGGAGGGTCAGACTTAAGTGTCTATGATCCATTAAGTTCCTTTGATAAAGAGCCATGGTCGGTAGAGAAAGTTAAAAAAGTAATAAATAATATTAGATCAAATGGAGCTCCTGGTTCGAATGGAATCTCGAACATCGCTTAAAACAGGTTTTATTTCCGAATCATGGCAGGGAAGTATCATCCAACCAATATACAAAAGTGGTCCCCAAGACAATCCTGCAAATTATCGTATAAACGCCTTAACAGATGTGGAAGCAAAAATATTTGCTAGTTGTCTTTTGGAAGAACTGGAAGGATGGGCCCTGAGAGAGAATGTGATTCCAAATTTACAAACTGTTTTTAGAAAGGGAGAATCGACTAACACAACATTATTGGGCGATAGAGCCAAATATAGGAAACAAAAGTTGTATATTTGTATTATTGATTTAAAAACCGCCTTTGATTCTGTGCCACGAAATGTATTATTGTCGAAGTTAATTAATTGGGGCATATCTAACACTTTATTAAAGATGATCAAATTATTATACACCAATACATGGGTACAGATCAAAGTCAGTGACGGAAAACACACAACTTGTCGCCTTAAAACCAATATTGGCTTGAAACAAGGTTGTGTCTTGGCACCTTGCATTTTTAATCTTTGTATGTCTGATTTCCCAGCTCATTTTAAACATGTTAATGCCCACTCTCCTGATATTTTGGGCAAAGAGATAGAGGGGCAGATTTATGTTAACTGGCGCATCCCCAGGGATGCGCCAGTTAACGTGCGCCACAGTGCGCCACAGCTCCACCACCCATGGTGCGCCGCATTTATAATGCGGCGCACCATGGTGCAAAAACGGCACCGATGCGTGACGCATCTGTGCCGGAAATGTGGCGCATTGCTGGAGTTGCGTCGCAAGCGCGACGCAGCTCCAGTAAGGCTCGGGGGTACACCATCTGCACAATGCTGCATCAAGACCTATGCCTGCTTCAAACAGGCGCAGGGTTTTGACGCAGCATTGCCCTGAAAGTGACTGAGTGAAATCTCATAGATTTCACTCAGCCACTTGCAGGAGGCGTTCCTGCGCAGGAACGCCCCCCCCTGCGCAGGAACGCCCCCCCGCTGCGCAGGAACGCCTCCTTATGGCGCAGTGCTTTACAACGTGACGCATCTCCTAGATGCGTCACGTTGTAAATAGGGCGCATTGTTTGCGACGCAGTTGCGTCAAATAAAGTGATGCAATTGCGGCGCAAAGAGGCGCAACGGCCTCATAAATCTGCCCCTAAATATCTACAATATGCCAAAGACACCATTTTATTAAGCCAAACTGTTATAGGATTAAAAAGATGAATAGATTCTTTTAACCAATATGTTACTCAAAATGGTCTAAAAATAAATAAAAAAAAGACAAAAATAATGACCGTGGGAAAAAGTAAACTAGTATTAAAAGAATGTAATATCAAGGGTTTGGTCATTGAATGTGTAAAATCGTACAAATATTTAGGAATCACATTTTATGATAGTATGTCTTCAGGCAGCACTTTAATAACCTTGAAGCTGAGGGAACATCACTATCATTTGCTTTTAGAAAATTGAGAGATAAGCTATTATGCCCAAATTATGACCATCTGTTGAAGGTTATTAAAGCAAAGTTAATTCCATCCTTGGATTACAGATCCATTTTTTTTTCGCGGCAAAGAGGCGAAAATTCTTGATGACATTAAATTAAGGACATAATCAGTTTTTAGGATTCCTAGATATATTACCCGTATAAGACTAGAATTTGGTTTAAAAAACAAATATTGTCCCGACAATCTACATTTTTAAAGACTTTATTGTCATTGTCTCGTGCTGAAGTGTGTTGGCATGAGATGATGAGAAGTGAATATGCGAGTAGTTGGCAAACATACTTAAATGAGTGTCTACATAATTTTGATTGTCCAAATTTAGAAGATGAAGTCGGAAGTAAAGTGGTTTATAAAAAATCAATCAACCAATCAGCTATCTTATTGTCAACTATAAAAAATAAAGATGAACTAAGGGAAAAAAACACCTATGGTCAATTGCTAACTCCTTTGGTAAACTGGTTCCACAACCTTATTTGTTGTTTCATTTAAAACCGTTAATTAAGAATACATTTATGTTATTACGGTTGGGGAGATATCCAACTAAAGATGGAATACCAAAAAATGAAAACAAGTGGCCCTCCAACCTATGTAGGTTATGTGGTTCTTGTGAGGAAACCTTAGTGCATATAGTAACTGTATGCCCAAAATTGTTAGAAGAGTGAAGACAATCTTAAAGTCTATTTTTAGTGAATTGGGAGTAAGATCTTGTAGAAACGCCATCATTCCATGTTATAGTGAAGCCACCTCCCCTCTTATTTCCTGATTTGTTAGGTTTATTTTTATGGCTGAAAGGAAACTTTGTAATATAGACAATTTAAGTGAAGATATTTATGCTACGAAAATTATTTTAAAAGCTGCAATGATTTTCTTGGGTTATGCATTGTCTTTAAACCATAGTTGTTAGGGTTTGATAGCCCAAGTGTGTTTTTTTTTATATCAATATCAAATGTTTTTAGGGATAGTGTGGGCATTCTGAAGTCTGGCTAAAGTAAATTACTATAAATGCACTTTCTAACGCAATTTTACCATGGTTGGTTGTTTTTTATGTACCATTTATTCTAAAGTTTATTTGGTATATTGACAATTTTAGCTGCTAGCACAAGGCACCTTACTTTCTGCTGCTAAAACTTTACTAGCTTAACTGTACTTTATTGTCAAATTTGTCTTAAATGTTATTCTTTTGTGCGTTTTTTATTTCTGTATTTCTTATTGTTTTAAAGTATTGTATATGCTGGCACAATGCATTTTATTTTTGCAAATTGATTATTTGCAGTCAAACAAACTATGTTAGGGCTTAGCTGTAGATGTTAGCTTAGATATAAATGTACACTGTATCTGCATATTTTTTATCTAATTTTGTTTTAGAAATTTACTTTGCTGTTTGTAATGATTTTAAGTAATCAACAAATAAATATATTTACTTACTTAATTTGCAAAAGGGACAAATACAATTCAACATCAGTACTCGTCTGCGTCGACATGATTGCAGTAGCTGCCTCTCTGACAGACATTGTCCTGGGCTTAGGTTGGGGTGGTGCTGTTGATTCAGAAGTGCTACTCCCAGCTTGCTCCCCGGAGACCGGAGCAGCAGGCCAAGTTTGCCAAAACAGGATCTGGTCGGAATGACAGTGGTAAAAAGTTGCTTCTTCTCATTGGCCATTTTCTTGGCAGCATCTGTTTTGGGGCCATCTTCTCAAAGCTCTCATTTTAGTTGCACCAAGCTGCACAAGCGGTAGTTAGTGGATCACTGGCATGTGACTGCACGGGCCTTATGTTGTGCACCTAAAAGCAAACAAGCAAGAAAAACATTTAGGGGCCGATTATGATGTCGGGTGCAAACTTTCCGCCCATCACCGACTCGGAATCCAGACTGAGTGACAGAATTGTTGTCGGCGATTCTGCCTGCAAGATTACGATGTGACCAAACACTGTTCGGTCGGATTGTTATTGTTTACTATGGGAGCTTGTGTCCGCCCGACAAGTGGCCGCAACACAGGCTCCCATGGGGAAATGGGACCCTGTCATGGGCACCCCACGGTGCCTGCCACACAGTGCTGGGTTCTCTTAGGTTACCTCGTGGCCGTCAACTGTAGACCTCAGAGGCAAGGGGGCCCTGCAAAGGGCCCCAAATTCACTTTCTCACAACCTTTTCATGTCAGACAGGCCGACACGGAAAGGCTGTTGGAAATCGACATCATAATCCTGAGGTCGGAAACGCTGTCTGTAAGATGTTGGCATGGTAATTGATGTCCTCTTTTGTAAGTGGGCACCCTGCACCAGTTACAACAAACTTAATGGTGATTTCAGAGGTCTTAGATAACCTTAGAAAGCTCTCCCAGTGGTAGCTGTGGAGAGGAGCCTCCAGGCTTAGTCTAGAATGTAAAGCAGCTTGTTTTTACCAGAATGCAATCTTATATGGACACATTAAGTGAAAAAGAACCACACAAGGTATTTATAAAAACATGTATTTGTTATTTAATATTCTCTAACACATACAAATATCTCCTACCCAGAGATAGACACAATGCACAAAATACTTTTCATAGAAATCACGTAAATACCACGAAATACACAGTGCACCGGGGGGACCAAACCATCTATTGAGAAAATGGTATAAGAACCACAACCCGAGTCAGGATGATGTTGAGAGAATGTAGAAGTTCTGGGGACCCAAGGAACCACAGAGGTGAGAAACTAGGAACCCCACAGAGAACGTGTGCAGTGTGGGAACACAATTGCATGCTTCGTAGAAATCAACGTGTAAGTCGTGGTTGGAATTTTAACGATTAAGGACCCTTCCCAGTGCACTCTGAAGTAACCCAGTGGAAGACAGAATGTTGGAGAGCCACCCCACCCGTGTATACCTTAGTACCTATGTTACCTACACCAGGGAAGCCTAGTGCATTGGTGTGAAGTGGTTACGGAAACCACTGTCAAACCTAATGGAGGACTTCAGAAAAGTGCCGCTGCTGAAGAAAGAGAAAAATTCCGGTGGAATCCGAAAGTGGATTCTAATTGAAACGTACCTCCATGCAAAGGAGACAGAGTCTGTGTCACTCAAGAGTGACCATGAGATCTGGAAGTCGAAGACCCACCGATTTCGTGAGTTGAAGAGGAGTTGACAGTGACCTTGATTTGCAGCTGTGAGAACCAGGCAATGCTGAGGAAGATCAGGAGTTGTGCATGAGATTGCCCCTGTCAGTTGTCAAGTGCTGAGGGGTCGGTGTCCAGCCAGAACACCAACAAGCCTTGGCAAATGCAACCAATGCAGAAGTCATAGAAGGTGCAATGGTGGGACAAGCAAGGTCCAGGGGACTTACCACAAGCAGGGGAGTCAGGGCAGGCCCGAGCAATCAGGGGAGCCCAATAGAAACAAATATGACTCCCAGCAGGACCCACAGGCCAGAGGCACTGGAGTCGCAAGAGGACCTCGAGCGGCTCACCAAAAAATGCAGGCCATGATGCAAACAATGCAAAGTGTACAAAGACTTTGGTCACTGTAGATGCTTGAGATTGGGGCTACTTTGAGTCCGAAGATCTTGGTTTAAAGAAAGCCAACAAGCCTTTGCAACTGCAAGTTGATGCGGTACACAGGTGTTCGGTTCCAGAGGCTCCCAATAGGGATACTGGCCTCGAACTTGGTGAGAGGGCAGGCCTCAAAAGCTGAGGAGAACCACCACCTCTGTTTCAGAACCTTTCAGAGTCTGTAGGAGCGCAGGATCGGCAGACTGGTCAGCTTAGTTGTGGTGCCTGCGAATGCAGGAAAGTGATTCCTTCACTTCAAGGGAGATTCCTTCTGGTGTCTTGGATGCCCACAGCTTTTAGAAGGTTCCTGTATGGTGCACAGGCACAGACAATGCAGCAGACTGGAAGGGAGATGAAGTCGAGCCATAACGAAGTCCAGCGAAGTCCAGAGTGCCCAGACGGTAGAAGTAGAAGTGGTGTCTGACTGGAATCTTGTCCCACAATGAATCTAGGGACCCACCCTCAGGTAAGCCCTTAAGTACAATAAAGAAAGGGTTGGGACAATTCAGGGGACCCTCCCAGGGGAGGGTCTGGACAGGGAGGAGGTTACTCTCATGTCCTTTGTCTAGTTTCACCCCAGAGTGGGACCCAACTGTGCCCCTCATGCAGACTGAGTGGTATTGGCAAGCACACCCACCAAACCCCAAAACACTAAATCCTGTCTGGGAGGTGGTCACACCTCCCTGTGACATGATACCTATTGTTCTGTCTTCCTCTGCTCAAGCTTGGCTCAGCATCAGGAGGGCAGAATCATGTCTCTGGTCGGTAGCAACCATTTTGCGCTGTCGGGGTCTAGAAGACTGGCACTAGGCACACTAAGAGCCTAATGGAGGGCTCTTCCAGTGCCTGGAATCATGCCTCCCCTAACGGAGGGCTCTTCCAGTGCTTGCAATCATACCTTCCACACTGTTTACAGTGTGGGGTATGATTCCAACAAGATGATAAACATGATAGGATTTGTTTCAGACAATTTCAAGATGGTTATCACAAAATTACGCACTGCCCCACTATATAGTATATGGCTGTTTTACTTACAACCCAGGAGAATGGACTCTGTAAGCTGTAGGGGTGTCCTGCTTATGCAGGGGCACCCTCACACTTAGAACCAAGCACCCTGCCTTCAGGATTGAAAAGGCCTGCTATAGGCATGACTTAAAGGGTTTGAGTGTAGTGACCTTAGATATATGAAACCTATATCTTTAGTAAAAGCTGCTAGCACCAGCTTTCACAGGCTAAAATGGCAGGCCTACAGCTACAGTTTGAATGGTCTTTCATGGGTGGCATAATACATGCTTCAGCCCATGGTGGGTCTCTGGGGTACCTTTGCCCTGGGTTCCATAGCACGATATACTAGGGACTGATAAGGGTACCGCAGTATCCAGTCTGCAATCTGGGATGTACCTAAGTACTGAACATAGCAAATTAAGGGAGAAAACATATTGACTGGGGTCCTGATTAGCAGGATGCCAGTCAGACTAGTCAATAATAGCTTAGCAGCAGGCAAAAAAGTTGGGGTAACCATAAAAGCAAATCCTACTTTCCTACACTGTCCATTGGAGAATACGATGCGGTTCCGACTGACAAGAGTCCTCCGAGAGCCAGTCGGAACCGATTCGGAATGACTGTGTGGTTTACCTTCCAGCAGCGAACATCATAATCAGTCATGCAGATTATTTATGTTTATGTTTATGTTTAGGTGATTTGTATGGCGCGCAAATACCCTGAGGTGTCTCGGCGCATGGGATTGTTAATCGGACAGACAAACTCTGAAGGGAAGTCATTGATTAAAGAGCCAAGTTTTCAGATGCTTTTGGAAAATAGTAAGGGTGGGACTCAATTTGATGGACAGGTATTCCAGAGCTTAGGTGTAGCCACTAGGAAACGTTTGTCTCCCCAGGAAGACGTTCTGGTGCGTGGGACTGGTAAGAGACAGGTAGAAGATGAGCGGAAGGATCTGTTGGGGGTATAAATCAAAAAAGCATTCCTCAGGAACCGTGGTCCTGAGTTGTGAATGGCCTTCTAGGCAATACAGACTACTTTGAATTTAATCCGACTTCTAACACGCAGCCAATGAAGTTGACGTATGACCGCAGTGATGGAGTCGTATTTGGGGATGGCGAGTAGGACTCTGGCTGCCGCATTTTGGATAGATTTAAGTTTATTTAAGACCTGTTCTTGCGCATTAAGAAAATGGGTGTTGCAGTAATCCAATTTGGAAAAAATGAGGGTGGTTATGAGGGTTTTTCCTGCAGATGCCGGTAGGTGTGGGAAGTAGCTTCTTGATTTTCCTTAACATATGAAAGGAAGAGGAGACCACTGTGTTCACGTGATGATGGAATAGCAGTTTGTCATCAAACATGACCCCGAGGTTTCTGACCTTGGCAACAGGTTCTGGGGGGGGGGGCAATTTCGCTTAGCCACCAGGTGGAGGACCATCCAGTGGAAAGGTTGCCAAAGGTCATGACCTCGGTTTTGTCCGAGTTTAATTTTTAGCAGTTACTCGACATCCACCATACCATAATTCCCCATCAGTATATAACACACATTATCAGAATGATAGAGAACTTTCCTTTATGTTCAATATATTCTAACGGAGGAAATGAAATGATATATCTAAATAACTGTTTCGCAGCTGTGCGCCTATGGTGGATCGACTGAGGAAAAATGGGAAAAAATAATTTACAATAAAAAACAAAATACAATTAAACGAATAATAACATTAAATCATTCAAATATAAAAAAATTAAATAAAAAATTGACAATAATTGAAATTATCCTCAAGCATCTTCTTAAACTGATATCTCATCCTTCCATGCAAGGCTCTGGCAAAGGCACACTGGCTGGACGCACAAAATGGCTGCCAGCCAGTGCCACATGGTCAACAACAACACTGAGCAAGAAAGGATGGGGAACAAAGAACACATACAGGCCTATGGCAAAAGCATACTGACTGCATACACAAAATGGCCACCAGTCACATGTATTTGTATTTGTTTTTGTATTTACATTCATAAAGCGCACAGCTAACGAACAGAGTCTCCCTACGCTGGACATGTGGAGGCTGCAACAGCTGAACAGAAATAAAGACAGGACTACAGAGGAAAAAATAAAAAACAAGGAGGTCAAATAGAATCACTAAACAACAGCATCTGTAGATTCATAAGGAAGGCCAACAATGATTGTCAATTTCTGAGGTCCAGCAGGAGGACATTCCAGAGCCTTGGGCCAAGACAAGAGAAGGAGCGACCCTTCATACGGGCCAACCAAAACCTAGGAACTGAAAACAAGGAGAGACTCGATGAACGCAATCGTCAAGCCAAAACTGTGTGTAAGCAGGCTTTCAATGTAAGAAGGAGCAAGGCCCCATTTGACGCGAAACATGTATCAGAGGGACTTAAACTCAATATGCTTACTGACTCTAAACCAGTGAGGTTGATGGACTAGAGGAGAAGAGGAAGCAAATCTCAGCAGATGAAAAAGAAGACAGGCAGCAGCATTCTGGATGACCTGAAGCCAATGTAAAGAGGCCTTATCAATACCCAGATAAAGGACGTTACCATAGTCCAATCTGGACGTCTCCAGGGCCTGCAACACAGTTCTCTGTGCTGCCAATGGGATCAACCATCGGATTTTTTGATCCATCCAAGAACAGCAATGCAGGATGAAGAAACCTTGGAGACCTGAGGTTTGAGAGAGAGCTTTTTTATCAATAATAAAACCCAAATTCTTGACTTTTGACACAGGAGCAGGTGCAGGGGCTAAGCCATCCGGCCAGTGTTGGATACCCCACAGCTCGAGGTTGTTACCCAAAATCAGCAACTCAGTTTTAGAGCCATTAAGCTTCAAAGCATTATTGGTCAGCCAGGCAAATACATTCCTCAAACCACACTTCAATAAGGAAGGATCTTGATACCAAGCAGCAGAAAGGGAGTAGACAAATAGAGTATCATCTGCATAAGAGAAGATAATCAGACCCGAACTTTCCGCAATGTCAGTCAAGGAGCGAACATATAAATTAAAAAGTAAATGGCTCAGAATGGAGCCCAGAGAAACTCCAGAGGTTAGCTGTAGGGTGTGCGATCTCACATTGTTAGCAAAGACCAGAAATGTATGCTCCATAAGAAAGGACCTCAATCCAATAGGCTTCAAGGCGTTCTAACAGAATGGAATGAGATTAATAAAGGAAGGACAAGAGTATGCTTCCACACCTTTGGTACCAAATCAGAATTTGAGGAAGTATTATGTAGGTCAAGAATCAAAGAGAGGACTGTGTCATCTAGCAACTGAGTATGGAGGGGGAAGGTGGTCCGCAGGAGAACCAGACTTAATAGAGCTCAATGACAGTTTCAGTGAAGGTAAATCCAGGAGAGGCCAAGAGCTGATCTGTTCAGAGTACTCAGGTACAGGGGTCTGGGAGGAGAGTTCATGAGACCCTGGCAAAGAGGCAGTCGGAAATGATATGCTCCCTTGTTGAACAACATCCACCACAAGTTGAACGATATCAAAAAACAATTCTAACTCATTACAGTAGTAGAGAGAGTGAAGGGGACGGCAGAAATGCACTGGTGGCTGAGAGTTGGTTCACAACCATAAACAACGTTTTTTGGCAGTGCTGAGAACTAGAGATCTTATTTATGAAAAAAGTAGCACGCGCCAATCTACATAGAGCATATTATTTCTTTAAAGCACCCAAATACTCTAGCTTAGCGTCAGCAAATAAAGTTTCCTCTGTTGCCTTTCTAGCACTTTGCAGCACTTTTTCTCTTGTTTAAGAGAATGAGTAAACCAGGGCACCGGGCGATGTGTCCTGATCAGGGGTTTAGAGCCAAGAGGCATAACAGTGTCAGTGGCCGAAGAGAGCCACAAATGCATATTAACTTGAGCTAAGTCAGGAGATGAGCCAACAACAATGGTCACAACAACCAGTGATGTCCATTGTGACCAAAAGGCATTGCCTTTGGCCACAATGGACATCACTGCCCTTTATACAAATACTAGCAGCCTGTCCCGACCTTGTCCGGGAGCAACAGGCTTCCCCGACCCCCGCCCGCCCGACATTGTCCAGCAGCCCGGGCCCCCGCGCGGCCCGTCCCCCGCCTGCCCTGTTCCCCGCCCAGCCCGTCCCCCGCCTCCCCCGACATGGGTCCCCTTACCTCAGCCGCCTCTCCTCCCGCCTGTCCGCTGCTCGCACCGCCGCTGGCCTGTCCGCTGCTCCTCACGTCACCGCTCCTCCCCCGCGCCATGTCCGCTGCTCCCTTACCTCAGCCGCCGCTCCTCCAGCCTGTCCACTGCTCGCACCACCGCTGGCCTGTCCGCTGCTCCTCACGTCAGTGCTCCTCCCCCGCACCATGTTCGCCGATCCTCGTCGCGCTCGTGGACGCCGCTCCTCCCCGCGCTACTGACGTGAGCATGCACGTCACGGCCGGCGCTACTTCGGAGGGACTACTTTTTTTTTACTGTAAATTTTTTAAATATCGTTTTACATTTTTTTTTATATAGCCTATAACCATCTACACACCCTGACGATTCCAACGGTGTATAGGGTGTGTGGATTGGCGCTGTGGTTCCCGAGTTTACCCACCTCAAAGGCTGAAAGTTCTTCCTTTATTATAGTATTATAGATTCCTCAACATTCTGCCTTAACCTGTATCAGAAATGTACTCGATCAAAGGCCGGCTCCACATAGAGTACCTACGGAATTTATAATACAGCTGCTAACAATTGCCATGACTAAGAATTTCTTCGTTTTCCTAGACAAGTATTATGTCCAAACGAAAGGCGTGGCGATGGAGGCAAGCTTTGCCCCCAATGTGGCGATCATATATATGAGTGAATATGAACAACAACACATATTTAGTCAAGACAATCCTTTTGCGACCCATATATCACTTTTGACACGTTATATAGACAATGTCTTGCTTTTCTGGGAAGGGAGTAAGGAACTTCTCAGCTCCTTTCGTGAATGGCTAAACAACTGCTCGGACGATATCAAATTCACATTGGAAGCTGACAGTGAGTCGGTCAGTTTTCTTGACATCTTAATTAAGAGTGAATCTGGTAGGCTATATACTAGTCTTTACAGAAAAGCGAGTGAACACAATACTCCTTTGAGGTACATGAGCCACCACCTTTGTAACCTCAGGGACAATTTGCCATTTGGCTAATTCCTGAGGTTATGTAGGGCCTGTACTAAAAAGGAGGATTACTTTGATGAATCAGCCCTATTGATTGCTAGATTGAGCGAACCAGGATACCCACTTACACTTCTAAAAAAAGCACGAAAGCGTGCATGGCACAACCACAGGGAACATTTACTCATACCAAAAGAAAGAACCACCAGTGAAGATCGCCTGGTGTGTGTAAACACATTTAACACCAAAAGTAATGCCATAAAAAAGACAATTAACCGCCACTGGCATTTGGTTACAGATGAGTTGGGTAATATACCACCTCCCTTACATGCTTTCCGTATAGGAAAAAACATTAGGGATACCCTGGTCAAATCATTACTCCCTGTGGGAGGCAACGTGAGACAAAGCACTTTGTGGGGGCTCCCACCTGTGTTAGGGCATAAGAAATGCGGAACTTGCAAGGCCTGTTCAATGACCGTAGAATTAACTACGTTTGCATACAATAACCAGTTACACAGTCTGAAACAATTCAGTAATTGCAATACGTCTGGTGTGATATACGCCATCATCTGCCCATGTGGCTTCATGTACATTGGAAGGCAAACTAAAAAATTAAATGTTGTATACTTCAGCACTGCAGCCGCATTCGTTGCAATGTACAGGGTGCCCCACTTGTAGATCATTTTTCAAAGTTTGAACATGCTGCTGACTCTCTAAAATGGTGGGTTATTGAAAAAGTAATGCCGAACCCCTGAGGGGGTGACCTGGGGAGTATCCTAAGCCGTAGGGAATGTAGATTGATATATTCTCTGAATACTGTATTAAAGGGGCTCAATGAACAGGAGGAGATCAGGAGACAAGTGTCTCTGTTAGACCTGTAATTATAATCCTGTATTTGATCTGATTTGTAATTACAACAGGTTCAACCTTGCTATTTCATTCATAGTACACAACTGACCTGTAATAAGGCTGACTAACCCCTCAGACTGTGCTTATGTAATGTTTTTTAGTGTCTGTTATGTACGTTATATTGCGTGTACATCTTGTTAAATTGTTAAGTATGGACTATGTATGATATGTTTTTACAATTTCCCCTACGTTTAATTGTAAAATGTTATTCATCTATGTGACCCGACCTGTGCACATGCATTCATGCAAATTGAGCCATGGCATGATAATGCGCGTAGTGAATGGGGGCAAATGTGGATGCCTGAGCATACGTGGATGCACAACATAAGGTTGCGTCCATCCTTATTTATTCTTCCACTAAGTTCCTGTTGAAGTATTTGGTGGAGATTATTTTCAGTTGGTTTGTGCAGTGCTTACGTTTTACATGGATCAATTACCTTCCTCACTATGTATGTGGCTAGTATTGACATTGGCGTTCTTTCGCTTGTTGTTTTTTCATGATGGTAAATTTTAAGATGTGCAATTTTTAAATCATTCTGCGGCAAAAAAAGTATTGAAATATGGCATTTGGTTGGTCGCAATATTTTTTTCATACTATTTGGATGAATTGCGAGCTTGGGAAACCGTAACAACCCTTATAGCCCAGGCGAGTCTATCTACTAGCTCTATGATGACGCTCGACGGCCCGAATGGAAACAAACTTCTGCGTTTGCAGTGTTACACTCAGACGCTGGGAGGTTGGCGTGTGCAGAGACCGCGACTAAGAGGTAGGGTAGACCCTGTTTGTTAATGGCTATTTTTCCACTTTGAGTAACACGACGGTGTGTACTCATGGGCATTACTTTGTTCTATGTGGAACTCTATTGACACTTTGAATTCAGCGTAGAATACGTTTTCTGAAACTATTGAGCCATGGCGATTCCTTGATTTCTTGAATGCCTGTAACACCTTCCTCTACAAGGTACAAACCCGTTTTTTGCTTTCCCCATAATTGCAATCCATTGAGTATGACGACTCTTTGATATAGTTGGTAAAAAATCTTTACTACATTTCAGGTGAATTTTGGGTGATCTACGTCCCACTCCCAACCTCCACTGGACCACTAATACTTCTTGGGTACCAGTGTGCTTCGTGTGGAAGAGCCCTGGAGATTAAATAACATAACGCCCATCAGGTGTACCCACCGAGCACAATTGATATTAGAAGGTATGTAGGGAATTTATTCACTACCACATTAGCAGTATATCCTTGAGGTGCTCCTAATAGAGTGTTAATGTTTGTTCTTTTGGTTAAATTATATACCCCTTTCCCGGTGTGAGAGAGTCCACACACGGTTGAAACTTCTGCGTTCTTCCCATGCGGGTAAGCATTGTCCCGTATGGGTTTTCTTAGAGTAATCAACGTTAGTGCAACAGATTTATCATTTCCCTAATTGTTTTAGGGATACAAAGTATACCAAGCCTTGGTGAAATTGCCCCTTCTCCCCTTGTCCTGATGAAGACTCGCACGGCCGAGGTGTAACTTACCCGTCGGGCCACTAGACGAGTCGAAACGTCGACGCTCACTCTTTGACCTCACCTGGACCTTGGTCTATCCCTAATTGACGTGCCTATTTTGGAATTCATGTCCGATTTATGTATTTGAATAATTATATATATGAATAATACAATGGCCGGGTGAACTCCTGGACGGTGATTTTAAAACCGATCCCCTCCTTGTTTCTAAAGATTGTAAATAATTTCTTGTCACTATCTTTTGATCCTTCTTTTATCTCTTCAAAGCACCTACATCACTTCTAATCACGTCTATCTGTGCACGTTCCCTCTTGGGGCAAACTCACCTATAAATGTATTTTTGTATTATTGTGAAATATTGACAATATTCGATTGATATAAAAAAAACTGACATTGTGAATAACATACAAGAACTCTTTTGATAGGCAATGAATTAAAATTGCTTGGTAATAATTGAGTCTGTTGCTATTTTTCGTTCTCCTAAGGTATTTATTACAATGAGCTGTTGATTCATTATATGCTCTAAATGTTTTTGACTTATTGACTATGTATTGATTAATGCAACGTTAAATTGAGGTCCAGGATCATTGTTTTTTCCTAATGAAATCCCAATGCACCACCCCCAAATCCGAAAAAAATGAGGAATCTCAAAATAACCCCTGCAGTAAATTACCGAATCGCAAATTAGCTAATCGGTAATACCGAGAATTAAATCAGCCCCCGGAAATACCAAATTGCTATTAAAAAGTCTCAACGATATGCACCAAAAATCGCAAATAACGAAAATGCACCAAATCGCTATTTTCCATGAGCAAAATAAGGGGAATCTCAACTAGGAGGTAAAGCTGGTGGAAGGAATTAAAAAAAACAGACAGGTGTATACAATCTGCCTCTGGAGACCCTGTATGTTTTCCAAAATGGCTGACCTCTACGTGCTTGCTAGGAGGATGAGAATCAACGCTGCTGCACAGCGCAGGAGGAGGATCCAGGACTTGGTTTTCAGGCTGCGCATCACATTGCTGGGCCAGACAGAGGAACTAATCTATGACAAGTACAGACTGAATTGGTCAATGATCATGCACCTCATTGCTGACCTGGAACCACTACTGCAGCATCAGACCCGTAGGACCAACGCCATCCCTGCCCACGTCCAGGTCCTATGCAGCCTGCACCTGCTGGCGTCTGGAAGCTTCCAGGGGGTCATAGCAGAAGCCGGAGGCGTGTCGCAAAGTGCACTTTTGCGCTTCTTCCACAAATTCCTAGATGCCATGCTGATATTGATTCATAACCACATCACCTTCCCCACAACCCCACAGCAGTTGATCCGCACCAAACAGGACTTCTACCAGGTTGCACAATTTCCCCACGTGATAGGATGCAAAGACTGCAATCCTGTCCCCATCTGTTCCCCCTCAGCCAACGAATACATCTTCCGCAACCGGAAGTCCTATTACTCCATTAATGTGCAGGTCGTGTGCAATGCCAAGCACATCATAACGGACATTGTAGCACAATTTCCTGGAAGCACACCCGGCACTTACATATTCTGACACAGTGGTATCCACAGGCATCTGCACAACAGTGAATTTGAAGAGGGACACCTACTAGGTACATACTAATGCCGCATCATTAACTCCATCCTCACATATGTAATTGTATTCATGTTGCTAACCCTTTGCTCCCCACCCTGCAGGTGACAGCGCCTACGCCTTGCGTGAATATCTCCTCACTCCCTACCTCAACCCAGCAACACCTCAGGAGCATGGTACAACGCAGCACATATCAGTACCAGGAATGTGGTAGAGCAAACCTTTGGCATCCTCAAGAGTCGCTTCCGGATACTACACAAGACAGGAGGTGCCTTGCAGTATGACCCGGTGACCTGCTGCCGGATAATAGTGGTGTGTGCCATGCTGCACAACATTGCCACAAGAAGAGGGATACCAATATAGGTGGACGAAGATGACGACTTCCGTGCACAGCAACACCCCCCCAACACCAACAGGTACACGTGCCTAACACAGCTGAAGGTCAAAGGAGGCAGACATACATCACACTACATCACTTCTGAGACACGTAAGAATGAGCCATCACAACATATTCTGGTCACTTGTCAGGTGAAAATAAATTAAACGTCTACATGACGCAGACTAAAAACATAGGTGAGGATACATGTCCGTTGTCATCACAGGAGTATCTTGTAGTAGTGTAGGTAGCCCATGGTTACATTACCATGGCCAAGGACCCTATGGAACATGCCTATTTGCACTTCCCATGTACACCCAGCCTCCTGTCGCGTGACTCCTCCACATCACCACGAGGTGAGTCAGTGGCTGTGGAGCTGTGCGAACTGCGCCTCCTCTCGCTGGCCTCCGTCACAGAACGCTGCTGATGTTTGATGCAGCCTCACTCCCCTCATCCACTCCCAAACTGCTGGCACTAAAAGTCCCAGACTGCAGATGCTCCACTGCAGTGGTCACTTGGCCCAAGGCCTTTGCCACATCTCCACAGTAATGGCCCCGGTCGACCTGCAGGGACACAGACCTCCGTGACAGCACAGCTGTGCTGTTGCAGAGCTTTGTGATGGCCCTAATGGAGGCATTGGAACAGAGCAAGTTCTGGCTATGCCTCCTGCGCTCGCTCTGTTGCCCTGCAATGACTGCACGGGTGAGCTCCTGTAGGCACAGTTTTATGTCTCTGTTCCTCTCAGCAACGGCTGTGGTCATCTCACGCACAGCGTCTGTCATGGTGCTCATTTTGTTTGCCAATTTTGCCATGTTTATGTTGATAGCACCCATGTGTCTCCCCTGCAGGCGCTGAATCCGCAGCATCCATGACTCAACCACACCATAGCCGTGTGTTGGCTCCTCCGATCTCTCTGCAGCTCTTCCCAGGGGCCTGCCCCGCTGTCGGACTCGGGCACGTGCTGGTGTTTGAGCTGGCGGAGTGACAACTGACTGCCGTGGAACAATTGTGGCTGCTGGCCTCTGCTACGTCCCCATCACCTGTAGAGAGGGGACATTTGCCCTGCAGCTTGGTGGTGTTGCCCGCGGTGGTGGTGGTGGTGTTGTCCGCGCTGGTGGTGGTGGTGATGGTGATGATGATGGTGGTGATGGTGATGGTGTTGGTGGTGTCGTGGCATGACGTCTCTGCGGAGTCTCTGCATCAGTCCCTGCCGGGGTTTCTGATATTATGAGGCCTCCGCTGTCATCTGAATCCAGGAGTGATGCATCTGTGTGTGAAACAGTGCATTGTTATTATTTTGTCTTGATGTATATGTGTTGCATACTTTCAACGACATAAATGACATATTTGGACTGACTATTGGCCCTGTACTGCTGGTCTCATTTCATTAACATTGGGGATCATACATGCACACTTTGATGATATGACTACAACTCCCATGATGCAACACTTTGGTGAGGGTATATGCGTTAGGCACTACTACATGTGCACTGTGATTTGCCTGGGGGAATGGGCAGGGATAGACAACACGCTGCGTATCTGCACTGGCATGCATCTTACCTTGTTCTCCTGCCGCAGCGCTGGAAGTGTCCAATTGGGTGACCCCCACAACTGCTTCAGGCTCAATGGCACTCTCAACGAGGTCCTCGAGGGCTGTGTTGGGTGTGACATTGGATGTTCCCCCTCCTGTGCCAGCTGCATCCTTCATCCTCTCTGCAATCCTCTCCTTCGCCCTTTTCCTGCGGTCATACCACCTCTTTTTCAGGTCGTCTATGCTGTGGTGGGTGACTCCTACAGCATTTACCCTCTCCTTGATGCGCATCCAGATCTTGCGCTTCTCCACCTCAGGCACCTTTAGGGACAGTTTGCCAAACAGCCTGTCATGTTTGCTGCTCACCCCCTCGATTAGAAGTTCAAGTTCTTTGTCAGAAAACTGCCTCTTCCTCTTTCTGGGCGTGTCCTTGTTCTGGGGTGCATCCTTCTCCATCCCGGAATGCAGTGGAATAGCTGGTTTATGGTATCACTGTTTCTCTCCTCAGCTCCTGTGCTCTGCCTCCTCCTCTGAGCTCCTCAGGGCACTGAATGAAGCATGGGCTGGGTTACTTCCTGGTTGTGATGTCATCAACCTGCTTCCAACGCGACCTTTTTTTGCGAATTCGCTAATAACAAAATCGCAAATACTGATTCGGTATTTGTTAATTCGGTATTTGCTATTCTTTATTTTAGACTTTCCCTATCTTGTTTTTGGTATATTTTACCGATTTTTAGCGATTCGGTATTAAATACCGAATCTGTTGATGCATCATGGAATGCGAGTCCTTATTTGCAATTCTTTATTGTTCGCAAATAAGGACTCGTTTTACCGATTTTTTATGCATATGCCCAATAGTGAATGAATTCAATATTGCATCTTTATTAAAAACATGGAGGCAATGTAGTGAACTGTGCATAATTTTTCCTTTATAAAAGAAGAAAATTGACAAGCAAAAAAAATAGACCCCTACTGAAACTGCAAGCCATCCACCACAATAAATTTAAAAGATGGAATAAAATTACAAATAAAGCCTGGCGCATTCCCCCAATCAAACAAACAAAATCCTTACACACCAGTTTTTCAACTTACTGGTGAACTCTAAAATTCAAAGTCCTTAACTCCAATGGTATACATCCAGCAGACAAGGAGAGTGATCCTTCCAGCTCTAAATCCAGATGAATAGTGACCAGGAGATATACAAGCACTGGGAGGAGCCTGCTGCACAAGAACAGGAAGATGGAGTCATTGGGGCATTTCCTTTTTGTTAGAACAATAAATACAAAAAACTCAAGAAAAAAAATGCTTTCCGTACAACAACAAAAAAATCCCTCCAACGGCCAGTTGGAGAAGCAAATCCACTCAAAATGTCTCTGAGCTGCATCTAAAACACAAAAGCTGATGAGCGCTCCATTTACAATCTGCACTACGTTGGCGCTGTAAATGATGTCCATCTATGAGACCATGCTATATTCCAAACTTTGTCATGATGCATTTCAACGGAACCCTGGCCTCACTAATTCCAATCCATACATCCAACATATCCAGTCATGACAAAGATATATTATTGATATCTTCATGATTGAGGGGATATTTAAAATCGTTAAAACTTTTTTTTATTCCTATTTGTATTGCCTGTTATTGAATAATGAAGTGTTCATCATGACTGTGTAGTCTCAAAAAGACCCAATTCTAGTTGTGTTTAATTGGTTGTCAGTCAATAGCTAAGAACTGTGTCGCCTCACCGCTCATGTTAACGTAGCATGGTCTCTAAGGACTGTCTGTCTTTTGCATAGAAAATCCACTACAGGCACAGACCCGCCCGAGATAGGTTCGATTGGAAAAACAATAACTGAAGGCACTTTCAAACCCAAAGACTGGTCAGATTCTAAGATTACTGCATAATCTAATCCAAACAGCATGCTCAAACCAACATTTTAGAACTCCTGATTTGCAACTACTTTACATTAAAGCTTTTTAGACCAATGTCACATGTAGACACTCGAGTTTACATACCTTGAACGTTGCTGTTCCTTCATTCACTTTAAATTGAGCTATTCTATCATTTGAAATGAAACATGAAAACAGAAAACCCCGATCGGGTTGGCCCTGCAACTATAAACTAACCCTCTCCACAACTTGACATACTGTGATCTGCCACGTTCTCTTCTCTCCATAACCGTGCATGCCACCCATTGTTGTGTAACTACCCCCTTAAATACTACTCTTAAGTGGAACACTGGCTTGTCAATCAGATCTTAGTAACTAACATTTAAAATGATGGAGCTGGTCTGAAACAATGAAAATGATTTAGGGAATCTCTCCCAATTCAATAGCAATGTAGTGTTTAAATGTCATTCTTGTTTTCAGGTTGCTCACAAAATCACAACAAGGGAACGTGGTGGGGGGATACCACTATAACTTCTTACCAAATTAATAGCAAAGGCTCTTAGTAACTCACATTCAAAATGATAAAGTTGTTTCTAAACAATGAATGAATCTGTGTATCTGTCTTCTTTGAAAAGAAACTCTCAGAGTGTAAGCAGTTAATGTATTGCCAAAATTAAATGCTTCTGAACAATGTGGAGGTATCCCTTACTCTCGACTTATGTTTCTAATACTGTGATGACAAAAATCCCACTGTTGAAACGTAACAGGGATTGTTGCTTAAAATGATTTCAAAGTCAAATGCTTTTGTCATTCTCTGGCCTCAAGCCCCTTTGTACCCGTATTTGCATTGAAAGGACCGAACCATTCAGTTAACCTTAACCTAGCATGTTCAGGCAAAATCTTTAGTTATATCACAAGACAATGTAGAGTCCCAATTTCTTTCTCGTTTCCCGATTGCTAACAAAATCAAAAAAAGGGAGGGGGAAGAGGGGGATATCCCCCAAAATGTTTCCAAAATTATTAACAATAGCACAAACATTACAGCCGAATACATCTACTTGAAACATTAACTCTGTTTTTGAATGACTGAACACGTCTATGATCTGTCTGATTCAGAAGTTATACAACAACTCTCACAAATTGTAAGCCTCCTGCCATTGGCTCACCCTGTGATGTCCACTATAGGCTTTTCTTCTCATCAAATAGCTTGGTCAGCTAGGCCCTCTGTCCTAAGTGTCTGTTATCACAGTCTAATTGTTGTTCTAAAGTTATACAAGTAGGATATAGCATCAAATGAAATCAATTGGTAGTATGTGTTTGCACATACCTCATGTTGGTCCGGAATTGAACCCCCTAATTCCTATTGATCTATAGTTTGAAATATTTCTCATACTGATTGCAAGTTCCGGAGTCCATGTTGACTCCGACTTTATCAGTTCTAAGGCCTTGAACATTCAATGTCACTCTTAGTCAACTGCCATGTAGACCTTTTAAATAAAACATAGGGGCATATTCTGAAGAACTTGTGATAACCATCACAAAAGTAACTTAACACAGCACTCAACATCGCAGTATATAGCGGGTAAATTACGCTGTGTTAACTAAGTATTTACAACACAGTGTTGCCATGCGATAGTCAGCAGATAACGTGTCAAATGAGCGCGTGAAAATCAACATCACGCTGCAAAAACGCTAAAACACGGATGCAAGAAGAGCTGCGATGAGGCCAATCGTGATACAAAAATCCGCGAAAACCAGCAACAGGCCTGCAATTCACATGCGTCAGGTGGGAAAAATCACCATCAAAGTGGAAAAAAATAAACAAACGAATGCCAAACAACAGCGAAGCACAATGGATGTTGCTGGAGCAACTAGGGTGGAGAAACAGAACCCCACAAGCTCCCCGGAAGACCAGCCTGGGACTTTGGGCTCAGGGAAGGCCAAGGAGAAGAAGAGTTGCAAGAAGCGCTTCAGTCCACAGTAAAACAGGATCCTGATAACGGAGGTGGTAGAACACCATCAATAACTATTCATCACCTCCATTGTGTCATTGGCAACCAAAAATGAACTATGGCAGTCCATTGTGGACAAGGTGAATGCAGTGAGAGTGCTGAAGAGGACAATGAAAGAGGTCAAGAGACGCTGGAATGATGTCAAGCGCAAAACCAAGCTGAAACTCGCCAACAACCTAAAGGGAGCAATGCAGGCAGGAGGTGGGAGTCCTGCACCACAGAAGGAGCGGGACGATATGGAGGAAATGGTGTCCACAGTCATCAGTGGGGAGACAGTGGCAGGAGTAGGGGGACCAGACACTGCTCAACATGACCAGACACTATAGCACCAGGGTGAGTAACGACCAGGGACTGGGGGGACGGGGGGAGATGGGCACAATGGCACACTTGTACAATTGAGCCGAGCACATCTGCGGACAAATCATGCCCCAGCCCCCAACCCACACCAAGAGACCAATGTACCCAAGTATGTAACATCTCAGTGCTGCATAGGCACAGAAGTCAAAGGCACTTCGCATGAAATAGAGAAGAGGCAGCAAAATCAGAGCTGCAGGGGTGTTTCCCCAAAAATGCAGCATACACACATAACATGCAGAGCACATCAACACTGACAACAATGTGGTACAAACCGCAACACGTCCACAACAGAACACAGGACACAACTGGAGCAGACTGGGTGTAGACACTTGCCAATCACATTGGGCATTGCATGCAAATGTGAGTTGATAATGTACAAGTACAAACACACACACGTCATCTTGTCCAAATGTCCACTGTCCCCCATCAAATAGACAGCTCCTCACAAACAGCCACAATGTACACTGACATGCAGTCTGTGTGAAAACATGCAAATAAAACAGGTGATGGACCGAATGTGGTGAGTGTGTGACATTGATCCACATTCGGTCCATCACCTGTTGTGTTTGTGTGAAAACATGTACAATGCGACAACATACATGTGTGTGGTACTGAAAATTCTGGACCCGTGTTATAAACATCGTCGTATCATGACGATTTTGGTATCAGCAGACCGAGAATGATTAGAATACTATGCACAAGCATTTTCGTCATATTCGGGTGATGAAATTACCCTGGAATCAGAGTTTCCGTCCTGAACCCTCGGGTTCCATTTTGTGAACGGCAGCCATTTTGTGATTGCCCTCACATAGGCCAATGACTAAGGCCAACAACGAGTCTGAAGGACACGTACACCTTTGCTGACTCCTCTGTGACCTGGGCAAGCTGACTCCACTGCCTAAAGTAAAACCTGTTCGGCCAGTTCCTTTCCCAGTGGCCGAATGAGATTAGTATCAAGGCACAACATATCATAAACCTTTCATCGCACACAAACCATGCCTAATCTTACACACACCTGTCCCTGTTTCTTTCTTTATGACTTGCTTCACGAGGAGGAGGTGCCCGTTTCTATTGGAGGTCTGTCGATATCTGATTAAAATCCTGGACCTTGCCGGGTAATTGATTGTGGGCTGGACAAACTGAAATATGGGCTTGTCATCATGACTCTGCTTTTCCTTTGTAGTGAAAATATGTGAATGGTCAACTGTAAAATAAGAAATGTTTGCCTAAAGCATAATATTTTGTATAAAAAGAGAAGGCTGGCTTTGTAAGATTGAGCAGTCTCCTGAGAATATACACTGTGCTGTACTTCTAGGATACCTGTTACTGGCTGCAGCCAATAAATACGATCTGTGACTTCACCAAGAAGACTCTGTGTTTCTGTAGTCTGAAACAGGAAGGACTCAAAGTCTTAGGGTGTGTTTCCTGGCACCGCTGGGTTCTGAAAAACCCAGTAATTCAATTGGCTTCCAACGTGGGGCGATTTCAGTGGTACTGGTCCAAGCCAGAGGTTCGTGAGGAGCTTCGTGTGAAAATTCTGGAGGAAGGCCGCCACTTCATCGACCCCTGTATGTCGACGTGGTCCGAAAGTCTTTGCTGCGAGGTTCCCTGCTTCCCGATGGCTATGAAGGACTGCTGCCCTGACTATCGCCCTGTTTTGGACCCTTGATGATTGGTAGAGCGAAACGATAGACGAGTCTTCTGGTGACGTCATCGATACCTCAGTTAAGTATAAGTGGAGCGTCTTCCAGTCTTTAGTTTGGTTCTTAGTTTGGGTATCCCATTGGGATCTTTGATTTGGAACTTGCAAGTACCAAAGCAGAGGAACTTGTGTATTCACGAGACTATCGTATTCGATAATCCTTTGAAGTTTGAAGCTAGACTAGAGAGCGAAGATGCCTGGTCTTAGCAGACTTGGAAATTTGTTTTGTCTTGGTTGTAATAGGGATTCCCGATTGGAGGACTCGTGTCCGGTTCCTCCGATTGGAACTCCAACCTATGAACTATATGTGAAACATGGCATAGGCCCTATCACATATAATGAAGTATGGATCCGATACACCAGGAAAGATGGTGTTTTAAAATGGCCCCAATATGGTAGTTTTGACACAGAGATTTTGGATAATCTGGAGGTTAAACTTTTTAAGAAGAAAGCACGGCCGGCAATGTTTGACTCTTTCCGCCTATGGCGTGAGGAAGCCAAACAGAAGGAAATTAAATTAGCAAAGAGAAATAAGAGAGGAAAGGGTATCTCGATAATGCAAGCTGCTATGCAGTTTAAAGATAATGAAGAAGAACAGATGAGTGAGCAGTTGCACAGGCATCGTAAAATGGTGATCGATAAATGTTATCCAGTTTTGCCGCTTCTTCAGCAAGATGCAGCAAAAGAACTTGAGAAAGATCCTTTAATGTCACACTTGTTGAGTTCACCACCCCCTTATGCGCAGAGTGCTACAGCACCTCCGCAACCTTTAGTTGTGCAACCTCCGGTCATTTTGCCTCAAGTTCTTCCACAGCCGCTAGCTCCTCTTCAGGTGGTTCCTACTCCTATGGCGCAGCCCCCTCAAGGGCCGCCGACTTTGCTACCTGCTCCATCTGTACTTCCTACGACTTTGCCTACTACATCGACTGCCTCTTCTGGTATTCTCCCTGATACTGCCTCTGCGTCTGCATCTGCGTCTGCCTTGCCTCCCTCTGTTTTTCCTCCTGTTCTTTCGTCAACTTCTCTTTCTGTCCGACAGAGAATGACTGATACTGTTGCTAGCCTTATATTTCCTCTCTTTGGGTCATCTGGTGTGACCCCTGATTCGGAGCGTAAGCAGTCGCGTAGTCAACTGCCTGATTCGAGAGAGAGAGAGAAATGTTTGACCGTATGGCGCGTAAATGGGTTACTTACCCTTTAAGATATGATGTGGAGTCTGTTATGGATGTCTTCCGTCAATGGGAAGCACCGAAACAGAGATACGTTTTTGAGAAAATGTGTGCTTTCCTTTGTGAGGAATTGGAGGATAATGATTTGGAAACAAATATGCCTGATTTGTGCCGTGTACGGTTTGAGTTTGCAAAGGGAACGATTGTGGGTTCCGATGTTGAGAAAGCCGTTGCGACGTTGTTGTCCTTTAGGAATAAGGATCCCTCTCAGTCACTGTTTGAACATGACTCCTCTGTTAGGAAAAAAGTGCGACAGTACCCAATGAGAGAAGTTCCTCCGATATGGAAGGACGCCGTTGCGGCTGATGTCTCTAATCAAATTGATGCTGTTCCAGCTCATTTTCAGCGTGTTTGGGTACATGTTCCTTGGAAGCGAGCTGAGGTTTTAGCCCTTAAGCAGACTTTGCCTGACCCCAGTAAAAACCCTGCAGGGTATTACAAGGAATTATCACAGACTGCAGACTCATGCATTATAAATTTAGTTGACATAGACATGTTATTTGGGAATGTTGTTCCACAGCCTTTGTGGGGATTGATTCGCCATACAGATCATGCGCAAGAGTTAGGTGACTCATGGGCTAATAGTAGTGCTGCAAATGATAGACAAGTTGGTGGTGCCAAGCCTGAGCCTTTGGTAGCAGAACTTCCTGCTAGGATCATTACTTATATGAAGACTTTAATGCCTGCGATGCGTGTGAATTGGGATAAATTATCCGTGTGTAAGCAGAAGAAAGATGAAACAGTGTCTGATTTCTTCACCAGGTTTGAAGAAACGTTTATCGACCACAGTGGTCAAGATATGAGTACAGAAGGAAACACCGCCTAGCCTGCCGTAAGGGGACCAGCCAACCAGACAATGAACTTACTCCTGCCTTGCGCCAGAACCGCGCCGTGAGGGAAACGACTTGCGCACACACCACCATCCACCCGGCGCAGCAGCAGCTGGGGAACTACATCACCCAGCTGCCCCGGGGGTGGACGCGGCGGTCGTGATGCCTGACATGCGCCAGGAGGCGCTTCATTAGCAGGGAGCGCCGAAGCGCTCTGGGGACACTGAAACACCGCCTAGCCTGCCGTGAGGGGAACGGCCAACCAGACAACAAACTTACCCCTGCCTTGCACGAGAACCGCGCCGTGAGGGAAACGGCTTGCGCACACACCGCCATCCACCCGGTGCAGCAGCAGCTGGGGAACTACATCACCCAGCTGCCCCGGGAGTGGACGCGGCGGTCGTGACGCCTGACACGCGCCAGGAGGCGCTTCATTAGCAGGGAACGCCTCTCGCCCCGCGAGTCGCGCACGGGAGAAGCCCGGGAAAAGGGCGGGCCGTCTGTGGCCGTCCGTGGACGACAGGGGACGGGACGGGGCACCCCCCTAAGGAGCACCGAGCAAAATGGGTAAGCAGAAGCTACAAAACTCTGATACTGTGAGTGGTGTTAAATCTAAAGTACCACGCCACTCCAATAACTCTACTAACATCTTGTCATATCTCACATCGGCCGTGGGTAAATTAAATAAGGAGATTGCAACTACAGAATGAGAATTGGGACTCGCAGCATCCGTAGTTGAGCTCCCTGATTCCCCAGTAATTGACTCACAACACATTACCCCGGATTATTTGGTCGTTAGTAGGAAAATGACTGATACCGCCCCTTCCACTAGTAGAATAAATATAGAAAAGGAAGTGGGTGTAAACATTTCAAATGATAACATACTTATGGCGGAGGACAGAACCGCAGTTAATAAGCATGTGAAGAAGCAGTCAAAAAGGGCATCAAAACCTACACCGTCTAAAACTAAACAAAATCAAGTTCCAGCTAGACAATTTGAAACCTCGATGAGAGATTTAATTGAGGATATACTCACTGAAAAGTTGGAAACCACTTTATCCCAAATTTGCAGTGATATCACTGAAACATTAAGAGAGTGTGTACTAGAAATACTGAAAAAATGTGAACGTATAAATACATTTCTAGCTTCAAAGGAGCGCACAGCGGTTTCAGACAATGACGATAAGCCTAAAAATCCACAACCACAGGCTAGTGTAACCAGGAGGCCTGTCCGTGCCTGTGGTACATCAACATCCCTGACTGGACTAATGTCCAATATGGATCACAATGGAATGACACAAATAGATAGGGCCAAGGGATGTGTTAAGAGTAGGCAAGCTACTGTTAAAGACAGCATACAATCTTACCCTGGGAACTCCCTTCCCGAGAGACAGCAACCTAAGAGCAAGGAAGTGGCCTGGAAACGAAATGTGCACCTACCCCCAGAGACCACACCTTATGTAGCCATACTAGTTAATGTACCACCGCTTAAATCTGGCGAGTCAGAGTCATATGATTCTCTGATGAGAAATATTAAGGTGTGGTGTGACGAAAACTGTACAGGGGGGAAAAATTTCTCTGCTAATATTAGTATGGGAAGACGGGTGAGTTGGGTAGGAAATACCAAAAAACAACTTAAGGGAGACTGTCTGATTGTGAATTTCAGTACACCATATGAAGCGTCACGGTTATTCTGGGATGCCACAGATATGCCTACAGAAGAGGGAGAGATAAGAGCACTACCACTGGGGTTTTTCTATCCTAGACCACATACATACAAGAGAAGCTCACAAGAGACAGAGAGAATGGCACCGGTAAAAAACTTAGAAACTGTACTAACACCACTACAGTCTTGGGCAACCAAAAATCTGGATTGTGCCCCAAAACAGTCTATTATTCCAGCACTACATCAACTGAGGGAATTACAACGTCAAACAGATTTGCAGCGTTATCCCAATTGGAGGACATTGATTGACTGACAAATAAATGCCAATCTAAACATCTGACTCCGTCAATTGAACATCTGACCTCGTTAATAGAACTACATGAAGAAAAGGATACCTCAGTTAAACTAATGAGTTGGAATATAGCAGGATTACGTGCTAAGAGGGACAACAAGACATGAATAGGATTTCTCAGGCAATATGACATAGTAGCATTGCAAGAAACATGGGACAGGGAATGTAATTTTTGGGTGGATGGGTATACCTCTTATTTTGTACCTTCTTGTATCTCTAAATCGGGGAGGGATAAAGGAGGATTGTTAGTTTTAATCACGGTTAATATTGCAGGATCAGTGAAAGAGCTTAAATCTACTTCCCCTAACTCTTTAGCCATAGAAGTTGTATTGCCAAATAAAAACAAAGTTTTATACATTAATTTCTATAATGCACCACAGGGTGATACCCCAATAGAGCACTTTGATGCATTGTCTAAATTCTTAATGGCATACAAAGAAGTTCAAACCACTTTTTTCTCCATTATTCTAATGGGAGATTTTAATGTGCATTTGTGTGACTTAAATTGTCAGTTTGCAGAGGATGATTACCCGGACTATTCAAGTTATCAACATTTCGAACACTCTGTAAAGGGAATAGCCCTAGAGGAAATGCTTACAGAGGTAGATCTGTTTGAACCCGGCTTTTTCAGATATAAAGGATCGGGTACCTACTTACAATGCCAGGGAAAGCGAAACTATAATTGATTATATGTTTATATCCCCTGTTTTATTAAGTTCTGTTTTATATTATAATGCTATTTAATTTACTTTCAGTGACCATAACCCAGTGGTTATGGAACTAGCTAATACAACACTTTCTTTTATTAATACCGAGACTGATAAAGTTACCACTAGTGTTCGAATTAAGGACCAGGGAAGGAGGTTACAATGGAATAAAGTCGTTCCTGAGGAGCTCCTCCTCAAGATTAAAGCTAAGGTGGGAGATGAATTTGACACTTGTATTGACCCACTTAGTTTTGCGGGTAATGTAATAGACTCGTTTGAAAAAATCTGCCAACAGGTGAAATCAGAACTAACGGTGAAGACATTACATAAACCTAATAGAGAGCACAGATGGTTCGATCATAAATGTACCAAAATACATGGTGAGCTCCTACAAGCCTTAAATAAGAAACCTAGAGATAAAAGTAAGGTCTCCTTTTTAAGGAAATTATATAAAACGACACTTCATAACAGAAAAAATGAACTTAAAAAAGATGCATGGGACTCACTTTTTGAAAAAGAAACTCTAAGGAACAGTTCCAAATTCTGGACTATTGTCAATTGACCCTTGTTTAATGGATTGGAAAATGCACCATTAGAAGTAAATATTACTGAATTAGAATGGTTAACCCATTTTGAGAGTGTTTATGGCAGTAACCTGATACTGGATAGTTATGAGACGTTGTCTAAAGAAATATTAGGTCCCGTACAGAATATCACGATCAAAGAGGTACAGTTAGCGATAACTGAAACTTCAGCTAAGAAAGCACCAGGACCAGATGGGGTACCCTCTGATTTATATAAAGCCAACCCCGAGCTCTGGTCCATAATACTTGCTAATGTTTTTAACCTAGCAGCTAACTCTAGCCCTTCATCCTTCCCCAAGACCTGGTCCCGATCCATTATAATACAGAAATTTAAGAAGGGCCAGAGAGGGGACCCTAAATGTTACCGTCCTATTTCCTTGATCGATACGTCGATCAAGATATTAGGAAAAGTAATTCTTACAAGAATAAATGCATGGGTGATGGACAAAGATATTTTATGTGACGCCCAATATGGGTTTAGAACAGGAAGAGGCACGCAAGATCAATGCCTAAACCTACACTTAATAGTGAATAAATACACAATAGCATCAAAAGGCTCAATTTTTTTGGCATTTATGGACTTATCCACAGCTTTTGATCTAGTCAATAGGTCAAAGCTTTGGAAAATACTCCTGGAGCTAGGTCTGGACCAGGCTCTGGTAAATTTTACATAGGGATCTAACAGCCACGATCAGAATGACGCAAGAGGGAAAATGTACTGCCACTTTTAAATCTGGCAGAGGTGTACGTCAAGGTTGCATATTGGCACCAATGTTGTTTACACTCTACATTAATTCTCTAGAGAAAGTCTTGGCAACTGTAACAACAGATATTCCGCATATGGGAAGAAAGTATATTCCAGTACTCTTATACGCGGACGATACTGTACATTTGGCAAGAACACCTAATGCCTTACAAAAATTGCTAGATTCATTTGGAGTGTTCATGGAAAAGCTAGACTTGGTGGTCAACACGATGAATCTCATGTTATGTCTATAGGGAAATGCAGAAAGCAACTTAAAACAGTGTCATGCAATGCCAATATAATTACTAAGGTGAGAGTTTTTACTTATCTAGGAGTGGCATTTGATAACGTAGGTTCCTGGGTTCCCCAATTAGCAAATAAAGTGGCTGCCATAAAGAGATCATCATTTGCTATTCTTGGTTTTGCTAAAAGACTGGGTGGCAAACCAGGGGAAGCAATACTGTCTATTTACAAAGCGAAAACTGTGGCCATAGCTAGGTACGGGCTGCAATATGGGGCTACAAGGATGTAACTCGTATACAGAGGGAAGAAGATAAATTCTTAAGAGCATTGATGGGCCTCCCTCAATCAACTCCCAGTTTTACTGTACATCGAGAGTTAGGAATGGGTTACATCTCCGATCAACTGAATATGGCCCCTATCCTACAATGGATAAAAATTTGGATAAGCCCTGCCCTGACCCTTAACCAAAAGATCATTAAGGCCTGCATGGCATTAGACAAAGTAGCTGAAATAAAATGGTTGTCATATATCAAAACATCGTCTAACTATTTGGGGCGCCCAGAAAAATTCTCAAACCCTGAAACGCTAGTTAAAGCTGATATTAACTGGGTAAAAACCAACTATATTAAATTAAGGGAAATGGACCGTGAGACCAAGGAACTATGTAAGCCGACAGTAAGGGCTCATTATTTACTGATTTTGGGAATGTCTATCCAACCATACTTGACTATTGTTACTAAACCTTACCATAGATGGCTTTTAACTAAATTTCGATTAAATCAATTGCATGTGCTATTGGGAATCTACAGGGAGTGGAGTAAACCGGAAGATGCCGCCCCCTGTAATTGTGATTATCATTCATACCAGGACACTATGCATTTTGTGTTTTTTTGCCCATTTTATATGGAAGGAAGGAAAAGGTTTATTTAACTTTTACTGAAAAATATGGGTTTTATTCAAGTTAAACCTGCCTTAATTTACTTACAGATGATGGAATCCTCGGTTGTCATGTTTGGGGTAGCAAATTTTATTGTAACATCTATCCGCAACAAAAAAACTAGACACCTAGAGGAAATAAACTGTGATTGAGTGTAAAAGTAACTCTTTATGTCGGTAGAGATTGTAAAGATTTAATCGATTAGACAATGGAACTAAAATCATTATTGATTTTATCTATAGATTATGCGTATATTTGATAAGATATTCTGGAAATCTGTGTACCTGATGAATTATGAATTGTGTTATTTGTAAATATGACTATTTATTTTTCTAATTGTGATTTTAAAAATGTAATTGAATAGTATGCTTTTATGATTTTAAATAATCGAATAAACTGGTCTTTGAACTTGAGTACAGAAGGTGGTCAACGGTTGTTCGTTGACAAGTTTGTGCACAATTTTCTTCCCGAGCTGTGTAAGAAATTGAAAGATTCAGAGAGTTCTTGGGCCGTTTCCTCTTCAGCACAAATATTGGCTACTGCACAGTACTACGAAAATAGGGATAAAGATTAGAAGGATAGAGCAGACAAGAAAACTAAAGAATTAAAGACAAAGGTTCTTTTACAACAGGCGTATCCGCCACGTGGTGGTCAGAGTAACTATCAGCAACCTCAACAGTTTCAGAGAAACTCGCAAAAGTTAGAGTTTTCTCAACCACGTGTTCCTGTAGGTCCCAATCAGTGTTCATATTGTAAAGAAGAGGGTAATTTCAAGTATAGTTGTCCTATTTTGTTACGGCGTACGAATGGTGCTTCTGGCGCAAGAGGTCGAGGTGTTCAACAAGCTCCTAGAGGTAGAGGACGTGGAAGTTTCCCCCAGAACGCGCGTTCCTTTCCGCCTCAGAATTCAATTAATAGTTTTGACCAGCAGAATAATGCGTCTGGTAGGACGGCTCAGTACTATGCTGACGACTACTATGCAGAAGATGAGAATATGTAAGGTAATGATTGCTAGGACAGCCATAGACAAAGAGAGGGAGTTGTTTCAGTTCCAGTAGATCAGAGTGGACCTTATGTTGAGGTGATTACATCAGGTGTGTCAGAGTTTTTTCTGTTGGATACTGGTGCTACAAAGAGTTCTATTATGCACTCAAAACTCCCTGGCGCACCTTTGTCTGGCGAAATGAATGTTTCAGTAGGTTTTTCTGGCGCCCCGGTTAGGAACCCGATTTTTAGTCCTATGTCCCTTTCTGTTGGACCTTGTGAATTGTAAGCACCCCTTATTCTGACGACAGGTTGTGGTGAAAACTTGTTAGGATTGGATTTGTTGAAAAGATTGTATGCAACATTATATTGTTCTCCTTCGGGAGTACAACTTACACTGGGTAGGAAAGTGATCGCTCCAATGTATTTGTTGAAGGATAAACTTCCGACCGAATTGTCGTTTCTTCCTGATATTCTTTGGGCTACTGGTCCTAATGATGTGGGTCTTTTGGAAATACCGCCATATGTTGTGACATTGAAAGCCAAAGTTAAATTGCCACGCATTTCCCAATACAAGAGTGTGACAAGGACACAGAGAGAAGTACGTGCAATGGATACCGAATTTTTCTTTGTTGGCCAAACCTTTGGTGGCATTAACTTGTAAAGATACACCGAATCCCATTCCGTGGTATGAAGATTGTCAGAAAAGTTTTTCCGAATTACGTAATGCATTGTGTTCAGCTCCTGTGTTGGGTACCCCCGACTACAGTAAGCCCTTTACACTGTATGTCCATGAGAAAGAGGGTTGTGCATTGTCAGTGCTGACACAGTCTTTCGGAGACAAGCAGCGTCCATGCGCGTATTTTTCGTCGACTTTGGATCCGCTAGCTAAGGCGTTGCCAAGTTGCTTGAGAGCCACAGCGGCAGCAGCTGTTTCCATTCGACAGTCTGCTGGTTTAGTGATGAATAATATGTTGATTGTGATGGTTCCACATGCAGTGGACACGTTGTTAAACAGGACCAAGACACATCACTTAACTAGTGCTCGATTGTCAGGTTATGAGTTGACACTGTTAGCAAGTCATGTACACATAAAGAGATGCAACACGTTAAATCCAGCCACGTTGTTGCCAATTACAGTTGAGACAGATAGTGAAGAACAGCATGACTGTTTTCTGAGAACTGAAGAAGAGACGAAAGGGAGAGTAGACCTTAGGGACACTCCTCTTCCTGAGTGTGATGGTACTTTGTGGGTTGATGGTTCGTGCTTTAAGTTGCCGAATGGTGATACAACTGCGGCATATGCTGTTACAACTTTACATACGATTGTTGAAGCTGCACGTATACCACATAATTCAGCTCAAGCAGCAGAGTTGATTGCACTTACGAGAGCGTGTATGTTATCGAAAGGAATGAAAGTGACCATATATACCGACAGCCAGTATGCGTTTGGTGTGGCTCATAGTTTTGGACGATTGTGGAAAGAACGTGGGTTTCTGACTTCGCATGGAGCTAAGATACAGAATGGTCAGTTGGTGAAGGAGCTTCTTGAGTCACTGACCTTGCTGGTACAAGTTGCGATTGTGAAATGCAGTGCACACAGGAAAGTTACTGATGATGTTGGTCGTGGAAATGCATTTGCTGACGAAATCGCAAAAGAAACCGCAAAAGATGTGATGAATCGAATGTATGTTGCAGGCCCTGCACGATGGGTTGGTGACGTTGGAATGTGTGAAGATACGATAGAGAGTGTGAAGTCTATTCAAGCTGAAGCTTCAGAGAAAGAGTTGAGTGTGTGGAGAGAGAGTACGGGTAAATTGGATGCAAATGGCTGTTGGGTTGAATTGTCAGAACATCAGCGATGGTTGTTACCCGATGCGTATGTGCTTGCAGTGGTGACAATGGCCCATGGAATGGCTCATATCAGTGTGAAAGGGATTTGTAAGTTGTTGGCTCCAGTATGGCAAAATGCTGGAATTCCTAAGTGTGCAGAGAATGTGGTCAAGAATTGCATGGTGTGTCTGAAATACAATCCTGGTAGGGGAACCCCAACTACAGCTGGTCATTTTGCACCTCCAACGTATCCGTTCGAGGTTTTGCAGCTAGATTTCATCCACATGGAAAGGTGCAACAATTTGAAATATGTACTCGTTGTTGTTTGTGCCTTTTCGAGATGGGTAGAAGCATATCCCCTGAAAGACAATACTGCCTTATCCACAGCTAAAGCCCTTGTCAAAGAATTTTTCCCTAGGTTTGGAATGCCGAGAATGGTCTGGAGTGATAATGGGAGTGAATTTGTGGGTCGAGTGATGAAGAAAGTATGTGAAGGGCTAGGTATCCAGCAAAAATTCCATGCTGAAAATCACCCCCAATCAGCTGGACTAGTAGAGTGCTATATTGGCACGCTAAAACTGAAATTGGCCAAGATACAAGCGAGCTCTGGTCTTAAACGGCCTGTTGCTCTGCCTTTACCACTCCTATCAACAAGAATGACTGTGCATTCGCGAGTGGGACTTAGTCCTTATGAAATTGTGTTTGGCCGCCTGGCCAACATATGGGGAGTGCCAAGGCCGACAAAATTCAGTGAGATCGAACACCCTGTACTGCTTGATTATTTTTATGAATTGACGGCTAAATTGCGTGTTTTACATCAACAGGTTCACGATACCCTGCCTCAGGTCTCTGAAGCCCCAGGACATCCTATCGATCCTGGATCTTGGGTGCTGGTCAAGAACTTCCAGCGGACAAACATGACCAGCCCCGTTGGACCGACCCTCACCTAGTCCTTCTCTCAACAAGATCAGAATGGCAAGAATCCCAGAGCTCAGTTAGGGAAAAGTATCTGCACTGAAACATATGTTTTTGCGTCTCAGACTTCCCCTTCGTTCCTAGCAGCTAAGGGTACCTATTTCATCTGCCATGATAGAGCCTATACATGGTTGCCCCCTGACTTCTCGGGCACATGTTTTGTTTCGTTCCTGTTGCCTCCCACCTACACGGCCGTGGCAGATTACCATAAGACAAGGATAGTTAGAGGTGTCATCAGTAAAGAAGACACTGCAGGACAAGAATTTGGAGATTTCATAAAGGGTTTTCTGCCGTTTTGGGGGCCTATGGTTAACAGCAGGAACATAAGGCAATTGACAAGGGTAGTTGAATCCACTGTAGTTGAAACCGCTGGTGCCCTTAGTAATTTGACTGCTGAGCTCCAGTCGGATCGCCTTATGACTCTTCAGAACAGGGTCACATTAGACGTTATACTTGCAGACTGAGGTGGGGTATGTAAAGTGATCCAACCAAGTTGCTGTGTTTTCATTCCAGATAACGCTCCGACAGTCTACCAGGCCATTTCCAAACTGCATGAGATCTCTGAATCTATTCACGTGGATAAAGGAGATTGGTCATTGATGGGGTGGTTCTGGGAACTGATATCCGCCTGGGGATGGAAGATTCTGATAGTCATTGGGATGATCTTAGCCATTCTTTTCCTGTTCTGTCTGTGTGTACAGTGTGCTCCTGCAATATGTGGCCTCTGTGCTACGTCGTGTGTAAGGAAACCTGTATCAAGAGACGAGCTAAGTAATAGGATGATGCTACAGCAACATCTCAATGACTTTATGAATATAGACCTGAACTCAGATTAGCGTGAGTATAGGTTATTGCCTATGTAAGGGCAAAAGGACGGGCTGTGGTACTGAAAATTCTGGACCCGTGTTATAAACATCGTCGTATCATGACGATTTTGGTATCAGCAGACCGAGAATGATTAGAATACTATGCACAAGCATTTTTGTCATATTCGGGTGATGAAATCACCCTGGAATCAGTGTTTCCGTCCTAAACCCTCGGGTTCCATTTTGTGAACGGCAGCCATTTTGTGATTGCCCTCACATAGGCCAATGACTAAGGCCAAAAACGAGTCTGAAGGACACGTACACCTTTGCTGACTCCTCAGTGACCTGGGCAAGCTGACTCCACTGCCTAAAGCCAAACCTGTTCGGCCAGTTCCTTTCCCAGTGGCCGAATGAGATTAGTATCAAGGCACAACATATCATAAACCTTTCATCGCACACAAACCATGCCTAATCTTACACACACCTGTCCCTGTTTCTTTCTTTATGACTTGCTTTACGAGAAGAAGGTGCCCGTTTTTATTGGGGGTCCGTCGATATCTGATGAAAATACTGGGCCTTGCCGGGTAATTGATTGTGGGCTGGACAAACTGAAATATGGGCTTGTCATCATGACTCTGCTTTTCCTTTGTAGTGAAAATATGTGAATGGTCAACTGTAAAATAAGGAATGTTTGCCTAAAGCATAATATTTTGTATAAAAAGAGAAGGCTGGCTTTGTAAGATTGAGCAGTCTCCTGAGAATATACACCGTGCTGTACTTCTAGGATACCTGTTACTGGCTGCAGCCAATAAATACGATCTTTGACTTCACCAAGAAGACTCTGTGTTTCTGTAGTCTGAAACAGGAAGGACTCGAAGTCTTAGGGTGTGTTCCCTGGCACCACTGGGTTCTGAAAAACCCAGTACTTCATGTGGACACATTGATAAACTGTATCTCCCCTCCACATTGCAGAGGGAGAATCAACAGCCTCTGCAGCCCACCTCCAGGAGCAGGGCAACCCTGCTGCTATGAGGAGGCCCCACCCCCTGCACAGACCACACAGCAGGCAGCACCCACCACCACTGCTGCCTCCCAGAACCCCCACGAACAACACATGGCCTTCCAATGCCGTGTGTTGGGGTGCCAGGAGAATCTGGCTGAATAGGTGCGGGTGGGCTTCGACGGCATGGCAGATTAACTAGATGCCATACGTGGGTACCACTCATTGTCCCTAACAGATAACCACAGTCCGCTCCATGCTCTCCAATGGATCATGGCTGACATTGCTGGGGCCCCTACTCAGAGGATAGACCAACTGTCCAGTCAGAGTGACTCTAGCGTTGTCACACAGGAGTTGGGAAACATGCAGAGGTTAATGGAGACCATGAAGCGGGTGGTAGCTGGGTTCCTCAGTGACCTCAAGACCATACTCATGGAATTGCTGCCACAAGGCGTGGTGCTGATGCATGCTGCTGCTAACACTACATCATCATCTCCGCTCCCTTGAAGTTTCAGTGCCACACAGTGCAGGAGACAGAACACCACTACCCTCTTGTGAGGCACATTAAACTGCAGAGGACGAAGATGCGGATGAATCTGCCATTGTGGTACAAAGGACCCCATAGCATTCTTCTCCTCCATATGGCCGGTTTCTGCTTGGTCCTCCCCTCTGCATCATCACCTTTCACAGTTTTCTGATGCACCCTGCGACACTCACCTTGGACCTCGACATGGACTGCCATAATCAGTGTGATCGCCTATGACACAGCAATCAGACTGTGGACTGAACTCTTCCTCTTCCTTTGGATTTGTCATTCCCTGAAGGACGCTGGCTGGCCCTCCATGGGCTAACATCGTAAAGTGTGGTTTGCATGGCCCTGTACTGCTCCAGATGCAACACTCCACTGAATGTGCATTAAACATTCCTAATCACACAGGTGTCTCATGTCTATGGTCTTTCAAGTGTGGAAATATGAATGAATGTAGGCTCAGTGAATTCCTCTTACATCCATCTGGCTCATGTCGTAGAACTTGGGTCACAGTGTGACACATTGCCGAATGCGGTCCGGGTGGCCCAGACACAACAACAGGGACACACGCATTTGTTACTTCCTTGTCCAGCCCAGTACGGAACCATGCCCAGAGCCCCATGGTCATTGTTCACACCCTTACGCTGGACTGGCATACACCAGGCCAGCCCACTCCACTTACGATCACAGGGGGGACGACTTCACTACATGTCCCAGGTCTTCCCTGTGGTGATCTACTGATCAGAGGTCTAGTTGTCAGCATGCCACAGCCACTCCCTCACGGCTGGTGTACACCCACACCACACCCCTCCAGCACACGCATCCAGGCCATGTTACCCTGACAATAAAAAGGGTGTAAATTGCGAGTGTCATTTGCGGCGGCAAATGCAGTTGCAAAACACTAGTACATAGCATGTTGATTCACTGTTAGGAAGGGACACCCCTTCCAAATAGCGAGAGTCTCAAATGCTATTGTGCGAGTCAGTGACTCACACAATAGCATTTGTACATGCTATTACCCTTTATTGAGGCCGCAAACCAGAGGTTCTCCAGTTTGCGGACGCAAAAAAGGGTTGTACATCTGGCCCTCAGTCTTCACTGAGACTGAGGAGTGTGTGTCCTCTTTGATTGTCATACTGGAAACAATAACTTGTTCAAAGTTTGGAACAATTGTTTTCAGTTTTTGTGCAAACGTTTTTTAAGTTTGAGAATGCTAACAAATTTGTATACATCTGTTTTTAATTCAAATGAGTCGTAATGTTGAGTAGGTGCGAATGACACACCTTTACTCAGAACACTCATAAAGATACTCTTCTATAAGTTGACAACAAGATTTTGCATTACTTCTGAAAACCCTTCACTTGGGATCTAGTTTTGCCCACTGAATGACCTTCTACCTGTGCAAATTCTTCCCCCTCTTTTTACTCTTGCCCTTCTTTTGACTGTTGTATCCCTTGCTCTCTGAAGTGTGCTTTTTCTCTATCATGTTGATAGTTATATATCTCAAAACAACTGCCTATCTCTTAAAAAATACCTGCATTCTGTTGAGGGCAATTATTGTTATGTTAATTAATTGTCAAGAATGACTAACTGTTAGCCAAAAGTGCAGAGAACGAATGTCAGCGGCAAAAGACAAGATGACCCAGGAACATGGTTCAACTTAATCTTACACAAGTACAGTTTGATCATTGCCAGGCAGCTTGCTGTTCTTTGGTTGATAAATATATTAATTTATAATGGTTCTTTTTAAATGGATGATTCATGGAGGCTCCAGTGTGCTCTTCCTATATGAATGCAATGTTGGAGTTGATCTGTAACTCTTTGATTGGGATCTCCAAACTATGTCAATAGGCACAACAGTTTTTGTTGAGCTAGTGCTCTCTGTTGCACATATCCATCAGTCTGTTAACGTTCCAGTGTTTCCTGCCATTGCGACTACATAGGAGGACACGTTGATGCTAACCTAGAGAGGGAGCACATGAGAACCTGCCAAAATATTCAAAATTAAGTGACAACTGTTTAACATCTGCCAAAGTTATAAGGAAAATTGGATTTTTAATTTCACTATCGAAAATGCACTGCAACTTATCAATACTGTAGCTTTTACATCAATACCTCTTTCAGACCTGTCAGCCTTTGGGTGGTCTTCCCCCAACTTTTTGCCGTACTTCTCCTTATTTTCCTGATCTTGTTTTTGTTGGCCTTAGGACTCTGTGCTCCTAACCACTGCTAACCAGTGCTAACAAATATGTACTCACTCCTTATAACATGGTACCATTGGCCTATCCCCAATTAACCTATTTAATCTACTCACATGTCCCTTGTAAAGTGGTACTACCTGTACCTGGGGCCTGTAAATTAGATGCTACTAGTGGACCTACAGCACTGATTGTGCCACCCACCTAAGTATTCCATTCAACATGTCTCAGGCCTGCCATTCCAGAGAGTGTGTGCAGTTTTAAACTGCTATTTGACCTGGTGCAATCAAATTTTTGTCAGCCCTAAACTTCCTTTTTAATACAAATGTCACTCCTCTGGTAGGGCCAAAACACATAAAAGGGCATGTGGCAATATATTTAAAAAGTAGGATTTGTACGTTTAGTTTTACATGTCCTGATAGTAAAAAACTCCTAAATGTGTTTGTTACTATTGCAAGGCCTACTTCTCCCATAGGATAATATTGTTGTTACCTTATTACATTTAATAAAGATAGATTCCAAATTGTAACAGATAACCAGTTCTTTGGAACTGTAATGAAAAATCCTCTTTTATGGTAAAGTCTGATTTTAAATTGCAATTTTCAAATATCAACAATCAGAAAGTTGCCATTTTCCCTTCTTTTGCCATTTAGTGCCTACAGACTGTATCTGGGTCACATGACTAGGTGTAGTTGTCAATTGGTCTTTAAGTATTCCTCACAGACAGCCACACACAATAGGGAGCTTAGGTGTGCCTGGATGGTCCATCACTGACAAGATGGGGGAGTAGAGCTGGGCACAGCTACACTTGCACCTAAACAGGCTGTGTCCTGCCTTCACACAAGGGGCTGCATGCCCCCTGTAGTTAGTCGGGAGCCAGGTCAGTGAAGGAAGGAAACCTGTGTACCTCAGAGGGAATCCTCTAGAAGCTTTTCCAACTTCAAAGAAGGCATCAGATATACATATTGGACCTCAGACACCAACTCTTCAATACACTTCTAGACCTGTGGATGACTCTGGCAGTAGGAAGGATTGCTGTGCTGCTGAAAGTACTGCCACTCTATTGAAATGCTTTCCTGAAGGACTGTTGCCCTGTTGTGCTGGCTGGCTGACCTCTTGCCTGGGTGAGAAGGACTAGACCTGCAACCTATGCACAGTACCACCAGAGTGACTAGTCTCTTGTAACCAGCATCTGGACTCTGCAACTGTGAGTCCTACCCTGCTAAATGGTGCCACCCCAGTCCTGGACCCTCAGAAGTGTACCTGAAGTTGCTTTGCCAGCCCATCTGTGCACCCAGCAGAAACAAAGCATCTCCTCTGCTGCACAGTGCAACCCCGAGCAGAACCAATGCATGGCCTCTGCTTTATGGACTTTTCCGTCACCAGGACTTCGTATTGCCCTCATAGCCATTGGAAACACCACTGTGGGACTCATCCTTGACGCAGGCCCTCGCATCACAAGCCCCTTGTCAACGGGATCCTCAACAACGATACAGGACTTAGCATCAGAAGCTTCATAGCTTCTTCAGAACCAGCCGTTGTGCGACGCATCCTTGACACAAGACTTCACATTGCAAGCCTTGTCGTCGACACCCTCCCCAACGGTGATGCAAGACCTATCATCTCAGCCTAGCACCTCCTCAGACCCAATGCTGCACAATGTATCTCGGACCAGGACATTGCATCACCAGCATAGACCTAACTAGGTCCCTGTAGCCGGCCTGCACTCCATCGTGGTCGGCCTGTTCTTGAGACTTTGTTTCGGTCTGGCACAACCAAATAAACACAGTTGATGCTTTGTAGTTTTAGACACTATATTCACTGAAAATCTTAAATTGCATATCTCTGGGTCTAATGATTTTATTTTTATAGTTCTGGTCTTGTTTTATTAATTAAAATGTTTTTTATATTTCTAACATGGTGCGGGATCCTGTGTGTGTGGTGTTTTTCCCTTTAGTACTGCTTGAATTATTGCACAAATACTTTACACGTTGCCTCTACATTAAGCCTTGCTGGTCTGTGCCAAGCTACCAGGGGGGTGAGCCACGGTTGTTTTGGAGTTTGCTTGTGACTTCACCCTGACTAAGATTGTTTGTGCTGCTTGAGTAGTGATTTACCCCCTCAACCATTAACACCATTTCTCACAACCACCAATATAAATGTACTACACAGGTCTGTGTAATAACTGTAGATAAAAACATTATCAATTTTCCTCACACAGTTATGCCATCTTTACTCACATCTAATAACAAAATTGCATCACTAGTCCTAGAAAACAGTCTTCTGGATGTTTGTCTGTTCAGCAGGTGGGTGAAGGTCTACCAAACTGTCGTTGTGAAGCTCCCATTGTTGCCAAGCTTTTAATAAGGGGGCTCCTTTATAGATTCAGTTTGCCAACTTCTTTATAGTGAGATAGGGAAACTCATTTTAAAAATTACTTCGTAGGTGTTCTTTGCATAGCACTGAAAGTGTATATCACCCAGAGACATCAGGAATTGTAGAGAGGTGCTGATAGACTCCTGAAAGCAAATTTAGCAAAGGTTTGTACACCAACAACATTGAAATGACCAGATGCATTTCGATTATTTTTACTGGGTGATGAAGCACCCAGCAAAAGAATATAGACTTCTTTCTGCCTGAAGTCCTATTGTGCTGAACAATGGGGATTCCAGGTGTTCCTTCAGCTGCACCTGTGAATGCTATTGATGATCTCCTTCTGGATTACTGCAAAATTTTGGCTTCTCCGGTATGTTTTATCTCTAACAAGGCGATTTTGGCTATACCTTCAGCAAATCAAGTACTCTTTCTCAACTTAGAGCCTGGTGACTTGGTAGTGTTGAAGCGGTATGTTAGGAAAACTTGCCAGGAGCCTTAATGGAAAGCACGTTACCAAGTGTTCTTGATGATGAGTACTGCTTTAAAGCCTGGACGTTTGCATCACTGGATTCACACATCTCAGAACAAGAGAATAAGAGCTGCAGATGAAGAAGTGGTGACACAAACCACCAATTCACAGAGTCAAACTCGAGATCACTATAGAATACAGACGCGGGACAACAAAAAGAACTAGAATAAAGAGTTCAAGAAGAAGAACAAGAAGAACAAAAAAACGACAGAAACAAGAAAAAGTAGAAAATCAAATAACAAAAAATATCCTTAAACCACAAGAGCAACTCAAGTGTTCCAGTCGCAAGTTATGCAAATCATGAAATAAATGAAGATGAAAATGAGGCAGGTAGAACAAGTCTGTGCTTGATACAAGCTGATTGGTTTGAAGGTGTGAGAGAAGGAAAAAGAATGATGCAAAATTTGACAGTTTGAAGAACATCTGCACCAGTAACAGATCTGAATTCCAGAGAGTCTGAAAAGCCTGGGGTCAGGAGATTAACAAGAGTAAGAGTGCCAGAAAGAAATATGCAGCTTCTCAATATTCAAATTTGTCAAAGATTGGGCCACATGAAAGGAACATTTATATGAGGGACTACTGGTTTCTGTTGGGGGAACCCCCAGGAACAGATGTAAACTGTGAATGGCGATCTTCATTGATTTCCTGATAAAGGTAATGGAAGTACATTTTTTCTTCTTTTAGAAGAAAATGTTTGTTTGATTTTCGATTGTTAAGAGTGTTCTTGCATAACTCTGCCTTTTGACATTGAGTGATGCATTCCCTCAATGTTGTTGAGACCATTAGGCAAACGACTATCAAACTCTAATATCATTTTAGATTCAAGCTGTCTTAATAGTAACTGACGGTCCCCTCCTCGTTTGAGAGGAGGAATGGCACCGACCACAACATATCTTAAACAAGACAAATCATTGTTGTGGACTCTTTTAAAATGGGGGGCCACTGGGTACACCGGATCATTATGCAAAATGGCACGAAGATGCTGTAATATCCTGACGTGCACCTGGAGCTTTGTACTACCCACGTACTTCAAGCCACAGGTGCACGTCAGGACATAGACTACATGGCCGGTTTTACAACTGAAATTGCCATTGATCGGTTGGGGGTCAACACTGAAGGGCGTAGAATAGTGAGACGTGCTGACACCAAATTTACAAGCCCGACAGCTTGAACATTTGAAAAAACCTTTGGAGGGTGCTAACCAAGATCTTTTGGCTTTTAACTCTGGGGCTGCTTTGTCCAAAGTCATGCCCATATTTTTAGCCCGTCTAAAGGTGATGATAGGATTCGCGGGTAACCTAGAGGTGAGAACATGATCGCTGAGTACAATAGGCCAATTCTTTCTAAGTATGGCTGTTAATTTTCTCTCTTCCCTGCTAAATGTAGTGATCAACCGTGGACAATCATCCTGTGGAGCAGGAGGGGATGCCAACATGGGATCCGAAGGTTCCTCAAGGAATAGACTCACTCTTGACCTCGATTCAGACTTTTCAATACCTTGATTGAGGATAGCTTCAGAATAACCTCTAGTTTTTAATCTCACCATGAGCTCATTGATACAGGAGTCATAATCAGATGGGGAACTACATATCCTTTTTAACCTAAGGATCTCACCATACGGGATGCTTGCAATAGTATGCTTATATGTATATATGTATGTGTGTGTGTGTATGTATATATATATATATATATATATATATATATATATATATATATATATATATATGTGTGTGTGTAGTGTGTATATATATACAAATATATTACCTACTGGCGGTCGCCTGTAGGTATATATAGTATGGGATTTCTGAAAATTCTATGTGGAATTACTTTGGCGTTTGTGGACAGAATTGGCTGAAATTTTCAGGAAAATGGCACATTTTGTTTCTGAGCGTTCTCTGAAAGTTTGGGGGGGTTCGTGAAGTGGGGGCCGAGAAAAAAGGGCGGTCCCAAAACGTGTTTTTAACATTGAGTTTTCCATAGGGCGGTTGGACTCACTTTCAGCTCGAACGGCTGAATGGATTTATACAAAACTTGGCAAAATTGTAGATATGGTTTGCTCGACGTGCCTTTGCTATGTCTGAATATATGTGCTCCAGTGGATTTTGAGAAATTAACGTTTTAAAAAACAGATATATCTGTGACAGTGCTCCGGTTAGCGCCCCGGTTCGCGTACCTGACGCGTAACGGAACTTCGCGAAGTGAAGCTGATTGGCTCTCCGGTGTCTGTCAACATTCTAAACAGTCCGGACCGGCCGCCATCTTGTCTCTCGGTAGGATCGAGAGACAAGAGGAGGAGAAAAACGAAGGGGGAATTTAATGAAAGGGGGCAAGGTAGACCCCTCTTGACCCCCTAGGAATGATGTTGGGGTTATTAAAGGGTCCCGTGGGGCAAATAAAAAAAATTCGATTTTTCGCGGTAGAAGCGCTTCCCGGTACGCGAACGGGGTCGCTCACCGGTAGCGTAACGGGAGTTCGCCATTTTGTGTTTCGGTGGAATTTAATCACAAGATGGAGGAAAAACAATGTGGGAAATGGGTATAAGGGGGCACGGGAGACATATCCTGACCCCCTAGGTTTTCTGAGGGTGGCTGAGGAGGCTCATATATGTTGGAATAAAAAAAAATTGAATTCTTCGCGCGGTTAGCTGCCGGTACGCGAACCGGGTAGCGAACCGGGAAACGAACATAACTGAAAATTAGTGAAAAAAGGTACATTCGAAATTTGGAAAGAGTAATTATAGTAAGGTAGCTCTGAAAAGAGCTTTTGTGTTCTGTGTAAGTTCTAGGTACTTATAAGTAGGTACCAATACACAGTCTTAAATTTTGTATGAAAACTCTGTTTCCCTCATCTGAGAAGTGCACACCATCTCCTCTGTAGATATCTTGCATGTACTAACGCAAGTTATTGTTGTAGATGGCGCCCATTCCATGGTCTCTCATATAAGCTGAAACAGACTTATTTACATGCTTCCTCGCTTTCTCAATTTGTGGACAAAATTGATTGGACCACCTCCATTTTTGTCTTTGGCATATATTGGAATATACCAAGGCAGTTTGAGGAAAAAGTGCCATTAATTGCTCAAAGGTGTCCTTTAAGAGCATTTCCAGACCTACCCCAGTCAAAGTGCCCAAATCATTTCCTCCACAGTGCACTATTATGAGGTCAGGGTTTGGCAAATGCAAAAAGGTTTTCACCAATGGTATCAATTGGTGACATCTCAATCCTCTTTGCCCAATCCATTTGATATCCACATTTTGTAAATTGAGGTTGTGTAAATTTCTGTTATCAGCATACCTGTGAGCCCAGTGGATGTAGCTATGTCCAAGAATCCAGACAGAAAACATGGTGAGAGGAGGTTCTGCTGCAGTCAGATGAAGTGTGGGAATGACATGGCAGTTGAAACAGTAGGAGTTTGTAAAGAAAAAAAACTGTGGAGTTTCAGTGCTAATGGTTCATTAGCAGTGATTGGTGGATTTCCATTGCTGAAAACAGAAAGTTAGGGTGCATGGATGTGTTCTTTGAAAGATGTAATTTGAATGGTTAAGAAAAAATGATTTTAAGAAAGATTGCAGTGGATTAGCAGGTGTACTGAGAGTTCAGAGTTCATTTGAAACATTGTTGTGTGAACTTGTAAACATGAGAGGTCTGTCAGGAGGTAGTTGCTATGGAAAAAGGGCAGAAAGGGCAGAGGGGGGAAGGGTGTTGATTTGAAAAAAGTGAGGGAAGAGTTTTGATTGGGTGACATGAGAGATATGTGTGATGAATATCAGCATTTCTGTGCCTTTCTTGGTTGCAGCCTCTGGAGTGCATACCTTTTGCTCTGCTAAAGAAAAATTGGTGTGTTTCTAAGACTGTTTTGAAATTCAAAAAGCATTTGCTAAGGTGAGATATGGTTCCTTTATTTTAGAAAGAGACTAGTATGCTTTTTGGAGAAAATAAGGAAGCCAGCTGTGCATTTAAAATGATGTTTTGTGTCAAGTGTTTGCATTATGTTTTCCAAGAAGATTTTGCATTCTTTTACAAATTGTAATTGCAGATAATGTGAAGTATTAGTACTGACAAGGTGTGGTTGTACATAGGAGCTGTGCTGTGTTTTCAAATTATGATCAGAAAAATCGTTTTTAAGGAAAAGGAATGCTTTTTAAATTTATAAGAATGTATTTACTTGCGATGTGACTCCTGCAATGCGTCGCTTTTGTGGAATAGATGCATGATGCATATGTGCTGTTTTTGCCCCATGGTGCTCCAATTTGTAAATGTTAAAAGCGATGCATAAGTGGTGCAAGGGCCTTGTAAATACACCCCTATGTGTGCATGGCCATTTTAAGTCACTTACCCCTGGTGCAAGGGCCTTCTAAATATGCCCTCATGTGTGCTTGGCAATTTTAAATCACTTACCCCTGGTGCAAGTTCCTTGTAAATACGCCGTCATGTGTGCTTGCACATTTCAAATCACTTCCCCTGGTGCAAGGGCTTCGTAAATACGCCCCCATGTGTGCTTGGCCATTTCAAGTCACTTCCCCCTGGTGCAAGGGCCTCTGAGACTGTTTTGAAATTCAAAAAGCATTTGGTAAGGTGAGCTATGGTTCCTTTATTTTAGAAAGAGACTAGTATGCTTTTTGGAGAAAATAAGGAAGCCAGCTGTGCATTTAAAATGTTGTTTTGTGTCAAGTGTTTGCATTATGTTTTCCAAGAAGATTTTGCATTCTTTTACAAATTGTAATTGTAGATAATGTGAAGTATTAGTACTGACAAGGTGTGCTTCTATATAAGAGCTATGCTGTGTTTTCAAATTATGATCAGAAAATCGTTATTAAGGAAAAGGAATGCTTTTTAAATTTATAAGAATTCATTTACTTGCGATGTGACTCCTGCAATGCGTCGCTTTTGTTGCATAGATGCATGATGCATCTGTGCTGTTTTTGCCCCATGGTGCTCCACATTGTAAATGTTAATAGCGATGCATAAGTGGTGCAAGGGCCTTGTAAATACACCCCTATGTGTGCATGGCCATTTTAAGTCACTTACCCCTGGTGCAAGGGCCTTCTAAATATGCCCTCATGTGTGCTTGGCAATTTTAAATCACTTACCCCTGGTGCAAGTTCCTTGTAAATACGCAGTCATGTGTGCTTGCACATTTCAAATCACTTCCCCTGGTGCAAGGGCCTTGTAAATACGCCCCCATGTGTGCTTGGCCATTTCAAGTCACTTCCCCCTGGTGCAAGGGCCTCTGAGATTGTTTTGAAATTCAAAAAGCATTTGGTAAGGGGAGATATGGTTCCTTTATTTTAGAAAGAGACTAGTATGCTTTTTGGAGAAAATAAGGAAGCCAGCTGTGCATTTAAAATGATGTTTTGTGTCAAGTGTTTGCATTATGTTTTCCAAGAAGCTTTTGCATTCTTTTACAAATTGTAATTGTAGATAATGTGAAGTATTAGTACTGACAAGGTGTGCTTCTACATAGGAGCTGTGCTGTGTTTTCAAATTATGATCAGAAAATCGTTTTTATGGAAAAGGAATGCTTTTTAAATGTATAAGAATTTATTTACTTGCGATGTGACTCCTGCAATGCGTCGCTTTTGTTGAATAGATGCATGATGCATCTGTGCTGTTTTTGCCCCATGGTGCTCCACATTGTAAATGTTAAAAGCGATGCATAAGTGGTGCAAGGGCCTTGTAAATACACCCCTGTGTGTGCATGGCCATTTTAAGTCACTTACCCCTGGTGCAAGGGCCTTCTAAATATGCCCTCATGTGTGCTTGGCATTTTTAAATCACTTACCCCTGGTGCAAGTTCCTTGTAAATACGCCGTCATGTGTGCTTGCACATTTCAAATCACTTCCCCCTGGTGCAAGGGCTTTGTAAATACGCCCCCATGTGTGCTTGGCCATTTCAAGTCACTTCCCCCTGGTGCAAGGGCCTTGTAAATACGCCCCCATGTGTGCTTGGCCATTTCAAGTCACTACCCCCTGGTGCAAGGGCCTTGTAAATACGCCCTCATGTGTGCTTCGCCGTCATTTTCCCCTGGTGCATGTGCCTTGTAAATACGCCCCTATGTGTGCTAGACAATTTTAAGTCACTTCTCCCATGAATCTGGGAGACTAATTTGGTAGAGACTAGTATGCTTTTTGGAGAAAATAAGGAAGCCAGCTGTGCATTTAAAATGATGTTTTGTGTCAAGTGTTTGCATTATGTTTTCCAAGAAGATTTTGCATTCTTTTACAAATTGTAATTGCAGATAATGTGAAGTATTAGTACTGACAAGGTGTGGTTGTACATAGGAGCTGTGCTGTGGTTTCAAATTATGATCAGAAAATCGTTTTTAAGGAAAAGGAATGCTTTTCAAATTTATAAGAATTCATTTACTTGCGATGTGATCCTGCAATGCGTCGCTTTTGTGGAATAGATGCATGATGCATCTGTGCTGTTTTTGCCCCATGGTGCTCCACATTGTAAATGTTAAAAGCGATGCATAAGTGGTGCAAGGGCCTTCTAAATACGCCTCCATGTATGCTTGGCAATTTTAAGTCATTTCCCCCTGGTGCAAGTTCCTTGTAAATACGCCGTCATGTGTGCTTGCACATTTCAAATCACTTTCCCCTGGTGCAAGGGCCTTGTACATACGCCCCCATGTGTGCTTGGCCATTTCAAGTCACTTCCCCCTGGTGCAAGGGCCTTGTAAATACGCCCCCATGTGTGCTTGGCAATTTTAAGTCACTTCCCCCTGGCGCAAGGGCCTTGTAAATACGCCCCCATGTGTGCTTGGCCATTTCAAGTCACTTCCCCCTGGTGCAAGGGCCTTGTAAATACACCCTCATGTGTGCTTGGCAATTTTGAGTCACTTCCCCCTGGTGCAAGGGTCTAGTAAATATGCCTTCATGTGTGCTTGGCAATTTTAAGTCAATAACAATAACATCAACAATGTCTGTTCTGAAACAATCTCTAAATAGAAATAGAGTCTCTAAATTAGTTGAGATTAACATATAACAGAGCACAGGTCATATGTAGAAGCATTCCATTCCATTGCTATTTTCTACCATCAAGTATGTTGCAAAATCCTTCCATTCAATTGTTTGCTTACTGTTTGGTAATAGTATTTAATAACATTTTTTTAATAAATTTTCCACAGATTCAACTCAAGATATTCTTAAAAATTCAATCATGCCCTCAAGGCAAAGAAAAAAAAAGAAGCAAAGCGACTTACACCCCACCTTGGTAAAAATGGAGATAATGGACCTTTGCAGCAGTCCTCTAGAATTAAAAGTTGTGAAGTCACCCAAAAAATTCCGGGTAAGACAACAAAATCTTTTTTAAGAAACATTTGCAGACGAAAAAGTATCACTAGAGAACATGTTTTAGTTCAGAAGAAGAGAGCCAATTTAAACGGGAAGGAAAGGCCCCTCAAAAATGTAACTGCTAGAGCAGGAGATAACTCTGTGCATGGTAGTAGAAGGAAAAATCTGTTTAGAGACATTCGTAGACGAATGTTCCGCAACAGGATAATTGGTAATTTGTTAACATTTTTTAAGAAAGGTCAACAGAAAGTGGCTTTTTATAAGAGAAAGAAAAATGTAGAGAAAATTATTGATCAGGCTTTCGAAATTAAGCGAAAGTTATTTATTTTGGTAATCAATATAATTAGGAAACTAAACAAGGTAATTTATGATTTCAAATCAAATAGTAGATGGAAGGGAGTAGTTAATCGTAGTAATTTTTGTGAAGTTTTCTCAGGAGAATGGATGCATAGTTCAAGTTGTGAGGCATTTTTTAATGAGGAGAGTTACTTCCAGGACAATGATTTGGTGCATGCAGTTGACACCAGTGGTCGAGCATATGAGGTAAAAGATGGTTGTCCGGTTGAAAAAGAAAAACTTGTGTCTGCAGATGCAGAAGAGGTGTTAAGTGATGAGGTTTTAGGGAGACGTCCTAAGGGACCAGTGTACACCTGGAAGTGTAGTTCTATTTGCAGTGTGCGACAGGATTCCATTCATTTGCTTTGTGATTTTGTATGGACATTTAATAAGAAAAGTTTAAAACAAACAATAAAGATGTTGCAAGAATTAGATCCTTGCAGAGTGAGAGAAGTGACAGGTTTGTGTGGTCATTCACTGGCTTGTCTTTCCAGGAGAGTATGCCAGAGTGTTTTTCATCATATCAGGATGATAGCAGTGCATCATAATAAAGTGAGGAAATTAGTTAGAATGTTGTATTATGCTAAGAGTCCAGCAATTATGCTTAAACAATTAAGCACTGCTCTTTTGCATGGTTCTGAAGTAGATGTGAAGAATATTTGTGAAGAAATTGAGTTCTGTTACTTTGCTGGTGAAGAGAACAATGTTGAAATTGACCCAGTAGAAGAAGGTAATGTGGAAGAGAGTGTACTGATTTCTAATATAGATAAGTTTCACAAGGAAATTTTCAACTTTCAGGTGAAATCAAGTGAGAGGCCTAATTTCACTTGTGTGTGTTGTCGACGGACTTATTATAAGAATCAGACTAAGTTAGTGGATTTATATGCAAAAAGTGAAATGGAAAACAATAGTGAATGGAAGGATTTTGCCACATACTTGATGGTAGAAAATTGTTTTGATTTAGGATCGGACCAACGTATGTGTACTTATTGTTTTAACAAATTAAACTAAAACCGGATGCCTGCTAGAGCGGTTCATAATAACCTGGAATTGGTTGACATTCCTTCTGAATTGAAGGATTTAAATACTTATGAATCTATTTTGATTCAAAGTGTCCATCCCTTTCAGGCTATTGCACGAATGAAGCCAAAGACAGGGAAATTGCCTCCATCAGATTTACAGAGAGGATTAAAGGGAAGAGTTGTTTATTTGCCTTTAGATTTGAAGAAAAACATTAATACAATTGGAGTAGAGAAAGTGGAAGAGGAACCTCTAGTTATCCTAGTTAATGGGGTTCCGACAAAGAGTAAGAAAAACTGGCAAGATTTAGTGGATGTTAGGAAAGTCAAAAAGGCAACATTGTATTTGATAAAAAATAATGAGTACTACAAGAATGTATGTGCTGCAGAAGAGGAAGTAAGTGAAGAAGAGGACAGCGATTTGTGTGCTGGGCAAATTGAGAAAGTAGAAGCCTCTAAAAATGAAGAAATATATGAACATTATAGTGTTCATCCTTTGCATTCCAAGGAAGTCATGGGGAATGCTATTGAGTTGTTTCAAATGAAACAAGCCAAAGGGAGTCCCATTAGTGTTTGGGAGGAAAGTTCGGAAGCTCGGTGTTTCCCACAGTTATTTCCCACAGGTCGAGGAGGACGATATGATGAGCGACCTGATCAAATTCCTGCTTCAGAATACCGGACTTTACGATTGTATGCAGAAGATATTAGGTTTCGTCAATGCATTGCCTATTTATTTCATCTACTGTTTGAAAGTGATCTGTCTGGACTGTCTTATGCAGTGAACCACATCTTGAAAAGTGGTGTACAACTGCGAAATATCTCGGCAAGGGACTTTATGGATAAAGTCAATGTGCAAGACAGTATTTTGGATTCTCACCTGATTAATCTCATGGCGTGTCAGCGTGGTACTAATGAATACTGGTACCGTCGTCATGGTGATTTAAATGTATGCTGAGGAACTTAGGAACTCCAACATGGTTCCTCACTCTGAGCTGTGCCGAGTATGGCTGGGAAGACTTACTTGAATTTCTACGAGAGGCAAATGGAAACATTGAAAATATTGAATTCAAGACACCCGGAGAACTGTGCTCTTTGGATCCAGTGAATGTATGCAGGTACTTCAATCATAGATTTGAAGCTATGATGTCTTTTATCACAAATAAGAAAAATCCACCTCTTGGAGAGGTGTTGGATTCTTCTGGTGAAAGGAGTATCAAGCAAGAGGTGCTCCTCATATACATATGCTGCTATGGATCAAAGATGCACCCAAATTTGGAACAGATCCGGATGACTTAGTGATGAATTTCATAGAACAGTATTCTACGTGTGCTGTTCCAAACGCAACGGAGAAGAAAAGCCTTAGAGAACAAGTTCTACGTTTCCAAAGCCATCGTTGTGGAAAGTACTGTTGTCGTAAATTCAGAAACAAGGACAAGTTCTACACCAAATGTCGTTTCAACTTTCCACGACCGGTGATTTCTAAAGGAAGAGTGAACAGTTTGATGTCTTCTCTGCGACATAATGTGACGAGGAAATCACCCAAAAATACATACAATTTGAAAAGGAACGAAGAGTCCAAGTACATCAACGACTACAACCCAGTGATTTTGTCCATGTGGAATGCTAATATGGATATACAGTTTGTGGCTGACAACTGTATGGCTGTGGCTCGGTATGTGACATCTTACATCACCAAAAAAGAAAAGACAGAATTGAAGAATATGTGGGAGGACATTTCCCATGAAAAGAGCCTCAGTAAGAAGTTGTACAGTTTCAGTCTGAAGATGTTGTCGCATCGAGAAATTGGAGCTTACGAATGTTCTGACCGGTTGTCTTCAGCAAGTCTTTATTCTAAATCCAGGAGTATCGTTTGGGCGAGTCTTGGTCTTGCTGCAACGCGTAATTGAGTTCTGAAACCTGTGCGGGAAATTGAGTATTTGGCGGAAAAGGAGCCAAACAGTACCGACATTTTGAAGTCCAACATGTTGGATACATATTATCCAAATCGAAGCAGTCACCTCGAGAATGTTTGTTTGTATGAGGTTCTACAAAATTACATATTCAAAAGGAACATCAAAGAAGATATTGAGAAAGGAGTGTATGCTGTAATTGGAAGTGAGGGATGTCTGGTGAAGCAAAGAAAATGCCACTTGGTAAATCATCGAAAATTGAGTGGCGAATCTCCAGAAAAAAAGGAGTTTTTCTATTTAGCACTTTTGCAACTGTTCAAGCCTTGGCGTGCAGAAGAGGAACTGCTTGGAGATTTCCTCTGTTACGAAGACTCTTTCACTGCCGCCAAGGAGACCATAGAATGTCCTGCTTTTCCCAAATATCAAGAAATGTTGACTTTGGAAATTGAGCAGGAAGCAACAATTGCAGCCGAGATTGCTAGAGACAGTTCTCAGGACAGTCAGAGTTCTGTTTCATTGAGTCAAGATCCACTAGGAGGACCTATTATCGAAAATGAAGCTGCCACTGCTATGAATGAAGTGGAAAGAGCCATGGCACATCCTCAGGAGGATGCGGTTAACTTAGAAGACTTGGAAAAACAACTCAACGTTGAGCAGAGGAAAATATATGACGAAGTTACCAAGCAAATTGATCATGGATTAAGTCATGAGAAGAAAGAGTGTTCATGTACGTCGTTGAAGCCTGTCCGACTGTACGTGAGTGGAGAAGCGGGAACTGGAAAAAGTTTCCTTTTTAAAGCAATTTCTTGTTATTTGCAGGAAAGGACTGAGTCATCGCTGTCTTGTGTTGTTACCGCTCCTACTGGACTGGCAGCACATAACATTAAAGGTATTACTTTGCATCGTCTACTGATGCTGCCAGTGGAGCATGACAACAAATTACAATACCACAAGTTATCTGGGGATGCTTGTTGTGAAGTTTCAAGAGTTTTGAGGAAAATTAAACTTCTTATCATTGACAAAGTAAGCATGGTTTCCAATGTCATGCTTGCCTTTGTGCATTTGAGAATGCAAGAAGTTCTTAAAACTGAGTATGATGTGTTATTTGGTGGCAAACACATCATTGTTTTCGGAGATCTTCTACAGCTGACACCAGTAAAAGGACAACCTGTGTTCAAAATACTCACGCATGAAGATACCAGGAAGTGCCTAGGGAGCATTGGCAACGTCAATATATAGTTAAACTTCAATTATGCTGAACTGCATGAAAATATGCGTCAGGCAAAGGATGAAGTTTACAAGAATATTCTACAAGATATTAGAATTGGAAAAGTGACCGAGCATGGAAAAAAAGCATTACATGCACGATTACTATCAAATTTATATCCAGAACAAGATGTTGTGCATGAGAATATTTTTCAGAAAATTACTGAGAAGAAATCCGGAATATGTTTGATGCCAACTCTTGCAGAATGTGCCATCTTCAACAACAAAATGTTGAATTTAGAAAAGCAAGAGATTGTGAAACTTGAAGCTATTGACAGAATAGAGCATATGGGATCAACAATTATTTTGTCTTAGAATTTGAAATCAAAATTGGATTCATTAGAGAAGACTATATCTAAAACAGCGGGTTTTGAAAAGACTTTGAACGTGTGTTTAAATTGCCGAATCATTTTGAGAAGGAATTTACATGTTGAAAGAGGTCTGGTAAATGGATCAATGGGTAATGTTGTTGATTTTGAGAAATACAGAAGTAGAGATGGAATTGAATTTTTAAAAATTAAATTTGATGGCATTGAGGAAGTACAGGTAATTGGTCGTTGTTCTGCTAGGTTTTTGCTTGTTAAAGACTTATATGTTCGCCGTAAACAGTTTCCTGTTTGCTTGGCATATGCGGTGACAATCCATAAATCGCAAGGTTTAAGTGTAGATAGTGCATTGGTGAATATTGGAAGTTCTGTGTTCAAGGAAGGTATGGCATATGTGGCTTTGTCACGAGTTAGATCTTTATCGGGATTGTACTTGATTGACTGTGATGTCACAAACATTTGTGCAGATCTAGATTGTGTTAAGGAATACAATAGGTTAAGAAGAGAGTATGCGCCACATTTGCCTCAATATCCTTTGTTTGAGAAACGTGTGGTAGGCCGGAAACGAAGAAATATCAGTAATAGTAGGGAGGTTGTAGCAAAAAGCCCAAAAGTCGATGAACGGAAAATTGTAAGCAGAAAGAAAATGGATTCTGTTGAAGATGTTGTCGGTTTTCAATTTGAAAACAGTTCGGGTGTCAACTGCTATGCTAATGTAGTTGTTAATGTTGTCTTTTCACTAGATACTTTAAAAGAACAGATTGTGATCAATTCTGAACAAAGTTTATGCTGTTTGTTGAATTCTGTGTTAGAGAAATGTAGCACTGATAGAACAAAAGTAGAAAGTGTGTCTGAAGTTCGTTATCTGTTAGACGAATGTTCAGGTCAAACAGACTTCTCTGAAAATATTCAGCAGGATTGTCAGGAGTTTTTAATGTATATGCTTGATGTATTGCAAGATGAGGGTGTAGATGTAGATCACCTGTTTGGGCTTTCTTATCAATGGCAGCATGACTGCGAGAACTGTAGGGTATCAAGTACTACTAGTGTAGACTCAGAAAGATTTATATATTTAACTTTGCCAGACAGTAAATCAGTGTCCTTTAATAAGCTAGTAAAAGCAGCTGATCACAACATGGAGTGTAGCCAATGTAAATCTGAAATGATGTCAACATTATTTATACGAAGATATGGCCAGTATGTCATTTTAATGATCCAACAATGTAGGCCTGATGGATCAAAATTGACAACTTTAATAAAAAAATTTGTTGCTTCGCAGTTGTCAATATCAGGAAGGACTTTTGTAACTGCAGCAATTATCTATCATGACAGTCCTTCAACAACATCAGGACATTACACAGCTTATTTAAAGTCTAGAAACGGCTGGTCATTCTGCAACGATTCTGTTGTAACTTTCAAAAAAAAATTGCCGTATGACCTTAAAAATTCTTACCTGGTGTTTTTAAAACCAAAATTTTAAGGAAAGAATCTCGGGATTTGCTCTAAGGAATTGCAAGAGGTTCATGGAGTAGAGGGAATGTAAGTCTGCAATGCTGTCTAGATTAATGGTGAAAACTTTTAATTATAATGTCATTTTAAAAATCCAACTATATAAACCTGATGCAAGTAAGTCTGCTTCATAGTAAGCAGTATCAGTGTCATAGGAAAAGTAGAACATGAGTGAGCAAGAAGGGTAAGATATTAGTAGTCCAGGATTGTGAAAGTAATCTTAAATGTTTTCTTTCTGAAAGTTGCGAAAATAGAAAATGACGGGATTTGCTTACAAGAATTCCAAGAGTTGTAAATCGCTCTAACATGATTTGGCCATGTGGAAACATGTGGTAGAATGTGAGAAGTCTTTTATCGTATGTAACATATTTTTCAAAACGATGGAGGTTTTCTTTCAGAAAGTGGCGGGCTGAAAATATTAATAGCACAACAGAGTGTACGCTGTTCATAGGACATCCTTCGACGTTATGGAAAGTAAGTTAATTTTAAGGAGTTTTGAATTCAGATTTCTTATGTTGTATGGGTTTTTTAAACACAATCATTTTGATTGTGTTTTTTTTTCCCCGCTGTTACATGATGAATACCTTCAAGTCACTGATTTTAGTGAAATTTGATACATTCTGAGAACAGCAAAAATAAACCATTTAACATGTATAATTAATTCTCTACTTTTTGTACTTATGATATACATTTAGAAATGTGAGGTAGACATGGAGAAACTGAGGCTTCTGTAAATGTCAAAGTTAATGCATACACTGCTGCACTTCTGGGTACTGTTTCATATGCTGGACTACATCTGCACTATGAGATACCTGAGCAAAGGCAACACAGGTGATGTGATTGTGAAATGAGCAAAAGAAACTCCACGTTTTTCAATTACATTACCTGTGTTTCCTAAGTTTACGAATGACATTGTGCAGATGAAGTTTAGGTCTGTCTATGGACACAGAAGAGGTCTGGCCGTTGTTCAAGAGTGAAGTGGACATGTTTTACTTCATTGGTAGGCCTTCACATGTATTATCTCCTCTGTATTCTTCAACAAGCATAAATTTGATATGCAACCCTGAGTAGGCCTCACCTTAAACAAAATTTTGGAGAGATCACACCTTATCGTCATCCTGAAACAATCATTTAATCTATCACATTTAACTTCTATTACTTCTTCTGCTTCATTTGTTTAATTCTTACTTTCCTGCCTTTGCTACTTCCCTCATTCCTTTCTCTATTACTTAATTATTCTACTCCTTCCACTATTTTTCTCAGTCCCTCTCTTCTCATACTTCTTCACTCTTGTTCACTCACTCTGTCTCTATTAATGTCACTGTTTCTGAGTGATCACAAATTTTTTTTACAAAAAGAACAGTAAGTATAAGGGAAGGAAACAGACAGTTATGTTACAAGAAAGACAGCTATAGGGAGTAAACAAAAGATACTGTTACTCGCAATCCACTGCTGATGATGTCATTGACCATGTCATGAATGATGTAATATGTGACATCATCAGCAGTGGATTGCGGGTAACAGTATCTTTTGTTTACTCCCTATAGCTGTCTTTCTTTTAACATAACTGTCTGTTTCCTTCCCTTAAACTTACTGTTCTTTTTTAAAAAAAAAAATTTTTGATTCGCTCCCAGTTTGCGTACCGGAGAGCGAACCGGAAGCGAACTAAAAGAAATAGAGGTTGGCAGAGTTCCAAATATTCTACCAATTTTTTTATAACGGGGAGGTAGTTCTGAAAAGAACTTTTTTTTTGTTTTTGTTGTTTTATATTTTTTTATTATTTTTCTGAACATTTTTTTAATTTTTTGTATTTTCTGAACATTTTCATATTTTTTTGGTTTTTTTGGGGGAGGGGGGAAACGAAAACGATTCATTGTAAAGGGCTCAACAGGAGCAACAAAAAAAAAAGAATTTATTGTTTGGGGCGTTTCGGGCAAACATGATTATCAATAGCTTTGATAATTAGAGTGATGCTACTTTCTCTGTAGCAAATGAACTGATTGCAGCGCACGCACACTTGTTTCACTTCCCCAAACTTCATTTGTATATTTGGGACCATCTCCCTCACCTCTGGTCCCGTCACTTCCTGTACAACCGATCTTCTGGCCATCGAAGGGGGATTTTCTTGCTCGTCACGTAGCTGGGCAGCACTATAGCTGTTAGGATGCCACCTACTCATATGCCGATGCATAGTGTAGTTGCTGAAACTGTATTTTTTATCAGTCCCCCTGGACAGTCTTTCTTTACATATACGGCAAAACACGTAGCGTGCATTTACTTTCTTTTGGCCCTCGGGAAATTAAAAAAATTACCAAATATAGTTCTCCTTCCGATTATACCTCCTGGGCTCCTCTGGCAAAAACAGTGTCTCTTCCTGCTCTTCCTCGTGTCATTTGAGATGTCATCAGTGATATCATCAGTGATGACATCAGTGATGTCACTAACCATGTCATGAATGATGTAATATGTGACATGATAAGCAGTGGATTGCGGGTGCGCGATATATAGTTAGTGCAACTAACTATATATGAAATTTCAATGGTTTTGTGTGAGTAAAATAAGGTTTTGTAAATGCTAATCCCTAACTATATATGGTCTATAACCTATGGTTTTTTCAGTGAATATATATATATATAAAACCTACTGGGGGTCGCCAGTAGGTAGTTATAGTTAGGATTTTTTTCAATGCAAAATCTCAAAATTCTATTGTGAATAACTTTGGCGCCGGTCGACGAATCTGCCTGAAAATCTCCTCAAATTTGCCTCGCGGAGCTCCGGTCCTTCCCTGAAAGTTTCGGGGGGATTCGTCAAGCGGGGGCCGAGATAAAAGGGGGGTCCCAAAACGTATTTTCCCCATGTTAATTTCCATAGGGCGGTCGACCTCACTTTTAGCCCAAACGGCTGAATGGATTTCCACCAAACTGGTAGCCCGATGTGCCTTTGCTATGTCTCAAGATATGTGCTCCAGTGGTTTTTACGAAAATTAACTTTGAAAAAAAATATATTGGGCTACATTGGGCTATATATATGTTAGAGCCCAAATGTAGCCCAATGTAGCCCAAAGATGGCCACCAGAGTAAAAAAAAACAAATGTAGCCCAAATATCAGCCAGAGTGTTCTAAAGAGCAACTAGAGCGCTAACAGTCTTACTTATGACAAAAGTATGGCACACCTGAAGTCATCTTGATTGGAATAAAGTGTTAACACTTAAAACATTTAATTTGCAAAGGAACAAAATGAGGGGGTTCATTTTGCCATAGAAATTATGATTAGTGCTGAAGAAAGAAAAATTAGGGCACATTTTGAGTGACTTCTCAAATCCTCTTATATTTCATTAAAAAAATTCTGATATGTAGTCTCCCAAGATGGCCACCAGAGACAAAAGAGCCCAAATGTAGCCCAAATATCAGCCAGATGTAGCCCAACTATAGCCCAATGACAGAATGTCCCAGAGTGTTCTAAAGAACAACTAGAACGCTAACAGTCCTACTTATGACAAAAGTATGACACATCTGAAGTCATCTTGATTGAAATAAAGTGGTAACACTTAATACATTTAATTTGAAAAACAACAAAATGAGGGGTTTCATTTTGCCATGGAAATTGTATATATATATATATATTCACTGAAAAAACCATAGGTTTCACACCAGTTATAGTTAGCTGGAAATTTTACTGATATAAAACCATTGAAATTCCCACGTTATAGTTAGTCGGACTCACTATAACTTGCGCGTGCAATGCACTGCTGATGACATCACATATTACATCACTCATGACATGGTCAGTGACATCACTCATGACACCATCCTTGTGACATAGTGACAGACCTCCTTTCACTATAATGTAACCCTTGAGACACATATTCAAAAATAGAAACTGAAATTTTTAAAAAAATGGAGATACCTATATCAGTTACAACAAGCAATTCAGTAATTCCACTATCTATATACACATCCACTCATTCACCAACAGTTCTATATAGTCACTCATACATATACTCACTCATCATATGAAGTGATACACCTATACATCCTGTTACACACCGACATTCATCCAAAAGTTACTCACACACATATTCACACGTGCAAATAAACTATTGGACATCCATTTATTTGAATATAGAGTTATACACACACTTCCACCTTACTTCTATTTAAAATTACACATATTTATTCTCTTAAACAATCACTTATAGAAACACATACTTATTTAAACAGGAACTCTTACAATCTCTTACTCTCACATATACTCACTTATATACATCAATATTCATATATACTAGATTAAAACATATGTAGTTACTGATAAAGACACTAGTGAGACAGTCATTCACTCACTAACAAACACATATAGACACTCATCCACCCATACAGTCCTGTACATATGTTGTCTTCAAAACACATACAAACAAAGAGTCAGTCACTCATGCATCTATGTGCTAAGTAATACCCCCACCAAACCATATAGACACTCATACTGATACTAATAAAAATATCTAATAACCCATATACATACACATGAGTGGATGTGTATTAGATGGTGGTATTACTGAATTGGTTGTTGTAACTGGTATGGGTATATCCACTTTTTTGAAAATATTAGTTTCTATTTTTGAATATGTGTTTCATGGGTTACATTACACTGAAAGGAGGTCTGTCACTGTGTCACAAGGATGGTGTCATCAGTGATGTCATGAGTGATGTCACTGACCATGTCATGAGTGATGTAATATGTGATGTCATCAGCAGTGCATTGCACGCGCAAGTTATAGTGAGTCCGACTAACTATAACGTGGGAATTTCAATGGTTTTATATCAGTAAAATTTCCAGCTAACTATAACTGGTGTGAAACCTATGGTTTTTTCAGTGAATTTAATAGGTTTTTTAAATGCTAATTCCTAACTATAACTGGTGTGAAACCTATGGTTTTTTTCAGTGAATTTCATAGGTTTTTTAAATGCTAATTCCTTACTATAAGTTTCACTTTATAAATAAGACTGTTAGCACTCTAGTTGTTCTTTTTAACACTCTGGTACATTCTGTCATTGGGCTACAGTTGTGCTACATCTAGTTGAATTTTGGGCTACATTTACAATTTTTGATCTCTGGTGGCCATCTTTGGGCTTCATTGGGCTACTTTGGGCTACATTTGGGCTACATTTTGGCTCTAACATATATTAAGCCCAATGTAGCACAATACATATTTTTATAAAGTTAATTTTTTTACAAACCACTTCAGAATAGGGCTACCTGTCTCTACAATTATCCCATTTTTTTTTTTTTAATTTTTGGGGGGAGCGCTCCCAGAGCGCGCCCCGGAGTGCGCCCCGAAAAGCGTATTTCTGAAAAGCGCCCCCGGGCGCGCTCCGGGGAGCGTCTCGTGAGCGCCAATATCGCAAACGAAAACATGATCGTGACGTATCGCGTAGCCGCGACCGCGTGATACGCACGGCGTAAGCGCACCCGGAAGTACTCGAACGAATACGATCGCAAAACGTAAACTTCCGACGCGCTTACGCTGCGCGCCCCCGTGCGCGTAGCGTAAGCGCGTCGGGTCATGTGAGCAGAAAATAACACTTTTCATTGGTTCATAACAGTTTTAGTTTCATAATGATGAAGCCCCTGGTCTTGTGACCTGAAAATAACACTTCTCATTGGTTCAGGACAGTTTTGTTTTCCAAATGATGAAAGCCCCCACCTTTTTTCCTTATTCTGACTTTGTCCTTTGACTGAGGAAGATCTGTTTGGAACTCTCTGTACCTTTTTGTACTTTAAAATGGCTTCAGTAGCAGCAGCAGCAGGAGCATCTCAGCCACCACCACCACCACCACCACCAAGAGGACCAGCTCCAAATTATATTGGTGGTCAAGAACAGGAGGAGGAGGAAGAGGAAGAGGAGGAGGGGAGAAGAAGATGGCTGCCTGAAGAAAACACACCTTATAAACCCAAACCACACATTGTTTGGCAGTTTTTTTCAATTCCAGAGGGGCAAAAAAAGGTGAATGCGCCCAAAGTCACTTGCCTCATCTGCAATGATGAACTTTCACGGGGCAACCCAAATAAGAAATATTCTTTTGGTAACTATACCATGATTCGGCACATGACAAGAAAGCATCCAAACAACTACTCTCGCGCAGAGTTCCGGGAACTGGCCAGTAACCTCCCCCAGTCATCAAGGACCCCCTCCCAAAGAAAACAACCCTCTTCCTCGCAACCAGAAACATCTGAGGTGATGCCTTGCATTCAGCCGAGATTTGCTGATTTTAAAATTACTTGCACTGCTTGTGGCAAGCTTATCTCCTATGGGGAACAAAGTATTAAGCTCATCGTCCTTGCAGGTGATAATCACAAGTGCCCCAAAAAGAAATAATTTTTGGGGTTTTTTGTTTTTTTGCTCCAGTTGAGCCAGTTTCAATTCCCTTTTTTTGTTTCTCCCCCTAAAAAATACAAAAAAAATATAAAACTGTTTTGAAAAGCCAAAAAAAGTTTAAAAAGTTCCAAAAACACAAAAAAAATATAAAACAACAAAAAGAAGAAAAAAAAAAGTTCTTTTAAGAACTACCTCCAATTTCTAAATGAAAACTTCATTTTTTTAAAACTCTGTCATCTTTTCCCCTCATTTTACGCTCCCCGGTGCGCTACCTGGTGCGCGCACCGAGCGCTTCCCCCGCGCAAAACGAAAAAAAAAAAATATTTTAAATGCCCCGCGGGGCCCTTTTATAGCCCCCACATCAAACCTAGGGGGTCAAAGGGGTCTATCCCTGACGCCTTATGGTCAGTTCCCACTTTGTTTTAGCCACCTCTTATGTCTCGATTTTACCGAGACACAAGATGGCGACCGCTCTGGACTGTTTGGAATGTTTACAGACACCCGAGAGCCAATCAGCTTTCCATGCGCACCTCGCGTGTCGCGCCTGGAGCGCACTCCGGTGCGCGCACCTGTGCGCTGCTATAGATATATATATTTTTTTGGACCTAAATTACTCAAAATCCACTGGAGCACATATCTTGAGACATAGCAAAGGCACATCGGGCTACCAGTCCCTACAATTTTGCCAAGTTTGGTGTAAATCCATTCAGCCGTTCGGGCTAAAAGTGAAATCGACCGCCCTATGGAAATTAACATGGGGAAAACGCGTTTTGGGACCCCCCTTTTATCTCGGCCCCCGCTTATTGTATCCCCCCCAAACTTTCAGGGAAGGACCGGAGCTCGACGAGGCCATTTTCCTGAAATTTTCAGGCAGATTCGTCAACCGGTGCCAAAGTTATTCCAAATAGAATTTTGAGATTTAACATTGAAAAAAATCCTAACTATAACTACCTACTGGCGACCGCCAGTAGGTAATATATATATATATATATATATATATATATATATATATATATATATATATATATATATATATATATATATATATATTCACTGAAAAAACCATAGGTTATAGACCATATATAGTTAGGGATTAGCATTTACAAAACCTTATTTTACTCACACAAAACCATTGAAATTTCATATATAGTTAGTTGCACTAACTATATATCGCGCACCCGCAATCCACTGCTGATCATGTCACATATTACATCATTCATGACATGGTCAGTGACATCACTGATGTCATCACTGATGACATCACTGATGACATCTCAAATGACATCACTGATGACATCACTGATGACATCTCATTTGACATTACTGATCACTTCACTGATGACATCATTCATGTGATAATACGGTGAACCTCTTCAGACTTTTATATAATCTTACATACACTCAGTGTAAACAGACACTCACAGACTGTCACTCATCCATGGAGTTACTCACACACCTAGTCAGTCATGCAAAGAATCAATCACACCTCCATTTAATTTCCTCAACTATACAGTTATACACACCTTACTTATTCAAACATATACTAACACATATTTACTCTCTTATACAATCCCTGATACAAGTTCACAATGATCCATACAGCCACTCACACATTCACTGGCTCTTATGCACAGATTTTTATATATGTCAACTCTCACATGTACTGTGTTTTACATATGTACTTACTTTGACATGTAGCACTGAGATATCCATTCACTCACCAATACACTCATGCACACAGTCAACGGCCCATACAGCTGTTTCCACATGCACTTTTGAACCCATACATCTAGTGAATCAACTGCTCACACATCTATGCACAGAGTCATACACCTCCCAGCCACCTACACACACACTCAGTCTCCCATACAAATTCTTGGGCAACCAATCAATAACCCATATAGTTACTCATATAGCTACTGATCAGCACATGCAGCAGTTTACAGAACAACAGACATAATGATGCACAAATTAAGACAGTTTAGTCACTAACCCATGCACTCAGTGAGACACATTTAATCACTCACTCATACAGTCAGTCATGCACCTACTAAATCCTTCATCCAGACACTTATACATACACTCATTCTTCAATATGTAAGACATATTTTAACTTTACAGAAACATACAGTCACTGGGTGTTGTCATCAGTGATGTCATCAGTGATGTCATTTGAGATGTCATCAGTGATGTCATCAGTGATGACATCAGTGATGTCACTGACCATGTCATGAATGATGTAATATGTGACATGATCAGCAGTGGATTGCGGGTGCGCGATATATAGTTAGTGCAACTAACTATATATGAAATTTCAATACTTTTGTGTGAGTAAAATAAGGTTTTGTAAATGCTAATCCCTAACTATATATGGTCTATAACCTATGGTTTTTTCAGTGAATTTCATTGTTTTTTTAAAAGCTAATATCTGTAGCTGTAAAATGTATTCTTCTTTAAATCTTAAAATATATTTTACATGTTTTTGATACAATTTTTGGTAAATTATTTTTTTTGTTTCGCTCCCGGTCCGCGAACCGGTTAGCTTCCCGTTAGCTCAATTTGGAGCCGCGACTCGGTCCGCAAACCGGTAAACGTTCCGTTTGCGTAACTGTTGCGTTAGCATGACGTTTTGCGTTGTCGCGTAATACGTCATGTGACGCGCCAAGTTAGCGTACCCGGAAGCGAACTGGAACGCGGCGCAAAGCGCGTAACGTAAACACACCAGGTCATGTGACTCGGTAATAACACTTTTCATTGGTTCATTTCACTTTTGGTTTCCTAATGATGTAATACTAGGTCATGTGATCTAAAATTAACACTTTTCATTGGTTTAGAACTTTTGCTTTTCCCAAATGAAAACCCCTCCTTCTTTCCTCACTCTGACTTTCATCTTGGTGAGAGAAAGACCCTTTATTAACATTGAGATATGGCTTCATTAGTAGCTTCAGCTGGTTCTTCCCCACCACCTCCACCACATCCAAGGAAGAGAGGACCACCTGCTGAAGTTATTATTCAACAAGAAGAGGAAGAACAGGAAGAGGAGGAAGAGCAGGAAGAGACACTGTTTTTGCCAGAGGAGCCCAGGAGGTATAATCGGAAGGAGAACTATATTTGGCAATTTTTTTAATTTCCAGAGGGCCAAAAGAAAGTAAATGCACGCTACGTGTTTTGCCGTATATGTAAAGAAAGACTGTCCAGGGGGACTGATAAAAAATACAGGTTCGGCAACTACACTATGCATCGGCATATGAGTAGGTGGCATCCTAACAACTATAGTGCTGCCCAGCTACGTGACGAGCAAGAAAATCCCCCTTCGATGGCCAGAAGATTGGTTGTACAGGAAGTGACGGGACCAGAGGCAAGGGAGATGGTCCCAAATATACAAATGAAGTTTGGGGAAGTGAAACAAGTGTGCGTGCGCTGCAATCAGTTCATTTGCTACAGAGAAAGTAGCATCACTCTAATTATCAAAGCTATTGATAATCATGTTTGCCCGAAACGCCCCAAACAATAAATTCTTTTTTTTTGCTCCTGTTGAGCCCTTTACAATGAATCGTTTTCGTTTCCCCCCTCCCCCAAAAAAACCAAAAAAATATGAAAATGTTCAGAAAATACAAAAAAATTAAAAAAATGTTCAGAAAAATAATAAAAAAAATATAAAACAACAAAAACAAAAAAAAAAGTTCTTTTCAGAACTACCTCCCCGTTATAAAAAAATTGGTAGAATATTTGGAACTCTGCCAACCTCTATTTCTTTTAGTTCGCTTCCCGGTTCGCTCTCCGGTACGCGAACCGGGAGCGAATCAAAAAATTTTTTTTTTTTAAAAAGAACAGTAAGTTTAAAGGAAGGAAACAGGCAGTTATGTTAAAAGAAAGACAGCTATAGGGAGTAAACAAAAGATACTGTTACCCGCAATCCACTGCTGATGATGTCACATATTACATCATTCATGACATGGTCAATGACATCATCAGCAGTGGATTGCGAGTAACAGTATCTTTTGTTTACTCCCTATAGCTGTCTTTCTTGTAACATAACTGTCTGTTTCCTTCCCTTATACTTACTGTTCTTTTTGTAAAAAAAATGTTGTGATCACTCAGAAACAGTGACATTAATAGAGACAGAGTGAGTGAACAAGAGTGAAGAAGTATGAGAAGAGAGGGACTGAGAAAAATAGTGGAAGGAGTAGAATAATTAAGTAATAGAGAAAGGAATGAGGGAAGTAGCAAAGGCAGGAAAGTAAGAAATAAACTAATGAAGCAGAAGAAGTAATAGAAGTTAAATGTGATAGATTGAATGATTGTTTCAGGATGACGATAAGGTGTTATCTCTCCAAAATTTTGTTTAAGGTGAGGCCTACTCAGGGTTGCATATCAAATTTATGCTTGTTGAAGAATACAGAGGAGATAATACATGTGAAGGCCTACCAATGAAGTAAAACATGTCCACTTCACTCTTGAACAACGGCCAGACCTCTTCTGTGTCCATAGACAGACCTAAACTTCATCTGCACAATGTCATTCGTAAACTTAGGAATCACAGGTAATGTAATTGAAAAACGTGGAGTTTCTTTTGCTCATTTCACAATCACATCACCTGTGTTGCCTTTGCTCAGGTATCTCATAGTGCAGATGTAGTCCAGCATATGAAACAGTACCCAGAAGTGCAGCAGTGTATGCATTAACTTTGACATTTACAGAAGCCTCAGTTTCTCCATGTCTACCTCACATTTCTAAATGTATATCATAAGTACAAAAAGTAGAGAATTAATTATACATGTTAAATGGTTTATTTTTGCTGTTCTCAGAATGTATCAAATTTCACTAAAATCAGTGACTTGAAGGTATTCATCATGTAACAGCGGGGAAAAAAAACACAATCAAAATGATTGTGTTTAAAAAACCCATACAACATAAGAAATCTGAATTCAAAACTCCTTAAAATTAACTTACTTTCCATAACGTCGAAGGATGTCCTATGAACAGCGTACACTCTGTTGTGCTATTAATATTTTCAGCCCGCCACTTTCTGAAAGAAAACCTCCATCGTTTTGAAAAATATGTTACATACGATAAAAGACTTCTCACATTCTACCACATGTTTCCACATGGCCAAATCATGTTAGAGCGATTTACAACTCTTGGAATTCTTGTAAGCAAATCCCGTCATTTTCTATTTTCGCAACTTTCAGAAAGAAAACATTTAAGATTACTTTCACAATCCTGGACTACTAATATCTTACCCTTCTTGCTCACTCATGTTCTACTTTTCCTATGACACTGATACTGCTTACTATGAAGCAGACTTACTTGCATCAGGTTTATATAGTTGGATTTTTAAAATGACATTATAATTAAAAGTTTTCACCATTAATCTAGACAGCATTGCAGACTTACATTCCCTCTACTCCATGAACCTCTTGCAATTCCTTAGAGCAAATCCCGAGATTCTTTCCTTAAAATTTTGGTTTTAAAATTTTTAAGGTCATACGGCAATTTTTTTTTTAAAGTTACAACAGAATCGTTGCAGAATGATCAGCCGTTTCTAGACTTTAAATAAGCTATGCAATGTCCTGATGTTGTTGAAGGACCGTCATGATAGATAATTGCTGCAGTTACAAAAGTCCTTCCTGATATTGACAACTGCGAAGCAACAAATTTTTTTATTAAAGTTGTCAATTTTGATCCATCAGGCCTACATCGTTGGATCATTAAAATGACATACTGGCCATATCTTCGTATAAATAATGTTGACATCATTTCAGATTTACATTGGCTACACTCCATGTTGTGATCAGCTGCTTTTACTAGCTTATTAAAGGACACTGATTTACTGTCTGGCAAAGTTAAATATATAAATCTTTCTGAGTCTACACTAGTAGTACTTGATACCCTACAGTTCTCGCAGTCATGCTGCCATTGATAAGAAAGCCCAAACAGGTGATCTACATCTACACCCTCATCTTGCAATACATCAAGCATATACATTAAAAACTCCTGACAATCCTGCTGAATATTTTCAGAGAAGTCTGTTTGACCTGAACATTCGTCTAACAGATAACGAACTTCAGACACACTTTCTACTTTTGTTCTATCAGTGCTACATTTCTTTAACACAGAATTCAACAAACAGCATAAACTTTGTTCAGAATTGATCACAATCTGTTCTTTTAAAGTATCTAGTGAAAAGACAACATTAACAACTACATTAGCATAGCAGTTGACACCCGAGCTGTTTTCAAATTGAAAACCGACAACATCTTCAACAGAATCCATTTTCTTTCTGCTTACAATTTTCGGTTCATCGACTTTTGGGCTTTTTGGTACAACCTCCCTACTATTACTGATATTTCTTCATTTCCGGCCTACCACACGTTTCTCAAACAAAGGATATTGAGGCAAATGTGGCGCATACTCTCTTCTTAACCTATTGTATTCCTTAACACAATCTAGATCTGCACAAATGTTTGTGACATCACAGTCAATCAAGTACAATCCCGATAAAGATCTAACTCGTGACAAAGCCACATATGCCATACCTTCCTTGAACACAGAACTTCCAATATTCACCAATGCACTATCTACACTTAAACCTTGCGATTTATGGATTGTCACCGCATATGCCAAGCAAACAGGAAACTGTTTACGGCGAACATAAAAGTCTTTAACAAGCAAAAACCTAGCAGAACAACAACCAATTACCTGTACTTCCTCAATGCCATCAAATTTAATTTTTAAAAATTCAATTCCATCTCTACTTCTGTATTTCTCAAAATCAACAACATTACCCATTGATCCATTTACCAGACCTCTTTCAACATGTAAATTCCTTCTCAAAATGATTCGGCAATTTAAACACACATTCAAAGTCTTTTCAAAACCCGCTGTTTTAGATATAGTCTTCTCTAATGAATCCAATTTTGATTTCAAATTCTCAGACAAAATAATTGTTGATCCCATATGCTCTATTCTGTCAATAGCTTCAAGTTTCACAATCTCTTGCTTTTCTAAATTCAACATTTTGTTGTTGAAGATGGCACATTCTGCAAGAGTTGGCATCAAACATATTCCGGATTTCTTCTCAGTAATTTTCTGAAAAATATTCTCAGGCACAACATCTTGTTCTGGATATAAATTTGATAGTAATCGTGCATGTAATGCTTTTTTTCCATGCTCGGTCACTTTTCCAATTCTAATATCTTGTAGAATATTCTTGTAATCTTCATCCTTTGCATGACGCATATTTTCATGCAGTTCAGCATAATTGAAGTTTAACCATATATTGACGTTGCCAATGCTCCCTAGGCACTTCCTGGTATCTTCATGCGTGAGTATTTTGAACACAGGTTGTCTTTTTACTGGTGTCAGCTGTAGAAGATCTCCGAAAACAATGATGTGTTTGCCACCAAATAACACATCATACTCAGTTTTAAGAACTTCTTGCATTCTCAAATGCACAAAGGCAAGCATGACATTGGAAACCATGCTTACTTCGTCAATGATAAGAAGTTTCATTTTCCTCAAAACTCTTGAAACTTCACAACAAGCATCCCCAGATAACTTGTGGTATTGTAATTTGTTGTCATGCTCCACTGGCAGCATCAGTAGACGATGCAAAGTAATACCTTTAATGTTATGTGCTGCCAGTCCAGTAGGAGCGGTAACAACACAAGACAGCGATGACTCAGTCCTTTCCTGCAAATAACAAGAAATTGCTTTAATAAGGAAACTTTTTCCAGTTCCCGCTTCTCCACTCACGTACAGTCGGACAGGCTTCAACGACGTACATGAACACTCTTTCTTCTCATGACTTAATCCATGATCAATTTGCTTGGTAACTTCGTCATATATTTTCCTCTGCTCAACGTTGAGTTGTTTTTCCAAGTCTTCTAAGTTAATCGCATCCTCCTGAGCATGTGCCATGGCTCTTTCCACTTCATTCATAGCAGTGGCAGCTTCATTTTCGATAATAGGTCCTCCTAGTGGATCTTGACTCAATGAAACAGAACTCTGACTGTCCTGAGAACTGTCTCTGGCAATCTCGGCTGCAATTGTTGCTTCCTGCTCAATTTCCAAAGTCAACATTTCTTGATATTTGGGAAAAGCAGGACATTCTATGGTCTCCTTGGCGGCAGTGAAAGAGTCTTCGAAACAGAGGAAATCTCCAAGCAGTTCCTCTTCTGCACGCCAAGGCTTGAACAGTTGCAAAAGTGCTAAATAGAAAAACTCCTTTTTTTCTGGAGATTCGCCACTCAATTTTCGATGATTTACCAAGTGGCATTTTCTTTGCTTCACCAGACATCCCTCACTTCCAATTACAGCATACACTCCTTTCTCAATATCTTCTTTGATGTTCCTTTTGAATATGTAATTTTGTAGAACCTCATACAAACAAACATTCTCGAGGTGACTGCTTCGATTTGGATAATATGTATCCAACATGTTGGACTTCAAAATGTCGGTACTGTTTGGCTCCTTTTCCGCCAAATACTCAATTTCCCGCACAGGTTTCAGAACTCAATTACGCGTTGCAGCAAGACCAAGACTCGCCCAAACGATACTCCTGGATTTAGAATAAAGACTTGCTGAAGACAACCGGTCAGAACATTCGTAAGCTCCAATTTCTCGATGCGACAACATCTTCAGACTGAAACTGTACAACTTCATACTGAGGCTCTTTTCATGGGAAATGTCCTCCCACATATCCTTCAATTCTGTCTTTTCTTTTTTGGTGATGTAAGATGTCACATACCGAGCCACAGCCATACAGTTGTCAGCCACAAACTGTATATCCATATTAGCATTCCACATGGACAAAATCACTGGGTTGTAGTCGTTGATGTACTTGGACTCTTCGTTCCTTTTCAAATTGTATGTATTTTTGGGTGATTTCCTCGTCACATTATGTCGCAGAGAAGACATCAAACTGTTCACTCTTCCTTTAGAAATCACCGGTCGTGGAAAGTTGAAACGACATTTGGTGTAGAACTTGTCCTTGTTTCTGAATTTACGACGACAGTACTTTCCACAACGATGGCTTTGGAAACGTAGAACTTGTTCTCTTAGGCTTTTCTTCTCCGTTGCGTTTGGAACAGCACACGTAGAATACTGTTCTATGAAATTCATCACTAAGTCATCCGGATCTGTTCCAAATTTAGGAGCATCCTTGATCCACAGCAACATATGTACATGAGGAGCACCTCTTGCTTGGTACTCCTTTCTCCAGAAGAAATCCAACACCTCTCCAAGAGGTGGATTCTTCTTATTTGTGATAAAAGACATCATAGCTTCAAATCTATGATTGAAGTACCTGCATACATTCACTGGATCCAAAGAACACAGTTCTCCGGGTGTCTTGAATTCAATGTTTTCAATGTTTCCATTTGCCTCTCGTAGAAATTCAAGTAAGTCTTCCCAGCCATACTCGGCACAGCTCAGAGTGAGGAACCATGTTGGAGTTCCTAAGTTCCTCAGCATACATTTTAAATCACCATGACGACGGTACCAGTATTCATTAGTACCACGCTGACACGCCATGAGATTAATTAGGTGAGAATCCAAAATACTGTCTTGGACATTGACTTTATGCATAAAGTCACTTGCCGAGATGTTTCGCATCTGTATACCACTTTTTAAGATGTGGTTCACTGCATATGACAGTCCAGACAGATCGCTTTCAAACAGGAGATGAAACAAATAGGGAATGCATTGACGAAACCTAGGATCTTCTGCATACAATCGTAAAGTCCGGTATTCCGACGCAGGAATTTGATGAGGTCGCTCATCATATCTTCCTCTTTGACCTGTTGGAAATAGCTGTGGGAAACACCGAGCTTCCAAACTTTCCTCCCAAACACTAATGGGACTCCCTTTGGCTTGTTTCATTTGAAACAACTCAATAGCATTCCCCATGACTTCCTTGGAATGCAAAGGATGAACACTATAATGTTCATATATTTCTTCACTTTTAGAGGCCTCTACTTTCTCAATTTGGCCAGCACACAAATCGCTATCCTCTTCATCACTTACTTCCTCTTCTGCAACATATACATTCTTATAGTACTTATTATTTTTCTTCAAATACAATGTTGCCTTTTTGACTTTCCTAACATCCACTAAATCTTGCCATATTTTCTTATTCTTTGTCGGAACCCCATTAAGTAGGATAACCAGAGGTTCCTCTTCCACTTTTTCTACTCCAATTGTGTTTATGTTTTTGTTCAAATCTAGAGGCAAATAAACAACTCTTCCCTTTAATCCTCTCTGTAAATCTGATGGAGGCAACTTCCCTGTCTTTGGCTCCATTCTTACAATAGCCTGAAAGGGATGGATACTTTGAATCAAAATAGATTCATAAGTATTTAAATCCTTCAATTCAGAAGGAATCTCAACCAATTCCAGATTATTATGAACCGCCCTAGCAGGCATCTGGTTTTGGTTTAATTTGTTACAACAATAAGTACACACACGTTGATCCGATCTCAAATCAAAACAATTTTCTACCATCAAGTATGTGGCAAAATCCTTCCATTCACTATTATTTTCCCTTTCACTTTTTGCATATAAATCCACTAACTTAATCTGATTCTTGTAATAAGTGCGTCGACAACACACACAAGTGAAATTAGGCCTCTCACTTGATTTCATCTGAAACGTGGCAATTTCCTTCTGAAAATTATCTGTACTGGAAACCTGTACATTATCTTCAACATTACCCTCTACTTCTGGGTCAATTTGAACATTCTCATCTTTACTTCCAAAGTAACAAAACTCAATTTCTTCACAAATATTCTTGACATCTATTTCAGAACCATGCAAAAGAGCAGCACATAATTGTTTAAGCATAATTGCTGGACTCTTAGCATGATACAACATTCTGACTAATTTCCTCACTTTATTATGATGCACTGCTAGCATCCTGAAATGATGAAAAACACTCTGGCATACTCTCCTGGAAAGACAAGCCAGTGAATGACCAGGCAAACCTGTCACTTGTCTCACTCTGCAAGGATCTAATTCTTGCAACAACTTCATTTTCTGCTTCAAACTTTTCTTATTAAATGTCCGTACAAAATCACAAAGCAAATTGATGGAATCTTGTCGCACACTGCAAATAGAACTACACTTCCAAATGTACACAGGACCTTTAGGACGTCTTTCTAAAACCTCATTACCTAACACCTCTTCTATCTCTGTTGTCACAAGTTTTTCTTTTTCAACTGGACAACCATCCTTCACTTCATAAGCTCGACCACTGGTGTCAACTGCAAGCACCAAATCATTATCCTGAAAATAACTCTCCTCATTAAAAAATGCCTCACAACTTGAACTATGCATCCATTCTCCGGAAAAAACTTCACAAAAGTTACTACGATTAACTACTCTTTTCCATCTACTATTTGATTTGAAATCAGAAATTACCTTGTTTAGTGTCCTAATTCTATTGATTACCAAAATAAACAACTTTCGCTTAATTTTGAAGGCATGATCAATAATTTTCTCTACATTTTTCTTTTTCTTATAAAATGCCACTTTCTGTTGGCCTTTCTTAATATTTTTTAATAAATTAACTATTATCCTGTTGCGGAACATTCGTTTTCGAATGTCCCTAAACTGTTGTTTCCTTCTACTATCATGCACAGAGTTATCTCTTGCTCTAGCAGTAACATTTTTGATTGGTCTTTCCTTTCCATTTAAATTGCTTCTCTTTTTCTGGACTGAAACATTTTCTGTAGAAATACTTTTTTTTCTACAAATATTTCTTATGAATGATTTCGTGGTCTTACCCGGAGCTTTCTTGGTGATTTCACAAGTTTTTTTGGGAGAGGACTGCTGCAATAATAGATGATCCTGCTGTCTTTGACGTTTTCTAGCCTTTCTAATTCGATTCTTAGTTGGCATTTTCAAATTTTGAAATGATCTGCAGTTGAATCTGTGGAAAAATATAATAAAAAATGTTATTAACCACTATTACCAAACAGTAAATTAATAACAGTCATCAAAAACTTAACACCCTACTTATTATTTAACATAGCAAATCTTTTGCACCACCACTGCGTCACAAAAGTGACGCACAGTGGTACAAAACAGGCATACACCTATCATAAATCTCTCCGTAACATTTTAAATGATTGATTCAGGATGACGATAAGGTGTGGCCTTTCCAGAGGTTTGTTTAAGGTGAGGCCTACTCACGGTTGCAGAAGAGTTTTTCGCTTGTTGAAGAATACAAAGGAGATAATACATGTGAAGGCCTACCAATGAAGTAAGTCATGTCCACTTCACTCTTGAACAAAGGGCAGACCTCTTTTGAATCTGTGGTCAGACCTAAACTTCATCTGCACAATGTCATTCATAAACTTAGGAAACACTACTAATGTAATTGAAAAAAGTGGAGTTTTTTTCCTTTTTTCAGAATTACATCACCTGTGTTTCCTCATTGACTTAAAATGTCCTTAAGACACATGAAAGCGTTTTTTGATTGCCCTTGCACCATTTTTGGGTCATTTTTAAAATGGCTATGTAACTCCCATAATCAAAATCAAAATTTGCCAAGCACAGGTGGGAGCGTATTTACAAGAAAGTTGCCCCATGGAGAAAGCTCTTCAATTAAAATGGGAAAAATAACATCATAGACACTCAAATGCCTTATAAATATGCTCCAAACAACCTATGAAGCTCTAGCAGTACATTTCCAGAAATGTAATTGTTTTCAAAAAATCGTTTTTAAACACAACATATAAATCAATTGTATACCTACATTCAAGAGGAAATGACTAAAAATGACCTTAAGACACATGAAAGCGTTTTTTTGATTGCCCTTGCACCACTTTTTGGGTCATTTTTAACATGGCTATGTAACCCCCATAATCAAAATCTAAATTTGCCAAGCACAGGTGGGAGCATATTTTCAAGAAACTTGCCCCATGGAGAAAGCTCTTCAATTAAAATGGGAACAATAACATCAGAAACACTCAAATGCCGTATAAATATGCCCCAAACAACCTATGAAGCTCTAGCAGAACATATCCAGAAATGTAATTGTTTTCAAAAATCGTTTTTAAACACAACATATCTGTTTCAGCTTACATGAGAGACCATGGAATGGGCTCCATGTACAACAATAACTTGCGTTACTGCATGCCAGATTTCTACACAGAATATGCAATTACAATTTCTCAAAGAAACAAAATCTATTTGTATATCACTTGAGACAAAGCAACATTTTAAAAACACAGCTTTCTTCATCATTTTCTCCTTAAATCATATTATTCTCTATCTAAATTAAATAAATCTTTTCTCACCTTAGCAAATACTTTTTGAGTTTCAAAACAGTCTCAGAAATACACCAAATTGTCTTCAGCAGAACAAAGAGGATGCACTCCAGAGGCTGCAGCTATAGAAAGCACAGAAATGCTGATATTCATTGCACATATCTCTCTTATTAGCCAATCAAAACTCTTCCCTCACTTTTTTCAAATCAAAACCCTTCCCCCCTCTGCCCTCTCTGCCTTTTTTGCTTAGCAACCACCTCCTGAAAGACCTCTCATGTTTGCAAGTTCACACAACAATGTTTCAATTGAACTCTGAACTCTCAGTGCACCTGCGTATCCAGTGCAATCTTTCATTAAATGATTTTTCCTTGACCATTCAAATTACATCTTTCAAAGAACACATCCATGCACCCTAACTTTCTGTTTTCAGAAATGGAAATGCACCAATCACTGCTAATGAATCATTAGCACTGGAAATCCACAGTTTTTTTTCTTTACAAACTCCTACTGTTTCAACTGCCCTTTCATTACCACACTTCATCTGACTGCAGCACAACCTTCTCTTACCATGTTTACTGTCTGGATTGTTGGACATAGTTACATCTACTGGGCTCAAAGGTATGCTGAGAACAGAAATTTACCTAACCTCAATTTACAAGATGTGGAAATTAAGTGGTTGGGCCAAAGAGGATTAAAATGTCACCAATTGATACCATTGGTGAAAACCTTTATGCATTTGCCAAAACCTGACCTGTTAATTGTGCACTGTGGAGGTAATGATTTGGGCACTTTGACTGGGGTAGGTCTGGAAATGCTTTTAAAGGACACCTTTGAGCAATTAATGGCACTTTTTCCTCAAACTGCCTTGGTATATTCAAATATATGCCAAAGACAGAAATGGAGGTGGTCCAACCAATTTTGTCCACAAATTGAGAAGTCGAGGAAGCATGTAAACAAATCTGTTTCAGCTTACATGAGAGACCATGGAATGGGCTCCATGTACAACAATAACTTGCGTTACTGCATGCAAGATATCTACAGAGGAGATGGAGTTCACTTCTCAGATGAGGGCAACAGAATTTTCATTTTGAATTTAAGACTGTGCATTGGTACCTACTTATAAGTACCTAAATGTACCATAAACCCAAAAGCTCTTCTCAGAGCTACCCTACATCTGATCACTCACAATTATAATTTTTCTCTAACTTTTTTCTCTAATTTTCAACAAACTACGCTCCCGGAGCGCTACCCGGTACGCGAACCGGAAGCTAACCGCGCAAAATTTCTAAAAAAAATGTTTTTTTCCCGCACATATGGTCCTCCTCAGCCACCCTCAGAAAACCTAGGGGGTCAAGATACGTCTACCGTGCCCCCTTCTACCCATTCTGAACATTATTTGCCCTCCATCTTGTATCTTGATTCGACCGAAACACAAAATGGTGGACTCCCGTAACGCTGCTGGTTCGCGAACCGGGCCGCTTCCCGGGAAGCGGTCCAAAAAAAAAGGTGGGAAAGTAATTTACAGAAAAACGACTAGAGACACTCTCACCAAATATAGATTAGCTCATACTACATAACAATCCCTTTCATTTTCACAAATTTGATTGAAATTCCATTTAGCCATTAAGCCTGTAGACCTCTCTAAATACCGTGAGGTAAATTACTTCACAAAACACATCTGAAGTGTTGGAATTGACAACCAATGAAAATGTTACTTTCATTTTCTACTTTTATTACCTGACATTTGATTGGTTATATACCTGAATATATATAAAGGAAGAGAAGGAAACACAGCCATTTTGACTGCTACTTCTTGTTGTACATTACAATTGAATTATCACTAAACACTTCAACTTGTTTGTAAAGGTAAGTTGTTATTTTTAAAACTGAAGTATATTGTACACTATAAATTAATATGGTAAACTTTTTCTGATAGTTATATACTATCCCTCTGTAGTAGTTATAGATTTAGATAGACTTCTCTGTTATAGTTATGGATGGAGTTAGGCTTCTCTTGTATAATTATGAATCTACTTACGTTAAATCACAGACACTTTTTTATATTCCTACTTCCACTCTGATACTATACACTGCCAAAAGATAAATTCACTGATAAAAACTGCCTATCTAAAATTAATCCCAACAGTGCCCTATCTCTACTAATATATATATTTTTTTTCCAAATTTCAGGCAAAATGGAAGGCGAACAGAAAGTTGAATTTAAAATTGTCCTGCAAGAGAGCAGCCAAGAAATCATTTATCAAAATGAAAATGAATTTATGGATGAAACTAGGGACCAAGAACTACTGCAATGTGTGCAAGCAGTAGATGACCTCCTTAAAAATGAGGACATTTTACACCCTCAGAGACTACAAAGTATATTCAATGAGAATTATGAAATTTCTGACAGTGAAATGTTAGAAAGTTAAAAAAATTATGAAACACAATCACAATAAAAAAAATGCTTAAAAAATAAAGAAATTAAAAAATAATTAACAAAAACAACAAACAAATAACATACAGTATTTGAAAAGTCTATCATTCTTTTTTCCTTATAGTACGCTGCCCAGAACGCTTTCCGGTTCACGAACCGGGCGCTCCCCACGCAAAAAAAAAAAAAACATTTTTTTTTTTTGCCCTGCTGGGCCCTTTTAAAACCTCCACATAAAACCTAGGGGGTCAACGAGGATCTACTATGCCCCCTTATGGTAATTTCCCCCTTTGTTTTGGCCTCCTCTTGTCTCTCGATCCTACCGAGAGACAAGATGGCGGCCGCTCCGGACTGTTTAGAATGTTGACAGACACCGGAGATCCAATCAGCTTCGCATCGCAAAGTACCGTTACGCGAAAAGTACGCGAACCGGAGCGCTACCCGGAGCGCTGTTACAGATATATATCTTTTTTTGAACGTTAATTTCTCAAAATCCACTGGAGCACATATATTGAGACCTAGCAAAGGCACATCGGGCTAACAGTCCCTACAATTTTGCCAAGTTTCGTGCAAATCCATTCAGCCGTTCGAGCTAAAAGTGAGGCCAACCGCCCTATGGAAAAATGAATGGGAAAAACGCGTTTTGGGACCCCCCTTTTTTCTCAGCCCCCCCTTGACGACCCCCCCAAATTTTCAGGGGCTGCTCAGAAACAAAATGTGCCATTTTCCTGAAAATTTCAGCCAATTCCGTCCTCAAACGCCAAAGTTATTAGACATAGAATTTTCAAAAATCCCATAGGGAAAAAATCCTAACTATATATACCTACTGGCGACCGCCAATAGGTAATATATATATATATATATATATATATATATATATATATATATATATATATATATATATATATATATATATATATATATATATATATGTATATTCGCTGAAATAACCATAGGTTTCACACCAGTTATAGTTAGGATATAGCATTTAAAAAACCTATTAAATTCACTATAAAAACCATAGGTTTCACACCAGTTATAGTTAGGTGGAAATTTTACTCGCATGAAACCATTGAAATTCCCACGTTATAGTTAGTTGGACTCACTATAACTTGCGCGTGCAATGCATTGCTGATGACGTCACATATTACATCACTCTTGACATCACTGATGACATCATCCAGTGAATGTGTATCTTTCTGAAAAATAAATATTTTTTATATATGTATATCTAAAGGTTGATGGAAGAATAAATGGGTAAATAAATGTCTAAATGGATGTTTTTTTTGTGTAAAATGTATTTATTTATTTAGGTTTCTTATAGAGCGCTAACAATCATCCTAAACGGATATCACGGCGCTGAGATTGCTAAAGTGTGGGTGCAGTGGGCATAGTTGGGTGGTTTAGTCGGAGTGGGGGAAAAGGAAGGTTTTTAGTTGTTTCCTAAATGCCAGGTGGCATTCTGTGAGTCGGAGGGCCACAGGAAGTTCGTTCCACTTCCTTGCAGCGACGTGGGAAAAGGCTCGTTCACCCATCCTGGCTCTCTTTACCCGGGGGATGCTGGCTTGCGCCGAGATTTATGAGCGGAGGTTTCTGGTGGGTGTGTAGAACTTAATCCTGTTTCTAAGGATGAGAGGGCCTGTCTTGTGCAGTGCTCTATGAGTGATGCACAACATTTTAAAAGTTGCTCTTTGCTTCATTGGCAACCAGTGTAGATCACGCAGACAATTTGTGGCCGAGTCGAATTTTCTTTTCATGCAGATAGCCTTGGCTGCTGCGTTCTGCACCATTTGGAGTTTGGTGAATAGGTACTCTGCCATGCCTACGAACAGGGAGTTTCCATAGTCCAGCCTACTCATCAAGAGAGACTGAACTAGGATCCTTCTGCACTCTATTGGAATCCATGGAAAGACTCTTTTAAGCATTTTCAGAGTTGCAAAGCCTTTACCGCATATAGCGGCTACATGAGTTTTCATGGAGAGGGAGGTGTCAATAATTATTCCAAGATTCCTTGCTGTTGGTGTCGGGGCAGGAGGGATACCCAGGGCTTCGGGCCACCAGGTGTCGTTCCACAGTTGAGTGTGGCCTCCGAACAGCAGTATCTCTGATTTGTCTGCATTTAGCTTAAGGTAGTGCTTGTGCATCCATTCAGCCAAATCAGAGAGACAGTTTAAAAGCCTGTCCTTGGGGTTGTTCTTCTCGTCCAAGATTACAGTGAGTTGGGTGTCATCAGCATAGGAAGAGATTTCAACACCCCATTTTCTGCCGATTCCAGCCAGGGAAGACACGAAAACGTTGAACAGAGTAGGGCTTAGCGAGGCCCCCTGCGGGACCCCGTATTTGATGATCCGGCGAGGGGATGAGAACTTGCGCAGGTGCACCGATTGTGATCTTTCCCATAGGAAAGACCGCAGCCATCCCAGTGCTCTGTCCCTAATGCCTCTAGATGCTAAGGTCTCCAGGAGCAGTTTGTGTGGGACGGTGTCGAATGCCGCCGAGAGGTCCAACAGGATTAGGGCAACTGTTTTCCCCTGGTCCACATGCATTCTGATGTTGTCAAGCACGGCCAGGAGAGTTGTTTCCGTGCTGTTGTTGGCCCTAAAACCTGTTTGCGTGATGTCCAGTAGGTTATTCGTTTCGAGAAAACTGACCAGTTGCCTGTTGACCAGTTTCTCCAGGACTTTCGACAAGTAGGGAAGTTGGGAAATGGGTCTATAGTTGGCCGGGTTGTTGATATCTAGGCCTGCTTTTTTTAGAAGGGGGTGACTGTGGCGTTCTTCCAGCTGGATGGAAATTCTGCCGCTTCTAGCGAGTGATTCAGCACTTGGGTTACTGCAGGGCAAATTAAAGGAATGAGTTGTTGGAAAATATGATGGGGGCAAGGGTCCAAGGGGGAGCCAGATTTAGTTTTGAGCATTGCTTTGCCCACTTCCTCTTCAGAGAATGAGCCGAAGCTAGTACAGTGGGCTTGGGAGGTGGGTGGCTCGTGGTCCACCGGGGAGCCCGCCTCGGGGTTGGGGAAGGAAGAATAGATCTTGTCTATTTTTTCACAAAAGAAGTTGTTCATTTTGTCGCAACTGATTTGTGAGGTAATCAGATTAGATGATAAACTGGGCGGGCTACATAGCTCATTAACTATTTTAAAGAGCTCTTTAGAGGAGTCTTTATTCTCTAGAATTCTATGAGAAAAGTAGTCCTTTTTTGCCTTCCTGATGGCTTTAGTATATTGCGACAGTTCTTTTTTGTAGATTGACCTAGTCTCTTGGGATTTTGTTAACCTCCATTTGTGTTCTAGCATGGTGCATTTCCTTTTTAATGATTTCAGTTCCTGGCCGTACCACTTTTCTGACATGGTGCGCCTGGGTTTAGGATTCCGACACTGTCGAGTGCAGTGCTCGAGAGCCATTGCGATGTGGTCCTGCAGTCTATCTGTTGCTTCATCAACACTTATTTCTCCTGTAGGGGGATGTACAAAGTGTTTCTTGAAAGTTTCAACCTTGAAGTTAGCATAACTTCTTTTGTGGGTTGCTGTCTGATAGGAGGGCCTAGTGTTTTTAGCCGGTAATTGAATATCAAATTCAACCAAAGAGTGGTCTCGCCTGCTCGCCCTGCTCCTGCCCTCACCCAAGATGACGAAGACCCCGGCAGCTGCTTACTCGGCTGCAATGGGGATGATCAGGAACACATCAGGCAGTAAGTACCAGACGCTAATTTGGGCACTCTGATTTGTTCAACTATTAAAATCAGTAAACAAATTTAGGTACAATACAACGATTTAAACAATGTTTTAAAAAGCACTAGTAGAACGTGCAAATAGCTTAGTTTAAAAATCTAAGCCTCAGGACGCTTTACCCACACTCCACGCTCAATAGCAATCAATGAGGGAATGCTAGCTGGATCTTTTGTAATGGCGAGGGGCGGGAGGGTGGGAGGGGCTGAGCACTCGCCTGCTCGCCCTGCTCCTGAACTCACCCAAGATGGCGGAGACCCCGGCAGCGCTTACTCGGCTGCAATGGGGATGATCTGGGGCACATCAGGCAGTAAGTACCAAACGCTAATTTGGGCACTCTGATTTGTTCAACTATTAAAATCAGCAAACTAATTTAGGTACAATACAACGATTTAAACAATGTTTTAAAAAGCGCTAGTAAAACGTGCAAATAGCTTAGTTTAAAAGTCCAGGCTTTCCGCCTCAGGACGCTTTACCCACACTCCACGCTCAATAGCAATCAATGAGGGAATGCTAGCTGGGTCTTTTGTAATGGCGAGAAAGGGGCTGAGCACTCGCCTGCTCGCCCTGCTCCTGCCCTCACCCAAGATGGCGGAGACCCCGGCAGCGCTTACTCGGCTGCAATGGGGATGATCAGGGGCACATAAGGCAGTAAGTACCAAACGCTAATTTGGGCACTCTGATTTGTTCAACTATTAAAATCAGCAAACAAATTTAGGTACAATACAACGATTTAAACAATGTTTTAAAAAGCGCTAGTAGAACGTGCAAATAGCTTAGTTTAAAAGTCCCGGCTTTCCGCCTCAGGACGCTTTACCCACACTCCATGCTCAATAGCAAATTGATTGGTTAACTGACTTATTAAATGTATCTTAGTGAATACATATATTAGAGAGTAATGTTTAAATATTTAAATATCTGTATCTGTGTCTCTGTGTCTCACTTTGTGTATAAGTGGCTGCATGGGTTGGTGAGTAGCTACATGAGTGTGTATATGGGTTATTAGTTTTTTTTTGAGTATCAGTATCAGTGTCTGTATGGTTCGGTGGGGGATATTACTTTGAGCACAGATGCATGATTGAGTGACTCACTATTTGTATGTATTTTGAAGACGGCATGTGTGCAAGACTGTATGGGTGGATGATTGTGTGTATGGGTGGGTTAGTGAGTATGTGTTGTTATAAGTGATTGTTTAAGAGAGTAAATATGTTTCCTTTTCTGTAGAAGTATGTGTAGTGGTGTGTATATAGCAGTATAATCAAGTAAATGGTTTTTTGATAGTTTATTTGCATGTGTGAATTTGTGTGTGAGTAACTATATGGATGAGTATTAGTGTGTAACAGGATGTATAGGTGTATGAGTACATATGATGAGTAAGTACATGCATGAGCGCCTATATAGAACTGTTGGTGAATGAGTGGATGTGTATGTAGATGTTGAAATTACCTAATAAGCTGTTGTATTTGGTATTGGTTTCTCCTTTTTTAAGAAAATGTTAGTTTCTATTTTTGAATGTGTGTTTCAAAGGTTATTTATTTATGCTGATAGTAAGTCTGCCACTTTGTCACAAGGATGTTGTCATCAGTGATGTCATTTGAGATGTCATCAGTGATGTCATGAGTGATGTCACTGACCATGTCATGAGTGATGTAATATGTGACGTCATCAGCAGTGCATTGCACGCGCACGTTATAGTGAGTCCAACTAACTATAACGTGGGAATTTCAATGGTTTTATGCGAGTACAATTTCCACCTAACTATAACTGGTGTGAAACCTATGTCTTTTTCAGTGAATATATATATATATATATATATATATATATATATTCGTCATGGCGAATGCGCTGGCATTAATGAAATAAAATTAAAAAGCACTTTATGCACCAGCTATTGAAGGGTCTACTCTTCGTCATTGTGTGGAACTGACAGCGCAAGCTGGGTGACGATCTCCAGGATATATATATATATATATATATATATATATATATATATATATATATATATATATATATATATATATATATATATATATATATATATATATATATATCCTGGAGATCGTCACCCAGCTTGCGCTGTCAGTTCCACACAATGACGAAGAGTAGACCCTTCAATAGCTGGTGCATAAAGTGCTTTTTAATTTTATTTCATTAATGCCAGCGCATCCGCCATGACGTGTTTCGCCTCGGGAAGAAGCTTGATAACATGACCTATATATTAAAAACCACAGCACTCTCAGAACCTCCTCTCGGCAAACAGAGAGTAACGGACACCCGGATAGAATGGCAAGTTGTTATTTATTCTTTCTCATTCCTCTGATGATGCATTTCGAGCAACTAGTGCCCTTGATCACACACAGACCGCAGTCCGCCATACTTTTTTTAATGCTTTGTGCACACCCCTTTACAATCATGAGATGATTAACATAGAGGAACACTGTGAGTTTTAATTTACTTGAAGCACCATCGGTTGTTTGTATACATACATATGGTTAAAATATATGTTTAAGTCCTGAGACATAAAATTCATTGATATAACTGTTATACATGTTTGTGAATAAATAAATAATTAAGTAGATAAATATTCATAAATACGCATAGATGAATAAATATATACATATTGTAACATAGATAAACATGTACATACCTGTCGAAATATTGCAGCGCAACTGCCTATTTCTATATTTTCCATGCTAATATTATGATCACTGTGGTATCCCATATCTGCCTACATGCTGTTTTTTAGTATGATAACCATATATTAATAATTTACTTAGATATATGGTGCTAAACGTTCTTTTTACCTACTTTAATGATGTTCACATCTGTTCTTGTTGTCTCACTTATCTTTTTTTTAAAAATATTTTTATTGACTTTTTTTTAACAGCAGACAGACAGGAGAGAGATACGCAAATAAGTACATTTTATTTACATGGACCATAACAGAAATTTGAATGACACAGAGCAGCTGGATCAAGTACTTCATAATAATACTAAAAAAAAAAGAGAAACCAACGGGGACAACAGCAGAGACAGATACATACCCAGAAAAGCATACCTCTATAAACCTTAAAGACCCATCCAGTTCGCAATTGGTAGCCATAATTTATACCCATACATTTTCCGCCTTATGCCCTTAAGTTTGTACAATGAGGATTCAAGGTGATATATTGACAATAATTTTGCTTGCCATTTTATAAAGTTTGGTGGTTCCGGGTCAATCCACTGCGATGTAATGCAAAATCTATATACAGACATACATATGAAGATGAAGGCTTCCTCTGCAGGTGACCAATTATACAGCATATTTTCTTCCACACCAAATATAACCAGTTGTGTGGTTAGTCTAACACAGATGCCCAAGCTTTGCGTGATATAAAGCTCAACATCCCCAATAAACTGAGAGAGCTTTGGGCATAAAAAAAATACATGAGCAGTATCAGCGGCATATAGATTACATCGACTACAATGATTCCCCCGTCCCGGCTTCCATTTTGCTAATTTACCTGGTGTATAACATAAATCAAACACCGACATATAATGTTGACTTTGAAGAGACCTATTTAATAATACAAAAGTAGCTATCTCCAAGCTTCTTTCCAAATTGACTCGTTCTACACCCAACTTCTCTTGCCATTTCTCTTCATTTGCCCGGAGATCATCTTCTACCGTTGCAAGAAGCAATTGATACAGAGGGCCCATTTTATACCTACCCTTAATTGCTTCGATAATCTCTATCTTTCCTAGAAAAACCATATTTCCTGACAGCTTCTGCTCACAAAAACTCTGAAGCTGAAGATATTTTAAAAAATCAACACGTTGCAGTTTATACTTCCTCATAAGGTAATCAAAGGAAGCAAAACTATTCCCTTGAAACAAATCTCCCAGATCACGCACTCCCCAATCTTCCCATTTTAACATCACCTGATCATTGAAAATTTCAGGAAGGAGAGAGCACTTCTGAAGAGGTGTATATAATGTGAAATTGCGGGTAATTCCAAGTTTTTTCTTAATTATCCTCCATACCAGATAGGCTGTATGGATTATTTTTAATTTAGTCTTCCTATAGTAACTTGGTTCCACAATTCTATTTAAACATTGTTTAGCCTCTTCGCCCAGAAGCATCTCATAGATAGATGGGGCGGAAAAGTCTTCAGTAGGATCATCTGATAAGACCAGCACCCCCATATGCTGTAGTATCCCTATCCAGTGATAAAACTGAAAATTGGGAATGCCGCAGCCTCCTCTATCTCTTGGTAAAGTGCATTTTTTAAGAGATCTCCGAGCCCGATGATACCCCCATAAGAATCTAGAACATATTCTATTTATTCGGGCGAAATAATGGGAAGATATTAAAAAAGGAATAGCCCGAAATATATACAAAAATTTGGGGTAAATAAGCATTTTCAGTGCGTTACTACGCCCAGCAAGTGAGAGTTTTAGATTATCTAATCTCTCTAATGTTTTATTAGAGGCAGCTATTATTGGATCCAGATTGGCGGGAATAATATTTTCGGCATTAGCCATAAGTTTTATACCCAGGTATTAGGCCTCATGTTCGAATTTAATATTTCTTGGTCGGCCGGCTTCCGAATGTATAAATTGAGTCTTTGCTACGTATAGTTTATAGCCGGAAAGCCGGCCAAATACCTCTGCAGCCTCTATAACATTAGGTAATGCGCTGGCAATGTCAGATGATACCACCGCGATAACGTCTGCACATGCACAGACTTTGAACTCACTATTTTGGATCTGAACAGGTTTAATTGCCCGATTTTTCTCTAATGTCAAAATAAAAGGATCAATATATAAAGCAAAAAGAAGGAGGGAGCAGGGGCAACCCTGCCTCATCCCTCTTTCTATCAACACCTTCCCTGATAATTTCCCAGCGATGCGGATGGATGCAGCTGGTTCTTTATATAACACTTTAATTGCTCTAATTAAGGCCTCAGGAAGCCCCTTCCTCGGCAAGACTAGCCACAAAAAGCTCCACGAGACCTGGTCGAACACTTTTTCAGAGTCCAACAGGGCCACGCCTACCGGAGAATTCTTCCCCTGTGCCCAGTCAAGCATTGAAATAATCCGCCTTATATGATCAGTGGTTTCCCTATGTTGTATAAAGCCATGTTGCCCCAAAGAAACCAGGCCCGGCATCATATCATTCAACCTATTGGCTATCAACTTCGAATACATTTTACTATCCGAGTTTAGTAAGGATACTTGTCTATATGACCCCATTTCAGTATCTTTTTTACCCTTCTTTTTAAACACCACTATCGTGGTATTAGCCCAGGACTGGGGGGCATTCCCCAGAAAGGCTTCTTGGCAAACTTCAACCAATTCCGCTCTCAAGCTATCCCTAAAAAGCCGATAAAATTCCAAGGGGATAGTATCTGGACCCATTGCTTTCCCCTGGGCAAGTCCTAGTATTGCCGTCTCTATTTCCCCCCATTCTGGTGGCTCTTTTAGAATAGTTGTTTGCATTTCGACAGTGTTGCTGGGATTTCTTCATTTAAATACTCATCGGAAGAAACCTCCCCAATATCATCAGTATATAAATCCTGGTAAAATCCTTGAAAGGCTGTCAGAATGCCTTCCTTAGTCTCTTGAAGCACCCCCTGCAGATCTCTTAGGAATGTCATTAAAGGCTGCTTTTTCCCTAACCCTTTTGGCCAATACTCTGCCCTTTTTCTCACCGAATTCATACACTTCTTCTTTGTATTGAACATATTGTGCTGCTATATTGTCAGCTATATTCGCATAAGCCCTAGACCTTAAGATGGTGAGTTCCTTCTGAATTAGGTTAAGTACATCTGCTTCCACGCCAACCCTTAACGCCTCTGCCAACTTCTTCTTGGCCAATAGCGTCTGATCAATATCCTGCCGGTGCGTAAGCAGGCTCCTTTTGCGCTTGAATTAAGAGAAACTTAGGGTTTCGCCCCGGACCACTGTTTAAGTGCATCCCAAACTGTCGCTATAGGGGCAGTACCTTTATTAAACTCGAAATATTCCTGTATCTTATTATCCATAAACTGACGATATTCTCCATCCACCAGCAATTTTCTATCAAACGACCACTGTTGAGGCTCTACCCTCTCTTCCTGATCAACATCAAACTCCAGTATCACCGGATTATGATCAGAGACCAATTTAGGATGAGTCTAAATTTTAACACCTGCCATAAGTGAGGTTGTAATAAAAATGTAATCTAAAAGCACAAATTTTGCATGAGGAGCAGAATAAAATGTAAATCCATCGTCTTCTAAATGCTTTAGATTCCAGACATCATATAAACCATGATCCAAGATCAAAGCCCGAAGTGCCTTAAAGACCGTCCTCTTTCTTCCATTATAGGAATAATTAGATCTAATATCCACAGTTGCTTCCAGATTTATATTTATATCGCCACACAGTATCATAGGCAAGGTCCATTGAGCTAATTCTAGATTTAAAAGGTTAAATAGCTTGGCTTCATCTAAATTTGGTCCGTAAACATTACACAATGTAAACCTCATTTGTCCCAGTTTAATCACTGAGATAGCCCAACGACCCCATTTGTCAGCCGCAGCATTAAGACTGGTTCCAACCCCTCTTCTTTTCAGAATCGCAACTCCTCTTTTCATACCCGTTTGTTTGGAACAAACTACCAGTTCCATGCCCATTGTTTTTAAATACCCTCTGTTATGCCATGGTACGTGTGTTTCTTGCAAACACAGAATGTCTATCTGCAGTATCTGCACTAGTTTTCCCAGGACCTGTCGCTTCTTAGGATCATTAAGGCCACAGACGTTTAGAGAGCAGATCTTAATTTTCCTAAGCGGTGACATTTTTCTACCTTATGGCTATTTCCACTATGAGCTGCCTCCACTTATAATAATTAACAAAAACATAACATAAAGGAAACTACTAGCTATTTGTACTTCCTTTGTAAGTATGTCTAATATTATGTCTAATATTATTTCCTGCTGCTTAGTATCTTTCTGCGTCAACTCCCTCCGGTCTACTGATGTTTTTCAACCCCCCCACCACCAAACCCCCTTGACCCCCCCCTAGCTACAACCCCCGTTCCCACCCTCTCCCCCTCACCAACCCTTCCTATGAGGCCCAGGGACCATAAGCCCCTGCTTGAATGGATTGCTGTACTCCTCCCCCTAGCCCCAAAGACCAAGAACATACAAACATACTTATTACACATCCACTGGAGAGACAGAAAATAAGATAGAACGCTAGGAACCTGGAAATAAAATCTCACTAAATTTTCACAATAGAGCTTTAAACACGGGGCCCATCCCATAGAAGAGCAAAAGAAAAACAAAAAATCAAGCCAAGGAATTTATCCCAAATTGAAATGACTACATCTCAGCCCTATATCACTCCAATGTATCCATGAACTCTTTGGCCTGTATTTCAGACAAAAAGAATTTCGACTGACCCTTAAACATACCCTTCAGTTTTGCCGGGTTCTGTAAACACACCACTGCCCCCTTTTTATGAAAATCTGGGATCAATTTACGAAGATGACATCGTTTTGAGACAGTGGCCTGAAGAAAATCAGGTCTAACAAAAAACTGCAGTCCTTGGCTAGTGCTTTCTTGTCTGGTTGTGCAAGTGCAAAGATATCCTCACGTGCGTGAAAGTTATTAAGGCAGACTAATATAGCCCTGGGAAGAATCTGTTCTCCTTGACGGGTTTTTTTAGCTATGAATGGGAACCGATGGGTCCTTTGGATCTCCTTAGACCTTTCCCAAACAGACAGTTCAGAGAATGCTTCTTCCAACAGTTCTGCAATGAACTTGCGCACATTGGGCCCTTCTTTTTTTTCCGGGACCCCCAAAAATGGTAAATTGTTCCTGCGGGCCTGGTTTTCCATCTCTGACAGCTTGTGACTCAGATCATCCTGATGAGCCTTAATGGACTCCAACTCGCTTTTTTGTACGGCAGCTTGGTCTTCGAGGGCTGATATTTGAGCCTCTGCTTCCGTAACTATGTGGGCTGTTTCAGCCCCGATTTTAATTGCTCGTCTCACTGCATTTTTTACCTTGCTGCATTTGGCCTGCATTCGAGCATTCTCCGCTTTACTCTCGCTTCTATGGCCCATCATAGTCTCATCTATAGTGGCCAAGGTAATTTCCTGTGGGGGTCCAGATACAGGCAGGGGCGCTAGTACTTATGTGTGAATACCAATAGCCTCTTTTTCACCCCAGTTGTAACTGGAACTTCTACTCCCTTCACATTCTCCACTGGGGAAGTAGCATTTTCTTGCCGAGACCTTTTTTTCTTCTGCCGCTTAACAGTAGTGACAGTAAGATTTGGAGAGTTCATGTTATGTATTGAGTCACCTTCAGAACTACTCGCTTCACTGTAGTCATCCCAATTTTGGCTAACGTTCGGCCCCTCTTCCTGAGAGGCCTCAGACAGTGAATAAAAATGGTCGCCAGTTTCAAATACCACTGCACCTCCCTGTGTTTGGTCGCGTATAGCTAGTGAGTCCATTTCAACAACTAAGTTATCCTGGTCACCCCTTGTAGTTTCGTATGTGCACGGCTGAGCTCCATCTTCCATAATACACCTCTCAGGCTCACACTCGCTCCAGTTAGAGCAGCATTGCTCCAAATCTATATTTAAATCTGCAATTTGCGCTACCTCTTTTAATGTTTCCTCTATGGGCACCCTAGTTGACAGCTGAGCTCTAGAAGGCACCTCTGTTACAGTTATGGTGCTTTCATTATCTCCCTCGGGCAATCCCATCAAATATACAATGTTGCGGGCATTCTGCCGCTCAAACATAGGAGGGAGAGTCTGAGCTCCTTGCTTGGCTGCACGCGTGCTGGTCCCGCTTTCCCCCGGCTGTCCCGAACCCTTTTTAGAATTTGTTGTCGTGATACCATCAAGTTCTGTATTATCTGTATTTTCAAACACATTCTCACCAGCCAAAGTAGAGTCCAAGGGTGTGGTACCAGCCAGGTTCTCGGAGCCCTCACTAACCAGTTGTCTTTGCTCTTCCCCCTGCGGGTAGTAACCTTCGGCGTCTCGCTCGGCTTGACAGGACCCTTCGGAGGCATTTTTTCCCTCTTTGCGGTTCCCCCTCGACCGCGGATTACCCCAAATCGGTGGCAAAACAGAAATATGGGCAGCCACCGAAAAGTGGCTTTGTTATGCGCTAGAAACAACGGTCCAAACATTAGCGCCCACTCGCAACTACCTGGGTCTGCGGAACGCTGCTGAACGCTGCTCTCACACGCTTCGCTCCGGAGTCGAGTCACGCCCTCCGTTCAGGTGCAGCCAAGTCCGAAACGAACCTTCGTTGCTCCACGTAAACAGCTTGGCGATACAGTGGTACGTCCTTCTAACTTTCTTTTTCTTCCAGATCAGCAAAAACGCATAGCAGGTTTTCCACAGCCCTACCAAGACAGAGCTTTTCCATTTTCCGTGTCCATTGAAGCAGTAGGAGGTTACACTTCGCTCCGCTCCAGTAGCACCACTTGGTCGAAGATACTAGGAGAGAGGACAGAGCTGCTCACACAGCCCACTCCACGGCCGCCATCTTTCCTCAAGTCAGTCACAAATTCTTAAAGTAAAATACGGAGAGTCTCTGAAAAATGTTGTCTCACTTATCTAAAGCGATTCCGTGCCTAGCATCCGCTACAATTGCAGAAAATAAAAAAGATAAAGTAAAGTGCCAAGTGCTGTATATTATAAATATATAAAGTGCTGGTGCCTCTACTAACACCTTAACTATAAAAATAAAACATTTGGGAAGTTAAAACAATATTCACATCTGGGTGGCAGCAGATAAAAAGACTGGTACTTTGTAATTACAACCCTGCTCCAATATTTAAGGTACTACTCTTCATGAAGGCGGTGTAAAAAATCGGTCTTACAAAAGATGGGTCTTACAGAAAATGGGTCTTTATAAAAAGTTATGCATGTCCTCAGTGTTATTTAGCCCGTTTGGTTCTTTGCTGTCAAATTCAAGAATTATGCGTTTTTCCAACCGCCTTAAAGTCGTTCCCTATTCCCGTTTCTTCAGAGGATGGGAAAGGCATCAACCATATAATATGTCAGACAGTTGACATCGTTGTTGTGCATGCTCTTGAAGTGTCGTGCCACCGGGTAAGAGGGATCGCTGTTTATGATTGCCCTTAAGTGTTGCAGGATTCTGACATGCTCCTGCAGCTTAGTACTCCCAACGTATCTTAGGCCACAGGTTCATGTCAGAACATACACTGTTCTCCAGTTATAACTGCTCTTTATGGCAGTCTCTTCCTGCCAAAATGGAGTAGTGAAGGTAGTCATGTTGACTCCAAATTTGCACGCACGGCACGATGAACACGTGAAAAAACCCTGTCTGGGTTTCAGCAATGTACCTGTAGGGCTTAGTTCTCAGCTGTTTTTGACTAGTTTAGAACCCATACATTGTAATTTTCTGAAAGTGATTTTGGGAAATGTGGAGAGTCTAGTTCCTAGGACATTGTCGGTTAGAACAATCGGCCAATTTTTCCATATTATAGATCTTATTTTCCTTTCTTGTTGGCTATATGTGGTTATGAGTTGTGGGTCCTCATCTATGAGTGGGGGTTCTACTTTTTCCTCCAATTGTGGCAGTAGTGTTGCCCTTGGCCGTTCTTCTGCTTTGCTGACTGCTTCCCTCAGTATTTTCGTACTATAACCTCTATTCTACAGCCTCGCAAGGCCTCATGTTCATAGTTCTCAAAATCTGGTACTGTACTACAGATGCGTTTTAATCTCAAGATTTCCCCGGGATACTCCTAATAAGGTGCTTCGGATGCACACTGCTTGCGTGTAATGTCGCATTCCCTGCTGTTGTTTTCCTAAATAGAGTAGTTTCCAATTTCCCCTTACTGATGTAGATTTTCACATCTAAAAATTCAATGTTAGATCTACTCATATGAGATGTGAAATTTAAATTGGCAGAATTAGTATTGATTGCCCTGATGAACTTCCTAGCACTCCCCTCGTCTCCTTTCCATACAATAAAAACATTGTCAATATAACGAAGCCAGTACATTATGTGTTGTGAAAACATCTCCTGATGGTCTCTCTTAAGAACCTGTTCCTCCCACCAGCCAACATACAAGCATGCATAGCTGAGAGAGAAGCAGGCTCCAATTGCTACTCCTCTTAGTTGTTTTAAAGTTTCCTTGCCAAACATAAAGTAATTAATATGCAAACACCAAGAAATAAGGGCTAACAACATCTTATTGTGCTCATGGTATTCACAGGGTCTTGTTTCCAAGAAATGCCTGACCGCTTTTAAGCCTGTTTGATGTTCAATACTTATGTACAGTGACTCTATGTCTAATATGATAAGCATCAAGTCATCTGCTCACACAATGTCACTGACTTTTGTTAACCTCTTGGATGCTTGAAATATTTTTCCACTGTGCTGGACCACAATAGAAACGGGTGAGGTCATGAGAAGCTCAGCTCGTCATGAGCACACGAGCACTGTGCTGCATGACGAGCTGAGCTAGTCATGAGCATGGAAGGGGTTAAGAAATCCTCTGTGTCTTTCACATATGTGGGTAATCTTTTTTCCAAGTCTTGCAAGAAAAAGTCCACATATTGTGCAACACGTTCTCCTACACTATTTATTGCAGAGATGATCGGTCTGCCAGGTATTGGTACAATGTTCTTATGGACTTTTGGCATGAAATATATAACTGGGAGGACTGGAAATTCTTTATGCATGTATTTGTATTCGTCAGATGAAATTAGTCCCTCCCGTTTCAATTGTTGCAGATCTTTTTTTAGGACTTCCTTTGCTTTATTATATTCCCTAATAGTTGTCCTCTCATAGCATTGTTCGTTGTTCAATTGTCTCTTAGCTTCTTGGATATAGTCTTTTTTGGGCCACAACACTATGGGGCCGATTCACAGAACTAACTTAAGACAAAATCATAAACTTACTACTTTTGGTATTCACAGAAGGCATTTAATACTCTTAAATTAGGATTTTGTCTTAAATTAGGATTTTGTCTTAAATTAGGATTTTATCTTAAGTTAAGCTTGAGACAAACTTAAGTTAAACTTAAGTTTAACTCAAGACAAAATTGTAACTTAAGACAAAATTGTAGCTGAAGACAAAATCCTAATTTAAAACAAAATCGTAATTGAAGACAAAATCATAATTTAAGACAAAATCCTAATTTAAACAAAATCCTAACTTAAGACTACTAAATGCCTTATGTGAATACCAAAAGTAGTAATTTTATATAATTTTGTCTTAAGTTAGTTCTGTGAATCGGCCCCTATTTTCCCGCCCTTATCTGATTTATTTATATCTAAATATCTAAACTTAACATCACTATGTCCTTACCTTGTACATTTATCTGTGTGGTATAGTCACACCTTAAAACTGCTCACATATGACTTGAAAAAATGTGAGTATCAGTACTTAAAATTGTGAGTGGCATGGAGTAGCGATATAGACTGGAGTACAGTGCAATAGAGTTAAGTGGTGTACAGTGGAGTAGAGTGGCATAGAGTGGAGTGATGTAGAGTGTCTTGGAGTAGCGTAGAGTGGAGTTGAGACTTGTGGTGTGGAGTGAAGTGTTGTGAAGTATTGTAGAGTATCATAGAACACTGTACAGTGTAGTGGAGTGTCATGGAGAGCGGAGTGGAGTAGAGTAGAGTAGGATGGTGTGGAGTAGAATAAAGTAGTGGGACTAGAGGATTGTAGAGTAGAGTGGAGTGTAGTGCTGTGGAGTGTAGTGATGTAAAGTGGTATAGAGTGGGGGGGCATAGAGTGGAGAGGCATAGAGTGGAGGGGAATTGAGTGTCTTAGAGTGTCAGAGAGTATTGTGGCATCGACTGGAATAGAGAGTTGTAGAGTGAAGTAGAGTATGTATGTATGTATGTATGTGTGTTCTTATATAGCGCTCGACTTACCCTAGGGCATCTCGGCACTTGCCTTGGGAACCCGTCCAGGCTTTTTCCTGTGAGATAACCCGTACTGGGCATCCCCAAGGTGAAAGCCAGGCATCCCGCCGCGGGGGGCCGTTGTGGAGATTAAGCAAGCTGATGCCAAGAGTTGCAGAGTGTGAGCCTGTGATTAGAGTGGGTACCGAAGCGAGAATTATCGAGTCCGTGGGTAATTGGGCTCAAGACCCTGCCGCGTCGGGAATTGAACCCTGGTCCCGGGTCTGACCTCTGCTTCAGGGTAAACCTCCTCTAACCAGTGAGCCACACTCTTCACGTTCTCCAGAGTATAGGGGCATAGAATGGAGGGGCATTGAGTGGAGGGGGTGAAGTGAATGGACATGGAGTGGAGGAAGGTAGAGTGGAGTACAGTGTTGTAGATTGGAGTAGCGTGTCGTAGAGTGGAGTGGAGTGTTGTGGAGTGGCATAAAGTGGAGTAGACTGTTGTAGGGTCGTAGGGAGGAGAGTCATTGAATGGAGGGCCATAGAGTGGAGTCATGCAGAGTGTAATTTGAGTGGTGTAGGGTGGCATAGAGTGACTTAGAGTGGAGAAACATAGAATGAGTGACATAGAGTGTCATGCCATAGAGTGTCATAGAGTGGCATAGAGTGTCGTAGAGTGGAGTGGCACAGATTGGAGTGGAGTGTTTTTGGAGTAGATTGGAATAGAGTTCTGTGTCGTAGAGCGGAGTGTCATAGAGTAAATTGTCATAGATTTAAGGGACGTAGGGAAGAGTGAAATAAAGCGGAGCAGAGTGTTATCGAGTGGAATAGAGTAGCTTAGAATAGAGTAGAGAGATGAAGAATGGAGTAAAGTGTTGTAAAGTGGAGTGTTGTAGAGTGGACAGGGATAGAGAGGAGTATAGTGGAGTAGAGCATCGTAGAGTGGAGAAAGGTGGGGTAGACCGGAGTAGAGTGACGTGGAGGGGTACGGAGGGGATTAGAGTGCCATAGAGTGGCATAGAGTGGGGTAGAGCGCCATAGTGTGAAGTGCGGTAGAGTGGAGTGGAGTGTTGTGGAGTTGAGATGAGTGGAGTCAAATGTTATAGAGTGGAGTCCCATAGTGTTGAGTGGCATAGAGTGGAGTCAAGTGGCATAGAGTGAGATAGTGTCATGGGTTAGAGTCCTGTAGAGTGGAGTATCTTAGAGTGGGGTGGTGTACAGTGGAGTAGCATAGAAAGGAGTAGAGTGACCGAAAGTGAAGTGACGTAGAGTTAATTGGCATAGAGTGAAGTGCCATAGAAAGGAGTGAAGTGGCGCAGAGTGCACAGAGTGTAGTAGAGTGCTTCATGGAGTGGGGTAGAGTGTCATAGACTGAAGTAGAGTGGCATGTAGTAGAGTGTCATACAGTGAATTATCGTGGAGTATAATCGAATGGAGTGGCATGGAGTGAAGTGTCACAGGGTGGATTGTCGAGGAGTGTGGTAGAGCGGAGTGGTTAGAGTGGCCTAGAGTGAAGTAGCATAGAAATTTAACATCTGTCTTTGAATGCACAGCAAATGTGAAAGAATAAGAACAAAATGTAAAGGCCTGTATACAGAAACTGAGCCATTGAAGAAGACTGGCTATGGTCCACAGAAGGGACAAACTGGACAGGCTAAAACAGATAAAGCCAGCAAATAGAGAGTGAACAACTGTGAGTTACAAACCACAAAGCCAATGGCAAGCAATGGGTGGAATACATTCCCAGGTATGCTTTTTGAATGTCCCCTATTAGTCTTTCCAAACCGTACAGCTGTGCTGTCTGATAAATTTCGACCTATAAGTGGCAGAGATGGAGGGGGTCATTTCTTCTGGTATTTTGGGAGACTCACAACATTACACATTTGGACGGATGGGAAAAAGTAATCCTAAAATGTTTAATCAGAAATTAGCCATACTTATTACTGTTAAGGGTAGTCCATGACACCAGAAATTGGGGGAAGGAGGGGCACAGACTGTGGAAATAAACATAAAGAAGATATTAGTTTGAAAGGGTGCTTGCTATATATCTTAGCACCAAGAAAACCTGGAAACCCCGCATGACAGCAGAAGTCTTGACATAAGGGGAGGGGAAGAATCTACCAATCAATCAATTAATCAAGCAGTCATGAGTGTGTCCACGCGCTGGCAGGGTCCCTAGGTTCTGCCAGAGGTCTTGGGTGTCCTGCAAAATTATGGCAGAGTAGCCGAGGTCCATAGGTGTAGGGGAGGTAATTTCATGCCTTGGCTGTGAGGTAGGAGTAAGCGTGGGCGGAAAATCCGTTCCGCTCGCGGATTTTGCGGATTTTCGGGAAATCCGCAATCCGCGAGATTTGCGGATTTCCCGCAAAATCCGCAAATTCGCACGCAGCGGATTTTTTTGGCGGCGCGCGGCGTTGGTGATACAATTTTTGCGGCGCGCGGCGTTTATCATCGTTTGCCGAGTTGTTTTTTTCGATAGTTTGCGAGTGCTGCGCCATTTTGGATCTTGCTGTGTGATCCCGCGGGAATTGGCGAGCGCGATTACGTCATCGCGGCTTGCCAGCGATAGTTTGTCAACGCGAGTACGACGAGATCACGTCTCGCGGTACTTCGCAATTGCGAGATTTGAGATGCGGCGCGCGAAAATATAAATTTGCAATTCTGCACAAGAAATCCACCAGCAAGCAGCATAAACCTTCTAGAAATGATGATTTTTATGTGAATAACTCCTTAGTTTGACATTTGCCTGCACTTTTTTAGCGAGGAGTCCATTTTGGGGAGGGGGGCAGGGGGGTGGGAGGAAGGAAGTGCCCCATAGTCTTCAACTTCCTGTTCCTGTTCAGCAGGCTCCTCCCAGTGCTTTGTCCATCTCCTGGTCACTTTTCATTCGGATGTGGACCTGGAAGGATTACCTTTTGTGGATGCTGCTGGATCTTTGGATTTGAGGCCTTTTTGACTTTCTTTGGATCACTGTTGGATTAGAAATTTTACAAGTAAGTTTGTTTGGGGCATTACAGTTGCTGCAACTAAAATTTTGGGATTTTCGATTTTTGGGCTGTTTTGGGGCCTTTTCCCAGGGGTACTCAGTGGTGGGTGGACTGATTCTTTCTGTGGGTTGTCTTGAACTTAAACATCATGGAGGCCATAGATGAATTGGGATTGTGCTGATTTTTCTGTGTTTTTCGATTTTTTTTTGTTGTAAAATTTTGTGTTTTTCGATTTTTGACCTGTTGTTGGGGCCTTGACCAGGGGTAGTGAGTGGTGCATGGGCCTAGTCTTTCTGTGGGCTGTCTTGAATTTAAACATCATGGAGGCCATGGATGGAATGGGATTGTGCTGATTTTGCAGTGTTTTTCGATTTTTGGGGGTGTTCATGGGGAGGGACATGCCATGTGGCTGGTGGCCATTTTGAGTGCAGCTACAGGCACTGGCCATGTGCTGGCAGGCAAGTGGCCATTTTGAATGCAGGCTTTGTTGTTAGGCCTCCAACCATTTTGCCTACTTTTCAACCTTTATTTATGCCAGGGGTAGTGAGTCTTGCATGGGCCTAGTATTTCTGTGGGTTGTCTTGAATTTAAACATCATGGAGGCCATAGATGAATTGGGATTGTGCTGATTTTTCTGTGTTTTTCGATTTTTTTTTTTTGTAAAATTTTGTGATTTTCGATTTTTGACCTGTTGTTGGGGCCTTGACCAGGGGTAGTGAGTGGTGCATGGGCCTAGTCTTTCTGTGGGCTGTCTTGAATTTAAACATCATGGAGGCCATGGATGGAATGGGATTGTGCTGATTTTGCAGTGTTTTTCGATTTTTGGGGGTGTTCATGGGGAGGGACATGCCATGTGGCTGGTGGCCATTTTGAGTGCAGCTACAGGCACTGGCCATGTGCTGGCAGGCAAGTGGCCATTTTGAATGCAGGCTTTGTTGTTAGGCCTCCAACCATTTTGCCTACTTTTCAACCTTTATTTATGCCAGGGGTAGTGAGTCTTGCATGGGCCTAGTATTTCTGTGGGTTGTCTTGAATTTAAACATCATGGAGGCCATGGATGGAATGGGATTGTGCTGATTTTGCAGTGTTTTTCGATTTTTGGGGGTGTTCATGGGGAGGGACATGCCATGTGGCTGGTGGCCATTTTGAGTGCAGCTACAGGCACTGGCCATGTGCTGGCAGGCAAGTGGCCATTTTGAATGCAGGCTTTGTTGTTAGGCCTCCAACCATTTTGCCTACTTTTCAACCTTTATTTATGCCAGGGGTAGTGAGTCTTGCATGGGCCTAGTATTTCTGTGGGTTGTCTTGAATTTAAACATCATGGAGGCCATGGATGGAATGGGATTGTGCTGATTTTGCAGTGTTTTTCGATTTTTGGGGGTGTTCATGGGGAGGGACATGCCATGTGGCTGGTGGCCATTTTGAGTGCAGCTACAGGCACTGGCCATGTGCTGGCAGGCAAGTGGCCATTTTGAATGCAGGCTTTGTTGTTAGGCCTCCAACCATTTTGCCTACTTTTCAACCTTTATTTATGCCAGGGGTAGTGAGTCTTGCATGGGCCTAGTATTTCTGTGGGTTGTCTTGAATTTAAACATCATGGAGGCCATAGATGAATTGGGATTGTGCTGATTTTTCTGTGTTTTTTGATTTTTTTTTTTTGTAAAATTTTGTGTTTTTCGATTTTTGACCTGTTGTTGGGGCCTTGACCAGGGGTAGTGAGTGGTGCATGGGCCTAGTCTTTCTGTGGGCTGTCTTGAATTTAAACATCATGGAGGCCATGGATGGAATGGGATTGTGCTGATTTTGCAGTGTTTTTCGATTTTTGGGGGTGTTCATGGGGAGGGACATGGCTGGTGGCCATTTTGAGTGCAGCTACAGGCACTGGCCATGTGCTGGCAGGCAAGTGGCCATTTTGAATGCAGGCTTTGTTGTTAGGCCTCCAACCATTTTGCCTACTTTTCAACCTTTATTTATGCCAGGGGTAGTGAGTCTTGCATGGGCCTAGTATTTCTGTGGGTTGTCTTGAATTTAAACATCATGGAGGCCATGGATGGAATGGGATTGTGCTGATTTTGCAGTGTTTTTCGATTTTTGGGGGTGTTCATGGGGAGGGACATGCCATGTGGCTGGTGGCCATTTTGAGTGCAGCTACAGGCACTGGCCATGTGCTGGCAGGCAAGTGGCCATTTTGAATGCAGGCTTTGTTGTTAGGCCTCCAACCATTTTGCCTACTTTTCAACCTTTATTTATGCCAGGGGTAGTGAGTCTTGCATGGGCCTAGTATTTCTGTGGGTTGTCTTGAATTTAAACATCATGGAGGCCATAGATGAATTGGGATTGTGCTGATTTTTCTGTGTTTTTCGATTTTTTTTTGTTGTAAAATTTTGTGTTTTTCGATTTTTGACCTGTTGTTGGGGCCTTGACCAGGGGTAGTGAGTGGTGCATGGGCCTAGTCTTTCTGTGGGCTGTCTTGAATTTAAACATCATGGAGGCCATGGATGGAATGGGATTGTGCTGATTTTGCAGTGTTTTTCGATTTTTGGGGGTGTTCATGGGGAGGGACATGCCATGTGGCTGGTGGCCATTTTGAGTGCAGCTACAGGCACTGGCCATGTGCTGGCAGGCAAGTGGCCATTTTGAATGCAGGCTTTGTTGTTAGGCCTCCAACCATTTTGCCTACTTTTCAACCTTTATTTATGCCAGGGGTAGTGAGTCTTGCATGGGCCTAGTCTTTCTGTGGGTTGTCTTGAATTTAAACATTATGGAGGGCATGGATGGATTGGGATTGTGCTGATTTTGCAGTGTTTTTCGATTTTTTTGTGCTCTATAACTGAACTGATGTTCCTCTGTCTTCCATTTTTTTTAGGTGCACAAGACTCAAGAGAACCACCAGTGCCAGGAAGAAGTCCTGCAGCGGTGTGTGTGTGCAGCATAACGTCACGCGACGTCACGTCTGGCCTCAGACAACTCTACAATTCGTGCAACTGCGGCCTGCTGTCTGACCTGCTCTGAAGAAGATGGCCCCAAAGAAAGTTCTCCGTAGCTCCTCTAGCAAGAAAGTTGCTAGTAAGGAGCAGAAGAAGCAAGTTACCAAGGAGGCTGGTGTGCCACCCGCCACTTTTTTTGGGAGCAAAAAAAAAAGTACGCCTGCAGCAGCAGGATCTGCTGGGGACCAACCTGAGAGCAGCACCCCTGCTCCATTGGGTTCAGTGCCTCCACCACCACGCCAACTTAAGTCAAAGCCCTTGAGTGCTTCAGAGGCAGTCAGTGTACTTCTCCAATCACCATCGACCAGTGATGTTGGCTCATCGCAAGAAAGTAGCAGCAATGTCCCTGAATCAACACAGGTTGTTGTAACTCATCTGACAAGTGTTGAACAACCACAGCCGCAACAACAACACCATGTGCAAGTACACGCCCAAGTACATGTGGAAGGAGAGGCAGCAAAAGGAGATGCGCAAGCAAAGGTGCATGGACGTTCACAAGTGCCCACAATAGTTGTTCCTCCCGAAGTAGGGGCACATTTGGAAATCGACAATGAAGCTGAGGTATCATTGGAAGCCACTCCTCCTGATGATCATTCATTGTCTTCCACATCCCTAGCAAGGAAAAGATCAAGGGGGGTGTCTACATCTTCTTCAAGCCCACCTCGTTCTGGTGCAAGTGATCTGTCTTGGGAACCACAACTGCGGTCTGACAGTGAGGCAGAGGCACACCATGATCTGACACCGTTACCTAAGCGTAAAAGGAAGGTCGTCCAAAAACTCAAACCTATGGAGTGTGATGAGGCTCAACAAGAAGTGACAGATACTGCTGGTGATGAAGCCTCTCACGATGACGACGAGCCAGTCATCACAAAGGTCACTGCAGCCCCACCGGGCATGCAGCAAAGAGACATTTTGACCCTATCCCGAGAAGCTGCTGAGCGTGATGACGATGTCGGCGAGGAGGCAATGGAAATGGAATCATTAGATTTGGAGTTAAGTAGTACACCAAAACCTACCGCTTCCATATTTCTTCGCAAGAAGGTACCCACCTCGTCCTCGACCTCAATTCGTGGTGGTGAAAGTGCAAAACGTACTGAAGTTCGGCAATCCACATCCTCCACTTCATCTGTCATTAGCAGCAGGACCACCACCACCAGTATCGCCGCCTCCTCCGGCCCCCGAAGACATTTCAAGTCTCCAGTTTGGGACTTCTTTAGTGTTTGCCCAAAAAAGGAAAACGTAGCCATTTGTAGCCTTTGTAAGCTTCGATTTAGTCGTGGTAAGCTTGGTTCTAACTATGGTACCGGAGGCCAGAGAGGTCATCTTGAGAGAAGGCACCCTGTCGAATGGTTTCCGCACCTAGAGGCGGTCAAGAAAGCCGGAATTGCACGTAATGAAAACGTTGATTTGTCATCTGCTGATGACGAGGTAGAAGACGATTCAAACACTTCACTTACACCCAGTTCCCATGTCAGCAGCACACCCCATGGGAGCCACACTAAGAGTGTGGGAGAGAGTGAGACATCAATGCGGAAAAGTTCATCAGCGAGCGTAACTGGGTCGAAGAGATCATCATCATCCCGTAAATCATTGGTCCAGGGCAACATTAAAAAGATGTTGTTTACAGAAGCGCAATATGAACGCAACCACCCAATGACCCGTCTGTATAACACTAAGCTGGCTAAAATGCTAGCTCTGGACCTTCTCCCTTTTTCTTTTGTAGAAGGGGTTGGTTTTCTAGAATTAGTGACAGCGCTCTGCCCTAAATGGAAGGTTCCTAGCCGGTTCTATTTTGCCCGAGTTGCGGTTCCAGCACTACATGAAGATGTTCTGAAGGTGATTGGGGCAGCTTTGCAGAAGAGTGCTGTTCACACTATACATCTGACAACAGACATGTGGACCAGTGGCGCAGGCGCTGATTACATGTGCATCACTGCACACTGGGTCTCTTTTTCAGGGGCTAAAGCAAAGCTAAACTCAGGTGTTGACACTAACATTGTTTTTAAAGGTGCTCGGAAACATGCAACACTAGCCATGTTTGGTTTGGAGAAACGTCACACAGCAGAAAACATTTTGGATGTCTTTAACACAAAGGTCCTTAACTGTCTGTCCCCACTAAAACGCAAGGTTGGTTATGTTTCCACAGACAATGGCTCCAATATAGTTAAGGCCATGAGGGACGGTTACTATTTCAGAGTGCCGTGTTTGGCGCACTGTATAAACCTGGTTGTCCAAAAATTCTTGGGTAATAAACGCAGTGCAGCGTACAGTGTATTGGAGAACTGCCGAAAAATATGCAAGCATTTCAGGCATTCTTTTAAGGCCCGCAAGCAGCTGAGGAGCATGCTATATCAAAGTCAAATGCCAGTGAAAGCACTCATCCAGGAGGTGGTAACACGTTGGAACTCAACCTTCTACATGCTTGAGCGTCTGTATGAGCAGTATACGCAACTCGATCAATATTTCTTGAAAGAGGGTATAGAGGAGCTGAGGATGGGTGGGCCGCAATGGAACATAGTTGAAAGCCTAACACGCATGCTTCGTCCTTTTGAGGTCTTCACACGTGCAGTCAGCAAGGAGGACTCTAATTTGGGAAAAGCTATCCCATTGTTGTACATGCTGGAGGACCAACTGAAGGAGGTGTGTTCTGTGTTTCGAAAAGATGACAAAAAGAAAGACTCTTTGCTTCTGGCTGAGAAATTATTAGAGCTCCTACAAGGTGATGAACGTCTTCAAAAGATCCACTCAGAACAGCATTACATTTGTGCTACTATTCTGGATCCACGCTACAAAAAGGCGCTGGCAGGCAGAGCATTCTTTCCTTTTGCTGATGAAGATGTTACAAAGTACAAACGTTGGCTAGCCTTGTCAGCCAAGAAGTTTGAAACAGAACGGCTGGAAATTGAAGGAAATGGCAGTACATCAGCAGGCCATCCCCAGTCAAAACAATCCACTTCTGCACCTGTGGCTGTGGCACAAGTGACCTCTCAGCCGTTAAAGACACCGGCAACCGCATCATCTGCACGAAAGACAGCAGAAACATTGGAGGCTGAAGAGGATTGGCTAGCTCTGCGTGGGTTTGGTTCTCAAAAGGTCAGAGGCACAGCAAGAGCTACGCAAAGTGGAGGAACCTTGGAGGAGGACCTTGAGTCGATGGTGAAGGACTATCTGAATGACTCCACAGAGGTCTATGTTAATTCTGACCCATTGGCGTATTGGCATGGGAAAAAAGAATTGTGGCCACAGCTCACCAACCTGGCTTTAAACTACTTGTCTTGCCCACTCGCAAGTGTGTCTTCTGAACGGGTTTTCAGTGCGGCTGGTGGGATTGTAACTCCCAAACGGAGCCGCCTCTCGCCCAAAAATGTGGAGAGGTTAACAATGATCAAGATGAATCAGCACCTCATACCACCAGATATAAGAGTACGAGAGAGCGTGCCGGATGAAGAGGAGGTGGCCAGCACCATAGATGAGGGAATTTCTACTCTGTCAGGTGGCACTGACCTCACCCGGGCTGAATTCGCAGAGTATGATGACGAAGCCTTATTCTTATTCCTGGACCGTGATTCCGACTTCGAGCCCTGAAAATGAGACAACGAATCAATAACTTTCTTTTTCATCCTTATTCACTTTTATTCCTGTGTGTCTGTCTTTCTTTGTTGTGCACAGTTAATATAATTCAAACTTTAATCAGATAATCACAAAGACAAGCCCATCAGCAGAACTGTCTTCACTTGTTTGCTAATTTATTTGAAGGTGCCGCAGTCTGCATTCCTCAGGTTCACAAGTTCAGAAGAACATGCTCCTCTATCCTCCTCCTCCAGACTCCTATTTCCATCAAAGCAGAGGGCTGGTTTACGCCCAATGAAGAAAGACTCAGCACTTGTGGGGGTGTTGTTCTACCTCTTTGCAGGTGAGTTGCCGGGTCTGGGGCCATTGCTGGGAAGCACTAAAAGTGGTTTGTGCCAAATCCGAGGCGGAAATTTTTTTGTGTTTTTGATGACTTGCTTGCCTTTGAGGTGCTCTTAGGGGGGGTTCCGTCTGTTTGTGGGTGAGTTTCATGGTCTGAGAGCATTGCTGGGACACTCTAATCTTGATTGCATTTGCTTTTCAGGAAATCCGTCGTGCCAACCCCGACTTATGGCCTAGCTACGCAGCGCGTTTGGACCGAAGGCCCAGAAATATTGCAAGTATGAGATTTTGCTTTTGGCCTGTTTGGGGGTGTTATGCTTCTTGGCGGGTGGGTTGCCGGGTCTTGGGGCATTCCTGGGAAGGTCTAATACCGGGTAGAAGTGGTTGGGACTAAATCCAGGCCGATTTTTTTTGGGGCTATTTCTGACATTTTGCTCTATGTAGCGTTTTCGGGGGCCTGTTTGGGGGGCTTCCTGGTGTTTCTGGGTGAGTTTCGTGGTCTGGGAGCACTGCTGGCTATATCTACTTTACTTTGCAAGAGGTTTGAAGCAAATCCATGGTGGCAGAGGGGACTTAGGGCCTAGCTGCAGAGCGCGCGCGGAGTGATTTGGGAAATTTGTGAAAAATTGACTAAGTCCCCATTTTTGTACTTTTGCTCTTTGGCTGTTTGGGGGTCTTCTACTCGTTTTCTCCTGGGTTGACGGCTCTGGGGCCATTGCTGGGAAGCTCTAATACCGGATAAAAGTGTTTTGGACCAAATCCCAGGCGGAAAATTTTTTGTGTTTTTGATGACTTGCTTGCCTTTGAGGTGCTCTTAGGGGGGGTTCCGTCTGTTTGTGGGTGAGTTTCGTGGTCTGGGAGCATTGCTGGGACACTCTAATCTTGATTGCATTTGCTTTTCAGGAAATCCGTCGTGCCAACCCCGACTTATGGCCCAGCTACGCAGCGCGTTTGGACCGAAGGCCCAGAAATATTGCAAGTATGAGAGTTTGCTTTTGGCCTGTTTGGGGGTGTTATACTTCTTGGCGGGTGGGTTGCCGGGTCTTGGGGCATTCCTGGGAAGGTCTAATACCGGGTAGAAGTGGTTGGGACTAAATCCAGGCCGATTTTTTTTTGGGCTATTTCTGACATTTTGCTCTATGTAGCGTTTTCGGGGGCCTGTTTGGGGGGCTTCCTGGTGTTTCTGGGTGAGTTTCGTGGTCTGGGAGCACTGCTGGGACACTCTAATCTTGATTGCATTTGCTTTTCAGGAAATCCGTCGTGCCAACCCCGACTTATGGCCTAGCTACGCAGCGCGTTTGGACCGAAGGCCCAGAAATATTGCAAGTATGAGATTTTGCTTTTGGCCTGTTTGGGGGTGTTATGCTTCTTGGCGGGTGGGTTGCCGGGTCTTGGGGCATTCCTGGGAAGGTCTAATACCGGGTAGAAGTGGTTGGGACTAAATCCAGGCCGATTTTTTTTTGGGCTATTTCTGACATTTTGCTCTATGTAGCGTTTTCGGGGGCCTGTTTGGGGGGCTTCCTGGTGTTTCTGGGTGAGTTTCGTGGTCTGGGAGCACTGCTGGCTATATCTACTTTACTTTGCAAGAGGTTTGAAGCAAATCCATGGTGGCAGAGGGGACTTAGGGCCTAGCTGCAGAGCGCGCGCGGAGTGATTTGGGAAATTTGTGAAAAATTGACTAAGTCCCCATTTTTGTACTTTTGCTCTTTGGCTGTTTGGGGGTCTTCTACTCGTTTTCTCCTGGGTTGACGGCTCTGGGGCCATTGCTGGGAAGCTCTAATACCGGATAAAAGTGTTTTGGACCAAATCCCAGGCGGAAAATTTTTTGTGTTTTTGATGACTTGCTTGCCTTTGAGGTGCTCTTAGGGGGGGTTCCGTCTGTTTGTGGGTGAGTTTCGTGGTCTGGGAGCATTGCTGGGACACTCTAATCTTGATTGCATTTGCTTTTCAGGAAATCCGTCGTGCCAACCCCGACTTATGGCCCAGCTACGCAGCGCGTTTGGACCGAAGGCCCAGAAATATTGCAAGTATGAGAGTTTGCTTTTGGCCTGTTTGGGGGTGTTATACTTCTTGGCGGGTGGGTTGCCGGGTCTTGGGGCATTCCTGGGAAGGTCTAATACCGGGTAGAAGTGGTTGGGACTAAATCCAGGCCGATTTTTTTTTGGGCTATTTCTGACATTTTGCTCTATGTAGCGTTTTCGGGGGCCTGTTTGGGGGGCTTCCTGGTGTTTCTGGGTGAGTTTCGTGGTCTGGGAGCACTGCTGGGACACTCTAATCTTGATTGCATTTGCTTTTCAGGAAATCCGTCGTGCCAACCCCGACTTATGGCCTAGCTACGCAGCGCGTTTGGACCGAAGGCCCAGAAATATTGCAAGTATGAGATTTTGCTTTTGGCCTGTTTGGGGGTGTTATGCTTCTTGGCGGGTGGGTTGCCGGGTCTTGGGGCATTCCTGAGAAGGTCTAATACCGGGTAGAAGTGGTTGGGACTAAATCCAGGCCGATTTTTTTTTGGGCTATTTCTGACATTTTGCTCTATGTAGCGTTTTCGGGGGCCTGTTTGGGGGGCTTCCTGGTGTTTCTGGGTGAGTTTCGTGGTCTGGGAGCACTGCTGGCTATATCTACTTTACTTTGCAAGAGGTTTGAAGCAAATCCATGGTGGCAGAGGGGACTTAGGGCCTAGCTGCAGAGCGCGCGCGGAGTGATTTGTGAAATTTGTGAAAAATTGACTAAGTCCCCATTTTTGTACTTTTGCTCTTTGGCTGTTTGGGGGTCTTCTACTCGTTTTCTCCTGGGTTGACGGCTCTGGGGCCATTGCTGGGAAGCTCTAATACCGGATAAAAGTGTTTTGGACCAAATCCCAGGCGGAAAATTTTTTGTGTTTTTGATGACTTGCTTGCCTTTGAGGTGCTCTTAGGGGGGGTTCCGTCTGTTTGTGGGTGAGTTTCGTGGTCTGGGAGCATTGCTGGGACACTCTAATCTTGATTGCATTTGCTTTTCAGGAAATCCGTCGTGCCAACCCCGACTTATGGCCCAGCTACGCAGCGCGTTTGGACCGAAGGCCCAGAAATATTGCAAGTATGAGAGTTTGCTTTTGGCCTGTTTGGGGGTGTTATACTTCTTGGCGGGTGGGTTGCCGGGTCTTGGGGCATTCCTGGGAAGGTCTAATACCGGGTAGAAGTGGTTGGGACTAAATCCAGGCCGATTTTTTTTTGGGCTATTTCTGACATTTTGCTCTATGTAGCGTTTTCGGGGGCCTGTTTGGGGGGCTTCCTGGTGTTTCTGGGTGAGTTTCGTGGTCTGGGAGCACTGCTGGGACACTCTAATCTTGATTGCATTTGCTTTTCAGGAAATCCGTCGTGCCAACCCCGACTTATGGCCTAGCTACGCAGCGCGTTTGGACCGAAGGCCCAGAAATATTGCAAGTATGAGATTTTGCTTTTGGCCTGTTTGGGGGTGTTATGCTTCTTGGCGGGTGGGTTGCCGGGTCTTGGGGCATTCCTGGGAAGGTCTAATACCGGGTAGAAGTGGTTGGGACAAAATCCGCGCGGAAAAGCCTTTAGTTTTGGCACTTTTTGTAACTTAGGGTTCGTTAGGGTTAGCCCTAGCAGCAGGATTGCATGTGTATCGGGGTGTTCTAGATTTTTCAAACTGAGTTCTGGGGTCTTAGAGCACTCGTGAGAATGTGTAATTTTGGTTGCAAGTCATTTGAAGAAAATCCATGGTGGGAAAGGGGGGATTTGGCATAGTTAAAGAAAGCCTTTGCCACTATTCTTAACTTAGGGTTCGTTAGGGTTAGCAGTATTTCTATTGCATGTGTTTGAGTGGGGGGGATTTCGAGTCTTGGAGCGATGCTGGCTATGGCTACTTTTGCTTGGTTGCTTGCAAGTGGTTTGAATGCAATCCACGGGGGGTAATGGGTAATTAGGGTACTTCGGCCTACTTTTACTTTCAAAGTAAGTTTTGTCTCCAGTTTTCTGCTAGGCCTCGTTTTTTGGGTGGGAGCACTGCTAGGAAGATCTATTTTTGTTCTAAAACACAGTTTACAGTACACCTAGCTTGAGGGGCAAGATCCGCTACATTAATTTGCCCATACTTATTTATCCTTCAAAAGGTGACTCAGAGTACGCACTTTCAAAAACATTGTACTGTCTGTCTACTAGGAAAAACAAATTGTGACTTTTTGCACTCCACAGCCTACATACCTTATATTTATTTATCAGTGGTGTTGTAATATTATATCACTTCCTGTTTTTCGTTGAATAATTACAGGCCGGGTTTCAGTCTCTGCAATGGGGAAAAAAGGATGGAGTCAGGCTTCACAGTAGCGAGCCACAATTCAGCATCAGGCAGGCAGTGGACAGGGTGTCTTCTGGTGACCAACATCGGTGGACGAAGCGTCGGCTGCAATGGAGGAGTGCCGCTAATAGGAGGATTTTTTTTCTGCGGGCAACTTACTTACCACTTCCAACAGGACCACTACAACCACATAGATACAGTATCCCTTGCCTTTTTCTCTGACTGTGACTGCATTTCTTTGCTCTCTCTCGGCTTCTACATTGATCCCTTAACACATCACTTAGTCCACTCCACTATCTGCACCACACATAGTCATTTGTAAGTGCTCCTACGTAATTCGCAAGTCGCAGCACGCCCCAGGCCGTAGAGGACTGGGATGGCCCCAATGATGAAGCATGTCACCAAGGGGCAACCCTGGTGAGTGAGGGGACACCTAGAAAAAAAGCAATTTCTCCTTTTCTATCTACTATACCTTCTGTCAGGTTACGCAGCCCCTAAGCGCCTACCGTACTATGAAACTACATTTCCCATGAGTAGGCGGGAGACTTGCAGACTATTTAGTGAGACTATATGAGAGTACCCTTGTATGTTAGGACATCACTTCACTGATGCCTGTCTTGTCTTCTCTTACAGGTATCCTTTCCCTGCTGACCCTACCTTTACCCATCCCACATTTTTTATTTTAGTTTGTTATTTTTCTCCCTCGCCTAATGCCTCGAACACCCTGTGTTTACACTTCTGGGTGTTGGTGACATTTGGAGGTGGAACCATATTTGCATCGACTGGATCACGGGGAGTAAACGTGACACCTTCCAGACCAACCCCATTGAGTGTTGTTGTGAATGGATTTATAGTGACCAGCAAGGCTCTCGGGTATCTGGCTACAGAGACCTTATGTTGAATATAGTTATCAATAATTCCACACAGGCCCTGTACTGTCGCATTCTTTCTTTCCACAGTTGTCGATGATATATTCTTACTCTGCTTGACAAAGAACCATTGCTAATGTGAAAGAACTTCAACCGAATTAGTAGTTATACTTTACCATTTGTTAGGCTACAATGTGGCACTGCTCTACTGTACTTCTGTCACCTGCTATATTCTCAGTTGTACCGTTGAATTGCTCAGGAGGACAAACCAGATTTCATTTTCTTTTTTTTCATAGGCATGCAACTGCCACTGTGTCACACCACTAGTACCACCGCTATGAGGAAATTTTATCCGACCAAGATTGCCAACGTTATTCGGTGTTTCCCGTGGAGCCAGCCCTGGGCCTAGCCCTACTTTCAAACACAAATTACAGGTAAGATAAGCGTTTGGTGGTTTGGGGGTATAATGGAGTATTAGTACGAGAGACGAGAGACTGAAGGTAGTACTACTAAAGTCCTAGGACTCTTGGATTCACTTCACTTAGTCTGTGAGAGGCACTTAGTGTTGAAAACATTTGGGCATTTACACTTAAAGGAAGAAAATGGAACTAAACTTTCAGGAAAACAGTCAACGTTAAACCCCCACCCACCAGGCAAGCAGTAAAAAACAGGTATGCTCAGATAAAGTTTGAAAAAGTATATTTATATCCCTAACAAAATAATCTCCCGCAAGACCCTCCCTAACCCCAACGATTGTCCTTCAAAAGTCCCCAAAAACCCAACTCCCAATTCCCACCCCCCAAAAGTCTCTAAAAAAGGGGCAAGGGACACTATGGGTGGATGCTGTTAACTTTTTGGGCCAGGGCATCATGCTCCTCGCGGAGCAAGGCGAGCTCCTGCTGAAGGCGGGACACCATCAGGGTAGTGCGGCGCAGGCGTGCCTTCACTGCCTTGCAGGTGCAAGGCCTGTGAGAAGCAGCTGTTGGCCTTGCTGCTCGGCGGTGGCGTTTGCCTTTGGCAGCCCGGCTCAGTCTCGGTGGACCACTGTGCTGGGTGGCAGCCGGTGGGGCCACGGAGGCCGATGCAGACGACGTTGTCGTTGTTGTCGACCGCACACTTTCCTCGTCCTCCAGGGCCACCAGCCGCCGATATTCCGCAACAGTGGCCTCGATTCTCCGTTGCCGGGCCGCTCTAGCCAGCTCCTTCCTCCTTGTTCGTTTGGAAGGAGAACCTATATGAAGAAAGAAAGACATAGTCTGTAACCAATGCTCTTTAAGATTAACTCAATCATTCAGCAGAAATGTGTGCTGCAGTACAACTAGCAACTTGCAAGCGCATTACATAACTATTGAGGCCAGTATCTATCTAACCTCACACTTCTTCATCCTTGCTCTAACATTAGTGGGAGTTTAAGGAACAAATTCTATGAGCACTGTGGACTTCCATTGGAGTCGACTATGAAAGTACACCAGTCTTATTCTTCTTCTTGTCTCTTGTTTTGGAAAATTGGTACGTTATTTTCTGCAAGCCGGCATAATGCCAGCGCGGTAAACTTGCACCCGAGAAAAAGAGACGCACGCCATGAGGAGTGACCTAGACTTGCGTTGCCGTTGCGTTACTGTACCCGTCCAGTACATGCAGGTGGTGAATCTCTTACTTTTCTATTACGGGTGGCACTGAGAATACTCTGTTACAACTCAAGGGCTACTGCTTAATTAATTTAACTTTCACCCTACAGTGGAAATGAGTACTAGAAATGGAAAATTGAAGAAGATAAATAATCTGATTATCTATCACTTCACGTGGGATGTTTTTGCTTATATATGGGATGACTTTAGGTGCTTTGCTTTTTATTGAGTGACAGGCAGTGATACATCCACACATGAATGACTGAGTACTACTAAACTTATTAAGAGAGGTAGGGAGTGGCCACCATAATAACCGGATCTATGCAGTGCTTGCAATACAAACTACTGCTACTATTTATGGTAGTATTTGGACAAAATTAAAAGTTCTTTTCCTTGCCTTTCCTACACTGGAACGGACGTGCGGGTGCAGTGTTACATGCTCTTCAAAGTTACACTTAGTTCATCCACTGACCATCTACTCTCTCTAGATCATGGGTACTCACAAACTTTCTCTCAGGGGCTACATTTACAGTGTAGTTTGGGGCCGAGGGCCGCACTGGTGGGGGCGGAGTCAGAGGGGGCGGGGCTAAAGCAAAACGATAACTTGTGACCATGAGGTTGCACACAGGTCCCTGCAGCAGATGCCCTCATCCACTGAGCCACCAGACCCAGCATTTACATACATCTCTCTCCCTCCTGCTGTCCCTCCTGCCCTCCCTCCATCTCTCTCTCCCTCCTGCCCTCCCTCTCCCTCTGTCATCTCACTGTGTGTGTGTCTATCTGTGTCAGCCTTCAGCCCGGGTTGAGACCGCTTCCTCAACGCGCACACACAGACAACAACACCAAAGTACTTAACAGGTCTTTAAAAGACCATTAACATATTATTGAGGCTTTGTTTGTTTTAGCGCCCCTGCTTCTCCACCCTGACAATCACTGCTTGCCCGGCCCCACAGAGCAGAGGCTTTGTTCTATTTCACCTCTTTGTGGCCTTGCATCTCCACTCTGCTCTGTGGGGGCCGGGGGAGCAGTGATTGTCAGAGTGGAGATGCAGGGGCGCTAACAGGTGAAATACAAAAAAGCCTCTGCTCTGTGGGGGCCGGGGGAGCAGTGATTGTCTGCAAGGTCTGCGCACCGCCAAGGAAGGCTTGCCGGGCCACCACCGGCCCGCGGGCCGTACTATGAGTACCCCTGCTCTAGATACACATATGCTATCTAAGAGTCAGATAGTAGCATGATCCAGGTATATGGACACATACAGTTTCTGTGTCACCCACCCAGGCTGTTGTCCTTCCACCCATCATTGCTTCATCATTCACCCAGCCATGCATCTCATATTCTTGCCTTCCCAGCTAGTCTTCAATCTCAATAAGTAAGGAATATATAAGAGCTTACCTCTGGCCGCCACCACCGTCTCAACTCTCACAGCCGCCGCCGCCGCCTCCTCCCCTGATGAACTGCCCTCCGCCTCCGTGTCGAGCACCACCACCACACTGGCCCCGCCACCAGATGTTCCACCTACAAAGTACATTTAAGAATCTTAGAATAAAGCACTCACTAGTCACTAGTATTTGGTCTAGGAATGAAGACATGTGAAAACAATGTAATTTGTGACTGTCTACGTTAAAGTTAAAAAAAATGTCCCTTTTTCCAGGGAAGGTTGTCTTGCTGCACTTTTTGGCACAACTGATGAAGGCTGATTTTTTAACACGCACCATTTTTCTCCACACAGACAGAAGATGGACTTCTAACAACAAGATCAAGTTGAAACCAGGTGAGAGCTCGGCTCGACCACAAGAAATGTCTTCAATTAATCGTCAGCACTAACCACTTTTCCATTATCAGTTAAACGTTTAGTTTTATTATGACTTCATTTTAATAAATGTGTTTACTTTTAATAAAGCTTTTAAATTTAAATACAATCTGTGTTTTTTGGTCCTCCAGACTAGAGTGACTGAGCGAAAGGTTTTGCAATTTTTGCAAGCATGAGTCCAGATAGAACACTTCAAAAGACATTATGGACAATCCCAGAGGACTGCACTAAGTTGATAGAGCTATTGCTGACTAGAATCATGGGAGTTTCGCCAACCGTGCAATCTTAGTTAGCTACACAGACAGACTAATAAGAATAATCTAGTAATACCACAGGGAGTCATAGTAGAGGCAGGATAAGAATTTAGATACAGTCTACAAGAAGAGCAAAGACAATTTTGAAAAAATTCAAATGAGGAACGCTAGGAAAAATAGGTACTAGTCTAAAATGAAAACTTACTGGGGCCAGCAGAGGAGCCCTCGCCTGCCCGATCCTGGCCCTGTTGAACAGCATCCGCCGCCTGCTGCTCCTGTGTCCTCCTCTCGCCCCTGGGGGGAGCTGACGTACAACATGAAAGAAAGAACAGAAAACATGGATGATTGTTGCTTGTCAATGTCAACCAAATCAAACATTTCAAAAGAACAATAACAAAATATTTCCGCGAAATTATATTGATTATGGTTACTTTTTATTTATTTGCGGACCTGTGACTTCGAAAGTCACGTAACTCACTAAACAAAGTACTGAAACGTTCACCTAGGACTGGCAGGCAGCAGTCCGCAGGCAAGACGCAAAGTGACAGACAAACTCCATTGTGATTTCAGTCAGATCAGTGACAACACTAACAGTTGCCTGCTACATTACCAGTCATTTAAATAGTCAAACTATCAATCCACCGCCACTATTTTTCTTATTGTCAGGGTTACAAAGGAAGGGGCAGATTTAAGCCCTTGCGGCTCTTTTGCGCCGTTCTTGCGTGACTTTTGTGACGCAGCAGCTAAACAAAAAAGGGCGCCATGGTGCGGCGTATAATATTATAACAACGTGACGCATTTGGGAGATGCATCCCGTTATAAAGCCCTGCGCCATCAGGGGGCGTTCCGGCGCAAGGGAGGGCATTCCTGCGCTGGAACACATCCTAATAGTGGCTGAGGGAAATCTACAAAATATCAATCAGTCACCTTTAGGACAATGATGCGTCACACAAACCCTGCACCTGCTTGAAGCAGACGTACGGCTTGACCCAGCATTGGGGAGATAGGGTACCCCAGAGCATTGATGGAGCTGCGCCATCGTTGCGACGCAACTCCAGCAGTAAAGCTTCGGTGACGTTTTGGGCCCATGGGGCGCCGCATTGCAAATACGGCGCACCATGTTTGGTGGTGGTAGCGGGCCGCACAATTAATGGCGCATCCCTGCTACTTTGCAGGGATGCGACGGTAATTGCAATTCTGCCCCTTAGGGGCATACTTACTTACGCGTTCTGGCGCATCTCCAGAGATGCGCCAGATCAAATGCGTCACGCAAAACTACCCTTGCGACACGGCAGATGTGCCTCATTTACAATGCGGCGCGCCCTGGCGCAAGGGTAGGCACTTGCGTGACGCATCTCGTCACGTAAGAGCGGCGCATCGCTGGAGTCACGTCGCCAACGCAATGCAACTCCAGTAATGCTCAGGGCCACCCAATACTTTACATGCTGTGTCAGTCCTTTCGCCTGCTTCGAGCAGACATAAGGAATTGAATTGACGTAGCAGCGTCGCAGAAGTGCCTGCGTTAAATCTTGTAGATTTCACGCAGGCAATTTTGCGAGGCGCACAGCCGCTGGACCGCCCACCCTGCGTACTAGGAACGCACCCATTGTGGTGCAGGCCCATGGCTTTATAACGTGACGCATCTCCCTAGATGCGTCATGCTGTAAATGACTTGCAGGGATGCGGCACGTTTACGCCGCTGTTGCGTCACGCAAGGCAACGTAAACGTGGCGCAAGGGGCTTGTAAATGTAATCTGCCCCCTAGTGTCTAGCATTACGCAGTTCTGTTAAGTACACTCATACATAATAGTTACTCAGGCCAATGAGACCACGAAATAGAAAACAAATAAGCATAGTAGCAACCCCACTGAGAAGGAGAGCAGTGCACCTGAAATGCACAGAAGATTTTGAAATATAATTTAACTACAATGTAATCGTCATCAGCGGCATTATTGGCTTGCTCCATGTAAAAAACAAATATTTGCAATACAACAACACAGAGCAGGAGAAAACATCATAGTAGTGAGTGATTAAATGCCAATGGCTACTACTACTCACCAAGCCCGGGGATCTCCAAGCCGAGCTGGTCCAGCAGGTCGCGCTCGCGGTCCAGGAGGTCCGTCCAGCGATGGGTGACCTGGCTGTAGGTGCGCTGGACCCCGTAGAGGTGGGATATGGCCCAGCACACCTTCTCCCACCGCTTCCGGCGCTCCCGCATGTTGTAGCCGCCGGCCGCGATCCTGCCGCCTCCCGCGATGGTCCTGGGCAGGCGGCGCTGGACGAAGTAGACCAGCGCGCCCACTTCCTCCGGGCTGAATATCTCCCGGCGCGTCACCTGCTCCCCCCTCGATCTCACGCCTGCTGTCCTGCCACTGGGTCCAGCACTACTCCCCGCCGCCGCTGCGGCCCTCAAGTGCCTGGGCAGCTTCACGGCGCCTGGCTTGACCATGGTCTGGGCAGGTAAGGTAGGAAGAAGTAGAAAATTAAGAAAGAATAGGATAGGGAAGAAGAAAAGAAAAGAGTTTACAAAAGTAGTTTAAAAGTAAAGAAAAATAGCAGAAAAGACAAAAATATACAGCTAGGAAAAGAGAGGGATAGATAAGAAGCAAAATCGTAAAAAAAAAACTGAAAACAAGCAAAGGATGGGAAAGATATCAAGAGGATTAAACACCATGCCCAGACACAGGAAATGAATGAAAAACAAGATGGCCGGCGCCCGTTTCCGAGCGCGAAAGTCAGTTCGCGCGAGATTTTCCTCGCGATCTCGTGCGAACCTCTAGATTTCCCGCGCGATCTCGTGCGAACCTCTACTCGCAATGCGCTTACTGCGCGAGATTATACATAGCGGGCGGAAACGGAAATACGTCACGCAAACAAAATGGCCGCGCCCGTACTCGACCTTGGGGTAAATTCGCGTGTTGCGCTGCAAGCGGCTCGCGAATACTGCAAAAAAACTCGCGAAACAACAAGCCGCAAAAAAATAAAATGCTCATTCGCACGAATTGGCGGCTTCCGCGGTCGGTTTCGCACGACGCCGCGCCCCGCGAATAGCGCGAAAAAAACCGCAAAACGATTTCAGCAAAAGCAAAAGCAATGAGCAGGTGCAAAAGGTCAACCTCATGATTTGTAACGATTCTTTGTATTGCTTCCTGAGGGGGCCCTCCAGAATTCGGTTGCCTGCTTGCAACTATTGTGTGACCCTGCTCTGACCTTAACTGTATGCCACAAAGGTCCTGATTTACAGCTAAAGGAGCAGACAAGCAGGTGCCAGGCTGGAACTTTAAATTCTTTCAGTGACACATTAATTAGCCCCTAATTCATTATTGTCAGTTGGGGCAGGGCAGGTGTTGTAACTAATTTTGCAACAATGAAAGCACTTAGCAAGTGCAAAAGATCACTAATCAGGGCGCACTAAGGAAGCAGGTGCCAGCTAAAAAAATATTCTGTGACACATTAATCAGCCCCAAATTAATTCAGGTCACTTGAGGCAGGGAAGGTGTGCTTTGCTTTGCCGAAAATAATGTACACTGGACAACCAGAGGGTGTGGTGATGAAACAGAGGGTGGCATGGGTGGGCCAGAGGGTGGCATGAGTAGTCAGAGAGTGGCAGTGGTGACAGAGAGTGGCAGTGATGAAGAAGAGTGTCCCAAACAGGCTGGACATGTAGAAACAACAAGTTCGCAAAACTTGCGACCCGACAGGTAAGTTCGCAAATTGCGAAATTGTAAAAACCCTCGCGAACTGGCAGAAACACGGGCGAACACAAAAAAAAAAAAAATCCGCAAATTCGCGGGAATTCGCGGATTTTGCGGATTGCGAATCCGCAAATCCGCAAAATTCGCGAACGCGAGATCCGCAAAATTCGCCCATGCTTAGGTAGGAGAAGGAGGGTCCTCCAGCTCTGATCTGGTGAATACTAGGGGTGTGAGTTAACACGAGGGAGGCAGAGCAGAGGTGGCTGCCAGGTTGGAGGATGCTTAGGCAGTGGTTGTTGTAGGATGGTTGGCTGACTAGAACGTGGCTTAATAAAATGTATCATTTTCTATATTGTAAGACATAAAATGTCCCCTAATATAAATAAAACAAACATTTGCATGTAATCTCTGAGTTACGTAACCTTATCAATGATTTTAGCATTCAGCATCATTCTTCTGCATGGTCAAGCAGCTCCTCTGTGACTTGTAATAACTTTAGAATATATGTAGTACAAGTTACATCATCCCATATATTATGTGACTCTGATGGTACTCTATCCCATATTCGAGTATTATAACAATGTAATAATACTCTTTGCATAGTTCTGCTATACACATTCTAAGAGATTTATTTCCACAATACATAACTCTAAGCTTTAAGATTCACCCATTGCTTCGGCCCTAAATCCATTCTCCACCTCACTGTTCCCACTGCAAAAGAACACATCCAAACTTCATAAAAAAGGAAACGTTAAAAATAGGTCCCATTGTACGGCTTGTGTAGAGTGCTGCTCGGGTATGTCCTATGATAACATGCGCCCCTTCAACAAAAATTAGCGTTTGATAAACTAGAATGTGCTGCAGGGAACAGTCCATCAACCAGGAATAAATGGAAACCAGCTGCAAGACATTTCAAGTCAGTGCCGTCCGTAAACGGCTCCTTTTATTCGACACATTACAGCAATCTACGGCGGATCACAAAACGGCTGCGAAGTGCCGCATGTTTGGCCTCCTGTGGAGAGCATCTGGTATTTCTTAGGATGCAAGGAAAAAACTTTAAAAATACAATAAAACAACCGTCATTCGCTTCATGCTGAAACCTCGGCTTTAGTCGCTGGACACATACACAATTGTGTAAAGAGTCCGGTCCAGTCCTTTCACACCTTTTTTTTCTCCTCCGTCACGCATTAGACTCGATATTTGTCATGGGTGGCATGCTACTTGCATTTTCTCTTTTAATAGAATCTCTCATGACATCAGCATACACCGGAAACTACAGCTCATCGAAGGAGTGTCCAGTACCAGAGACATATTTCTCGAACTGCTCGTTGAGTCATCAGCAGTTAGCTCAGAGATAGTTCAGAAAGAAGAGTCCCTTCTGCCTTGTGGGAACAAGTTCGTGACACACGGTGCTGCTCGTCATTAACAGTTGTGCTGGCTTAGAGCAGGCATTAGGGCCTACTTCATATGCCTGATTAGCAGTAGGTCGGAATTATTAGTTGAGTGTTATTAAACACATTGGATAATTACCTGCCCAAATTTAACAAGGGGAACACCATGTGGTAATTACCATATCATGCAGATTTTGGCGCGTCAAACACCAAAATCCACATGATATTTCCCAGAAACTGTTAATAGGTGTTATTTATTGGACTCCATAAAATAACAAACTCCTTGGTATCTTTATTTGCCAGGTGTGATAAATAGCACCAATACTTGTAATCAGGCCCTAGGTGTTTACAATGTCTATTGCACATACATTTATCTCGGAATTTCCGAGTTAGTGCATGTGCTCCAGACAAAAAAGCCCAAAACAAATAGTGCCCTGAACTTTTCTTTCTGAAGCTCATTCACGTACATGGAGTAATTGCGAGTTACATGTACACATTTTACACATTGCAAACATACAAAAACAAGCTTTCAGCTCTCGGTGGAGGCTGAAAAGCTATTTCCGGAATATATGAATCGTAATTTTTAAAGAAATTCCCCACTGCAATGGATTGCCCTGTGGAAGCAGCAGAGGGCTATGAAGAATCTTGGGCCATATTACCAAGGTGAAGTATCGCCGCTTTTTCGGCGAATTGAGCCGAGAAAGCGGCAATACTTCTAGCGCCCTATTAACAAGGGCATGCTAATGTCTGCCTCAAGCCCACTTTGCATGTCAGCGAGAAACATCGCTAATGACATGGAAAGTGGGCGTTCCCACATCCAACCACATGTAAAATGTGGTTGGAGGTGGTAACACCCTATTACCAAGGCAGGCGTTGGGAGAAGGAGACCTGCGATAAACTCGTTTATCGCAGGTCTCCCAACGCCTGCTCTGATCAGGTGTTATTTGTAAATTGGGTTAGTGAGGAGCACTCCGTTTTAAACCTTATTTAGATTGTAATCCAATGGTGCCGCGATTATTAAGGATAGTCACTCCTTGGGGTAAATACGAGGTTATGATGGGTTGTGGTGCCCACCTAATCGCGCACTGTTCACTTGGTGCTCCGCACCTTATCAATTTTAGATTTTATACGTACTGTGAATCAACTCTTTTTCATGTGTCAACAATTTAACATTTAATCATATTTTTCATTGTCAACATTTCATATTGTTATTCAACATAATCATAACATCATATATTCAAACTCAATCTTTGATTCATAAACATTTAAATTCCACTTGGTTTCAACATAGTTCAAAATAACATTTCAGCAATTTTCCCGATGAAGCCCAATGCCAGTCAAGTCAAGTCAATAACACTTTATTCGATTATTTTAAAATCATAAAAGTATGCTACAGAACCACTTTCAATCATACAGACAAATTATTAAAAACAAGTTAATAAGCTAAAAAGTTACTATTAAAAAGTAAAAAATTCATATAAAAACATCTTTACCATCATATTTACAGTAATAACAATCTTATAGACCCTTAACACTATACAGAATTTATAAAATGTGCAAACTAGAATATCTTTGCAGTTCTAAATACAAAAGTGCTAGCAGCCTGGGGAGAAAGTGCAAAACGTGCAATTCATGAGTTTGTTTTTTGCATATATCAGAATTACATAAACAGAGGCCAAATATTCAGTTTAAGCAATTAATTTACATTAATTATTTAACATTGATCTTGCTTGCTTTGATCGGATTGACATAGTCAAGAAATTGGCTACCCCATACATTACTACTGTAGTTTCCATGAGCTGCAGATACAATAAGGCTGGTCTAACCTGCATAAAATCTAAACCTCTCAGGATTGGTTTAATGTATCTCTCCCTCCCATTCTTATAAAAGGGGCAGAAAAACACAAAATGTAATATATCCTGATCTGAGAAGTGATCACATCTGCAGGGAGCATTTTCGTGAGGCTTGCACCATTTTTCAAATTCTCCTAACAGGAAATGTGCTTGGTTAAAACGAAATTTAGTGAGGACCCACCTATGAAAAGGTTGTTTTACTATCGTCAAGTAAGATTGAATAGATAATGAAGCAATCATCATATAGTGGGCCCTGACAGTTGGTTTTAAGATTTTGCTAGCCTCTCTCTCTGCTTCCTTTTTCTCTATAAAGTTTTTCTTTACCCAGTCAATGTCCTCTCTCATTAAGCTCTCGGGGTTTGTATATAGCTCCGGTCGGCCTAGGTATACTGCCGTGATTTTAATGTATTGTAGCCAACCGATCTTAGCCACGTTTTCCCTCCCCATACAATCCCTGATGATCACATGGTTTAAAATTAAAGCTGGATTAAGCCATATCCTAATCCACGACAGTAGTGGGGCCAGAGTCAATGAGTCTTCAATGTATCCTATCCCCAATTCCATGTGTACGGCAAAGGCTGGGGTGGATTTAGGAAGGCCCAGTAGGGATCGCAAAAATAAATTCTCTTCTCTTTGGCCCAATGCATTTCGGTACCATAGTGGCGCCTTCATCAGGGGCAGTTCTGAAAAAGTAAAAAATACATGGTGTAAGTGTCTGGTCTTAAAATTTGAATGGGGGTTCTCTGTTGAATCTATTGTGTAAGTTCACATACCTGAGTGTTTCTGTTATGTGACGTGTGTGTTCGAGGAATCACCTCTATCGACCTAAGTCTGTCAAAATGAAACATAAATGCTGTTTTAGCCGGTAATACCTTAATGGTTGCAGTCTAATCGGTCTCTCATGGGTTAGCTACATACCTCGTAATCTTTGCCGTTGCACTCTGTAACAACAAATGTAAACAACCTTAGATCCTGCTATGCTCTCAAAAAGTCTCTGAATGACTAAACCCAAAAAGCAATCAAAAAAATCACCACTGCATACCTTATCTTCTCTTTAACTGGCGTCTGCGGAACCAGAAAAAATAATAATGATAAGTTACCGTCGACTAGTTTGGTTATATACGCTACGGCTCTTCTAGGATATCATTGTTGTTCCTACCTATGAGTTCTACTTTATCTCCTTGAACAATCACCGTCCCGCAAATGCTTTCATGTCTCTTTCGCTACGGGTTCTCTAGTTATATGAACTCCGCGAACTCCGCGAGCGTTGCGTAGTTGAAAAGTAAAACTAAAAAACGGACTTTCTTAGTCTTCACGATCTAGAGTTATTCAAAGGCTGACGCCATCTTATAATGGTGAAAATATCCTTCACAAAAGCAACCTTAATGTTGTCTAAACGATATACCGAGAACCGTCAAATAATAAGATGTTCGTATAATCGGTGTTTGTGTGTTGTTGTTGCTACTACCTGTGTAGTTGTGCCTGCGTGTTATACTTTGATTACGGGTAATGTTTGTCAAATGTGTGTGACAAGATTGGGTTGTTACCGTGGCACAATAATTACAAGATCGTTTTCCACATTACAGATGTCTCGGTAAAAGTACAATAAGACATTGTTGAACGCATTTACACTATGAATCATATGCATTGTTCTTCAGCTGTGTTTTATAAAGGTGTTTATACATTTGTATTGATGTTGTGCTTGAATCAGATCTACGCATATTGATTAGATCAATTAACTACAGGTAACATGCTAAATCGTATTTGTCATTGAGGCCTGTAGGAACCATGGTATTAAGATATTTAATCCAGAGCAACTCTCGTTGTAGTAATTTCTGATGGTTGTTAATCCCTGGCTTTATAGGCACCTGTTCAAGGATTAGAAATCTGAGTTGCGAGATGCTATGTTTCTCTGAGCTCCAATGTTGCACTAACGGTGAGGTTAAGTTTACATTGCGAATTCGGCTTTTATGTTCAGTGATCTGAACTTTTATTTTTCTCTCCGTTTTACCGATATACATCTTGCCACACGGGCATTTGATACCGTACACAAAATTCTGCATGTTGCAATCACTGGTGTGTTTTAGCTGTATTTGTTTGCCTGAAGTTGGATGGGTACAAACATCGCCAAGTATCACATTATTGCAATTTGTACAGTTGAGACACCGAATTGTTCCTTTATGTGTTGTTATCGGTGGGGGTTGATGCTTGTTTTTTAATTTCTCTTTCAAGTTCAATCCTCTGGTGTATGCGTGTAATGGAGGTTCTTTGAATAATCCATTAAAATCCCGCTCCATGGCCAATAGTTCCCATCTCTGGTTGATGATATTTCTGATCTTATTTGATTGAGTTGTGTATTTGGTTACAAATACCATCCTGTTTTTTTGAGTTCTTTCGCGGGGTTTCAATAGTTCCTCTCTGTTCATTTGTGCAACCTTCTGTATTTGCTCTTGTAATGCTTCCGCCGGATAACCTCTTTCCTCATATTTTTGTACTTGTTTTGCCAATGTGTTTTCACAAGTTAGCGCGTTTGAGCAGATGCGTTTGATCCGGATAAACTGTGATAATGGTAGGTTTCTGATTAGGCTCTTTGGGTGAAAGCTCGTGTAAATCAGTGCATTGTTCCGATCTGTCGGTTTGGTGTACAGTTCAGTTTGGAATCCATTGTCTGTTTTTGTGATCCTTACATCCAAGAAATCAATAACTTCCTTGTGTATCTTGTGTGTAAATTGAATTCTTTCATCCACTCGATTGATTCCCATGATCACCTGTTCTAATGCTTCCTTAGTGTCATCCCAGATCAAAAAAATATCGTCGATGAATCGACAATATAATTTCACATGCGGCCATTCATTTGAACTCATTATATTCTGTGCCTCAAATTGGGCCATGAATGTATTTGCATAGGCTGGGGCTCCAGCAAAGCCCATCGAAGTTCCATTAAGTTGAGCATGGTAGTTGTTTTTCCATATAAAGTAGCTATTGTGTAAGCAAAATTTCAACAGTTGTAGCACAAAGATTTTTTTGTCAGTGGACACATCTTCCAGTTTGAGTAACGCCCATTCTGCGGCATCGAGTCCTGCTGCGTGTGGTATGGAGGTATAAAGTGCCACCACGTCTATAGTGCACATTATCCAATGTTTTTGGAACCCTTCCTGTATCCATGTGAGTTTATTTAAGAAATCCGTAGTGTCCTTGATGTAAGATCCCCACTGTTGTACGAATTTCTGCAAATAAAAGTCAATGTATTGTCCGAGGGGGTCAAAGATTGACCCACATCCCGAAACAATAGGTCTAAACGGTGGGTTCGTTGGATGTTTATGGATCTTAGGGATCATGTACAATTGGGGTCTCCTAGGGTTTTTTTCAGTGAGGAATTGTAAAGTTTGGTCATCAACACTTTCGTTCAGTTTGGCTGTTTGCAATAATCCATTTAACATGATTTGTAGCATGGCGGTAGGGTCTGATGGTAATGGTAGGTAAGTTTCTTGGTTGGATACATGTTCATTCACTTTGTGTTCATAATAATGTGTGTCCATTATTACAAGTGCTCCGCCCTTGTCTGCCGGTTGGATTGTAAGTGTCTCATCATTTGCCAAATTGTTTATGATGTTTTGCTCTTGTTTAGTCAGGTTGTGGTGTCGTGTTTTCTTATAATCCAGGGACTTAAGGTCATTTTTTACCATAATTTCAAATGTGTCTAGCATCTTATGTGACACAGGAGCCTGGTACGTGCTCTTTGGTTTGAATTGTCTCTCTGTGTGCTCAATGTGGTTGTTTGATGGTTCCACCACATTCTCGAAGTAATGTCTTAGTCTTAACGTTCTCATGAACTTGAAGAAAGCACCTTCAGTTTCCAATTCGTTGGTTATCGTGGTTGGTACGAAAGAGAGTCCCTTGTTTAAAGTTTTTATTTGTTGTTGTGATAGTGTTATAGAGGAAATGTTTATTATTAGACTACTGTCCGTCCGCTCCTCAGTGCTTTGCCTGCCACTTCCTCTCCTTGTTTTCCGCTTGCTGCTGGTGTTTGGGTCTGCGGTGTTGGAGGTTGGCCTTGATCCTGTTCCTGTGTCAAAAAAGCTGTGTCTCTACTTGTTGTCGCTTGTTGATTGCTGTCAGTGGACAGTATTTCTCCCGACTCTGTTGCTCTTATTGGACCTCTTCTTATTGATGTTTCCTTGTCCGTAACCAGACTTTCTTCTGATGAGTGTGTAGTCGGTGTTGCTTTTTTCGGAACGAACTGTCGTCAGGCATAGATGTCAGCCCATGTATAAACTTCGTTGAGCTTATAGTCTATTGGTAAGGTATGCAGTGGTGATTTTTTTGATTGCTTTTTGGGTTTAGTCATTCAGAGACTTTTTGAGAGCATAGCAGGATCTAAGGTTGTTTACATTTGTTGTTACAGAGTGCAACGGCAAAGATTACGAGTATGTAGCTAACCCATGAGAGACCGATTAGACTGCAACCATTAAGGTATTACCGGCTAAAACTGCATTTATGTTTCATTTTGACAGACTTAGGTCGATAGAGGTGATTCCTCGAACACACACGTCACATAACAGAAACACTCAGGTATGTGAACTTACACAATAGATTCAACAGAGAACCCCCATTCAAATTTTAGGACCAGACACTTACACCATGTATTTTTTACTTTTTCAGAACTGCCCCTGATGAAGGCGCCACTATGGTGCCGAAATGCATTGGGCTTCATCGTGAAAATTGCTGAAATGTTATTTTGAACTATGTTGAAACCAAGTGGAATTTAAATGTTTATGAATCAAAGATTGAGTTTGAATATATGATGTTATGATTATGTTGAATCACAATATGAAATGTTGACAATGAAAAATATGATTAAATGTTAAATTGTTGACACATGAAAAAGAGTTGATTCACAGTACGTATAAAATCTAAAATTGATAAGGTGTGGAGCACCAAGTGAACAGTGCGCGATTAGGTGGGCACCACAACCCATCATAACCTGATCAGGTGTTAGGCATTGATAACATGGGGGTGTGGATCATAAAGCTGAATCCGCCCCCCCATATTATCAAGGCACACATTAGCGCGTGACAACAACGCTTGTTTTCATGCGCTAATGTTCCCTATCCCTGGCTATCGCTGGATTTAATATCGCCTACGTGTTGCGCGTTGATAATGACGCGCTAACACGGCGATAAAATACGGCAATAGCCGGCAATAGGGAAATGTGCAATGTGCGTTTTTTAACGCACATCTTGGTAATATGGCCCGTCTTCTTGTGACCAGCAGCCAGTGCAACGCCTTGAAGACGGGTGTAATTTGAGTGTTCAAGCTAAGTACTTATCTGATTAACTCATTTTGCACTCTTTGGAATTTAATGATTTGGTGTTTTGTAAGCCAAATGTAGAATCTGTTGGCATAATCTAGTTTTGAGAGCACTAATCAGGGGTGGCTCCTCTGCTAAGGCGGAGGAGCATTGCAAGGTGGAGGAGCATTGCCCCAATGCTCTATGAGTAGTGTAAAGGGAAAATAAAATGATAATAACTAAACGCTAAATTTACTTTAACGGATTGGAGCCAGGTTACGGTGGGGCAGGGCTGGGCTCCTTTCAGAGGGAGGAGTGGATGGTGTGCTTAAACGCGCATGACGGTTTGACTGTCACTTAGCCAAAAGGCTGTAATACAGAGGCTGGGTGGAGAACATGCACAGCTCCTACTCCCTGTCTGAGCTCCGAACCACGGCTCTCATCTCAATCACGACGCTGCAGTCCTGGTGACCGCAGCGTCATGATTGTCTAAGGACAGTCTGGAAGCCTGGGTCTTGTCGGGATCGAGTAAGAGTAGGGGATGGAAGAGAGACCACAGCTGGCGATGGGCGAGGAGTAGGTAAGTCTTTTTTCTACCCCGCTACAGTTCCCTGCCAGCCGCCACTGGCACTAATGCTGTTAGGGCATGTACTCTATCGGACAGTATAGGTATGGGAACATTCGTCATAGTATTCTAGTGATGTTGAAGGAACTTTTTGCTATATTGTTGATTTGCCTTGCCTTTTATATGATAGTTTGGATTCTCTGGTCACTTCCACATTTTCTTACCTCTGTGGACGTGGTGGGCAGAGATCCAGTTTCCTTAGGCCTGGCTATGGTTGAGTCATAGTTTTTCCATAACCCACAGGTTAAGTTCTCACTTTTAGCAGGGTATAGCTTGAAAGTATTTTTTAGCATCGAGGTGTAAACGTCATGTAGACGTTCATTGAGTGTTTATAGCTCATGTTCTGATTGCTTTCCAGGTTACGAATAATCAATCAGTCATTAGGTATTTCTAACAAGTAGAAGAGCAATTGTTGAACCTTGGGGGGAACAGCTACCTTTTGAGAGAATGGTTGTGAAAGTAATGGAGGTAATACAATTTGTGTTTGCTCAGTGACATGTGACTGAATACATTTTAATGCAGTGTCTTATATTCCTGTATCATTTAGTCTTTGAAGAAGTAATGGATACCATATCAAATACTGCCGACAGGTCAAATAGGAGTAGTGTGGCAACTCCTTTTGAATCTACAGTGTTCTTTATGTCAACCCAGATAGAAAGTGGTACAGAATCCTATCTGTTGGTTGAAGAGTATATTGTTTTTCTTGACAAACTCTGAAATCCTACAGTATTGGGAGGGTCAGGAAAATGATGGCCCTGCTTCAGCATGGCTCAGATCGACTGTGGAGGACATGAAACTGGTGGGACAGGTAGGGACACTGAGTAAGGACTATGTAGGTAGGGGTGTAGGATCCGGGACAGGAGACTGATCCTGAGGTGTGGTAACTGACCAGCTCTCCTATGTAGTGCTTATGTGGTGCGAAAACAGTTTCCAAAAGTAGCAAAGGACTGTTGAACTGCCATTTTTTCAAAAGTTGCAAACTTTGCACTTTACAAAGGTCACAAAGTTGATATTATGTTACTTTGTAACGTCACTCTCCTGTTGTTGCAACCAAACCCATTATTGAGACTTGGTAGTGCAGGGGAAAGGCCCATGTTGTCTTCAGCTGCTTCCAAAATAGCTACCACCTCAAACAAGTGTTTTGTAAGCCCCACATTAGGGGCTTTGCACAAACTCTGCCATTTGTTATGAACCTCCAACATTCACCCTTCACCCAAATGAAGGATGTGCAATACTGAATGCTTTTACTGACCTGTTTTGTAATTTTCTCTCTATGGGCCCAACAATCCATTTCCAATGTATTTCTTAAGTTAGCCAGCAGAGGACCAGTTTCTGATGACCAGGAGATGTACACAGACTGTACAATCACCCAAACAGATAAGTAACGAAAAAAATGAATAAAACGAATTTCGTTGCCCGCGCTGCATCACCAAATGTGATGCAGCGTAGGCAACGAAATTCATTTTATTCATTGTTTTCGTTACTTATCTGTAATGGTCCATATTGCGCATTTTAAAAACCCCCACCCTGCCCCTCCCCCGCCTGACATCACCGCCCCGGTATAACGCCCTGCACGGGCCAGGCCTGCCTCTGTGGACAATTGGATTCTTGCAGAAAATGTTGTCTCGCCCTCCAGTTTTTTACTTTCATGGTGAATGCACTTAGGATACCCTGTTACAAGCTTAGATGAACAATGGAGTGTACATCATCATTCAGGCAGGCCTAGGATTTCAGAGAACCTCATTGGAGTGCTCTTACCAGCCATGTTGTGCTTTGCCACCTAGCTGTGGAACAACATGCTCTGGAGTGTCAGTGTCTCCCAAGCATTCAGACTCTCGGTCTGTTGTACGCCCATTCCCACTGTAGAGTCCTATCAAATTTTCACAGTGTGCGGGAGAGATATATATTAGGGAAAGTTTGTATTTTGGTTAACTTAGCATTGCACTAGTGCTTCCAACTTAGGATAGCTAGTCCACCCCTTGAACCTGTACTTCATCTGAACATCAAGTAGCAGCTCAACTACATAAGCAGTAGCAACATGATTCTGATTGTTTCTGTTTTCCTAAAGGCTAACATCAATCATAGGGCTCTGTAAGAAGCCCTTGCTACCTCTGACCCTCCTGGAAAAAAGAGAAAGCTGTACTACCCTGTGGGCTGAAGACTGTATAAAAGAGATGGTCTTTAGAAAGTGAGTTATCCAGAAGTTATGGAGACTATACAACCCAGCTAAACAGCACAGAACAAAGTTATCCAAAGATCAGGATCACATCGTTAAGTTCCAAAAAACTTCTACTCCCACGATGCACAGACAAAGAGTCACCACTCCGTTCATTTCATTTATGTATTATTTTTTCAAACAAACAAGCGCTTGAAATAAAAAGGGGCAGGATAGGATTCCTTGTCCAATATATACCGCACACAATTAAAAAGATCGCAAAGCGTAGTGAACATGGGGGCTCCAGTCACTCTCCCCATGTTCCCTGCATGCCAAGATATTATTTCTAGCCACAAGCGGTTTATATGCAACAAGTATTCTGTCACCGGCATGCCAGTAATTTTCCTACAACTCCGTAACGAGGATACGTGTCCTGTTTTAATGTATGAAATCCATAAAGCTAGCACAACCATGCACTTACTGATTATGAAAGGAGCAACCAGCTGACAATCTCCCTGTATGCTCTATTCCGTGCGTAGAGGCTGAATTCACACTGCAGCAAGATCCATGGGCCTGTCTGACAATTGCCATGGTAAATTAAGGAAGGTAGGACAGTAAAGTTTTACAAATACTTTTGCATGCTATTATCCCAGGCCTGACTAGCACTAAACACCATGCACTATATCTTTGCAGAGATGTACCCAATCATAAGTTAGAAAGGTCATCCTCCATGCCAGGACCCCATTTATTTTTGAGTCCCTTGCTCACTGCACCATCAGGATTCAAGCAAGCCGGGCCAAAGACAGCTGTAATGCCAGAAACCGGTCCCCGGAAGCTTGTTTCCTTTCCAGTAAAAGAATTGGCTTGGTAGTTTGGTCTGCCCTGTTCCCATGATGCACTGGGCCAGGGACAGACTAATTTGCATGTAGCCAGGTTCTGAGCTGGGATGGTGCAGTGAGCTAAAAAACGGTGATGGATCAAGCCCGGATCTGTTGACTGGGTAGGAGTGCTCTGCTTAATTCAGATACTCTTTCCATCACCACCCCCTTTTCTGAATCGTTTTGTCCACCATAAGCGTGGAAGGGTATGCTCAGACATGAGTCCCTTGCTCACTGCACCATCAGGATTCAAGCAAGCCGGGCCGAAGACGGCTGTAATGCCAGAAACCGGTCCCCGGAAGCTTGTTTCCTTTCCAGTAAAAGAATTGGCTTGGTAGTTTGGTCTGCCCTGTTCCCATGATGCACTGGGCCAGGGACAGACTAATTTGCATGTAGCCAGGTTCTGAGCTGGGATGGTGCAGTGAGCTAAAAAACGGTGATGGATCAAGCCCGGATCTGTTGACTGGGTAGGTGTGCTCTGCTTAATTCAGATACTCTGTCCATCACCACCCCCCTTTTCTGAATCGTTTTATCCACCATAAGCGTGGAAGGGTATGCTCAGACATGAGTCCCTTGCTCACTGCACCATCAGGATTCAAGCAAGCCGGGCCAAAGACGGCTGTAATGCCAGAAACCGGTCCCCGGAAGCTTGTTTCCTTTCCAGTAAAAGAATTGGCTTGGTAGTTTGGTCTGCCCTGTTCCCATGATGCACTGGGCCAGGGACAGACTAATTTGCATGTAGCCAGGTTCTGAGCTGGGATGGTGCAGTGAGCTAAAAAACGGTGATGGATCAAGCCCGGATCTGTTGACTGGGAAGGAGTGCTCTGCTTAATTCAGATACTCTGTCCATCACCACCCCCCTTTTCTGAATAGTTTTGTCCACCATAAGCGTGGAAGGGTAAGCTCAGACATGAGTCCCTTGCTCACTGCACCATCAGGATTCAAGCAAGCCGGGCCGAAGACGGCTGTAATGCCAGAAACCGGTCCCCGGAAGCTTGTTTCCTTTCCAGTAAAAGAATTGGCTTAGTAGTTTGGTCTGGCCTGTTCCCATGATGCACTGGGCCAGGGACAGACTAATTTGCATGTAGCCAGGTTCTGAGCTGGGATGGTGCAGTGAGCTAAAAAACGGTGATGGATCAAGCTGTTGACTGGGTAGGAGTGCTCTGCTTAATTCAGATACTCTGTCCATCACCACCCCCCTTTTCTGAATCGTTTTGTCCACCATAAGCGTGGAAGGGTATGCTCAGACATGAGTCCCTTGATCACTGCACCATCAGGATTCAAGCAAGCCGGGCCGAAGACGACTGTAATGCCAGAAACCGGTCCCCGGAAGCTTGTTTCCTTTCCAGTGAAAGAATTGGCTTGGTAGTTTGGTCTGCCCTGTTCCCATGATGCACTGGGCCAGGGACAGACTAATTTACATGTAGCCAGGTTCTGAGCTGGGATGGTGCAGTGAGCTAAAAAGTGAAAGATACTAAACAAATTATAAACCTTGTGGAAAACGTACCATTTTGCAACACGGCGAACATTCTGGTTACATTGGACATTGTAGCCCTATATAGTAACATTCCCATAGCAGGAGCATTAACAGCCACACATTGGTTAATACAGAAGTACCAAATACAGTGTCCTAGTGTCTTCATATTAGAATGCCTGAACATTGTACTCAATGATAATGTGTTCGAATTCAATGGCAAGCTATACAAACAGCAACAAGGAGTCAGTATGGGGGCCTCTTGTGCCCCTACAATTGCCAACATTTATATGGCCCATTTTGAAGCACAATTTGTATTCAATGAAGTAACCCCTTTCTTCGAGTCTGTATGTAACTGGGCTAGATATATAGACGACGTGTTCTTCATTTGGCTTGACAATGAAGACACGCTAGATGAATACTTGCAATGGATAAATTTATGTGATGACAATATCAGATTCACAAGCCATACAAGTAGAGAAAGAGTAACCTATTTAGATGTGGAGATAAAACATCAAGATCAGGCACTAATAGTAGACCTGTTCGTCAAGCCCACTTCAAAAAACACGTTGCTTCATTACGACAGTTTTCATCCTACAATCCAAAAGAATAGCGTGCCATTTGGGGAATTTCTAAGGTTAAGGCGCAATTGTACTAACATACAGGACTATGACACTAGAGCCATAACAATGAAAGAAAAATTCCTGTCCAGAAGGTATCCAAAAAAACTAATAAGGGACTCATTTAAAAGAGCTTGTTTCTTTGATCGACAAGTATTGTTACAACCCAAAACAGAGAAAAACAGCCCCCAGTTAGTATTCGTTACTAAACACTCAAGCATCAACGAAAGGATTAGACAAACAGTAGGTGCCAACTGGCACATACTAAATGTAAATGTCCCCAAACAAGCCAGACTGCCCAAACCCATTTTTGCGTATAAAAGAAATAAGACACTGAAAGACCACATAGTAAGATCCAGAATGGCAACCAAAATTGACCCCAGGCAGCAATCACTAACAAACTTAGAACCTGTAGTAGGCAACTACAAATGCTCGACCTGCAAATCCTGCGCTTCAGCCATAGAAGGGACTAGTTTGACCTTCAACAAACAAACAATTGAACCGAAAGATCTTAATAATTGCAGAAGCACTAATGTAGTCTACCTTATTATTTGCCCTTGTGGTAAAGGCTACGTAGGGCAAACAGGAAGAGCATTTAATGTCAGATTGACTGAGCATAGGTCAGCTATAAGGACGAGAAAACAGACTGCTCCAATGGTCAGCCATTTTTTGGAAGAAGGACACACTCCAGAGAACATAACATGGTACATCCTAGAGAGAATACACCCAAGAGTAGGGTATGATCAAGAAAAAATACGTAAAATGAGAGAAGTATACTGGATATATGTCTTGGGGACAGCCATTAGTGGACTCAATGCTGAAATCCCATGGGAGCAAGCTATCCTATGATAGTTGCGAAGCCTATTAAAGGCAACAAAAAGTTGTAGCAAGGAGATGGGGAAATAACAGCAATTTTATACAATCTGTACCTTAATTATATCTAGATCTATAACAGCAGATACTGTCTATCAGTTCATATATGCAACACTGTACATGTTAAATATTGCCTGCAGATGGCAGCAGTCTACCTTAGAGAGCATCACATTGTTTACCCTCTTTCTAACATAACAATGTGAACGAGATTAAATTCCTCACGTATATTTTAGAATGTGACCGCCATCAAATGATAACCTAACCTCTACAAACACTTGCCTTTATGCCATTAAAATAGAACATTAACTCACTTTGTGGCATAACTATAATTGCGTTTATATATAGTCTTTGGGCCACAGGAACTAGGATAAGATGGCGGAGCTACCGGTAAATACCCAATAGGTAAACAGGAAGTGCGAGTTCACACCAACCCGTAATCTCGCGAGAGTACGCACTACCTACGGATTCATGGCGCCAAAAAGTTTGTTATTTAAAAGCCTCATTAGAATGACGGCTGTTAGATCCATACTCGTGGCACATCGAGGACGGCATTCACACGCATCAGGTATGTCACGCTTATCCAAATAGACAGAGGCGCGCGAAATATTCTCTAATGTAACCGCCATTATGAGTATAGTCCGCTAAACATAGACTTTTCCCCCTTCTAAAGTAGATGGCCCAGCGTATAGCATCCAAGACCTGAGCCTGCAAGTATCTATACATTAGAGCCGGATATACGGTATTTTGCAGAAGAATCCAACGATCTGCATTAGGTAAGGGTTGCGCTTAACCATGTAGTGGCTCACATGCCCAATAACAGTATGAACAGATATTACAAGTGTCCCCTCGTTTCTCGTTAAAGGTCCAAAATTACCTGTATCTTGAGCACAGACCAATACAATAGAAAAAGATAAAGATACCCTGAATCAAGACCGGCAATATTTATGAGGCAGTGTTTTCGGCGAAATCTACAGTCACTCTGAAGGTAATTTACATACACCCTAGATATGGGACATATAGTACGATAAAATTAGCAAGACTTAAATTAAACGCCATAACTTTGTGTCTTGCAATGTAGGGAATATCGACTACTCCCTTAGAACCTAGTTGGAATACAGGAAGCATTCTATGCCACGCTGCACACGAGACTGATAGACAGAGAAAATCAACGCAAAATAAGCATTAGACAAGGTAATTTATTTAACGGTACAAAACTATAAGAATCTTTTACTCATAAAGATAAGCTAAGAGACGTTCCCCCCTCGTTTAGATACACAGAACTGGGTCAACGCGGCCTCCGCACAGAAGTGAAAAAATAGATCCATTAGAAGCCTTGCCGCTCCTACAATTAAGGTACTAATACGCTCCTCATGCTAATAGCAGTATAATTCTCCAGGGGAAATATTTCACCCCTACTAGTGGGTCCTATTCCATGAGTCCATAGAATTTATGTGAATCTTGAATTTCATTTGTGAAGCTCCCATCTGCAAACAATAATTCATATTATGTCAAATTATGAGATCTAATGAGTTAAAAAGTGTGAATTGGAGACAAATGTATAGAGTGTATAGAAAATGAATGAAATAAATGTATACAACGTATAAATATATGTACATAGATAAGTGTAAATAAGACAGCATCTAGCTTTTGAAGGTCCACAGATCACTTAGTAGTTTGCGTAAGTGTAACAGACAGAGATATAACAAAGTGTAAGGATAAAATAGAATGAAGTAAGTAAATAGACATGTGTATTACATATATCTGTACATAAGAGAGATACTAAAGTATTATTTTCTCATCATTTTTAGCCACGTTTACTATAGTAAAGAACAAAGCAGATTTCCTGAGGATGGCGAACGGCCGAAACGCGTTGAAGGAATTAATTCTGCGTTTACATTAAGTTTCAAATAGTGATTATGTGGTTTTTAAAAAAACGGTTATTTATGTGAAAATTTCTTAATGTTTTGTATATGACAATGTTTTTGGTAACAAAAAAAGTAAAAAAATATATATGAACAAAAGCAAAATAAGATAAAAAAAGCTAAAAAACGGAAACTAAAAATAATCTAAAGAACAAAAAATAAATGACATCAATCACAAATCTATGGGTGAAGAATGATTTATTAAAAAATGCATGTCTAAGTTACTCTCAGATTACCAGTACACTTAACCCGGTGTGCGCATTCCCTTTTCCAAATAACATTTTACCTTGCTAGGGTTCATCCTATTAGGCAGGGGCCCCATTTTTTTCTAAAAAAAAAAAAAAAACCCATGATGCACTGGGCCAGGGACAGACTAATTTGCATGTAGCCAGGTTCTGAGCTGGGATGGTGCAGTGAGCTAAAAAACAGAGATGGATCAAGCCCGGATCTGTTGACTGGGTAGGAGTGCTCTGCTTAATTAAGATACTCTGTCCATCACCACCCCCCTTTTATGAATTGTTTTGTCCACCATAAGCGTGGAAGGATAAGGTCAGACATGAGTCCCTTGCTCACTGCACCATCAGGATTCAAGCAAGCCGGGCCGAAGACGGCTCTAATGCCAGAAACCGGTCCCCGGAAGCTTGTTTCCTTTCCAGTAAAATAATTGGCTTGGTAGTTTGGTCTGCCCTGTTCCCATGATGCATTGGGCCAGGGACAGACTAATTTGCATGTAGCCAGGTTCTGAGCTGGGATGGTGCAGTGAGCTAAAAAACGGTGATGGATCAAGCCCGGATCTGTTGACTGGGTAGGAGTGCTCTGCTTAATTCAGATACTCTGTCCATCACCACCCCCCCTTTCTGAATCGTTTTGTCCACCATAAGCATGGAAGGGTATGCTCAGACATGAGTCCCTTGCGCACTGCACCATCAGGATTCAAGCAAGCCGGGCTGAAGACGGCTGTAATGCCAGAAAACGGTCCCTGGAAGCTTGTTTCCTTTCCAGTAAAAGAATTGGCTTGGTAGTTTGGTCTGCCCTGTTCCCATGATGCACTGGGCCAGGGACAGACTAATTTGCATGTAGCCAGGTTCTGAGCTGGGATGGTGCAGTGAGCTAAAAAATGGTGATGGATCAAGCCCGGACCTGTTGACTAGGTAGGAGTGCTCTGCTTAATTCAGATACTCTGTCCATCACCACCCCCCTTTTTCTGAATCGTTTTGTCCACCATAAGCGTGGAAGGGTATGCTCAGACATAAGTCCCTTGCTCACTGCACCATTAGGATTCAAGCAAGCCGGGCCGAAGACGGCTGTAATGCCAGAAACCGGTCCCCGGAAGCTTGTTTCCTTTCCAGTAAAAGAATTGGCTTGGTAGTTTGGTCTGCCGTGTTCCCATGATGCACTGGGCCAGGGACAGACTAATTTGCATGTAGCCAGGTTCTGAGCTGGGATGGTGCAGTGAGCTAAAAAACGGTGATGGATCAAGCCCGGATCTGTTGACTGGGTAGGAGTGCTCTGCTTAATTCAGATACTCTGTCCATCACCACCCCCCTTTTCTGAATCGTTTTGTCCACCATAAGCGTGGAAGGGTATGCTCAGACATGAGTCCCTTGCTCACTGCACCATCAGGATTCAAGCAAGCCGGGCCGAAGACAGCTGTAATGCCAGAAACCGATCCCCGGAAGCTTGTTTCCTTTCCAGTAAAAGAATTGGCTTGGTAGTTTGGTCTGCCCTGTTCCCATGATGCACTGGGCCAGGGACAGACTAATTTGCATGTAGCCAGGTTCTGAGCTGGGATGGTGCAGTGAGCTAAAAAACGGTGATGGATCAAGCCCGGATCTGTTGACTGGGTAGGAGTGCTCTGCTTAATTCAGATACTCTGTCCATCACCACCCCCCTTTTCTGAATCGTTTTGTCCACCATAAGCGTGGAAGGGTATGCTCAGACATGAGTCCCTTGCTCACTGCACCATCAGGATTCAAGCAAGCCGGGCCGAAGACGGCTGTAATGCCAGAAACCGCTCCCCGGAAGCTTGTTTCCTTTCCAGTAAAAGAATTGGCTTGGTAGTTTGGTCTGCCCTGTTCCCATGATGCACTGGGCCAGGGACAGACTAATTTGCATGTAGCCAGGTTCTGAGCTGGGATGGTGCAGTGAGCTAAAAAACGGTGATGGATCAAGCCCGGATCTGTTGACTGGGTAGGAGTGCTCTGCTTAATTCAGATACTCTGTCCATCACCACCCCCCCTTTCTGAATCGTTTTGTCCACCATAAGCATGGAAGGGTATGCTCAGACATGAGTCCCTTGCGCACTGCACCATCAGGATTCAAGCAAGCCGGGCTGAAGACGGCTGTAATGCCAGAAACCGGTCCCTGGAAGCTTGTTTCCTTTCCAGTAAAAGAATTGGCTTGGTAGTTTGGTCTGCCCTGTTCCCATGATGCACTGGGCCAGGGACAGACTAATTTGCATGTAGCCAGGTTCTGAGCTGGGATGGTGCAGTGAGCTAAAAAATGGTGATGGATCAAGCCCGGACCTGTTGACTGGGTAGGAGTGCTCTGCTTAATTCAGATACTCTGTCCATCACCACCCCCCTTTTTCTGAATCGTTTTGTCCACCATAAGCGTGGAAGGGTATGCTCAGACATAAGTCCCTTGCTCACTGCACCATTAGGATTCAAGCAAGCCGGGCCGAAGACGGCTGTAATGCCAGAAACCGGTCCCCGGAAGCTTGTTTCCTTTCCAGTAAAAGAATTGGCTTGGTAGTTTGGTCTGCCGTGTTCCCATGATGCACTGGGCCAGGGACAGACTAATTTGCATGTAGCCAGGTTCTGAGCTGGGATGGTGCAGTGAGCTAAAAAACGGTGATGGATCAAGCCCGGATCTGTTGACTGGGTAGGAGTGCTCTGCCTAATTCAGATACTCTGTCCATCACCCCCCCCCCTTTTCTGAATCGTTTTGTCCACCATAAGCGTGGAAGGGTATGCTCAGACATGAGTCCCTTGCTCACTGCACCATCAGGATTCAAGCAAGCCGGGCCGAAGACAGCTGTAATGCCAGAAACCGGTCCCCGGAAGCTTGTTTCCTTTCCAGTAAAAGAATTGGCTTGGTAGTTTGGTCTGCCCTGTTCCCATGATGCACTGGGCCAGGGACAGACTAATTTGCATGTAGCCAGGTTCTGAGCTGGGATGGTGCAGTGAGCTAAAAAACGGTGATGGATCAAGCCCGGATCTGTTGACTGGGTAGGAGTGCTCTGCTTAATTCAGATACTCTGTCCATCACCACCCCCCTTTTCTGAATCGTTTTGTCCACCATAAGCGTGGAAGGGTATGCTCAGACATGAGTCCCTTGCTCACTGCACCATCAGGATTCAAGCAAGCCGGGCCGAAGACGGCTGTAATGCCAGAAACCGCTCCCCGGAAGCTTGTTTCCTTTCCAGTAAAAGAATTGGCTTGGTAGTTTGGTCTGCCCTGTTCCCATGATGCACTGGGCCAGGGACAGACTAATTTGCATGTAGCCAGGTTCTGAGCTGGGATGGTGCAGTGAGCTAAAAAACGGTGATGGATCAAGCCCGGATCTGTTGACTGGGTAGGAGTGCTCTGCTTAATTCAGATACTCTGTCCATCACCACCCCCCTTTTCTGAATTGTTTTGTCCACCATAAGCGTGGAAGGGTAAGCTCAGACATGAGTTCCTTGCTCACTGCACCATCAGGATTCAAGCAAGCCGGGCCGAAGACGGCTGTAATGCCAGAAACCGGTCCCCGGAAGCTTGTTTCCTTTCCAGTAAAAGAATTGGCTTGGTAGTTTGGTCTGCCCTGTTCCCATGATGCACTGGGCCAGGGACAGACTAATTTGCATGTAGCCAGGTTCTGAGCTGGGATGGTGCAGTGAGCTAAAAAACGGTGATGGATCAAGCCCGGATCTGTTGACTGGGTAGGAGTGCTCTGCTTAATTCAGATACTCTGTCCATCACCACCCCCCTTTTCTGAATCGTTTTGTCCACCATAAGCGTGGAAGGGTATGCTCAGACATGAGTCCCTTGCTCACTGCACCATCAGGATTCAAGCAAGCCGGGCCGAAGACGGCTGTAATGCCAGAAACCGGTCCCCGGAAGCTTGTTTCCTTTCCAGTAAAAGAATTGGCTTGGTAGTTTGGTCTGCCCTGTTCCCATGATGCACTGGGCCAGGGACAGACTAATTTGCATGTAGCCAGGTTCTGAGCTGGGATGGTGCAGTGAGATAAATAACGGTGATGGATCAAGCCCTGATCTTTGGACTGGGTAAGAGTGGTCTGTTTAACTCAGACACTCTGTTCATCACCACCCCCTTTTTGTAAATCGTTTTTGGCCACTAGAGGTGTGGCAGGGTATACTCAGACATGAGTCCCTTTCTCACTGCTCCATCAGGATTCAAGCAAGCCGGGCCGAAGAAGGCTGAAATGCCAGAAACCGGTCCCCGGTAGCTTGTCTCCTTTCTGGTGAAGAATTGGCTTGGTAGTTTAGTCTGCCCTGTTCCCATGATGCACTGGGCCAGGGACAGACTGATTTGCATATAGCCAGGTTCTGACCTGGGATGGGGCAGTGAGATAAATAACGGTGATGGATCAAGCCCTGATCTTTGGACTGGGTAAGAGTGGTCTGTTTAACTCAGACACTCTGTTCATCACCACCCCCTTTTTGTAAATCGTTTTTGGCCACTAGAGGTGTGGCAGGGTATACTCAGACATGAGTCCCTTTCTCACTGCTCCATCAGGATTCAAGCAAGCCGGGCCGAAGAAGGCTGAAATGCCAGAAACCGGTCCCCGGTAGCTTGTCTCATTTCTGGTGAAGAATTGGCTTGGTAGTTTAGTCTGCCCTGTTCCCATGATGCACTGGGCCAGGGACAGACTGATTTGCATATAGCCAGGTTCTGAGCTGGGATGGGGCAGTGAGATAAATAACGGTGATGGATCAAGCCCTGATCTTTGGACTGGGTAAGAGTGGTCTGTTTAACTCAGACACTCTGTTCATCACCACCCCCTTTTTGTAAATCGTTTTTGGCCACTAGAGGTGTGGCAGGGTATACTCAGACATGAGTCCCTTTCTCACTGCTCCATCAGGATTCAAGCAAGCCGGGCCGAAGAAGGCTGAAATGCCAGAAACCGGTCCCCGGTAGCTTGTCTCCTTTCTGGTGAAGAATTGGCTTGGTAGTTTAGTCTGCCCTGTTCCCATGATGCACTGGGCCAGGGACAGACTGATTTGCATATAGCCAGGTTCTGAGCTGGGATGGGGCAGTGAGATAAATAACGGTGATGGATCAAGCCCTGATCTTTGGACTGGGTAAGAGTGGTCTGTTTAACTCAGACACTCTGTTCATCACCACCCCCTTTTTGTAAATCGTTTTTGGCCACTAGAGGTGTGGCAGGGTATACTCAGACATGAGTCCCTTTCTCACTGCTCCATCAGGATTCAAGCAAGCCGGGCCGAAGAAGGCTGAAATGCCAGAAACCGGTCCCCGGTAGCTTGTCTCCTTTCTGGTGAAGAATTGGCTTGGTAGTTTAGTCTGCCCTGTTCCCATGATGCACTGGGCCAGGGACAGACTGATTTGCATATAGCCAGGTTCTGAGCTGGGATGGGGCAGTGAGATAAATAACGGTGATGGATCAAGCCCTGATCTTTGGACTGGGTAAGAGTGGTCTGTTTAACTCAGACACTCTGTTCATCACCACCCCCTTTTTGTAAATCGTTTTTGGCCACTAGAGGTGTGGCAGGGTATACTCAGACATGAGTCTCTTTCTCACTGCTCCATCAGGATTCAAGCAAGCCGGGCCGAAGAAGGCTGAAATGCCAGAAACCGGTCCCCGGTAGCTTGTCTCCTTTCTGGTGAAGAATTGGCTTGGTAGTTTAGTCTGCCCTGTTCCCATGATGCACTGGGCCAGGGACAGACTGATTTGCATATAGCCAGGTTCTGAGCTGGGATGGGGCAGTGAGATAAATAACGGTGATGGATCAAGCCCTGATCTTTGGACTGGGTAAGAGTGGTCTGTTTAACTCAGACACTCTGTTCATCACCACCCCCTTTTTGTACACTGAAATAACGGTCACACAATAAATATGTGCCCACATGTCCTTGTCTCTTTTCTTCACCTTCCAGAAGGCAATCCTCAGAGGCGGAGCACTCCACCCTCAAATGAGAACCCTAAACGTAACAATCTCCAAAGAGGAGTCCTGGCCTATAGGATCCCAGAACATATGGTATGTGAGCTTCTAGTGCCACCCATCTGAATGCTGAAATGACACAAAAAGAGGTGTTCCTCTTTGTAGAATAAATGGCACACATTCCATGCTTTTTGTTTTATATCTAGTTTCCTCCACGTAGGCTCGTAAGCCCTGAGGAAGACCTTCATCCTTTAATTACCAGGCCCACATAGAAGGTCAAAACACATTGGCATAGCAAAGTGTGGTTTGAGGGCACATATACCCCTCCCCCACAAGGCCATTAGAAGCTAAAAGAAAGTAAGTGAAAGGACTTATACCTCTGGGACAACCGACCAAGGGTGAAATATTGTGCCTAACTAACGAGGGCCACTTGCGGTACTTACGCCAACTTATCAGAACGATACTAGTGTATCCCCTTTGTTTAAATATTATTTATGTTGGACACTTTTCTATGTTGCTATGAAAGCATTTGTGTAAATATGTAAATATTTATGTCGGACATTAACACCATTTGTTTTAAGTATGTAAATGTTTATGTTAGTCATTACCATCAATTGTGGATTCAATTGTCATTAAGATTTGTATATCAATGTGAATATTCATTGTGAATAGAATACATGTTTACAAGACAGAGCATCTATTGTCTGTCATGTTCAAGGTGTTGATTAATTCACTATACATCCAGTTTAAGTTTGTAGCGCAGGTATAGATGTGTGAAGATATCTGAAAAATAACATTTGTTTAAAAAACAGAAAACATAGGCTCGTAAGAGCAAGCACGAAATACCAACGCTGCCTTAGTAATTTCTTAACAAATCTATGGGCGTGGGGGTCCCTTCTTTTATATATTGAGGGCCTTATTTATGAAGGCCTCTATCACTTTTGCGCTGCCGTTGCGTCTCTTTAAGGGCAGCAGAAGCAGCATAAATAATGCACCATGTTGCGCCATATTTATGAAGAGATGCACTTAAGCAGATGCGTCTCTTCATAAACCCCTGCGCTTACATTGTACCTGCATCAGGTATAATGTATGCACAGTGGGTATTCCCTGTCAAGAAAGGGCTGTAGGAGTGCCTCAGTGAAATCTACAAGATTTCTCTGCGCCACTTCTAGGATGCAAATGAGTCAAAACCTTCCGCCTGCCTCATGGCAGGGGTATGGGTGACGCAGGCCCTTTAACACGGGGCTTGCCCCATGTCAAAGGAACATTGCTGGAGTTGCGTCACGCTTCCGACACAACTCCTGCAATGCATGACTGTTGCGACAACAGATACGTCAGTAACACTGACATATCTTTCATTCCTTACGATATGATGCATCATACAGTAAATACAGCAAAACCAAAGGGAATGATGGATGGAGTGTTGAACATTTCAAGCACTCACCCCCAATCAACTGATTTGGGTTTAATCCATCTTCATTCTTTAGCTTACTCCGCCACCCCAGTTCAGACATGGGCATATGCAAATCAGTTTGACCTTGTGCCTTATGGGAACTGTCCAGCCCGACCTGCCAAGCCATGTCTTCCCTGGACCGGAAACAAGCATCCTGGGACCGGTTTCTGGCTAATAAGCCGTCATCAGCCATGCTTGCTTGAATCCACTGGCAAGGTGAGCAAGGGACCCAAGTCTGGGCATACCCTGCCAACTTAGGGCGAACAAAGCAAAACCAAAGGGAATGATGGACGGAGTGTTGAACATTGCTAGCACTCACCCCCAGTCAACTAATCTGGGTTTAATCCATCATTATTCTTTAGCTCAGTCCACCACTCCAGTTCAGACATGGCCATATGCAAATCAGTCTGACCCTGTGCCTCATGGGAACAGTCCAGCCCGACCTGCCAAGCCCTGTCTTCCCTGGACCGGAAACAAGCATCCTGGGACCGGTTTCTGGCTAATCAGCTGTCATCAGCCAGGACAGCTTGAATCCAGTGGCAAAGTGAGCAAGGGACGTACGTCTAGGCATACCCTGCAAACTTAGGGCGAACAAAGCAAAACCAAAGGGAAAAGATGGACGGAGTGTTGAACATTGGAAGCACTCACCCCAGTCAACTGATTTTGGTTTAATCCATCATCATTCTTTAGCTCACTCCGCCATCCCAGTTCAGACAACGCATCCATCATGTTGCAATGTGGGAGCACAGAGAAGTGTTGCATCACTGCCTTCATACAGCAATGCAACACTTCTCATAAATTAGGCCCTGACTGTTTATGGATCCCAATTTCCTTAACAGGATCACTCACCGTCACATTAGATATAGAGGAATAAAAGAACTCATACCCACATTTACAGACATGGGTTCCCTAGGTAATAATTCAATTTAATTTTAATCTCAAGACTTCTTGCACTCCATTTTTGTGTATATTTTGTGGATCCTATAAAATTCTGTATCATTTGGAAAAAAAGATGTTTCATTGCATGCTTGTGCATAATTAATGAAGGTATTACATCCAATTGTGTGCTCCTTTTCAGAACCTAATTACTTTGAGAGAAAGTATTTTCTCTTATATTTGTGACTTCTTAGCGGTGGGGTCACAGGAAGTTGAGCATCTCTCCTATACATATATGAGAATTAAATAATACACTGGTGCAGCCCCTATTGCCCACACTGCTGTTTGCATGACTTCTAATAATTTTAACAGGGAAACCCTCTCCCTTCTAAGCAATATGCCGAAAAGTTTGGCACGCCCAGATAAGTTGTAAATAATATGTATTATTGATTCACTACAGTTGCAATATGAAACTTAACCCAAAACCAGTAAAAGTAAATATCTCATATAAAATATACCATACACTTAACACTATGATTGGTGGCCAATATCCAGGGGTTGCCTGTAATACAGAATGATGAAAATCAAGCATATGGAAATCATTCATAGCACTTACAATAACATCTAAAATGTGATCAATAATCATAATATTAATATTTTTACAAATGTCAAGAACTCCCAGTTTCATTGAATAATCAGTAGACTATAGGATGCTCACTAGGACAACCACAAAAAAACAGAAGTCATAGTTCAAGCTTATACCTCACGTTGCATTACCTACCAAGGTTCATGTTCACAATTTGGCAAGACAACCAGTGCAGTCTTGCCACATTGTCTTTTTGCTTACTTAGCTATAAATCTAAAAACTTTATTCCTCTACCAGTCATCTGCCAGTTCCTCTCCACTGCACAAAGTTGAATTGCTTCATTAATAGTTCAGTGGACTAATTTGGGGAAATCAGAAATCTAGTCCATTCAGATTTAGTTCACAAACAGTGGCGGCTGGTGACATTTAAAAGTGGTGAGGCGAGGGCGACGCACACCTATTTTACCCTTCCATAGCCTGATAGTGTCTGTTCATGCTTGAGGCACTGATGACTCTCAGTGTGACCCTGCACAGAACAGACACCCGTCACATGCACACTGAACGCTCTATCCACCTGCTTTCCTTACATAAATGAGAAAGGAAATACATAAATGGAGAGATTCACCCCAGATGGCAGAAAAAAGATACATCCTGGGCAAAAACCGAAACGTGTGAGCAGGGAGTCTGCGCTGACACGGTCGTAGATAGTAAATTAAAAACACTGGGAGCGTTAACAAGTCACAGCCCTTTAAAAACGAACTTTCTGCATCTCTGCTGCCCAGAAGACTTTTACTGCGCTTATTATAAACACATTTTTGGTTCCTATTTCTGGTGACAGTTGAGCTTTTTTTTATATTTGGCACACACTCATTTACATTGAAAATGCGGCAGCTGCCAGGAAGATTCTGTTACAAAGGCTGAGTCGTGCCTCGCTGTCTAAAGATGTGGCTTATGTAGCTTTCTGTGATTTGTCTTGTACGGTGCACAATAGCTGCTATTAATTTGTTGATATAGGTTACAGCTATACCATGCACAGCTGCCTTGTGTTTTCAAATGAGCACAATATGTACATACGCATTTTTCCTGCCCATGGAGCGCTTTTCCAATGCGTGCTGATGTGCACGAAGTATGATAAGCAAGGCACGGACACTTGAGCGGTTGTACATAGAACAAACTTTATGCATCACGAGCACTTACAACCAAGGACAATATTCAGTCAATTCCCAATGTTAATGTTTCAATTAGTGATCAGCTTCGTGACGGGATCCAAGTTGCCTATATTCAATAGAAAATGCTGCTTTGTAGCTACACTTACTGCTGGCACATCACTCACTGCAAATCGAGCACAATGACCGGCATCAAATTCAGAACTGTGAAAATTTGGCCTTTCTCTATGAGAAATAGGCATGAGCGAATTTTGCGAATCTCGCGTTCGCGAATTTTGCGGATTTGCGAACTCGCAATCCGCAAAATCCGCGAATTCTCGCGAATTTGTGGATTTTTTTTTTTGTTCGCACGGGTTTCTGCAAGTTCGCGAGGGTTTTGTACAATTTCGCAAATTGCGAAATTGTACAAAACGCGTGCGAACTTGCAGCAACCCGTGCGAACACAATTATTTGAAGAGAAAGAAGCTCCTGGCCACAGGAACAGCACGGGGATTGCGCTCATGAAAGTCAAGGATGCAAAGGCCTCTACCCAGCATCACAGCTGATTTTCCACAGTAGATTTGGGAAGAGGCACACCTGTCCCGCCTCGAAGACGCTCATGATTGTTTTTGGGCTAATGAATGAGTCACTGATTTTGAGCATCAACTAGTTCGAGCGACCATGCAAGGGCCGCCCTCTACCCAGCATCACAGCTGATTTTCCACGGTAGATTTGGGAAGAGGCACACCTGTCCAGCCTCGAAGACGCTCAGGATTGTTTTGGGCTAATGAATGAGTCACTGAATTTGAGCAACTAGTTCGAGTGACCATGTGTGTGTTACTATGCAATCGCCCTGAAGGGCGCAGGGGTCCCTTGAGTGACCTGTGTGAGGCTGTGCCTGTAACTATTTTACAATGGTGCCAGCAAGCTGCCAGCGCCGTTGTAAAATAGTTGCAAAGTTAGCTTGCACAGGAGGCACTTAGATAAAATAAAGCAGCACCTGCTTCGTTTTATCTAGTGGTTCCTGTACAAGCTAACTTTGTAACTATTTTACAACGGCGCTGGCAGCTTGCTGGCGCCATTGTAAAATAGTTGCATGAGTGGGGGTTCAACTTTTGAACCCGTTACGCTCGCAGATTTTTTTTTGTGGATTTTGCGGGAAATCCGCAAAATTCGCGGATTGCGGATTTCCCAAAAATCCGCAAAATCCGCGAGCGTAACGGATTTCCCGCTCATGCTTAATGAGAAACCCCACACGATGCCGTTCGTAGCACAATCCTCATATTTTACACACATTTCACTGGTCTAAGGTTTTGCGGCAGAGACGCGTTCATTGCTAAGATGTCAGCGACGATTGATGTAGGTTTGTAAACTGTGTAATCTATTTGGGGTTTCATTGGTCGTCATTCACTGAATAGCTCAGACGGATTATACCTTTCAAAGTGCCGAAAAGCACGCTGCATTAACTCCACTCCTTGGCTGTGGTGCTTATTTTAATTGCATCTGTTCACGTCTCTTAGGAGCCTCAGAATACAATTTTAAGAGCCTGCAGGGTCCATAAAGTAGCCCTGTCCTGTATTGTCTGTGCAGGGAGAATGTCGTTTTTTTTAAATATATCATACTGCATGCACTCGCCTCCACCGTTCCATAGCTATCTATAATATTTAGAGTCAGTCGCAGTGCGGCCCCCAGGGGAAGTGAGGTCGACAGACCAGTCTTCCCCTGGAGTGTTCGCGCGAGGTCAGGACAGGCAGGCAAGGATAGGCTGGGGTGTGGGCTTAGAAGTGGGGCTCTGGTGAGGGTACTTAAGGGGACAGGGCAGGAAGTCCTTCCTCTTCCTGTCCCCAGTGCCGCAAGGTAGAGGTTAGTTTGTTGCGGAGGTAGCTGGTTAGGGCCTTTTAGGTAGGGTATAGGCGAGGGTTTATTTGGGCAGGAAAGGTTACAGGACGCCGCTGGTGCCCCGGTGTGGTCCTGTTTGTGGAGCGATAGGGAGTGCTGGGGGACGCGGCTGGGCTTTCAGCGCTTGGTCGCGGAGTGCCGGCGGGCGTGTACAGGCTCCCGCATTACACGCATCTCGCCGGCATGTAAAGGCTGCCGAATTGTACGCATCTCGCAGGTGCGATCAGGCTGCCGAATTACACACATCTCGTGGGTACATACAGGCTCCTGAGGTGCACGCATTGCGTGAGGTGCTCAGGCGACCACTGCGCCCTCCTCGGCCTGGTTGCCCCCACGCTCCCCACCTGCTCTGCCTGCCTCCTTACCTGCTGCCTGCCTGCTGATGCTGATCCAGCGCCCCAGCCGCCGCAGGGCCGCCCGCATAGGTTTTCGCGCCGGTTCTTGCCGCGACCCGGCCCCCGGTCTGCCGATTGGCCCACGCGCTCCCCGCCTCCCAGCGGACCCTCCCTCCCGGCTCCCTTCTTATGACGCCCCCGGAGCAACCGTGCAGCGAACACGCGCAGCAGGAGCGCCGACCGAGCGCCGAAGGTGCGCCAAAGGTAAGCCCGTCTGAGCCCGTCCGCGCCTGGACCACGCCCAGCGCCAGGACCCCTGGCCCCCGCCGTCACCAGCCCACCCGCCGGACCTACGACGCCACCGAACTCAACGCACTCAACGCCGGCCGACTCCCGGGCTGGTACCGAGCCACCCCGAGACGCACCCACGGACCCTTCTGCTGCAACGCCTGCAAGTTCACCTGCATCCGGACCTGCACCACTCCAGCAGTGCTCAAGACCTCGACGAGCAACAGCAGCAACCACCTGAAGTGCATCCTGCTCAACACCCGCTCCGTCCACAGACACGCCGTCGAGCTCTGGAACCTGCTCGACACAACGTCACCAGACGTCGCCTTCCTCACGGAAACCTGGATGAATGCCTCTTCAGCGCCCGACACCGCCATCGCCATCCCAGACGGCTACAAGATCATCCGAAGGGACCGCATCAACCACACCAGAGGAGGCATCGCCATCGTCCACAGGAACACCATCCGCATCACGACCAACACCGACGACACCCTCGCAACCGCCGAGCACCTGCACTTTCAGGTCCACATCAACCCCAATACCACCCTTAGAGGCACCCTCATCTACAGACCCCCGGGACAACGCACACAATTCAGCGAAGACATCGCCGACTTCATCAGCCCGCACGCCCTGTCCTCCGCTGACTACATCCTCCTTGGGGACCTCAACTTCCACGTGGAGAACAACAACGACCGCAACACCACCACCCTGCTGGACAACCTCGCCAACCTGGGACTCAAGCAGCTGGTGACCACCCCCACCCACTACGCCGGACACACACTCGACCCCGTCTTCTCTTCCAGCAAGGACAACGCCTTCACCCACGCAACCGGACTCCACTGGACGGACCACAGCTGCGTCCACTTCAGCTTCGTAAGGACCACGATCCACCACCACCAGCAACAGGTTGCACGCAGGAGCTGGAACAAGATCACAGCAGACCAGCTCGCGACCTCCCTGAGCATGAACCCTCCCACCAGCACAACGAACCCTAGCCAGGCGGCCACTGACCTCACGAAGTGGATCAGCGACTGCGCAGACGAGCTCGCCCCCCTGAGGACCCCGCCCAGCAGACCCGGTAGCAAGAAAGCCCCATGGTTCACCGACGAACTCAAGAGCTCCAAGAAGAACTGCAGAGCCCTCGAGAGAACCTGGCGCAGAGACCCAACACCGGACAACATGACTGCCCTCAAGCTCGCCACCCGAAAACACCACCAACTCATCCATGCCACCAAGAAAACTGCATTCAAGGAACGACTGGACAACAACGCACACAACAGCAAGGAACTCTTCAATATTGTCAAAGAGCTCTCCGACCCCAACGCCGGAAACAACGACATCACCCCTTCGCAAGACCTCTGCAACTCCCTCGCCTCCTACTTCCACAACAAGATCGCGGGCATACACAACAGCTTCAGCACTCAACCGACGAACACCACAACCGAACCACCGCCCCCCACCACCACCCTCCGCGCCTGGACTCCGATCAGCACCGAAGACACCGTCCGCACGATGAACTCCATCCACTCCGGATCTCCGACCGACCCCTGCCCTCACCACGTCTTCAACAAGGCCGACGCTGTCATCGCACCCCACCTGCGGGACATCATCAACACCTCGTTCGACACCGCTACCTTCCCGGAGAGCTGGAAGCACGCCGAGCTCAGCGCCCTACTCAAGAAGCCATCGGCTGACCCCACCGACCTCAAGAACTACCGCCCCATCTCGCTGCTCCCGTTTCCTGCAAAAGTCATCGAGAAGACCGTCAACAAGCAACTGCCCGCCTTCCTCGAGACGAACGGATCCCTCGACCCCTCGCAGTCTGGCTTCCAGGCCAACCACAGCACCGAGACCGCCCTGATCGCAGTCACCGATGACATCCGAGCGCTGCTCGACAACGGAGAAACAGCGGCCCTCATCCTCCTCGACCTCTCCGCGGCCTTCGACACTGTCTGCCTCCGTACCCTAGTACAACACCTCAGCAACGTCGGAGTCCAGGAGAAGGCACTGGAGTGGATCATCTCCTTCCTCGCCGGAAGGACACAGAGAGTCCGCCTCCCTCCGTTCAGATCTGAAGCCACCGAAGTCATCTGTGGCTTCCCTCAAGGCTCCTCGCTCAGTCCAACCCTCTTCAACATCTACATGAGCCCCCTCGCAGACATCGCACGCCAGCACAACCTCAACATCATCTCCTACGCCGACGACACCCAGCTGATCCTCTCCCTTACCAACGACCCCGCCACCACCAGAGCCAACCTTCACGAAGGGATGAAAGAGGTAGCCGAATGGATGAAGAACAGCCGCCTGAAACTGAACTCGGACAAGACGGAAGTCCTCATCCTGGGATCGACAAAAAGAAGGGGATAGGTGGTGCACTGCGCGGGTTAATTTGAGGTTCTAAACGTTTTTCACAAAGTTCTGGGTGCTCTCAAGGGTGGTGTTTTCCATCCAAACACCGAGGAATCATGAAGTGGGTAGTGTATGCAGCAACTGCAGGTACATCCCCTAATGAGGCACTCCTCGGGTGATCAATAACGTGATTCACAAAGTCAATAAAGTTTCATTATTTATTCAATGTTGTTCCTCATATGTTTTTCTTGAAACCTGATATTAACAGCATATCAGTTAGAGTAACGTTATTCCATTAGTCTGATGCATGAACTTTTCTCCAATGCATTTCGGGCAGGGATGCCCTTTATCACGGAGTGCTGTGGAGGAAGACAGAGAGAATAGGGTAAGGGGTGGGTGGACGACTGGCGTGGTAATGGGAATTATTGGTGTCTATCGGTGGGGGAATAGGCGTTGATAAACCGGAAAGATTTGAATAGTGCACGAAAACCAACGTGAAGGGAGGGAGTGTGAAGGAGGTTTACTGCGTGAAGCTAAGAGGTGAAAAGTCTAGACGCGTAGGCGTTTAGATGCTGAGAACAAGGACTTACTTCATGTTCAAGCGTAGCGGAGTCCGCTGTTCAACGGTTGCGAAGTCGGAGTCGGGTGTGGTTGTGGGAGGGGGTTATAGGTGTCTAAAGGTGAACAGAGTGGGAGAGCGGGTAGAAAGGGGACTGAGGGTCGGAAAGTGAAGCGGCCATATTTTAACGGTGTGTGAACGCAATAGTAGAGTGAAAGAAATAAGGAGCAATGCGGACAAATCAGCAACAACTTATATATATATTACAGGTAACAACTATATTCAATGCGATCATTAAGACCAAATGGTTTTAAAGTCTGTAATCGATAAATCCATTCTAGTTCTCTCTTTAACAATAGTTTGTGGTTGTCAGTTCCTTCTCTTTTGGTGAGAGTTTCCAAAACAATGAATTTGAGTTGTGCGATGGTATGACGTGATTCAGCAAAGTGCATGGCAATGTTCGATACCTCAAGTTTCAGACGTATGTTGGATTTATGTTCATTTAAACGTGTTTTTATTTTACGTTCTGTTTTTCCAACATATAGCTTCCCGCAGGGGCATTTTAAAGCATAAATTAAGTTCATCGAGTCGCATGTGGCATCAACTTGTAATTTGATGGCATGGCCCTTCATTGGGTGTTGGATGATGTTACCCTTGATGACACTGTTGCAGTGGTTACAGTTTAGACAAGGTTGAGTTCCTCGATGTTGTAGAGTTGCTGGAGTGGGTTTGGAAAGAATCTCTTTGATGTTTTTGCTTCTAGTGTGGGTAAATAAAGGAGGTTTCTCAAAGATGCCCCGGAAATCGGGTTCCATCTGTAGGATGGCCCAGTGTTTGAGTATGATTTTCTTGTAAATGGAGCTGGCTGTGGAAAATTTGGAAACTAGCACTATGCGTTGTTCCTTGTCTTTCTTGGTTTTTAGTAAGCAATCTTGTCTAGAGATCTTTTCAACTCGACTCTGGGCTTCCCGAAGGACTTCCTCGGGGTAACCTCGGTTGAGAAAGCGTTCATGCATTTGGTTGATGCGTGTTATCAATGTCTGTTCATCAGAAACTATGCGTTTCACACGCAACATTTGGGAAAATGGTAAGTGTTTCTTGAGGGAGCCTTGGTGAAAACTGGAGAAATGTAAGGTGTTATTACGATCCGTGTTTTTCCTGTGAAGATCTGTGACGAGCCCTTGGGGGGTGATCTTGATGTTAACGTCCAAAAAGGACATTTCTGTGTCACTGATTTGCCATGTGAGGTTAATGCGTGAATCCTTAGTGTTTACTTCAGTGAGTACTTGATTTAATGAGTCTTTGGTGTCTGACCACATTATGAATAGGTCATCTATGTATCTGACGTACATTTTGGATTTGTTTTGGAATGTCGGGTTGGTATATATATGTTGATTTTCAAAATTCTCCATATATATATTTGCATACGTGGGAGCAGCACAATTTCCCATCGCCATTCCGGATAGCTGAAGGTACCATCGATCCTCTTGTTGGAAATAGCTATGATAAAGAGTGTAAATCATAAGCTCCATTAAAAAAGACTGCATTTGTGCATCAATGTCACTGTTAAGGAGGGCATGTTCAATGGCTTCGATGCCTCCTTGATGAGGTATCGAAGTGTAGAGAGAGCTAACATCAGCTGTACAAAGGATAAGTGATTCATTGTTGTTGAGTTGTACTTCAGATAATTTCACGAGGAAATCTGTAGTGTCCTTGATGTAACTGGTAGTTTTTATGACAAGTGGTTGGAGATACTTGTCGATGAATTTTCAGGTAGGTTCGTGTATTGATCCTTTCGTGGAAACAATGGGCCTAAAGGGAGGGTCCAGGAGGTTTTTATGTATCTTAGGACACATATGTATGGTCGGACTCTTGGGATGCTCTTGTAGTAACAAAAACTACATGAACATTTACAAGACACCACGATCTACATGGTACTTGACAACAACCTGACCAGGGAATTCCAAAACATCCTCAATGACATTGTGACTACAGCTCACCGAGCAGGTATCATCGAAGATCGTACCAGAAAGTATTTACTACAAGAGCATCCCAAGAGTCCGACCATACATATGTGTCCTAAGATACATAAAAACCTCCTGGACCCTCCCTTTAGGCCCATTGTTTCCACGAAAGGATCAATACACGAACCTACCGAAAAATTCATCGACAAGTATCTCCAACCACTTGTCATAAAAACTACCAGTTACATCAAGGACACTACAGATTTCCTCGTGAAATTATCTGAAGTACAACTCAACAACAATGAATCACTTATCCTTTGTACAGCTGATGTTAGCTCTCTCTACACTTCGATACCTCATCAAGGAGGCATCAAAGCCATTGAACATGCCCTCCTTAACAGTGACATTGATGCACAAATGCAGTCTTTTTTAATGGAGCTTATGATTTACACTCTTTATCATAGCTATTTCCAACAAGAGGATCGATGGTACCTTCAGCTATCCGGAATGGCGATGGGAAATTGTGCTGCTCCCACGTATGCAAATATATATATGGAGAATTTTGAAAATCAACATATATATACCAACCCGACATTCCAAAACAAATCCAAAATGTACGTCAGATACATAGACGACCTATTCATAATGTGGTCAGACACCAAAGACTCATTAAATCAAGTACTCACTGAAGTAAACACTAAGGATTCACGCATTAACCTCACATGGCAAATCAGTGACACAGAAATGTCCTTTTTGGACGTTAACATCAAGATCACCCCCCAAGGGCTCGTCACAGATCTTCACAGGAAAAACACGGATCGTAATAACACCTTACATTTCTCCAGTTTTCACCAAGGCTCCCTCAAGAAACACTTACCATTTTCCCAAATGTTGCGTGTGAAACGCATAGTTTCTGATGAACAGACATTGATAACACGCATCAACCAAATGCATGAACGCTTTCTCAACCAAGGTTACCCCGAGGAAGTCCTCCGGGAAGCCCAGAGTCGAGTTGAAAAGATCTCTAGACAAGATTGCTTACTAAAAACCAAGAAAGACAAGGAACAACGCATAGTGCTAGTTTCCTAATTTTCCACAGCCAGCTCCATTTACAAGAAAATCATACTCAAACACTGGGCCATCCTACAGATGGAACCCGATTTCCGGGGCATCTTTGAGAAACCTCCTTTATTTGCCCACACTAGAAGCAAAAACATCAAAGAGATTCTTTCCAAACCCACTCCAGCAACTCTACAACATCGAGGAACTCAACCTTGTCTAAACTGTAACCACTGCAACAGTGTCATCAAGGGTAACATCATCCAACACCCAATGAAGGGCCATGCCATCAAATTACAAGTTGATGCCACATGCGACTCGATGAACTTAATTTATGCTATAAAATGCCCCTGCGGGAAGCTATATGTTGGAAAAACAGAACGTAAAATAAAAACATGTTTAAATGAACATAAATCCAACATACGTCTGAAACTTGAGAAATCGAACATTGCCATGCACTTTGCTGAATCACGTCATACCATCGCACAACTCAAATTCATTGTTTTGGAAACTCTCACCAAAAGAGAAGGAACTGACAACCACAAACTATTGTTAAAGAGAGAACTAGAATGGATTTATCGATTACAGACTTTAAAACCATTTGGTCTTAATGATCGCATTGAATATAGTTGTTACCTGTAATATATATATAAGTTGTTGCCGATTTGTCCGCATTGCTCCTTATTTCTTTCACTCTACTATTGCGTTCACACACCGTTAAAATATGCCCTCCACCGAGGGAGCACGCAGCAACGATGTTGGAGTGTGAGTTTGTGCCTGGAGTTAGAGGGAAAGGTGCGAAAAGAGTGGTGAGTGAGGTGCGGAGAGCGGCTGCAGTGGAAGTGGATGAGGAACGATTGGACTATGAGGATGAGGAATTGGAAGAAGGTGAGGTGTATGACAATGAGAGTTGGGTGAAGGGCGAAGCGACAACAGGCAGATTTGGTGTTTTCCAGACGTTACAGGTCAGAGCTGGTCGGGCGATCAAAGGGAGTCAGAAGCCGGCGGAGGCCGGGAGGAGGGAGCGGGGAGCTCCAGAGACTTTGGCAGGTGAGGGCGCCTGGTGGGATGCTTGGGACGAGGGTCCTAGAGGGGGGCACAAGAAGGCCTGCCTGTCGGTGGGTGTGGGGGATGGATTTGCGTGGGAGATCTTTGGGGGGACGGGGCCTGATACAGAGGATGGTAAGAGGCAGGTCGTGATGGCCAACGCGCAGACAGACATGATGGAGGATCAGGGTGGGAAGGAGGACAGAGCGGACAAGTTGAGAAAAAAGTTGCCTTACATGGGCTTGGCGATGCCACTCGGGTCACATTTGTCGGAGAAGACGAAGGCCAGGATTTGGAAGCATGAGTATGTGGATGTTTTCAAACTTTTACATAGAGAGATTCAGGCAAAGGAGGGGTCAAAGGAGGAGGAGTGGGAGTTGACCAGGCAGCCGAGGGTGCCCGTGACAATGGAAAATTGAACATCGGCGTTCTTGATCTATGCGAGTATCTATTGCGAGAAGCATGCGGACAGGGCGATAGCGTTGTTTAAGTATATAGATGTGATACGGAAGGCTCAATTGCATTTTGGGGGTTTCGCCTGGTTGAGCTATGATGAGGAGTTTAGAGCCAGGATTAGTGTGAACCCGGACAAGCCATGGGGTGACATCGATCAGGAGCTTTGGGTGCAATGGATGTCTTCTACGCAGGCGGCGGCATCTACACATACTGCGAGTGGTCTCCTGGTTGCGTATCGGCCGTTTCACCCTCGTCCCGCCCAGTCTGGGGCGAGGGGTCAGGGAGTGTCAGGGGGGTCAGGGAGTCAGGGAACGTGGACGGGTGCAGCTGGACAGCAGTACAAGCCCGGGAACACTGGGGCCTGCTGGAACTTTAATAATGGTTTCTGCATGCGACACCCATGTAAGTTTAAACACGAGTGTTCCAAGTGCGGGGGACGTCACCCGGTCACACAATGCCTTACGCTTGCCACACTTTCAGAACAGTGGAAGATTGCTAAAGGTAGGGGACAAACTGGGCCAAAGGGCCCCTACTCCGGTTAAGGTGGAGACCATGGGTCCATGGCTCTCTAGGTACCCTGACAGAGAGGCTGCTTTGAAAATTCATTGGGGGTTTGTGGAAGGATTTCGGATTGGCTATCAGGGTCCTCGGGAGCGACGCTGGGTGGAGAACCTGCGATTGGTGAAGGAGTTGCCACAGGTGGTGGCGAGGAAGTTTCAGAAAGAGGTGTTGGAGGGTAGGATTGCTGGCCCGTTTGACACGTGGCCGATGTCGGACCTTATCATCTCTCCACTGGGGGTGGTTCCCAAAGAGGAGCAAGGGGAGTTCAGATTGATTCACCATTTGTCATGGCCGGAAGGGAGCTCGGTGAATGACTTCATCGCAGAGGAGGATTCCAGTGTGCTGTATGCGTCAGTGGATGATACTGTTGGTTTGGTGAGGGTGAGCGGGAGGGGGGCAGAGTTGGCCAAGTGTGACATCAAGTCGGCCTTTCGCCTCCTCCCCATTCAGCTGGCGGATTTTTCCTTGTTGGGCATGCAGTTCGAGGGGGCCATCTTTGTAGATATGGTGCTGCCAATGGGTTGTGCGATTTCTTGTGCACTTTTTGAAACCTTCAGCTCCTTTTTGCAGTGGGCTTTCGTTGACAGGAGTGGGCACCGGCTGGTGTCGCACTACCTGGATGATTTCTTGTTCGTCGGGAAGGGGCTGACGGGAGACTGTGGTGTGGCCCTGGGGCAGTTCCAGTTGTTGGCACAGGAGTTTGGGGTTCCCTTAGCACCGGAGAAGACGGCGGGACCTAGTTGTTGTTTGACATTTTTGGGCATTGAGTTGGGTTCGGTGGCTTGGCAGGCGCGGCTGCCGGTACAGAAGGTGGCGGAGATGCAGGCTGGACAAGGGGCTGATTCAACACCCAGCGGGACTACGAGGACCAGCAGCCCGGGGTGTAATGCTGTGTGCTCTTCCCGCCCCTCTCACCAACGGCCCTTTAAGCAGCGCCTCACAGCCCCCGCTCCACGGGAGCCACTCGACAGAAGGACAAGGGGCTGATTCAACACCCAGCGGGACTGCGAGGACCAGCAGCCCGTGGGTGCAACGCTGTGTGCTCTTCCCGCCCCCTCTTCACGTGTGCTATATATCTACGCATACCTCCCGCTACGTGGAACGCGCGCGCGCGCGCCGGGCGAAGCCCGGGCCAAGGGACGGGCCCGTGGTAGCCCGTTCAAGACCGCTTGAGACCGGGCCGGGCCATCCCTCCTTCGCCAACAATTCCAGGTGAGCATCTGTATGAGAACCATCTTGAACTGTGCTCCTTTGTGGGAATCTACCTGGGTGCTGGACTGTGTGCTGCTTAGATAAAGTATGGCAGGACGGGATTTGAGGAATAAAACCATGGCTGCTAGGGGTAAGATTACAGGTACCCTGGATAACTTTATAATAAGGGCGAACTCGGTGATCGACCAAGGGATAATCTTGATGGCGTGTATCACAAGATTTAGCCATGGCGAAACCCTCCTCCATGCGCGAATTTGCTAATGCTCGCACTCCAGACGGCAAACAATTACCGGGAGCAACTTTAGTCACGGCTGTAACCCACACCCCGCCGGCGCTCCTTGTGGAGGAACATTCCTTGTCATCTTCCCCTCGGCAACCTTTGAACACTTCTCTAGCTTTGGATACTTCTGGGTCCGTGGATATTTCAGACTTGGCCGACCTCCCTGAAAAATCTCCTACCTATGTGCGGGGTCGTAGTAAGAAGAGGACTACCTCGAAAAGGAAGCATGCAGTTACATCTCTGGCCGGCAGAAGGAAACCAAAGCGAGCTAAACCTGTGTCTGATAGAGTTATATTACCCGTGGACAGCGGGGGTTGTGCCGGGGGTGTCCCGACTGTTCAGGGAGTTGACTTACCGAATCAACCAGATGCGGAGCAATGTTCTCGGGCTGCGGACCAGATTGTTGTGGGCACCAAGGTGGCTGATGACTGTGTAATAACAAAAATAGGAGATTTACTCAAAACCCTACTTGGACCTTTAGAAGTTAGGCTAGGGTGTATTGAGAAGAGGCTTACCCAAATTGAACAGGCCACAAGGGGTTCTATGTCAAACAATAAAGCTAAGATACCATATCAGGGAAATGTAGTAGCAAGCACCAGGTCTTGGGGGTTTCGGTGCATAAATCGCCACGCCAACCGAGACTGGTAATGTTAGCAACACTAATAATGTACCCTTGGTTCAAATCTCAGTCCCTAGAGCCAATACTCATGCACACCCAAGTAAATGTAGTCCCTCTGGGGTGGTTAACCAAATGGAGAGTGGGCAGTCCTTATCATTGGAAACACCTAGAGCACTTAGGGCGGTTTCAAATATTGATCTACCTCCGGAATCCAGTCCGTACATGGTGGTTCTGACTGGTATTCCTGAGCTAAACAACACGGAAAAGGAATCATATCGGTCCCTAAAAAATAAAGTCTCTCACTGGTTAAATACAAATAGACCCCTACCCTCCCATGTTACTAGTGAACTAATGATGGTGCGTAGGGCCCCATGGGTGGGACGTAGCCCTAAGACTATTGCAGGAGACTGCGTCCTGGTCAATTTCAGAGATCCACGTACTGTGGAGCATATTTGTAACTGGAGTAATAACAGCACTAGTTCAACCATCCGGCCCTATCCCTTATCATTTTTCTATCCACCAGCTAATTATCAAGAAAGGACAGGTGGATGGTCCCTAGTGAAAAACCAACGGGGGTTCAGACCAGAAAGGGCTAGGTGCGATCATATGTTTGGGCAGAGCTACCCAGCGTTGCAAAATAGGTTCACTGGTTTAGATGCGGTAGATTGACTGCCCTGCATTGGGAAGGCCGAAGAAAAGGTGATTCAATCCGGCAATGAAGCGGGAGAAGGTAAGGCCATAGAGATGGTGCAGAATGGTTTCTCTAGTGCTCAGATCGACCTTAATGTAGACACCGCAGGACCTGTCCAGGTACAGGATCTGGAGGATCAGGCTGGACCAGTCTCTCCAGAAGGGGTACTCTCCACCATGTTAAATCATAAAGAGGGAGCACATAAGGGGGTTATGGTCACTCAAGTCCTAAAGAGGATGACTTTACTATCTTGGAATGTTGCAGGTTTAGCAAATAAAATTAACTGCCTAGAGTGGAATTCCCTTGTGGATAACCATGACATCTGTCTTTTCCAAGAGATTTGGGCCAAGGGGGAATTCCACAGGGAGGGCTTTGATATCTTTTATGTCTCTGCCAGGTGGGGGGGAAAGGGACCGCCGTCTGGCAGGCCTTGCAATTTGGGTGGCAACTCATTTGGGTTGTATCGCAGAGAATATTCTTACGTACTCGGATGATGTACAGTGCATACTGCTCAAGTGGCCCAATGCCTACAAATTGGCGGTTGTAAACGTATATTCACGCCCAGTTAGCCTGTCCTTAGAATCCCCCACCATAGATGAATTATCTCACTTCTTAGGATCATTGCCAGGTGACTGCAAGCTTATAGTGGCCGGAGATGTTAATTGCCACTTCGAGCCGCTTCTGGGACCAAAGGAGGGTGCTCTCATCGGAGAGGATGACTTTTGGGGGATTCCACTGTGCCAATCGCCCAGCCCAAAATCATGGTCTCCCTTGGTGATTCAGATCATGTCTCTTACCCTGAACAATGCACTGAGGGCCTGCACCGGGCGGACACCGTCCGACAGCCCTTCGAGGTGCAATTTCAATAAAAAGGGTCAGGAATCACGCTTAGATTATGTTTTTGTGGAGACAAGTATGTGGCCCAAGGTTCTTGATTTCAGTGTAATTACAAGGGCCGATAGTGACCATAATGCCCTTCAATTAGAAATAGTCTTCCCGGGGCCATCGGAAAGTGTCTCCCCAGAATCGAATGACATGGCCACGGGGACGTTATTACTATCAAATAATAGGCGAAGGGTAAAATGGGGGAAATTAGTGAACTCCCCAGATACTATAGCGAAAATCTATGATCTGGTCTTCCCCCGACTCATCGAGGTGGACATTTTAATTAACCAATCCAAACCAGGAGATTTTAATGAGAAACTAGGGCACATTCATGCAGACTTACTCCGCGGACTGGGAGATGTTTTTAATCCGGTGTCTAAGCCTAGGAAAAAAAGGACACAAATGACAGCCTGGTATGACTCTGCCTGTAGAAAGGCCAAGGCTGAGTTGATCTCAGCAGTTAAGTCTGGCTCCAATAAACACAAAATGCATGAGCTTAGGAGGCAGTATAAAGAAACAATGGTCCATACAAGGAGCGAATGGGACTGGGATAGATGGCACAATTTGTCATCAGCCCAGGATGCCAGAGATGCACGCAGGTTTTGGTCCCTAGTAACAACAGGCACGGGGGACCGTTGGGCCCGATTCACAGAACTAACTTAAGAAAAAATCCTAAACTTACTACCATTTTGGTATTCACAGAAGGGACTTACTCATTTTGGTATTCACAGAAGGCACTTACTCATTTCGGTATTCACAGAAGTTAGGAGTCCTAACTTTAGGACTCTTAAATGCCTTCTGTGAATACCGAAAGTCTTAAAGTTAGTTTTTTTTTCAATTTAGTAGTAGTAAAGTTAGGACTCCTAACTTTTGGACTCCTAAATGCCTTCTGTGAATACCGAAAGTCTTGAAATTAGGGTTTTTCTCAGTTTAGGAGTAGTAAAGTTTGGACTCCTTACTTTAGAACTCCTTAATGCCTGCTGTGAATACCGAAAGTCTTAAAATTAGGATTTTTCTCAATTTAGTAGTAGTAAAGTTAGGACTCCTAACTTTTGGACTCCTAAATGCCTTCTGTGAATACCGAAAGTCTTGAAATTAGGGTTTTTCTCAGTTTAGTGGTAGTAAAGTTTGGACTCCTTACTTTAGAACTCCTAAATGCCTGCTGTGAATACCGAAAGTCTGAAAAATAGGATTTTCCTCAATTTAGTAGTAGTAAAGTTAGGACTCCTAACTTTTGGACTCCTAAATGCCTTCTGTGAATACCGAAAGTCTTGAAATTAGGGTTTTTCTCAGTTTAGTGGTAGTAAAGTTTGGACTCCTTACTTTAGAACTCCTAAATGCCTTCTGTGGATAGCGAAAGTCTTAAAATTAGTTTTTTTCTCAACTTTACTACTACTAAACTGAGAAAAATCCTATTTTAGGACTTTCGGTATTCACAGAAGGCATTTAGGAGTCCTAAAGTTAGGACTCCTAACTTCTGTGAATACCGAAATGAGTAAGTGTCTTCTGTGAATACCAAAATGAGTAAGTGCCTTCTGTGAATACGAAAATGGTAGTAATTTTGGTTTTTTTCTTAAGTTAGTTCTGTGAATCGGGCCCTGAGAGAGGCCGTAGAACCAAATATTGCTTCCTCAGTATGGGAAGCCCACTTCAAAGCACTATATAGTGACGGACCAATTGTATCTATTGAGGCGGGTTTCCTAACACCAGTCGAACATCATGACCCACTGGAGTTTACGTTGGGGGAAGTACTAAATGCAATAGGCCGACTTGCTTTGGGGAAGGCCCCTGGCCTTGACAAACTCCCTGGTGACCTATTTAGGCACCAACCTGAGATCTGGGCCCCCTACCTGCTAACTATATTTAGTGCGATCCTAGCGGGCAAGGAGCTCCCCTGTACTTGGCTGGGAGCAGAGATAGTGCCAATTTTCAAGAACGGTTCTCCCCTGCTCCCAGTCAACTACAGGCCGAATAGTTTAATTGATGTCCCCCAGAAACTCTTTGCTCGCCTTGTGCTGGATCACCTCCAGGGTTGGATGGAGGACCACGAGGTCCTAAGCCCCTTCCAGGCGGGATTCTGAAGGAACACATCCACCAAGGACCAGATCTTTCGCCTTATCCTCCTTTATTGGAAGACGGCAAAGATTGAGGGTGACAGCCTCTACATGATGTTTGTGGACCTCAAGTCCGCTTTCGATCTGGTGCCGCAGAAGACATTATGGGGGGTTCTCAAGGAATTGGGTGTGCCGCCCCAAATACTAGATATACTGATGAGGCATTGTCTTCTAGGTTTCCCGTTGGCAGGGGGGTGAGACAGGGTTGTGTCTTGGCGCCGACCCTGTTTTGCCTCTATGTCAACGGTGTTATTTCACATCTTGACAGTGTCCCAAATAATGATGCCCCAAGGTTGGCAGGCAGAAGGGTCCCAGCAACTATGTCTGCCGATGATACCCTTCTACTCTCCAAATCTCCAATGGGGATCCAACAGACATTGGATGGGTTTTGGGAATTCTGTAGAAATCATGGCCTTGAGATAAATGCAGACAAAACAAAGTTTATGATACTTAACCCCTCAGCATCTACCCGACCTAATCCAACTCTAGGAATGGTAAGGCTGGAAAGGGTCATGACGTTCCAATACCTGGGAGTAACCTTACATGAAAATCTTTCCTGGGAGCCGCAGCAAGTAAAAGCCCACATGAAGCTTACGCAACTGGTGGGAGGCATTCTGAAGGTTTCAAACTCCTCAACATTTAAGCCAGTTAGTCCAGCACTGGAAATGTACAAAACACAAGCCAGAGCAGCAGCTCTATATGGTGGAGAGTTGTGGGGGCATAGCGGCAGAATTGAATTCACTAAAGTGGAATCAAACTTTATTAGACGGTTGTTAGCGTTACCACAAGGCACCCCTCTTCTCCCCCTAGGATTAGATCTGGGACTTTCATCTATAGGAGACGAGCTAACGCTGAAGCCACTCAGGTTTTGGCACAGGCTGTGGTCAACCGAGGAACTGTCGTATTATAGGCAAGAATTGAAGCAAGTATTGAGCCTTACCAATTCGCATAAAATACCTTGGTTGGCCTTTGTTAAACGTGAATTTTTGAGAGTGGGCCTGGCTGATATGTGGGAGGGTCCAGAAAGGGCCTGTTCCGAGATTTCACGTAAAACACTAACAAGGGTTTTTAAGGACAATCTCGGCTCCCTAACTGAACAATTTCTGATTTGAAAAAGTTCTTATATGTTTGAGGATTTTATGGACAATGTCTTTCCTATCAGTGCAAGAAAACTTTTTATTCAGTGGAGGTATGGTACCCTACCCTTAAAGGTTTTTACAAGTAAATGGTCTGCTATAGAGGATAACTTATGCCCAGGTTCCAGCGGGAGTTCTGAGGAGAATGAAATGCATGTGCTTTTCTTCTGCCCCGCTTATAGCAGACCTAGGAAGTATTGGTTGGCACCACTCTGTAGAAACCTTGGTTTTAAAAATTGTTTTCACTCTTTTAGAATTTTAAAGACCAGCACGCTAAGTTTTATCATATTTGCAGTTTCTAAGTACCTACTAGCCATGTGGACAATCAGGCGGAAACTACTACCTATTAAAACTTGAATACTGAAATAGGGGGATGCATCAGTACTACAAATCATACTGTAAATACAGGTTTTATTTATATAATGCAATTAGTGTTTTAATGGGCAAGTACATATCTCCTGCAAATGAAATGATTTCATGTCTGTATGTTTTTACTGCATCTTTTATGGCCTTGAGGGCCGAAATAAAGAACTTTTGGATTGGATTGGATTGATTTGAGGTCTGTGCAGCGCCTTCTCGGGTTGCTGAATTTTGCATGCCGGGTGGTGAGGGCAGGAAGGACGTTCTGTAGGCGCCTCGGCATGGCCATGTCGGGGGTGGTGCTCCCTCACCACAGGGTCAGAGTCACTATGGGAGTCCGGTCGGACTTGCGGGTGTGGCTGGTGTTCCTGGAAGATTTCAATGGAGTGTCCCTGGATTTTGTGCATGACAAGATGGTCTGGCAGGTGCAGCTTTATTCTGATGCGGGGGTGCAGCAGGTTTCGGAGTTTTCTGGGACGGGCATTGGTGTGCGGAGCAGTGGCCGGCTCATTGGCTGCGACAGAGCAGGAGCATTGCTTTTCTTGAGTTCTTCCCCTTGTTGGTGGCGTTGCTGGTGTGGGGGCCGGAGTTCCAGAACCGGTCGGTCTTGTTCCACGTTGACAACATGACGGTGGTGGACCTGTTGAACAATCAGAAAGCGAAGGATCTGCGAGTGCTGCGCCTGCTGGGAAGTTTCATGCTGCTCTGCTTGCGTTTTAATGTGCTTTTCCGCGCGCAACATGTGCCTGGGGCAAGTAATGAAATTGTGGATGCGTTATCTCGTTCGCAGTGGCAGCGTTTCAGGAGGCTGACGCCGGGAGTAGAGGCTTGCACGACCAAGGTGCCGGAGGGTATCTGGGCCTGGGGGGAGTGAGAGTGGTGGGTTTGGTCGAGAAATCTATAGCTGAATCCACGAGGCGATCGTACAGTTTGGCATGGTCTGAGTTTGGTGCCTTTTTTGGGTTGGAGCAAAGCTGCTTGGGGGATGCCCCAGAGTGACTGTGAGCGGGGGGTGGTGCGTTTTGTTCTGGATTGCATGGACAGAGGATTGTCGCAGACTACAATAGCTGGCAAGCTGGCTGGCATCTCGTTTTACAGCATGGTTTACTTGGGTTTTGATCCGGCCAGGGCGGATTTGTTGAGTCAAAAGTTGAAAGGTTGGGGTCGCATGAGGTCAAAGGGGGGAGGGGGGGAGTTGCCGCGTGATGCGATCACATTTGAGTTGGTGGCAAGAGTCCTGGGGGAGTTGCCCCACTGCTGTTATGACGGTGGGGAGGTGGCATTGTTCCGATTGTGCATAGTCTGGATGTTCTTCGGAGCATTTCGGGTGTCGGAATTGTTGGGAGTGCGTGGGGCTCCGGGACGGTTGTTTGAGGATAAATGGGTGGATGGGGCCCAGTTGGGTATATGGTTGGGACGATCGAATACGGACCCGACGGGTCGAGGCAAATGGGTGTGGCTGAAGGAGAGTGGGTGTGCGGACGTGTGTCCGGTGCGTGAGTTGAAGGAGTTTTTGAGACGAGTGCAGAGGTCGGAGGGCGAGATTTTCGTACATGCTTCTTTGAGGTACTTGACATCCTTTCAGTTGTTGGCTGTGTTGCGAATGGCTTTGCGGAGGATTGGCAGGGATCCAGCGCGTTTTGGCTCTCACTCATTTCGGATTTGAGTGGCTAAGGCCGGGCCGGTTTGGGTTGGTCATGGGAGGAGATTCGAAGAATTGGGCGCTGGAGGTCCCGCTGCTGCGAACGCTATGTGCGAAAATTAAAGGGGGTTAGAGTGTGGGGTAGAGGCAGGTGCTGCTACTGTTGTGTTGCGGATCTGTACTTTGCTGTGGTGTTAATCTCTTTCTCTTTGTAGGTTGCGTTTGGGGGCCAAGGGCCAAGACGGTTACCTGGATTGTTGGACACTCCTTTATACACTGGGCCTCAAAATATGCGGACATGCAGGTGTACGGTCGTAGCCTGGGCCTGCGGAGCAGTCATCACGAGGTCCATTGGTGGGGTAAAAGCGGAATGCGATGGGGCGATTTGTTGCCTTGGCTGACAAAGAAGGTGTCTCAGCTGGGTTGCCCGGACATGATTGTTATATATTGGGAGAAAATGACTTGGTAAAACAGTCAGGAGTGTCCTTGTTACATTTGATGCAGAGGGATCTGGAGGCAATGAGGAGCAATCTGGCTGGCGCCTGTATTGTTTGGACTGAGTTTGTACCACGACGAATCTGGAGGGGGGCACTTAAGCCTGCAGCCATTGAAAGGGCAAGGCGGAAGCTGAATAGGGCAATGAGACTTTTTTGTGCTGACCACGGGATCAAAGTGATTGCTCACGTGGGGCTCCGGTTGGAGGAGCCCCTTCTCTTTCGGGACTATGGAGTGCACCTTTCGTACCTGGGCAATGCTTATTATCTCATGGAAATGCGGGAAACTATCAGTCTGTTGTGGAATGAGGCTATCTGGTGTAGGCAAGATTGAGTACGAAAGGTGCACGATTGGTGGGGCAGGTAACTGCCCTCCGGGGGTTCCCTGGGTGGCAGGACTTGGGAGGGGTGGGGAGTCCATGACGGGAAGAATCACCCTTCCGGGGAGGGGGTTACAGGTGCAGGATGGGGGGTGTGGTAAACAGGGGTGAGATGGCGGAAGATGCTGGAGGAGTATGAAGGTGAAAGGGGAAAGTGAATGGTATGCGTGAAGAGGTCGTGGCGTGAATTGGAGTGAGTAGTTGAGTATGTGAATGGATGATGTTTGGAGGTCATGATTTTGGGGGGATTGTTAACTGTTATCGAGGTTATGTTTAAACTGGTTGTCATACCTGTCCTAATAAATGGCCTTTTACGCTAAGCTAAAGGCGTGGAGTGGTTATTGCACAACCAGCATTACGGGCAGGAGTGGGGGAGTGGAAATGGGGTTGTCGCGGCGGAGAGGATGGGGGGGTAGGTGGGATAATTAATAAAGGTAAAACTTACCTTGGCTTGCCGCTTTTTCTTAAGTCCCGAGACTGCAGACTTCCACCTCCCGCCGTCTCTGCGTTTGAATTCCTGCAGGGCACGTCACGTCATCAGGAAGGCTTCAGGCAGCCTCTCTCCCCTCCACCACGGCGTCTTTGATTGGCGAGGCCGGCTGCCCCACCCGCGTCATTTCTCTCTGTGTGCTGCAGCATACAGAGAGAACAGGGAGAGTGGGAGGTGTTACTCGAGGGCAGGGGGAGCGGCTTTCCCACTCTTGTTAATACTGTCTGTTTGGGCGGCCTCAGACTGCCCAAACAGACAGTATTAACAACAGTGGGCAAGCCACTCCCACCTGCCCTCGAGTAACACCGCCCACATTCTCAACCAGGAACTTCTGCTTTCTCGCCGTGTGAGAAGGCAGAAACAAATGGTAGTTATTACGGTAATAACTACCATTTGTTTCTGCCTTCTCACACACCGAGAAAGCAGAGGGGTGGCGCCCAAACACCCCCATAGAGGAGTCACCACTGCAACCCATGCAAATCGAATGAGAAATAGATACCACTTTCACAATGTGAAGACAGCAGCAGCAGCAGCTATTGTTTGAGTGAGGCAGTAAGAAGAATGATCTTGGAAGCGGAATGGCAGATGTCAGTCAGTCGTCAGCCAGTGGGTGTGTCTCATCTTTTGGTCCACAGTTGCGATAACCCTGCTGCCATAGCCGAAGTTTGTAGCGACCGATTGACCAGAGTCTGTCGTAGTTGGACCTCCTACCAGCTAAGCGACAGGGGAGAGTGAGGCAGTGAGGTAGACTGCGGTGGCCAGGGCAGCGATCGGGCCCTAATAGGATTATGATTGGTAATTTTTGGGCTGTGGCGGCGGTCCTTGGCTAGAAAAAAAAACGAGAAAAGCACCGCTGGCCATCTGGCTAGTGAAATTACACAAGGAACTGCTTAACTGGCACGGTGCAGCAAAAAACTTTGGAGCACCTAGTGCTCTTGGAGCAGTGATAGGTGAATGGCAGATGCAGAAGGGGTAGGAGTATGAGAGTGCAGGAGGCTTTTAGGTAGCTTCCGCAAAGAAATAGGCAGTGCCCCGCAAAAACAGCCCAGTTAGGCCTGCAAGCAGCTTGCGGGTCCTTGTGTGCTTTCGCTTGCCACCTCTCTACATCCCCAGAAACCCCCAGTAGGTTCCAACTCGGTCCAACACCGGAGAAGACAGAGAAGCTGGCGAGGTCAGGGGAGAGTCCCCGGTCAGATATAGACAGTTTTCCCAACCTGGGATTGCGCCCTCAGAAGCCATTTCATAGGAGAGCATAGTAGCCTACACGCATGTAAGGAGCAAGACTCAAGGAGCCAGGAGCAGGGAACAAGAAGAGAGAGGAAAACAATGTGAGCACTGGGAGCTGCTTAGCTGGGGCCAGAGGTTTAAGGCAGAAGGACCAAAGGCAATGCCAAATACATGCTTGTATTGTCTTGAAATTCCGCCCCACTGCTCCCCCCATCCAACCTGTTAAGTAGCCAAGCTGACTGTCTAGCAGTCGCCTTCTGCCATTCCACACCAGCCCCGAAAAGTCAAACAGTTAAAAGTGCCAATATAGAAGTGATACTCCGTGGCTAGGGGACAAATAATACTGCAGCCATCGCATTCAAGCCCCTCATAACGGCTGTCAAATGAACAGAACAATGGCTTGTGGAGGCTTGTCAATATTAGGCATGAAACTCTGGCAAACTGTTAAACAGAAGCACTGATACCCCATTACAAGATAGCTATAACCACAGCCTTGATCTGCAATCAAAACGGAGGGCACCTTCTATACATTACAAACCCCAAACCCACCTCATCTGAGAAATGAGAATTACAGAAATGGACTCAGTCTAAACAAAGAATTAATAGGTCTAATATGAGGTCCAGGAAATCAAGGGGAGACTTGGGTCAGAGTAAGAGGAAAGTGTCTAAGATACCCAGAACTCCAATATTAGCAACATGCTCCAAGGAAGATGGGAAAATTGACACAGAAGTAAAAGCACAGCAACCTAAAACGGGAAGGAAAACAGCTGTGGAAAAAGGTGCAGAACACAAGATAATGGATTTTCTGACATTGAAGAGAATCAACCAAGTAACAACAGCTGATAACACTGGACGTCCAGCAGGAACTCTACAGGGGCTAGATAGCCTACTGTTGAACAAGGGAACAACGGACAGACTGCACAGTCCAAATCAGGGGCGCAACTAGACCCACACTTTGCGGGGGGGCTAATGTCTGTTTTTAATGTTCTAAAACATGCAAACAGCATTTGTGCATGCCTGTATTCTAGCTTTATCACATTAGATTCAGATCTGTTGGCTTTGTCAATCCTTTCCACTGAACATTAAACACCGCTGGAGCTTTAGGAGTGTCCACCAGATCTGTGAGCATCAGAAGGCTTCAAGATGGCAGGTACCAAACAATTCTCGTGCCAGGTGTGCATGTTTGACATATAGAACAGAAAGCACTGACGCCTTATTGGAAATATGTCTTTTCTTACTAAAAGCAACATAAGCTTCATAATAAACAAATGTTTCCAGGGAACAAGATGTTTGTAAGAGGATCTCAAAATTAACACAGGAAACTGCTCTGACAGACATCAAGAAGTAGATTTATATGAACTCCATTAAAGGTATAAAACGTGTACAGGCATAAAGAAAATTATGCAGCATTTCTATCTGGATTTCAAAATCATGAGCATCCACTAAGAGCTTAAAAGGTAGGGGCATTCACAGAGTGGAATAAGCTAGGATACCTGTTCACAATGTAAAATAATATATCTTGAAGAGAGTTGTACTTTATATGAAGCAATGGAAGACAATGCAAATCTTACACATGAAGTGGGAACCTAAATATTTATCTTATGCACACGTTTAAACTGGCATCTCAGTTTTTTGCAGTTTTATATAGCGTGAACTTGATTCTGCATTAGAGAGGTTCACATGAGCACCAGTTACATTGCATAAGTACATCTTAATTTTTATTTTTTGAGGTGGGCAAAATTTGGTGATTGGGCTAGAATCACACGGGATGTTGAGACGATACTGGGACGCATACCTGGCACCCCAGCTCCAAAGTCAGCAGCTCTGGTTGTTATGTCAAATCCTCTCCCCATACTGGCATTACAGTGCCAACCTGGATTTAACATGGCTTTCCCACTACAGCACATCCACTTCCTTAATTGATGTAACAAAGAACATTAAGAATGTAGTTGAAAATGCTCCAAAAGTTCACCTTCACTAATCCTTGTGAACAATAGTATTCTTTTGATGTTTCCCCAAGGCATTATATTGTGTTTCCCATGACTTCAAGTGAGTAGAACAGATGGATAATATTGTGGTATGTAGGTATTATACAAGGGTCACACTTTAATTACGTTGTCTCTCATTTAACGTTCAGGTTTATTTATGTGCCTATACACTATAGATAGGCTGTCCGGTTTTAGGTTTAAACCTATAATAACTGATAAAACCCCACCGGAAGGGAAATAGCCCTCACCAGTGTAAACATATAAACACTGAAAAAACCCTGCACAACCACAATTTAAATGCCATTCAAAGAAATGAAAAGGAGCGTGGAAGAGTCATTTTTATTTCTTCCTGAATGGGCTACTACAATGTAACTTTGTTATATAAAGTAACAGTAAGAAAGATTGGGCTAACATTCTGTTTAAGTTTTGTTTAGGGATGTCACTAAAATATTGTTTCTTCATCCTTTTTTCAGTTATGTGTTCTTTGGTCTAAAGATACAGGGGTTAGAAGCATGTTTTAGGTGTTTATTAATTTTATAAATTGTAGAGAATCAGGAAATATATAAATCATATTTGATTTTTTGACAACGTTTGAGTCTTTCACTGATAGGAAAAATGGAGGTTTCATAAGAAACTTTCCCAATATGTACCATCACATTTACCTACAGAGAATGGGTAAAAAGCCTTTATACATCAGCTCCCTTTTCCAGTGAGTAAGTATTGATAGTAGGTGAGTTGCCAAACACCCCAGGCTTTAAACATTCAATGCAAGGTATAGCAACAGGTATATGTGAAAGAGTGCAATCACAAAGCATCTGGTATACTGGTGAAAACATGACACCAGACTTTTGGAAAACATGGAATGCAGTGCTACTTGGAATGCTGATGCAAAAAGTTCCTATCACGTTCAACAAAAATTGGAGTGATATTGTTTGTATTTGCAGTTATTCAGCTACATATATGAAAAAGTTGTGTGTTGACCAGTCAAAATCGATACCTGAGCTGAAGTGCTTCCCTGTAAGAGATCCTTGCCACTTGTTAGATGGCAATCTGAAAGCATTTTTACAATCTCCAGAGATAATGAAGAATGCTATTGACTTTTTAGTCCAATCTGGTGCACTGTTTTGTTATGCGACTGCTGTAGTGGACATAATAAAAAAAAAACGAGTGTCTGAAAACACCCTTGTCTACCAAGTGTTCATCATAATTTGTGTAGATGTGGACCATCTCCTTGAGAGTAAGCTGGGTGACACTTAACATGTTCCAGGTTAGAGTGCTTGCCACTTCGTAAGCAAAGAAATGCAGAGGAGGAATTCAGGAACTTTTATTTTACAACATATGAGGGATAGCCCTTCAACAACCATGGCATTTGAAGTCAAGGAAGGCTCACTGTGGTACTCTGCACAGGTTATAGATCCTTTTCGTAAAGGAACATTTTCTGCTGAGTTTCAAAAGTGCTGCCTCATTTTTGACCGCTTCAATAACTCTGAGGGCATATGCACCCAGTTCAAAGCATATTTTGCAGAACCTGTCGCAGAGAATAACAATCCTCAGGTGCACCAGTATTGGCATGGAAAGCCATGCCAGTGGCCAGACTTAGCAAATTGTGTATAGGCTATTTTGGCATTGCCTTTCTCATGTGCCAATGTTGAGCAGGCCTTTTCACAGATAAAAGTTTACATGAGCAGGAAAGAGAAAGCGTGCATGACCAAGAAGAAGTATTGTATGGTGCACTATGATAAGTTTGATTGGTAAAAATACATTTGGACCTCATATACACTGTACGTACACTGTCTATATACCATGCACTATCAGTAGAAAAGCAAGCAATAATAAAAGCAAAAAGTTCCATAAACACTGGAAAAACACTGTTTCTGTTCATTTTAATGGCGCAAAATTATGTAACAACCATAACCTCTGTTTTTTTAAGGTATTGAAATCACTGGAAAACACTGAAAAAACCCCACCAGAATTTACCAAAAATAGAAACTGAAAACAGGAAAGCCTAACTATAGTTTAACCTTTTCCATGTGTCGGCCGGCCACCGGCCGTCCGACAACACAGTGGGCATGTGCGGAGGACGGCCGGGGGCCATCAGAACTATTCACGCATCATTTATTTCCGCACCGCGGCGGAATGTCCGCAGCGGCGAAGTGGTTATATTACAACATGAGGAATAACATAAATATTTACATATTTCTCAGAGGTTTTATAATTTAATATTAGTAATGTATCCCCATTGTACCTATCAGCATAGAACAGGGATCACAGTCCAGATGATTAGTACCTTTTCACTTTATTTTCGTATTTTCTATCATTTAAGGTATTGTACAAAAGGTTAATGCATTTGTTCAGTGTGTGACCCTAAAATCCTTTCTGGAAATGGGTATATTCTGCTGTGATAGGAAGTGTCTGTTTTGTAAGCTATAGGTTTTCTTTTAAAAATACACATATATGCCTAGGCCAAAGGAGAACTGTGAAAGTTTCCTTCCCTCCAAATAAAAGAGTGTTGGCAAAAGATGACAATATTTAAATGTGCGCATGCTGCACTATAAATGCATCATAAATAATGATGGCAGCCATGTGTGTAACTGAGCTGAAGCTGTGTAAAAATTAGATTGGATCTTGTGAGGATCAACTGCACAAACCATTGCAGGATTAGAATGAGGCGTGAGGATAGCAAGACAGAGATCTGAGTAAAGACCATTGCATGTGGAAGGTGTGAGCATGCCATTGAACTTTCTGCACCTCTCACACTAGGCTCCTGTAGCTCCAGATAGTAGATAACACCTGACCCCAAGCCAGTGTGGGGCCCATTTACTCCACCTCAACAGATGCCTGAGAAAGAAAGAAAGAAAGAAAGAAAGAAAGAAAGAAAGAAAGAAAGAAAGAAAGAAAGAAAGAAAGAAAGAAAGAAAGAAAGAAAGAAAGAAAGAAAGAAAGAAAGAAAGAATGGCTAGCAGACTACGGGAGTGCTTTGTCCTTTTGTCTGCTGAGAGAATCATGATTGTAGCTTCAGGCTGCTGCAGGAAATATTTCCTCCTATACCCTTGAAGTTAAGATAATCTCACAGGCTTTATGCTAGGCACATCCATCCACTCAGTTAGGTGTTTGCCTATCCAACCGTGTCCAAAGAGGTGACAGCAGGAGGACTGACAACCATATCAATAGTGGTTGACAGTATTGTGCATGATGAGCTAAAGACTCAGGGCATTTTGCATGAGTTCTATCCATTGACAGCAGCATGCATGAGTGAGAGAAGCAGTAACTGATGCTAACTGAGGCCAACCTTATACTGATTGGTGTACACTAGGGTGGTCTACCCTGCTGTCCTTCAAGGATTGGTCCATGCCTGGTCCTGCAGGTTCTCTTCCAGCACTCCGGCTAATGCTTTGGGATCGCTCAGCTGCCAGGGTGTCGTGTAGTTCCTTCTCATCCGTAGGATCTGAGCATTGTTTGGACAACATAAACTAGGGCTTGGTCTCAAGACTGATTCCGGACACCCCCACAGGATATGTTGGCCTAGAGACCAGCTAGCTCACATTGCCGCTGTACGGCCCCCTAACCTATGAGGGAGCACACAATTTCTGGCAACCACTGAACATGACAACCCTGAACACTCAGGGATCATGAAACAGTACAGAATTATTTGCTTAGTCACTTGAGCTCACTTATTCTCTGAGAAATATACAGATAATACAAAGTGGGACATTTTCAATAATATTTATTGAACCAACGTTATTCTTGCATAAAATATGTGTGCTGCTATGATTAGGAGATAGAAGCAAATAAAAGAGAGTTCAAGCACAAAATGAGTGTACAGTAAATACATTTCTACCCTGGTGCTGAAGCAATGAATAAATGCAGGCATATATGCATTATGGTAATCTATCGTACTCCTATGATGCAGACCCTACTCTGAGTATACCTTGAGTGTGTATGGGTGTAGAGCCAAGAATCCACCCAAGGGACAATCCAACCACACTACCTGAAAGGAGTGAGTGAAGGACCCCATTATGGTCTCGAGTTGGACACCCCTCATGGAATATGAGACCGGTGCAGCATGATTTCTCAGCATGCAGGGACCTTCAGTGTCAGCAGAAGTGCCTCTTCTACCAAACTATTGGAATGCCTATTATTTAAAATAAAAAGCAGCCTTTGCGATGCCCGCGCTACATTAGTGATGTCATGGATATGTAGATAGAAAAAACAAAGAGAATGTACCTCCACCACCAATATTTTGAAGAATTATTTAGACAGAATAAACGGAAATCAATACGTATATCCTAGCCGTCGATTTAGGCTAATTAGTTTTAATTATTCAACATATTTAAATATGTTGAATAATTAAAACTAATTAGCCTAAATCGACGGCTAGGATATACGTATTGATTTCCGTTTATTCTGTCTAAATAATTCTTCAAAATATTGGTGGTGGAGGTACATTCTCTTTGTTTTTTCTTGCTAATGGGCCCTACCTTCCCTCCTTAACTTTGCTGGGCCAAACCCCTTCCTTGTACAATGGATATGTAGATAGCACTGTCGCCTCGTGGATGAATCTAGGATGACTTTTGAACCTGGTGTGTAGAGAGGCCTAGTATATGTTGTTTAGGGCATCAAGATAATGTTGTTTGAAGCTGGATGCGTTTCAGATAAACTAATCACATATTGTTGTGCATGCAAATGTGTGCAAAAATTCACCATCCGCTGAAATGTTATGATCTAGGACAATGTAAGGAATAAACTGCCTCACAACATGGGCCTATGACTATAACACCCACTTGTCATCCTAAGGGTTGATATATAAAAGCTATCTAAAAAGCCAGTATATCATTCTATCATAAAATTGAAGAAAAGGTATAAACTACTCTTATCATTGTCTTAAAGCAAGCTTCCCTTTACAGTATTTATTATAAAAGGTAAAAACGACGCCTAACATTGTCTAAAAGCAAGATTCCCTTTAAAATATTCATAAAAGCCTTAAAGTGAATATACTGTTTGAAATCCTAAGCATTTCAAAAGCCATGCTGTGTAGAAAACTAAAAATAAAACAAAAACAGCTTCGGACAATTTTTTTAATAAAAACAAGCTAAAGTATTCCTACAAGGAAAAAGGCCACTTATGTCTTGTGTATTGAGTGGCAGACACAACATTGATGTTGTCCATAACTGCAGGCGACGATCCCTGACGCGCCCCTCAAAGCAGATTTATGGAGCTAAGTTGATTCCATCCTATTCGTACAGCAGCCACTGAGGGAGAGAATGAATCCTGTATGCATATCATAGAGCCTTTGTCCAAGTCACTAGGAGCCGAAGCATCCAAGGGTGGCTCAAAAAATGCCTTAATCAACAATGGAAGACGGTGGGGACAATAATACTTATGGGCCGTTAACGGGTCCAGCACTATATTAATGTCCAATGGCGCTACCAGTTGTGAACCTAGACATATGTCTAATACATATTTGTAGCCACAAAGCAGGCAGAAGAATACAGGTTGAATGCAGTTAAGTCAAAGGCCTGAAGGACAAGAACCAGTGCTCATCCAGTTTTTGAAGTCGAAGTGTGCCAAACGAGTGAATCATGTGCTCTTGGCATCATAGCACAAGCAGTGCTGTCTGCATTTCGAATCCAACTGTGACGTCCATTGCTGAGCAGACAATTTAAAATCAGGATTCCCGAAAAAAGGAGCAGGACAAGCAGAAGCCCTGCAAAATCGCTTCCCAGCATGGAGTGTATGAATGATGGAATAACTCTGAAGATTGTCTCAAAGGTACTAACCAGTCCAGACCTGATACATTTAAAAAAATGCACTATTCCTCTAGTATCAAAATGTTAAAGATACGATGGACTAGCTCCCCAAAATTCAGCAGAAAGTTAGTGTGGAGTAGTGTCTGTATCTCAGACGAGGACCTTGCAACCTGGAGATCAAACATCTCTCTGGCCAAAGTTAAGGCCACATCCTGTTGAAAAAGCATGTCTTTCAGTCTGCTAAGGCAATCAAAGCGTATGTTGGAAACATTTATCGAAGGCCACAGCGCTGCCTCTCTAATTTTGCGAGCAGGTGGAAACAGTACTTGTGTACAACAAGTGACTACGGAATTAATCATCACCAGATAAGCGATGTCTGGCTCCATTTCAGAGCAACCTTGATCATTCAGCATCAGTTAGCTCCCATTCTAGAGCAGTTTGAAAAATGGATGTATAATGGTAGCTGTGGATCTCTTCAGATAACAGGACAAGTTCACAAAATAAGTATTTTATGCCCCGTGAGCAGCCGCTTCCACTGTAGGTGAGAGCGATGGGGTAGTGGGGCTGGCTGGGGGGGATTTTGAGAGATGACCACAAGGGAAAATTTCTTATTTATTTAGTGTTCCCTTGTGGTCGTCTCTCGAAATCCCCCCCAGCCGGCCCCACGCCTCAATGCTCTTACCTGCAGCAGTCACAGCTGCCTGTGAAGAGAAATGTCTTTGCAAATCAAGGACCCGCTTAAACAAAAGAACCACTTAGAAAAGCTTCTGGGTCCCCTTTCCTGCATTTATACCTGAAAGGTAGCTCCCAATACTCATGCACATAACCTTCCCCTAGCGTTTTGTGGCTGCCTACCTGTTGGTATTGGAGACAATATAGGAATTGGAAAGTTGTGAATGGTAGGGTGAAATAAACCATGGATAATCCAGTCTGTGGATGGTGTCTCTGCCAAAGCAGAAGTAATTGGTCTAATTTTTTAATGTGCAACATAGTGTATTTGGCATCTCTGTGTGGCATAGTTATCTGTCTTTCCGTCAGATCATATTCAGAAAACAGACTGGTAGTGTTGATGTAACTCCACGGCACATGGCCAGAACGTAGTTTTGCAATGTCCAGCTCAGTATTATGATGGACGTAATTGTGACTGTCCATGTTGTAAACTAGACATGTCTGCTGAATTATGTCAATTTCTGAAGATGCAATGTTGCCCAGTAAATAAATTCTGGATGATAAAGTGGTCATACTATTGTCAACAACAGCCAAAGCCTTTTCCATATTTACCCTGTCGATCTCGTACAATCCCTCTGCAGCTTCCTGCTGAGAAATCTTCCAGAGCTCATTGTATATACCATACAAGAAGTGCTTTTGACGTTGGTTTCCGTGTACCTAGTAGAAAATCCCTGAGATACAGGTCATCAGAAAGAAGGGAGTGTTATTTCATCTGAGGAAGTGTTGAGGTCTCTAGCCAATCAAGGCATAACTTTCCAACAGTACATGATGTCACCACCCCTGGGGCCCGTTTTGAGGGTGGGTGCCCTGTCCTGTGGGCCTAATGTATGCCTCCCTCCGTTTTCTTGCTCCAAGGGTTTCTGGTTTTGAGAGGGGGCTCCAGTTGTTCTGTAGGCTCTACCATGGCCAGTTTCATTTATTTCCTCTGTTGATGGAGATGGTGGTGAGTCAGGAGTTGTGGGTTACATTGGTTCCATCTGCCCTGTGGATTTAAAGTATCCTAGTTTCCTTTCTTGCATTTCCCAAGTTGGCATCTTGGCGGTTGAGCAGGGTGTCTTCATGTTGCAGGGTCTCAAGGCTTCTGTTGCCTCTTTTGTGCTGGCATCTGGAGGGTGTCTGTCTGGTCTTCTTATGCTCGGCATTGGAAGTCATTTAGGGCTTGGTGTGATCATACACATATGGTTCAGTTTTCTGTTTCTCCGCCTCAGGTGCCAGTAGTCTGCTAATATGGACTTTTGAGGCCTTCTGGTCCCCTTGATAGGTCTGGTGCTCGATCTGGGTCTAGCCTTCAGGTTATTTGAGGCGTGGTCCATTCTATGTCTGTTCCCCCAGATGATGTGCCCCTCTTGAACTTCACATCTGTTTTTTCAGGCCATCCAGCATCCCCCGTTTGACGCCCTGTCGCCTTTGGGGTTATACCTTATGACTTTGCAGGTGTTTTTTCTGGTGACAATAATATCGGCTCACGGGCTGGGGGAGCACAACTCGTTGTGTTGGCTGTCTCCTTTCCTTCATGTGTTTGGAGCCAGTTTTGGCTCTGAAGTTCTATCTGCTGTGTGGAGCGGGGCTGCTTTTACTGTTTGTTTGCCCATAATTGTGCATCTTGTTTGGGTATTTTTAAGCTGATACTTGTACAGTTAGCCTGGTATTTTTTGGCTTTGCATCTCTCACTGTGTAATGGAGATTAGCAAGAGGGACGAGGTGTTAAGACTTCTATTACTTACCGCTAATTACATGCTCATGCTTATCTCCATTACGGCCCTCCATCAGGCTAATTGTGTCTACTGAGACTTGGAACATACAGGAGGATTGGGGAAGGCAGGTGCTTTTCATTTGGATAGGAGTGTGTCTACGAGGCAAAGGGGCCTCACTGTGTAATGGAGATAAGCGAGAGTAGGACTCAGAGTAATGTAATTACCGGTAAGTAATAGAAGCAATATTCCTTCTCAAAGTACTTCTGTTGAATGCATCCCTCTAAACTACATTATGTGTTGACATTTGGCTCTTGACTTAAAGGTGGAGTCATGCACCCCAATATTTGTTCCTGAATATTTTAGAATGACATTGTAATACAAATTGATCACTGATGTATGTATCAATAATGTCTTTAAACTCACCTGAGGCTGCAAGAATACGTAAAGCAGAGATATATTCCTCTGTTTCACACAAACATTTTTTTCTCATGAAGAAACCATGTCTTTCTACCATAACAATTGGCTCCTCCTTACACTGTTTTTCCTTCCTTTTCAATGCCTCTGTATACTTGTTCCAATGTAAAAATTGCCCTGCTGGAGGAACAATCTCTGGTAACTTGTCAAATACCTCATGACCATTATTCCTTAGTAGTTGAAACATGAATGTATTTTTTTCTTTCTGCACTGAAAACATTTCTATCAATAGTGTTGTGTTGTTGGAATAACCCACACTGAGACGGGTAGGTGATTATCTTATTCTTTATTCGTTGTATATCTCGGTGCATGCATGCACATTTGTTCCCTCTGCCCTCATGTCCAGTAGTGCCCACCACACTCCCTGACCGGAAGTGGTGTCCGATCTTTGTCCCCTCCCCTTGGTCGGGTGCAGGGTCCTAGCGCCCCTGACCCAGGTCACTACATCTCCCGCTTTGTCCCGAAAATAATGCAACAAGAGAGAGAGGGATAGATCTATGGATATATTGAGAAGAAATGCAAAAGAGAGAGATAGATAGATAGAGAGAGAGAGAGAGAGAGAGAGAGAGAGAGAGAGAGAGAGGTAGAGAGATATAGAGAGAGATAGAGAGAGAGATAGAGAGAAAATTGGAAGAATAGAGCAACATGTATTCATCCCCATCACTGCATTTCTTCAATCAGTCTTTTTGTCTTCTTGCTCACTCTTCTTAGACAAGTTCCTTCTTTTTCCTCCTGTGAATCCTCTTCTCGTCCTTCACTCTTGTCTGTACCTCTTACTTTATTGTCTATTGCTCTGTTTCTCTCCTGTGCGCCTATGTTCTCTGCTGTAGTGTCCTCTCCATCTTCATTGATGGTCTTCACTCCTTTGAAGTGAGAACTGTTCTTTGTTATTCAGTAAGGGCCGAGTCCGCCGTGATCATTTCCCCTTTGACCTCTGTTATTGTTAGCTGGTCCTTTAGAAATGGACTGTCAGACTTTCTCCATTGTCACTGACGCACCACCACGTAGTCCCCTTGCTTGAGGTGCACCGAAGTGGCATGTCGCCTGGCGTCCGCATTTGCTTTCATCTTCTCCCTTGCCTGCTGGTCCCTGACAGCAATGCTGCTGTGGTCTGGTGGCCTCTTCACCTCTAGCAATGGTAGCCTCATTCTTCTTGTCCTCCCTAGCACCAGTCCAGCTGGACATCGTCCTGTGGAGCTGTGGGGGGTGTTTCAATAGTCTTGTAGTACTTGACAGAACGCCTGTCCTATGGAAATCTGTGCCAGCTTTGCTCTTTGGACAGCCTTCTTTATGTTGCCCATGAACCTCTCCACCATGCCATTTGCTTGTGGCCAGAGAGGCGTTATCTTTCGGTGATGAATGCCTAGGTAGGTCATGAATTCTTTGAATCCTCCCCTGAAAATGGAGGACCGCTATCTGTCTTTAGTGTCTCGGGTGATCCCCAGGCTGCAAATATGGCATCTAGTATTTGCAATGTCACTGTTGCTGATGTTGAAGAGATGTGGTGTGCAATTTCAAACCTCGAGTAGTCATCAATAATCAGAGGCAGGTAGTTACCCATGTCTAGCAGCTCACAGAAGTCTGCTGCCAACGTTGTCCACACTGCCTTTGTAAGTTCTGCCATTTGTAATGGTTCCAGGTTTGCTGTCTGGCCTGTCGTTTGGCATATGTGACAGCTCAGGATGGTGTCTTCCACCGTAGCATCTTGTTTGTTGCGGCCATGCCATGCGACCATGTTGCTAAACTAACAGTCCGTCGACTTAGTCCCCTTGGTATTACTATTCTTGTTCTTCACATTAGTGTATCATTTTCAGTCTCTGATAGTTCTTCATGTATCTTTTTGAATGCTATCCTTTCCTCCTTGTTAACTCCGTCTCCCATTGCGCAGTTGCTGTTAATGTATCTCCATCTCTGCTATCTTGTTGCTGCTTTCACCGCTTGCACTGTGTCATCCTTTGCTGTCTCCTGCTATAGTTTAGCCAGTGCTATTGGCGCTGGCGTGTTCTGTCTTAGTACAAAGTTGAGATTCTTCTGCCATTGAGGTCTTCTCTGGTGCTTGTGGTAAGGGGTGCCGGGACATGTAGTCAGCTGGGGTGTGATCTTTGCCCAGCGTGTGCACTATCTTGAAATCGTAGTCCATCAGTCTTATGCCCCAGTGCTCCATGCGAGGTGGCATCTTTGCATTTGGACAAAAATCGATCAAATTATTTTCAAAATTTCTATGCCTTCTATGCCTTTTTTTCCTCATTTTAACACAGGTTTTCCAGCAGGTTATACCAATAGTACAGATTGATTTATGCCTTGTATATTATCCATGTCAAAACTGAAGAAAATTTCTCATCTCTTAATCAAGCTCAAGGCAACTCTGCCCAGAAGTAATTTTCTTCCACCAATTCTCATTGCAGTTTCTAACGCGTCCCCCACGTTTAATATTAGGATTGTAATGCACCCTAAACTTTCAATTCGGAATACATACTCTTCTTAACGACAACTTACACGTCATATTCAATGTGTACTTGCCTCAAATGGGTTCTTGTGAAGAATTGTCAGAAGATGATAACTGTGGATGACGCTCTTTACTTTAACAGTTAATGGGCCCACAAGATAAGGCAGGAAGGCCGCAATACATCCAGCAGACTGCTTTCCAAAAAAAACCTAACCTTCTACAACTAAAAATGTATAGCAACAAAACATTCTAAAATATGACCACATATTTAAGCTTACAACTTACACTTCCAGTGAAGTAATATGTAACCTGTATGTATTCAACAGTCCCCAAGGATATTCTCTTAAATGAACATAAACATCCTACTTGATGAAGCACCTGCCTAGCTTCACTCTGACACCATTGCTGTTTTAATTTGTTTTGTTGCCCAGGATTCAAATACTGTTTGTAACAAGTCATCTATTCTGGTTTTCCCCTGCTCCATTTGTTAGCCACAAAGCTTACTTAGACTTTGACAACTTTTATGCCTACTTTCTGTTTCGATTTATGCTTAGTTTTTTATTTGTTTTAAGTAATTAATTATTTTTAAAAAACGTACAAGATTACATTTTATAACAATTGTTGAGCGTCATTTTGAAAAATGTCATCACATTTTAGTGTTACCAATAAAATTTCGGAATCATCAACATAACATTGGAATGGAAAGTCAAAACACTTCAACAATTGCATCAATGCACTTGACCAAACACAACCCGGGTTCTTGGTCAGCAAAAACAAAGCCTGAAAAAATGATACCCTCTGCGAGTTGATATATCATAGCATGCAGTCCTTAATTTGCAAAGAATGTGCCAGGGCCCATCTCAGAATACCACTGTAGCCTGCACCACCCATTGCCCCTGCCAGTGCTCCCAATGACAGTACAAACGTATCACCTAACCCTCGCACTCCTACAACAGTTATAATTCTGAGTAGTTCAGGTCACACAAAGCTATAATGGTGTGACAGGATAGTATTATTCATTTTCAATGCAAGTTTACTTAACAAACATGGTCGTTGTACTCCTTTCAGAACTAAGCAGACAGCGCCACTATGTGGTGGCCTGTCACTAGTGCTGACAATTAATTGCCGGTGTCGATCACAAGCACAAGCACTGAAAGCATATCAAATCTGTTGGACTTTGTATTCGATCCTCCTGTTATAATATCCTCTTGCATGAAAACCATCAAAAGGAATGACTATCTTTATGAATTTTTAACTCAGTAATAAAGGCATTATTTTGCACACTTAGCAGTCACTGAACATTGCTTTTTCACTTGGGGAAAGAATGCTCCTCCTGGCAAGATTCTCAGAAACGTTTAGCCATTCTTCTGAACTGTTGCAAAGGACTTGCTTCAGTCTCAGCAGTCTCTCTCACAGGCATCAGCCCATTTCACCACATGTGTAATCTGTTTTCCCTTACAGCAGAAGTCCATATTTTCAATTGACAGTGAAAAGCTGCTAATATCACATAGATCTGACAAATAAACCACAAACCTGTCAACGACGACTTCGCCAGGCACAGCTGCCCTTCAGTTAGTCAACCTTCTGTAAAACAGTTCCAACCTTATGTGTTGTCTCTTTATTGGCCCATTTATCTTTACAACTTGAACAGGCATTTCCAGAAGTCAGCAAACGTTTCTGGTCTCTAACGGAGTCTGATGTTGATTTACCGGAGTGGAATCAGTTAAGGAAAATTGAGAACAAAGGAATCAAGACACTGTAACACACAATGCATGTGAATAAGGCTTATTTCTATCCATGGTAACAAATGACTTTTTTGACTATGTATTGTGCCAGTGCCAAAAAGGTTCGGCAGGGCACACGCAGGCCCCCAAAACCCATCCACAAATGCACAAAGTCGGCTTGAAAGAAATACACTGTCCATGGTTTAAAAAGTGTCCCAATGGTCAAGCTTCTCATCAACATCCCCTCATACGTTCTCTGTGGAAGAAACCTCATATTTTAGTTGGAACTTTTTTGAAAAGCACGTCTCAGGAGAATCAACAGGGAGAAAAATGGGTTACGAATCATCTCAATATAAGAAGAGGGGTCATGCTAGTAAGTGTCAAAATAAAGAAATAAGAAGAGTTATTTATTCAATGTATATATAGCATCAGTCCTGGGTATGTCTTTTAGCAGAATAATAAAAACTCATGCTCCTCTTGGAAACATATTGTTTCCATCTCTATATTTCCCAGAACCCCATCTTTTTTTCAGAAGTTGTTCTGTAGGCTTTTCATGGTGACCCTCAATTAGCAATCTTTTTAAAGCTATGAGGTCTCTATAGGCAGTGCATACTTTGTAAAAGAATAAGTGCGGGGACTCATCGTTATTCTTCGAAGCCTGCTACCGGTGCTGCGGAATGTTAGGGCTGTAATATCAAGGTTGCCTAGTCTGGATTACACATTATTCCTCTTTCATCAACCCTCAGACACTCCTTGCCCCTCTACCTCGCACCTGTGAGTTATTTTTCATCCCTGCCTTCTCCCTTTGTGACTGCTTTACAGTTTTCCTTTTTCTTCTTTTCTGCCTTTCTCTCTCTTGTTCTGAGATACAGTCTGATGATGAACCTTAAATCCAGGTGCCCAAAAGTGCAATGGTGCTACCAGATGGCCAGGCTGCCCTGGAGGTCCTGAGGTGGGCTCATTTGGTTCCGCCAGCCCAGCAAGTGCTCCAGGGAGGCCCAGCGCATGGGAGTCTTGGGTCCCCTCTGTCACTCATTGCGCATGGATTACCAGAAAGGGGGGTAGGCTTTCTCTGGATTACTAGGGACACGGTACACCGGAACCCCTTGCGGCCTGGCGGTTCTCAGCCAGCAACCAGATGGACCAGAACTGGTCAACCCCCAACAGTCCAGAGCTCTGTTTCTGGCCCGACACATGGCAGAGTGCCTGGGACAGGGTCTATCGGGCCTGGGCAGGCCTCTCTTGTGTGTCCAGGATCCCTTGGCCCAGGTGCCCTGGCGGGTCCAGGGGCAACCGCTCCCTCCCTGGTCTCAGTCCCAGGCCTGCCTCTCTGCCAAAGGCTTGGGATGGGGTTCCGTAGGGCCCGGCAGTCTTCCCCTGCTTGGCTGAGGCTCCTGAAGGCCCTGGGGTGGGCCCCATCCCAGTGCCCCTGAGGATCCTGGTGCAGGTCCCCTACCCATCTTGGGCTCCATCCTCAGGCCTGCCGCATGGCAAGGTGCACTGGATAATGTTTTCACAGGCATTGGAGGCCTCCCCTGCCTGTCCAGGCCGGGGATCCCCGGCTAGGCCCAGGAGCCTCGGTGGTCTCCGTCCCATGGCCTGCCACTCTGCCAAGGAGGGAAGGGGTTCTGTCAGAGCCAGAAATTCTTCTGCTGCTTCGCTGGGTTCAGAAGCCCTGACCGGGGCCTCTCAGGCCCCTGTGGTGGGCCCTTCCCATCCAGGGCTCCATCCTCGGGCCTGCCGCATGCCAAGGTGCCCGTGACAGGGTCCCGCGGGCCCAGGGAGGCCTTCCCAGTGTGTCTGGGAGTTCCCTCCCAGGGGCTCCATCCCCCCGGCTTGCCGTTCCGCCAAGGGCTCAGGACAGGGTTTCGTTGGGCCCGGTGAGTCTTCCCCATCATGGCCGGGTTCAGGGAGCTCAAATGGGGCCCCTCCCCATCCTGGGCTCTGTCCTCGGGCCTGATGCATGGCAAGGTACCCCTGACAGGGTCCTGTGGGCCTGGGGAGGCCTTCCCTGAGCATCCGAGCCTGGCATCTCCAGCTGGGCCCAAGGGCCCCCATGCGCCCTGGGAGGGCACTCCCAGCCCGGGCTCTGTCCCTTGGCCTGCCGCTCCCCCAAGGGCCCAGGATGTTTTGGCGCATCCCCATGTTTAAATGATGTTGTAATTCTGAGGATGCGTCAAAAACCATGGGTGCTGCGTGGGAACACCCACCGCAATGCCCAAGGAATGTCTCCCTAACACAGAATCATGCAAAGTTTTGTGCTGCCTTGCCTCACTCCATATCTATGAGGCCATTTAAAGCCACACAAAGTGACTTTGCTTGGCCCTATAAATATGATAACAGCTGCACAAGAGGATTGTAAATATGTCCCTAAGACTCTAGACTTTGACAAACGGAGGTTTAAGTATGATGCATGGTTAATGAATGGCCAGAAAACTGAAAGAGTTTCTACAATCAAATACTTAGTGTTATGGCTCAATGGGCGAGGTCATTCTTCTACACAAGTTGAGGAACTGATTTCCATGGAAAACACTCTTACTTTTGCCTTCCAGCGGCTTCTCAACAACCTTTCAGGTTAGATCATTCTGCAATTTGTGATTGACAGCAAATTGATGCCCACTCTGACATATGTTTCCCTCTTCACCATCATCATCATTATACTTTATTCGGTAAATATCGCCATATAAGGTACCACAGAAAAAGCATTCAATTATAAATACGAATAATACAAAAAGTACGACCATAAAACCATACAAAACACTTTAAAAAGCCCAATGAAGCTTACAATGGGAGTAGTGCCACTCTATAGCGAACAGATTCATAACTCATATGGGAAGAATGTGTCTCCCTCATTTACAAAACGTTCTTAACATTGTGGTTGGATCTTGCCCAATGCTGTTGTTATAGACATCTTTTCCAGCTTCCGCCATGCACTGCTTAGGCTCAAATCCGACTTGAGTTCAGTTTGACCCGCCAGGATTATTCCCTTTATACACAATTTCTTTCCCTATGCATCAAACTGAAATCTGCTGAAGTGAGGTCTATTTGGCATCTCATCTGGAGCATCATAAAAGAAAATGATTCAGAATTGCATAATTTGTATCAATATGCGATTTATGGTCTGGCAGCAAAATCTACTTCTACAGAAAAAGCTAGCAAACATTATTTTGAAGCAAGCATGACTGCTATCAACTCATGAAGATCTGCAAGCCATCCACTCAAGGGCTTATGCAACTATGGATTTTTATGAGGCAATAACCCTGCCATCATATCTATCTCGTCCATCTAAGTTGTCTGTTAAAATTAAATTAGTTTGCTTATGCCTTGGCCTGATTCCATTGAAAGCATATAAGAAGGGATGTTTAGCAGGTGATTAAGATGTTCTATGCAGGGGCTCAATGGAGACTCTCCAGCATATCATCTGTGTGTGCATTTATCTCATAGGCCTTAGGTACTTTTGGTTAGTGGGTATAGCTTTAATGGAGTTCATTCAACCGCAAACACAGTTATTGTCTTGGTCACCGGCAGCGAGTCACTGTAGTTCTATGGAAGCACCGTCAAGACCAGCAGTTGCTGGGGATAAAGGGGTAGTCTTGGATGGCGAAGGTCGGCCAATGCAGTTACCCTTGCGGTCGCTGGGAGGAAGACTCTGTTGGGGAGTTTTGGAGGACCACGCTACCTGGGATGTTTCGAGGTCTTCTTCACCGGCTGGATGAAGGTCTTTGGAGGCCCAGGACTCGGGTACAGCAGAAGTAAACGAAGCACCTAGAACAAGAGTACCAGAAGTCAAGGGTGCTGGATGTCTTAGTTTACCTGCAGCATTCGGGCAGCAGGTGGGTTGCCTGGCAGACTGTCACAGGGGAGAGGTGGTCATGCCAATGTTTATGCTTCTGCCATCTGTGCCATCAGCAGGAGGGTACGGGCTCTCAGTAGCAAAGCAGTTTCCATCATCGGTCGCTGTACTAAGAGGATCCTTTGAGGTGATGGAGGCATGCTGCAAAGTTTCTTTACGGTGGTAAGTCATATCAAAACATGTGCCGGTACTCAACCACCGTGGTTTTTTAATGATGGTCACTGGGGACTAGATCCTCTAGCCTAAAGGGAGGTTTGTGGCAATTTGCAGAAGGCTGGAGGGTTCTGTGGTTTCTTAGAGACCTCACAAGTGTTGAGAAGGACAGCAGATTGCAGGGGTTTGAGCCAGTTTCTTCTACGTCGAATCTCAGTTTTTGAACCACAGCAGTCTTCTTCTGCCTTCTTCTTGTGTTTGATGAATCGGAAGTCAGGTTTTCGGGGAGCCACCTAAATACTGATTGTAGGGGCATTTAAAGAGGAGGTAGGTGGGAGCCAATGGGCTGTCTACCTGTATGGTGCCAACACCCTCTTTATGCTGACCCCACGTGGGGGTGGGCATACCCTGACTCCTAATAGGCTACTAACTCCATCCTCAAGATGGTGGATAGTGAAAAGTGGGGTCTATCTCCTGTGCTCCATCTTAGGGGTGGTCCAGTATGAAGAAAGACCCACCTCCCACTTTATGTAATTTTCCTGCCCATGCTCCAGCCAAAAGCGCAGCAGCACTAGGGAGAGGGGGTGGTCGTCATCTGCTTTTAATAGCAGAGCCTGGGGTTCAAAGGTGGCATGCCCTATAAAGTTCCTGCTTCTACCAAAGCAGATCCTACAGGGGGGAAGGTATGAACACCTCCGCCCACAGCAGGCATTGTCTCTGTGTCCGGAAAGCTCTGGTTCTCTACCCAGGGGTCCAGAAACATGTCTGGTGATGGCAGGCTGGCTAAACTTAGACAGGGACAACACCAGCCATTGGTAGGTTTTCGGTGACCCTCTAGCAGGTTCTCCTGTGTGAATTTGTGAGTACGTCCAGTACTGGCATCAGCACCGATTTATTAAGACAAGATGTTTGCTACCAAATGTCTTAGAAATCAGTGAAGCCATCATGAGGCTAGGAAACTCGTGCTGACAAGTATAAAGCCTGTGTGCTCTTTATGGCTTGCCTGTTCACTTACAATACCCAGAATGAACTGGACATTGTAGGGGCATATCTGATCATGCTGACATGCCCTCACATAGGATATAGTGCAACCTGCCTTTGGACGGAAGGGCTGCCATAGGGGTGGCTTACCTATATCGTATGCAGTGTAAGGTTGGCATGGCACACAGGGCTTTGTAATATACGTGTATGTGTATTGCGCACACCTGATGATGTTTACATTTTAGGACAATTTGAGGTGTAATGTAACACTATGCCTGTTTAGAATGCTGGTCAGGAGTGTGTGACTGCCTAACACACATAATACTACTTGTTGCTCCAAGTGTCACTGGTCACTTGTTACTTAGCCACACATGACTGTGTATTATTCATAGAGTTAGTTGAGAAGGCACGTTGGTCTTGTTACCTAGGAAGAAGGTGACTTGGTTTGTATTCCATTCGCATTGTGAGTATCTCAGGAGTTGACCAGGATATTCACCTCAGATTCTTTCTCATGGGGCATTTCTATTGAATTTAAGGGGCACATGCAGAGTGTTGGAACATGTTTGGCTACATTCACTTTGACTTTATCTTTGAACAACACTGTTATGTCACCAAACATTTTCGGGTGATTACACATTATTTTCTCCTTTGAGGCACAGGAAGCACTTGCAGTATGCAGGGGACTTTTCAATCTCAGTATTCATACTTTCTGGAGTCCTTTTTACTTGTTTATCTTAAATATTTGAGCTCAACTATACACTTGACTTGTGATATTTTCACCTCCTTTATCTTTTTTTCAAAAGTGGCCCCTGAAGAGGAGACAGAGATCCAAAATGCATTGGGCAACATATATATGTTTGGAAACCATACCTTCAATTGTGAAATAGGCCCCTTCACCTCCTTTTACTTATGTTGTTCATAATTATTACATAGCACATTGTTGCAAATGTTAACATGTATGTATGTTCAGTAGTGATATATACATATATATATATAATGGAAGAATTGTCACATTAAAAAGAATACTGTAGTGATATTGTTAAATAAATTCATTGTGATATTGTATTATTTTGTACAAAGGAATTATTGATAGATTCATGCACTCTGCGGCCAGGTAACAAGTGACCAGGGACACTTGGAGCAACACACTGCGCTGTGTGCCACGTCGACTCTTTGGTTTGTCCTGTACGTGGACACTCAGTCTGCGATAACAGCAATGCCTGGTCGGGAGAGGGGTCCCTAGCGGACCTTGTTCTGTCCCCATGCCCTATGTACCTGGGGTACCATTTACTGGGGCTTACAGTGGAACAGGAGTTGTGCCAATCATGGTACAGTTTGTGGGGAAGGAGATCTGGCACTATGAACCTGGTCGAAATTACATCAGACATCAGGCAAAAAGTGGGGGCTAACCATGTCGAAAGAGGCACGTTCCTACATTCATATCAAAATGTTTATTTTGCCATTGGTACACCCGGTAGCCCCCCTGCATACAGGGTTGCTGCACAACTTCCATGCAAGGCTTAGGCACTTACCACTTGGAAAAATGTTCCACAGCATCCCCTCCTGTAAAAAGAGGATTGGCACAATGGTGTTGTGCAGGCTTAGGCCATTATCTGCATGGCAGACTTTTCCATGGTGACCTTTCTGGCACACGTGGTCACTGCAATTGGGCAGCAAAGGCTTCTGCCTTAACCACATGGCAATCTTGTTCTATGACTATCTTCATGGTAGCCCTTTTTTGGCATACTGGGGGTCACCAACTCTGTTCATCACACGGGCAACATCTTGATAGAAGTAACAGTCTTCAAGTCAAGTAAAGTCAAGTCAAAATGTACTTTATTCGGTCAAATTGAAAACCATCAAAGTGCAGATCACATTACATATTTACTGTAAAACATTATATTCAATACAAAAAGTTAATTGCAATTCACATCCCATTTACAAGAACACCATGGGCCAACATATAAAACACATTCCTACCAAAAGCACCACTTGGTATTTAAATAAATAAGTAAAAAGTTTGTCACATACCAATGTCCATTATATAAAAAGACAATTTTGTCGAGGGTGGTTAAAATAAACAAAGCCAAGACTATAAAAGAAGTCTATTCCGACGCCTGATTGCCCCTTTATTGCAAATAGTAACGCCAAAGCAGACGACTGGGGAGCTCAGCATTTGAAAATAAACTAATGCTGGCCTCACTTGCTCAAAATTATGCCCTCTCAAAAGTGGTATGATACATTTCCTGCGTAACGTATCGTAGAAATCGCAGAAAAACATCATATGGAGGGTATTCTGCTCTGAGAAACTATCGCAAGGACATGGACCCAGCGACCCCTCTTTAGAAAAGCATTTTGGGAATGATAATAACCAGGGCACCATGATGTACCTAAATCTAATTAGGGCAAATAAATGATAAGGCTTGTTTATGTAAGTTAGATACGGTTGCATTTGCCTAGCTAAACTCAACAAAACAAAGCTCCTCACTGAGGTTTTGGCTAATTCCCCTTCCTCCCCCGTTGCCATTGATCTATTCAGGAACTGCTGCTTCAATCATCTAATGTCAATCTTGCCAAGAGCTCTGGGACTTGAAAATAAGTCATGACAGCCAAGTGAATCCATTTGGGTCTTAATGTAGCGGATCCAGGGGATATCAAGGCATTTATCTCAAGACACGCAGTCCTGAATGATCAACTGGTTCAAATTAGGTGACGGTTGCGCCCAGATTCTCAGCCAGCATAGTAATGGGGCAACTGCGATCTGATCTGAGCTAAAAACCAGCACCTAAATCCTCATGAAGGTTAAAAATTGGGGTAGAGGCGGGGCGCGACAGCAACCTACAGAAAAAATTCTTTTCAGCTGCCTGTATATCACCGGTCTCAGTGTAGCCCCATACCTCATGCCCGTAGGCCACCATTGGGAGGTACTTAGCATTATAAATCTTCATGAGGACCGGGACTGGATTAGAACCTATTCTTCTTGCAAACCCCAATATTGCTCCAGTAGCCCTGGCAAGAATATTCTTTTTATGTACACGCAGTGTCGCCCATGAACGTCTTTCATCAAAAAGGATACCTAAGTATGGGAAGGCGGGCACTTTCGTAAGTTCCAAGCCCTTACAATAAAATTTGACCTTCCTAGCCCTAGCCGTACCAATCGACATTGAATGTGATTTCTTGAGGTTGGTAATTAAATCTAGAGAGTCCATAAAATCAATAAAACAATCTAAAAGAGATTGCAACCCCCGTGACGTCCTTGCTACCAAAACCGCATTGTCTGCATATAATAATGCTGGGATCATTTTTGAGCCTGCTTTTGGAACATCCTTACAGGAAGAAATCAGGGCGTCCCCAAGTTTATTAATATAAAGTGTGAACAACAGGGTGCCAAAATGCACCCCTGATGCACCCCTCTCGTGACGGCCCATGCATCTGTTAGGCTGCTGTTGAGGTTCCGTGACGATTTGAACCCGTGTTTTCGACATCGTCATAAACCCATATTTCGGTACCAGTGAACCGTAAATGATCCATATAGTATATCCTGGTGTTTTCGCTATGCTATGAGCAAGAGCACTCTTGTTATGAACACATTTCCGATACACCGATGGCATCCATTTTAGATTACGGCATCCATCTTGTATTCTTGCCCTCACATAGTCAATGAACACACAGTGACCTCTGATCGAGTCATTTCACTTAAGGACACGTAGGCTTTTGCCGGCGATTCCCCTTGCTAGTGACACGTGCACCTTAGGACAGAAACGCTGTGGCTGCATGACTCGGCAAAAGCTGCCTCCTCTGCCTGAAGCCAGTCCTGCAATACTGGTTCTCGTGCTCGTTGGCCTGATCATGATTAAGCGGCCGAAATTGGTAGCCTTGCCCATTTACGACCCACAAACATCTCTTATCCTGTTTTTCTATCTTCTACACCTGGCTCTGCTCCTTTCCTTCTGGGCCTTTATTAGGGGGAGGTAACGAAATTTACGATGAGGCGGTCCGGCTCTTGAATGAAAAGATGACATGGGATTATGATCGAACAGTGGGAACCCCTCATTCGTAATGTTTGACATCAGAAATTTGTTGACGATTCATGTTTAACGCCAAATATTTATTGTTTAGGACACAAAGTTTAAGAAACGTACTAGTATGTGAAGAATGTTGCTCCCAGCTAAAAAACTTGTATTTAAGGAGCAACCAACTTAGTGCAAATTGAACAGGCTCCTAGAATCTGCCCGTGTGTAGTTTCTGTGACTTCTGTGTCCCTGCAGTAATAAACCTTTGGTCTTTGACGCCACCATCGAGAAGCCCGTGTTTCTGTTTATTTGTGCACCGAGACAGGTAGAACTCAGGGGTCTTCGGGTGTTGTCCCTGACACCTCTGGACCTTAATAAAAGTCCAGAACTCCAATTTGGCGCCCAATGTGGGGCGACATCATTCGGTACCGGTCCAAAATCCTGAAGAGTTCGAGAAGCTTCGTGTGAAGATTCCAGAGGGAGGCGCCCCACTTCATCGATCCCGGCATATCGCAAAAGTGGCCCGACGTTCTCTTCCACGAGGGTTCCCGTTCGGACGGCTGCAGTGGTCCGCTGCCTTGACTGTCGCCCTGTCTTGGACCCGAGGTGCAGACCTTAGTACGGCGAGACGTGAAGGGTTTCTCCTTGGTGACGTCTTCAGTGCCTCAGTTAAGTATTAAGTGGTTGCTAGTTGTTTGGTTACTTCGTAAGGGTTTGCTCCTGCTTGGATAATCCTTTTAGTTCTTTGGTTTGGTTTGGTTTCGTAAGATTATCACTGGTTGTTCTTGTTACGATAATCTTTTGGTTTGGTTTGGGTATCGATACATTAGTTCACTTTGGTAGGCCTAAGTTCTTAGTTCGAGTGCGCACCTTTGTTTGTGTTTGTTCTGTGTTCCGGTTTATAAAATGGTAAGTCGGAAAAACTGTATGTTTTCATGTTTTGGTTGCAACAGGGATTCCCGGTTGGAGGACTCATGTCCGGTTCCTCCGATTGAAACTCCTCTTTATGATCTTTACTGCAAGCACGGTGTGGGTCCTATATCTTATAATGAGGTATGGATCCGTTACACGGAAAAAGATGGTGTCCTTAGTTGGCCACTACATGGTAGTTTTGAACCTGAAATTCTCGATAATTTAGAAATAAAACTGTTTAAGAAGAAAGCCCGGCCGGCAATGTTTGATTCTTTCCGTTGTTGGCGAAAAGAATCCAAACAAAGAGAGACTAAAAAGTTGAAGAAAGAGCAAAAAGAGCAAGAGTTGACTTTAGAACAGTCTGCCAAGCAGCTGCAACTCAATGAATCTGAGAAAGCGATAGAGGTAGCCGATAGAGAGCGTAATTTAGCGATAAACAAGTGCTACCCTGTCCTGCCATCGAGTACTGCTAAGCCAGTAGAGGACCCTGAAAAGGATCCTCTGTTGTCTTACTTGTTGAGGTCACCTCCACCGTATGCACAGGGTGCTACAGCTCCACCTCTGCCTAATGTTTTGTTACCGGTTGCTGGACAGCCTGGTATGCCTGCTCCTGCTCCCCTGAATCAAGCTCCTGCACTCCCTGTGGTTAACAATATTCCTCCGGCACCCCCTCTCCCGGGGTTGCCAGCTCCTCTGCCTATGCCTGCACCGCTTATACCTGTTTTTTCACAAATTACTTTGCCTGCTACCCCTACTCTTGCTGTTTCTTCTGTCCCAACTACTACTCTACTTCAAACTTCTTCAAGCTATATGACTCCGCTTTCTGTTCGTCGGAGAATCACTGAATCTGTCTCTAATATTCTATCTCCCTTTTACAAAACTCTGATTAGGAGTCCTGCCTCTGAATCTGTCCAGAGACGTAGTCAGCTTCCTAGCGTTGAAGAACGAGGAATATTAGATTCTACAGCCCTTAGGTGGATATCGAAAGTTGGAAGGTATGATATACAAGATATATTAGATACATTTATGCAATGGAATGAACCGACACAGCGCTATGCGTTTGATGTTATGTGTTCCCTTTTGCGTGAGGAGTGGGAGGAGGACGACTCTGAACCAGTCCCGGATGAATTAATTCATGTTCAACTAAAATTTGCTGCAGGTATGATAGTCGGACAGGATGTAAAAGAAGCAATGGAACTGATTTTAGGCTTCAGGTCTGATCCCTCCCTACGTTCACCAAGAGACTTAGAGAAACGTAGCACAAAACAGGGTCGCCAATATCCTATGAGAGAAGTTCCGCCAATATGGCGCGAAGCTATTCAAGCTAATGCGGCCCAGGGTATTGCAGCCGCTCCAGCCCAATTCCAGAGAGTGTGGATACACATTCCGTGGAAACGAGCGGAAGTGTTAGCAGTAAAACAGGCCTTGCCAGATCCGCGTAAAAATCCCGCTGGATATTACAAAGAGCTGACCCAGACGGTTCAAGCTTGCGTAATGAATTTAGCAGACATTGACATGCTATTTGGCAATGTAGTACCGCAACCAATCTGGGCTAAAATTCGTAAAGAAAATCATCCAGTTGCTCTGGGTGGTGATTGGCAGGCTATAATAGCGGCAGATGGTCAACAAATTGGTGGTTCTAAACCCAAACCTCTGATTGCTAATTTGCCTGGTAGAATAATTGATTTAATGAAAACTCTGATGCCAGCATTGCGCATTAACTGGGACAAATTGTCCGCATGCAGGCAGAAGAAAGACGAAAGCGTCTCCGACTTCTTCACTAGATTTGAAGAAACTTTCGTAGATCACAGTGGTCAGGATATGAGTACGGAGGGAGGCCAAAGACTATTTGTTGATAAATTTGTGCACAATTTGTTACCAGAGCTTAGTCATAAATTAAAAGATTCTGAAAGTGCGTGGGCTGTCTCTACGACTGCGCAAATACTTGCAACTGCTCAGTACTATGAAAATAGGGATAAAGAAGAGAAAGAAAAATCAGAAAAGAAAACAAAAGATTTAAAAACTAAAGTCCTTTTGCAGCAGGCATATCCGCCCCGCACGAATCAGACAAACTCACAGCAAGGGCCATACCAGAGGACCGATTACGGTTCTCAAAGACCGCAATACCAATGGAATCAATGTGCTTACTGCAAAAAGGAGGGTCATTATAAGAATGAGTGGCCAGTGCTAGCACAAAATAATAATGCTGCAGCTCAGAGAGGTCGTGGTGGTTTTACGCAAACTTCTAGAGGTCGAGGACGAGGTGCTGTGTATCCACAAACGAATGATCGCCCTTCTAATTATTTTGATCAGCGAAACTGACAATCTGTGCAGCCAACTAGATCTCAACAGTATCACGTTGAGGACTACTGTGAAGTTAGTGAGGAATTTCAACAAAATGAGTACTAGGACAGCCATGGACAAAGAGAGGGAGTAGTATCAGTTCCAGTAGACCAGAGTGGGCCTTATGTCGCAGTAGCTACATCAGGTGTAGTCGAACCGTTTCTGTTGGATACTGGTGCAGCAAAAAGTTCTATCATACATGCGAAACTCCCTGGCGCACCTTTGTCCAGCTTAACAAATGTTTCAGTAGGTTTTTCAGGCGCCCCTGTTCACAACCCTGTTTCTGGTCCTTTGTCTATTTCTGTTGGGCCTCGTCAATTAAAAGCACCCCTGATTTTGACGACCGGTTGCAATGAAAATCTGCTTGGTTTAGACTTGCTAAAACGCCTATATGCGACTCTGTACTGTTCTCCGTCAGGAGTACAGCTTACATTGGGTAAGAGAATCATCTCCCCGATGTACTTATCAATGGATGCGCTCCCACTGGAGCTGCGTTCTCTCCCTGATACTCTTTGGGCGACTGGTCCTAACGATGTAGGTCTTTTGAAAATTCCTCCTTATATAGTAACTTTGAAAGCAAATGTAAAATTCCCACGAATCCCGCAATATAAGATCTCTAGCGAAGGCGAACGTGCACTTTTATTGATAGTGCAAGATTTGATGCAGAAACACGTAATAGAAGAAACTAGAGGAAATGTCTGTAACAGCCCTGTACTGCCAATTCTAAAACGCACTGATCCTTCAAAACCTCCAGTCTATAGATTTGTAATTGACCTTAGAGAGGTCAACAAAATTGTGATTCCACAGTTTCCTGTGGTTCCAGACCTTACTGCATTGTTAACGTTGATTCCTGCTACAGCCACATGGTTTTCAGTGATCGACTTGAAGAATGCCTTTTTCAGCATTCCGATAGCCGAAGAAAGCAGAGATATTTTCGGCTTCTCTCTAGGAGGCCGAAGCTTCAGGTTTAAACGTGCTCCACAAGGCTATTGTGAAAGCCCATCCATTTACAGTCAGGCATTAAAAAGTCAATTAGATTCTTTTGTACTTCCTCCTGGTTCTGCTTTGGTGCAATATGTTGATGATCTTCTAGTGGCTGCTGATGACAAGGAAACTTGCAAAGCAACTACAATTTCCCTACTGCATCATTTGTCTGATTTGAATCACAAGGTGTCACCTTCCAAAATGCAATATTGTTGTCAAGAAGTGACCTACCTAGGTCATCTCTTGTCAAAGGAGGGAAGAAGGTTGACCCCAGAGAGAATAAAAGCAATTACGCAGATGAATGTTCCTAACACACAGAGAGAAGTGTGTGCGTTTTTAGGTATTACCTCATACTGCAGGCAATGGATCCCAAATTTTTCTCTTTTGGCAAAACCATTGGTGGCCTTGACTGGAAAAGGCGTTCCAAGTCCGGTGCCATGGTCTGCCGAATGTCAGCAGAGTTTTTCTGAGTTACGAAATGCACTGTGTTCAGCTCCGGTGTTGGGAACACCTGACTACAATAAGCCATTTACACTCTATGTTCACGAGAGAGAAGGTTGTGCATTGAGTGTTCGGACGCAACGATTTGGTGATAAACAACGTCCTTGCGCGTATTTTTCATCAACATTAGATCCGGTAGCCAGAGAGTTGCCAAGTTGCTTGAGAGCTACAGCAGCAGCTGCAGTGTCCATTCGACAATCTGCTGGTTTGGTCATGAACAACATGCTAGTGGTCATGGTTCCACATGCCGTGGATACACTCATGAACCGAACAAAGACACAGCACCTCACCAGTGCTAGATTATCAGGCTATGAGCTGACACTGCTAGCAAGTCATATTCAGATTAAAAGATGCAATGTATTGAATCCAGCAACACTGTTGCCGACTAGCCAGGAGTTGAGTGATTCTGAACCACATGACTGTTGTTTTAGAACTGAGGAGGAGACAAAAGGACGGATTGATCTTAAGGACACTCCGTTATCAGACCCAGATGGCACGTTGTATGTCGACGGGTCTTGTTTTAAATTGGAGAATGGTGATGTAACAGCTGCCTACGCAGTAACGACTTTGAGTACGATTGTGGAGACTGCAAGAGTGAGTCAGAATTCTGCCCAAGCTGCAGAATTAATTGCATTGACTAGAGCGTGTGTTTTAGCTAAGGGAAAGAGAGTGAATGTGTTCACAGATAGTCAGTACGCGTTCGGCGTAGCACATAGTTTTGGTCGATTGTGGAAGGAAAGAGGTTTTATTACGTCCCATGGGACTAAGATCCAGCATGGTCAGCTAGTCAACGACTTGTTGGAATCTCTAACCTTACCAACGGAAGTTGCGATTGTGAAGTGCAGTGCTCATCGAGCAATCACAGATGATGTTGGTCGTGGGAATGCTTTTGCTGATGAGACAGCTAAACAGACAGCTAGGAATACGATGAGTGGAATGTATGTTGCAACGTCTGCAAGATGGGTTGCTGACTCGGGAATGTGTGAGAACACAGTGGAAAGTGTGAAAGCAATTCAGGAAGAAGCGACTGAAGAAGAAAAGGTTGCATGGAAAGAGAAAACGGGTAAATTGGACTCGAGTGGATGTTGGATAGATTCGTCGGAGCATCAGCGTTGGATGTTGCCTGATGCGTATGTGCTTGCGGTGGTAACGATGGCGCACGGAGCAGCGCACATCAGTTCTAAAGGGATTTGTAAGTTGTTGGCCCCAGTCTGGAAGAATGATGGAATTAATAAATGTGCAGAAAGAGTGGTGAGAAACTGCATGATATGCCTGATGCATAATCATGGCAATGGAACCCCCACACCCACTGGACACTTCGCTCCTCCTTCTTGCCCCTTCGAAGTGATTCAGTTGGATTTCATTCACATGGACCGATGTAACAACCTTAAATATGTCCTAGTGGTAGTCTGTGCTTTTTCAAGGTGGATCGAAGCATATCCACTAAAAGATAATACTGCCTTGTCCACTGCCAAAATTCTCCTAAAAGAATACTTCCCCAGGTATGGTATGCCACGGATTGTATGGTCGGACAATGGGAGTGAATTCGTAGGGAAAGTTATGCAGAGTGTGTGCGCAGGTTTAGGGATCAAGCAAAAATTTCACAGTGCGAACCACCCCCAGTCAGCAGGTTTAGTTGAAGGGTACAATGGTACCCTCAAACTGAAACTCGCCAAGATACAAGCCTCCACGGGTTTGTCCTGGCCGGACGCACTACCTTTGGCCCTGTTATCCACAAGAGCGACTGTACATTCCCGAGTAGGGCTTAGCCCTTACGAGATTGTGTTCGGTCGCCCTGCTAATGTTTGGGGTGTACCAAGACCTAGGGAGTTTAAACAACTAGAATACCCAATGTTGATTGATTACCTTTTTGACTTGACTGCTAAATTGAGTCTCATTCACCAACAGGTTTTCGATGCATTGCCAAAGCCTCCGGAAAGTCCAGCTGAAACCCGGTGATTTCATTGTTATCAGGAATTTTGGACGAACCAGGAACCTCCAACCTAAGTTTGTGGGCCCTTTCCAAGTGCTGTTGGCAACAAGGACTGCTGTACGTGTGGCTGGACGGAAAAACTGGGTTCACGCTACCCACACTAAGCGTGTACCCCTTCCACTCCCTTATGACAATTGGGTTAGACAAGGAATTGGTGCCTCTGATACAGAACCTGTTCCTAGATACGTTCCTTTCAGTGATGCAAAACTGATAGCTGATTCACCGAACTCTGACTCTCCTTCTGAAGCTGCTTCTTTGATCACTGACCAGAACACTGCATCAAACGAACATTCGTCCTCTGCGAACTCGAACATTGTTACTCCTGCTGAAAATAGACTATTCCCGGATCAAACAACGCCAGGAAAACTGAGATACAACCTCCGTTCTCATTCTAAGGACGAATAAAGCAGGAAACTGCCTATTTTTATATTTGATCTGATACATTGCTTCCAGCCAGGAAGCTTGCTGAATATTTTGTATTTCCCTGTGTATTTCTGTTGTTCTTATTACCTTGCCGTCTGGGTCGCCGTAGGGTTGTGGCTCTGTGCCTAGTTGAATCTGCGTGGGCCAGACACAAGGTCGGTCTTTCTGTTAGTTCTGGGAACTCCCAAGGCTGATAGAGGCATTTTCAACTACGTACATATCATCAGTGGTCGCGAGCGGTTGTAGAAGATGGAGCTTCCTGGGCTGCACCGAGAGAATGTAATTTATGTTCGCAGAAATAGATTATACAAAATTCTACATAAGAAATGTTTTCTGGTGCAATGTGCAATTACATTTTTGATTATTTTAATAACGTTGGTGGGTGGAATTGCCTTTGGTATCCATTTAATTTTTGCACCGATAACAACTACAGTACCTCCCCTTGATCTTGTTTCTCCTACTGTTGCTTCTTTTCATTCCTTTCATCCGTTCCCTGAACATGAGCAAGCTCGACGCTCAGAATTCATAAATAACACTTTTGTACAGCTCTTGCATCAACATCAACTGGTAGTTAACACAACAGACTGCTGGGTATGTGGTTTGATACCACACACTATGGATAAAGGCATTCCCTACCTGGTCTTGCCTTTTAGCTATAATGGATCATGTCGGGCCTTCCAAACTGTATTTGTCTATGCTCTCGAGACCTATCCCCCGCGTCCTCCACGTTCCACTAAGTATAACTCCGCTAATAAAGCCTTCATAAAGGGAATAACTGACATGATTAAAGACGTCAATAACTCCCCGAGTATCCCTAGAGATGAGCTACGAGTTTATCTGAGTTGGAATTCTACGGAGTATAGCATTAGTTTGGGTGAAAACAAGCGTAAGAGCTCCACTCCAGTTTGGGTCGTACCTCACCGAGGTCAATTCTGCTTGCAAGGTAACGGGAGAAATCCAAGATCTCGGCTAGGGAAGAGTGACTGTGTTGAAACTTACGTGTATCCGTCAAACTCTTCCCCTGCCTTCCTAACTGCTAAGGGTACCTACTTCCTCTGTCGAGATAGGGCATATACATGGTTGCCTGCTGACTTTTCAGGTTCATGCTATATTGCTCGACTGTTGCCTCCGACATACACAGCTGCCCCAAATTACCACAAGACCAGAGTAGTAAGAGGTGTTTTCAGCAAAGAAGACACCGCTGGTCAGGAAGCCGGAGACTTCTTCAAAGGTTTCCTTCCATTCTGGGGGCCTATGGCCAATAGTAGAAATCTACGTCAGCTAACACGGGTAGTTGAGTCTACTATTACAGAAACTGCTGGTGCCCTTAGTAATATAACAGCTGAGCTCCAGGCGGATCGTCTCATGACGTTACAGAACCGTATGGTTCTTGATGTAATACTTGCAGATCGAGGTGGGGTATGCAGAATGATCCAATCGAGCTGCTGTGTTTATATCCCCAATAATGCTCCGACCGTATACGAAGCAATCTCTAAGCTACACAAGATTTCCGACTCTATTCATGTAGATAAGGGAAATTGGTCGTTAATGGAATGGCTTGGGACTCTACTATCAGCGTGGGGATGGAAGGTTCTGATGGTCGTTGGTATTATCTTGGTATTCCTATTCTCGTGTTGCCTTATTATCCAATGTGGTCCTGCTTTGTGTAGCCTCTGTGCTGCAACCTGTTTTAGAAAACCGCCTGTGTTTGGAGACAAGGTGCGAGAAAGGATAATGCTGCAACAACATATCACTGACCTAATGAACATAGAGATAGACTCTGACATAGACTGAGTAATTGCCTATGTAAGGGCAAAAGGAGGGTCTGAGGTTCCGTGACGATTCGAACCCGTGTTTTCGACATCGTCGTAAACCCATAATTTCGGTACCAGTGAACCGTAAATGATCCATATAGTATATCCTGGTGTTTTCGCTATGCTATGAGCAAGAGCACTCTTGTTATGAACACATTTCCGATACACCGATGGCATCCATTTTAGATTACGGCATCCATCTTGTATTCTTGCCCTCACATAGTCAATGAACACACAGTGACCTCTGATCGATTCATTTCACTTTAAGGACACGTAGGCTTTTGCCGGCGATTCCCCTTGCTAGTGACACGTGCACCTTAGGACAGAAACGCTGTGGCTGCATGACTCGGCAAAAGCTGCCTCCTCTGCCTGAAGCCAGTCCTGCAATACTGGTTCTCGTGCTCGTTGGCCTGATCATGATTAAGCGGCCGAAGTTGGTAGCCTTGCCCATTTACGACCCGCAAACATCTCTTATCCTGTTTTTCTATCTTCTACACCTGGCTCTGCTCCTTTCCTTCTGGGCCTTTATTAGGGGGAGGTAACGAAATTTACGATGAGGCGGTCCGGCTCTTGAATGAAAAGATGACATGGGATTATGATCGAACAGTGGGAACCCCTCATTCGTAATGTTTGACATCAGAAATTTGTTGACGATTCCTGTTTAACGCCAAATATTTATTGTTTAGGACACAAAGTTTAAGAAACGTACTAGTATGTGAAGAATGTTGCCCCCAGCTAAAAAACTTGTATTTAAGGAGCAACCAACTTAGTGCAAATTGAACAGGCTCCTAGAATCTGCCCGTGTGTAGTTTCTGTGACTTCTGTGTCCCTGCAGTAATAAACCTTTGGTCTTTGACGCCACCATCGAGAAGCCCGTGTTTCTGTTTATTTGTGCACCGAGACAGGTAGAACTCAGGGGTCTTCGGGTGTTGTCCCTGACACCTCTGGACCTTAATAAAAGTCCAGAACTCCACTGTCCTCGTTATAACGGACCGCAGCTGTGGTATTTTCATGAATGGCCGCCAAAAAGGAGATCAAAGCCGGCTCCAGCCCGATGCTATCAAGGGAAGCCCAAAGTTGTTGCCTGTTTATAGATCGAAAGCAGTCGATAAATCCATAAATGCCAAATGGATATCCCCACGCGTCACGACTGTGTACTTCCCTATTACTTGGTGGAGGTTGAGACATTGTCCCATCGTTTCCTTTCCCTGCCTAAATTCATAGTGAAGGTCAGAGATGACAGGCCGGATCCTCTCTTGAACCCTTTTTAAAAATTGGGATAATTACTGCCTTAGCCCAGGACGAGGGGAAGCCAACCAGTGTAGCAGCGTTAAAAACAAAAGTTAAAATCTTAGCCCATACAATAGGATCCGCCCTGTAAAGATCAGCCGGAACACCATCTGGGCCTAGTGCCTTGCCCCTTAAAGTTGACATATTTGCTTCCATGACTTCCCCTTCTGAAAACAGAACATTTTGGGCATGGGTGGTTACCCCTTGACAACTAGACATCCCCTAGCTCACATCAGAGTATATACCCCCAAAATGTTCGACCCACCTTTCCGGAGGGATAAGGCAGTCTGTAACAGAATTAGTTGAATCATCAAACGTCGGATTATTAACCACTTTTTAGAATCTGGTGCTACTAGACAACACGCTCACTTGGCTGAGTTCATCCCATGCCATTTCTCTTAACTGCATCTTTCTAGATTTAACTGCAGTTTTATAGGCCCTCCTAAGTTGTTTAACCCTATTAACGTCCCTTGGGGTCTTCTTCAACTCCCCCATGAGAGCCGTGTGTGCAGTGGCACACACTTGGTCAAACCATTTTTTATATTTCTTAGGCCTCGTTTTACAGTGGAACGTCAAATTGGCCGCTACCTGTCTAGTAATGCGGTCGAAAGCACCTAAAATTATTGATGGATCCGAAACCTCATCCAAACATACTCCAAAATCCTCCTCGCAACTCTTGTATAGGTTATCAAGAAAACGTCCGGAGTAGTTACCTCCCATCTTAACCTCCGTGCTTGATCTTTTGGAGCGATATTGGAATTGGATATGAGTGCCAGGGTTATAACTTTCTCCATGGCCAAGATGTTAATGGCCAAGGTCAATGGGTTATGATCGCTCAGGCAGCTATCAGTTACACAAAGGGTACCTAATAAGCCCGTCAGTGGGGCGGAGACAAAAATAAAATCAATGATACTTTGATGGCCTTGACCAGTATATGTAGGAATAGGAAGCAAAGTATCAACCTGTACAGGGCAGAACAGATTATACACAGATAAAAAACTCTCTAGAGAGGCCCCAGACTTCGTATGTTCAAAATGAGTTAGCCCCTGTGGGCCATACTCCTCCTCCAGGCTTAACAAACAGTTGGTACGACAAACATGAATATTAAAATCACCAAGAATTAATAAATGGTAGAGGACGTCGTCCTTGGCCTCATAATCATCCAGAAAGGTAGCAAGAGATCTTAAATGCTCCAAATCCTCAGTTCTTGTGTAGGAGTTATACAAATTAACCACTAAAAGGCTTGGTAGGTTTTCACCTGTTAATTCGACCGCTAAAATATTTTGGTGTGCTTGTATCTATTGGCTTTGCTTTATACAATAATTTAAGACTAATCAATAAAAAAACAGAAGCCCCCCTCTCGATCTCCCCATGGTTGAAGGTACCGCATCTTTGCTAAAGGTGGAATACCCATCAAAAAAATAGGGATCATTCCGATTCCAGGTTTCCTGCAAAGCAATAATATGATGGATTGCAAGGGAAGATTCCCAGTTGGTGTCTCCTCTTTTGAACCGTAAACCAGCTAGCTATATTCCATATATGGGGAGCAGGGTTTCAGTATCTAACACTACACCCTTACTTGATATTTCCTCCTTATCTACATAATTTACTAACAGTCAACCTTGGTCGTCTAAGTTGGATAAAGCCTCAAGTCTATTTGAGACTGCAATAAGAGGGATAAACTCCCCTTGAGATCGCAAAGGGGGCCTATAAAAATACCCCAGAGGGAGTGCCACAATAGAAGTAGCAGAGGGGAAATGGTTATCATGAGCTTTAGGAATCATTTGGGCAACTGCAGGGCTTTTGAAATGAACTATAATACAATCCCCCCTATATTCTTCTGTGATTGGCCCACCCAAGCGACTTTGCGCACCATCAAGATGTTACTGCTAAAAGAAAAACGAAAACCTTTGTGTCTTGTTAACCAATCACCGGTTTTATTTCTTAGCTGGGTCCAAGATTCGGGCTGGTCCGATCTCAGCGGGGGGGGACACCAGCCAAGAGTACAACAAGGGGACAGTCCACTGGAGGTAAGTCTATATTATCTCGTGCAGGATTAAGCAATGCGTTATTTGATGTACTATGTCTGCCGACAGGACACACCGGAGTGGCGATCAAGGTCTGAGGTGGCTCTCTTGGCATTTGCAAATTCTGAGCACCTGCACGAGGCAGAGTAGACTGCTGACCCGTGCCCTGCGGTGTGACACTAGGTAATAGGAGCTGCCCCCCAAAAGTCGAACTAGTAACCTGGGCTAGTGGAGATACAGTGGACGTTGTTCCATTAGGCCTGACAGCTTCACCCTGGGTCAAAACCTTATTTTGGATCCTGCTCAAGCCATTGTTCCTCAAGCCCGTTATGGGTGCATAGCCCTCCCCAGCATCATTCAATACATCCATGTTTACCATTGATTCAATACCTTTTACCAAGAGGGCAACTTTTCCTTCAATTTCCCCTAGCTTGGACCAAAAGGGTGCAATGATGGTTGAGATTAGTGTCTCCAATAAGCCGGGTTGTCCCCTATATCCGCCAGCTCAATCATATTGGAGTTAAGCGAAGGGGGCACACTCAAATCGGATCTTGGGGACAACTTCCCTTTCTGATTCTTGATTTTCCCTCTATCCTTATGCCGCAGGAGGCACTCAGTGTTCTTAAGCGCCTCCTGGCGCTTTCCTATGATGTCGTAGCTAGACACCCGTAGGGGCTGCAGGGAAACATATTCCTACTCCTGCGCTGCCTGTTTCCCAGCCCGCAAAGCGGGCGTTGGCGCTACGGTGGTCGGAGCGGCGGCGTGGGCCCCCAGCAACAATGGCAGCGAAGTCAGCAAAGGAGAACAAAGGCCAGGTGAGAAAGTGGTGACTCCCGTGCTGCAGGAGGCACTCGGTGTTCTAAAGCGCCTCCTGGCTCTTTCCTATAATGTCGTAGCTAGACGCCGGTAGGGGCCGCCGGGAAAAGTAGTCCCACTCCTGCGCCGCCCGTTTCCCAGCCCGCGAAGAGGGCGTTGGCGCTACGGTGGTCGGAGTGGCATTGTGGGCCCCCAGCAACAATGGCAGCGAAGTCAGCAAAGGGGAACAAAGGCCAGGTGAGAAAGTGTTGAAGTACCAGTCATATCCTCACACCAGGGACCAGGAGTCCACTCAACAGGGTTCCCGACAGATCCTTGCTCCCTCCAGCACTCTTTTTTTCTCACATGTCACACTGGTCTTGGGAAGCAGGCAGGCAGTGATGGTCTAGGCTCCAGAGCAGCAGAATGTTGGTCTTTGGCCCCCAGTCACAGGCAGAAGTCTTGCAGAGCTTCCCCTCCTCACACATCCTGCCTGGCTGCTTGACAGATTAAAATGTTTGGGGTCTCACACTCCCCTTCTTATAGTCTATTCCCAAATGCGACATAAGGTCTGGGATTTTTAAGTTTTATTTTGGGTTTCTGCTTCTTTTGAAGTACACACATATTGACCATGTGCATGCTGCACAATACTACATCCTTTATTGACTTTACTCCTCACAGGTACACATACACCCGGTACATGCACTCACCATGTACTCACTGCATGAAACTACATCTTTCATGTATTGTACTCCTCATAGGTACACATGCAGCCAGTATAGGCACTCACCATGCAGGTCTTGCACAGCCCTGACCGATCCCTGTATTGTACTCCCCAGGCACACAGGCATCCAGTGCAGAGTCATCCCTCTTGTGCTGTGCAGCACATCACATCTTACTAATGCAGGCCAAGGGGCGAGTTAAGCACACAGCTGTAGAACTTTAAAAAGTGAATGAGCTTGTAGGCCTCACTCCTGTGACACAAGTTAAAAAGGACTTGTTCACTCCTAATGTTCACTACACAGCATGCTGCCAACACTATGCTCATGCTGCCTAACTCCTGGTGAAAGTGGTTGCCTTCCACCACTTATGAAAGTAGAGAGTTAAGTACCCATCCTGGTCCAACAATACCACAATCCATGAGACGGGCCTATTTCAAAGTTCAAATGCATGATCAGTGTTTACTTATGATAACAAAAGTCACCATTAAGTATCCAGGCAGCAGTTCAGTTGGGCACTCAGGGCAGGGGTACACACCCATTACCATTAAGAGGACTTATTTGTCCAAACCGTGTGATTCCCTATTCATTCTGGACATTCTGGACATGAAGTGAAAAAACACCATATGGAGACTTACTAAGAGAAAAGAGACTCTGCTCTGCAACCCAGAAGTTGATTCCAAAAAGTTAGTAAAAATAATTGAGCAAAAGTTTATACAAAGAAGATACCAACCTGATATAATTTTGAATGTTAGTAATAACACAATTTCTGTAATAATGGCATTTTGACATTCTTACAGGGCCAGATTCAATTTGTGTTTTTTCCCAATCTTATCTGTAAACTCCAAATTACTTGACCTACTACTAAAGTTGTTTGTTTTCACTGTCTATATGATTTATATGGGCAAAACAGGGACATTTACATTGTTTTCTCATCAAGCTGTTCCCTTAAATTTCCACACTTTCACTCTCCAATGACAACTGTTTTTTTCCTCTGTCTGACCTAATGCCTTCCAGCATACCTACGCTGATGTCCATGCCATCACTGTCTTTGAAACCTCCATCCTTCACATCTGCTAACAAGTGAATTAAAAAAGTTCCTCCTTCTCCTGTGAATGCCCAATTTCCTATTTTACTGGAACTCTTGCTTGAGGAAATTGGGGTCCTTCGACCATTTGTTAAGGAAACTAATACTCGCCTTCAACACTTGGATGACAGGTGGTCTAACCTTGTAGCCAGAGCTTCCTCATGGAACAAAGAATCTGCAGTGTACAGGATCAAACAAATACAATTTTGACCTTGGAGAGCGAAGTGGCTCAGTCATATTTGCAGATGGAGGATGAGGAGAATTGGAACAGGTGGAATAATCTTTGCATTTATGGGCTGCCTGAAGGTATGGAATGCAAAGACCCTCTTTCTTTTTATTCATTTCCTTGCCACAATAAGTAGATCTGCCGGGTTCCCCAATCCACAAAATTCAGAAAGCACATAGATGATGCAATTGTCCTAAATCGAATGACTCCTTAATCAAACCTAGAGGTGTTATCATTTTATTTCTGGATTTTACTGATCTATTGCAGAAAATCTAAAAATATATATATATATATTTTTACTTGGCATGAAAATATTCTCTTTCTTGTTCATGTATTCCTCCACTTTTGACTTACAGGTGTTTGTTGTTTTTTGTCTTTGTGTCTTCAAATATATAATATTGGGGTCTGTCGTTGATACGTTATTCTCCCTTGATAGGCCTTTTTCCCCTCTGCTTCCACCTACTCCACATATTTGTCCATTATCAATAGGTACACTGTCTCAGTCATCATTCCTTGCTCAGATCCTTTACCTCCTTTTCTCTTCCTTCTTTTTTACTTGTTTATTGTCAAAGGTTTTTTTAACCCTGTAAAAAAGCTAAGAATTTTAGCTCATCTTGCCAAATACAATACTGATTTACTTTTACTACAAGAAACTCATCTCATGGAACTAGAAGCCTTAAAACTTAGGCAGAGTTGGGTGGGTTCAGTTTTAGTATCTTCAACTTCTAATATTAAAAATAGTTTAATGATTTTATGTCACAAAAAATCAAAATGTTCAATTGTGTCTGAAGCAATTGATACACAAGGCAGATGGATTATATTAAGCTTCTTATTGATAGCATCTTGTTAACAGTTTTTAATTTTTATGGCCTTACACACGCTGATCACAGTTTTTGGTTTAAAAAAATATCTACAATATGAAGATGACTATTTTAGTTTAACAGCAGACTGTAATAAGAATATGGACCCATTTAAGATTGACTTAATGGTCTTCATTTCAGCTATTTCACTTGATATTTGTTCATTTTCTAATCTTTGCTTCCCCTTTCCCCTCCCCACTATATAAATTGAAAATGGTAAACTTTTACTATCTAGTTATTCAGGTTTTGTTTTCCAAAAGTCTGTTTTGTTGTAGTATGTTCCCTAATGCATTCTGAAATGATGTTCTACTTCCTTCTCTGGGAAAGAATGTATATGTATTTTTACAGTTTTTTAAAATCAACAAATCGTTTCAAAGGTACGCATTAAAGGATGAAGCTTGATCAACTTTTCTGTTATATCATCTGATCCATGGTAGAGTTCACCTTTAATTAATATTTTTGCAGTTCAGCTTATTTTCATCACTTTCCACCCACAAATAACCAAGTTCATCCCCTCACTTTTAATATAGGCCACATTTCTCCCTATGGGCCATACACTCCATAACCTCCTTCGTCCTGTAAGTGTGTGTAAAACATATACTGCTGCTGATTACACTGTACCTGTTGTGAATATGAGTACATTTGTTTTGGGAAAATTACATGACTGCAATATTGCTGTCATTGTTCTCTGTGTTACTAAAGATACCTCCTGTTCTTCCAGTGTTGCATGACACCTAAATCTGCACTGCTGCTTCTTGTGAAGTCCCTATTCTGTATGTGTGACTGACGCATGCTCTGCTACTGTGGATGCTTAACCTGCCATGCGCTGTTTCTCCAGACCCCAGACTCCACACTGCTATTTCCCACTGAAGAACCTGTGCTTTCCCTCCCAACCCTGCATTGTGCACTCCTCATACTTTTTCATGAGCCACTCCTCCCCATCATGGAACTTGCTCTGCTTCTTGTTCCAGACTCTGCACTTCTTCCGGTCCCCAGAATCTGTGCTTCATCCATCCCCTGGACGCCTCACTGCTCTAACCCTTAGACATGCTTGTGCTTCTGGCATGCCCCTTTTTCCCCAGTAAATCTCTACTGCTATTCCTATAGCTTAAACTTCTCTTTGCATTGCCCTCTGCCTCCTACGAACCCTTTACATGTTCCCCCTGTTCTATCTTCATGTCCAATTTGGGCAATCTTCTGTTCCCCACTTGGTCCCTCTGCCTCTCCCAATGTGCTCTCACCTGCTCTCTCTTACACCATGAGCTGCCCCCTCCAGATAGTGTGATGCAATCTGAACTGTCCCCTATCACTCTGGCCATTTGCTTCCCCATATTCCTTTGGACCCTCCACTACTTCCCCAACACTTTGGACCTTGCGCCATAGGTAGATGCTGATCCCCATATTTGTTACATACACTACAATTTGACGTACGGCTCTGCACTGCCCACCTGCCTCCCACCCCCAACTTGAAACCTGCACAGATTCCCCATTAAGCAGGGTGCAGCTCTCCTGGACCTTGTACTGTTCCCTTCAACATAATCCTGCACTGGCCTATAGTTCCGTAGATCCTGAACTTGACTCAGCTCTTCTATGGCTTCCCATCACCGGGATTGTGGGACTACTTTCTACCAATTTCATATTAAAGTCAATTGATTTGTTTTTGTTTGGTAAAATTATATTTTTTAAGCTACATTTTCATACAATACAGGTATAAAACACCCGTTCTCAATGCAAGCTTCAATACCTGGGAGAAATAGACACACAATACTGATACCTATGTGATAATTGTTGTGTATTATTCAAGATTAGAAACAACTTTTAAATATTCAAACACCAAAATGCATGGCCTTGCTGATGCTTATTTTATTCTTTTTAACCTGGTCATGTCAAGAGAAGTTATGTCACATGTTAATTTTCCTATTTAACCCTCTCTGATCGTATACACTTACTAAATACAAACATTGAACAAACGCGCATTGATTTTGCGAGTGAAAACCGTATTTTCCCGAAAAGCGATCAGAATGGACAATTTCCCTGCAGCAGTAAAACACATTCTTATTACCTTCTAGAGCTGTCAGTTGTTAACTTTCATCTTTCTGTGCTGGTCACAGCAAATCAGAAATGAAAAAGATGTTCCTTGTTTTCCATTGAAATGTTGCACTGCATCCAGTTTCCATGCTCTGTCAGTGATGTTGTTCTTTCAAAGCAGATTTTCACTGAAGCATTTTCAGACATGCTTGTTATTGTTGGATCAGATTGTTACACCAGCAGGCCAATGCAGAAATGTTATGAGTATTCACATAATAGTGTTAAGTTTCAGGCGAGGCCCATTGGAACCCATGCTTTCTAATTCTAAGGAGGCATTTTGAAATGGAAGGGGGCACAATGGGTACCTCTGAACCTCATTTTGCTGGAAATAACTTGCTATTTTGAGCTGTGCTCTAGTTTCCCCCCTTCAGAAATTAAGTTAATCTGTTTGATATTTAGCAGTATTCATTTTGGAAAATAAAGTTTTCCTAACAGCTCCTGAGTGCCATGGTTGATAAGTCCTGAGGCTGTCATGTCTTCATATCACCTGATGCTGCTTTCTTCCACCAACCTACACTTCCTGTCTTAATATCTCATTCCTAAAGGTTCTTAGTCCTTTGTCACTGTTTTCACATTTTTCTCTTCGTCCTTCCCTTCCCCACTTGTGCCTTTTTCTCTCTTGGTTTCGGTCAAACTGAAAATGAAGCAAAACAAGTCCTGGCCCCCCAGCAGCTACTATCACAGATTAAGTACAGGTTTGTATTGTTGCTTCAGAATAAAATGCATGACACTAAGGTTGCAGAGAATCCCAAAATATGCCATATCAGCCATATTCTTGTGGTTTGTATCTCTGTTATTTGAAGGTATTCAGACCGAGAAACATTTCGAAATGAGCATCAAAAATCATGATTGCTTTATCTTCTGGATTTTTATATCACTTGTGCTTCGGATCCGATTTTGTAGGAATGACCCTTTAGTAATCATTGAGAACACCTTCTCACTGTTTTTGACTGATGCACCTTTGGCTGCTATATGTGAATTTCACCGTGCACTTTACTTACCTTCACGAGCGCCGTTTGTGCTATTGTGGGACGTTTCAAAGCTTTAGGAAGAGGCTGTAGTTTTGGCTAAAGGCCTGCCCTGCTCCCATCCTGATTGGCTATTTTCGCTCCTGCACCCCCACTTTCGCTTCGTTAGTGGCCATATAATCCCATGGCCTGTCACTGAGGGGCAGTAACACAACAGCACTCAAAAAAGGCAAAACACTGCTCTGATTAGCAGCCTGCTCAAATGGACGACGAGCAGAGGCAAGGAACACTGTAATTTTCCATTCCTTTAGCGTGGAACAGTAACCATTCACTATAGATTTTTTTTCAAAACATTTATCTTAGAACATGTATTTTTTTTATAATTATTTATTGTATTATTGGAATTGATCTACCTTGTTATGTCTAATGTGCATGCAATATATTATCAAGTACTATCTTATCATAACAAAGTTCCATCACCAAGTAATCCAATACAATTAAGTTCACTAAAGTAAAACATCTGTGTTGATTGTTTGACTCCATGTGCTACTGTTCATCCTAACAATAATGATTCCCCTGTGTCTACTCCATGTACAGAGGCAGCCGCCTTAATTCATAATCTATATATTATTGAACATATACTGCAGTCTAGTTCACCAACATATCAGCTGACTATAGAAGACACCTTGGTGGTATCTCTGGGCCTTACCTCAGAACATTGCTTCTAAATAATATCCCCTACCTGGTATTTCTAGTTCCTAGTTCCCACATATTGTATTATTCAAACATCTTGGTAGACAATTTAATCCTCTCTGATTCCATGTATGCTACCCCAGATGTAATGTCCCCATTTGAACTCAACTCCAGTATTTACAGGTAATGAAAGCTAATTGATCTGCCAATATCAACCTTGGTGTTATGAATGCAAACACAATTGAGATCAGTGATGAAGCATCATGCAAGATAAATGAAAATCCAAGATCACTCGCTCAGTACTTTAACAGCTCTACTGGAGGAGATAACCTCAAAGAATAAGATGCCCACAGATGTTCTTCTAACCCAATTGTGTTGGTCTGAGAGGAATCACACAAAGGGAGTGTTCCATTATTGATTCTGCAGCAGAACCTAGGCCCAGGGCGGGCCAATTGTCAGAGCCAATTATTATCTAATTTAAATGTGGTATCTGACTTCATTTTAATAAAAAAAGAATTGTTTGATACTTTAAAGTTTGCATCAACTACAATAATTATCAAATACCTTTTAGAGTCCACAAACTAATGTGAAACAACCTGGATGTTATGTACAAAGCAAGCAAACAACTGAATAATGAAATCTGAAGTTATCCTGAGCTAGGCCCGGGCCTTCTCCTGCCCCAATCTATGCAGTCCCGGCCTGTTAAGGCAGTCTCTCTGAACACCGACGAGTCAGTGGCTGGGCTCACTCTGCACCCCCCGGCCCATGGGGCACCCCCGGGGCCAGCACCTCCTTGTTAGTGCCGCTCGAGAAAGTCACCCTCAGGGCTCTTGCTGGACCCTCACAGTGTCTCCGGCCACAGTCTGCCTTAGCCGGTGCCAGTCACCTCTCAGGGGGCCACCTCCCCACTCTAAACAGCCCCCTACTCCTCACCTCTCAAGCTCTGCAGGGCCCGGCAGTGTGCTGGTGGCCCCTCGGAGCAGATGGTGCACTTCCTGGCTGCGTCTGGAGGCTCCCGGCCCAGTCGTCTGTTGTGGGTCCCCCGACCCAACCTCAATTTTCCACGCCGCTGCCCACGCACCTCTCACGGGCCACGGGGCTGACAGCGCTCTCCTGCCTCAGTGTCCGCAGTCCCTCTTGTGCGCTGCCACGTCTTGGCGCTGCAGGGTCAACCTGTGTGCCCGCCGTCCCTCTGGGCTGATGTTGCACTCCTTGCCCGGGACCAAAGGCACTCGATCCTGCCGCTAGTCGGAGGCCTCCCGACCCCGACCTCAATTTTTGCACCGCTGCCCACCACCTCTCATGGGCCGTGAGGCTGACAGCGCTCTCCTGCTTCGGCGTCCGCAATCCCTCTTGTGAGCTGCCACGTCTTTGCACTGCAGGGTCCACTGGTGTGCCCACCGCCCCTCAGGGCTAATGTTTCTTTCCTTGCCCGGGACCAAAGGTGCTCGATCCACCCGCCAGTCGGAGGCCTCCCGACCCCCACCTCGATTTTCGCGCCACCTCTCCTGGGCCGCGGGGCTGGCAGTGCTCTCTCACTTCGGCTCACGGAGCTTCTCGGGCACCAAACGGGGGACGCGGGAGCCGACAGCACCCCCCCAGAGACCCGCTTGGTCTCCACAGTCTTTGGGTCTTCACAGCCTCACCACTCACAGCCCCTTCGACTGGGTCAGTCGTTGGGTGCCATTTCGCGGGCGGCTGAGGCTTCATGCACCCTGCTTCTTCTCTGTGTTCCGTGCGGTCAGCGGCCATCTTGGCAGGCCCGCTGTATCCACCAGCTCTCCCGCACCGGCACAGCTTTATGGGGGGAAAACGTGTGTTTATCGGTCCTAAGGAGGAGTTGGACCCGGGGAGCACATGGAACCTGCGACTGTCTACGCCGCGATCTTGGCCACTTGTATAGTTTTAAACTTTTAATAATGTACCACTTTTGAGTGTCCTGTATGCAGTGGATTTCTTGGGGAAATCAATAAGGTAAATTTTTGGGAGGATATCAAAAACAGACTGTTTCCTATCCTACATGTGAATGTACATAGTAGGCAATTTAACTGTCTTATAATCTATTCTGAGTTAGAAGAATCCAATCCATCTGACTCTAGATGCATATAATCTGCCTCCATCCTTGACTGTACAACCTCAAGGTGAACTTGCAATACATAAGCAATCTTATATACGATAGAATCCACAAGTAGAAGTATATTTGACTACATGGTTAACATCACTTAGTACTGGTGAGGGACAAATATTTGGTAATTTCGGCTATTTTGCTACATTGATAGAGGCTTTACTTTGTAAAATAAGTCACCTATGGATCCAGTTGAGATATCTTTTGTAATAGATTAAATGGAAACATGAATCTCATTGAGTTAACCCAAAATGAGGAAAATTGTTTGAGAGAAAACACTGAAGCAAGATGCTGCGACCTGATCCAACAATATTACTAATAGGATACTTAAGTTAGTTTTGGACAATTTGCAAATTCACTGGGAAAGATAGTAGAACAATCTAATATTGTAAGTGACAGTAAATCGAATCTCTTTTATTTATAGTCAATATTCTCTATCTATTTTGATTTTTTTAAACTGTTGTGTTGGTTTAAATGAACAATTAATACTGGAAAGACTTCTAATGTGAATTTTGCCGTTCATTTAAAGCAAGTTACTAGTGCTATTAATCGGGCAATGGGTGCTATCCACCAGCCTCATATTAAAATAATCTGCTGGAATATTTCAGGCATAACTATAAAATGATCTGATCCATATTGGCCATCCTATAATCAACAATATTAAATAGTTATGTTATAAGAAACCTGGGCTAATGATATCTTAAGGGAAGGTTATTCATACTATACTGTGTCTTGTCTCTCCCCCTCAGGCAGAGCAAGCCATTGTCTTTCAATAGTCTATAGGGTCTCTCTCGAATTTAGGGTTAATCCAATACTTCTTTCCAATTTAGGTATTCAAAAGCTTTTGGTTATTTGCTCCAAACATTTTTATTTTTTTCTTAATGATTTCTATAATGGTATATGTTATTTCAGGGGCAGATGTAATGCTAAAATAGGCCCAGTCCACCTTTTCAACTTCCTTTCAGACAGAGATTAGTCACCATGAGGGGGGCTCATCATATAGACAAATGTTGGATTTTGATTTGTATGATATAGTTGAAATGCTTGGAGAGACAATTAGTCAATGTGTGACTTTTATTGGATGGGGCAGTGGGACAAATATATTTTTGTATATTGTAATTTTATTTTATTATATATTTTTGGCTCATGGCACCTGCACATTTTTGTCCAGTCTTAGGGAACTAAGGAAACCGGATATAGTGATCATAGCTCCAATGAAGTGGCCCTTGGTATACCAGGAGTTGTCACGGGACTCCCACGAAGAGTAGTAGAAGTGAAGGATAAGGGTTTGAGGCTCAGGGGGAAGACCACAAACATTTCTACACATTTTATCAATATGATCAAAACTAATCTATCCCAGGTAAATGTGTGTTTGCTTGATGACAACAGTTCTGCTGCATCGGTTATTGATGCCTTTGCCAGTATGTGTAACTATATCAGGAATTCTCACCTGACAACTGTCAGGGTAGCCAAAAGATGTCAGCAGAGGCACTAAACATGAATCATCGAAATCTAAATTATATTGTTATATTTAGGATTGAGTATACTCTTGCCCTAAAAGAGAGGAAATTAGCCATAAGGGAAGAGTCCAGGGACATTTTAGTGGCAGCTTGCACCCTTAAAGGCCCAGCACTTTCTTGAGGATAGGTATTTCAGATAGGTCCAGTGGCGGTATTTGGCCGACCTAGGCATGAATTTGAAAAGCTGACTAGTGGATGGGACACTATGAGTCCATTTACCATTGAGGGCCCTGAAATGAGCCGCAATCAGATGGCATCCTTCACATCAGTCTTCTTGCTATTAGGCTTGAGTTACAGGAGGTGATTACTGCCATCTCCCATAGTTCCTCTCGTAGGGCCCTGGGACCGGACGGGGTCCTTATGGTCCTCCATAAAATAACCCAAAGTTTGGGCCCCTGTTATTACTAACACCCTAAACTCAACATGAATGTCTGCCTGCTGTCTTCCAGGCATACTGCAATTATAGTCCTTGTATTTAAAAAAAGGCAACAGATAAGACCCGTGCTGCTATAAAACCATGTTCCTGCTTGGCTTAAATCTTAAAGTGCTTGGTTGAGTAATCTTACATAGAATAGTGGCTAAAGTAGAAGAACACAGGGCCATTTTCTGACCCAGTTTGCGTTGCTCTTGCACCACGAAACATGGTGCAAGAGCGATGCAAACCGTAAGTCAGATTTTTGAAGCCACACAAAGCCACTTTCCATTGCTTTCAGTGGCTCAAAAATCTGAAGTAATGCAATCGCTGCATTGCTGTACTCTGCCCTGGGAAGACGTTCCATAAGCGTTGTGTCTGTGTTCCCATGCAACTACCATGGTTTGTGACATATCCCCAGGTTTAAAAGACCTTGTAAACCTGGAATGGACCAACAAGATACACCACCCCAGGAGAGACGCAACGAGGAGAAATATCTTTAGGCAGCACACATAGAGGAATGTGCCACTCAGGATTGTTTTTATAAAGGAAGGGGTCCTTTCCTGCACAAAGACAGCCTTACATGCAGCGCAGGTGCAAGCAGGCCACTGTGCACCAGCGCAGGGGGGCAAAGCCGGGAATGCGCTGTGTGCCTTAAATTCAATGCCTACATGGCCTTTCCCAGTGATGCAGTGCAGCACAGCAAGGTAACTTGATGTGCTGCACTGTGCCAATATGTCATAAGTATGCCCCATAATATCTCATCTGGGCTCCAATATTGGTTTTTAGAAGGATTAGGCACTTTGGACATTGCTCCAACTTTTAGTAATAAAATGCATTTTTGCAAAAAAGGGGTTCCTGTACCTATCCTTCTTGGACCCCAACACACCTGTTGCATTGCGTAGACCACATATGGGTGACCCAGCAGCCTCAGCTGCCATTAGACAGGCAAAGAGCCTTCCTGACTTGTTTAGCTAATTGTTTTTACATGCAGTACTTTCTTTTTAATAGCTCTGTATGCCCGCTTGATCTGTTTTTTTTCTAGTTCCAGCAATCTAATGGTTTGTTCTTCTGCAAATATGTTCCTGTCAAGGTTTTGCTTAATGCAATAAGATTGGCTTGATGCAGATTACTCTGATGTCGGCTTTAAATGCATCCAGTTTGGGCACAGCACTCCAATCCATGGGCTCTTTCTCCTAAAAGATTAACTACACCTTCAACTATTGGCCCTGGGAAAATGGTATCTTTTAGGGCTTCCATCTGCAGATGCCAGGTAGGTATGCCTTGGCTTGTTCTAACCCATGTAATCATCATGGGAAGTGGGTTGTGGTCGGATTTCATCCAACTCTGAAATTCCCTGTTTGTCAGTTTATAGTTTAGGCCAATTCTCCAGTGGAACACATCTAGTCTGGAATGAATGACATGCATTGGAGAGCCTAAGGAATACTCTTGATGATTTAGATGTGTTTCTCTACAAACATCCAAAAGTTGCCTATGATGAAGCTATTTACGAAATGTAAATGTTGCAGTTTTGTATTGCATCCCTTCCAGAGGGTGGTGTTGATGTATCTACCATTGCATTGTTACATGGATTACATTTAGTCTCCATTTTAGTTTTCCTTTTGAACTTAGCATCATTTTAAGGTGATGGTTCACACATGTTTCTTACTAACATGAGTAAAGGTCACACACACATTTATTTTTGGTAGAGATTGTTGTTCTGTAGTCTGCACTGTTAGTTCCAGGGGCACACATACTAGAACACAATGTTCTTGCTTTATTATGTGCTTGTAGAGACAACTCCTTTCCCCAGACTAAGTGAATATGTTATTCTGCGTCTCTAGCAGAATGCAATAGTGCTTGTGTTTAATTATTTAAACAGGGTCCATTTTGAATTCAGTGAGAGGCACTTCACACCGGAGTTATCGTGAATGCTACAGAGAACTGTGAATGAGAGATAGCTTTGCAGACACCGAAACTCATCCTAAGAAGGAAGATAGCTGTGCAAGAAGAGATGTGTCCAGGCTTGCACGCTGATTGTTAATGCACTGAGGCCGGCTTCCTGAGGCATTACACCAAGGTATAGGCTTAGATCTTTCAAATTGGGGCTGGCAGATGGGTACTCCCAACATGCTCTCGCTAGAGTGGGGGTATTAGTGACAGATAGAAGTAACATTAGGAACAATTAACATGATTGCATTGATTGTGTTTTTCACCATTCTAGTAATGCTTATAATAATGATGTGTCTCATCTGGCTAATCATCAGAGTACATGTTTAATTATACTGATTAGATCTTTTCAATAAATATTTGAAAAGATATTGTTGTCTTCTTTCTTTGTGAAACCTTGGGCATAAAAAAGTGTCCAACAAAAAGGTTAGATCTTTTTCCATGAATTCCTTGGGAATAATAGCGATCATGTTCGAGGTTGCCATCATCTATAACTCTAGAAGTGTAGGAGCTTGGATGTATCACTGAGATGAACCAACATTTACTGATGATATGAAGTTTTTTTAATCTATGTACAGTCATACTAAATTCGAAGGAACCATATAACATGGGGCCACCAATGTTCTAGATTTGGTACCTCTTTAATGGGTATTCTGAGTAGTTTCTTGAGTGTGTCCAAGGCTCCTTTCTTGCCTTTACATGGAAACATCCCTGCTAATAAGGGTGTATCCTCCATAGGTTTATAGGAAGCTCCTATTTATTTCTGTAGGTTTTTCATTGAGGAGCCCAAGGGACACTGTTGATCATTTGGATGTGTTTCTCTCCAAACAACCAATAGTTGCGCATGATGAAGCCTTGTACTAAATGTAAGTGTTGCAGCTCTGTATTGAATCCCTTGCGAAGGGTAGGGGTGCAATGCATCTATCACTGCATCATGTACAAAGTTAAAATCACCTAACCAGTTGGTCATTGTTTGGTGTTTACTGATTAACTTGGAGGTGAATGTGTCAAAGAATATTGTATGATAAATTTTAGGGACATACATGCTTGCCAGTGCCACTGGTTCTTGCTCCAATAGGCCTTCCAGCATGGTGCACCTACTATCTGGGTCTATGTTTCCCTTCTTGATTTTGTATGAGACTCCCAGAGTAATCCATATCAAGGTGCCTCTCAAGAAGGTAGAGTAAGCAGTACCCACAATTTGTTCCCACCATCTCTACTGGATATCAGCTCACTTGACATTATTAAGGTGCATTTCTTAAGACACACCACTTATATCTTTCTTTTTTCAAGCAATGTCTAGATCTCTTATGTGTTGTTTCTGAACCCTGCACACTTCATCTTATGCACTTAGATTTACTATCTAAGGGCTTTATTGATCCGCTACTGGTTTGTGTCTGCTTTTTCCACCTGTACCACAATCAGAGCCTCCATCTTTGGCACTGTGCGTTTTGAGTGTACTGCCATGGTTTTCGAAAGAGCAATGTAGATTGTCAACTGTGTCGAACCTGTATGACCCACTTTATGATACAGATATGGACCTTGTATTTCCCCAATTAACTGTCCCCAAGCAGTGTTATCAAGTCATCTGACAAATAACCAATGTAAACAAGACAGTCAACATATATTTGTCTATAACAATCACTGAGAGTGAACCACAAAGATAGTAAGGATACCTAAAATTCCATTGCAGGGGGACAGGTCTGCCTCAGACGTTCTTTATTTCTTTTTTTGCATCCAGCCCACCACTTTGTTAGTGGATCTTATCCACTGCACGCTTTCCTATTAGCACCCATTTGACTTACCTAATGAGATGCATGTGTCTGACCATCACAGACCAGTTCAAATAATATCATCTGCTTCCATCTGGGTAACCTTGAGGCTTGGTCATTCCTCTGCTGTTCTGTCTTGATGATGTATCAAAATCTCTCCCAGACAATGCATGATTGCTGCTGGATAGTGTCCTGTGTTGTTGTCATCCCTGTATTACATCTGCCAGTAGTCTGGATGTTCGCTTCTGCTGTTATGCTTTCTGCCCCCGTCAAGTTTAGATGTTTTTTCTAATTTCATGCATTTCTAACAATATTTCCTCTGCTCTCTGGCCAATTCCAGGCTTCCATTGGTTCTGGTAAGAATTGGGTTCTATCTTCAGCCACTACTCTCAGTTTAACCTGGAGACCAGACCATACCTCATTCCTTTAGCCTAAGTTGTTTCTTCATTTCCAGAGAACAATGCTTATATTGTACTAATTTTGTGTAGTAAGGGAAAATCAAGATCTTTTTTCTCCCCACTTCCCATGTCGTCTGATAACTTGTAGGGGGTTATTCATGTCATAGAAATGTCTGAACCTTGCAACAAGTTGCCTATCTGGGGCAGCTGCACATGAATCTAGTTCACTCTTTTGATTGGGAAGTTTTTCATGGCTACCTAAAGCCACATTTTTCGTCAGCCATTTCTTGTAAATATAGTTCCATGCTCTGGCTTTCTGCTATCTCTAGGAGCCCTACATTCCTTATATTACTGTGATGTCTGTACCTATCTGTATCTTCTACTCTATTTTGCAGTCTTGGTACTTGGCTTCTCAGCTCCAAGATCTGCTTTTGCATGCATGTAAAGAATGGGTGCATCATGGCAAGTATTTATTCTGTCTCAGCCAACTTTATTGTGGTCAGCACTCAGCAAGCCCATTTTGTGTGCCTAGGAGTCTATTTGTACTTCAAAAACATTCCATGTATTTAGGGTTGCCTTCAGTATATTGTCTGATTTGTCTATTTCTACATTTAATGTGGCATTTTGTTCTCTTGCCAGCTGTTCAGCAGGCATACCATCCCTCCTGCTGGTCTGTTGTGTCATTATTTGCCAAACCCTTCATGTTTTTTTGTCTCTTCCAATGGCTAACACTGAATTCAGCTTAATAAGCTTTGTGAGACTAAAATTTAAATACAGCTGAAATATAGGTCTCCTTCATGTACTCTCTGTTTTAATAAGCAGATTACACATTATCTTCTTGATTTAGGGTGCCTCCCTCTCCAATGTTATTTCCTTTTCCTCTCATATGTGCTTTTGTCCACAATTTTCCTTTCATTGTGGGAAGAGGGTCTTACTGTGCTCACCTCCGCCTTTACCTCTCCTCTTCAACCAACATCAGAACCTAGATCTGAGGGGTTACGCTGATCTAGCAAGAGGAGGCAACCCATCCCTAAGTGCCTATTAAAGGCAAGCAAATCAACTGTCTGCTTGTGTACCCCTATGGTTGGACCTCTGTGGCGTGGTAACAGTAACAGAGTGTTGGCCAGGTCGAGTTAAGTATGGCTTTATTTTACCAAAGATACGTTTGTGTCTACTCGTTAGTCTCTGATTAGCAAATGTGGCGGGATCTGTCTTGGTGATGGTTTCTGGTCCTCTCTGGACTGGGTAAAGCTCGGTCTTAGGAACTCCTGACGTCTGGTCTCCGTGGTCCGGACGTCCCACCAGGTTGAGGAGGGTATAGTGAGAAACAAAAGAAATTAAGAGGTATCAGGACTCTTGTCCTACTGGTGCACTTAGTGACACATGATTCAAACGGGGGAAAAGGTGACCTAGTGCTCGTGCCAGTGAAAGCTTGTTGTTAAAGACTGATGGGGGTCGGAGGACTCTCACTATGTGTTTCTACGTTCTCTCTTCCCACCCACCCCAAGAACTTGTCCTGTACGTGTTCCAGCCACGCTCTTCCTGGAGCGTGGCACGGCGGCTCGTGGGGTCGTTGGCCTACTGGCTCCGTCGGAGCTGCAGTGGGACCTGATCTTCGCTCTCCTCCTTCTTCGTCTCTTTCTGCTCCTCTGGTCACCGAAAACGCGCTCTCTCCTGGCTTTTCCTCTCCTTCGGTGTCGATGCACACCCACTTCCCGGGAGTCCCTGACCCTAATGCCTGGAGTATGCTGACATCATCAGGGGGAGGAGTCTCGTCAGGTAGGAATCCCCAATTAAAGGAGCCGTCCTCGTGTTCGTCGTCTATGTTCTTTAATAAAGTTTTGTTCTGTGGCATCCATTCTTCATGCTGAAAGGGGTCAAGAGGTGGAGAAAGAGGTACAGGAGACCACCAGTCGCCCTTTTTCTCTGTATTCCTGCCCGGTGACCCCACACTTCACAACCTCCAAACACAATCAATTCTATATTACGACCGACTGAGAATTGAATGGCAAACCTGATGCAAGCTTACTTTCATGTTTGGTCCTATGGGGGAAGAGTCACGTACCAAGATGTCACTCTATTGCTCTGAAGACAAGCTGTATATGTCAGAAATTATTGGGCCTCCACATGCCGCAGGTGATGAGCGGCTGGGTGTCAGAGGCGAAATAAGTTTTTGGCTGATATACCTTCTGATGAAGTAAGTCCTACTCTTTTTTACATTCAGGGCTTGGTGTCCTATATGGATGGATGCAAGTATGTGCAAACGGGCGCTCCCACTGTCACCAATGATTGTAGGATCTACAAGCATGCGGTAATGGGTGACCCCACTACCACCAATTACTCTGGGGTCTGTTCGGTATTGAATGAATGGATATTTGTTTACGGATGTTCCCACTGCCATGAACTATCCGGGGCATTGTTTCAGAAGGCATTAATTTGTACTAAATTCTCATTTCTATTTATAGTGTTTTTACATAATGTTGGGTGATGTTTGCCTACAGACACATCTATCACTTTGAGTTGTGTATTCAATATTATTGCTTCGTTATGCCCTTTTTTTAATATTATGTGTTAGACATTTGAGGATGATCTAATCACTAAAACAGTACTCCATGAGACATACGAAAAGACCGCTTAGGTGCTGGTGACATTTATTTGACCAATTTATTTCCCTTCCCTACGTTTGTTTCTTTCTCTTTCTTTTGCCCATTTTCTTTTTATTATACCTCATTATCACAGACAAGAAAAGCAAAAGGAAAGTTGCTGAAATTAATATACAGGCATCTCAAGAAATAGAAACGCATAAAGTAGAAAATCTGACGTGTTTGTATGCTAACAGAAGGCAAATAGCTGAAATAAAATAAGAACGTTATGAGGAGAGAAAAAATTGAATCTCCAATTGATTGGTTGCAAAGGAGGGGAACCTCAGAAAAATGCATATGATTTTGTGATTCTAGATAGATGAAAGACTGTTGAGTATCTAGCTAAGGGCGGTCAATATAAAATATAGTATAACGCTGAGGATAAGTAGATGATATGGAAGGGGTGAATCTCAAGAGATAGTGTAAAGGGGGAAAGTTTGTTTGGTGGAAGGAGACATCAGATGCAGCAGGGGTATTGACTAGTCTTTTAATTCCTTTATTTTTCTGTAATCCTTTGGTGGAGACTGGGAAGAAAACAAAACATTAATTAGTCCGGAATTGTTTTTCTTGGATTCCCTTCTTGTCCCACAACGCTATACTCTTGGGGTCCAGGAAAACATGGCTTGTCTCTTGAGCCACAATGCAGAGATGTAGGGAAAAGAAACAAAACAAAAGTCTTGTTTTAATGAGGGGTTTTCTACCTTATAACTGTAGTGCTACCTCCACCAGTTTTGGGATGTGAGGGAGGGTAAACGTGAGGATAATGTCCGCAGTGCATAACAAATAATAACACTCGTGCTCTACTTCCTCGTACCTCCCCACCACCCCCACAAGAACGACTCCCTCAAAGGCACTTGTCTTGAGCCAAGAACCATCTCCAGATTCATGGCATTGGGACCGGGCGTCTGCTCCTCTCTGTTGACCCCACTCTCTCACTCTCTGTCTTGTCCTTCTCTCCTGTGGGGCTCATCTCCATGTCTGCTTCTTCTGGGCTACCCTCTGACAGTGACAACATGGCGTCCTCCCTGGCTTTCCCCACTGACACTACACTGCTGGGTGTTTCCGGTTTGCCCGGAGTGTCGAAATCACCTGTAATACGCTTCTTGTGCGCCTTGTCCTCATCCTCCTAACAGATAGACAAGATGAAGATATTAGAACCAGAATATCAAATACAGAAGAAAGCACTGTGTGGTCACTACAGAAGGAATAGAAAGAGTCCTGTGAGTTGACTAACAGCAACAAAATATGGACAACATTTTCTCAGAAAGAACAAAGATAACATTGAACTGAGTACTAGATGCATCATATCACATTTTCTTTAAATGAAGATACCTTGAAAATCCAAAAATTCTGAAGAGTCTTATCCTACCGTGTCACACCATATTATAACAGTGTGAGAAGGCGTACCTCCTCCTCGCCTTTCGTGTTATGCAATATCTCCAAGGACACATGGTAAAGCGTCTAGCTGTTCTTCTCATATGGACGTTGGAATAACTTGAAATTTCAGCTAATGGGTGGAAATATGGGCTACCAAGCAAAATGATGTCCCTAAGGCCATGCGCTGCAATCGATTATGCTCCATAATGGATGAGAAGTGTTGTAAATGTAACTTTGTACAGGTCTGCAAAGTAACCAGCTAAAGCACAAACAAATCAAACCAGAAGTATCAATCCAGGCATAACACCAATGAATCTTGGAAGTGAAGAAAGTCATCAGAGCTCACATTGGGTAGAAAAATCCAATGAAACTATGTTTCCAAGAAGGACATCCAGAAGATAAATGCAATACCGTGTCACGAGGACTTCTTCGTACTTGACACCAGCACAAGTTGCAATACATTGTGTGAGCAAAATTAATAGAAAATCATGGTCATCAAAACTAATATTGCCTACCGTACACATGTTTAAGTAGCCCAAGTAGGTCCTAGTTATTTTAGACATGTGGTACTTCACATTTTTTTTGTAAATTCTTTTTTATTGCCATTTTGTTATATACTAATTACAAACACTGTAGATGATTAAAAAAAACACAGTAAAGTTACTGCATGGAATACAGTGTGTCGTATCAACATCACACATCATTATTAGTTGTAATAGTATTAATACATCTGATTCTGAAGAAACCTCGTAGAATGCGTGTTTGATAATATAGATCTTTGCCTGTATAATGTTCTTTTTTATTTGCGGTGTTTATCAGCGATGCTAATGTAAGAAGATATGGCTCAGCATATGCTACTGCAAATGTTTCTGATTCTTCAGGATGTCATCCACTTTTTGAAAGTCCCTCCAGTCTGCTAGTTCTTAAGTATCACAGGCCAGCCTATGGAATTAAAGGCAATGGTTTTCAGTCGTCATCTAAGCCATTCAGTGACTAGAGATTGATGGTCCTTTTTCAAGAGCTTGAATAAATAATGTATATTGATTTTACACCACGTGGAGATGAGGCTGTCTGTCAATTGGGCAGAAACTTCAGGGTTTGTCACTTTGCTTACAGCTGTATCACAAATGTAATGGCCTCTTAGAACAGGGCATCATTTAACACATTTTTATACTAAGGCAAAACAAGTTCAAGGGGTATTTGGGTCCAGTTATTGCTTTGCCTTTAGTTTTAAGATTTTCTGGTCTGGTTCCTGTTGCTCTAGGCAATGGGAAGAACCCCTAACCCATTGATTTTTAAGAGTTTGTGAAAATGTTCCTGAGCAACAGTTAATATCACATAATGAAGCTAAATAAGCTTAATGTTGGATTGTAAAGTCCAAGGGAAAATTACATTTTGTCTGTCTTCAGTTTTTGTCTATTGCAATTGCGTTGATGTTTGTTATCTTCTAACTCGGTCAGCTGCTAGATGGAATGTTATTTTCCCTTGAACTGAGAGCAACATGTAAGGATAACCTTTCTACGAGAGGAAAATATACTTAGGAAGAGAAAAGAAATACATATACCTCACTCCTTGAGAAAGCCCCAGCTTGTGGACCACAAGGGGCAAAACACGTGGTGGCTGACCTGTTTGTGCAGTACCTCTCTATGACCACATACCTAATGAAATATGTCTGAAAAACACAAAACAGCGCCAAACTTGCATGACATAGATTGGAAGACTTTACAATCCAGAATTAAACTTATTACGTTTCATTATATGATATTAACTGTTGCTCAGGAACATTTCCACAACTATTATTATACTAACCTAACTACATATTGGAAAGATTTACATTTGTGCAGAACTGTACCTATTAAACAAGTCTATTGAGAGAGGATGACTGACTGTGTAGTACCATAATATTGAGTTTTTCACATCGTGCTACAAATTAGTCTCTGGAGAATATCAACAAAACCATGCCAACAACATAGTGTTGATGTTCAGTTTGTTGTTTTTCTTGTAGTTTGAAATATGGGACCTTGAAATTTTGATATACGGCCTCGAAAGACACTCAAAACCACATCTAAGGGTTCTCTCAAAATTAGGGCTGAACAAGTGATATCACATGACCCATGATAAATATATATTACTATCAATCAACGCACATGGGCCATTAGCGCTCAAAGACTTTGAGGTTTGATACCCCACCATTAGCCACAAATCTTCAATAGGCTATCAAGAATGTAATTTGATGAGTGCTTGACTATTTCTTTTTTATTAACGTTTTATCATGTGTATACAAATGATAACAGTGTCATAAGAACAATACAACCCATAGAAAAAATCCCAGATCACAGTAATAGAGGATAATTAGCAGTTACAGAGAGCATACATATAATGTAGATATTTTGGCACTCCTTACACAAACACAGTTCAGGGTAATATATACTATTATTCAGCTGTGGTGGACAGCAAATCTGGGTTAGATCTTAAATATTCGGATAATGGCAACCAGTATTCCTTTGGTCTGGCACCCAATGGAAGTTCTTCTTCATATACTTTTAAGGTTTCTTTACAATAAATTAGATCAGTTAACCATTTTTTCTTGCTAGGCGACCCTCTACCTCCCCAGCACATGGATACACGTCTTTTTGCCACCAATAATGCTATAATGCAAAGTCTACGTTTGGAAGTTTTTAGCTTTCTTACTATGCCCAGCAGGCACATTTTCACTGTACATTCTATTGACGTTTCCAATATTTGACCTAGTGATCTTGTGACATCTTCCCAATATCGATAGATTGTTGTGCAATTCCAAGCCAGGTGTAGGAAGTCTTTCTTCTATATGTGAGACAGTGGTTCTGCCACTCTTAAAATTCAACACATTTTTTCAATCATGTCTCTCCTATTGGATGAGAGTAGTCAACAAATGAGAAAGCGAGATGTACCTTATGTCCAAACCAAAAAGCGCAAAACTCTTATCTTATATTCCACCATATATTTTCATACGTTTTTTTGAAAAATCAGTTTAAACCTATTGAAATACATATATTAACATACACACAGAACAATTCTTATGAACTAACATTGAGGACTTAGATGTGCACAAACATTAAAATATTTACATGTCACAATCCATTGCACAAAATACATGGACATATACTACATAGAAAAATTATATTTAAACACAGTGCGAAGTTTTTGAAAGTAGAAAAAATAATATCTTCTCCATATAGGGTGCATCTAGCATCTGCCCTCAATCCACATTTAAATATTTTGAGTGGGGTGTGGTATGTTTGATGTAGATACTTATAATGAAAAATACGCAGCTTGCCATTTGGTGCAAGTAGGGTTGTTAGCGTGCAGCAATTTTGCCATTCTTCCTCCTGTAGTGGTGTCTCTAATTAGGAATTCCATCTGTCTCTGGCTTTGTCAGTATTTCCTGCAATGTCATCTTGTAATAAGTTGTATAGCTTGGATACCATGTGTGCATTATTTGGTTTGGTAATGATCATTTGCAGCGCTGCCAATGTCGGTGGCTCAGATGGGAATGTGGTGTATAGGTCTTTAATAGCTTCCTTAAGTCTTTGGAAGGTGAATTTGAAAAGTAATTTTTGATTATGTATGTAATTGAGGTCAGCCTCATCAATGAATTTGTCATGTATGTATAAATCCCCCATAGTAGTTATACCCGCCTGTTGTAACATGGACATGCCATTTCCAGTGTGTGTCACTGTCAGTGTAGGATGACGTTGAAGTCGCAAAGATCGTGCATATAAAGGTCATTTCCGCTTTAGTTTCCCCATGCGTTGCCATGACAAGTTCATAGTTTTTATGGTATTTATTTCAGTTCTGCTGATATGGGGGAGTGAATGTGGCAAAATACAACGCAGTGGGATTGGATTAGCATCCCCATCCTCCACTGCTGTATGTGGTAGGTGCAGTATTGGGAAGAACCAATAATGTGGGTATTGTGCATGCGCACATAAATAATACAGTAAATGGCCCGTAACAGCAAATCCGCCCTTGGGGTATGGCAATGTCAGAGTGCGTAGGTCGATTTGTGCTGTCTTCCCGGCCCATATAAGGCAAGTTATGCAAGTGGTGAGTCTCTGGAATACTTTTGAAGGGGGAGTCATTGGAATGTTAATACATAGGTATAATATTTTTGGCAGGATGACCCTTTTCACAATATCTGCTAATGATAACCGAAGGGGAATCCACCTGTCTATTTTCTCCTCAATTATAGAGAATGCTGTACCTTAATTTTCCCTGATCATGACATCAGGTTATCCATGATACCAGATTCCTAAATACTTTACAGAGCCTTTCTGCCATTCTAGTGGATATTCTACTGAAGTCGAGTTAGAAATATCTGTAAGAGGTATTATTGTGGGTTTGCTCCAGTTGATTTGGAGTCCTGAGTGCCTGCCAGATTTAATATATTCACGTAATAGTGGGGATAGGTGGATACGGGGTTCTCATACTTAAAGCACCAGTTAATATGCTTATCGGACGTTGAGGGAATTGTAAGGCATTAGCCGCGTGTTTTTGACGTAGTTTACATGCTAGCTGCTCTAGCGGTATAGTGAATAATAACGGTGAGAGGGAGCATCCCTGTTTCGTGCCACATCATATTTGGATAATGTCTGATATATGCAGATTTACTTTTATTCTTGCCACTGGTTTGTTGTATAGTATTCGGATATATGTCTTTAAGATAGGGGGTAGGCCCATTTTCTGCAAGACTGTGAATAAGTATTCCCATTCCTCTGAATCAAAGGCCTTGGCAGAGTCAAGTAAAACCAATGCTGCCTCTAACTCCGGGTTGAGTTGGTATGATAATGCAAACAGAGTGTGTATGTTATGCGATGTAGAGCGGTGCGGGATAAATCCAGATTGGTCGGGTAATATTATGTTTTGCATTAGTGGTTGTAGCCTAGTAGCAATTATTTTGCCGTTTGGGAGTGTCTTTATGGCGTCTATGACTTCCTCTATAGTCATCGGTTGCGCTAAATAGTCCCTCTGATTGTCAGACAGCCAGGCGATGGCAATGTCTTCAAGATAGGCGAGGATCTCACGACTGTCGGAATTGTTACGTGTCGCATATAAGTCCCCATAAGTGGTCATGTAGGTATTGAGTATATCGGATGTGGCATATTGCTGTACTCCTTGTGCATCTTTAATATTGGTGACCACATGTCTGGTACGTGGATTACATATTTTCTGCGCTAAGATTTGGCCTGGTCTACTCCCTTCCCCATAAGTTCTAGCCATCTGGCGGTGTGATAGGTATCGTAATTCAATGTCAGGTAATTCCTGATATTCAGCCAAATGTTCTTTGATGTACTCTAGTGTACTCTAGGGTGGCAGTGTTTTGTGTACATTCAAATTCTGTTTCCAACTGTCTCAACTTATCTTAACACTTTTTCAAATAGTTGCGAATGTCACGTATTGTACCAGCATTTGTACTAATACTAACGCCACGTATAGTGGCTTTAAAAGCCTCCCATATTAGGCCAGCATCTTACACAGAGTTTGTATTAATGCGAAAATACTCTTCTATGGCGTTGTGTATGGTTGTGTTATAAAGCGGGTCTAGCAATGCCTTAGCATTAAAGCGACAGATGAAGGGGGGGGGGGGGTGTTAAACGGAAGATCTAGTGTAATCATTATAGGGTTATGATATGATAATGTCCTGGAGAGGTGCTGTATATTCCTTATCCACGTGCTGGCTATTTCTGTTGCCAACCAATAATTTATTCTTGATGATTTCCAATAGTTTTTCCATGGATGTATATTTTGTGGCTGTGGCACCTGATTCATCCTCCACCGCTGAGATGCGCAGTTCTGCTGCATCTAGGCGCTCACCTTGTTTGTCAAGTTTGGCCCCCATGTGGTCCACTCGCAGCATGAGGGTGTCAATTTTGACATCTATTTCTTGAAAACTTTGCTGGATGGCATTATGAGCAGCCTCCATATTAGATTCACGGTTGGTTCTGAATCAAGTACAGTGTCAGACATAGCTTGTGTGTTCCTGGGCGTGGGACGTGTATCAAATGATATTTTAGGCTATTGCTTGTCCGGTTTGCCCATGTTGTAGCGTGTAGCTATGTATCACTCCGTGAGAAGGAGATGTACGTGTGACAGTTTCTATAGAGGAAATGAGAGGTAGACTTCAGTGCGTATCAGTGTAGTACTGTTCATCTGTCTCCCAGCCCGGTGTTCACACTGGCACCTGAACAGCGAATTTGGAGCAGTCCCACCATCCACATCCCTGTTGGGGAGCCGTCACTGATTAGATGTCCCCAGCAATGTGTATAGGTAAGTATTCTGTCACTATTCCCCTGATAGCATGGCACTTCCTCACAGAAGCACAGCGATTGGGATGTTCCACATGTAGTGCACTATAGTAGGTACAGGGGACTGTGTGTGTGTGTGCGGGTGTTCGAGGATATAGTGCAGGGTCTGTGCCAGTTGCTCAGGTGGGCAGCAGCCAATGTTGGCGCCTTTTCCAGTAAGTAGCGCAAATCTTTTGTGCATGGGCTGCGTAGCTGTCACGCGATTTGTGGTATGTTGCTGTAGCTCATGCCCCTCCAACGCGCACCTCACAGGCCCAGGTACTTATGCTGGTCTCATGATACTATATCTTATTTGTAGTGTTTCAGGGGTGCAGAGAACACAGCTCAGTGGTGCTAGACTGTCACTGATTAGATGTCCCCAGCAATGTGTATAGGTAAGTATTCTGTCACTATTCCCCTGATAGCATGGCACTCCCTCACAGAAGCACAGCGATTGGGATGTTCCACATGTAGTGCACTATAGTAGGTACAGGGGACTGTGTGTGTGTGTCCGGGTGTTCGAGGATATAGTGCAGGGTCAGTGCCAGTTGCTCAGGTGGGCAGCAGCCAATGTTGGCGCCTTTTCCAGTAAGTAGCGCAAATCTTTTGTGCATGGGCTGCGTAGCTGTCACGCGATTTGTGGTATGTTGCTGTAGCTCATGCCCCTCCAACGCGCACCTCACAGGCCCAGGTACTTATGCTGGTCTCATGATACTATATCTTATTTGTAGTGTTTCAGGGGTGCAGAGAACACAGCTCAGTGGTGCTAGACCATGTCTCAATAAAGTTTATCTTCTGTCATGGCTGCCATTTTCTTGTTTTTTTCCGGATACGAAGGCCCTTGCAGCAAGTGGCCCGCCATGCAGAATGCTTAGGGCAGATCTAGGTGCTCCCCCCAGCAATTGTTGCTACCGCGGTGCTCCGTCCTATATAATCTCACTCACCCTCTGTCCAGGTTCCGTTTGGGACTTCGGTCTGCGAGCTACGGCATCAGTTCGCGATCAGGGGATAATTGCGGCCGCCATCTTATTTTGCATATTGGTCCCCGCGTCCATCAGTTACAAACTCATATTTGGGACAATTACGGGATCGAACAGCATGTACCGCCACATATTTCAGGCCCTCTAGTATTCCGATGCCTCAGCATGTTCAAATGGATTGTTTGTAGGTGTCGCTTGTGATCATTATCAGACGATTTTCGCTCCGGTCCTGCGGAGCAGCACTAACCCGCTATCATTATCATCTCGCTGTGCGCCCTCTAGCGCCCCGTGCTTGACTATTTTATTTGTAGTGATGACATTCTTGTTTCCAGCAAGACAATGATGAAGCTCTATGAGACGCTAAAGCTGATGTTTACTTTCCAAAAAAACATCATATAATGCTACACCCCACCAAAAGCAAAACTAACAAATGTCAGCATACGTACTATGTGCATGTGTTAAAATTCTGTGTAAGCTGGCACAGACAAGATGACAGCAAAGGAGATACTGAGAGAGGGTGGAGGCTCTAGCATGCAATAATGAATCAAATATAGGGGGCCCAAGACGTAGCTTGTTGGGGTTGGGCAATACAGAAGAGGCTTGGATAAGAGCATCAGCTTCAGGAGCAGCTCCTCCACTAAGGTGGAGGAGCGTCGGCCCACTGCTGTCAGAGAACTCAAAAAGGGCTGGGTTAGGGCAGGGTTGGTGGCACAGGGAGGAGGAGTGGTTCATGGACCTAAGTGCGGAAGATGGTTTGGCCGGCCATTTTGGGCTGGCCAACCAGTCATGTGCACTTTGCATATTCCCCACAAGGCTGTAATGCACAGGCTGGTGGGTAACATGCACAGGCTTCCTGTCCCCAACAGAGTGCCAAACCACAGTGCTCAGACCAATCACAGCAACACATTGCAGCATTGTGATGGGCTTAGGGAAGCCTCTGTGCCTCCTGCTTCTTCAGGACTCTGAGTCAGGAAGAGAAGAGAAGCAGAGATGAAGAGGAGATATGGCGGAAAAAGTAAGTGATGAAAAAAAATAAGTCAACCCCTCCCTGCCCCGCAAAGACAGACTCTCAGATAAGAAATACTCTTATTGTGAATGGAAAAAGGAGTTGTTTATAGTATGGTGTAGGCCTGTAAACATGATTTGATTTGATTTGATTTTACATCTTGTAAAGCGCAGCGTATGCCCAAGGGCGTCTTGGCGCTAGAACAACCTAGAAGCTAAAATTCCAACTGATTTGATTTTATATGAACTTATTGGTTCATCACCCCATGTTCCAAGGAAGCAATCCATTTACAGTTGTAACAGGACATTATGAATATCCAAAGCAAAGATGTCGTCATTATTGCATACCCCATCATCTGGAGTTGGTGCCCATCACCGATGAAAGGCTATGAGGCCACAGCAAAACCTGGATCCACGGCTGGCCCACCAGCCCTTATCTGGGTCAACATCGTGAGAGAAGCATTTCTCAATAGCATGCTGCCCTTTACAGTCTAACCCAAGACTCTGGTGTCTGCATATTGTATCTGCAGGTAGGATCATGGCCGGACGGGCTGTAGTGGGCTGCGGACATTTGCCCGGATGGCCGGGAGGGTGGTGGATTTGTGCCCATGGAGGACGCTTTTCTTACTGGGGGCTGGCTTTGCAGCAATTCTGCAATATCAACCCCCTGTAAGAAAAACGTGAGAGGTGCCTTTTGCTAGTACCCCCTCCATCCCACCCCTCTCTCCCAGGGCTGTTCCAGCAGCTATCTGCCAGAGCTGGTTGCTGTTCCCTGGGTAGTATTATTCATTGCCTTTGGGCAGAAGGAATGCTAATGGATTAGTACAAAGAAAAAAGAAAAATGACTATAGATTTTCAGACTACACATTCTAGCACAATCAAGCGTTAAGATGTAGGCAAGATGGAGTTCACACATTTACACAATTTCATAGTGAGAAGGGACCAATGTTTAAAGAAAGCAAGACCTTAAATGCAGCTATAAGTAATTCCACCATCTATTTAATGTATGGAATAACCCCTTTTATTACAGTGTTATCAGATGTTTGTTAAATTAATTATACCCTTTACAAAACTGCCAATATGTAAGATTCCCCAATGCATCACACAGTCTCGGTGAAGATCATTAGCAAAAGGTGAAAGAGAAGATACGTTGGAATCGCTTGCACAGAAAGAGCTTTCAGGTTGTGTGCAGGATCTGCGCAGCAGATTCTCTTCTGCAATTCTACAAGGACCCTGGAACGTGGGTGTCAACTTAAAACCCTTCTGTGGGTCGGAGGGCGAGGAGTCTGCTCAGGTATGTGCTGAGGTCTAAGGTCAGTCCCTCTTCTTGGTCTGCCCCCTCTATGTCACCTCCAAGGCTGGTAAGGATTGATGCGTTTAAATGACCAATCCCCTCTTCTTGCCCTTGAACCCTACAAGCCTTTCCTCCTCCTCTCATATGCTGGAAATATTTTAAATGTTGGCAGCGCTGAATCCATGAAGATTACTATTTACTTTGGAGGAAGGGTGTTCTTTTATTGCTTAACTCACAGCCATCAAGAATGCAATGGGAGTTGCCAAACATTTACAATGTGGATATAAAAGGCCAGATAGGACATCATTTCAAGGTTTAGAAGGGTACTTGTGTGGTTGAAAAATTGAAACTGTGCGCTGGCCGTTCTGCATCCTAAAGACTCCCCAGTCTGAGCCAAGAATGGGGGATCTAACACAAGTTTAACCCTTGAGATGTGTTTATCCAGACATTAACTACATGCTACCAAATCATAACCAATTATTTTATTCTTGAGCATAGCTCTAAGTAACCCTTGGATTAATTCCAAACCTAAAAAGCCACATAGTAATTCAGCTAGCAACCGTTGAACCAGAACTACTAAACTATTTTGGTTTTGGCTTACACAACCTGGGGTCTCAGGGTTTGTGACCAAAGTATGTTTATAGGCCATGTACTAAGCCCATTATGAGAGTTAGAAAAACTGACAAAAGATGTTATCAAAATCATTAGGAAACACAATTGGAAGGTGGCATGAAAAGGCAATGCTTACCTAGTTGCAATTTGCAGTGGAGTGTATCAGTATATTGCAACTTCAATTGAGGTCGCAAACCATTTGAAAAGTTACCGGCCCGTCAAAATGAATGATAACTGATCAGCAAATGGGAAGCGGTCCTTTACAGGGTATTTTTTTTCATGCGGTACGTGTCTCTTTGCAGCTGACCATCCTTGCATTCACAGCCATTTGCAGGGGGTCTCAAATTGTCACGTCCCTGGGTAATATCAAACACACAAAAGTGATTGGAAGATGATTACGATAAGTTCACCCATTGGAAATTGGGGTAGCACTCTTCCAGGGAGGACCTGTCTTGGCAGTTCAGGCTGGACTATACCTATTGGAGCAGGCTTAAGACTGAATTGCCTATACTGGGTCTAATCTGAGGTGGCATGCGTGGGAAAGGAGCTATAGTCCCAGACAGGTAACATCGCTTCCCATCTTTGCAAGAAACCTCAAAACCTGGCTCCTTGACAGACCCCCTCCTTCATGGACTGAAACCTGCGACCCCACCCTCCAGCGCCTCGAGACCCTTACGGGTGAGTAGTCGCACTTAACAAACACCTGATTGGTTGATTGATAGTCTGGACTGATAATCGAGCCATTGTCAGAGATTAGACTTACTGCAGCATCCTCCCATCACCTGTTGTGTTCTTGATGCACTGCACTCAGTAGCCAAGGGTATGTCCAGACGTGGGTCTCTTTGCTCATTGTGCCACTGGAACTGAGCTACACAGACTGAAGAGCCCCAATCAGGATGAAACCGTTCTTGGGTTGGTTGTGTTCCGGTTTTGAGAGGACCTTGCTTGCTAGGTCCTGCTGGACTGTTCCTATTGGAGCAGGGTCAAAAACTGATTTGCATATGGCTAGGGCCTAATGTGAGGTGGCATGGTGGACAAAAAACAGAATGGGTTGGAATGCTACCCTGAGCGATTGCAGTGGTTAGACTCATTACAAGTCTCCTCCTACCACCTTTTGTGTGTTTGCTGCCTAATTAAAATTCACTAGGCAAATTGTTTTGTGACCCACATGTCGATGTGTATTTTGCAAAGCTACCGATTAGTAGTTAGGTCATATTGAAAATTGTATATTCGTTTGCAAACCAGTTGGTGTGAACACTGAACACCCTGGTTTGTGAAGGGTCTTGGTATGCTTATTTACAAACCTTTTTCCCCACTGGTGCATTACTTTTAACATGGGAAAAAGTGATGTTTTATTTTAAGCTAATTTTGTTTTTATTTTTCTTTGTGGTGGGGCTAGTGCATTTAACTTCTCCTCGATGCTTCCTTATCTCACACAAGATTCGACAATCCCATAAGAAATATTCTTTAGACAAGGCAGTTTATTAACCTACAATCTGTGCTTTAATTCTCTACATTGCAAATGACAAGAATATGAACCCAAAAACGTTTGTATTCTGTAATGCTGCGTTTATTTTAGAATTACACATAAAACTGCAAATACCTTTCAAGCAGCCACGGCCCGCAGAGGGAGTTCTGGTGGGGCAGAAAGGCGGGGCAAGGAAGGAGCAGGGTGGGGGGGGGGGGTGCTAAAAATCAAAATATGGATAATTGGAGGTAAGTAAACAATTTAAAAAATAAAAAAAAAATTATAGTGCGCCCTGCATCACAAAATGCGATGAGACGTGCGCTACGAAATTCATTTTATTATTAAATTGTTTACTTACCTCCAATTATCCATATTCCGGTTTCACGCTCGGTTAGCATACAACAATCTAGAGGTCCCTTTCCTCACTAGTGGGCATCAGAAATGTCGGAATTAAGGTGGGTTTATTTGACTAAGGTGTGGGAAGCAGAAAAGTGCAGACTTTCATATAAGACAACCAGGCAGTGGAAGGCTACTGAGTTTTGGTGGTGAGGAGAAGAACAACATCAGAGTGAGGAACATGTACAATCAATGTGGAACTCAGGGGCAATATTATGAGATGCTTCAACAAGATGGACAGCAGTAGCTACAGAGCTGAGGCATGGAGGAAGCCCTGCTGCTACAGGTTCCAAAGGAGAGTTATAGTGTGCAGTGGACTTTTTCTGATCCCCATGGCTTTGTACTACTATCTCAAGGGCAAGTCCATCACGTTCATGACAATGCAGATTAAAAGGTTTAATGTAGTCAGGGAAGCCAACGGTGGGCGTTGAGGCCATAGCTATCTTTACCTGTACAAAGGCATGTTCAGCCTGTCTAAACCACTGCAAGGGTTCAGGGGTGCCTTTTTTTTTACATCATTAGCAAGGGCTCAGCCATAGTAGTGTACTTAAGGATCCTTTGCTTATAGTATCTATCCATACCCAAGAAAGTTTGTACTTTGGAGACAGTCACTGGGTGGGTCAATTACAGATTGCATCAATCCGTTCTAACCAGATAATGCACCCGGTTAAGGCAACAGTGCAGTTTCTCCTTGGACACTTCATCCTCATTCATAGCCAATTCAATGAGAAGGTAGGGAGAGTCATATTTGCAGTGAAGTAGAGTTACAACAAATGTCAAAAACGAATGATCAATGTGCAGGCCAAAGCAGAGCCCCCAGGAATGAACAAATAGTTCAAATCCTTCATTAGAGCTTGGAAAAAAATTGAGAGAGACTCTGTAAAGCGTCAACGGAGACTCCGAATGAGAACATGAAGAGGCACTGAGTCTCTTTCTTTCATGGGTATGGAAAAGAAGGCAGAACAATAATCCACCTCTGTAAACAATTGGGCATTTGCAGTGATACAGGAAAGGATGGTCGTGGGGTAGGAACTACAGGATTTCTAGGGAAAACTGCATTGTTAATAGCGCACATATCCTGTAAGAATCTGCACACATTGGTCTTTCCCGCCTTACTCATAGAAAAAGTGGCCGTATTACAACTGCCAGCAATCAGCATCAAACCCCCTGTTTAACCAGGTCCCTGCATCAGGCATTTAAGGACACTGTGGAATATGTGGCAAATGCTTTCATGGGTTGATCTTAATTTTTACTGAGTCTATGGAGGAGATTTTCCCCTACGCCATTGGTCTCTGTAGACCATAACATGGAGGGCACATGAGAAAGCAATTCACCTGGTTCTTTAGACATTTCATGGCCATCAGTACCATACTGACATTGTGATTCACACGACAATGCAAGGACTTTATTTTCCCTGTTCTGTGGTGTATTAAGGTAGATTTCATCCGGTGTACAAAAATGCAATGCTATTGAGTTTGCATAGGGTATTCCAACGCAATAGTTTTCAGGTTTGGTAGGACTTAGTAGGAAAGCATGCTCATCTGTGATGGGACAAGGGTAGTGGAGATATGGTCAGAATTGCAGTGTGGAACACGCTGGTTTGCAACACCAATAATGCCTGTGGATAAGCCCCAAAGAGGAAGTGAAAGGAGTTTAGAAGTTTCAGGGCAGAGCAGCTTGTGCTGGTCTCAATTAGACAAGTGGTGGGTTTTGCCATTTACTATACAGTCAACATAGGGGGCTTTCTGGTCTACATGAATTAGGTCTTTCGGAGACATCAGCACCTCTAGGGCTATTCTAGATTTCAGGATAAGGGTTATGTGTGACAGCACAGTTGAAATAGCATTGGGACAATCACCTTTCCAATGCCCAAACGGCCCGCAGGTAAAATAATGACCCTCCTGCACCTGAGGCTTCTCCCATGCTTCTCCCGTTTGCCCTACCCACTTTCCCTCCACCCTGTTTTCCCATTTGTGCTATGATTGCCATCACATTTTGTTGCACATTTTGCAATTTCATAGTGATCAGTTTAGATTCAGTATTCTCTTTCTTTTGTTCTTGTGAGATAACACAGTGGTTCGCAACAAGCACTAACTCAGCCATCTTTTTTTGTTTTCCACCTGGTACAAATAGTCAGTAACTGAATTCACATATTCAGTAACAATCGCTGCTCAAAGACAGCACCTACAGCTTCTTTGGCCTGCTCTGGTAAATGCCTGAATATCTCTTAAATGCATCCTTAAGCCTATCTAGGTAGTCTACTAGTGATTTACATTTGTTCTCCTTAAAGTTGAGATTTTATTCTAAATTGTGTTTTTTTAGCAGACACACATCCGTAACTGCATTCAACAATGCATCTTTTGCCGTGTACAGGGTCCATTCATTCCCAGGTTCTTGCCTTGACCAACCCTACTTTTCAAACTGCTGATCTGCCACTTCACTTAACACCACCATGCAGTCTAGATTATCTGTAAAATGTCTCACAGGGATATTTACACCCAGCGGAGACTGAAGTGGATTCACCATTCCACGGCATTGGAGCCTGTGTCCCGTTTGGCGATTAACACACTTATATTTAACACTCTTTGTCAGTTGTTCCCATGATAGGAGTCACTTGCGCATTACCTCCATGTGCACCAGGGCTGCCCCGTTTCCAGGAGCATCTAGAGGTGTACACCAGCCCCAACGATCCACATATGGAAAGCATCCAGCAAATCCTCCTCCCTTGGGTCATTGTTCTGCTTCTTTTTATCTTGTCTTTCAGTGAACTGGGGGAATGTCTTGAACTCCCAACTCAGACTTTATTTTGAAAACAATAAGTTAGCCTGTATGCCTTTGGTCCACATTCAGCGTGTCATTATCTTTCACCGAACTTGTGAAAGTGTAATTTCATCTAAACATGGATTTGTTATAAAATTAGGTAACACCAGTCTGCCACAAACTACTTAATATCTATATTTCCAGGCTTAAAAGTAGGCATGTAAGATAAACGTGGTCTGAGTGTACGTATTTACATCTTGCTGGTTTGGAACGGTTGCATCTCGAATTTTGGAAAATCCTCACTACACTTTACAAGGAGACTAAAAGTAAATAGTCAATAGTCTATAAAACCCTTCAATTAATCAGTGAATTAGAGAGCCCGTCACACCAGGTTATCATGCCAGACTGCTGGAGCCTCCAGTCTTAAGCCAAGAGTCAATTTAGTGATGACAAGGAGCCGAGCCCAGCTGACTGTGTTTTCCTTGTGAAGGGACGCTCTCTCTTGGCTGAAGTCTGATAAACATGGCTGATCTGCTGTGAACAGGCATGCAGTGCACAGAAAGCCAAGAAACTGTACAGGACTGTTGGCTATTCCACGCTCTCTTAGCTTAGCGCATGGAAGTGGCATTAAGTGATAGGCTGCTATGAACATTATCAACATTTTAGAACTGTTCATTTAATTCTTGCTGCTACCAACATGCACTAGTGTTGCTGCATTTATATTCATAGTGCTTATTATTAATGTATTAAACAACAGAATACAACTGTTCCAATAAACAATGAGAAATATATTGTGTCTTTTCTTAGTGCTACACTTGAGTGTGCTCTTCTAAGAATGAAATTGGGGTTGAAATACCACAGTGGCTCTTTAAGGGACTTTAAGGGACTGTTAGTAACCCAAAAAGCACAAGTACCAGACATGGAGAAATGTTCAGTGGGCTATGGGTGACTGCAGTAACCTGGGTTACTCAGTGATGGTGCGCTGAACAAAGTCCTTGCAGCTGTGGATTATGATTCCAAACCCTGTAGAGCTGGGCCCTAGACCCCAGGATTCACACCAGAAGCAAGCAGGGAGGAGGCAGAACAGAAGGAGCAAAAGCCTTGCTTGGTATTCCAGGCTCTCCTTAGTCTAATTTCAAACCACAGACTTAAGATTCCTGTTTGCCATTGTTTTCTTTCTCATGCCAAGTAAAACGGTTGCCAATTGTACACCCTCTATGTCCTTTATAGGCCCTTTCAGCTTCTTTTGTAAGTTCCCTAACCGATCTGGCTCGAAATTTCTGGAAAGGATTTCTTCCTGTTCTCTGTAGTAAAATACACCCTCTGTTTCAGAACTTTCCACGTTACTTTACTGTACTAGTGGTACAGAGTGTTGGTAGGCTTCTCATTCAGTGTAAGTTCTCAATATTTAGATTTCTCTGCTCCCAGCACAGCTCCTTCATTCCTATACAGTAAACAAGGAAGAGTCTACAGTGCTTGTGCCTGGAGCTTTTCTTGGGCGGAGGGGGGAGGGAGGGGGGGGGGCGGGGTAGTAAAGAAATTGAAAGTAGAGTAAGTGAAGTGGTTCTTCAGTTATTGCTTTCTAACTGATCCCCTGAAGATAGGAACTAGCGAAAAAGTCAGTTTGGCTGATTAGAGGGCCTATTTTTCACACATTCTTCTCTCAAAGGTCTATTCTTCGCGTCATGGCACTCCTGCCTACCTTCCCCGTTCCTTCTCTATATTCTAGAACCCTCTCACTCTATGCCATGGATTACACACACACACATCATCTTTGTTATAGGACTCATTGCATTCCTACATACCCAACCAGTCTGTTATCCTGTAATTTCCTATCTGGATGACTTCTTCTGTGCACTTTAACACATCACAAATAGTATGAAACAATATATGTAAAGCAAGTCAAACAACAAATGAGAAACACTGTTAGACTTCACCCTAGTTTGGTTAAATGTGCTTACACTGTCTGACTGAATCATCAGGTCACACGTTGGGCTGTGCTCCACTCCAGTACCCCTGGATAAATCCCTCCCTCACCTGTGGGGTGTGGTGCAACACCAGCTTGCTCTTCAACGAGTGAATACTGTTCCTGGCACACAATGCACAAGCTTTGTTAAGTTAAATGAATTTATAGTGTGCATGACTGGCCTAGATCAGGGAGTCCCGGCGCAAACAGAAGCTAGTGGAAAGAGCCCAGCTTACCGGTGGAACAGCCAGGTCTTAAGTTGCTCTCTGAAACCGAAATGATTTAACTCTATCTAGTTTATTCCATACAGTTGGTGCAAGTGTACAGAATGACCGACCTCCTTTTCTGTTTTGAGAAGGTTCTGAAGAAGAAAACTGACAATCAGAAATAAATTCTTACTTATGTTCAATCCAAAAATCAGCAAAGCCACCAACATATTCTTAGAATAGATTGCCATTACAACAGATCAGAGCTTCGCCCGCCTGGTCAGTTAAAGCATGTAATGCTGAATTCCACACATTTTGGTTCTACATTCATGCACTTTTCTCAATGCAAATGAATAGAGGAAAGTATGCGTGGCACAACTGAAACTACAGATAACCAATATTCAGCAAATGCCAGACTCTTCTTGTGGTAAGAATGGGAGAAGACCTTGATTACGATAAAGTAAGTTTGAAAAAAAGGCTCACAAGTAAATCTGCAGGTCTCATTACGATGTGGAAGCCTTCAGAGCGAGACTGTCCTTAATAGAACCGTTGGCCTAAGAGTACCTTGCTCAACACAGGATAAGAAAATGATAGTCAATTCAAAATATGTGTAAATATGCAACATAGCATTCTAAGGCTTCAGTGTACTTTAAGCAGGCATAAAAAAAGAATTTGTAATTGTTCTCAAAACGTCTGACCTTTGTCTTTAAATAGTTACGTAGGCTTCCTGCTCTTTTCAAAACTTCAAAACATACCAGGACCACTGTATTGTTACAGTCAGAAGCACCCATGCACCTAACATAGTGCTTGAATTGTGCTAGTGGTTACATGTGGTGAGCACTGGTGCTCATTTTTGAGAGACTGGAGTTTGTTTTCAACCAGAATGAGCAAGGAAACTGCTGAAAAGAGAGACAGGAGGAAGCAAAGTTTAGAAAACAGTGGCAAAGGGAGAAATCGAAGTAAAACAAACCTGCAAGTGTAAGATAATGCGAGAAGTAATGTGGGAGGGTGGAAGAAAGAAGTCTGAGTTTGAATGATGATGCTCAAAATTTCCAGCATTTAGAAAGAAACATCTTCAGACCCTTGTGCTTTTATTTCAGAGGTTTTTCAGCAGCCTCACTCGGTTGCAGATCCATCCATTGCCTTAAATCCAATCTCTTTCCTAAACAAGCATTTACAATGCAATGGTCTCGGCATCATTAAAGGTGGAGCTATTGGCATTGCTCATGACATTTCTTTTTTTTCTTTAAATCATAAATAGATGGCATTGTCATTTACATTGCCAATACACAGCACTCTGCACTCAACAGTACACACCACTCTGCAATCAACAGCACACACCACTCTGCACTCAACAGCACACACCACTCTGCACTCAACAGCACACATCACTCTGCACCTGCACTCACTGCTCTGCACACTCACTCTGCACTCACTACTCTGCATTCCGCACTCACTACTCACTGCTCTGCACTCACTGCTCTGCACTCACTGCTCTGCACTCACTGCTCTGCACTCACTACTCTGCACTCACTACTCTGCACTCACTACTCTGCACTCACTACTCTGCACTCACTACTCTGCACTCACTACTCTGCACTCACTACTCACTACTCTGCACTCACTACTCACTACTCTGCACTCACTACTCTGCACTCACTACTCTGTACTCACTACTCTGCACTCACTACTCTGCAATCTGCACTCACTACTCTGCACTCACTACTCTGCATTCCGCACTCACTACTCACTGCTCTGCACTCACTGCTCTGCACTCACTGCTCTGCACTCACTACTCTGCACTCACTACTCTGCACTCACTACTCTGCACTCACTACTCTGCACTCACTACTCTACACTCACTACTCTGCACTCACTACTCACTACTCTGCACTCACTACTCACTACTCTGCACTCACTACTCTGCACTCACTACTCTGTACTCACTACTCTGCACTCACTACTCTGCACTCACTACTCACTACTCTGCACTCATTACTCACTACTCTGCACTCACTACTCACTACTCTGCACTCACTACTCTGCACTCACTACTCTGCACTCACTACTCTGCACTCACTACTCTGCACTCACTACTCACTACTCTGCACTCACTACTCACTACTCTGCACTCACTACTCACTACTCACTACTCACTACTCTGCACTCACTACTCCCTACTCTGCACTCACTACTCACTACTCTGCACTCACTACTCACTACTCACTACTCTGCACTCACTACTCACCACTCACTACTCTGCACTCACTACTCACCACTCACTACTCTGCACTCACTACTCACTACTCACCAATCACCACTCACTACTCACTACTCACTACTCACTACTCTGCACTCACTACTCACTACTCTGCACTCACTTCTCTGCACTCACTACTCACTACTCTGCACTCACTACTCTGCATTCACTACTCACTACTCTGCACTCACTACTCACCACTCACTACTCTGCACTCACTACTCACCACTCACTACTCACTACTCACCACTCACTACTCACTACTCTGCACTCAATACTCACTACTCTGCACTCACTACTCACTACTCTGCACTCACTACTCACTACTCTGCACTCACTACTCACTACTCACTACTCTGCACTCACTACTCACCACTCACCACTCACTACTCACTACTCACCACTCACTACTCACTACTCTGCACTCACTTCTCACTACTCTGCACTCACTACTCACTACTCTGCACTCACTACTCACTACTCTGCACTCACTACTCTGCACTCACTACTCTGCACTCACTACTCTGCACTCACTACTCTGCACTCACTACTCACCACTCACTACTCACTACTCTGCACTCACTACTCTGCGCTCACTACTCACTACTCTGCACTCACTACTCACTATTCACTACTCTGCACTCACTACTCACTACTCACTACTCTGCACTCACTACTCACTACTCTGCACTCACTACTCACTACTCTGCACTCATTACTCACTACTCACTACTCACTACTCTGCACTCACTACTCACTACTCTGCACTCACTACTCACTACTCTGCACTCACTACTCACTACTCTGCACTCACTACTCACCACTCACTACTCTGCACTCACTACTCACCACTCACTACCCTGCACTCACTACTCACCACTCACCACTCACTACTCACTACTCACTACTCACTACTCACTACTCTGCACTCACTACTCACTACTCTGCACTCACTACTCTGCACTCACTACTCACTACTCACTACTCTGCACTCACTACTCACTACTCTGCACTCACTACTCACTACTCTGCACTCACTACTCACTACTCTGCACTCACTACTCACCACTCACTACTCTGCACTCACTACTCACCACTCACCACTCACTACTCACTACTCACTACTCACTACTCACTACTCTGCACTCACTACTCACTACTCTGCACTCACTACTCACTACTCACTACTCACTACTCTGCACTCACTACTCACTACTCTGCACTCACTACTCACTACTCTGCACTCACTACTCACTACTCTGCACTCACTACTCACTACTCTGCACTCACTACTCACCACTCACTACTCTGCACTCACTACTCACCATTCACTACTCTGCACTCACTACTCACCACTCACCACTCACTACTCACTACTCACTACTCACTACTCACTACTCTGCACTCACTACTCACTACTCTGCACTCACTACCCTGCACTCACTACTCACTACTCACTACTCTGCACTCACTACTCACTACTCTGCACTCACTACTCACTACTCTGCACTCACTACTCACTACTCTGCACTCACTACTCACCACTCACTACTCTGCACTCACTACTCACCACTCACTACTCTGCACTCACTACTCACCACTCACCACTCACTACTCACTACTCACTACTCACTACTCACTACTCTGCACTCACTACTCACTACTCTGCACTCACTACTCTGCACTCACTACTCACTACTCTGCACTCACTACTCTGCACTCACTACTCACTATTCTGCACTCACTACTCACCACTCACTACTCTGCACTCACTACTCACCACACACTACTCACTACTCACTCACTACTACTCACTACTCTGCACTCACTACTCACTACTCTGCACTCACTACTCACTACTCACTACTCACTACTCTGCACTCACTACTCACTACTAACCACTCACCACTCACTACTCACTACTCACCACTCACTACTCACTACTCTGCACTCACTACTCACTACTCTGCTCTCACTACTCACTACTCTGCACTCACTACTCTGCACTCACTACTCTGCACTCACTACTCTGCACTCACTACTCACCACTCACTACTCACTACTCTGCACTCACTACTCTGCACTCACTACTCACTACTCTGCACTCACTACTCACTACTCACTACTCTGCACTCACTACTCTGCACTCACTACTCTGCACTCACTACTCTGCACTCACTACTCTGAACTCACTACTCTGCACTCTGCACTCACACTTACACTCTGCACTCAACTCGGCACGCTGCATTCACACTCTGCACACTCACTCTGCACTCACTGCTTTACACTCTGCACTCACACTCTACTCACTCACTCTGCACTCACTACTTCACACTCTGCACTCTGCACTCACACTCTGCTCACTCACTCTGCACTCACTACTCTGCACTCACTACTCTGCACTCACTACTCACCACTCACCACTCACTACTCTGTACTCACTACTCACCACTCACTACTCACTACTCACTACTCTGCACTCACTACTCACTACTCTGCACTCACTACTCACCACTCACTACTCACTACTCTGCACTCACCACTCACCACTCACTACTCACCACTCACCACTCACTACTCACTACTCTGCACTCACTACTCACTACTCTGCACTCACTACTCACCACTCACTACTCTGCACTCACTACTCTGCACTCACTACTCACCACTCACTACTCTGCACTCACTACTCACTACTCTGTACTCACTACTCACTACTCTGCACTCACTACTCACTACTCTGCACTCACTACTCACTACTCACTACTCTGCACTCACTACTCACTACTCACTACTCTGCACTCACTACTCACTACTCTGCACTCACTACTCACTACTCACTACTCTGCACTCACTACTCACTACTCTGCACTCACTACTCACCACTCACTACTCACTACTCTGCACTCACTACTCACCTCTCACTACTCACTACTCTGCAATCACTACTCACCACTCACTACTCACTACTCTGCACTCACTACTCACTACTCTGCACTCACCACTCACTACTCACTACTCTGCACTCACTACTCACTACTCTGCACTCACTACTCACTACTCACTACTCTGCAGTCACTACTCACTACTCTGCAGTCACTACTCACTACTCTGCAGTCACTACTCACTACTCACTACTCTGCACTCAACTCTGCACTCACTACTCTGCACTCACTACTCTGCACTCACTACTCTGCACTCTGCACTCACTACTCACACTCTGCACTCACTACTCACTACTCTGCACTCACTATTCACTACTCTGCACTCACTACTCACTACTCTGCACTCACTACACACTACTAAATACTCTGCACTCACTACTCACCACTCACTACTCACCACTCACTACTCTGCACTCACTACTCACCACTCACTACTCTGCACTCACTACTCACCACTCACTACTCACTACTCACTACTCACTACTCTGCACTCACTACTCACTACTCTGCACTCACTACTCACTACTCTGCAGTCACTACTCACTACTCACTACTCTGCACTCTACTCTGCACTCACTACTCTGCACTCACTGCTCTGCACTCACTACTCTGCACTCACTACTCTGCACTCTGCACTCACTACTCACACTCTGCACTCACTACTCTGCACTCACTACTCACTACTCTGCACTCACTATTCACTACTCTGCACTCACTACTCACTACTCTGCACTCACTACTCACTACTCACTACTCTGCACTCACTACTCTGCACTCACTACTCTGCTCTCACTACTCTGCACTCACTACTCACCACTCACTACTCACTACTCTGCACTCACTACTCACCACTCACTACTCACTACTCTGCACTCACTACTCACTACTCTGCACTCACTACTCACTACTCTGCAGTCACTACTCACTACTCTGCAGTCACTACTCACTACTCACTACTCTGCACTCACTACTCTGCACTCACTACTCTGCACTCACTACTCTGCACTCTGCACTCACTACTCACACTCTGCACTCACTACTCACTACTCTGCACTCACTATTCACTACTCTGCACTCACTACTCACTACTCTGCACTCACTACTCTGCACTCTGTACTCACTACTCACACTCTGCACTCACTACTCTGCACTCACTACTCTGCACTCACTACTCTGCACTCTGCACTCACACTTACACTCTGCACTCAACTCTGCACGCTGCATTCACACTCTGCACTCACTACTTTACACTCTGCACTCACACTCTGCTCACTCACTCTGCACTCACTACTTCACACTCTGCACTCTGCACTCACACTCTGCTCACTCACTCTGCACTCACTACTCTGCACTCACTACTCTGCACGCACTACTCTGCACTCACTACTCACCACTCACCACTCACTACTCTGCACTCACTACTCTGCACTCACTACTCACCACTCACCACTCACTACTCTGCACTCACTACTCACCACTCACTACTCACTACTCACTACTCTGCACTCACTACTCACTACTCTGCACTCACTACTCTGCACTCACTACTCACCACTCACTACTCACTACTCTGCACTCACTACTCACCACTCACTACTCACTACTCTGCACTCACTACTCACTACTCTGCACTCACCACTCACTACTCTGCACTCACTACTCTGCACTCACTACTCTGCACTCTGCACTCGCACTTACACTCTGCACTCAACTCTGCACGCTGCATTCACACTCTGCACACTCACTCTGCAGTCACTACTTCACACTCTGCACTCACACTCTGCTCACTCACTCTGCACTCACTACTTCACACTCTGCACTCTGCACTCACACTCTGCTCACTCACTCTGCACTCACTACTCTGCACTCACTACTCTGCACTCACTACTCACCACTCACCACTCACTACTCTGCACTCACTACTCTGCACTCACTACTCACCACTCACCACTCACTACTCTGCACTCACTACTCAACACTCACTACTCACTACTCACTACTCTGCACTCACTACTCACTACTCTGCACTCACTACTCTGCACTCACTACTCTGCACTCACTACTCACTACTCACTACTCACCACTCACTACTCCCTACTCACTACTCTGCACTCACTACTCACTACTCTGCACTCACTACTCACTACTCTGCACTCACTATTCACCACTCACTACTCACTACTCTGCACTCACTACTCACTACTCTGCACTCACCACTCACTACTCACTACTCTGCACTAACTACTTACTACTCTGCACTCACTACTCACTACTCACTACTCTGCCCTCACTACTCACTACTCTGCACTCACTACTCACTACTCTGTACTCACTACTCACTACTCTGCACTCACTACTCACTACTCTGCACTCACTACTCACCACTCACTACTCACTACTCTGCACTCACTACTCACCACTCACTACTCACTACTCTGCACTCACTACTCACTACTCTGCACTCACCACTCACTACTCACTACTCTGCACTCACTACTCACTACTCTGCACTCACTACTCACTACTCTGCACTCACGACTCACTACTCTGCACTCACTACTCACTACTCACTACTCTGCACTCACTACTCACTACTCTGCACTCACTACTCTGCACTCACTACTCTGCACTCACTACTCTGCACTCTGCACTCACTACTCTGCACTCACTACTCACTACTCACTACTCTGCACTCACTACTCACTACTCACTACTCTGCACTCACTACTCACTACTCTGCACTCACTACTCTGCACTCACTACTCTGCACTCACTACTCTGCACTCTGCACTCACTACTCTGCACTCACTACTCACACTCTGCACTCAATACTCAAACTCTGCACTCACTACTCTGCACTCACTACTCTGCACTCACTACTCTGCACTCACTACTCTGCACTCTGCACTCACACTTACACTCTGCACTCAACTCTGCACGCTGCGTTCACACTCTGCACACTCACTCTGCACTCACTACTTCACACTCTGCACTCACACTCTGCTCACTCACTCTGCACTCACTACTTCACACTCTACACTCTGCGCACTCTGAACTGTGCGCACTCTGCACTCACACTATAATAATCCTTATGCAGAATTCCTCTAAAGTATAAGCAGCTTGGGTTTTTCCTATAGGCGCCAAAGAGTCAATGATAGGAAAAGAGGGCAGAGAGTGCTAACCCCATCTCCCCACCCACAGACAACCAAAAATTATCTTCTGCGTTGCTTTGTTCTAATAATATGAATAAGGAATTTAAAGTATATGTATGGGCGAGTGGAAGGTGATCTATCGTATTCAATATATTTTAACACAATTGGTGTTCATGGTTACCTTTACAAACGTGAGATGAAGAGGATGCTCACTTTTCAGTTATATAAGGATATTTTGTCGAGTACATTCAAGTTCAACCCACTGGCTGTAAGCAACAAGCTGAGGATCAACAGGTGCGAAACAGCGTGGGGGGCGCGCACGAGACGCAGCGTGGGCGTGCACATCAGCTGAAGATCCCCAGAGAAGACACCGAGTCTGCCTGCTGCCATGACTGACCCGCTGCGAGGGAAAGAGCCCGGTGAGTGGGGGTCGAGGGGGGGCGGCAGAGAGGGAGTGGGCAGAGAGGGAGGGTGTGTGTGTGTCTGTGTGTGTGTGTGTGTGTGTGCGTGCGTGAGTGTGTGCTTCCGTGAGTGTGAATGTGGTTCAAGAGATGTGCACGGCTCCAGGAGGCTCGGCGTGCGCGTCCACGAGATGCAATCGGCGCTCGTTCACCGCTCTGGCTCCGTTGAGAGTGAACTCCGTGACAATAGGTCTCGAAGCCGAGACCTAAAAAAAAGGGAAACTTCTTGCCACTTCAAGAAAGTGCCCTCGTGTGCAATATGCAGCTCGCTAGAGGGCTTGTTCTTTTGGTTATCTTTCATGCAACCCTTCTTTCTTTGAGGTGAATTGAATATCTTTATTCCATTGGCAAAAGCAATGATAAAAGCCCAATAAAAACTGTATAAAAACATCAGTTAATTCATGAACACGGCATAAAATCTAATATCATATATATTTATTTATTTATGCATTTATTTTTCACATTTTTAAAGCGCACTGTTACCCGTAGGTGTCCTGGCGCTGAGTGATCACTAGTATGCATGAGCTGAAGAGTTAGTGTGTAAAGAGCCACATCTTTAGGGTCTCCTGACTGACAGCAGGTCTGATATCTGTCTGAGGCTCAACGTCAGCGCGTTCCATGCCTTCGCAGCTCCCAGGGAGAAACTCCTGCCCCCCCAGCGAGCTTTCCTGACTCTTGGGACTACAACCAGCCCCTTCTCAGCTGACCTTAAACATCCTACAGGCTTGTACCACTGGAAGAGCAGAGTCATACATTGGGGGCCTAGGCCATGCAGTGCCTTGAAGATCACGCAGAGCGTTTTAAAGACTATTCTTTTACGTACTGGTAACCAGTGTAGCTTCACCAGATCCTGTGCTACCGAGGCAAACTTGGGTGTACCCGTAATCAGGCGGGCTGCTGAATTCTGCACGATTTGGAGTTTGTTTAGCAGCCCCTGTTGGGCATTCAGCAGCAAGCTGTTGCAGTAGTCCAGTCGGGACATCACCAATCCTGTTACCACTGTCTTCCTGTGTTCATCCGCAAGAAACGGCAGGACTTTTCGAATAGTTTTTAGCACATATACACCATAAAATACAGTTTCATAGATGAGCATAATAAACCCCTGTTAAAAAACAGGATAAATAACAACCTACATTAATATTATCTAAACATTGCAAATATAATAGGGCTGGTCTTTATTGCTGAAAATTCAGAGGCAAGAGTAATGTATGGATATAGTTATGTCGCCCCTTCTTCCAACCTAAGCTTCTGACAGTCCAACGAGCTATGTGACCTTGTAAATATGTATAATACGTTATATATTCGATCAATGGTCTATCGCTGTCACAGGTGATCTTTATTACTTCATCTAAATTAATCTAGCCTTATCATGTGGCACAAGATGCAGCTGTGCTTAGAAATTGCGTTGCAAATGCTACCAAAGAACATTAATATACAATTTATAATATTAGGAGTTGTAATTGTATTGTATTCCAATGCAGCATTTTTTAGTGTTTTTCTAGCTCTTGTCGAGGCTCGAAAGCACTTTCTCTTCTGTTTGAAAAATCCTTAAACTATTTAGAGATTGATATGCCTCCATCCTCAACCTCAGGGGTGTTTACAGCATTGTGATCGGCAGGGCACAAACAGTGACGGGGCTAGGGTGATCCAGCGTCAGGGTCAGTTTAAGGATTTTAGGGGCATGAAATATTTTGGAAAGGCTTTGAAACTGTTTACCCATTTCTGTGTAATCCGAGACCTGTGTTGTCTAAACATATTGAATTATATGTTAAACGCCAAGAAACAAAAATACACAGAAGTGAGCTAGGGAGTAAGTTTACTTTACCACGCCGGCCCCTTGGAAGTTGGGAGCCCCGGGCTACTGCCTACTTTATCCATTACTTAAAATATCTCTGTCCAGCGTTCAACTCTCATTGAGCTTCTGTAAGCACGTGTTACTAGTTTGTCTCTTGTCTGCAGCCAATAAAACAATTATTCACACTATGGTAATTGGAGAAAGGCGTAACTTATGTACTTTGGGCCAATGCTAAGTATGTATGAAATTCTGACATTTTCTGTGCTCATGGCTAAAATCAAGTGCATATCTGGGTGCCAATTTGCAGAATCAGGTTAGGGGTTTAACCTGAAACTCTTTAGCAAAGAAACCTTATAGCCACATTTTCACAAATGACACACAGAGAACTCTTTCGTTTGGCTCCTATAGGCCCCAACCACACACAATGGAGCTAATGCGTCGAATTTATCAGTTCTGACTAGAAACATGCTTGAATTAGCATATGTCAATTGAAACTGTCATAGGTACAACACATTCAAAATGACACAGGTAGAGTCACATACATTCATACTGTTATATATCCGTTTGTTTAGCAGCCACGAATACATTTCCTCCAAGTAATATTAATCGTCACAAGGCAAGCTCTGATGATGGTGTTTCTTTCTGCAGCCTTCCATACAACAGGAATGTGTGTTAATGTGTGTATATGCATTGATCTAACGCGACATTGCAAAAATAATGTTTTGCTATAGATATGTATTTTTCGCAGAAAACAATCGAAAGTTAAAGTGACGTTTTAGTTAGGTATGATAAGATCTGAGCTATTTAAAAAAAACACCTTAGAATTAACTGAACAAAACTTTAACTTGTGGCCCTGCATACACAGCTTATGACCTCACATGGTATCTCCCTCATGTCATGCTCTGTGAACTGGTATTTCTCCGGCCTGACGGGATCAGCTGCTTCTGCTTGCTCCTGCTTGGCGGGAGCAATGAGAGTTTCCGTGCCCGCAAGAGCATGGGCAGGGAAAGAGAAGTATGCATTTTCCAAGCTCCCACCGGGAGCACTCTTCTTTCTCTGACTGCACTCCTATTGAGTTCACACACTGTCTTGTGTGACTACCCAATCAGTCAGTCAGTCAAAATACTTTAATCGATTTTAAATAAAATCATAAAAAGACATACATTCCATACATATTAAAATATTAAAATACATTTACAGAGATTGTTTCAAAGCAATACGTTCAGTAAAAACTGTTAATACCAATCACTGTTTAAGATATGACCACCTGAGGCCGCTGCTTTTGCCCCTGCTCCCACTAAGGTTATTTCCTATGATCAATACTGCTCGAATAGGATCTACAACATACCAGTGTCAAATTGCTTTGATGTGCTGGATAGAGTTGATTGACTCAATCTTGCAGTGGGTCATCGAAGCAATAGCCTTTTAGAAGGGGCAACTGTTGGCTGACTCCTGGGGGTGGGAGCAGGAACAACATCACCACCCAGATTAGTACATCAAGGGCCACAATTAAAGTACACTGTGTGCCTATGCTAGTCCTCCAACTTGAAAGTGAAACATATCTTTATTGTATAGTTAATTAAACCCATCACAATATTCCAATACATAAAATACGTTTCGTCTACATGATAAAATACCCCAGTTTCTTTTACGTAAAAAGAGAAATAGAAAAATGAGTAGAGACAAATGATACACCACCGTCTTTGTTCATTATATTAAATTTTGATTCATTATTTCTATTTACAACTTTATAACTGTTAAAAGACAGGGAGGGTCCACTAAACAATATTGTGGCCTGTATCAATGTTTTGTTAATTTCTCATAGCAGATTACACATTTTATCAATTGGCAGATTAGTTGCGGGTCCTTTGAGTCCAGACATTTTAATATTGTGGATCTGCAGGTGCGTATTTCATTGAAGTGTCTCCTCAACAGGTGACGGCGGTGGGCCCCAGGGCTGGGCAGATACATATTAAATGTACTAGCTGCCCGTCCCGACGTTGTCCGGGTATGAATTGCTGCCGGCCAGTACTATATTGTTTTGTAGGATTTCGTTTTGATAGCATTTCTTATCTGTGACAGGCCTGTGAAACGCTCCGATTCACAGAGCATTTCTGATGCACTTAAGAGTGTGCGTTCAGTAGTGTGTGAACTTGCGTTTCCCTACTTTATTTTTCCTTGCAATATTATATAGCTCAAACTCGACAACATGGCATGAGAACAATTTACATTACAGAAGAGCACATTCATTTGTGGTAGACCCGGGGAGACAAAGCGATTTGCCTGGAATCACAGGATGTTGAGCTGCTGCCGAGATTCGAACGTAGCTCCCCAGCTCTAAAGTTCGCAATTCTAGAACTTGTGGCGGAGGTGTGTCTAAAAGTGTATGTCGGTGCTGGCCATCAATGAGAGAGACCTGTGCATTTTTCAAATCGGTTGTGAAAAAGTATGAGTATGTTGCTGGAGATGTGGGCCGCCGTGCCACCAATGTACTTACCGGTGGAGGGTAAACACCCATTATTCCGCAACTTTCTTTCCGCTTACCATCACTCCGCATACTTTCATCACGAAAGTACCATGACTCCACAATGCCATTATAACGCATGGCATTACATTTTATATGCTTTTACCACGCATACATTTACAATGAAATTCGTTGTAAATGCATGAATAGTAAAAGCATTTTTTCTTTTTATGTTTGGATAAGGTAAGTATGGGTATAGGGGTATATATTTTGGGGTACTGAGGCATATGTTTTCAGGTGTTTGGATATTTTAAGGGTTCAGATATAGTTTTGGGTTATGGGGTACAGGGGTAGTTTTAGGGTTTACGGATATGTATAGGTTTTGGGGTACAGGGGTATTTTTAGGGTTCAGGGCAGGTTTGGGTTTTGGGGTATAGGGGTATTTTTAGGGTTTAGGGGTAGGTTTGGGTTTTAGGGTACAGGGGTATTTTAAGGGTTCAGGGCTAGTTTTGGGTTCTGGGGTACAGGGGTATTTTTAGGGTTCAGGGCTAGGTTTGGGTTTTAGGGTACAGTGGTATTTTATGGTTCAGGGCTAGGTTTGGGTTTTGGGGTACAGGGGTATTTTTAGGGTTCAGGGGTAGGTTTGGGTTTTGGGGTACAGGGGTATTTTAAGGGTTCAGGACTGGGTTTGGGTTTTGGGGTACAGGGGTATTTTAGGGTACAGGGCTAGGTTTGGGTTTTGGGATACAGGGGTATTTTTAGGGTTCAGGGCTAGGTTTGGGTTTTGGGGTACAGGGGTATTTTTAGGGTTCAGGGGTAGGTTTGGGGTTTGAGTTACAGGGGTATTTATAGGGTTCAGGGCTAGGTTTGGGTTTTGGGGTACAGGGGTAGTTTTAGGGTTTAGGGATAGGTTTGGGTTTTGGGGTACAGGGTATATTTATAGGGTTAAGATGGGTTAGTGTTTAAGGGTGTTGGGGTATTTTAAGGATTAAGGGTGGGTTATGATTATGGGGTGCAGGGGTATTTAAAGGGAGCAGGGTAGACACCCAGAGCTCGAATGTACAGAACCTGGGAAGAAAAACAATGAAATATTAGGCACAATGCTCGCTTTTTTTTCCGTAATCCTGCACACGCCCACAGCACACAATATGAGATATGGGATGAAGAGCGGAACGTACCACAAGCCCCCAGCCTTTGTCATGCCCCAGCACACACCCACAGCACAACACAGACACGCCCACAAGGGAATACTTTGCTGGCACGGTTCTTTTACCTTTTAAATGTATGTCGTGGGAGTCTGCATAGCCTATGTCCATCTGCTGCAACTTCCCTTTCCAACACTGTATTGGGTGTTGTGATTGGTGCTGTGGTTCCTGAGATTACCCGCCTCAAAGGTTTGGGCTCTCTCTTTATTATATTAGTATAGATGAAGTCCTGTATTGATGACCCACATAGGCTGCCTGCTTTTGAGCACTGGTACTTCCAGCTGGGGAGGTCGGTATTGGAAGGCAACTTCCCCATGCGCAGTTCTAAGAACTTAGTTTTTAAATGAGGTGAAAAGCCAAGGCCCAGGTTTGCCGCTTGCTCGGGCTTAGCGTAGGAATGTAATACCATCCATGCATGAATTCTTTGACTCAACGTTGCTTTGTCATCTGTTAGCGAGTGCCTTTTTGCCCCCTTTTCCATAATTAGCTAGAATGATGTGAAAGGTAATTTCCGATGCCAAAGGTCTACCGTCCTGGATTTTTGCAATGAGGCTTCCAAGTACTTAGCGTAGTGTGATTTTGGGTCATTTTGCAAGGCATCCGAGAGCACGTTGTTGATTTCAGGCCCCCGATTGAGCCAAATTTTGTACCGTATTTTAATTGCATTGAACTGTACAACATTTGTTGTTGCTGTAGGCTGAACTCTAATTGTACCTGGGCTGAAGAGGCGTCACATGGCAGACAAAATACTCTTTTATACACACGCGCTTGGATGTTATCCAGAATTGCTGCATTGTTTCAATGATAGACGATGCTTCCATAAGCGATAATTGGGAGTAGTGTTGCTTTGATGACTGTCAATAATGGGGTGAACAGTGGGTATTTTAAGGTTTTAGATAAACTACAGAATCCAAAAAGTAGAGCTTTACCCTTTTTAGATCGAGGGACCGTAGCTCTCACTGCGAAGCAGTGAGGGGTGGAGTCCCGAAGAATTAATGTTTTGGAGTTTGGGGCTTTGAACCCGCCTCTCTCCTCCATTCTCCTCCATTGGCTGGCTTCCTAAATGGAGGCCAGCCATTGGAGGAGAAGGGAGTCACTCCAATAAAGCCCCATCTCTTTCAGATTCGGGGGTGTGTTTTTGGCGTTCTTTCCACCTGTGATGTCATCCGTCACTCAGAATGCCAAAAACACGCCCTCGAATCCGAAAGTTTCGGATGTTTGCGGCCGCCATTTTGTTTTGTGCCATTTTGCCTCGCTGCTGCTCCTAACGCGCTGTTTCTAGCTGCGGAGATGCTGACTTGCTGGCATTCCCTGCCTTTGCACACTCTCTGCCGTCCCTGGAGCTTGCCTCCTCCCTCCGTTCCCCACGGTGGTCTCTTCCCAGCTCTCCTCCTGGTCTCTCCTTCTGCTCCCCTCTGTCACCTCTCTCCCTATACGGGCTGCCCTGTCCCTCATACAGCCTGCACCCACCGTCCCCCGGGAGGTCGCCTCTTCCGTCCACCTTGCAGTTTCCCTCTCTCTGCAGACTCCCACCTCCCTACTCCCTTTCGCTCTCACCCGTCCATAGCTCCCTGCTCTGGCAGGCTCCCTCTCGGTGCTTCTCGTCCTGCGTGCCCGTCTGCCCTGTAACCTCCCACCTCCCTGCACTCACTCCCAGCTCCCTCCAACCGGTCTCCCTCCTCTCTCAGCACTCCCGTCCCCAGCAGTCTCTCTCAGATCTACCCACTCCTCTCCAACCTGCAGCTTACCACTCGCTCCCAGATCTCCGCCCTCTCTCTCTCTCTGCCTTCCGTCTCCCTTCCCGTCCGCTGCAGTCTCCGTCGCCGGCCTCCAGTCCCCTCCCCCCGCAGCGCCCCCCGCGCTCCCCGCCAGCTGGATGGTTGTCTCTGGGGTCAGAGGAGGTGGGCCCGGCACACTCCAGGGATGATGTTGGGCCCCGGGCAGGCTCCAGACAGCAGCAGGTTCCCGCTGCATCACCTGGTCTGGAGGAACCGACCCCTGGAGCTGGAGAAGGAGCTCAGCGCGCAGCAGGTGGGTGAGCGCGGGGGTGGGCAGGGGCACGGCCACAAGGCATAGGGGGAATACTTGGGAGGGTGAGTGAAAGCAAATCTGGAGAGGGTGAGGGTGTGGGGGTAAAGGGATCAGAGGGTATAAGGAAAACTAGGGTGAGGCGTGGTGTGTGGAGAGCACAGGTGTAAACGGCATAGAATGTGAAGGCATGGGCAGGAGGGGGGGCAGATCCTGGAGAATAAAGTCAAGGGGTGAATACGTTGACGGTGCTTCCGTGCCCATGGGTGGCGGTGAGGACGTGGGCATCAAAGGCACAAACTGGGTGAGGCAGAGGCTGCAGCGGTTCCAAAGACATGTCTTGGTGCACATCTGGGCTGGGCACACAGGGAGCTGGATAGTCATACAGCGCAGAGTGACTGGTGTTAGAGCTATTCGGGACTAGGTTTCCTGGGGCTGAATGTCTGCCGTGGACTGGGCTAGATGAGAGACTGGGTTCCTCGGGTGGGCCTGTCCGGCTAGATGAGAGACTGGGTTCCCTGATGGGCGGGTGTCTGCTGAAGATCTGGCCAGATGAGAGACTAGGTTCATGGCTGCATGTGTGGCTCCAGTAGATCTGGCCAAATGAAAGACTAGGTTCATGGGTGCGTGTGTGTCTGCTGGAGATCTGGCCAGATGAGAGACAAGATTCCCTGGTAGCTGTGTGTCTGTTGTAGGTGTGCCTAGATGAAAGACTAGGTTCAGAGGTTGTTTTCTGTAGGTCTGGCTAGAAGAGAGGTTATATTACCTGTGTTTGCTGTAGATTTGGCTAGCGAGACTAGATTCACGGGTGGGTGTGTTGGCTGTAGATGTGCCTAGATGAAAGACTAGGTTCAGGGTACGTCTTCTGTAGGTCTTTGCTAGAAGAAAGACTAGGTTCACGGTTGGGTGTGTGCTGTAGCTCTGGCTAGATGAGAGAGTGGGTTCACGGGTGTGTGGGGGTCTGCTGTAGAAATAGTCCATATGAGAAGCGGGGCGCAAAGTGAGAAGAGTGGAAGGGATTTGCTGGTGTGCACAAGGACCTGTGCGCGCTGCTGCCTGGCAGGGTGTCGGCCTAGAGCTGGGGTGTCTGAGACACTGTGCACAGGGGGCTGGGGGAAGGGGGTTGCGGTGCCTGCCGTGGAGCTGGCCTGTCTGAGCGGCTGAGACCAGTCCCAGGTGTTGGCTCGTGTAAGAGCCATGCCTGACCTTTGGCTTGGCTCAGTTTCGGCCCTGTTAATGCAGGCTCGGTCCCTTCTAGTAAATCCGCAGCTGTCATTACTACTACTCTCTAATGCTCACCTATTGCCATTGTAAATGACAATACCATTTATTTATGTTTTTAAAAAAAATTGAAAAAAAATGCCATGAGCAATGCCAATAGCTCTACCTTTAATAATGCCGAGACCATTGCATTGTAAATGCTTGTTTTGTATGTTCTCATACTGCATAGAAAACGAAAACCTTAAAACCTTTGGTCCAAATATATCCTGAGATATTTATAGGTGTTATCCACTTCCAACCTTGTGTTGGTAATTGTAATTGTCATTTGTTTTGGTAATCTGTGAGTTATGATTATAACTTCTGTTTTTGTTGTATCTAATTCCATCAAGTTTGTTTTAGCGAAGTCGGCTAACTCGTGAAGTGATCTTTGCAAACCAATTCTCGTGTGGCTTAGGAGAAGAACGTAATCCGCATAAGACAAATGTGTTAATGGCAATTTGCCCAGACGTGGTTGATGTGAGTTACCCCGTCTAGCCTTGGTGTTAAATCGTCCATAAATAGGATGCACAGATTTGGAGCCAGGGCACATCCTTGCTTTAGACCCACATTGGTGTTGATCTTCCTGGTGAGCTTCTGGCCGGCGGCGATTTTGACCTGCATCCAGGTGTCAGTATAGAGATCCACTATTGGATTCAGGATTGAATCTGGAAGACCCTGCTACTTCAGTTTGGCCCACAGTGTGCGTCTAGTGACACGGTCAAATGCCGCCTTAAAATCCACGAAGCATAGATGAAGTGCTTGACACTGTGTAGGTTTTTGTCTGCAATTAGCCCTATTGCTAGTGAATTTGTGATTGTACCTGTGCCCCTTTGAAAGCCCGACTGTTTGAGGGGGATTTTGTTGTTCTCGTCAGACCAACTTGTCAGGTCTGCTAGGATCAAGGATGCATAGTATTTGGCCTCTGCATCTATTAACGCGATCAGACGGTAATTAGCAGGGTCTGTGCGCTCTCCTCCCTTGTATATTGGATTAATGATTGCACCTCTCCAGTTTTCCGGGATGCGAGTGGATGTACCAATCAGCTGTAACAGACAGTGCATCTTTCTTGCCCAGTAGTTAGGATCTTGTTGGTAAATTGCTTGTGGTACACCGTTCGGGCCTGGAGCCCCATCAAGCCGACTTTTTCTTATAATTTGTCAAATTTCAACTTCACAGTCAAGGGTGTACGACTGAGATGCGCCCTCGGTCAGTTGTGTGCTGTTTCCTGTTACTTTGATGATTGTAGAGAACTTGTCCCTCATTATGCTGTGCATGTTTAAGAACACAACTGCTTTTTGCTCTTCCCTTGTAGTAATTACAAGGGAGTTCGCGGGCCCGCTTTTTTTACTGAAATTGTTGAGATTAAGTGTTGTACCCAAGCAGGCTCGGTGGCACAGGTCATGTTTATGACTTTTGAGGCTCTGTTGATGGAATTCACTTGGTCCCAGAAAGCTCTGGCGGCAGGTTTCTTTGCGTTGTGTAATAACTGTGTCCCAAAATTATTGTGTTGGATTTTTTTGCCGATCCAGATTTGTTTTTTGTATTTATTCTTTAATTGATGTGCTTGCTCCTATGCAGTTGAGGAAGGACTTTGATTGTGAGCCATCCTGAAAGCCTTTCTCAGTTGTTTTCTTGTGATTTGTGCAGTTTGACTAAGATGACTGTTTTGGTTTGTCCACTTTTTGTTTGTCTATTATGTGGGTGCCCAAGCTAGTGGTACACTTGCCAGGAAGGTGGTCCATGTTTCAAGTGTCATATTTTTTTGTGACTCAAGGGTCACCATTAGATCTTTGGCCTTTGAGGCTAGGTGCAGTAGTGTGGTACTTGTCCATCGCAGACGTTTCAGATTTATTGTCGATATTGACCTCTCCACTACTGGGGCTTCTGGTGTCTGTGAAGAGTTGCATTAATTTCAATTTGCTGGGCCGAGTGCTCACTGGGGCTGGATCATTTGATCTGACATTTTTTTATTTACCCTAGGAGCGGGAGGGTTACTATTGTGAAATCCAAGACTGCGCTCAAGCGAGGGCCTTTGTACGTGCATGTAGCTGGTCTGTCCTGTTTTATTCTCCCATTTAGTGTACGCATCCCTAGATGTTCGAGGTCCATTACGAGTTGCTGTCCTACTTTGTCCCTATATTTTCGGGTGGGATAGGATTGCGATTCTCCTGCTCAAATTACTTTTGCTGCTGTGATGTTATCTTCCTCGTTTTGGTTGTACAATAGATTTGAATTGAAATCTCAAATAAGAATATTTTCCCAGGTTGGCTGTTCGGAGCGGAATTCATTAATAATGGCGATTAGTTTTTTAAATGGACTTTTTTGATCTTTTGTTTTGGGTGTGCATAGATATTAATTAGGATGATGGTGCTTACCCCTGAATGTGAGCCCAGCCCCATTTTTATTATTTGCATTGCGGATGTGGTTGATGACAACTGAATTGAAGATATTTTTAGTGCTGTTGAAATGTAGACGGCGATGCTGCCTTTCGGTCTTTCATATTGCCTCGTTCGTATTGCGTTCACATGGTGAAGTCGTCCAAATGTTACTACCATAATACTACAACTAACTAGATCCCCCACCCCTTTTCCATGTGACTGCTGCCATTTAGGCTCCGTGGTGAGTGGAGAGGGCATCATACTCATTGCACCTACTTCTGATGTCTGTGAATCTGGTAAATTGAACAATACCTACAGCATCTCTAACAGCTTAGGTACTCCCAGTCCTGCAACCGCGAGCCCTTACAATGGGCCTTTGCGTGTCCAGCTTGTGAGCTGGAACATAGCAGGCAATAAATCAAACTTACTGGATGCGGATTGTGGTAGCTTTTTGGAGGGTTTCCTAATCTGCATTTTCCCAAGAAACTTAGGCAGTTGACAAACTTTATAAGCAAGGCTATTCTACATTCAGTATTGACGCCATCCTCTCCATAGCAGGTAGACTTTCAGGTGGTCTGCTCATGTGGATTAAAATCTCTCTAGACTGCTCAATTAAGATTATCAACATTAATTCCTCCGACCGCCTCGCAATTAAACTGCCCCCGAAGCCAGGTACTCCCATCCCTTGCTGAATTACACAAAAGGTCTTCTCCTCTAAATAAGTTGTCTCAAACCATAAAAGTCCTTAACAGGACGACAGACGATTTGGTGTTATTTTGTTATACCTCAATAGGTTTGCGGAGGAAACTCAATGCCCTGGCAACCTATAGCAAGCAGAACCAGCTCTCTATCAATCTAGAAAAGACCAAGATCCTGATCTTTGGAAAAAAGTGTAGAGTTTCTCATGGCATTTAGGTATGCAGGTGGTGGAGCAAGCCAATCAATACAAATACCTGGGTTTAATTTTTAGGAGGAATTTAATGTGGGGTGCTCATTGGGATGCCACTAAGCAGAAGGTCCTATTGCAGGCCAGTTGTCTGTCAAGATTCAATGATAGGTGCGGGGGATATCTCATACCCCATTACTAAAGGCTCATGAAGGGAAGATACCTCCATTATGCCTGTATGGGGGTGAGGTTTCTTCCCTCGACCCAGCATATGAATGGGATAGACTGGAAGGGGTGGTACTTAAAATATTTTATCACTCCCCAAGGTACAATGGTTCAGGTCATAAGGAGAGAGTGCAATCTGGTCTCTTGGAGCATGTCGGCTTCTACTCGGACACTAACATATTTTAACGCATTGTTGAAGGATGATGAGGTGGTCAAAGTTTCCAAATTGTGCTGGGAAGAGATCCAAAGCAGTGAGAGGATGTTGTCAAAGGCTGTAAGAACCAGAATAATTGCTCTAAGGAACCTTCATATAAATAGTGGTACAGTTACATATTGGCTCCCATTTCCAGGCAAACGAGCACATGAGGGAATCAATTTCTATGGCGTCAGACTCTATCGACCTGCTGTATCTAAAGAAGAGATTATCCATTAGCTTCTCGATTGCTACATTGGGCCAGGATACTGTTTTTCCCTATTTATTACGGCTACCAGACCCGGGATTGAGGAATGCCATTTTAAGGTCTAGGGTAGGATGCAATCCAATCTACTCATCCCGCCCACACAGGATCAGGGTACAGAATAATAGTGATCTCTGCCCCTGCCCTCTGAAAGTTAAGTGTACCTTTATGCATATTCTTATGGACTGTGTCTTTTATTTTGCAAATAGAATCAAGTTTTTAAGACCTCTGTTTTTTAAATATGATGCTCTCCATAGGAATAAAGCTGTAGAGTTATTGTCTGAAATGCGTCGTCTTGATGTGGCAGTTGGAATTGCTCGGTTTTTACAATCTGTTAAACAAAATTTTAATCATGACACATAGTGAGCTGGAGGGGGGGTTGTAGGGTAGCCAGGAGGGGGGGGGGTCCTTTTAAATGGTTTTAACTGTTTTAAATATTTTAATTGTTAAGTATGCTTTTTTATTTAGAATGTTTTATGGACAAATGTCTAAATAAACTTGTTTCTGAACCTTAACACAGTACTAGGAGACTACGGATCAGGCATTCACAAGGTAATAGCAAGCAATTTCAACTGCTGTTTTGTGTCCTCCCAACCCTTGCTAGATTTGTTTTGGTTAGAGGATGAATGTTGGGGGCTCCCACATTCTCTTCAGCCAAAAAGAGTCCAAAGATGAGTGCAACTACCATTCTGATTTCAGATATTACCAGCACCTATGGCCTTAGAGCCTGCAATGGGCGTAACACATTGGATCTTTTTGGCTAAACCAACTTTTAAGAAGAGAGACTACTCCAGGTACATTGATTAGATACTGCTGAACCTTACAATCTGGCATGAGATGGTATATATGGAAATCATTGATCACCTGGCGAGATGCCCTTACACTAAAAGGGATCCGCATCAAGGATGAAGCTGGTACGGGGGTAACATCCTTTACACTGTGGCTTTGAGCAATAATAGGCACAAAGTGAAGTGGGTGTATATTGCAAGAAACACAGCTTCAATGTAAGAGATGTATGGTCCTCCACATAGCGCACTAATTGTATATATCAGACCTGCATCCCGTTCAGATATTGGCCATGCATGAAGCACTATTTGGGAAACTGAAACCTCTTTTTGAGAGGAACATCAGAGTGGCCATTAGATCTTATGAATGTTTTGACAAAAAATGCACGGTGGCTAAAACAGCCCTGACGGAAGCAATAAAAAGCAATATGAGGAGAGATATTTTACAAGTCAGATGTAATTACACCCAAGAAATTAAATCCAGTAAGTCCCATTGGGAAGTAACATTTTGGGAGGATCTGTTGGAAGCAGCTAAGGGGAGGGACGCTAGGTTGTTCTGACATCTGGTTACCAACAAGGGCAGCAAAGAGTAGGTCATCCCCCGAATGCCACATCCTCAAGGCTGACTTGGTGGAGCACTTTATGACCCTCTGTGCAGAGCCAATCTCCAAAACAACACCCAAATTAATCCAGATACCCATTCCTCATTAAGTGCCATAACGGAGGAGGTAGTGTCTTTTACCACTGATGAATCACTCAATGCATTGAATGACCAGAAAGTGGGAAAGCTCCTGGCATTATATTCTGACTAATGCCATCACAGTAGGTGTCCCTATCCCTAACTCATGTAGAGGGGCTGAAATAATATGTATTTATAAAAAGGGTTTAAGGCTAGAAGCTGGTAGCTACCGCCCCATATCCCTTTACATTGTGTATGGGCATACTTGTCGAATGACTGAAGTAGAACTCTAGAGTATTATGGTTGCATGTGACTGACATGGCCTAGAATCGTTGGGCTTCTTTTTGCATTAATTTTGAACTTTGCTTGTCTGCATTTGGAGGTTTTTGGAAAATATTTTTCGTTATCAATAGCCCTGACGAAGTTCCACTGAATGGAACGAAATGCGTTGTCTGATATCCAAATCTGATTATTGTGAAGAATAAAAGAAACTGTAAGGACTTATTCTAGTGATCTTGACTTCTTCTCTGGTGCACCCTCCACAATGAAACTAACTACCGCTCTATATTTCTGATTGATAACATCCCAAAAAGTATAGTCTACATCCAATGAGGCCCTATCACACCTCAAAGCTGGCTTAATTCCCAAAACTAGCACTGTGGCCCACAGCTTTTGGTTCTTGACCCTAAAATGGTGAGTTGCCAACCTGCGACGGGGGATGCTATTCATCACCTTTGTTGATCTTCATGCAGCATTTGACCTTGTTCCAAGGGCAAAACTATGGGAGGGCCTCATGAAAATCAGTGTTCCCTCAGGGCTATTGATGTTGATTTGGAATCTGTACACCAATACCTATGCCAGAGTCAGATGGGGTCCAGGGAGGGAATGGTAGAAAACTTTCCAATAGGGCGTGCTGTTAGGCAAGGGTGCAGCCTTGCTCCCACATTATTTATATTATTCATTAATAGAAATATACCTTATTGAATTGTGTGAATGATGCATCCAAAATTGCTGGCTCTAAAATACTAAGGGCCACATGTATCAAGCAATCTTGCATTCACAGTTTGCTAACCCAAAAAAGTCACAACCCTATTTTGTGCTTTGGTAACCTGGTACCAAATTGTTTAGCTATTCGCTATTGGAAGGGACGTTTTTAAGGCATCCCTTCCAATTACTGTCTCGCAGCAGTATGTATGAATGTTTTTTGACCGTGAATGCAGTCGTGGAACATTTGCAATTTACCACCAACCTCAAGTTGGTGGTAACCTATTGGCAAATAGGAAGCCCTTTGGGAATGGTGCGGAAAAAGGTTTTCAAGAGCAGGCAGTGGACCCACGGACCATTGCTTGCTGTTAAAAAAGTGAACTTTTCATTTTTCATTTTCAAACACCATCCATTTTCCTTTAAGGAATTACTGTTATGTTGAAAAGCAATTACTGACATGGTGGTCTACTGACCCCAGCTGGCCAACACCCCTGTGATTTTGGAGATTCCTAAGGGTTCATAAATGTTGACCTACTTCATTGATAGTAATGAGGTATGTCAATTTGCGACCCCATATGAATCGCTAAATGAAATTCTTGGCGTGTCATACATTTGAATTAGCGATTACCTATTCGCGATTCTCTGAAAAACGCAATTAGTTAATCGCTATTTCAAAAGTTAATACATGTGGTTCTAAGTCTGTTATTCGAAGATAATGCACTTCTCTTACAATAATCAGTTGTAGAATTTAAAAAATGAACTGGCACTAGCATTTTGAAATGGTTGCCCCCTATGCCAATTGTTTCCTCAAGTATGCCAGTAATTTTCCAAGGGTGCCCTTTTACCAAGAATTACATTGTCATGCCAGAACCAGTATTTGTCACAGTTGCCTGTCATGCTAACAATTGCCAGCAGTATGTCAGCGGCAGAGTTTTTCCATGGGTACCTCTAAAAGCCAAGACTTACCTTCAGTATGTCAGGGCTAATGACAGACTATCAAGTATTACATCACATTCTCACTCGCACTCACTTACATTCACTCAGTCACACTTTTCTCACTCACACTCCATCTTTCATTCTTACTTGCACTCATTTACCCTCACTCACTATCATGCACTCACTCTAACTCCCTTTCACTCATTCTTACTCAAACAAAATCATACTTACTCATACTCACTTGCACTACTCCATCATTCTTACACACATTCACTCACTCATTGTCTCTCCTTCATTCATGCTTGCTTTCAATCACATTCACCTTCTCGCTCATACTCTCACTCATGTGTACTCCCTCTTATTGTCACTCATTCAAACTCACTCAAACTCACTGACTCTCAATTTCACTTATTCCAAGTCACTACCTGTCACTGACTCTCACTCACTACCTTTCACTGATTCTCACTCACTTTCACTCACACTGACACGTACAGACACACACTCACAAACACACACTCACTTGCACAAAACACATTCCCACTGTTAGACCTGTCCGCCTGTGGGTGTTCCCTACCTATTATTTATTTATTTTTGTCCCCTTTCTGACCTCCAATTCCTTTCATTTTTATGTTCACTTGACTTTTTGGTGTTGTCCTGTGGGCTAGGTGCGTCCTAGACCCTATAATTCCTCATAGGCCTAGAAGTCCCTCCTTTTCTGAGGGCAAGGTTAGTTACACAAAATGGTGGTTGGTAACTGCCAAAACGGATTACCTCAGGGACTGGCCCATAGACACATATGGGGAATCTAGAACCTTCTGGCCTGTTCTGGACACTAGGGGCTAGGGGTATAAAAGGCCAACTGTAAGGCGGCCATTTTGTCATTCAGAGAGGGTCAGCGGGAGTACAGGCTGTGGCACTAGGTGGGGTAGGACATTCAGAGGGTGGACTTCTTTTTAAGGGTTGCCTCCTTACTGTAATCACCGCCCCTATTCCTGCAGACCTGACCCTGTTAGACTGCCGTCCTGTTGACCCTGGACAGGTAGTTGGCTCGAGTAGAGAAAAAGATCTAGCCCTAGCCTGGGGTGAAATTTGAGAGATTTTGACGAGTGGAGGGGTGTGAAAATTGGCCCCACTGTCCAGTATTGAGGATTAATCAAACCCTTGAGGAACTCTGCAAGAATGGTAAAAGGATTGAGGGAATTAATCTCCCCCCCCCCCTTTGGCCACTGTGGCCATCTGCCGCCTGCGCTTTACCCCCCAAGTCTCCCCTCACCTTTATTTAGAGGCGCGGCTGGGAGACCCATCCTCTGCTATTGGTGACCTGGGTGAGGAGAATCGAGACCCCTGAGGTGTGTTCCGCCTGTCCTGTAGCCCGTTTCTGACAGGGAGGCCAGGGATGGTTGGGGCTGCGGTAGCGTGGCGAAGCGGAACAGTCAACCAGCTGGGCCTGAGGAGGCGCGATACTGCGCAGGCCCGGTGCAGCGTCTGCTGTCCCTGAAGGGGGTGGAGATCTAGTCAGGAGGGGCCTATGATTGCGCAGGTCCGAAGAAGGGCCACCGTTCGCTTGAGGTGAACGGGGCGGCCTCTGCCTAACATCACTACTCTCCCGCGCCTGCGCGGTGACGCCGATCACAAGGGAGACGACGGAATCGGCTTGAGGCGGAATTCAACGGAAGAGAAGCCCACGGAGCACAGTCCCAGTGCGACCTCCCCTCGGTGCCGGCTTGGGTGACATTCGGCCTGGCCCACGAGGGAGGCGCTGCTGGGGAGAAGGAGCCTGAAGGTGAGAGCCGGTCCCCTGGGCTTGTGCAGTGTCGACGGACATATCCCAGAACACTTGGCTACAAGTAAGAAGGGAACTGGGGTCTGCTGTGGGTCTGGGGACTATCATCAGAAGGTCCCGGAAGGGAGACTATTCCCCCAATTATCTAACTGGAAGCACGGAGTTGGCAAGACAGGGAGGATTGAATCCAGGAAGCCACTGAGACTCGTATAAAAGGGAACCAGTAAGGTGAAGAAGGGGGACAAGGCGGGAAAAAGACCTTTGAGCTCATTTGAATGCTGTTATTGACTGAGTTTATTGCTTAACCTTTCTTTTACAGTGGTGGAAGGGAAAGATTACTTTGAGTTCTCTTTGGCAATCACTTGATGTAACCTAGTGAAGCAGGTTGAAGTATTTACATTACCCACTGGATCCATATAGAAATCCCTTTTTCCTTTGTAGGCGACAGACTCTGCTTCTTACTGTGCCAAGGCAGTGTAACCAAAGTAATGTCTTTATTATAGAATCCATTTTGCTGTGCTGTAACCCTTGAGTTAAGAAACATGTATTGCTGAAATTGAGTGGGGGAGAAATATTTAATGTGAAAAGGGACAAAACTGTCAGATGAGATAAGCAAGAGTATACAGAATTCTTTTATAAAACAGCCCGTATTTTTCTAAACTGGTGTAGTGTCATTCTTGGATGGATGGACGCTGAGTTACTGTAAGGGTGTGACGCAGGCTTAACACTTTTGCCTTTGGGGTTAGACCTTCCTACACTGTGCCAGGCTACCCTATGTGGACTGGTGACCCCAGGTCCAACACCCACCCACAAGTATAAACACAACATACATTTAAGAACTTTTTTTCCTGACAACATCTGCCACCGAAAGGCTCGCTTTAGCTCCTAGTACTCCGTTTTTCAAATTGCACTAGTATTGAAATATAAACTATTAACTACTATTAGAGTAACACAAAATTGGCAGAAAAAGGAGGTGGAGCATGATGCCCATAAGGGTGAGCTCCTTCTGTCTTCTTGGCACTGAGTTTGCTTCATCTGAATGTACGGGTCGTTGAAGCAGTGCCAGGGGTCACAGCTGCGACCCCTCGTGACCCCTAAATGATGTCCAGCACTACAAGTGGATCCATGGCTCTTAGCAATGACCACTGAAGGTTGAAGTGTGGCTTTGTTTTCTCGAACAAAGATGCAGTAAAAACAGAAAACCAGGCAAATGAGAAAAATAATAAATTAGGGAAACTCTTCAGAAGGTGACAAATAAAAGACTAAGGTCCTGCTGTACAAAGTTGAAGGAAAGTGGGATCTGCTTCAAATGGTTACCCCCCCCCCCCCACTTTTGTTTGATGTTACACTGTTTTGACTAGTCTGACTGTGATTGTGCTAATCAGGACCCCACTCTATCTGCTTTCTCCTTAAAATGTTATGACATGTACGTAGGTACACTCTCAATTGGTTACTGGGGTACCCATGCCACTCCCTAGTATATGGTACATATTTACCCAGGGCATAGGTACCCCAGAGGCCTCCCATGGGCTGAAGCATGTATTATGCCACCCATGAGAGGCCATGCAAAATGGAACTACAGGCCTGCCATTGCAACCTGTGTAAGATGGTGCTTGCACCACTTACTTTAGATATAGGTTTACTATATCTATAGGTCACCACACTTAAAACCTATAAGTCACCCCTAGAGCAGGCCTTGAAAATCCTGAAGGCAGGGTGCTGGGTTTTACATGAGAGGATGCTCCTGCATGAGCAGGGTACCCCTGTGGCCTTCGGAGACCATTCTCCCAGGTTGTCGGTGACGCAGCCAGACATATAGGAAGAGGTGCATTATATGCTCGGGTAAAATGCTATCTCGTAACCGGCTGCAGCAAACCATGTTGTGTTTGGTATCAAACACCTTGGAATCATACCTCCACACAGATAACCAGTGTGGGAGGTATGACTTTACCTTTCAGAAGCGAGCTTCGTGGGGTCCCCGGTTTTCCCTGTACCAGCCTTCTTGACCCTTACAGCACAACATGGTTGCCGCTGACCAGGGACACATTTCTGCCATCCTGCTGCTGAGCCAAGCTTGAGCAGGGGAAGGCAGCACAATAGGCATCCTGTCACAGGAAGGTGTGACCACCTCCCAGACAGGATTTAGTTTATTGGGGCTCGGTAGGTGCACTGAAAGTCTGCACGAGGGGCACATTTGGTGTCCCTGTGTATAGTCCAGTTCAAACCAGTCCTGGAAGCCATTGGCTCCTGCTCTGGTGTGAGACTGAACAAAGGACATGGGAGTGTCCTCTGCACTGTCCTGACTCTCCCCTGGAAGGTTCTCTGAATCTGTCGAACCCTCTCCCATGGGTTCAAAAGGGCTTACCTGGCTGTAGGACCCTAGATGTGATGTGGACTGAACAAGAAACCACTGACCTTTGACCTTCTGGACTCTCTGAACTTTTCTGGACTTTGACTGGGCCAGACTTCGTCTCCCTCTCCATCCAAAGTCTTGTCTGTGCCTGTGCACCATACAGGCTCTGTTCAGGACCTCTGGAGCATCTAGGAAACTGAAGTATCTCCCTTGGGGTGAAGGCGTCACTCCTCTGCATTCACAGGCACCGTAACACAACCAACCGGTTTGCTGATCCAGAGCTCCTGCACACTCCGAAGGCTCCAGCAACACAGGAGGTGAGGTCCTATGTTCCTGGAGGTTGAGCTGCCCTCTCACCAAGTTTGAGGCCAGTATCCATAGTGGGGACCAGAGAACCCCACACCCCTTTGCACCGCATTCTTTTGCAAGTGCATATGCTTGTTGGCATTCCCCAACTAAGTGCATTGGGATATCTGCACACATTTCATGGAAAGGACTTTAGCCTCTTTGCACTCTGTGCCCTGCAAGCTGTTGCTTTGTGAAACTGCTAGAGGTCACCTTGCAACTCCTGTGCCTTTGGGCTGTGGGCCCATTTGAGGGACAACACTGCTTTCCTTGGCATCCCTGGTTGCTCCAGGCCTGCCCTCACTCCCCTTGCTGTGGTGAGTCCCCTGGTCCTCGCTGGGTCAGACCATAACCTTCTTTGACCTACTTTGGGGGTTGCCGTTGTGTTGGACTGAAAAATTTGTCTAGCTGACTCCTTTTAGTGTTGTGCGAGTTAAGTTATCATTTGCAGCACCATTTTGTATTCAGCCGCCATTTTGTGCCATGATCGAAATTAAGATTCTGTTTCACACTGTCTGCTTCAGCAGATAACAGCCTAGCTTGTTCTTTATATTATTCAAGGCTGAACTTCGTTGCACTAATGAATAGCTTGTTCTGTGTTTGCATACCTTTCCTCATAAGTAGCCCTACTCCAACTCTTAGAGAGACAAGCATGGACTGAGTAAGCTTGAAACTAAGATAGTGTGTTCCTGGTCTCAGGATGGTAGCTCATCCTTCTGTGCCTCCTTTGTTAACCTGCTTCAACTGGAAATTTCCAGTCTGAGCGGGTCCATTTGGGTGTTGGAAATGTATAATATCTGATGGGAGCTATCCTAGGAGGCTGGTCAGACTGGACTCCGCTTGAGCAAATACTAATAAAATACCTTGGTGTGCATTCTCTACTGTCTGACAGACTCTTCATTTGTGTGGAAGGCTGAGAGGTGGTCGCGAGTGACCCGGGTGGCCCTAATCGGGTCACTTCCTTCAGTTGGCGCCTGAACAAGGACTCCATCAGGCTGACCTATCCTCGCCCACCGACAGGTGAGGAGGACGGGGCCACGTCGGGTTGGATTGGCTGATTGGGGATCCCTGCATGATAGAGTCTTGAACTTACAGCTGCCCCATCCGTCTGACCGGGCGGTGCCTCAGCCAGTGGTAAGCCCGGGTAGGTTCCTGAATGGCAAAACCCTTGGATCTGACTGCTTGGTCCGAAGAGTCAGCAGTGGAGAATAACTTCCTTTGACCTGTGGGCACCAGGTGAGGTTGTTTTGGGCCATGGCACTGTTTTGTTTCAGTTTGGTACCATCTGAGGATTATCTTTGAACAAGCGCTTGAATTTGTTTGAATTTTTTGTGAATATGGTGTTGCTTTGATCTGGTTTTGGTGAAGTCTGTGGACCAATTTAGGTACAAAATTTGAGAGCATTTGCTTGGCATCATTAGAGAATACGTTTTGTTTTAGTTGACTGTGGTGTGTGAGTTGTCGTTGTGGTTATACTGCTGCTCGATTGGAGGGAAGGCAGCCGGCACCTCCAGAGGGTACCCCAAACTTTGACATGTATGTCAAGTACGGCCTTGGCCTTAATATGTTTAGGACATTATGGCACAAATATACGAGGGACAATGCCGAGTTGCAGTGGCTGTTAACAAGTACCTTTGATGAACAGGATACATTGTTTGCAAAGTGGAGTAGACAGTCAATGTTTGATTCTCTTCAGGTATAGATGACAGAAGGAAGCTAAGCAGAGGCGGATGAAGGCAGAAAAGGAGACCCACAAAGAGAGAATCAGACAGTGACACAGAAAGCAGTAGCGTATGATAGAGAGAAAGTAGAAAAAGTTATAGCGTGTGCTGATAGAAAGTTTCGATTGCAATGTGACAAATCCTATGTTGCCCGAGAGGAAGGCAATACATTTGTGGAGGAGTTGCTCGATACCTGGCTGCGCCTCCATATGCCCTGCGGAGAGTATACACTGTTGTGCCACAGCCTCCACCAGCTGTCTCAGTCTCTTCTGCCCCTGCTGTTTCTGTTTCTGTTTCTTCTGTCATTGATTCAGTTGCTCTAACAACTGTGCCTCCTTTCCATACTGTGGCTTCGCCCTCTGCACCTGCAATAACTGCTAGTGTGTCTGCTGTGCCTATTGTGTCCATGTCTTCTCTTTTGCTGGCCCTTATTCCCACAACCCAGCCATTGACGACATTGGTGCCTACCCACTTGCTTACTACTTCTTCCCTTTTCCCTCACTCCCCAGCAGCATTAGGTAGTGGAATGCCTGTTCTCAGGCTCGGGGACAGGAGCTGGGTGACAGCTAGGGAATGGTTGGGGTGAATGTTAATACCATCTGTTGTGGAGGGGGGGGAAGGCGGTAGCGAATCAGGCGTACAATGGGCCCGTCATCCCATTTATAGCACTAAAAATGTGTGGAGTGTGATGAGGAATTATGAGCCGTTTGCACAGCAGCATGCCCTTAAGCACATGTTGGCTACACTAATTGGATTGTGGGAACAGTGCTTCAATGCTATAGTGCCACAGATTATTTATGATATCAGAGATAATGTATATGTAGCTGGCATGGGACCTGAGGAGGTTTTCGGAAAGGTCGCAACATTGGTAGTTTACCTTGGTAGGTTGTTAGAGAAGAGCCCGACCATGGTTTCCTAGTTCCCAATGAGGAAGGTCCACCCCATATATCACCCTGAGTTGCCAGAGCTTCAAGATCAACATGATGCTGTCATTAGACCAAAGGTAGAGGCATGCGTCCAAGAACAGTAGGTCTACACCATATGGAAGAGGAATGAGGTGTTATCCCTTAAGATCCAGTTACCTGACCATAGGAAAATTCCTACTACATATTATAAGGAATTAACTGAAGCCGCTTTGTCAACAGTAATGACACTTGCCATATTGAAATGTTTTTTGGGTTACTGGTGCCCATCGACATTTGGAGACAGGTGCACACACAGGATCATGCTGTCAAATTGGGTAGGACATGGGATCAGAATAAAGCATGAGACAAGGAAAGGAAGCCTGGAGAGAAGCCAAAGGCCAGGAAAAGTGCTTTACCCTGCCTGAATATCAAGTATATGTACTCCCTTATTCCTCCAAGAAGGGTAGATTTGGTTAAGTTAGCGGCATGTCCTCAGAAGAAAGATGAGAGCGTGTCCGATTATTTTCATGCAGTTTGAGTGGGTGTTTTGGGATTTCAGTAGACAAGATTTGTCAGTAGAAGGGGGTGTTCGGTTGTTTGTCAATAGATTGTTTAGGAACCTGCTCCCAGAGATCGTGACTCGGTTGCAGGCTTTGGAGAGCACTTGAATGACATCCTCCACTTCCGTAATTTTGAGTATCGCACAGTATTACGAGCACAAGGAAAATGAGGAGAAGGTGGAGAAGAAGCATAAGGAGTTAAAAACTGAAGTGTTGTTACAGCAGACATCTAGGGGAAATGGAAGGGGACATGTTGCTGGTCCGGCAGCTTCCCTGTACTAGCAGGAATGCTGCACCTGTAGGACCTAATCAGTGTGCGTATTGCAAAGAGGAGGGGCACTGGCGAAGCGAGTGTCCGATGTTACTGCACAAAGTCATGGCCCCACGAGGACAGGTTTCTCGTGGACGGGGTCATGCAGTAAATGACCGGGACAAGGTTCGGGGGGATAGGACATCACAGGGTCGCTCTGATCAGAACTATTTTAATGGCAGTATTATCATGATGTTTATGATTTGGATGAGGTGACATGGATATCCCACAGCTAGGACAGCCAGGGACAGGGTGAGGGACCAGTTCAGATACCTGTAGATCAGTGCAGTCCTTATGTCACCGCAGATTTACAAGGCTCATTTAAGAAATTCTTAGTGGACACAGGTGCAATAAATAGCTCTGTTTCTCGTTCGCTGGTCTCCAGGGCAGCTCTGTCTGGCCAAAATATTGTTTCAGTAGACTTTTGAGGTATACTGGGTGTGAGCCCTATTCCCAAGCCACTTGCCTTGACTATTGGTCCCTTTGCTATGGATTTGCCCTTTCGTTTGACATCCAATTGTGGAGAAAATCTAATGGGTTTAGATTTGTTGAAGAAGCTGTGTGCGACGGCTTTTTGTTCTCCGGAGGGTGTCTCTATGACAATGGGACCAAATGTAGCGAGTTCCAAGCAGTGTTTGTCTAAAGATACGCCCCTTCCTCCTGTTTTTAGGGGCGTGCCATCCACTTTGTGGGCAACAGGTTATTTGGATGTGGGACTCTTACAAATGTCAAAGCAATAAGGGCGGGACTTGCACAGCGGGATAGTTCAGTAGTTAAATCCAATGAGTATTTTGTGGCATGCTAATGGGGTAGTGCGCTGTCTGTACCTCACAGCGTGAATCCGTGAACTAATACAAAGCTCCCCCCATTTGGAAGGAGTCTGTGCAATCAATTTTGAGGAACTGTTTATAGACAATCCCGTCTATGTTTCAAGCTGTGCAACTGGGTGTCTCCTTCCAAATGGGGGGAGCTTTGTATTAGTACTCTTACAAATGTCCCCAGTTTCCATCAAGGTCAAGGACAAAGCCATTTTGCCTCGTATTCCCCAGTACAAAATACCACAAGTGGGGGAGCAAGCTTTATTGTACATTATACAGGACCTGATTTAGTCGGGGGTAGTTGAGGAGACAGCATCGAATGTGTGTAACAGCTCTATTCTTCCTATTCTTAAAAATACAACCTCAGACTCCCCCGATGACAATGCAGATGTTTATCGTTATGTGGTTAATTTGCATGCAGTTAACAAAATAGTGGTTCCTCAGTTCCCGGTGGTCCCTGACATCACTGTCCTTCTCACAATGATTCCTTCCTGCCCAATTCTTTTCTGTCATTGATTTGAAAGATGCGTTCTTTAGTATCCCAATTCTTCCTGATATCCGTCACCTATTTGGTTTTACACTAGCTGGCAGAAGCTTTAGATTCCGCTGCGCTCCTCAGGACTATACTGAGAGCCCTAGTATATATAGCCAAGCCTTGAAAGCACAATTGGATTCCCTGACGCTTTCTCCAGGTAATGTATTGCTCCAGTACGTGGATGATACCTTGATTGCTTCTGACACTGAACAGGGATGCAAGGACAGTACGGTTAAGTTGTTGCTACATTTGGCTCAACATGGACATAAATTTGCCCTTTCTAAATTTCAATATTGTTGACAGGAAGTCATCTATTTTGGTCACCTTCTGTTGAAGGAGAGTAGGAGATTGACCCCTGAGCGCATTAGCGCCATTCGAAAAATATCCACCCATAAACTTCAAAGGGATGTACGCCCCTTCATTGGCATCACTTCGCACTGTCTGCATTGGATCCCTGGTTATTCATTACTAACAAAGCCACTAAAGATGTGTATTAGCCCTTTCTGTGGATGCATGAATGCCAGCAGACTTTTGAGCAACTAAAAATTGCTCTTTGCTCGGCTCCTGTGCTAGGCACCCCTGACTATGTGAAGCCGTTCGTGTTGTACATACAGAAGACAGCTGGTTGTTCGCTTTCTGTCTTAACACAGGCCTTTGGAGGTAAACAAAGGCTGTATACCTATTTCTCCCCTTTGCTTGACCCCGTCGCCAGAGCCCTCCCGAGCTGTCTAAGGGCGGTCGTGGCGGTGGCCATCTCTATAAGGCAATCGGCTAGGCTTGTACTTGTCACTGACCTCACAGTCCTGGTACCCCATGCTGTGGACACTCTTTCAAATATGAAAAAGACACAGCACCTTACCAGTGCACGTCTGACCGGTTACGAGCTAACACTTTTAGCACTGCATAATACCCTCAGAAGACTAAGCCACTCTGAATCCTGCCACGTTACTACCCCTCCCTTCTGAGAGTGAAAAAATAGACATACACGATTGTCTGTTTCGAGAGGAAGAAGAAATGAAAGGACCGGTAGACTTGACTGATGTTCCCTTATCTGACCCCCAAGGGGAACTATATGTTGATGGCTCATGTTTCAAGTTACCAGATGGCACCACAACTGCAGCATACGCACTCACTACACTTCACGGGTAGTTGAAACATCACAAGTTCCTTATCCTTTTACCCAGGAAGTTGAGTTAGTGACCCTTATTACAGCTTGTGAACTGAGCGAGGGACTGGCTGTCAATTTTCTTACTGACAGTCAGTGCGCCTTTGAGGTTGCACATAATTTTAGGCTGCTCTGGGCATAGAGAGGGTTTCGTACATCACATTGGACATGCATACAACATAGCCCTCTGATACATATGCTACTGACTGCTCTACACTCCCTAAGAAATTGGGCATTATCAAGTGCAGTGCCCACAAAGCAAATTTTAAAGATGTAGGAAGGGGAATTGCATTTGCAGACCAGACAGCCAAGGAGACAGCTCGAAAGAAGATTAAAAGAATGTTTGTACCGGGGTCTGCCAGGTGGGTACCCGGGGCTGCCATGTTTGAGGATACGTTAGACAATGTGAAGGATATTCAAAGTGAAGCAATGGTTGAGGAGCTAGCAGTATGGCAGGAGAGCACAGCATGTTTAGATGAAGATGGGTGTTGGACAGACAAGTCAGATAAGCAGAGATGGATGTTACCAGATGCATAAGTCCTCCCTGTGGTCACTATGGTGCACGGGCCAGCCCACATTTGTGAGAAAGGTATCTGCCAGGTGTTAGATCCTGTATGGTGGAATGATAATATACAGAAAGTTGCTGCTCACCTAGTTAAGTACTGTATGGTATGCCTGATGTATAATCCTGGGAAAGGCACCCCTACACCACCTGGTAATTTTGCACTGCCTTCCTTCCCTTTTGAGGTTCTCCAGATGGATTTCTTCGAAATGGAATGAATTAACAATCTGAAATATATGTTAGTAGTCATTTGTGCATTTAGTAAATGGATTGAAGCTTACCCCACTAAAAAAAACACAGCCATGGTGATGGCGAAGGAACTCTTAAAAGAGTTTTGGTTTGCCCTGCTTGATTTGGAGTGACAACGGAAGTCACTTCAACTCAAAGGTTATCCAGTTGGTGTGCAATGGTTTACACATCAAGCAGAAGTTCCATGCTGCGAATAACCCCCAATCTGCAGGTTTGGTTGAGAAGTACAATGGTACTCTCAAACTGAAGCTGGCAAAGATCAAAGAAAGCACAGGATTTCAATGGCCAGATGAGTTACCATTAGCTCTGTTGTCTACAAGAACAACAGCCCACTCTAGAAGAGGATTGTCACCGTACGAGGTCGTCTTTGGCCGCCTGGCAAATGGCTGGGGCGTCCCGCGACCTCATTGCTTTTTTGAAATAGAATACCCTTTACTCGTGGACTGTCTGTATGAATTAATTAATAACTTGTGTTTTATTCACCAACAGATTCACAAAGCTCTCCCGCCAACTCCCAAGGAGCCATGCCATGACATCCGACACAGTGATTTTATCCTGGAGAGGAACTATCATAGGAAAGGCAGTTTGGCGCCATGTTGGAAGGGGCCTCCTCAGGTCCTCCTCACCACCCGAACGGCAGTGAAGGTAGACGTCCGGAAGAATTGGATCCATTCTACCCACTGCAGGAGAGTGCCACTACTGTTGTCCTAGAACCAGTGGATCCTCGATGGGATCGGTGACTCTGTAATGGACCAAGTCTGCATTTTGTTCCCTTCTCAGATGCATAACTGATGGGTGCACCCCCTGAGGAGGAGAGCAGTGCAGCGTTGAATCAGGTGTTGCTACATATCCTGGACTACGGAAGGAGGATCACTGTGAACTAAGCTACCGCATCGAATGCACACAAAATCTATGAGCACTTCACCCTTTCAACTACTGGATGGGGACGCTCACTGTGCCAATTAAATTGGAGAACCTGAAACCCCCGGCCCAACCCCAACAAGTTTAGCAGGTGTGCGACTGAGATACAATACTTGCACTCAGGTTGCCCCCCACCGTCCTGAGGAAGACCAGCAGGCTGAGGCCCAAAACCACCTTGAGCCACAGGATGGGTCAAAATGTTGACACCCACACTGACCCTACCTGGATTACGAGTCCCTGACTTCAACGTGCCACACAAGAAGTGCCTTGTGTTTGCAGTATTGAATATAAATTTGTTCTATATGATATTAATGTGACCAGGTTCATACTGAGAAGTGGTGATCAGTCAAAAAGCAATAACTAACTCTAACTATTTCTTTTAACACACTGTTTGAATTCTATTCACTATTCCCACACCAGAGCACTCCCTCTTCTTGCACGCACCCTTGGAGCAACTTCTCTCACCTTTTCCTTTCTAATATTACTGTATGCAATAAGGTATAATTTGCTATGACAAGTAAGATGGAATAAAACCTGTTGGAATTAATTGGAATAAAACTGTTTATTCTTCTACTTGTTGGTTGTTGCACCTTGATATATGAATGTATTAATAACTAGGAGCTAACGAAAAAGCTCAAGTATAATTTGATTAATAACCATTGTAGATTGTGATTTGTTTCTTCTACTAAACAAGGTCTAAGACCATTGTCTTCCATACTATCTACAACTCAGGTCCATGACCACTGGGATACCCCATTTTTATAATGGCTTTCTGACTCTTAACCATCAAGTTCCTTTGTACAGGCTTCCTCTTTGAATCCCTTTTCTCCTCTTACCTCATGTGTGATTCTGGGCAGCGCTGTTCTCCTCTCTCTGTGTATGTTTTCTACCCCATTCCCAGTCCTTCCCCAAGTCCCTGCCTGTGTTTCCGACACAGTCCCCGACAGTCCCTGACAGCAGTCGATTTTATATTAGCTAAGAATGGTGGTGTGTGCGCAATCGCAGGAGAGCAATGTGTAGTCGGGATCGCTAATATGGAAAAGAATATTACCCAATACATTTTAGCTATTTTGGGGAATGTCAAATGAATGGAGAGTGGAAATTGGTGTTCATCCCTCCTTGGTGGAAGGGGTTGGATTCTGGAAAAGGTGATTTATTTCGTAGTGATTTTGGTTGTCTGTTGCATTCTGGTGCAGTGCCTTTACTTATGCTGTTACTACTGTACAACGCTTCTCACCCTTAAGCTGTAGAAGAGAGTCCGTGACACTACTGCGATTATGTTGTAGAAGGATATTTACAGAATGATGCAAATAGAGGAGGGCATCTTTTGTTCTACCACATCCCTTGCAACCTCTATTCCTGATATTGAACATGTGGAAAATTTCCAGCGTTGATGTCTCAATGCATCTTGAACAACACCCCTAAATATATACAGGCTACCAAAGACCTAATGTCTATTCCTGTAGGGTATTCAATGAATATTACTTATATGTGTACGGGCATATACAGATAGTCATTTTACTTTGTATATAGCATTAGACCAAATAGTTAGCAAATGCTATAAAGAGGATCTGTTGGACTGAAAAATATGTCTAGCTGACTCTTAGCATTGTGCAAGTTAAGTTAGCATTTTCGGAACCATTTTGTATTCTGCCACTATTTTGTGCCTTGATCGTAATTAGGCTTCTGTCTCACACCGTCTACTTCAGCAGAAAACAGCCTCGCTTGTTCTTATTATTATTCAAGGCTGGACTTCGCTGCACTAGTGAATAGCTTGTTCTGTGTTTTCATACCTTTCCTCGCATTTAGCCCTACTCCCACTCTCAGAGAGACGAGCACAGCTTGAGTAACCTTGAAACTAAGATAGTGTGTTCCTGGTCTCAGGATGGTAGCTCATCCTTCTGTGCCTCCTTTGTTAACCAGCTCCAGCTGGAAATTTCCAGTCAGGGCGTGTTCAGTTGGGTGTTAGAAATGTATAATATTGGATGTTATATTGGAGAGGATCAGTCCCTCAGCAGCTCTCCTAGGAGGCTGGTCATACTGGACTCTGCTTTAGCAAATACTGATAAAATAACTTGTTTTGTATTCTCTACTGTCTGACCGACTCTTCATTTGTGTGGGAGGCTGAGAGGTGGTCGCGAGTGACCCTGGTGTCCCCAATTGGGTCACTTCCTTCAGTTGCCAAGGTTTGTTGGTGCTCCCACCAGACACGACCCCTCAGCACTCAACATCTTTTGCAGGACAGCTCGTATTCCGCTCCTGGTTGCCCTCAATGTCTCCTGGTCCCTGTAGCTGTAGAGTCAAGGTCTCCCTCTTTACACCTGAAGCACCCAACATTGGTGGGCATTTGTCTACTGAGCCCCTGGTCACTACTGGTTGACCTAAACTCTGCCCCCTCTGCTTTCAGGTTCCTTCCATCAAGAACCCACCTGTGGGTTTCACCGAATAATTTTTTTCTTTCCAGCAGTGGCATTTCTTTGAAGACTCCCATTGAGAACGACTGCCGTTTACTATGCCACTTCGACCCTATACGCCCGGCTTCCCTGGGATATGTATCTCTGGTACTTCAGTATCCACGGGTGGAGTGGCTCTCCAAACTTCTATGTTCTAAAGGATTTCTTCGTAATCCACTGGGAAGTGTCCTTAAACTTTAAAACTGTAACTGCGACTCTCCCATTGAATTGTATGTACCATGCAGTTGTGTGCTCATACTGCCTCTGTGGAGTCCCTACGTACTCCCCTTGGGTGGGTCCTTCTGATCCCAGTGATTCTACATCCACCAGACACTGTCTTGACTTGAGTCAGGGTTCTTATACCACTATATTAGTATATGGTTTGGTCTCCCCCTGGAGTCCACTGTGTATTAGTGCTACTTACAATAGTTTTTTGTGCTACAGTATTGTGTGCTTTTTGTTTATCTGCATGTAGCAGATACTGTAAGGTATTTAGGATGTGTTATAACAAGAAAGCCATATTTTGTAACTACGGTGTGGTTCTCCTTTCATTTGACCAATACATTTAGATAGAATTCTGGTAAAACAAGCTGCTTAACATTCCTTCTAGACTACGCCTGAGGGCTGCTTACCACAGCTCCCACTTGGATAGCTTTCTAAGGTTATCTTTGACCTCTTAAATCACCATAAGGGTTGTTTGGACTGGTGCAAGGTGCCCACTTTAATTATTGGACAGCATATACCAGGCCAACTTCTCACATTGGTGTGCAGTGGTTGAGATTGAAGCCTGCATTGTTTTAACAGATTTATCTTTGTATTGATTAAATGAAAACCAACTAAGTACTATGCACTATGTAATATAATCTCTGCCCTATATATACCGTTAGCTTTCATTCCGAACATTGAAAGCCCTGTGTGCCACTAGAAAGCTGAAGACAGGGAGAATTGCCAACACTCAACGCCTTATAAAGGCCTTACTTCTTGATGACCATAGGAACAGGAGAAAGTGGGTGGGGACGGGAATGTGGACAGGTCAGGAGGTGACACCTTTTATGACTTAGACTCAAACCCAGGCCAGGAGAAACAAGATGGTTCCCACCTGGATAACTATGTTCTTTAGGGAGATGATGGAGAAGGCCAAGATGTCCCCCTGTTCACCTGTCCTGGAAGAGTGCAGAGTTTACCAAGGAGATCTGTAGGGACCTCTGTATCTAGCAAGAGGGACCATTCTTTTGATAAGGAATACCAATTTCTTGAACTTGAGAAATCTAGGCTTAGGCTCAGGCAAGAGCAATTACCCCTTGATAAAGAGTCCCTAGAAGTCCAGAGAGCTAGAAAAAAGTTGGGACTAGAGTCCCACGGTGGCAGCAACAGTGCCCCTAGAGTTAAAGAACATTTTTCTTACAATAGGAACCTTAGCAAGGTTGTCCCTCCCTACCATGTTGGGGATGACATCCATAAATGGATAACTGCTTTAGAGAGGGCCTGTAAAGTTCACAGGGTCCCTCAAGAGCAGGGGGCAGATATCTTGTGGCTCTCCTTTGCTAATGATGGAGCGAGATGTTGAATGAAATTTCGTTCAAACTCGCAAAGTTAAACTTCCATAATAAATATAACAGTACTAATAGCATATGTTGAAACAATTAACCAACCTAGATTAAAACTGCATACATTACAAATGGGGACTAATGTGCTTTTATGTTGCACTTGCAAGTGTGTGGAAATATTAAACTAACCTTGTCTATTGTTGTTGTCAGTATTAAATGCGGCTGTTTTATTAATGGCATGTGCTATATCTGTGTATGCTTAATGTTTTGTTGTGTCTTTTCTGTGGCAAAAGCTCGTGGAGAATCCTGGTGGCTTGAAAGAAGAAGGTTACTATGCACGCTGCTTATATGTGCTTTGCTAGGTAACATAATTAATGGGTTAATATTTAGCAAAGGGGAGGGTAACAGAATGGGTCTCAATTCTCTAATTAATTATTGTCTTGTGTTTGTTTAAATACTAGTTTCGGTGCGAGGCCTTTTGGGGCCTATAAAAGATGGCGTTTTTGAAACCTGTCCAGAGAAGAGCCTTGCACAATACAAGATGTGAAAAGTTTTACCACGTTGCAGAAATTACTGTTGAGTAAAGACGTGCATAATATGCTCATAGTGTTTTATCCAAGGACAGGAAGCGGCAGAATTGCCAAAGCAAGGAAACTGAGAATTGTAACTCGAAAGAACTAATTGTGAAACATTCCCAAGGAAGTGAGGTGACACGAACAATAGTGCTAAAGAAAAGCCTGCGCTCGATTCGAAAGCGGTGATGACATGGATGGTCAGACATAAGTCAGCCAATGGGAACTCTGAATGGCAGAAAATATGAACATTTTGAGAAGATAAGCTAGTTAGAAAGGTATAAAATCTGGCCCTACAGGCAGGAGGGGGCTCTTGCTTTCTGATTCCTGAATGATGTGCTGTTGGACTTCTGGTGCACGTAAGGATAGCTGTCTTTATTAAATATTTTAGGTGAAGAGAGTTTTAGTCAGGGAAATAGATTTTAGGGAATGGAAACCTTTATTTTGTATTAATTCATGCTAAGTGATTTACTTTAAAATGTCAGACTAATAAGCCTTCCTTGAATGATGCTTTCAATTTGCTAATAAAATAATGATTTCAGAATAAAATTGCTCTTTCTTTGAATACAATAATGTTAATAAAATTAGATTTTTGAAATGACAAGCTGGTCTTGTTTATTCATGGTCCAGTTATCATTATTAGATCCATTCGCCTATGTGACTTAATAATGTTGCATGATTTAAAAACCATGGTAAGATAAAATGAACTGCAGTTGTAAATAATTTTGTAAATAGCTTATGAATAGAGTGTTTTAATTAGGTCACATGATTCAGTCGCTCAAAAATTGTCTCTTCAGTTTATGGGCCTAGGTAGTGATTCATGATTAATGGTGAGTATTGTGGAGATGAGAGTTTGTGAGACAGTTTTTCATTAGGAGCGTTGGATCACTGACAAAGGTAGAGATACGCTCCTCACTGTTAGCAAAGAGGATGCTGATTATTATACAGTCATGAAGAGTGCTCTCATTGATGGGTTTGGCTTAACCACTGAACAGTGCAGGGTTAAGTTCAGAGACACTCAGAAGGCACAGAATCAGGACTGGGTAGACTTTATGGATAGAGCCATATAGGCTCTGGAAGTCTGGTTGCTTGGCAGCAAAGTGAATGATTTCAAGGGATTGTACAATCTGATTTTGAGGGAGCAGATCCTTAATAATTGGCAAAATCAGTTTTTGCATCAATACCTGGTTGACTCTGATCTGACTTCTCCCCAAGAATTGGGAACGAGGGCATATAAGTGGGTCAGAACCAGGGTGAAACAGAACAACCAAAACCATGGTGGTAACCAAAAAACACAAGATGCTAAAACTTCAGATAAGGTTGGGAACAAGGGTAAAGATGACAAGTCTTCACCAGGGCCCCAAAAACCTTTATCTGGGGGGAGTCACAATCCAACAAGGGAAAAGGCAAAAAGAAACCTTGGTGTTATTTATGTAAAGAAAAGACCCACTGGACAAAAGATGCCAATTATCCAAAGGCCAAGGATTCAACTCCACCCACCACTGCCCATAACACAACTGCTCCCCTAGTACAGTTTCATGTGGTGGTACAGGGAACAATAGATTAGTAGGGTTAACCTTGGGCTCTGAGATGGATTCTGGCTTAGTCAGAACTCCAGCTCAGGCTGTGCTTGTCTGTGATGAAGGCATGGATATTGCCACCTTATTTTTCAGTCCCAGTAACCTGGACAAATACAGACAGCAGCTTTTGATAAATGGTAAGGAGGCCATGGCAAACAGGGACAAAGGTGCAAGTGTCACTATGTATGTATGTATGTATATGTATGTATAAACAATTTTATAGCGCGCTCTATTACTTGGGAGTATCCTGGCGCGATGGAGAAAGGCAGAGAAGACAGAGCAGAGATCAGCCTATGCCGCACTGGTAAATAAATGGGTTTTCAAACATTTCTTAAACTGGTCTACGCACTGAATGGAGCGCAGGTGGAGGGGAAGAGTGTTCCAGGCCCGGGCAGTAACCACGGCTATGGACTAACCCCCTAGTCTGGATCGCTTGAAGCGAGGAAGAGTCATCTTGAACAAGGAGGATGATCTGAGAGCTCGTGCAGGGGCATAGAGTGTAAACCGTTTCTTCAGATAGGCTGGCCCTTGATCGTGAACTGCTCTAAACGAGAGCACTAGGGATTTAAACAAGATGCTCTGAGACACTGGCAGCCAATGAAGGCTGCGCATGTGAGAGCGAACGCTCTTCCATCTTGAAACACTGAACAAGAGGCGGACAGCGGCGTTCTGGATAACCTGCAAGCGTTTGACCAGATATGCAGGGATACCGCTAAACAGAGCGTTCGCGTAGTCCAGTCTTGCCAAGATGAGAGCTCGGGCAACAGTCTCTTTTGCTTCTCTAGGGAGTAATGGGAAAAATCTTCGTAGTGTTCTCAGAGTAGCAAAGCATGTCCCTGATAGTTTCTTTATGTGGTCCTCAAATCTTAGGTCCTCCCCAAACCAAATACCCAGATTTTTTGCGGGGCCACCCATCACCTTGGGGCTAGGAATGTTCGGGGGCCACAGTGAGTTTTTAAAGCTGGAAGGAAAGGAACCATAGAAGAGGACCTCAGATTTGTCCTCATTACATTTCAGCTGGGCCATAGTCAACCAGCGAAAGACTGAGGATAAACAGAGCTGGACTGCTGTGGTATCCAGTTGGTCGTCCGGCCAGGTGAACAGCAGTTGTGTGTCATCGGCATACCCAATGATCTTAGCCCCGTACTGTTCCGCTAGGTAAACCAGGGGAGTGATGTAAATATTGAACAGTAAGGGACTAAGAGTGGAGCCCTGAGGGAACCCCGTGAGGAGTGGTTTAGGCTCAGATGCATGGGGCGGCATCCAGACCTGTTGTGTTCTATCTGTTAAGAATGATGACAGCCAGGCCAGGGCGCAACCACCAATGCCAATCGCAGACAGCCTGGCAAGGAGGAGCTCGTAAGGAACGGTGTCAAACGCGGCAGAGAGGTCCAGAAGAATCAGGACCGCTCTGCCGCCACCGTCCAAACATTCCCGGATTGCCTCCGCCATTTCGACCAGGGCTGTCTCCGTGCTGTAAGCCGCCCTGAAACCTGATTGAGCTGGATGGAGGGCATTGGAGGTCTCAACAAAGTTCTCACGTTGACGAAAAACCACTTTCTCACAGATTTTGGCCAATGCTGGCAAAAGGGATATAGGACGATAGTTCCCTGAAACAGCGGCATCCAGCCCTGGTTTTTTTAAGAGCGGCAAAAGCTTTGCCTGCTTCCAACCTGTGGGAACTGTTGCTGAGGATAGAGAAAGATTCACTATCTGGGTGACCTCACTGCAAACTGTACTGGCCACTTCGGAGAGTACCCTGGCAGGGCAAGGGTCTGAAGGTGAGCCCGGACTAAGGGACTGAAGAAGTGGCAGTATATCACATTCAGCAGCTACAGAGAAGTCCGTAAACTGCTGACTATCGCGGTGACATGGCAAAAGGGAGGAACCCACCGCTAAGCTAGCCACTGGCAGCGCAGAAAGCAGGTCCTTCTGAATCTTAGCTATTTTATTAATAAAAAAGTCAGACAGTTCCTCGCACCATTGAATGGAGGAAGGTAATATGGATGTATCAGCCACAGGGGATAAAAAGCTTTTAACAATAGAGAAGATCTCTCTGCTGTTATTTTCCGCTCTAGCGATTCTCCCTGCACAGTAGCTGCCTTTGGCTGTCTTAATAGCGGTATAGTAGTCCTTTTGGGCTGTGCGCAGGGCGGCCTTTGCCTCCAGACTGTACTCGAGTCTCCATGCTCGCTCCAACTTTTTACACCCCAGTTTCAACACCCTCAACTCGGGTGAGAACCAGGGTTGAGAAGGGGTGCGGCGGAGCCTTGACATAGTAGTGTGTTTCGTAGAGGCATCAGCCGCCTGCAGCACCCACCCATTGAAGCCGCTAACCGCCTTGCTTTTCCCAGGGATTAGTGTCGAGCGGGCTCTAGATAGAGCCTGGCCGAAGGCAGCCACATTGACCTTCTGGGGGTGGCTAATGGGCAGTGCAGAAGCTGATCTGCCTACATCTTCCACCTCCCATGAAAACCTAATCAGATCATGATCAGACCACGTCCCTTTCTCTGAACTTAGTGCCTTGATGGGGAAATTAGAGCAAACTAAGTCCAGGAGGTGACCACCAACATGACTTGGAGAAACCACCCATTGTTTGAGTTGGGCCAAGTCGAAAACTTCCCCCAAGCGGCGAGCCTCAGTGGAGTCAGAGACATCAACATGAATATTGAGGTTGCCAACCAGGAGAAATTTCGGAAAGCTCAGGGCCCGTGGCACTATACATTCCTCCAAGACATCAATAAAGTGGCCAGCATAGCCTGGAGGCCTATAAATCAATGATCCTCCCAGAGTAAAATGAGGATTGATAGTTAAAGAGAAGTGGAGAGCTTCTCCATCGACCACTACATCGGACTGCTCGGAGGAGAAGTGCCACCCCTCCCTGTAGATTACTGCTAATCTGCCCCTACTGCCTGTAACCCTGTCAACTCTGGCAATCTTAAAACCTCTAGGGACAGCGAGTTCCATGATCGGAGCGCATGTGTTAGTAAGCCACGTCTCCGTGATGAAAAGGAGCTCTAGCAGTCCATCAGCGAGCGTTTCAAAAATGTCAGCCGCATGTTTAACCATAGATCTAGCATTGATTAACCCAGCCCTAACCGTTGTAGAACCTGTTCCACTACCTAGTCGTGTGGGTAAGATAGGCTGGGGCAGAAAATCACAATTTGTGCACTTCACAATAGTGCAATCCCGCCCCGCCCTCATACAGGGACCCCCACCAGCTGGCAAATTAAGTTTCAAAAGGTCGTAGCGGGAGTACCTGATCCCGCCGGGCAAGCTCCGACCGGGGGGATATCGGGCAGAATGGCTGGCCCTGGGCCCGTCCGAGGCACGGACGGGCACAGACTGGCCCTCCTTTGGCGCTCCTTCGGCCCGCAGACGGCGCGCCCGCAGACGGCGCGCCCGGTGCGCGAGACCGCTGCGCGTTCTGTGGTGCATCGCTATTTGAGGCCCAAGCCCCTCCCCCAGCTGGACCGCTAACTCGAGTCCAGCAGGGGTCCGGGACTCACCAAAGATGGCGCCCAACTGTTTTGTTTCAGTTTGGTACCATCTGAGGATTATCTTTGAACAAGCGCTTGAATTTGTTTGAATTTTTTGTGAATATGGTGTTGCTTTGATCTGGTTTTGGTGAAGTCTGTGGACCGATTTAGGTACAAAATTTGAGAGCATTTGCTTGGCATCATTAGAGAATACGTTTTGTTTTAGTTGACTGTGGTGTGTGAGTTGTCGTTGTGGTTCTACTGCTGCTCGATTGGAGGGAAGGCAGCCTGCACCTCCAGAGGGTACCCCAAACTTTGACATGTATGTCAAGTACGGCCTTGGCCTTAATATGTTTAGGACATTATGGCACAAATATACGAGGGACAATGCCGAGTTGCAGTGGCTGTTAACAAGTACCTTTGATGAACAGGATACATTGTTTGCAAAGTGGAGTAGACAGTCAATGTTTGATTCTCTTCAGGTATAGATGACAGAAGGAAGCTAAGCAGAGGCGGATGAAGGCAGAAAAGGAGACCCACAAAGAGAGAATCAGACAGTGACACAGAAAGCAGTAGCGTATGATAGAGAGAAAGTAGAAAAAGTTATAGCGTGTGCTGATAGAAGGTTTCGATTGCAATGTGACAAATCCTATGTTGCCCGAGAGGAAGGCAATAAATTTGTGGAGGAGTTGCTCGATACCTGGCTGCGCCTCCATATGCCCTGCGGAGAGTATACACTGTTGTGCCACAGCCTCCACCAGCTGTCTCAGTCTCTTCTGCCCCTGCTGTTTCTGTTTCTGTTTCTTCTGTCATTGATTCAGTTGCTCTAACAACTGTGCCTCCTTTCCATACTGTGGCTTCGCCCTCTGCACCTGCAATAACTGCTAGTGTGTCTGCTGTGCCTATTGTGTCCATGTCTTCTCTTTTGCTGGCCCTTATTCCCACAACCCAGCCATTGACGACATTGGTGCCTACACACTTGGTTACTACTTCTTCCCTTTTCCCTCACTCCCCAGCAGCATTAGGTAGTGGAATGCCTGTTCTCAGGCTCGGGGACAGGAGCTGGGTGACAGCTAGGGAATGGTTGGGGTGAATTTTAATACCATCTGTTGTGGGGGGGGGGGGAGAAAAAAAGGCGGTAGCGAATCAGGCATACAATGGGCCCGTCATCCCATTTATAGCACTAAAAATGTGTGGAGTGTGATGAGGAATTATGAGCCGTTTGCGCAGCAGCATGCCCTTAAGCACATGTTGGCTACACTAATTGGATTGTGGGAACAGTGCTTCAATGCTATAGTGCCACAGATTATTTATGATATCAGAGATAATGTATATGTAGCTGGCATGGGACCTGAGGAGGTTTTCGGAAAGGTCGCAACATTGGTAGTTTACCTTGGTAGGTTGTTGGAGAAGAGCCCGACCATGGTTTCCTAGTTCCCAATGAGGAAGGTCCACCCCATATATCACCCTGAGTTGCCAGAGCTTCAAGATCAACATGATGCTGTCATTAGACCAAAGGTAGAGGCATGCGTCCAAGAACAGTAGGTCTACACCCTATGGAAAAGGAATGAGGTGTTATCCCTTAAGATCCAGTTACCTGACCATAGGAAAATTCCTACTACATATTATAAGGAATTAGCTGAAGCCGCTTTGTCAACAGTAATGACACTTGCCATATTGAAATGTTTTTTGGGTTACTGGTGCCCATCGACATTTGGAGACAGGTGCACACACAGGATCATGCTGTCAAATTGGGTAGGACATGGGATCAGAATAAAGCATGAGACAAGGAAAGGAAGCCTGGAGAGAAGCCAAAGGCCAGGAAAAGTGCTTTACCCTGCCTGAATATCAAGTATATGTACTCCCTTATTCCTCCAAGAAGGGTAGATTTGGTTAAGTTAGCGGCATGTCCTCAGAAGAAAGATGAGAGCGTGTCCGATTATTTTCATGCAGTTTGAGTGGGTGTTTTGGGATTTCAGTAGACAAGATTTGTCAGTAGAAGGGGGTGTTCGGTTGTTTGTCAATAGATTGTTTAGGAACCTGCTCCCAGAGATCGTGACTCGGTTGCAGGCTTTGGAGAGCACTTGAATGACATCCTCCACTTCCGTAATTTTGAGTATCGCACAGTATTACGAGCACAAGGAAAATGAGGAGAAGGTGGAGAAGAAGCATAAGGAGTTAAAAACTGAAGTGTTGTTACAGCAGACATCTAGGGGAAATGGAAGGGGACATGTTGCTGGTCCGGCAGCTTCCCCGTACTAGCAGGAATGCTGCACCTGTAGGACCTAATCAGTGTGCGTATTGCAAAGAGGAGGGGCACTGGCGTAGCGAGTGTCCGATGTTACTGCACAAAGTCATGGCCCCACGAGGACAGGTTTCTCGTGGACGGGGTCATGCAGTAAATGACCGGGACAAGGTTCGGGGGGATAGGACATCACAGGGTCGCTCTGATCAGAACTATTTTAATGGCAGTATTATCATGATGTTTATGATTTGGATGAGGTGACAGGGATATCCCACAGCTAGGACAGCCAGGGACAGGGTGAGGGACCAGTTCAGATACCTGTAGATCAGTGCAGTCCTTATGTCACCGCAGATTTACAAGGCTCATTTAAGAAATTCTTAGTGGACACAGGTGCAATAAATAGCTCTGTTTCTCGTTCGCTGGTCTCCAGGGCAGCTCTGTCTGGCCAAAATATTGTTTCAGTAGGCTTTTGAGGTATACTGGGTGTGAGCCCTATTCCCAAGCCACTTGCCTTGACTATTGGTCCCTTTGCTATGGATTTGTCCTTTCGTTTGACATCCAATTGTGGAGAAAATCTAATGGGTTTAGATTTGTTGAAGAAGCTGTGTGCGACGGCTTTTTGTTCTCCGGACGGTGTCTCTATGACAATGGGACCAAATGTAGCGAGTTCCAAGCGGTGTTTGTCTAAAGATACGCCCCTTCCTCCTGTTTTTAGGGGCGTGCCATCCACTTTGTGGGCAACAGGTTATTTGGATGTGGGACTCTTACAAATGTCAAAGCAATAAGGGCGGGACTTGCACAGCGGGATAGTTCAGTAGTTAAATCCAATGAGTATTTTGTGGCGTGCTAACGGGGTAGTGCGCTGCCTGTACCTCACAGCGTGAATCCGTGAACTAATACAAAGCTCCCCCCATTTGGAAGGAGTCTGTGCAATCAATTTTGAGGAACTGTTTATAGACAATCCCGTCTATGTTTCAAGCTGTGCAACTGGGTGTCTCCTTCCAAATGGGGGGAGCTTTGTATTAGTACTCTTACAAATGTCCCCAGTTCCCATCAAGGTCAAGGACAAAGCCATTTTGCCTCGTATTCCCCAGTACAAAATACCACAAGTGGGGGAGCAAGCTTTATTGTACATTATACAGGACCTGATTTAGTCGGGGGTAGTTGAGGAGACAGCATCGAATGTGTGTAACAGCTCTATTCTTCCTATTCTTAAAAATACAACCTCAGACTCCCCCGATGACAATGCAGATGTTTATCGTTTTGTGGTTAATTTGCATGCAGTTAACAAAATAGTGGTTCCTCAGTTCCCGGTGGTCCCTGACATCACTGTCCTTCTCACAATGATTCCTTCCTGCCCAATTCTTTTCAGTCATTGATTTGAAAGATGCGTTCTTTAGTATCCCAATTCTTCCTGATATCCGTCACCTATTTGGTTTTACACTAGCTGGCAGAAGCTTTAGATTCCGCTGCGCTCCTCAGGACTATACTGAGAGCCCTAGTATATATAGCCAAGCCTTGAAAGCACAATTGGATTCCCTGACGCTTTCTCCAGGTAATGTATTGCTCCAGTACATGGATGATACCTTGATTGCTTCTGACACTGAACAGGGATGCAAGGACAGTACGGTTAAGTTGTTGCTACATTTGGCTCAACATGGACATAAATTTGCCCTTTCTAAATTTCAATATTGTTGACAGGAAGTCATCTATTTTGGTCACCTTCTGTTGAAGGAGAGTAGGAGATTGACCCCTGAGCGCATTAGCGCCATTCGAAAAATATCCACCCATAAACTTCAAAGGGATGTACGCCCCTTCATTGGCATCACTTCGCACTGTCTGCATTGGATCCCTGGTTATTCATTACTAACAAAGCCACTAAAGATGTGTATTAGCCCTTTCTGTGGATGCATGAATGCCAGCAGACTTTTGAGCAACTAAAAATTGCTCTTTGCTCGGCTCCTGTGCTAGGCACCCCTGACTATGTGAAGCCGTTCGTGTTGTACATACAGAAGACAGCTGGTTGTTCGCTTTCTGTCTTAACACAGGCCTTTGGAGGTAAACAAAGGCTGTATACCTATTTCTCCCCTTTGCTTGACCCCGTCGCCAGAGCCCTCCCGAGCTGTCTAAGGGCGGTCGTGGCGGTGGCCATCTCTATAAGGCAATCGGCTAGGCTTGTACTTGTCACTGACCTCACAGTCCTGGTACCCCATGCTGTGGACACTCTTTCAAATATGAAAAAGACACAGCACCTTACCAGTGCACGTCTGACCGGTTACGAGCTAACACTTTTAGCACTGCATAATACGCTCAGAAGACTAAGCCACTCTGAATCCTGCCACGTTACTACCCCTCCCTTCTGAGAGTGAAAAAATAGACATACACAATTGTCTGTTTCGAGAGGAAGAAGAAATGAAAGGACCGGTAGACTTGACTGATGTTCCCTTATCTGACCCCCAAGGGGAACTATATGTTGATGGCTCATGTTTCAAGTTACCAGATGGCACCACAACTGCAGCATACGCACTCACTACACTTCACGGGTAGTTGAAACATCACAAGTTCCTTATCCTTTTACCCAGGAAGTTGAGTTAGTGACCCTTATTACAGCTTGTGAACTGAGCGAGGGACTGGCTGTCAATTTTCTTACTGACAGTCAGTGCGCCTTTGAGGTTGCACATAATTTTAGGCTGCTCTGGGCATAGAGAGGGTTTCGTACATCACATTGGACATGCATACAACATAGCCCTCTGATACATATGCTACTGACTGCTCTACACTCCCTAAGAAATTGGGCATTATCAAGTGCAGTGCCCAAAAAGCAAATATTAAAGATGTAGGAAGGGGAATTGCATTTGCAGACCAGACAGCCAAGGAGACAGCTCGAAAGAAGATTAAAAGAATGTTTGTACCGGGGTCTGCCAGGTGGGTACCCGGGGCTGCCATGTTTGAGGATACGTTAGACAATGTGAAGGATATTCAAAGTGAAGCAATGGTTGAGGAGCTAGCAGTATGGCAGGAGAGCACAGCATGTTTAGATGAAGATGGGTGTTGGACAGACAAGTCAGATAAGCAGAGATGGATGTTACCAGATGCATAAGTCCTCCCTGTGGTCACTATGGTGCACGGGCCAGCCCACATTTGTGAGAAAGGTATCTGCCGGGTGTTAGATCCTGTATGGTGGAATGATAATATACAGAAAGTTGCTGCTCACCTAGTTAAGTACTGTATGGTATGCCTGATGTATAATCCTGGGAAAGGCACCCCTACACCACCTGGTAATTTTGCACTGCCTTCCTTCCCTTTTGAGGTTCTCCAGATGGATTTCTTCGAAATGGAATGAATTAACAATCTGAAATATATGTTAGTAGTCATTTGTGCATTTAGTAAATGGATTGAAGCTTACCCCACTAAAAAAAACACAGCCATGGTGATGGCGAAGGAACTCTTAAAAGAGTTTTGGTTTGCCCTGCTTGATTTGGAGTGACAACGGAAGTCACTTCAACTCAAAGGTTATCCAGTTGGTGTGCAATGGTTTACACATCAAGCAGAAGTTCCATGCTGCGAATAACCCCCAATCTGCAGGTTTGGTTGAGAAGTACAATGATACTCTCAAACTGAAGCTGGCAAAGATCAAAGAAAGCACAGGATTTCAATGGCCAGATGAGTTACCATTAGCTCTGTTGTCTACAAGAACAACAGCCCACTCTAGAACAGGATTGTCACCGTACGAGGTCGTCTTTGGCCGCCTGGCAAATGGCTGGGGCGTCCCGCGACCTCATTGCTCTTTTGAAATAGAATACCCTTTACTCGTGGACTGTCTGTATGAATTAATTAATAACTTGTGTTTTATTCACCAACAGATTCACAAAACTCTCCCGCCAACTCCCAAGGAGCCATGCCACGACATCCGACACAGTGATTTTATCCTGGAGAGGAACTATCATAGGAAAGGCAGTTTGGCGCCATGTTGGAAGGGGCCTCCTCAGGTCCTCCTCACCACCCGAACGGCAGTGAAGGTAGACGTCCGGAAGAATTGGATCCATTCTACCCACTGCAGGAGAGTGCCACTACTGTTGTCCTAGAACCAGTGGATCCTCGATGGGATCGGTGACTCTGTAATGGACCAAGTCTGCATTTTGTTCCCTTCTCAGATGCATAACTGATGGGTGCACCCCCTGAGGAGGAGAGCAGTGCAGCGTTGAATCAGGTGTTGCTACATATCCCGGACTACGGAAGGAGGATCACTGTGAACTAAGCTACCGCATCGAATGCACACAAAATCTATGAGCACTTCACCCTTTCAACTACTGGATGGGGACGCTCACTGTGCCAATTAAATTGGAGAACCTGAAACCCCCGGCCCAACCCCAACAAGTTTAGCAGGTGTGCGACTGAGATACAATACTTGCACTCAGGTTGCCCCCCACCGTCCTGAGGAAGACCAGCAGGCTGAGGCCCAAAACCACCTTGAGCCACAGGATGGGTCAAATTGTTGACACCCACACTGACCCTACCTGGATTACGAGTCCCTGACTTCAACGTGCCACACAAGAAGTGCCTTGTGTTTGCAGTATTGAATATAAATTTGTTCTATATGATATTAATGTGACCAGGTTCATACTGAGAAGTGGTGATCAGTCAAAAAGCAATAACTAACTCTAACTATTTCTTTTAACACACTGTTTGAATTCTATTCACTATTCCCACACCAGAGCACTCCCTCTTCTTGCACGCACCCTTGGAGTAACTTCTCTCACCTTTTCCTTTCTAATATTACCGTATGCAATAAGGTATAATTTGCTATGACAAGTAAGATGGAATAAAACCTGTTGGAATTAATTGGAATAAAACTGTTTATTCTTCTACTTGTTGGTTGTTGCACCTTGATATATGAATGTATTAATAACTAGGAGCTAACGAAAAAGCTCAAGTATAATTTGTTTAATAACCATTGTAGGTTGTGATTTGTTTCTTCTACTAAACAAGGTCTAAGACCATTGTCTTCCATACTATCTACAACTCAGGTCCATGACCACTGGGATACCCCATTTTTATAATGGCTTTCTGACTCTTAACCATCAAGTTCCTTTGTACAGGCTTCCTCTTTGAATCCCTTTTCTCCTCTTACCTCATGTGTGATTCTGGGCAGCGCTGTTCTCCTCTCTCTGTGTACGTTTTCTACCCCATTCCCAGTCCTTCCCCAAGTCCCTGCCTGTGTTTCCGACACAGTCCCCGACAGTCCCTGACAGCAGTCGATTTTATATTAGCTAAGAATGGTGGTGTGTGCGCAATCGCAGGAGAGCAATGTGTAGTCGGGATCGCTAATATGGAAAAGAATATTACCCAATACATTTTAGCTATTTTGGAGAATGTCAAAGGAATGGAGAGTGGAAATTGGTGTTCATCCCTCTTTGGTGGAAGGGGTTGGATTCTGGAAAAGGTGATTTATTTCGTAGTGATTTTGGTTGTCTGTTGCATTCTGGTGCAGTGCCTTTCCTTATGCTGTTACTACTGTACAACGCTTCTCACCCTTAAGCTGTAGAAGAGAGTCCGTGACACTACTGCGATTATGTTGTAGAAGGATATTTACAGAATGATGCAAATAGAGGAGGGCATCTTTTGTTCTACCACATCCCTTGCAACCTCTATTCCTGATATTGAACATGTGGAAAATTTCCAGCGTTGATGTCTCAATGCATCTCGAACAACACCCCTAAATATATACAGGCTACCAAAGACCTAATGTCTATTCCTGTAGGGTATTCAATGAATATTACTTATATGTGTACGGGCATATACAGATAGTCATTTTACTTTGTATATAGCATTAGACCAAATAGTTAGCAAATGCTATAAAGAGGATCTGTTGGACTGAAAAATATGTCTAGCTGACTCTTAGCATTGTGCAAGTTAAGTTAGCATTTTCGGAACCATTTTGTATTCTGCCACTATTTTGTGCCTTGATCGTAATTAGGCTTCTGTCTCACACCGTCTACTTCAGCAGAAAACAGCCTCGCTTGTTCTTATTATTATTCAAGGCTGGACTTCGCTGCACTAATGAATAGCTTGTTCTGTGTTTTCATACCTTTCCTCGCATTTAGCCCTACTCCCACTCTCAGAGAGACGAGCACAGCTTGAGTAACCTTGAAACTAAGATAGTGTGTTCCTGGTCTCAGGATGGTAGCTCATCCTTCTGTGCCTCCTTTGTTAACCAGCTCCAGCTGGAAATTTCCAGTCAGGGCGTGTTCAGTTGGGTGTTAGAAATGTATAATATTGGATGTTATATTGGAGAGGATCAGTCCCTCAGCAGCTCTCCTAGGAGGCTGGTCATACTGGACTCTGCTTTAGCAAATACTGATAAAATAACTTGTTTTGTATTCTCTACTGTCTGACCGACTCTTCATTTGTGTGGGAGGCTGAGAGGTGGTCGCGAGTGACCCTGGTGGCCCCAATTGGGTCACTTCCTTCAGTTGCCAAGGTTTGTTGGTGCTCCCACCAGACACGACCCCTCAGCACTCAACATCTTTTGCAGGACAGCTCGTATTCCGCTCCTGGTTGCCCTCAATGTCTCCTGGTCCCTGTAGCTGTAGAGTCAAGGTCTCCCTCTTTACACCTGAAGCACCCAACATTGGTGGGCATTTGTCTACTGAGCCCCTGGTCACTACTGGTTGACCTAAACTCTGCCCCCTCTGCTTTCAGGTTCCTTCCATCAAGAACCCACCTGTGGGTTTCACCGAATAATTTTTTTCTTTCCAGCAGTGGCATTTCTTTGAAGACTCCCATTGAGAACGACTGCCGTTTACTATGCCACTTCGACCCTATACGCCCGGCTTCCCTGGGATATGTATCTCTGGTACTTCAGTATCCACGGGTGGAGTGGCTCTCCAAACTTCTATGTTCTAAAGGATTTCTTCGTAATCCACTGGGAAGTGTCCTTAAACTTTAAAACTGTAACTGCGACTCTCCCATTGAATTGTATGTACCATGCAGTTGTGTGCTCATACTGCCTCTGTGGAGTCCCTACGTACTCACCTTGGGTGGGTCCTTCTGATCCCAGTGATTCTACATCCACCAGACACTGTCTTGACTTGAGTCAGGGTTCTTATACCACTATATTAGTATATGGTTTGGTCTCCCCCTGGAGTCCACTGTGTATTAGTGCTACTTACAATAGTTTTTTGTGCTACAGTATTGTGTGCTTTTTGTTTATCTGCATGTAGCAGATACTGTAAGGTATTTAGGATGTGTTATAACAAGAAAGCCATATTTTGTAACTACGGTGTGGTTCTCCTTTCATTTGACCAATACATTTAGATAGAATTCTGGTAAAACAAGCTGCTTAACATTCCTTCTAGACTACGCCTGAGGGCTGCTTACCACAGCTCCCACTTGGATAGCTTTCTAAGGTTATCTTTGACCTCTTAAATCACCATAAGGGTTGTTTGGACTGGCGCAAGGTGTCCACTTTAATTATTGGACAGCATATACCAGGCCAACTTCTCACATTGGTGTGCAGTGGTTGAGATTGAAGCCTGCATTGTTTTAACAGATTTATCTTTGTATTGATTAAATGAAAACCAACTAAGTACTATGCACTATGTAATATAATCTCTGCCCTATATATACCGTTAGCTTTCATTCCGAACATTGAAAGCCCTGTGTGCCACTAGAAAGCTGAAGACAGGGAGAATTGCCAACACTCAACGCCTTATAAAGGCCTTACTTCTTGATGACCATAGGAACAGGAGAAAGTGGGTGGGGACGGGAATGTGGACAGGTCAGGAGGTGACACCTTTTATGACTTAGACTCAAACCCAGGCCAGGAGAAACAAGATGGTTCCCACCTGGATAACTATGTTCTTTAGGGAGATGATGGAGAAGGCCAAGATGTCCCCCTGTTCACCTGTCCTGGAAGAGTGCAGAGTTTACCAAGGAGATCTGTAGGGACCTCTGTATCTAGCAAGAGGGACCATTCTTTTGATAAGGAATACCAATTTCTTGAACTTGAGAAATCTAGGCTTAGGCTCAGGCAAGAGCAATTACCCCTTGATAAAGAGTCCCTAGAAGTCCAGAGAGCTAGAAAAAAGTTGGGACTAGAGTCCCACGGTGGCAGCAACAGTGCCCCTAGAGTTAAAGAACATTTTTCTTACAATAGGAACCTTAGCAAGGTTGTCCCTCCCTACCATGTTGGGGATGACATCCATAAATGGATAACTGCTTTAGAGAGGGCCTGTAAAGTTCACAGGGTCCCTCAAGAGCAGGGGGCAGATATCTTGTGGCTCTCCTTTGCTAATGATGGAGCGAGATGTTGAATGAAATTTCGTTCAAACTCGCAAAGTTAAACTTCCATAATAAATATAACAGTACTAATAGCATATGTTGAAACAATTAACCAACCTAGATTAAAACTGCATACATTACAAATGGGGACTAATGTGCTTTTATGTTGCACTTGCAAGTGTGTGGAAATATTAAACTAACCTTGTCTATTGTTGTTGTCAGTATTAAATGCGGCTGTTTTATTAATGGCATGTGCTATATCTGTGTATGCTTAATGTTTTGTTGTGTCTTTTCTGTGGCAAAAGCTCGTGGAGAATCCTGGTGGCTTGAAAGAAGAAGGTTACTATGCACGCTGCTTATATGTGCTTTGCTAGGTAACATAATTAATGGGTTAATATTTAGCAAAGGGGAGGGTAACAGAATGGGTCTCAATTCTCTAATTAATTATTGTCTTGTGTTTGTTTAAATACTAGTTTCGGTGCGAGGCCTTTTGGGGCCTATAAAAGATGGCGTTTTTGAAACCTGTCCAGAGAAGAGCCTTGCACAATACAAGATGTGAAAAGTTTTACCACGTTGCAGAAATTACTGTTGAGTAAAGACGTGCATAATATGCTCATAGTGTTTTATCCAAGGACAGGAAGCGGCAGAATTGCCAAAGCAAGGAAACTGAGAATTGTAACTCGAAAGAACTAATTGTGAAACATTCCCAAGGAAGTGAGGTGACACGAACAATAGTGCTAAAGAAAAGCCTGCGCTCGATTCGAAAGCGGTGATGACATGGATGGTCAGACATAAGTCAGCCAATGGGAACTCTGAATGGCAGAAAATATGAACATTTTGAGAAGATAAGCTAGTTAGAAAGGTATAAAATCTGGCCCTACAGGCAGGAGGGGGCTCTTGCTTTCTGATTCCTGAATGATGTGCTGTTGGACTTCTGGTGCACGTAAGGATAGCTGTCTTTATTAAATATTTTAGGTGAAGAGAGTTTTAGTCAGGGAAATAGATTTTAGGGAATGGAAACCTTTATTTTGTATTAATTCATGCTAAGTGATTTACTTTAAAATGTCAGACTAATAAGCCTTCCTTGAATGATGCTTTCAATTTGCTAATAAAATAATGATTTCAGAATAAAATTGCTCTTTCTTTGAATACAATAATGTTAATAAAATTAGATTTTTGAAATGACAAGCTGGTCTTGTTTATTCATGGTCCAGTTATCATTATTAGATCCATTCGCCTATGTGACTTAATAATGTTGCATGATTTAAAAACCATGGTAAGATAAAATGAACTGCAGTTGTAAATAATTTTGTAAATAGCTTATGAATAGAGTGTTTTAATTAGGTCACATGATTCAGTCGCTCAAAAATTGTCTCTTCAGTTTATGGGCCTAGGTAGTGATTCATGATTAATGGTGAGTATTGTGGAGATGAGAGTTTGTGAGACAGTTTTTCATTAGGAGCGTTGGATCACTGACAAAGGTAGAGATACGCTCCTCACTGTTAGCAAAGAGGATGCTGATTATTATACAGTCATGAAGAGTGCTCTCATTGATGGGTTTGGCTTAACCACTGAACAGTGCAGGGTTAAGTTCAGAGACACTCAGAAGGCACAGAATCAGGACTGGGTAGACTTTATGGATAGAGCCATATAGGCTCTGGAAGTCTGGTTGCTTGGCAGCAAAGTGAATGATTTCAAGGGATTGTACAATCTGATTTTGAGGGAGTAGATCCTTAATAATTGGCAAAATCAGTTTTTGCATCAATACCTGGTTGACTCTGATCTGACTTCTCCCCAAGAATTGGGAACGAGGGCATATAAGTGGGTCAGAACCAGGGTGAAACAGAACAACCAAAACCATGGTGGTAACCAAAAAACACAAGATGCTAAAACTTCAGATAAGGTTGGGAACAAGGGTAAAGATGACAAGTCTTCACCAGGGCCCCAAAAACCTTTATCTGGGGGGAGTCACAATCCAACAAGGGAAAAGGCAAAAAGAAACCTTGGTGTTATTTATGTAAAGAAAAGACCCACTGGACAAAAGATGCCAATTATCCAAAGGCCAAGGATTCAACTCCACCCACCACTGCCCATAACGCAACTGCTCCCCTAGTACAGTTTCATGTGGTGGTACAGGGAACAATAGATTAGTAGGGTTAACCTTGGGCTCTGAGATGGATTCTGGCTTAGTCAGAACTCCAGCTCAGGCTGTGCTTGTCTGTGATGAAGGCATGGATATTGCCACCTTATTTTTCAGTCCCAGTAACCTGGACAAATACAGACAGCAGCTTTTGATAAATGGTAAGGAGGCCATAGCAAACAGGGACAAAGGTGCAAGTGTCACTATGTATGTATGTATGTATATGTATGTATAAACCATTTTATAGCGCGCTCTATTACTTGGGAGTATCCTGGCGCGATGGAGAAAGGCAGAGAAGACAGAGCAGAGATCAGCCTATGCCGCACTGGTAAATAAATGGGTTTTCAAACATTTCTTAAACTGGTCTACGCACTGAATGGAGCGCAGGTGGAGGGGAAGAGCGTTCCAGGCCCGGGCAGTAACCACGGCTATGGACTAACCCCCTAGTCTGGATCGCTTGAAGCGAGGAAGAGTCATCTTGAACAAGGAGGATGATCTGAGAGCTCGTGCAGGGGCATAGAGTGTAAACCGTTTCTTCAGATAGGCTGGCCCTTGATCGTGAATTGCTCTAAACGAGAGCACTAGGGATTTAAACAAGATGCTCTGAGACACTGGCAGCCAATGAAGGCTGCGCATGTGAGAGCGAACGCTCTTCCATCTTGGAACACTGAACAAGAGGCGGACAGCGGCGTTCTGGATAACCTGCAAGCGTTTGACCAGATAAGCAGGGATACCGCTAAACAGAGCGTTCGCGTAGTCCAGTCTTGCCAAGATGAGAGCTCGGGCAACAGTCTCTTTTGCTTCTCTAGGGAGTAATGGGAAAAATCTTCGTAGTGTTCTCAGAGTAGCAAAGCATGTCCCTGATAGTTTCTTTATGTGGTCCTCAAATCTTAGGTCCTCCCCAAACCAAATACCCAGATTTTTTGCGGGGCCACCCATCACCTTGGGGCTAGGAATGTTCGGGGGCCACAGTGAGTTTTTAAAGCTGGAAGGAAAGGAACCATAGAAGAGGACCTCAGATTTGTCCTCATTACATTTCAGCTGGGCCATAGTCAACCAGCGAAAGACTGAGGATAAACAGAGCTGGACTGCTGTGGTATCCAGTTGGTCGTCCGGCCAGGTGAACAGCAGTTGTGTGTCATCGGCATACCCAATGATCTTAGCCCCGTACTGTTCCGCTAGGTAAACCAGGGGAGTGATGTAAATATTGAACAGTAAGGGACTAAGAGTGGAGCCCTGAGGGAACCCCGTGAGGAGTGGTTTAGGCTCAGATGCATGGGGCGGCATCCAGACCTGTTGTGTTCTATCTGTTAAGAATGATGACAGCCAGGCCAGGGCGCAACCACCAATGCCAATCGCAGACAGCCTGGCAAGGAGGAGCTCGTAAGGAACGGTGTCAAACGCGGCAGAGAGGTCCAGAAGAATCAGGACCGCTCTGCCGCCACCGTCCAAACATTCCCGGATTGCCTCCGCCATTTCGACCAGGGCTGTCTCCGTGCTGTAAGCCGCCCTGAAACCTGATTGAGCTGGATGGAGGGCATTGGAGGTCTCAACAAAGTTCTCATGTTGACGAAAAACCACTTTCTCACAGATTTTGGCCAATGCTGGCAAAAGGGATATAGGACGATAGTTCCCTGAAACAGCGGCATCCAGCCCTGGTTTTTTTAAGAGCGGCAAAAGCTTTGCCTGCTTCCAACCTGTGGGAACTGTTGGTGAGGATAGAGAAAGATTCACTATCTGGGTGACCTCACTGCAAACTGTACTGGCCACTTCGGAGAGTACCCTGGCAGGGCAAGGGTCTGAAGGTGAGCCCGATTTAAGGGACTGAAGAAGTGGCAGTATATCACATTCAGCAGCTACAGAGAAGTCCGTAAACTGCTGACTATCGCGGTGACATGGCAAAAGGGAGGAACCCACCGCTAAGCTAGCCACTGGCAGCGCAGAAAGCAGGTCCTTCTGAATCTTAGCTATTTTATTAATAAAAAAGTCAGACAGTTCCTCGCACCATTGAATGGAGGAAGGTAATATGGATGTATCAGCCACAGGGGATAAAAAGCTTTTAACAATAGAGAAGATCTCTCTGCTGTTATTTTCCGCTCTAGCGATTCTCCCTGCACAGTAGCTGCCTTTGGCTGTCTTAATAGCGGTATAGTAGTCCTTTTGGGCTGTGCGCAGGGCGGCCTTTGCCTCCAGACTGTACTCGAGTCTCCATGCTCGCTCCAACTTTTTACACCCCAGTTTCAACACCCTCAACTCGGGTGAGAACCAGGGTTGAGAAGGGGTGCGGCGGAGCCTTGACATAGTAGTGTGTTTCGTAGAGGCATCAGCCGCCTGCAGCACCCACCCATTGAAGCCGCTAACCGCCTTGCTTTTCCCAGGGATTAGTGTCGAGCGGGCTCTAGATATAGCCTGGCCGAAGGCAGCCACATTGACCTTCTGGGGGTGGCTAATGGGCAGTGCAGAAGCTGATCTGCCTACATCTTCCACCTCCCATGAAAACCTAATCAGATCATGATCAGACCACGTCCCTTTCTCTGAACTTAGTGCCTTGATGGGGAAATTAGAGCAAACTAAGTCCAGGAGGTGACCACCAACATGACTTGGAGAAACCACCCATTGTTTGAGTTGGGCCAAGTCGAAAACTTCCCCCAAGCGGCGAGCCTCAGTGGAGTCAGAGACATCAACATGAATATTGAGGTTGCCAACCAGGAGAAATTTCGGAAAGCTCAGGGCCCGTGGCACTATACATTCCTCCAAGACATCAATAAAGTGGCCAGCATAGCCTGGAGGCCTATAAATCAATGATCCTCCCAGAGTAAAATGAGGATTGATAGTTAAAGAGAAGTGGAGAGCTTCTCCATCGACCACTACATCGGACTGCTCGGAGGAGAAGTGCCACCCCTCCCTGTAGATTACTGCTAATCTGCCCCTACTGCCTGTAACCCTGTCAACTCTGGCAATCTTAAAACCTCTAGGGACAGCGAGTTCCATGATCGGAGCGCATGTGTTAGTAAGCCACGTCTCCGTGATGAAAAGGAGCTCTAGCAGTCCATCAGCGAGCGTTTCAAAAATGTCAGCCGCATGTTTAACCATAGATCTAGCATTGATTAACCCAGCCCTAACCGTCGTAGAACCTGTTCCACTACCTAGTCGTGTGGGTAAGATAGGCTGGGGCAGAAAATCACAATTTGTGCACTTCACAATAGTGCAATCCCGCCCCGCCCTCATACAGGGACCCCCACCAGCTGGCAAATTAAGTTTCAAAAGGTCGTAGCGGGGCAAGCTCCGACCGGGGGGATATCGGGCAGAATGGCTGGCCCTGGGCCCGTCCGAGGCACGGATGGGCACAGACTGGCCCTCCTTTGGCGCTCCTTCGGCCCGCAGACGGCGCGCCCGCAGACGGCGCGCCCGCTGCGCGAGACCGCTGCGCGTTCTGTGGTGCATCGCTATTTGAGGCCCAAGCCCCTCCCCCAGCTGGACCGCTAACTCGAGTCCAGCAGGGGTCCGGGACTCACCAAAGATGGCGCCCAACCTGGCCCTCCACAGCAATCGGCACCAGCAAGCCGCGGTGGAACGGGGCACAGGGAGGCCGGAAGGCAGCGTTCAAAGTATTAAAAAAGGTACTATGAATTATACACAACATAACACAATTATTAAATCAATTGGTTATTAAAAAACAGTTTTTTAAAATCAGCTATTGCAGTAATGCTGCGGAGAGCGAGTGAGCAGAAGAGAGTCTCTTGCAGTCTGCTCGCCTTTCCCAAACAATATCGCAAGGTGCTGCCACCACCCTGATCAGTCGCGCAGGCCTGCAGATTCGGATTCCATTTGAGGCCTAAGCCCCTCCCCCAGCTGGACCGCTAACTCGAGTCCAGCAGGGGTCCGGGACTCACCAAAGATGGTGCCCGACCTGGCCCTCCACAGCAATCGGCACCAGCAAGCCGCGGTGGAACGGGGCACAGGGAGGCCAGGAGGCAGCGTTCAAAGTATTAAAAAAGGTACTATGAATTATACACAACACAACACAATTATTAAATCAATTGGTTATTAAAAAACAGTTTTTTAAAATCAGCTATTGCAGTAATGCTGCGGAGAGCGAGTGAGCAGAAGAGAGTCTCTCGCAGTCTGCTCGCCTTTCCCAAACGATATCGCAAGGTGCTGCCACCACCCTGATCTATGGTAACAAAAGATCTTGTGGACCCTGATCAGATCATTCTTGGTGAGATGTACCAAAGGACCAATGCTAACAATGTCAGGACTGATGATTCCTTGGCAGCTGTTAAATTCAGCGGGGACGGGTAACTGGCCCAAAGAAAGTTGTGGTTAGCTCAGATCTAGCAGTGGGATGTGTGTTGGACAATGATCTGGAGACTTCAGCCTGGGCTGAAATGGAATTAAGGACTCATGCAGCAATGCTGGACATATTTGAAGATGTGTTTGCTGTGACCAGGTCACAGGCCAAACTGGCTTCTACTGAGCAGATCCTGGATTCTGAACAAAATGGACCAGGTGCCTTCCAAGAGAAGGAACATGAGGGTTAAGGCTGTGTCTTCCCCCCAGACTCAGAAAGAGGTGAACAAATAGAAACCTTCTAAGGGGTTCACTGATACACCTGGTCTTTTTAAACCAACAAAGAAGAAATTGGCATGGAAGCTGCAATATAAAAACAATGCATTTATTAACCTCAAATGAGGGCCACTGTAGGAGGCATTCTAAGGAGTACAGAGAACAGGGAGCTTACATATGCATAGGTTACATAGTCAGCATAAAACCAAGGAGAGGTCCAGGCACATGTAAGCATGTTTACTGACTAATATGGCTATACAAAATTTGCTTGCTCAACAAAGTGGGAGGAGTGATATTCCTCCATACATCAGCAAGAATAGCCTGACAGTTCTATACCAGGTGCATTGTAATAGCTAGACCTTTCTGAGCATGTGCAAGGCTCTGGAAGAGAGAAAAAGCACATGGCAAGCACATGGCTAACTAAGATGGATGCCAAGTACAAAATAGCTTTCAGCTCATGCTAACAGCGATTCCTGCAATCTTTAACAGATAGTCCTTTTAGCATGAGCTTAAGACATTCCTATGATCTAGTAGGAACATAGAAAATATTTTGCACATTTATTCTCATAAATTTATCAATATCCTAATCCATTGCTAGGTGGGCATTTTTAATTCCAAACATTTCATTAAGCGGGTATATATAAGGTATAAGCAGGAGAACAAAGGGAACAGAGCATTGGGTCATAATTAACATACAGATAGCAGGAGCGAGTAATGACTATTATCACAAACAGAATGATCAATATTTTTCCAGCCCTAACCAAAAAGCAAAACCTAGAACCATCTAGTCCAATTCCTTGTAAAAAACATTTTCAATAGACTTTTCCAGTGTTCCTTTTATAATGGCTAGAGTATCAATTAATATATTCAAGGAAAGGGCATAGTAACATTGCTAACAAAAAGAAGTCCTTGGGAAATTGAAGCCGCTGTACAACCAGCCAGAGGGGAGTCTTCTCCCTGTGTCCATTTGAGCCTCACAGGCAGGCTCTTGTTGTTCCCACGGTAGAACTGCAAAACTGACAAATCAGGAATCTCGACCCAGTTTGAGAAGAAAAAGAAGTCTTTCTGTCAGGATAGGGCAATCACCCCCCCAGGGCAAATGCCCTCAACTATCCCCTCCATTGTCTCAGGCAGTGCACCAGTTTTCTTCACTTTGATCTAACAGGCACCAAGGGCACAGCACCTGTACCTTGAACTCAAGTCCTTCCCTAATACCTGTATTGCTCCGTTGGTGCACTGCTCCTTTGTTGGGGCCAAAGACTGTATTTAGTATGCCCAGGCACTCTTGATCAACAAACAAAGGTGCAAACTTGTATTCACTTTGGGACCAGAATTCAGGGGCATCTCTGTAGCAACGCTTGTTTTAAAAGGGGTCACCTCAAGCAAAAGCCTCCTTGCCGTTCTGGTTGGTCTGTGGCTCTCAGCTGGGCATTAAAAACTTGATCCACGACTTCTCCTTTGCGATTTGTGACCCCATCCTTTGCCCAAGACAGTGGCAGGGGTACACACTTCACATCCCAGTGCTTCCGCATTCACTGAGGTCCTCTTGCCAGCAACGCCTGTGCCGGTTACCTTCAACTTGGCTTCAAGCTGGACTGGTGCTGACTTCCCAGGCTGGATCTCATGTTCGGATCCCTCTGGCAATGGTTGTAAGGCAGCAAATATCTATTGGTGGACAGAACAAAAGGTCTTTAGACAAGGCACAGATATAATCTATCAACGGAGAGGATAGTCTTAGAATACTTCCTAGTCTTGGGGCGCCCCATATATTAGCAAGGCACCCAAGAACCACTTCATCTATCTGAGAGTAAAAAAAACCTTTACCTATTACACTATTTGAAGCAGCTAAGAAAGTCTGTGTTCATTTAGTAAATTCTGAGGAAAAGAGAAAAACAATACAGACATACTCCTTACATCTGTGTATTCCTATATTATTCATCTGAAGAATCCTCAAGAAAAAAGGAAATGTTCTACATTTTTACTCATAGACTTTGCATTATTGTACAGAAACTGCAGATACTTAACAGAGATTCTTATTACACAAAGAACAAAAAAAAACTTCAACATAGTGGGTACATACATTTCTCTAGCAGAACATGTTGTGACAAACAAAATCATATAGAACAATATTGTCTTCAAAAATGATTGCTGAGATTCACATGGGAGTCTGTCCTGCATTCTACTTTTCACCATCCAGACTATGCAACATCATCTCTAATAAGGGTTGGCAGCTTATTTACACAGACTAGCTAATAATAATGGTGTTATCACCTGAGAATTTTAGAACAAAAACTACCCACATCTAGTTCCCCTTAAAGGTCAAATAAGGGAACAGCAATGTAGACTACTCATCCTTTCATAATTTCATCAGACAGGACGGGCAGTAACATAGCATATTTTCCTCATTTTATTAATGCTAACACTTTTTAAAACAGTAATACTGAATAGCCAAATAAAATGTCTCATTGCTGTATCACAGACAGCTTAGACAGGCTCAAAAGAGAGTGAGAAAAAGAAAGAGAAAACATATGTTTGCCTATCTTTATTTGTAGAGGAGCTAACCTCCTTCCCCTATTTCGACAGTAGGAAACCCTGAAACAGGTTTCACTTCTGTCCACACTATCTACTTCTATTTGTGGCAACTGGGCACAAATACACTTGTAGGAGCTAAATAGCACATGTAGCTAGCTAGTAAACATTAATAACCAACCACCAATTCCTTTAGCAATTGTACTAGTTATAACATGAGGGCACATGAATTCAAACTAAATCCCATTGCCTCCTTATCTCAGCCCTTGCACAGTAATCTTCAAACTAAAAGCATTAGTGCTATATACATGGCAGAGCTATTCTCTGCATATGAAACATTACTTATAGTGCTTTACCCTACAGTGTGAGAATCATGATATTATAAGTAATACAAAGAAATAACATACTGTCATAGTGGCTAGGGTTGGCCAGTTCTAAAAACAGACTTTGGCCTTTGACCATTAAACCTGTTGTCCCCTGTCTGAGAAGGACTACGCCATGCAGACTTTCCAATGTAAAGCACTATAAAGAATCACAGTTGAAAGGCAGTCATGTTCCGTCTGCAATAATTGAAAGGTAGGATAATAACTTCTGCTGGTTTTTCATACATATTTTCAATTGTAAGCAGTGTGTGGTGTGCTTTTCTAGCAGTATAGAGATCAGCTGTTAGAGTTATACCTAAATGTGTGCATTTACTGAAGCCTAAGATCAGCTTGAAAACTGCTCTGAGTGGCAGAACTGCATTTAAAAGGTACATTTTGCCCAAATTCGACTTAGGTGTTAGGGGCACTTAAAAATATATACATTTTATTCTGGGGGTCTAAATTTAAAAACAGTATACAAGGCACTAGCCCGAAGAGTTTCCATGCGTGATCGTGTCCTTGTTTAAAATACATGGATCAACATGTTTCTCGCTTCAGGTTTATTAACCCTGCGATTCTTCAGGACCCTACAAAAAGAAAGCTATCTGCAGTTACTGGTAATTGGCATAAAGTATCACATATTCGGGTAAAGCTTTCACCCAACAGTTACCATTAACCTGCCTGGATCTACCTGTTAAGGGAGAAAGAAAGAGTTAAAGGAAAAACAATGTGATATTGTATTTTGAACATATACCAACAGTAGTTATAGTGACTCCAACGACTACTAATATTAAAAGTGTGTGCGCCAAAGGCGTTTGAAGAACAGTTACAAACAGGTACATAGTGAAAAACTATGTGGTGGTTGTACGCAGTGAGCTATGGTGACTGTTGCTCCTGAAAAGGAACACGAGAGATTAAAAGAAAGACAGAAAAACATTAGCAGGACGAACTTGCCCACTAAGTGTGGTCCCCAGGCTTCAACAGTGCCCGGTGAATCCATGTACAAGGCTTTGCTCCTGTATATGCAGTTTTGTGGAAAGATAAAAACAAGGTATGCACAAACATAATCAAACAGCCCATTGTTTAGGTAATGGCCAGATATCACTAAACTCTCTAAAGATGTTAATGTTAGATTTCTAGTGCTCATTGGAGTTAGCATTTAGGCAAACATAGAAGATGTAGACGTTTGCTCATGGTCTATTTGAAGTTGCAATGCACGACCTGTGCTGATTCAGAGTACACCTACAAGTATGGCACATGGTGTCCTTTAGAATGTTAACACTGTTGGTATGATGCAGTGGTAGACTAATGCTGGGGGGTTAGTTTTGTCAGATTTACTGTAGGCAGTGTTAAGTTTAGCTTTTGGGTTTAAGAAAGCCTTCAAAATATCGCTCTTAAAAGACTACTTCAATTATGCAAAGCATCCTGATGGATGGTCTCACACGATTCAACTGAATGTCATTGTGTGGTTTCACTCAAATAGCATGTTTAGGGGAGGACGAGGTAGCTTGTTACGGAAGGCAGTGATCTGTAAGTGTTGTGTGTCTCTCCTTATATTCACTTAGGCCATCTGTGAACTGGAGGCCCATGGTATTGTGTATGTCTAACTGGAAAATGGGGAATGCTACACTTTGAGGTTAAACCTCGGGTTGCGAGGTGGGGCAAGAGAACTAAGGTCCCAATCGTTTTCGAGTGTCTGTGGCTTGTCAAATGTGCATATCCGTGGTGGATAAAACCTGTGTCGGTTAGTTCTAATTTGAGATGCTGTGTCTTCTCCTTTTCCCTAGATACGGTAACTCTCAGTGAGCAGCAAGGTTGTAATTCAATTACAAGTTGCCAGCATTTTTGTTCAGTAGCAGATTTAGATGCCGTGTCATTACCCTTTACTTAGAGACGGTGAGACTCAGTGAGCATGTAAGGCGGTACTTCAAAATAAAAGTTATCTGCACATTTGTGAGCGAAGCAAAAGGGCGGCCACAACGTGTAGTCTCAAAATAACGTGTAGTCTAAAAATTAGTAGCGTAACGCCTCGCGCACTAAATTCAATTGGGGTGCCTAAATTAATCATACAGTTTAGGTGTTGTACTCGTGGATGCTGCGTTGTTCGCGTGACCTCTGACCTGCCCTCATCCACCGGGTCCGGGAGGTGCCAGAGTATCCCTCCAAGGGACGTTAGAACAGTGTTGAAGAGGTCACGTGGTAGGTCACATGATGCAGTGAGGAGGTGAGAAGTGTTCTGTTTGCCGTGTCCTATTTGCAGCCATTTCTCAGTGGTAACTAACTGGGAACTAAGGCAGTCACCGGTGTAATATGGGATTGTGTGTTTAATAAATTGTTTCCCCCACTTCGTGGCTTACTGGTCTAAATTAATGTGAAAAAATAATGCGTTAATAACGCTGTTACCAGTTTCAGTTTGGTTGAACACGTAACACGTTCTGTCTCACCCTAGTTAGCTCTCATGTCCTAACTGAACAATGGGATAGTATCTTGTGTGCGTTTAGGAGTGATGCGAGTGGCGGCTATTGCTTTGTATGGGCTGGTGTCTCCAAGGATATTTTTTTTTAAAAGGGACATCAGAATTTATATGTTTTGGCGGTGGCTATTTTCACCTAGTTATATTGATGGTTATACATGGCTCAAAAGATATGGACAAATATATTAAGGAAATATGTGGGCATTAAAATCATGTGTGAGATCCATCTGATGTAAGGCTATATGTTTGATCCCCTTAGTGGACTCAAATTTCTGTGTAATTATTTGGGAAAGACTCACAAGCTGCCCCATGGTATATCTTTGTTTAGACCTTGGTGGTTGTTGATAGACGATGTATCTCTGTTCTTTAACGAAAATGTTTTTATTAGAGGTATTGGGGGAGGCTTCCAAAATGACCCATTTGAGGGAATCTGGTGTATGCATTTTTTCCAAGTAGTGGGTACACATCTTGGTGTTTGTCTTGGGGCAGCGAAAATTGCTGCGATGCTCAGAGATATGTTGTTTGATGGGTCGTGTCGTCATCCCTATATAGTAAAGGTCACTGGGGCACGTAAGTAGATATATACAGTTTGCAGTGTTGCAATTTGTGTGGGTACCCATTTCCCATGTAAAGTTGTTATTCAGTATGATGTTTTTTTGGACGGAGGTGAACGGATATGCCATGCATGAGCCACAAGGATAATGGCCTTTAACTGCTGGTAATTGCCATAATGTACCCTGATTGTTGATGGCATTAGTCTTAGGTCTGGTATTGATGAGTATGTCTTTTAGATTTTGTGAACTTTTGAATGCAAAACGTGGTTCCTCAATTGTAGTGACCCTGTATTTAGTATATCCCAGTGCTTCCTCAACATTTTAGTCAGTTGATCTGATACCGGTGTGTAAGTCGTTACACACGTCAAGGTTTCTGTTTTGACTTTCTCTTTCTCTTCTATCAGACTTTCACTATTGTTGTTGCGTGCTCTCTTTCTTGCGAGAGTGATGTTTCTCTGAGGATAGTTTCTATCAGAAACATTTTCTGCTAGGTTTGCTGATTCAGTCTTATAGTCAGCAATTGAACTACAATTCCTCCGTATACGGAGAAATTGCCCAAAAGGCAAGATCTCCTTCCGCGCTTTTGGGTGGTGGCTGCTGAAGAGCAAAAGGCGGTTGCAATCTGTGCTCTTTTTGTACATTGATGATGTTAGGAGCCCACCTTCTAATTTATTAGTCTAGTCCAAGAATGGTATTTCAGAAGGTGAGGCAGAGATAGTGAAGTTCAAGTAGGGATTCAGGTTGTTCACCCATTTGAAGAAGTTGTTATAGCTTTCACTATCCCCATGCCAGAAAATCAGAATCATAGCCGGATGTTGTCACGGTATGGATTCAGATGATTGAGGATGTGGCGTCCCGCAAAGGAAGCCATATAAAGACAGGCTACACTGGGCGCAAAGGTACTTCCCATGGAAGTACCCTGGGTCTGGTGGTACAGTTGGCCTTTGAACTCAAAGAAGTTTTCTGTTAATACCAACGTGGCACACTCCATGATAAAGCTAGGAGGTGTAGGTGACTCCAAATTGGTCCTCATGAGGTCTTCCTCTATCACTTCTAGGGTGTTTTTTGTGGAATGTTGGTGTAAAGAGCTTCCACGTCTAGAGTGATGAGGAAGTCAATCTCTTCAGCTCATGGGAACTGAGAGAGCAAGCGTAAGACATCCGTGGTGTCTTTGAGGTAAGAGGGTATTGATTTAACCAATGGTTGCAGGAAATGATCACAAAACTTTGATAATGGTTCCAGCACTGAGTCTATGCCGGAGATGATAGGTCTCCCTGGCAAAGGGTTTACTCCTTTGTGGATTTTGGGTAAGTTGTAGAAATAGGGGGTTCTTGGATCTTTTTTGATGAGGAAAGAAGCCTCTTTCTTACTCAGCCAACCTTGGATTTCTGCCGAGTCCGCTATGCCAGTGATGGTTTTTATCAGTCGTTCAGTGTTTTTTTTTTGATCGGGGTATAGTATTTACGGCAGTTGGATAGAAGATCTCCAACAAAGAGCCCCTTTTTATGGAGCCCGTTGGGTATTGAACCGCCGACCCAACGAGGAGCAGCCCAGATGATGAAGCATGACACCTGCAAGGGTGTGTGAGGGCATTATGATCCAACAAATGGATCCCCACCTATCCTCTCTCTGGATTATAGTGGGACCAATTCACTGTGATTCCAACCAGCACTTTTGATAGAGGCACAGCGTAAAACCCTTTGTTGTATAACATACTTTGAGGCCTCATTTATACTGGACCTCCCCACTCTTCTCTGAGTGGGTAACAGGCCAACCGTCCCTCTTTTTGTTGTTTGATCTTTCGCACGGGTCCTCCCGTGGGACAATTACTTCGGTGTGTACGACTTTTGCAATCCCCCTACTACAAATCCATCCACTGCTTCTGAGTGGTAACCGCTCACTGAGACTTTCCTTTTATTTACATCGTATACCCGACCTACATTAACATGGAAGGCATAGGATTAAGCTATGGTGAAGAACAGGCAGAAGAAATATTAAGGACCTCCTCAATCCTCTTGGCCGACATTGACAGTGCCACAGGCAGCCAGTCGGAGGAGTGGCAGTCACTAATGGCCTTAAAGAGAGAATGGATTAAGGTCACCTTACATGGTGCTCTTATGGCTGAGTACTGTAGAACCAAAATCGCACCGAATGGCCTAATAGTAAAAAACTTCCCAAGGATTTTCCCGGGAAGATGGACAGTTTAAAATCGAATGGTCACAGATCTCCTGGAAGTGCACCAGAGATCTGTTGATCCTGATTATCAACACATCCAAAAGATTGGCAGACGAGCTGTTGACTCGCATTCAGATGGCCGAAAGTGCCCTGAAAAACGCGACTCCAGGCCCAAGCTTTAAGAATAAACTCACTGAAATTAACAAAGAGCTCGCTAAACACAAAGAATTCCTAATGAAACAAAAGATTTTCAAACTTCAAAAAGACATCAACCGCTTCGATAAGGAGTAGGTATACCCATACCTCAAAGCGGATTTTGTACCGCCAGGGACGGGTTACCTATCAGATACTAGTTCAAACTCAACAAGGAGAGGCTCTGCTAGCAGCAGCGATTCCAGTACCGAAAACTGGAAACCACACCAACAGAGGGGAAGGGGAGGCAGACAAAACTTTAATAACTACCCGCCACCCCAATACCTGGGACCTGCCTTTTGGCAATACCCAATGTTCTCCACAGGCCCACCACAATTTGGAGTCCCAGGCATGAGCCAGCCTTTTTTAGGCAGAGGTTGGGGCAGAGGGCGAGGGCGAAGAAGAGGGGATCAGCCAGAAAAGCGAGTACAATGGGAGGAACCACAACAGTGAGTGTACGAGGCCAGGAGCCAAACGACCAACACCAAAAAAAGAACTTAGTTGTCAACCTCTCGCCAAGAATCCTGACCGATCTGGAAGAGGAGGTCCTCCAGAAGGGGTTGGGTTTTGTACCTACACCCAAGGTGGACAATTTTAAACAAACGTGTGAACTCCACCAAGTCTTTCGAAAAATACGATTGAAAGCATTTTTCGATGGCAAAGAGCACCAGGAAAATGATGATTCGGGACTACACAATCCTTCCACATTTACCCCACACAATGGGATGATCCCTAATGCGGTCCTAACCTACGAACAGGTGGTTCTCAAAGATGTTCGATCTTTGCACACCTCTAGAGGCTTCAATAACCTTTCCAAAAAAGAGACACTAGCAGTGCAGTCACTAGCCAAAGAGCCAACTATAACCATTAAACAAGCCGATAAAGGCGGGGCAACTGTGATTATGGCAACCTCAGACTATGAGACAGAGTGCCTAAGACAATTGGGTGACCGTAAATACTATACCCCAATCAAAAAAAAACCACTGAACGACTGATAAAAACCATCACTGGCATAGTGGACTCGGCAGAAATCCAAGGGTGGCTGAGTAAGAAAGAGGCTTCTTTCCTCATCAAAAAAGATCCAAGAACTCCCTATTTCTACAACTTACCCAAAATCCACAAAGGAGTAAACCCTGTGCCAGGAAGACCTATCATCTCCGGCATAGACTCAGTGCTGGAACCATTATCACAGTTTTGTGATCATTTCCTGCAACCATTGGTTAAATCAATACCCTCTTACCTCAAAGACACCACTAATGTCTTACGCTTGCTCTCTCAGTTCCCACAAGCTGAAGAGATTGAATTCCTCATCACTCTAGATGTGAAAGTTCTTTACACCACATTTTACAAAAAAACACCCTATAAGTGATAGAGGAAGACCTCATGAGGAACAATTGGGAGTCATCTACATCTCCTAGCTTTATCATGGAGTGTGCCACATTGGCATTAACGGAATACTTCTTCGAGTTCAAAGGCCAACTGTACCACCAGACCTAGGATACTTCCATGGGAAGTACATTTGCGCACAGTGTAGCCTGCCTTTATATGGCTTCCTTTGCGGCATGCCACATCCTCAATCATCTGAATCCATACTGTGACAGCATCCGGCTATGGAAACGATTCATTGATGATATTCTGATTTTCTGGCATGGGGATAGTGGAAGCTATAACAACTTCTTCAAATGGGTATACAACCTGAATCCCTACTTGAAGTTCACTATCTCTGCCTCACCTTCTGAAATACCATTCTTGGACTTGACTATTAATTTAGAAGGTGGGCTCCTAACATCATCAATGTACAAAAAGAGCACAGATAGCAACAGCCTTTTGCTCTTCAGCAGCCACCACCCAAAAGCGCTAAAGGAGAACTTGCCTTTTGGGTAATTTCTCCATATGCGGAGGAATTGTAGTTCAGTTGCTCTCTATAAGACTGAATCAGCAAACCTAGCAGAAAATCTTTCTGATAGAAACTATCCTCAGAGAAACATCACTCTCGCAAGAAAAAGAGCACGCAACAACAATAGAGAAAAGTCGGCTAGAAGAGAAAGAGAAAGCCAAAACAGAAACCTTGACATGTGTAAAGACTTACACACCGGTATCAAATCAACTGACTAAAGTGTTGAGAAAGCACTGGAATATACTAAATACAGGGTCACTACAAATTGAGGAACCACGTTTTGCATTCAAACGTTCAAAAAATCTAAATGACATACTCATCAATACCAGACCTAAGACTAAGGCCATTAACAAACAGGGTACATTATGGCAATTACCAACAGTTCAAGGCCATTATCCTTGTGGCTGTTGCACGGCATGTGCGTTCACCTCCGTCCAAAAAAACCATCATACTGAATAACAACTTTACATGGGAAATGCGTACCCAAACAAATTGCAACACTGCAAACTGTATATATCTACTTACGTGCCCCAGTGACCTCTACTATATAGGGATGACAACACGACCCATCAAACAACATATCTCTGGGCATCGCAGCAATTTTCGCTGCTGCAAGACAAAAACCAAGATGTGTACCCACTACTTGGAAAAAATGCATTCACCAGATTCCCTCAAATGGGTCCTTTTGGAAGCCTCCCCCAATACCTCTAAGAAAAACATTTTCTTTAAAGAACAGAGATGGATACATCGTCTATCAACACACCACCAAGGTCTAAACAAAGATATACCCTGGGGCAGCTTGTGAATGTTTCACAAATAATTAAACAGAAATTCGAGTCCAATAAGGGGATCAAACATATAGGCTTACATCAGTTAAATCTCACACATGATTGTAATGCCCACATCTATCCTTAATATATATTTGTCCACATCTATTGAGCCACGAATAACCATCAATATAACTAGGTTAAAATGGCCACCGCCAAAACATATAAATTCTGATGTCCCTTTTAAAAAAAATGTATACTTGGAGACACCAGCCCATACAAAGCAATAGCCGCCACTCGCACCCCTATTGAATTTAGTGCATGAGGCGTTACGCTGCTTATTTTTAGACTACACGTTATTTCGAGACTTCACGTTGTGGCCGCCCTTTTGCTTCACTCACAAACACGCAGGTAACTTTTATTTTGAAGTACCACCTTACATGCTCACTGAGTCTCACCTTCTCTAACTAAAGGGTCATGACACGGCATCTAAAGCTGCTACTGAACGGATACGCTGGTAACTTGTATTTGAATTACAACCTTGCACGCTCGCTGAGAGTTACCGTATCTAGGGAAAAGGAGAAGACACGGCATCTCAAATTAGAACTAACCGACACAGGTTTTATCCACCACGGATATGCACATTTGACAAGTCACAGACACTCGAAAACGATTGGGACCTTAGTTCTCCCGACCAACCGCGCAACCTAAGGTTTAACCTCAAAGTGTAGCATTCCCCATTTTCCAGTTAGACGTACACAATACCATGGGCCTCCAGTTCACAGATGGCCTAAGTGAATATAAGGAGAGAAACAACAATTACACATCACTGCCTTCCGTAACAAGCTACCTCGTCCTCCCCTAAACATGCTATTTGAGTGAAACCACACAGTGACATTCAGTCGAATCGTGTGACACCATCCTTCAGGATGTTTTGCATAATTGAAGCTGTCTTTTAAGAGCAATATTTTGAAGGCTTTCTTAAACCCAAATGCTAAACTTAACACTGCCTACAGTAGATCTGACACACTATCCCCCAGCATTAGTCTACCACTGCATCATACCAACAGTGTTAACATTCTAAAGGACACCATGTGCCATACTTGTAGGTGTACTCTGAATCAGCACAGGTCGTGTATTGCAACTTCAAATAGACCAAGATCAAATGTCTACATCCTGTATGTTTGCCTAAATGCAAACTCCAATGAGCACTAGAAATCTAACATTAAAATCTTGAGAGAGTTTAGTGATATCTGGCCATTGCCTAAACAATGGTCCGTTTGATTATGTTTGTACATACCTTGTTTTTGTTTTTCCACAAACCAGCATATATGCTGGAGCAAAGCCTTGTAGGTGGATCCACCGGGCAGCATTGAAGCCTGGGGACCACAATTAATGGGTGATTCCGTCCTGCTAATGTTTTTCTGCCTTTCTTTTAAACTCTCTTGTTTCTTTTCAGGGGCAACAGTCACTGCGTACAACCACCACATCCTTTTTCACTATGTACCTGTTTTTAACTGTTCTTCAAATGCCTTTGGCGCACCCACCCGTTTAATATTAGTAGTCGTTGGAGTCACTATAAATACTGTTGGTATATGTGCAAAATACAATATCACATTGTTTTTCCTTTAATGCATTCTTTCTCCCTTAACAGGTAGATCCAGGCAGGTTAAAGGTAACTGTTGGGTGAAAGCTTTACCCGAATATGTGATACTTTGTGCCAATTACCAATAACTGTAGATAGCTTTCTTTTTGTAAGGTCCTGAAGAATCACAGGGTTAACACACCTGTAGCGAGAAACATGTTGACCCACGTATTTTAAACAAGGACACGATTACGCACGGAAACTCTTCAGGCTAGTGCCCTGTATACTGATTTTTTAATTAGGACAGGAGACCACCCAGAATAAAATGTGTCCTTCTAGGTACTCCCAGTCCTATTTTAGATCACAACAAAACATCTACACAGTCCAGGCCCCAAACCCGCACTTCACCAAACGACAGTTGGATAGAAGATCTCTGACAAAGAGCTCCTTTTTAGGGAGCCCGTTGGGTATTGAACCGCCAACCCAACGAGGAGCAGCCCAGGTGATGATGCATGACACCTGCAAGGGTGTGTGAGGGCATTATGATCCAACAAATGGATCCCCACCTATGCTCTCTCTAGAGTACAGTGGGACCAATTCACTTGTGATTCCAACTAGCACTTTTGATAGAGGAATAGCGTAAAACCCTTTGTTGTATAACGTACTTTGAGGCCTCATTTACGCTGCACCTCCCCACTCTTCTCTGAGTGGGAAACAGGCCAACCGTCCCTCTTTTTGTTGTTTGATCTTTGGTCCTCTACATATCCCAGAGATGGGGGATCAGAAATGTATAAGGTACACCCTTAAAAAATTAGTTTTGTACGCCTGGGTAAAGTGACATATTATATTTTAGCTCCCCCCATTGTGGTACAGCATTGCTTAAATTCAACTTTGATGCTAGGAGTTCACAGTATGATAATTAGGCAGTATAGAGATCAAAAAACGTTTTTAGTGCACTTATTTTTAATGAACATTTCTTTTTATTTTCATTTAATCAAAATTCCCCTTAAAAAATTTTTTTTAATAACACCAACCCTTTTGATGGTTCCACATATGAAAAGCAAGCCTCATTCCTTTCTGCCTTTAAAATGTATTCATTTATAACCCTTAGCACAGAAGCCTTACCTGAAATATGAAAAGTCAGGGGTAGGACCAAGACTCTTTCTCTTTATGTCCACTTGCTCCAGCTTTTACAGCTCTGCCTCTACTAGTATGCAACGATGAAAAGGGACACGTTGGTGGCACTGAGCGACTGGCTTCACTGTACGGTCAATATGTAGTTTCACTTCATATTTTCCAAACACCCCATTCCAGCAAAGATCTTGGGAAATTGTGCCATTGTTAAATCAGCATGCGACTGGTGGACTTGTTTGGCAAGCAGGACTAGATCTAAGTCCTTTGATGTGTGGCAGCCTAACAGGGTGCCTGAACTCTCTTGAGTGACATGAAATCTTATCTGCAAAGCAAACTTCCCATGCTTGACCTTTTCTTCTATTACTCCTTGCAGGGGAATTGGTGGGGTGCCCCCATACGTGTATGTCTTGGTAGTCATGAGCTTCGGTTGTGGTTCTAAATTAAGGATTTGTTCAGCATGGAGGAAGTTAACTGACCCCCCTGTATCAATGAGGGTTGTTATCAACACTCTGTCAATTTCCACATGACACGTGGGCGGTGGCCTCCTCTTCTTGTTGTTGCAGTTTGAAATGGGATTGTAAACACCTCCTCTTCATCTTCCTCATCCTCTTCCAAAACCAGTGTTGGGTCCTGCTCCTCCCCTTTTTCTGATAGGAGCCTTACTCTGCCATCCTTTTTTACTCTTCGCTCCTTCACCTGATGGTCGGGTTGCACCCGGGTAGACTTTTGCAAAGTGGTTGGGCCGTTGACACTTAAGACAGGGTTTTCCTCTCACCGGGCAGCCTCTGAGGAGATGACTGGTGAGCCCCCAGTTCCCACAGATCTTATCCCCTTGTTGGGCACTAGTACCCCCACGTCCTATATCTGGCCATTTCCTTATAGCGTCTACATATTCCACCTTGACTTTAACCAGGCCTGAAGGTGACAGGTTTGCAGTGGCTCGGGCTGGAACGGACTCCATTTTGCCAGCCATTACATCAGACAACTCATGAGATCATCCCAGTATGAAGATCATCCAGCGAGATTACAGGCTTCCTCAAAATCAATTTTCTCAGGTTGGCGGAGCGCCAACCCTGTATGAGCTGCATTCTTATTTCCACTTGCTTGTCTTTCCAAGTGCATGTGCTGCCCAACTTGTGCAACCGTGCTCAAAACTTGTCAACTGATAGACCTTCCTGTTGGAAGGCTTGCCTTAACTTGATATGTTCATAATTTAGATTTATTTGTGGTCGAAATGTCTGTTCTGCGTTCTCACCAACGCATCAAAGTCATTGTCAGCACAAGTATTCGGTAAGTCTAGAAATAGCTAATAAAGTTAATTCCCTCCCATGTGGAACATGGTTGATTGCTTAACAGCGCCACCTGTTTTGCGTGTGGTGAGAAAATAATTTTCGAGCTGGCCAATAAAGTTCTTCCATCATGGCACTGCTTTAGCAGGGTCTGCCAGTTGGCTAATTAGTGGTAGTGGTGCAAGTGGAGAGTGTGAGCAGCATTCAGGTGTAGGCTCCTCCCCTTCATGCGCTTGGACTTACATCTTGCCCAGCTGAGTTGTGGGGTTTGAACTTTAAAAGTTTATTAATGTTGCCAGCTCTGGCACCCAGGGACACCACGTGCCTCTAGTGTCATGCACTATCACCCCTTCACCAGCACAGGCGATTCTGGGGAGCAGTGAGAGCCTGTGACCCACTGTCTGTGCAAGCCCCCATCAGGTAGCAGCATGCCCACATGCCACATGGGGCGGTCTGTCACTCACACAAAGCCAGCAGCAGCTAATCATAGTAGCTGGACTGCCTCTCCTTGCATGGGTGCCAAGCATTGATAGCTCCCAGCTGCTCTCCTTGCAGCCCAAGCGAAGGCCATGCCCGCCTGCAGCCCATTCACCGCCTAGAGTCAAACTGTTGCCGCTGACAACCTGCTGGGCCACCTGTCGCCTCTGTCTGCAGTCACAATACTTCAGCGCGCTCTGGGGCCAGTCTCACAGCTGAGGACTCCCCTTGACCTCCACCTAGGATCAATCTCAGGATCACCGCCGACTGCTCAGGCTGCTGCAGCCGACCACTGCGATGGGTGCTGAAGACAGCACTAGGGAGCCACACTGTTCCTCTTACAGAAAACTCACTTGCCTTGCCTTGCAGCAGGGTAAGACTGCCTCATTGCAGGTGTAGAGGGGCAATACCCTTGATGGTTGGGGTAACCTTGGGGCCTAACAAATGGGCACACACCAATAATGACACACAACACTTAAGTCCTCATTTATGAGGTTTTGCCCTATGGTATCACAGCAGGCCTTCCTGCAGCCCTTCCCTACAGCAAAAGAAAAGAGCAGGAAGGGCCGTATTTATAAGATACGGGGCATTCCTGTCCTTTTTCCCTGCTCCGGTGCACAATGGGCTGCCTGCGCCAGAGCATGCACCTTTGCGCAATGTTGCAAGGGTGCCGGCCTTTGGGCATGATTATTTTTGTACAGGAAGGGAAACCTTTCTGTTCAAAAATAATCACAAGAGGCTTTTCCTTTTTCTACATGTGCTGCAGAATGCAGCACACATAGAAAAAGAAAAAACGAGGAGAAATAAAGATATTTCACCCCGTTGGGCCTCCCTTACGCCTCCCCTGGGGAGGTGTAAGCTTTTGGCACTGCCTTAGATTGACGATTTCTCGTAAATCTGGGGCAGTGTAAAAAGGCCATTGATGTTGCTGGGAACGTCCCCAGCAACACCCATTGTACGCCCCTTTAATGCAGAACACTGCATTAAAGGGACTGATATTCATCAGGCAGCAGTACGCCAAAAAAAGTGGCTTAGTGCTGCCTGATAAATATCAAGCAGGCTTCTGCGCCGCAGAACGTCCCAAAAAGTGACTTTACAATGGTGCAAGGGGCATCATAAATGAGGCCCTAAGTTTTCTGGTATGTGCATTGGCCGCAAGCGGTGCACAAACCTTCATTTATCACCTCTGGGCTGAGCCCAGCCCAAACTGTATAAGTAGCAACATATTGATATAGTGGCCAGATGGCTCACTACAGAGGAATGTGTGGTAAAATCTATGTGAGAATTTGATGTATATAGGGCACAATGAAATTGGAGAACAGTGCGCCAGATAGGGTGCAACAGTATTTTTTTGCTGGTCGCAATGACTATACCAAGCTCCCTCTGCCACTCAGAGCATGCTTTGGGTTCTACAATAGTGGCCCCGTCTTACATGCAGTGCTTAATTTGTGCCGGTGCTTGCCGGTGCTTAGCACCGGCACTTAATGATCAGGGCCGGGGCTACACGCACTTAGTGCACGTCAGTCAAACTGATAGTTACGTATGGCTTGTGTTGTTGATGAGAGACTAGGTACTTGTTTAAATTCTACTTCGTGACTCCTCCGATTCTGTCTTCAAGACGTCACTTCAAGTTACTTTAAAGTTCATACTGTTCTTCTTCAAGAGTTAACTACTTACGCTCTTCCTCTCAATCAGGCAATGGCATCCCTGCGGCGTGGATCAGTAGGCGGGGACACTGAGTTTGGTAGGGCGCCTGGTCTTCTGAAGGGGTTGGGGCTGTGCGCGGCAGGAAGCGTGCGCTGATTTTTTTCCAGATTGCCTGTAATGCGGGTGCATGCCCGTCTTCTGCCACGCCCCAGCATACCCGCATGGCTGCACCTCACCACCGCACCAGCGAGTTCTATCGTGGTTCAAAGGCCGCCGTTCAAAGTAGCCAGTAGCGCGGGCCGCGACCTGGGCGACGTTGGGCTTCGTTGAGGTGGACTCCGACACGAACCTGCGTGTGCCATTCTGTTTCCTTCCTGGTAATTGTGAAGTGCTGGGATGGCGGGCAGTAGTCTGGTTCCAGCCCTCGAGACCCCAGGCCGGGCAGCTGTTGGTTCACTTCGACAGAAGCCTGGTGGCAGAGCCGTCCCACGGCTTCTGATGAACGGCAGAGGCGGATAGATTGAAGGTCGGCGCTCTTTTTTTATTACAATATATCACGAAGCGCCACTGTTCCGTTTGTTTTTACCATCATGCTCCAGAAATCGAAAGTGATCCCTTTGGAAAAATGTCCAGTTTAACAGGTTCCAGCATCCTGCGACTCCAGCATTAGGGGGGGGGGGGGGGGATAGAAAACGCCCTACGGTATCTATTAAGAGGAACATAACTAGAGCTCAACTTAAAGGGAAGCGCTGACATCAGTTGCTACTGTAATCCCACTCCTACTTAATTTGTAGTGCTTGGTAAGGTGAGAGACTTAAAGCAGCTACCAGATTTCGAACTTTTGACTTCGTTATTGCACAGAATTCTGCAGTGGATGCATAACTCTCTATGTAACATAACCAGTTCTGAGGCAACGTCAGAGTCAGCGAACTCGACCCTACTTAGAAGAGTTCCATTCACACTTTCTGCCTCCTTTCAACCATCTTGTCTGTTTATCCTCTGACCTTTCCATCTATCCATTCATCATCCTTTCACTTTTTCTTCCGCCCACACATCCAACTAGATTTTAATCCATCCCTCTATCCTGTTACTGTTTCAAGGATACATTCATTCTTGCACCTATCAGTACATCCCTTTATCCATCTCTGTACCCCACAAATCCTTTGTCTCTTCCCTCCTCATCATTTCCCACACCTGTTGATTCTTCCATTTACTCAGATTCACTTGTCAATCCTTTCACTCTTTAGTCCATGATTTCACCTGTCCTATATTCGTCTTTTCAGCCTTTCATTTTGTACAGCCTTTCACCCTGCAATCAATTCATTCACCCTTGATTCCTTTCACCCATTCATCCGAACAGTCCCCTTTCCTTCGTTCTTCCCTTTCATGTTCTCTTCCTTTCATTCACCCTTCTTCCCTTTCTTTATTTCACATTTGTATCTATTCATCTTTCTTCTTTACTTTTACATTTTCCTCGTTCAGTGGTTCCCTATTTTTATAATTTTTGCTTCTTCACTGTGCCTATCAGCCTAAGGACACATCTCTCTGACATAACATTTCTTAAGGGTGCTACATTAACCGTTATCCGACAAACATACAGACAAATGAAGCCCATAAATAACAACTATTTTAGAGGCAGTGAGTTCACAAGCCCAGGGGTCCCAAGTGACACCCCGCTTAAGCTGCTAAAGGGGGGGATCGCCACGCCACTGCTAGCTGCAGTCACTCATGAAAGCACTGCAGGACGTTGCTTTACTTGTGTCCAAAATGTCTTTTATCTATACACTTGTCCAGGATCTTAGAGTACTGAAAATGTGTTGTCAGCTTCTATTTTCTATGCTAACGGGTAGATTGTCACAAACTGCCCAGGAGGACAGAGGTCATTTGCACCTGCTTCCTGCACCACCCCAGGGTGCTTTGGTGTTATAGAAGGGGCTGCGGATTATTATACAGCTTCTTCTATAATATGGATGAGAACGGTGCAGAAAAGGGGATGGCACAATCTCAAAGGGCTTTACTTCATTTGCATAAAGGTGTGGCTCCATGAAAATAACAGAACACCTTGACTCTTGGGCCCATGATGCACTGCAAATAATCCGTTGGCAGGTGGAATGATTGTAAACCAATTATGAAGCTATACACAGTCGGTACATCCCATTGACAACCTTTAGTTGGGGCATGGAGGTCACTGGGACCCCCAGTGATACAAACTGTAGGTGAGACCCAGCCCTCTTTTTAAAGAGAAGCTGGGTTTACTGGTAGTTTTACACTGAGCTGCAGATGCGTGGCTGTCATAGTTCACGCATGCGCTGGGGAGAGCATATTTTCTTCTGTAATCATGTGGGTTGTCCCTGTCTTGCACCAGGAAGATGCAGCTATGGGTGGGGACTGTCTGAACTCAAAGCTGACTATTTCAGCTTGATTGAGCTTTTAATTAACAAGCCACATGTATGCAAATGTGAATTTTAAGTGCACTGATGCAATAATGTGTTCTAATCATAGCACTGTTATTTCTTTAATTTTTAAGTCACAGAGGAATTGCTCTCAGATTTGTGATCATATGACAAAATGCATGCGAACCTGCTTCTCTCATGTCGCGTGACTGGTGCGGCGCCTACTCGATTACCTCTCTGAATACTTTGCAGTTTTCTCTCCCGGTGCCGCCTCGTCCATCAAACCCACTGTAGCACGTGTCACGGTGCTCCTGATTTTAGCCATGTGGGTCGTGTTGGAGGGTATCCAGGCCCTTGGGCAGGTGTGGGGTCCTCTAGGTGCTTAAGTGGAGAACTAGGTCTTCAGCTTCTTGCGGACCTCAAGAAATGAGGAGGTAGCTCTAATGTGTTTAGGCATGTGGATGTGGCTGGAGCCAATAAAGGATGTGGGTGGAGTCACTGGAGGTTGTGGGCGGGGAAGTGGGTGTGGCCTACAAAAAAAATGTGAGCACCTGCACTTCATATTTTACAAATTAAGCACTGCTTACATGGTCCTTTGTACCCTGGTGAAAATCTTCCTAGAGGAGGGCAAGGTTGGAACGCAGTTCAGTGCCTGGAGGCTAGCAGGCTCCAGAGGGAATTTGACTGGTGCCTACCTACAAGTATCCTGCAAGCAGTAATAAATTAACACACCTCGAAGGGTGTGGGCAGTGTCGGTATGCAGATCTTGTTGTGCAAGAAAATTGCCATTGGGGAACAAGGTCATTCATCACCTCAAGCTACATATGCATAAACAGTAAGCATTCTCTGCTGTCCATTGTAAGGGACAAGGCCAGGTTCCTTTCCTGTCACACACCCAAAGACTAAAAAACAGGCAGTCGGACCCTTCAGTGGAGCCTCTCCTTTGCCCACACTGCACACTTCACTGTGTCAATTTCTCCCCAGGATACATCGAAGCCATACACACTGCATTTCCAGTGGATTAGGAGCTCTGTTATTGGTTTCAACAGCAACATATGACAGGAAGGGCAGTGGATAGAGCTACTGGTGCAAAAACTGCTCCTTTGCCCATGGATAATACATTTCCAAATCGGGAGCACCAAGACCTCCTCGGTCAAACGGCAAAGCCCTTCTCAAGGTAATCTAGACAGCTTCTCCAACCAGGCCAGTGCAACCAAGAGAGACATGGGGCAGGTAAAGCAGGTCCTTGTCAGCAGCAGGGGTAGATTAAATAAAAGATCCAAGAACTTAGGCAGGATCACCATTTTAGCAACTAAAATTCTACCGGCCCTAGATAGTGGTATTTTCACCCAAACCAGAGCTTGTTTCTCCAAACAGGCTATCTCTTGCCATAATTATCTGGCCAAAGTTCCTCCATTTCCCAACTCACTTCATGGGTAAATCTGTGTTAAACCGGGTCTTTGTAGAAGAAAGATGTAAAAGTACTGATTTAGACCAGTTAATAGAAGTCCTTGCCAATCCACCAAATTGGAAGAGCTCACACAGAATAGGTGGGAGATTGACACTGGTGGGCATATTCATGACTGGGGTACTGTCGCACTTATTCCACGCAAAGTGGTACATGCCAAACGCAAGTCCAAATGTGATTTATGAAGCCCGGCAAATGCATTTTGCATGGGCCTGATTTGCATCATAAATTCAGAGTAACGCAACAAAGTGCAAATCATTGCATTGTGTTATTCTGCCCTGGGAAGGTGTTCCATGGTCATTGCGTTGGTGACCCATAGATTTTGATGCATAGATTTTGATGCAGTCCTAAATTTAACAAAAGTGGTAGACCTGGGAATGTGGCCAAATGCTACACCTCCACAGATGAGGCATAATGACAAGACATATCTTTATTTCTCCTTGTTACTTCCTCTTCCGATGCGTGCTGCATTAGGAAGCACACAAAGAAAGAGGAAGATGTCCCAGGGATTGTTTTGTGCAGAAAGGTGCCCCTTCCTGCAAAAAAACAATCCTCATTACAATGCAGGCACCCTTGGACCATAGTGCAAGGGTGCCTGCATTGGGGCTAGGCAGCCAAAAGGGCACTAGGGCAGGGACAAAAGCAGGAATGTGCCACAGTCTGTTAAATATGGCACTTTTCTGCCCATTCTCTGTAAAGCAGCACAGCAAGGTGGCTTGCTGCGCTGTGTGACTTTGCCATAAATATAGCCCTGGGTTTCTTAAGTAACATCATCAGCATACATCAAGACAACAAGGCTCCTATAAGCTGTAGTTCAATCCATATTCAGCATGGTTTTGATGTAAGTGAGCAGCAAGCATTTCATTGACAGTGGCATGACAGGGATTACGGGCCCCGAAGATAGGCACCCGGTCAGTTGTCCAACAGGTAAGATGACATCATTCACCGAGATGCAGGCAGTAGGGTGGGCGTAAAGCAGTTTAATCCGCTGGAGGAATGTGGGGTAAGCCTGATTCTATGAAACAGTTTGCAAACAATTATGGCCCCTCCAGGGAGTCATCCGATTTGTTTGTGTCGTGAAAGACAGCCACCAAATCTCAGGATTCATTGAATGAAGCACAGCACACAGGGCTCACAGATTATGTACAGTGTTTCAGCCCGGTACAAACTCAGATTGGTTGGGGTGAGCAATATCTGGGAGAAGGGAAAGCAGCTGCTGTGCTATGAGTTTGGCCAGTATTCTACTTTTAACATTGATCACTGGCAGCAGCCAATAGGAGTCAAAGTGGTCAGAAGGCTTGTCAGGTTTGAGTATAGTAACCAACAGTGCTTCTCTCAGAAATCGGGAGAGCACAGCCATAGCCCTGGCATCTTAGAAGATAGCTCTTTGATTACTTTTTGCTCCTAGCTTCCAGTGGTTCTCACTGTTACTTTAACTCATTTTTGTCCTTAAAATATTTGGTAATGTTCTAGAGTCTGTGTGCTCTTCTTGAGCAGTTGCTGCTTGACTCTAGGACTGGTTGAATGTGTTGGTTGTGAGGCTGAATATCTGTAGAATAAAGAAAATATTTCTACTGCATGAAATAGCAGTTGGATTATGGTATCTTCTTTTGATACCCCTACAATGGGTCTCTAAGGGCATTGGGTAGTAAGTTCCAAGTGAAAATGCTGTGGCCCACGGCTGAAAATGTCAAGATCAAATGCACAGGTGCATGGTCAAAAAGCAGTTGGGGCTTATATTCCACTTGTCTAGTCCCCTCACCAATGCCTTTTGTAACCAAAAAGCAATCAATAATTGACCAACTATTATGGAAGATTGTAATGCACATGCCCTCAACAACTCCAAGGTGTCTGTCATGCCAAGTATCCAACACGCCACAATGGGCCAGAATGGAATGCAATTGGGATGCCACATGTGGGTGAGGTCTGTGTACCTGTGCTTGTCTAGGACTGGGTTCAGGCATGGTGGAAGCAGGAGTCGTGACCTACAGCCCTACTCTGGCATGGTCTCAGCAGGGACAAGACCGTACAGCAGCCAATTCAGGAAAAGGGGAGCACGGTCCTAACCCTGTTACCAAGGTCCAATCTTCAGGGTTCCGGGTCTCCTATCGGACGCACGCCCAGCAGCCAATGAATACAAAAGTGATGAGGTAAGGGTGTGGCGTGCCAAAGACTGCTCTTGCCATGCCATCCAAGCCTCGCAATGGATTACAGAGCAAAGCAACCTGTGAGCAGCCTGGATCCCTGGGAAATGCCGCAGGAACAGAGCGATCAATAGAGTTGGCTAGATGCACGGAATAAGGTTAGAGTTGCTGCTGTCCAGTAGAGCATCACATAGTAGAGTCCACCTTGCAGCCTGGCTCTCAAGTGCCCCCCAGGACTGAGTTCCCTTTGTGATTAATAAATACAAATGTTGAAGGTTTGTTTAGGAGGAGGCAGTGGTACTGTGGACCACTGCCTCCTCTTACAGAAAACCAAATCTTTTTTAACATAGTCCTATTTCCTTTAAGGAAAAAAGCTGTATTTTCTAAAAAAAATTGCTTCATTAAAAACCAATCTTAGACATGGCGATCTGCTGACCCCAGGAGCCATCATCTCGGTGATGGCCTCCAAATATAGTGAGTCAGAATTTGTGTTCTGCCTCGATAATATGCAGTAAGTCAGATTCAGACCCACTACGATTTGGAATTTTAAGAAATGACTTATTAGTACATAGATCAGTTCTACTATTATATACTGTTTGCAAAAATGTGAAAGTTAATTTTTGGAACCATTCCAATTGTCTAAAGTCTTAGCCAATGCTGTTCTCTTCAACAATGGTAAGGTGTGGAACCTCAGATGAATTGCTGTTCTTAAAGGGGATAGTAAATTGTATGAAAAGAGTTACAGGAGTTTGGGTGAAAAGTTACAGTTAGATCCTTTCATGTAGGATCAGGATCTGCAGGTGAACAATGAGAATGGGGGCACTGAGAAGTTTAAATTGAAAACAGTGAGATTTCCAATGACAAAGTAATACAAAGGGAAGGAGATGGTGTATGGGGTAGATAAAGAAGGGAATGAATTAGAGTCTGAGGGTGTTAATCATTCTGATGGGATTAATAGTTCTGAGGGAAATTTAGTAAGCAACTGTAAGGAGACCGAAGGTCGTAATAGAAGAGCTCGGGTCAGACCCAAGTGGATGTCAGATTTTGTGTGTTAGTATTTTGGATGGACAATGAGGGTATGCGTATGAAAAGCAGTAGCGGTACCTATAGGTAATGGCGTTGGGGTTGTGTAAGGGGGGATTTCGAGGGACGATGTCAAGGTAAAATCAAATAAATATTTAATTTTCCCTTTGCATTGTCCCTCGAAATTCCCCCTTACACGGCCCCACTGCCCTTCTGCTGTTACCTGTACAGACCGCTGCTGATGAAGAGGATACATTTTTTTAAAGATATTTAACTCGTATTTGTTGGAGAATGTTTATTAAAAATGTATTATTGTATCTGTTACAGGGGGAAGATGCATTATGTTTTCCTTTATTTATGTATATTATGTTGTGCATCCACTGTATAATTCATTTAACATAGCACATGTGTTAATTTTTGCAACTGTCATCTCCATTCTGCATTCAAGCTCCTCTTGATATTCTAGATCCTCCTGGTTCTTGCAGCATTGAGGGAGTTAGTTGGAGTGGAAGGACCAAGACAGGACATTGCCTCTACTGCTCTGTATATTGGTGTTTCAACTTTGGAATAAACTTATATTTTAAGAAACCGGATTCTGACTTTACAGAATTTTTAAGATCGAAAGTAGTTTTGGGCAGCAGTGTAATCTACTATTTATCATGCATTTTGAGAGTATAGTTAGGCCCAGACAGAATGGGGGCAGCATGCTTTTTTGATCAAGGAGTAATTTTTAATCCTAAAGCAATTTAATTTACTTGGTTTCTAAGGGAGGGTCTTGAATCGAATGGGTTAGCTGTTATTCTTTGATGGCACCCTTTAGGAGAGCAAAAACAACAGGTGATGGACCGAATGTGGATCAATGTCACACACTCAACCCAGTCCAAAGATCTGGGCCCAAATCCATCGTTTTTTTGCACTCCACACCACCCTGGGTTAGACAATGGCGATATGCAAATCAGCTCTGACCCTGTGCCCCATGGGAACAGTCCAGTCCGAACTACAAAAGCCATGTCCTTCCCAGAACGGAATCAAGCATCCGTGGACCGGACCGGTTTCGAGGTAACACCTCTCATCAGCCCGGCTAGCTTGACTCCAGTGGTGTGGAGTGCCTGGGACCCACGTCTGGGCATCCCCAGCGCACTTAGGGCGGAATATGCAAAAACAACAGGTGATGGACCGAATGTGGATCAATGTCACACACTCAACCCAGTCCAAAGATCTGGGCCCAAATCCATCGTTTTTTTGCACTCCACACCACCCTGGGTTAGACAATGGCGATATGCAAATCAGCTCTGACCCTGTGCCCCATGGGAACAGTCCAGTCCGAACTACAAAAGCCATGTCCTTCCCAGAACGGAATCAAGCATCCGTGGACCGGACCGGTTTCGAGGTAACACCTCTCATCAGCCCGGCTAGCTTGACTCCAGTGGTGTGGAGTGCCTGGGACCCACGTCTGGGCATCCCCAGCGCACTTAGGGCGGAATATGCAAAAACAACAGGTGATGGACCGAATGTGGATCAATGTCACACACTCAACCCAGTCCAAAGATCTGGGCCCAAATCCATCGTTTTTTTGCACTCCACACCACCCTGGGTTAGACAATGGCGATATGCAAATCAGCTCTGACCCTGTGCCCCATGGGAACAGTCCAGTCCGAACTACAAAAGCCATGTCCTTCCCAGAACGGAATCAAGCATCCGTGGACCGGACCGGTTTCGAGGTAACACCTCTCATCAGCCCGGCTAGCTTGACTCCAGTGGTGTGGAGTGCCTGGGACCCACGTCTGGGCATCCCCAGCGCACTTAGGGCGGAATATGCAAAAACAACAGGTGATGGACCGAATGTGGATCAATGTCACACACTCAACCCAGTCCAAAGATCTGGGCCCAAATCCATCGTTTTTTTGCACTCCACACCACCCTGGGTTAGACAATGGCGATATGCAAATCAGCTCTGACCCTGTGCCCCATGGGAACAGTCCAGTCCGAACTACAAAAGCCATGTCCTTCCCAGAACGGAATCAAGCATCCGTGGACCGGACCGGTTTCGAGGTAACACCTCTCATCAGCCCGGCTAGCTTGACTCCAGTGGTGTGGAGTGCCTGGGACCCACGTCTGGGCATCCCCAGCGCACTTAGGGCGGAATATGCAAAAACAACAGGTGATGGACCGAATGTGGATCAATGTCACACACTCAACCCAGTCCAAAGATCTGGGCCCAAATCCATCGTTTTTTTGCACTCCACACCACCCTGGGTTAGACAATGGCGATATGCAAATCAGCTCTGACCCTGTGCCCCATGGGAACAGTCCAGTCCGAACTACAAAAGCCATGTCCTTCCCAGAACGGAATCAAGCATCCGTGGACCGGACCGGTTTCGAGGTAACACCTCTCATCAGCCCGGCTAGCTTGACTCCAGTGGTGTGGAGTGCCTGGGACCCACGTCTGGGCATCCCCAGCGCACTTAGGGCGGAATATGCAAAAACAACAGGTGATGGACCGAATGTGGATCAATGTCACACACTCAACCCAGTCCAAAGATCTGGGCCCAAATCCATCGTTTTTTTGCACTCCACACCACCCTGGGTTAGACAATGGCGATATGCAAATCAGCTCTGACCCTGTGCCCCATGGGAACAGTCCAGTCCGAACTACAAAAGCCATGTCCTTCCCAGAACGGAATCAAGCATCCGTGGACCGGACCGGTTTCGAGGTAACACCTCTCATCAGCCCGGCTAGCTTGACTCCAGTGGTGTGGAGTGCCTGGGACCCACGTCTGGGCATCCCCAGCGCACTTAGGGCGGAATATGCAAAAACAACAGGTGATGGACCGAATGTGGATCAATGTCACACACTCAACCCAGTCCAAAGATCTGGGCCCAAATCCATCGTTTTTTTGCACTCCACACCACCCTGGGTTAGACAATGGCGATATGCAAATCAGCTCTGACCCTGTGCCCCATGGGAACAGTCCAGTCCGAACTACAAAAGCCATGTCCTTCCCAGAACGGAATCAAGCATCCGTGGACCGGACCGGTTTCGAGGTAACACCTCTCATCAGCCCGGCTAGCTTGACTCCAGTGGTGTGGAGTGCCTGGGACCCACGTCTGGGCATCCCCAGCGCACTTAGGGCGGAATATGCAAAAACAACAGGTGATGGACCGAATGTGGATCAATGTCACACACTCAACCCAGTCCAAAGATCTGGGCCCAAATCCATCGTTTTTTTGCACTCCACACCACCCTGGGTTAGACAATGGCGATATGCAAATCAGCTCTGACCCTGTGCCCCATGGGAACAGGCCAGTCCGAACTACAAAAGCCATGTCCTTCCCAGAACGGAATCAAGCATCCGTGGACCGGACCGGTTTCGAGGTAACACCTCTCATCAGCCCGGCTAGCTTGACTCCAGTGGTGTGGAGTGCCTGGGACCCACGTCTGGGCATCCCCAGCGCACTTAGGGCGGAATATGCAAAAACAACAGGTGATGGACCGAATGTGGATCAATGTCACACACTCAACCCAGTCCAAAGATCTGGGCCCAAATCCATCGTTTTTTTGCACTCCACACCACCTTTAGGAGAGCAGCACCTGAGTTGTCCTCCTTTCACTTTGGTGGGAATTTTCATAGGGCCATGTATTGGTTATCCAAAGTCCTTGATGATTTTATATATAAGACTGGGCCTGTTTTCTTTCTGCATCAGCAAGTGTCAGAGTTAGAGCCTCCCAGATACACTTCAAAACAGTGCCACACATGTAGAGATGACAGTCTGTATAGTGTGCTGCAGGAAGAAGGAGATCTGACAAAGACCAAACCACGTTGTCCCAGGCACAAATTTAGTCTTCAATAAAATGTCTGACTAAAGAGTTTCAGGAACCTGGCTCCAATCGGCTCCAGATACACCAGCAGGCAAAGACTCAGTATTTTCATCTCTATCTTTCCTTTCTGCTAGGGAAAAATGATCACCTTCTTCAATGTTATCTTGTCAATTACCAGATGATGATCCAGAGCCAGAACCTGTATACATTGGGACATGCACTCAACGGCCGGACACACAATCATTGTTGAAATATCTGGCAGATAATTTGAACCTGCAAGTGAAAGATGAGACAACCAGCACAAGTGCAGGCATGTTCCAACAGCTACCATTTCGTTTTTCCTCCTAGATTATCTACCTGTCAAGAAGGAGTTGATGAGAGAATTGAAAAATCTGAAAAAAGCACTGCCCAAATCCCTACCATGAATGTATCAGATGAGAGAATGACTCCTTATCCTGCATGCTTATCTTAAGCATTCTTCCATTACAACGACCGCGTTATAACATGCATGCCATTACTCCACAAGTAGGAACATCGATTTGCCCCGGGGGAGGGCGGGGGGGGGGGGGCTAGATGTTGGAATAGTATAATTCACTATTCCAACTCCAGTCTATGCAACAGTAGGGAAGGTGTTGGATTTTAGATCCAACACCTTCTGACCCCTAGAGCAAGTCGTTGTTCCGACTTACAGAGTAAAGGCATGCGTTGTAACAACGCAGTCGTTGTAACGACTGTGTTGTAATGGCAAGCGGTGTTTTGCTTTTGGGGTAAACAATATTTACCATTAGGTGAACTAGGTCTTCCTTTAACAGTGATACTCTGTGATATTAATAGTTGTAAAATATGATACAATAATATTAGGACCTACTCACCAGATAAAACCATATTCTTAAAGTTCTTAAGATTAATACTCAATTAATATATCATTGTTCTAATATATCAATCCCCATGTTTGGACAGAAGTCGATTTTCAATATAAGAAACCTATACATTGAAACTGGAGATGATTACTATCACCCAGTAAATGCCCTTCTGAGAAATGTAACCAATTTCAAGGATTCCAAATGAATTCCGTAGATAAATATCGCTGACATTCACCCTAATACTTTTCTACCATGGGATACTCTACACTTCTCAAGGAGAAAAGGTCTTATCATGCCACACCTATAAATAAGGCAGGTCACCTATTCTTGATGTGCCCGTAGCATCTTTACATCAGTAATTAAGAATGGTACCTGACACAAATACAAAGTGCTCTAAACAGTGCAAGAAAAAGTGCAGCAGAAGCCGACTACGTTTCTTTCCCCCGACTCGGGCGGGAGCAGATGTTTATCCTGCCCTGGAGATTGCAGGCAGTGAATGCAATTTGGATACGATGGCTCAAGGATTGGGACCCACACCCAAGTCCCAATTAAAAAAAATTATTGGCACTGGGAGATGGGGTCCTGGGGCCATATTATGAATTGAAAATTGGCACCAGGTATGGGTTCCACAGACCCTAAAAATGACTACAGGAAGTGCATTGCATGCCTTAATGCATACAAAAACAGCTGTGCCAGCTCCCCAGGCCCTCGCCCAGCCGGGGAGCTAACATTTGAAAGGAGAATGAACCACTGTTAAATAAATGTTTTGGCCCAATTGTGAATCCTTCTGGTACTTGCCCACCAGACCCTGGGGTAATACTGAAGAATAAGGTTGTCTGTAGGGATAACCCTGGCTGTTATAGAGGATGAAATTATAGAAACACAAATTCATTTACGGTGATCAGATGGTATTCACCCCCTATCTAATCTAGGAGCAGGGAGGGTTGCTGCCTGGGGCCCTGATAACTGAGTGGACCGATAAAGACGTTTATTTTGTGAAGACAGGGATTACCTCCCATTTTGTACTGTAACTTGACCTTTTTGTGGTCCTGATGAGGCCAGTATATAAAGGCAAAAACGTGTCACTATTCAACAACAGAAGCACGACCAGATACTGGTAAAGTGGCAAGGACATTCCACTAGAGGAAATAGAACCATTACTTTGGGCATAGACATACCTTCAAAGCATGTGGCCCTATTATGTAGAGATTGGACCATATAACATAAGGAAAATGTGGACACCTTGTAATTTAATGTAACAAAATGGAGTGCAGTGCTCCATGGACTTTTTAAAACAAGTACAATAATGTTTTGGTAGAACGTATTATTAAAATACTTTTGAATGATATGCAACATACACTATTGATATTATTTTCTATGTACTTACCAAAGCAATGCGGGCCGTTTGCGAAGATTTTTGTGCAGAAATTATTTGAGCTAAATAATTTGGCTGGTGTGATACAATAATAATATTGATGACTATAAGTACATATTGGTAATTTATCCCTATGGAGACCCTTATTTTTTATTGCTACAATATAAGCCTGGGTTCTCTTAGGATCTTATGGACTACCCCCCTTTTCATTCATCTGGCCTAGGGGGGAACAGTACCCTTACCCTGCCCCCTGTATGTTTAAAAAAATATATTTTTACAAGACAGGGGCTGAGTCCTCAATTGGCTGTTGTCGCATCTTTCTTGATGCAGTAGCAGCCAGTTAAGATCCTACATTTTGATCTGCTGGATCTGCAGAGGACCTCTGTCCCTGTATATACAGAAATTTTAATTTAGTCAGATAAATATGTATTTGGAATATTAAAATCCAATAAAAGATTCTAATATTGATGCACAGTATGATAATCATTATAATAGAGCGCACAGTCAATTTCTTTATCTCTCTTTCTTCAAAATATGTAAGTTAAAACAGAGTACAAATTTATATTTCATAAAAATATAAAATGGCATAGTTGTAAAATACCATTATCAATGAAAGGGTTCTGGCACTAAAGCAGCAAGGCTATGCCTAACTCAACAGATAAACAACTACGATTTCCAGTACTGCTACCTATTCAATTATTTCATCAAAAAGATGGAAACAAAACCAATCTTTCCAGACCACTTTTCGGTTTAAATTTTTACATATATTTTAAAGATTATTTTCTTTTCTATTTTTTCACAATTTGAATACTTTTAGATACAAAAATCACTATATAAATTCTCAGCAAACTTCACATATAATGCGTCACATAAACATCACCATCTCTTAACACCTCATTCTCTCATCAAGCACCCAAGTGTAGTGTCATTCATACTATCAAGTGGACTCATTCATATATTCAGTCATACCATTTCTCATATTCATTCAAAACCAACTAAAGGGGAACAATATCAGAATGCAAAACAGTATTCAAAGAGAGCTACCAAACATAAATTCCAAAACAGCAATTTTTTCATTTAACATAGGCCGACAGAGATTTTTTAAGACTTTCCAAATATTCTTGTCCGAAAGACTTGGCTTGATTGCCTAAACAAAATGTGGTCGACGCGTTTCGAATTTCTGTAGCCAAGGAATTCTCCTCAGGACCATATGTCTCTAGAAAAAGTAAAAGATGCTGTCTTTACTAGAACTGTCAATCATAAAAAAAGCTATCCACCCACTGCCCTATGCGGCAGGTTTATCCTTCTTACCAGTTTGTCTCTGTATTAGTCCCAATTTTTATCTGCAAGCAAAAATAAAAATAAAATTTAAAATTAAACCAAATCAGGCAAAAGGGGAGTTTTTTTAAGAAAAGTCGGCTATCAATACTAGCAGTCTTTCTACTATCATTATCCATAACGCTTACTTGTAATATTTCTGTTGTTGTCACACAGGAACAATGTGCTGTTTCAAAAGGGTCAAACACTATCCTTTGTTGGGGACCTGAAATGTATATACAAAGTCGTAATAGAAAATTGAGCTGGTATTTACATGAGAAAAACACTTTTTTCGTCTTCTTACCTTGCAAGCCTTTTCTTGGTCAACCCAGTACAAAAAGAAGATGGACAAAAACAAATCACTTCACTTCACCAGCAACCATCCACGCAGCTTAAGGGAGAATCTACTGATGGGACAATTTTTAAGAATAAGGCGCAATTGTTCCTACAAAGATGAATTTTTCTTTAAGCAAATACCCTCCCAAGCACTCAAAATAATCAACAAAATATTGCAAAGTTTTAAAGTTCCAAAGTCTTGATTAGCGCACACTTCCAAGTTCAAGTCCAAAATCAAATTCCAGGATTATATTCCAGATATTTATTTCCTTGTAGTACAAATCAATCCAATAATCAGCATGAATCTTCACAGTGATGCAGCCAACACGTGTTTCGTCGTGATTATTTGATCACAGAATGACTTCCTAAGGGCTGCAGCCCAAATAAATAATAAGATAAATAAAGAGAATCCTTCTATAGTCATTACCACTCACCAGTTGGCCGATTGTTAAAAGAATAGTAGAGTAAGAAGGACCCAGTGGAGACTAGATGAAATTTGTAGAGAAAAGGAAACTATCACCATCTGCATGCTTCACCTCATGCGTGAGAGTTTACCTTATATCCCATTATAGAGGAGTACACGACTAAATAAAGTCTATTTAGAAAAGAATAATATATTTCACCAATTTCTGCACAATCCTCCTGTTCCAATTAATCTTCCATTAATAGTTGTATCCAAATCTGTAATTATAATATACACCAATATATCGGATTCTCAAACATCAACCACATAATATCAGACATGGTACAAAATCCTAAACAATTATAATAGTTCTAATGTCACCACATTATAGTGTATCACTAACGCTCCTGTTTAATCTATAAGCACCTGATATATGCATATAATTACCATTAATTCCGAGTAAGTTCCAGTCTTGTCTTTCTCAAATATCGGTTATGTGATTAATGGTGCATCTTTTCCACAATGATACAATTGTAAGGTTCAGATCTGTAAAAAGAAACCAATTCTGTCCAGTACTTATCACTCACGATCTAATGTTCTATTCACTAAATTAAATTACACCCTACTCACCCCTCTCTTGTCCGCTCTCCTAGTAAATCCTATTCTCGTATCCAATTTCAGACCATCCTAATTCCTTTGTGGCAACGTAAATGCAAAAGTTGTCAGATATCCAAAAGCGTATCCTGTGAAGATAATATAATCCAGGATGTAGACTCAGTAACAGTATTTCGCAGGCTAATAACATGATTCCCTTAATACAGTAACAGGGATTCAACACTCACCATAAATCAACCGCGAGTATCTTCGCGTGTTTGGTACGGCGTTTCGCACGGGCGCCATCTTAAACTTCCTATTTAAGTGTTTATAGTTCAAGCACCATCTTGTAATGTGCAAAAGTTACTAAAAAGAAACTGACGGGGTCGCGTATCTAATATCTTCTCTAATCTATTGTGTTGCCTCTAAGATAAAATTAAAGTAAAGGCAAGGAACACTATTAATAATGCCCGTGAGTTTAGGCGCCATCTTGTAATGTGCAAAAGTTAGTAAAAAGAAACTGGTGGGGTCGCGCGTCTAATATCTTACACCACACCACTCAATTATTCACTGTAATCTATTGTTTTGCCTCTAAGATACAATTACAATTAAAGTAAAGGCTAGGCACACTATTAATAATGCCTGCGAGTATCCAACCATCCTAATGCTCCGATATCTAGTCGCCATCTTGTAATGTGCAATATACTGAGTTTGTCTTCATTGGAGGAGTTAAAGAAAGAAAAGAGAACAGTGTTAAGAGTGCTACGTGGGGCATGCAAGAGAGAGAGAGAGGGAGAGAATACACTTCAGTGCTAAACTGAACTGTCTGAAAAATTGAATGAAAGTCCAAAATGGATATAAGGAAGCAAGCTGGTATTCTTAGTTGCGTGAAATCAGTTAGAATTTCAATCACATTAAAAGGCTAAATAACATAATTAAATATAAATCAATAACTTTGTGTTTTCGAAGAAGTAGTACTCAGAGTGTACATTCATGAACATCTCCAATATAACCTCATTTACGTCATGGATAATTACTATATACAGGATAGGTTACAGTAGTACAATGGGTATAGTGTTTACAGTATAAACAAATCGATACATACTTAGTATCTAAAAGAACACAATATACACAATGAGACAATTACAGTTTACATAATAAAATGAGTCTTTGTCATTAATATATCTCATTCTTGACCCAGGAAGAATTGGTACTCATTATCAATGTTCATGCCGTCCTCAACTGCTCTTAATTAATAGCTGAATTTGTGTTGTTCCATTATATCAGAATTTTGTACAGAGTGAGCTGCAATGGGGTACCTGGTATCCCCATTCTTCCATGCTCTAAAATGTTCCACCATTCTGTCACATAGTCTACGAATGGTGCTCCCAACATAGATTTTACCACAGGAGCATTCTATTATATAAACAACAAACGTGGTATCACACGTGAAAAAGGTCTTAATCTCAAATCTTTCTGAACCATTGTAGCTAAAGTTAGCAACCTTCTTCTGTGCCCATCTGCACGAACTGCATCAACCACATTTATGAAAGCCCATGGTAGGGCTCGTCAGCCAAATTTTAGGTAACCTGGTACGATAACTGGGACTCAAATCATTGGAGAGTGTTTTACCTTTCCTAAAAGTAACACTAGGTCTGTCGTTAATAAAAGTTAGAAGATCCTTATCTGCCTTCAACAGATGCCAATGCCTCCTTAATACAGAATACAGTTTATGGCTCTCAGTATAATAATTGGTCACAAGGCGTACTTTTTGTAATGTCTTTTCTTCAGATACCTCCTTCCTTGGTGCCAAGGTATGAATCCGTTGTAGTCCATACACCCTTTTCCTTGCCTTCTCAATCACCTCACGATTATAACCACTGGCTTCAAATCGATTAGCCATATCTTGTACGTTCCAGAGGAATTCTGAGTTCACTGAGAAATTCCTACGTGCCCTAACCATCTCACCATAGGGTATCGAATTTATCTGGCTCTTTGGGTCACAGCTTGTTGCATGCAGTACAGAATAACAGCTCGTCTCTTTCCTATATATCCTAGAGCAAAGTTTGTTTTCCTGGACATATAATTCAATGTCAAGGAAAGAAATTCTCTCATGACTATATTGGGTGGTAAATCTCAAGTTAATATCATTATCATTCAAATAAACAAAGAATTCATGTAAATCATCAAGGGTCCCGGTCCAAATCATCAGGCAGTCATCTATAAAACGACCCAAATAATAAATGAAATCCACCCACCTCAGACCGCGACGACCCCCGATCCACTCCACCTCAAACACCCCATAAAGAGGTTGGCAAAGGACGGAGCGAATATGGAACCCAACGCAGTACCGAGGCATTGTCTGTACCATTTGTTATCATAGATAAATACATTGTTCTTTAGTACAAGTTCAGTCATTTCCAAAATCATCTTGGTGTGCTCTAGTAATTTGGCCGGTCTCCTGTTGAGAAAGGTTTCTAGAGCAGCAATTCCTAAATGGTGCTGTATATTTGAATACAGGGAAACCACGTTTAGGGTAACTAGATACATCCCAGTCTCCCACATCACATCCGTCAAAATATTAAGTACATGCTTGGTGTCTTGATATGGGAGGGAGGATTGCATACATATGGTCTTAAAAAAGTGTCAATAAACTCTGAAAGTCTTTCCATCGGACCACCAATCCCCGAAATTATGGGTCTACCTAGTGGATTCTCTCTGTCTTTATGAGCTTTGGGTAAAGCGTATAAACAAGGTGCACGTGGGTAGGATATTGTCAGGTAATTAAATTCATCAGTATTTAAAAGTGTCTGATCATACCACCGTTTCAATCTGTCATTAATCAACAGTTTAAGTCTTTCAAGTGATATTATGAACCCTTTAAGGGTTCATAATATCTCACATCATTTAATTGTGAGAGAATCTCTGCCTTATATTTAATTGTATCCATAATAACAATATTACCACCCTTGTCCGCCACGCGGATAGTAATATCGTCATTGTTCTTCAATATTTTGAGTGCACTTCTCTCACCTTCAGTTAGATTGTCACATTTCCTCTAGGAACCAGTTCTAAGCTGTTGTTTAATCAGTTTATCAATATCCAGCTCGACTGATATGTAAAATGCATCTATAGTATTACCAGACGAGACTGGTGGGGTCCATTTGGATTTTAATTTAAGACCACTACTTTCACTAAGAAATCTATTCACTTCTAAGTCTTCAAGTAATTGTGATGTCGTAATAGGATCTTCTTCACTCTCAGTTAGAGACAATAATAATTTCGTTGCATTAATCCCTTCAATAGTCAATTCACTCATATGTTTTATTTCAGTTGTACATTTCTCCTTTCTTGGTACATGTGCAATGAATTTTTTGATTTTCAACAATCTCACAAATTTGTATATGTCAATTTTTGTCATAAACTAATCAGGTGGTGTATTTGGACAAAAGCCCAAGCCTTTCTTCAACAGGGTAACTATATCCCTAGTCAATTCCAATGAGGATAGATTAATTATCTCTATTTCATTGCTACCAACTCCCGCTATATCTAGGGATTCTTCCAAGACCTTGTTCTCATACCTCTTCTTACTCCCTGCTGTCCCCCTTGCCTCTGGTACCTCTCCTTGTCTTGCGATACCCTGTCCACGGTCTCTGGTTCCTGAATCTCGATTCCCAATTCTCAGTTTTTTCACCTCTTCTTAAAAAAAAATGTCTACTTTCACTACAACTCGGGTACCATCCACCTCCTTATTCTCGCTACTGGAGAGATTACTTGATGAGGCATCAGCGTCACTGACTGTGGGAATAATTTGTTTTTGTCTTTGACCTTGTTTCCTTAAATAGTCGAAGCGTTTGGCAAAAGTAAACACACGTCCAGATTTGTAATCATTCTCATCACGTCTTAGCTTCTTCGCTTTTCTCTTTTTAATATACGCTTGTAAATCATTCAAATAAGCATCTATAATTGTATAGTTAGTAACAGTTGCCTCGGGAAGATTAAGTTCTTTAATTTCATTTTCCACTTTTTGAATTTCAAGTAAAAGTTCAGTAATTTTTCTCTCAGCATTCTCAATTAGAATAGCTATCAGGTTTCTAGAGGAATTAGTAAGTTCTTTTTCCCAATTCACTAGTAGATCAGGTTCCAGGTCTTCATATGTGGGCATTATTTGAGATCTTAAGCCCCTGGGTATCCTATTCAGGGTCAAGTACTGCTTTAGTGTAGCAGAATCCCACCATGTATTAAGCTCTTGTCTCTTCAAAGATTCTAGTCTCCTAAATTTCTCTCTTAATCCTTCTGGTTTGGTGGTTCTATTTTGATTGGTGGCTGCGCTAATAGATCCCCTGTTGTAAGGTTACTAAATAATTCTTGTGCCTCTTTATCTCTATTCATTTTCCCTTTCAAACTGGCGGCTGCTCCTTACTGTATAAAACAGAAATTGCGATGGGTAACCACAGAAATAAGGGCGCTCAGCAAATCCAGGGTTTGTAGAGTTACAAGTACATGGTGCTCCGGGAAGAGGAAGTGGTTACCTACATCCACAAACAGTTCTACCTAAGTAAAACCTCAAACAAGCAAATACCCCCCCGAGCACTCAAAATAATCAACAGAAAATTGCAAAGTTTCAAAGTTCCAAAGTCTTGATTAGTGCACACTTCCAAGTTCAAGTCCAAAATCAAATTCCAGGATTATATTCCAGATATGTATTTCCTTGTAGTAGAAATCAATCCAATAATCAGCATGAATCTTCACAGTGATGCAGCCAACATGTGTTTCATCGTGATTATTTGATCACAGAATTACTTCCTCAGGGCTGCAACCCAAATAAATAATAACATAAATAAAGAGGATCCTTCTATAGTCATTACCACTCACCAGTTGGCCGAGTGTTAAAAGAATAGTAGAGTAAGAAGGACCCAGTGGAGACTAGATGAAATTTGAAGAGAAAAGGAAACTATCACCATCTGCATGCTTCACCTCATGCGTGAGAGTTTACCTTATATCCCATTATAGAGAAGTACACGACTAAATAAAGTCTATTTAGAAAATAATAATATATTGGATCATACTGTTAAAATAGGCCAACCAGGGTAACTTACCATAGTAACATAGGGCAAGGGAATCATTAAATGAAATCCCTTGTCAATTTAGTACCAGCCTTGTTCCAAATGCTGTGCCACCCTACTAAAGCACATTGATCTATGGTGCCAACGAGAAAAGCTATACCAGCCCCCTGTGAATTACACACAATGGTACAAAGTGAGGAACTGCCGGAAGTCTACACAGAAAAGAATGTTCCTGCTTTTGCAGAATCAAGTGCCCCACCATAGTTGCCCCATATGTGACAGTGGGTATTCACTTACTCCTATACAGATGCAGCATCTTGTTTATTGGTTAATTTCCAATATTAGTGACAAATCTGAACAGATCCTCTATTGTCCCTTTCAATGTAAGGTTCGCTCAATCTATATGAGTTCCCGAGAGTCTACATCCTGAGAACCTCTTCCAGTTTATGGCCCCTTGCATAGTGAGATTTCTAAAAAAACTACTGAACAGATTTTTAAAAATCACTAGCTCAAGAGGTGACTATCGTGAATTGCAATGATGTGATGGTAATACCAACCCCTCACCCCTTCCATATTATATTCTCCCCCAATACCCACTGAAAACTTATGATCCTGATTCTTATATATAATAACATGCTTTAGATTTATACTTGTTGACTCGCTTGCACAGTTTGATTACTTAATAAAATATTAAGTAAACTCATTTATTCATTCAGGTCTTAACATGCATTACAATTAATATTGTCACATCAATATGATTTAGCAAGTTTGCAATAACTTATAACATACATACAGTGGATGCATTCACAGTTTTGAGAAATAAAAAAAGAATGCAAATAAATAATGACTGAAAAGAATAAAGCAAGTACCATTAACATCACACTCATGATGGTGTCCCGAGAGAAGCTCCCTACCATTGACAAAGTACTGGAGAAGAGAATTCATGGAGAAGCTTCCACCTACTGCCAGGTTTTCTTCCTGGTCTACTTAGCAAGGAGAGAGACAAATGAAATGGAACATATATGGATTCTTTTACTGTTGTCATGAATCAGTTTATTGTCTATCCAAATTCCAATAATGTACTTGAGCAATACTACTGAGGGGGTCCTATTTTAATGTAGCTGCCATGACAATTCTGTCTAGATTTACTTTTCCAATTTCTATATATATTTCCCTATCTCTCCGCTTTACTTACAGTACTCTAATTTGACACAACCAAGTGGTTTCCACAATTAACTGAGCTAATATAGTTTTCTTACATTTGTATTAAATCAAGTTGTCACTTAGTAACAAATATTTCTAGTGACCTCTGTTGAAGTCTCTGCTGGGCTCTTTTGCACACTTCAATAGATATAAATACAGCGTCTTTACTAAACACAGAGATAGTTTGATTATATTGTATATTCATTTAACCGAGTTAAGTCTCATGGTAAGATAATTTTTATGTCAAAATTACTGTCAGACTTTTTTTGTACATAAATATATTCTTATCTCTGACACATTAAATACCTTAAACGAACCCATTGAGTAGACCCCACAATTTGCAAAGGTAATATTGCAAAATACTTTATATACAGTTTCAATAATGTAATACAGTCCCATAACTCTCCTTTGGCCTCCATTTCAATATGGCTGCCATACTATCATACACATTCACAATCATGTATGTAGTCCTTACAATGCGCAATATGAAACCTAGACTTCCAGTATTTTCTCTCCTTAAAGACTTGGTTCCTGCTATGTGATGGATGGATCACTATCAAAATCGCAGTAATAATCATTACTTTGAGCAGCACATGCGAAAGAACCACCATAACAGCTCAATTACTCACCTAATTAGACTGTTATACTTACCTCTTTCAAATCATACATAATGTCCATAAAAGCATACTATAATATAAGATCAATGTACATTTGTATACAATTGTTTCAAAAATTACTTTTTTTGTGTTTAAAAATAAAGGCTTTATCCTCTTATACAATACAAGGAAATCTTCTATCAAATACAATTTTCCAGATGTATGAGATCCTTCCTTTGTTTAATGGCCAATAATATATAACAAATTACTGAACTACAAGTTAATACATTCTCCAAATTTTTAATATAATTAAAAGCAACTTTAAAGGAATACAGACTATTTTATCTAAAAATGGAATGAAAAAAGGGTTTTCTAGTATCTTTATAAAAATTACAAAAAATCTAAAAGTGAAGGGTACTCTGTTAAGACTTACCAACGCATTGGCATTTTGGTAAGTTAGCGCACCACTTGCCCCTAATAAGATATGGCTGAGTACCTGTTGGTATTGATCCTTCTAGATGAAAGCATATACATGATTTAGTACTCAAGGCGGCATCCTTGACAAAGCCCTGACCTAAATAGATACTGTCCCATTACTGTGTTGAACGTAAGAAACCTTAAACAGTGTGTACTTTGACAATTTGCTCTAAAACCTTCTATTTCAATAAAGATATGTTGGGCTCCGAATAATTCCTTCCCATGATGCTCTCTATACCTCCTTCTCTTTAGTTACCAGCGTTACCAAATTTGACCTATTTTGTAAGGCCATCTCTAACTTTGTAACATTTTAAGAAAATCAAATTTGACAATAAAATGAGGAAAACATTTAGATTTCTCTTAATAATGACAAGCATGCTTAGCAACATCGCTAAAGACCTATTTATAAAAAGGCATTTAAGGACCGCACCTATCTCAAACATTGGCAATTGCCTAACTACAAATATTTGAATAGTGTGGAACCAACCGCAATTTTGCATTGTTTGGAATTTGGTCACATATATTTGTTAATCACCACACTACCGCATGGGTACATACAGAAAAAGTGATATATATTAAGGCTGGACCTTTCTGGCTAAACACCTTGATTTTCACAAAACCGTGGGTGGCACACTTTGCACATTTTGCTGCATGTTTTGCTATAATTTCTTTTTTGGGCCTCTCTTGATTCTGCTAGACTCCAGCAGAATCACAGCAGCACCTGAATATTTCTTTCATAAATTTGATAAATGGGTTGTCCCTCTGGGATCTCACTAGATGGCCCAGGAGGCCAGGGTACTCTTTCCCTGCCCTCTTTAATATATGTTTATTTTAATTTTCAACACAGGGACTGTCTAATGCATCCACTACATTTCTGAATCTGATGTGGCCGGCCAATAAGAGTAAGAGATCCCTTTCGCTCTGCAGGATCAAGAGACTGACATGGAAAAAGGCCCTCTTGGTGAATCAGAACGCACTATTTTTTTACATTTGCAATTCAGTGGTACTCCTGTCAGAGTCCTACAGGATCCTCTGTCAATATATGTATGAATTGTGAGCTTTAATTTCCCCAAAAATGATTGAAATGATTTACACCCGAAGATTTGACTAATTGTATCAAAGTTACTAGAGAAATGAAAAAAAGCTGTTCTTCCTATGGAAACTCTGACCTAACTATAACTAAACCTCTGACTAAAGTATATAGAAAAATATATTGACTGAAAAAAACCGAGGTTACAGGGACCTTATAGTTAGTTTGATATTTTACCCACACAAAAACATAGAAATTTAGCAGTCACAGTTATACATATAGTTATACTTATGTTAATAAATGAGAACCTGTGGCCTAAAGTTACTTAACAATGCAAGTTATAGTTTCTTCACATAAGTATAACTATAACTGCAAAATATCTATGGTTTTATGTGGGTAAAACGTCAACCTAACTGTAACATCCATGCAACCTTTGTTTTTTTCAAATAATTTCTATGGGTTTTCTTTTGTAAATTAATAGTGAGTGAGTGTTTTAACCCAATTGGGCTTGGGTAACCGCTTCCCTAGATATCTATATCTCTATCTTTAATAACTCCCATACTACAGAACTGATTTACATAAAATTGGAAAAGGCCTCTTTCTATACCAAGATGTACCTTTCTGAAAAATGTGGTGTAATTTCATTCAGCGGTTTGGGCTGTAGTCATGTCTAATAACTACGAAATCCCAGTGGACATTGCTTAGGGTAAAAGTGTTTTCCCCCGCAACCCCTTCATGAATCTTTTCACAACTTTCCAACTTTACAGGCAGCAGCTCAACTAACTTGCCCTCTAGTTTTAAAAATGTTGTGATTTGTCAAATGTCACCAATTTTATTAGCAAAACAAAGTACGTGCTCGAAGAAACCCATTGCCAGTGGTGGACGCATATTGTCCACTAATGGTGTTATATTGACAATGTTTGTATCATTTGGAAGGGATCTGAGGAGTTGGCTTCCGCTTTTGTTAATGCTATAAACATCAATGACCTCAGTCTTAAATTCACTGCGTCTATCACTAAAGATACAGCTGAGTTTTTGGATGTCCAACTGCACATAGTGTCAGGTGTTCTTCACACTAAACTCTATAGAAAGTCCACAGCGGGCAATTCAATTCTTCATGCCCACAGCTCACATCCTAGACACACTATAAATAGCGTGCCGTACGGAGAATTTATCCGCATTAGACGGATTTGCAGTGAGGATAAGATTGCAGATAGTTGCTTAGCTGAGGCTGTTCAAAGGTTCCTCCGAAGAGGGTACAAAGAGAAAATAATACATCAGGCCCTTTTGAAAGCTAAAACTAATTCAAGGGAGGATCTACTTACTCCTAAAGCTGCTATGTCTACAGACCCCGAAGTAGCTTGTCCAGTTCGCCTCATTACTACTTTTTCTAATCAGGAAAAAAACCATCCGCCGTATTATCTGTTCTGAGTGGCCTATTCTTATGACAGATAATATCTTAGGTCCTCCCATGCCAAACCAACCAGCAATCACTATTAGACGGGCACGCTCTATGAGGAATGCCCTTGACAGATCCATGTCAGAAGTTCCACCTAAACGTACCTGGTTATCTAAAATGGGTTTTTACAAATGCACATCCTGTCGTGCTTGCACGTTTGCTAAAAATGGCACTCACTACAAAACTGTGTTTAGCGAGAAGCCGATTGCAACTTATGAATACCTGACCTGTAGGTCGGAATATATAATTTACAAACTCAAATGCACTTGCAATCTGGAATACATAGGGAGCACAAGGCTCCCAGTTAATAAGCGTATTCTGCAACACGTGCGAGCTATCGTTAACTCCGACAGTAACTACCCAGTAGCTAGACACTTTAAGTCCATACATGATAATAAACTTAAGGACTTAGAGTACACTGTTCTAGGTTCAGTCCCTAACCCGGGATGGGGCGGGAATTGTGACAAATTACTGAGGCAAGGAGAAACCCATTTTATTCTCTCATTAGATACCAGAGTTCCTAATGGATTGAATATTAATAAAGATCTGTATAATTTTTTGTAATATTTGTGACCTTTAACTATGATGTATCAAAAAAATTGTTCTGTGAATCGAGTCCGATCTATATCTATTGAGTCCTATTTTGTTCACTGTTTCTTTTTATGAAGAATTGATAATATGTGGTTCCCTTACATTGAAGCTCTGCTTTGCAGTTAATTTATTTTATTTTTGATGCTTATTTTGCACAGCACTTTTTTGCACATATATGACAGTTTTGTGGCGTGTTTAAACATTTTTATGCTAGTGATAGATTGTTTATATGGGTGATCCTACAATGAATTATATTTCTCTCTGCAATGTGCACTTGCACTTTATTCAAACAGCTTCTGCTATGTTGCACTTTTCTACCCAAGGAATATTTTTGTAGATGCATTTGCACTTTATTCTAAAAGAATTTTATCTATGTAGTTGAAATTGCTTTATACTTACTTGGATCCATTATTGGTTTGGGATCTTACAGCAGTATGGATTTTTATGTGGAGAGTTATTTACTTCAATGGTGTTCCAATAGATGATACAGTTTTTACATCAGCAATGTGGCACTAGAGGATTTCGTAATTTGAACAGTTTTAATGGATACACATCTATTACTGTAGAACTTTAATGTGTGTTTTGAAATCTTCAAAGGCTTTTGATTTTGAAACCTCGTTTTATGATTATGAAGGCACTTGCCAGAATTTTCAATGCCATGTAAATGCAGCACCAATTGATATATATATATATATATATATATATATATATATATATATATATATATATATATATATATATATATTCAATGAAAAAACCATAGGTTATAGACCATATATAGTTAGGAATTCGCATTTACAAAACCTTATTTTACTCGCACAAAACCATTGAAATTCCATATATAGTTAGTTGCACTAACTATATATCGCGCACCCGCAATCCACTGCTGATGATGTCACATATTACATCATTCATGACATGGTCAGTGACATCACTGATGACATCACTGATGACATCTCAAATGACATCACTGATGACATCACTGATGACAACATCCAGTGACTGTATGTTTCTGTAAAGTTAAAATATGTCTTACATACTGAAGAATGAGTGGATGTATAAGTGTCTGGATGAAGGATTTAGTAGGTGCATGACTGACTGTATGAGTGAGTGATTAAATGTGTCTCACTGAGTGCATGGGTTAGTGACTAAACTGTCTTAATTTGTGCATCATTATGTCTGTTGTTCTGTAAACTGTTGCATGTGTTGATAAGTAGCTATATGAGTAACTATATGGGTTATTGATTGGTTGCCCAAGTATTTGTATGGGAGACTGAGTGTGTGTGTGTGGGTGGCTGGGAGGTGTATGACTCTGTGCATAGATGTGTGAGCAGTTGATTCACTAGATGTATGGTTTCAAAAGTGCATGTGGAAACAGCTGTATGGGCGGTTGACTGTGTGCATGAGTGTATTGGTGAGTGAATGGATATCTCAGTGCTACATGTCAAAGTAAGTACATATGTAAAACACAGTACATGTGAGAGTTGACATATATAAATAACTGTGAATAAGAGCCAGTGAATGTGTGAGTGGCTGTATGGATCATTGTGAACTTGTATCAGGGATTGTATAAGAGAGTAAATATGTGTTAGTATATGTTTGAATAAGTAAAGTTTGTATAACTGTATAGTTGAGGAAATGGAGGTGTGATCGATTCTTTGCATGACTGACTAGGTGTGTGAGTAACTCCATGGATGAGTGACAGTCTGTGAGTGTCTGTTTACACTGATTGTATCTAAGGTTATATTAGAGTCTGAAGAGGTTCATCGTATTATCACATGAATGATATCATCAGTGATGTGATCAGTAATGTCAAATGAGATGTCATCAGTGATGTCATCAGTGATGTTATTTGAGATGTCATCAGTGATGTCATTTGAGATGTCATCAGTGATGTCATCAGTGATGTCACTGACCATGTCATGAATGATGTAATATGTGACATCATCAGCAGTGGATTGCGGGTGCGCGATATATAGTTAGTGCAACTAACTATATATGGAATTTCAATGGTTTTGTGCGAGTAAAATAAGGTTTTGTAAATGCGAATTCCTAACTATATATGGTCTATAACCTATGGTTTTTTCATTGAATTTCAATGGTTTTTTAAATGCAAATTTCTAACTATATATGGTCTATAACCTATGGTTTTTTCAGTGAATTTCATTGGTTTTTTAAAAGCTAACATCTGTAGCTGTAAAATGTATTATTCTTTAAATCCCAAAATATATATAGATATTTATTGATAATTTTTTTTAAATATTTTTTTCTTCGCTTCTAGTTCGCGAACCGGGAAGCTTTCCGTTAGCTCATCTTGATGCCGCGATCTAGTCCGCGAACCGGTCAACGTTACGTTAGCGGAACAGTGACGCGTCGCGGAAGCGCGACGTATCACGTTATCGCGTAATGCGTCTAATGACGCGTCGCGTTAGCGCTCCCGGAAGTGCTCCGGACCGCGAACCGGAAGCGATCTGGGACGCGGCGCGCGCCGCGTAACGTAAGCGGAACAGGTCATGTGACTTGTTTATCAAACTTCTCATTGGTTCATTTCACTTTTGGTTTCCAAATGATGTATGACTAGGTCATGTGACCTAAAAATAACACTTTTCATTGGCTCAGAACTTTTGTTTTCCCCAAATCATGTAAACCCCTCCTTATTTCCTCACTCTGACTTTCATCTTGGTGAGAGAAAGACCATTTATCTGAAGTTCCACAATGGCTTCCATTCTTGCTGCAGCTGGTGCACCCCCACCACCACCTCCACCTCCTCATAAGAAGAGAGGACCACCTAGTCAAATTATGACTAACAGAGAGGAGGAAGATGAGGAAGAAGAAGAAGAGGAGAGAGAGGAACAACAATTTGTCGATGAGTTGCCCCGGGTTTCTAAACGAAAAACCAGTTTCATCTGGCAGTTTTTCACCATCCCTCCTGGAACAAAGAAAGTGAATGCAAAATATGCCACCTGCCTCATCTGTGATTACAGATTGTCGAGAGGCACAGAAAAGAAGTACAGTATGGGGAACTATACAATGCATCGTCACATGAGCAGGTGGCATCCCTTGAACTACAGCCGGGCTGAGTTAAGGGATCTTGAAGACAATCCGACGGCAACTCCTGTGGCAAGATCTACATCCACATTGTCTTTGACGGGAAGAGAGGCACAAGAGACTGTGCCAAACATCCAACCCAACTTCCAGCACATGAAGTTATCTTGTATTTACTGTGGTGCTATGCTGTCATATGGCAACATGAGTGTCAACCTCATGAACATTGCATATGAAAATCATAAATGCCCTAATGCACCCAAAAAGTAATTTTTTTTTTTTGCTCCAGTTGAGCCGTTTTGAAAGCCTGTTTTTTGTTGTCTCCCCTCCATAAAAAACACAAAAAAAACATAAAACAGTTCTAAAAATACAAAAAAATCAAAAAATGTTCAAAAAATAAAAAAAAAATATAAAACAACAAAAACAAAAAAAAACAGTTCTTTTCAGAACTACCTCCCCTTTCAAACAAAATTGCTAGAATGTTTATCACTCTGGCAAGCTCTATTTCTTTTGGTTCGCTTCAAGTTCGCTGACCGGTTCGCGAACTTTAAGCGAACTAAAAAAATATTTTTTTTAAAAAAAGAAGAGTTAGTATAAGGGAAGTAAACAGAGAATAATGTAAAAAGAAAGACAGCTAGAGAGAGTAAATGAGAGATAGTGTCAATGACATCATCAGCAGTGCATTGCGGGTAAAAAGAGTGGAAAACATTTACCTTATAATTCTTGTTACCTTTTTTAAATATTTTTTCATACTTTCAATCTGTAAAACAAAGAACAAACATTTCAAAAAATATTAAAACATGTATTTAAAAATTAGAAAAGACAAGGGAAAAGGTTCAAAAACAAACAGTTTTTCAACAACTTTGACATTTACAGAAGTCTCTGCTTCTCTACGTCCCCTACACAATCCTAAAGATATATATTCGAAAGAAACTGTATCTTGATATTGCTGAACTGAGGCCTATTTTGGAACATGATGTTTTTCTTGCACTGCTAATGTCTCACAATAGTGATGCAATAGCAGCGCAAAAAAGATGTAAAGCCATAATAAAATTGTGTCTAACATTGTAAATGATTGTTTTAGGATGCAAATAAGATGTGTGCTTTCAAGAGCTTTCTTTGAGGTGAGGCCTCTTTTTTTTTTTAAAAAAAAAACACTACCCAGAAGTACAGCACTCTAAGCATTAAAATTGATATTTACAGAACTCAGCTTACCCATATGTACCACACATTTCTAAATGTATATCATAAGGACAAAAAGCATAACATTAATTATACATGTTAAATGGTTTATTTTTGCTGTTCTCAGAATGTATCAAATTTCACTTAAATCAGTGACTTGAAGGTATTCATCATGTAACAGCGGGGAAAAAAAAACACAATCAAAATGACTGTGTTTAAAAAACCCATACAACCTAAGAAATCTGATTTCAAAACTTCTTAAAATTAACTTACTTTCAATGACGTCAAACGATCTCCTATAAACAGCATCCACTCTGTTGTGCTTTAAATATTTTCAGCCCGCCACTTTCTGAAAGAAAACCTCCATCGATACGTGAAATATGTTACATAGAAAAAAAACTTCTCTCATTATATCACATGTTTCCACTAGGCCAAATCATGTTGCCGCGATTCGCAAGTCTTGTAATTCTTCCAATCAAATCCCGACATTTTCTATTTTCGCAACTTTCAAAAATAAAATATTTGAGATTATTTTCACAATCCTGGACTACTAATATCTTACTCTTCTTTGTCACTCATGTTCTCCTTTTCCTATGACACTGATACTGCTTACTATGAAGCAGACTTACTTGCATCAGGTTTATATAGTTGGATTTTTAATCGAGACAGCATTGCAGACTTACATTCCCTCTACTTAAAATTTTGGTTTTAAAAACACCAGGTAAGAATTTTTAAGGTCAAACGGCAATTTTTTTTTGAAAGTTACAACAGAATCATTACAGAATGACCAGCCGTTTCCAGACTTTAAGTAAGCTGTATAATGTCCTGATGTTGTTGATGGACCATCGTGATAGATAATTGCTACAGTAACAAAAGTCCTCCCTGATATTGACAGCTGAGAAGCCACAAAAATTTTTATTAAAGTTGACAATTTTGATCCATCAGGCCTACATCGTTGCATCATTAAAATGACATACTGGCCATATCTACGTATAAATAATGTTGACATCATATCACATTTACATTGGCTACACTCCATGTTGTGATCCGCTGCATTTACTAGCTTATTAAAGGACACTGATTTACTGTCTGGCAAAGTTAAATATATAAATCTTTCTGAGTCTACACTAGTAGTACTTGATACCATACAGTTCTCGCAGTCATGCTGCCATTGATAAGAAAGCCCAAACAGGTGATCTACATCTACACCCTCATCTTGCAATATATCAAGCATATACATTAAAAACTCCTGACAATCTTGCTGATTATTTTCAGAGAAGTCTGTTTGACCTGAACATTCATCTAACAGATAACGAACTTCAGACACACTTTCTACTTTTGTTCGATCAGTGCTACATTTCTCTAACACAGAATTCAACAAGCAGCATAAACTTTGTTCTGAATTGAACACAATCTGTTGTTTTAAACTCTCTAGTGAAAAGAGAACATTAACAACGACATTTGCATAGCAGTTGACACCAGAACTGTTTTCAAATTGAAAACCAACAATCTCTTCAACAGTATCCACTTTCTTTCTGCTAACAACTTTCGGTTCATTGACTTTTAGTCTTTTTGCAACAACCTCCCTACTATTACTGCTATTTCTACGTTTCCGGCCTACCACACGTTTCTCAAACAAAGGATATTGAGGCAAATGTGGCGCATACTCTCTTCTTAACCTATTGTATTCCTTAACACAATCTAGATCTGCACAAATGTTTGTGACATCACAGTCAATCAAGTACAATCCCGATAAAGTTCTAACTCGTGACAATGCCACATATGCCATACCCTCCTTGAACACAGAACTGCCAATATTCACCAATGCACAGTCTACACTTAAACCTTGCGATTTATGGATTGTCACCGCATATGCCAAGCAAACAGGAAACTGTTTACGGCGAACATATAAATCTTTAACAAGCAAAAACCTAGCAGAACAACGACCAATTTGCTGTACTTCCTCAATGCCATCAAATTTAATTCTTAAAAATTCTATTCCATCTCTATTTCTGTATTTCTCAAAATCAACAACATTACCCATTGATCCATTTACCAGACCTCTTTCAACATGTAAATTCCGTCTCAAAATGATTCGGCAATTTAAACACACATTCAGAGTCTTTTCAAAACCCGCTGTCTTAGATATAGTCTTCTCTAATGAATCCAATTTTGATTTCAAATTATCTGACAAAATAATTGTTGATCCCATATGCTCTAATTTGTCGATAGCTTCCAGTTTCACAATGTCTTGCTTTTCTAAATTCAACATTTTGTTGTTGAAGATGGCACATTCTGCAAGAGTTGGCATGAGACATATCCCGGATTTCTTCTCAGTAATTTTCTGAAAAATATTCTCAGGCACAATCTCTTGTTTGGGATACAAATTTGACAGTAACCGTGCATTTAAAGCTTCTTTCCCATGCTCGGTCACTTTTCCAATTCTAATATCTTGTAGAATATTCTTGTAATCTTCATCCTTTGCCTGACGCATATTTTGATGCAGTTCTGCATAATTGAAGTTTAACCATATATTGACGTTGCCAATGCTCCCTAGGCACTTCCTGGTATCTTCATGCGTGAGTATTTTGAACACAGGTTGACCTTTTACTGGTGTCAGCTGTAGAAGATCTCCGAAAACAATAATGTGTTTCCCACCAAATAAGACATCATATTCAGTTTTAAGTACTTCTTGCATTCTCAAATGCACAAAGGCAAGCATGACATTGGAAACCATGCTTACTTCGTCAATGATAAGTAGTTTCATTTTCCTCAAAACTCTTGAAACTTCACAGCAAGCATCTCCAGATAACTTGTTGTATTGTAATTTGTTGTCATGCTCCACCGGCAGCATCAATAGACGATGCAAAGTAATACCTTTAATATTATGTGCTGCCAGTCCAGTAGGAGCGGTGACAACACAAGACAGCGATGACTCAGTCCTTTCCTGCAAATAACAAGAGATTGCTTTAATGAGGAAACTTTTTCCAGTTCCCGCTTCTCCACTCACGTACAGTCGGACAGGCTTCAACGACGTACACGAGCACTCTTTCTTCTCATGACTTAATCCGTGCTCAATTTCCTTGGTAACTTCATCATATATTTTCCTCTGCTCAACGTTGAGTTGTTTTTCCAAGTCTTGTAAGTTAACTGAATCCTCCTGAGCATGTGCCATGGCTCTTTCTACTTCATTCATAGCAGTGGCAGCTTCATTTTCGATAATAGGTCCTCCAAGTGGATCTTGACTCAATGAAACAGAACTCTGACTGTCCTGAGAACTGTCTCTGGCAATCTCGGCTGCAATCGTTGCTTCCTGCTCAATTTCCAAAGTTAGCATTTCTTGATATTTAGAAAAAGCAGGACATTCTATGGACTCCTTGGCTGCATTGAAAGAGTCTTCGTAACAGAGGAAATCTCCAAGCAGTTCCTCTTCTGCACGCCAAGGCTTGAAAAGTTGCAAAAGTGCTAAATAGAAAAACTCCTTTTTTTCTGGAGATTCGCCACTTAATTTTCGATGGTTTACTAATTGGCATTTTCTTTGCTTGACCAGGCATCCCTCACTTCCAATTACAGCATACACTCCTTTCTCAATATCTTCTTTGATGTTCCTCTTGAATATATAATTTTGGAGAACCTCATATAGACAAACATTCTCAAGGTGACTGCTTCGATTTGGATAATATGTATCCAACATGTTGGTCTTCAAAATGTCGGTACTGTTTGGTTCCTTTTCTGCCAAATACTCAATTTCCCGAACAGGTTTTAGAACTCGATTTCGCGTTGCAGCAAGACCAAGACTCGCCCAAACGAGACTCCTGGATTTGGCATAGAGACTTGCTGAAGACAATCGATCAGAACATTCGTAAGCTCCGATTTCTCGATGCGACAACATCTTCAGACTGAAACTGTACAACTTCTTGCTGAGGCTCTTTTCATGGGAAATGTCCTCCCACATATCCTTCAGTTCGGTCTTTTCTTTTTTGGTGATGTAAGATGTCACATACCGAGCCACAGCCATACAGTTGTCAGCCACAAACTGTATATCCATGTTGGCATTCCACATGGACAAAATCACTGGGTTGTAGTCATTGATGTACTTGGACTCTTCGTTCCTTTTCAAATTGTATGTATTCTTGGGTGATTTCCTCGTCACATTATGTCGCAGCGAAGACATCAAACTGTTCACTCTTCCTTTAGAAATCACCGGTCGTGGAAAGTTGAAACGACATTTGGTGTAGAACTTGTCCTTGTTTCTGAATTTACGACGACAGTACTTTCCACAACGATGGCTTTGGAAACGTAGAACTTGTTCTCTTAGACTTTTCTTCTCCGTTGCGTTTGGAACAGCACACGTAGAATACTGTTCGATGAAATTCATCACTAAGTCATCCGGATCTGTTTCAAATTTAGGTGCATCCTTGATCCACAGCAACATATGTATATGAGGGGCACCTCTTGCTTGATACTCCTTTCTCCAGAAGAAATCCAACACCTCTCCAAGAGGTGGATTCTTTTTATTTGTGATGAAAGACATCATAGCTTCAAATCTATGATTGAAGTACCTGCATACATTCACAGGATCCAAAGAACACAGTTCTCCAGGTGTCTTGAATTCAATGTTTTCAATATTTCCATTTGCCTCTCGTAGAAATTCAAGTAAGTCATCCCAGCCATACTCGGCACAGCTCAGAGTGAGGAACCATGTCGGAGTTCCTAAGTTCCTCAGCATACATTTTAAATCACCATGACGACGGTACCAGTACTCATTAGTACCACGCTGACACGCCATGAGATTAATTAAGTGAGAATCCAAAATACTGTCTTGGACATTGACTTTATGCATAAAGTCACTTGCCGAGATGTTTCGCATCTGTATACCACTTTTTAAGATGTGGTTCACTGCATATGACAGTCCAGACAGATCGCTTTCAAACAGGAGATGAAACAAATAGGGAATGCATTGCCGAAACCTAGGATCTTCTGCATACAATCGTAAAGTCCGGTATTCAGACGCAGGAATTTCACGAGGTCGCTCATCATATCTTCCTCCTTGACCTGTGGGAAATAGCTGTGGGAAACACCGAGCTTCCAAACTTTCCTCCCAAACACTAATGGGACTCCCTTTGGCTTGTTTCATTTGAAACAACTCAATAGCATTCCCCATGACTTCCTTGGAATGCAAAGGATGAACACTATAATGTTCATATATTTCTTCACTTTTAGAGGCCTCTACTTTCTCAATTTGGCCAGCACACAAATCGCTATCCTCTTCATCACTTACTTCCTCTTCTGCAACATATACATTCTTATAGTACTTATTATTTTTCTTCAAATACACTGTTGCCTTTTTGACTTTCCTAACATCCACTAAATCTTGCCATATTTTCTTATTCTTTGTCGGAACCCCATTAACCAAGATAACCAGAGGTTCCTCTTCCACTTTTTCTATTCCAATTGTGTTAATGTTTTTGTTCAAATCTAGAGGCAAATAAACAACTCTTCCCTTTAATCCTCTCTGTAAATCTGCTGGAGGCAACTTCCCTATCTTTGGCTCCATTCTTACAATAGCCTGAAAGGGATGGATACTTTGAATCAAAATAGATTCATAAGTATTTAAATCCTTCAATTCAGAAGGAATCTCAACCAATTCCAGATTATTATGAACTGCCCTAGCAGGCATCTGGTTTTGGTTTAATTTATTACAACAATAAGTACACACACGTTGATCCGATCCCAAATCAAAATAATTTTCTACCATCAAGTATGTGGCTAAATCCTTCCATTCACTATTATTTTCCCTTTCACTTTTTGCATATAAATCCACTACCTTAGTCTGATTCTTATAATAAGTGCGTCGACAACATACACAAGTGAAATTAGGCCTCTCACTTGATTTCATCTGAAACGTGGCAATTTCCTTCTGAAAATTATCTGTACTGGAAACCTGTACATTATCTTCCATATTACCCTCTACTTCAGGGTCAATTTGAACATTCTCATCTTTACTACCAAAGTAACAAAACTCAATTTCTTCACAAAGATTCTTCACATCTATTTCAGAACCATGCAAAAGAGCAGCACATAACTGTTTAAGCATAATTGCTGGACTCTTAGCATAATACAACATTCTCACTAATTTTCTCACTTTATTATGATGCACTGCTAGCATCCTGAAATGATGAAAAACACTCTGGCATACTCTCCTGGAAAGACAAGCCAGTGAATGACCACGCAAACCTGTCATTTGTCTCACTCTGCAAGGATCTAAATCTTGCAACAACTTCATTTTCTGCTTCAAACTTTTCTTATTAAATGTCCGTATAAAATCACAAAGCAAATTGATGGAAACCTGTCGCACACTGCAAATAGAACTACACTTCCAAATGTACACAGGACCCTTAGGACGTCTTCCTAAAACCTCATCACTTAGCGCCTCTTCTGTCTCTGTTGTCACAAGTTGTTCTTTTTCAACTGGACAACCATCCTTCACTTCATAAGCTCGACCACTGATGTCAACTGCATGCACCAAATCATTATCCTGAAAATAAGTCTCCTCATTAAAAAATGCCTCAGAACTTGAACTATGCATCCATTCTCCAGAAAAAACTTCACAAAAGTTAGTACGATTTACTACTCTCTTCCATCTACTTTTTGTTTTGAAATCAGAAATTACCTTGCTTAGTTTCCTAATTCTATTGATTACCAAAATAAACAACTTTCGCTTGATTTCAAAAGCATGATCAATAATTTTCTCTACATTTTTCTTCTTCCTATAAAATGCCGCTTTCTGTTGGCCTTTCTTTTTAATATTTTTCAATAAATTAACTAATATCCTATTACGGAACATTCGTTGTCGAATGTCCCTAAACTGTTGTTTCCTTCTACTATCATGCACAGAGTTATCTCTTCCTCTACCAGTAACATTTGTGATGGGTCTCTCCTTTCCATTTAAATTACTTTTCTTTTTGTGAACAGACACATTTTTTTGAGCAAAATTTTTTTTACTACAAATATTTCTTAAGAATGATTTTGTGCTCTTACCCGGACCTTTCTTGGTGTTTTGACAAGTATTTGGGGAAGAGGACTGCTGCAATAAAACATCATCCTGCTGTCTTTGACGTTTTCTAGCCTTTCGTATTCGACTTCTGGAAGGCATTTTCCAAACTATGAAAGAATCTGCAGTTGAATCTGTGAAAAAATATAATATAAAATGTTATTAACCACTATTACCAAACAGTAAATAAATAACAGTCATCTAAAACTTAATGCCGTACTAATTATTTAACATAGCAAATATTTTCCACCAGCACTGCATCACAAAAATGACACTCAATGGTACAAAACAGGCATACAACACTCATAAATCACTCCCTAATATTTTAAATCATTAATTCAGGATGACGATAAGATGTAGCCTATCTAAAGGTTTGTTTAGGCCCAGATCTTTGGACTGGGGTGAATGTGTGTCATTGATCCACATTCAGTCCATCACCTGTTTTGTTTATTTGAGGTGAGGCCAACACATGGTTGCAGATAAGATTTTCACTGAAAAAAAACCAAGGTAAAAAAACATGTGAAGGCCTACCAATGAAGTAAATCATTAAATGAAAACCAATACATTTCTGGAAATATGCACTACTAGTGCTTCATAAGATGTTTTGGGTCATATTTATAAGTTATTTGAGTATCTAGTATGCTATTTTACATTCTTCATGGTGCAAATTTATTGTAAATACGCTCCCACCTGCGGTTGGCAAATTTAGATTTTGATTATGGGAGTTAGATAGGCATGTTAATAATTTCCCAAAAATGGTATATAACCCCGAACAACCTTTGAAGCAAATGCTCTTAGCCATGTTATCCACCTCCCATTGGATAACATGGCTAAGAAGTGCTTGCAAATGTGATAAAAAAAAGGCCTGCAATGCATGAATATCGCAGAAAAATCAGCGATATTCATGCATTTTCCAACAAATGCTCTTAGCCATGTTATCCACTTCCTATTAAATAACATGGCTAAGAACTGCTCAGGGCACCATGAGGAACGCTTTCCATTTAAAAAGGGAAAAATAACATCAAAGACACTAAAATGCCTTCTAAATATGAACCCAAACAACCTATGAAGCAATGTGGAAAAAACTGCCGCAATGCATGAATATAGCAGAAAAATCAGCGATATTCATGCATTTTCCAGCAAATGCTCTTAGCCATGTTATCCACTTCCAATTAAATAACATGGCTAAGAACTGCTCAGGGCCCCATGAGGAACGCTTTCCATTTAAAAAGGGAAAAATAACATCAAAGACACTAAAATGCCTTCTAAATATGAACCCAAACAACCTATGAAGCAATGTGAAAAAAAACGGCCACAATGCATGAATATAGCAGAAAAATCAGCGATATTCATGCATTTTCCAGCAAATGCTCTTAGCCATGTTATCCACTTCCTATTAAATAACATGGCTAAGAACTGCTCAGGGCCCCATGAGGAACGCTTTCCATTTAAAAAGGGAAAAATAACATCAAAGACACTAAAATGCCTTCTAAATATGAACCCAAACAACCTATGAAGCAATGTGAAAAAAAACGGCCACAATGCATGAATATAGCAAAAAAATCAGCGATATTCATGCATTTTCCAGCAAATGCTCTTAGCCATGTTATCCACTTCCTATTAAATAACATGGCTAAGAACTGCTCAGGGCCCCATGAGGAACGCTTTCCATTTAAAAAGGGAAAAATAACATCAAAGACACTAAAATGCCTTCTAAATATGAACCCAAACAACCTATGAAGCAATGTGAAAAAAAACGGCCACAATGCATGAATATAGCAGAAAAATCAGCGATATTCATGCATTTTCCAGCAAATGCTCTTAGCCATGTTATCCACTTCCTATTAAATAACATGGCTAAGAACTGCTCAGGGCCCCATGAGGAACGCTTTCCATTTAAAAAGGGAAAAATAACTTCAAAGACACTAAAATGCCTTCTAAATATGACCCCAAACAACCTATGAAGCTCTAACAGTACATATCCTGAAATTTAATTCTTTTCAAAATTCGTTTTTAAACACAGCATATAAATCAATTGTATACCTGCATTCATGAAGAAATGACTAAAAATGTCCTTGAGACACATGAAAGTGTTTTCTGGAATGCCCTAGCACCATTTTTGGGACACTATTAACATGGCTAGGTAACTCCCATAATGAAAATCTAAATTTGCCAAGCACAAGTGGGAGCGTATTTACAAGACACTTGCCCCATGAGGAACACTTTACATTTTAAAAGGCGAACATAACATCTTAGACACTCAAATACCTTATAAATATGGCCCAAAACAACCTATGAAGCTCTAGCAGTACATATCCAGAAATGTAATTGATTTCTTAAATCGTTTTTAAAAGCAACATATCTGTTTCAGCTTACATAACAGACCATGAAATGGGCTCCATGTATTACAATATCTTGTGTTACTGCATGCCAGAATGTTACACCAAATATGCAATTATAATTTCTCTATGAAACTAATTCTATTAGTATATCACTAGAGACAAAACCACATTTTAAAAACACAGCTTTCTTCATCATTTTCTCCTTAAATCATACTATTCTCTATCTAAATTAAATAAATCTTTTCTCACCTTAGCAAATATTTTTTGAGTTTTGAAAACAGTCTCAGAAATACACCAAATTGTCTTCAGCAGAAGAAAAAGGATGCACTCCAAAGGCTGCAGCTATTGAAAGCACAGAAATACAGATATTCTTTTCACATATCTCTCATATTAGCCAATCATACCTCTTCCCTCACTTTTTTCAAATCAAAACCCTTCCCCCCTCTGCCCTGTCTGCCTTGTTTCCATAGCAACCACCTCCTGGAAGACCTCTCATGTTTGCAAATTCACACAACAATGTTTCAATTGAACTCTGAACTCTCAGTGCACCTGCGTATCCAGTGCAATCTTTCATTAAATGTTTCTTCCTTGACCATTCAAATTACATCTTTCAAAGAACACATCCATGCACCCTAACTTTCTGTTTTCAGAAATGGAAATGCACCAATCACTGCTAATGAATCATTAGCATTGTAAATCCACAGTTTTTTTTCTTTAGAAACTCCTACTGTTTCAACTGCCCTTTCATTACCACACTTCATCTGACTGCAGAACAACCTTCTTCCACCATGTTTAACGTCTGGATTGTTGGACATAGTTACATCCACTGGGCTCAAAGGTATGCTGAGAGCAGAAATTTACACAACCTCAATTTACAAGATGTGGAAATTAAGTGGTTGGGCCAAAGAGGATTAAAATGTCACCAATTGATACCATTGGTGAAAACCTTTATGCATTTGCCAAAACCTGACCTGTTAATAGTGCACTGTGGAGGTAATGATTTGGGCACTTTGACAGGGGTAGGTCTGGAAATGCTTTTAAAGGACACCTTGGAGCAATTAATGGCACTTTTTCCTCAAACTGCCTTGGTATATTCCAATATATGCCAAAGACAGAAATGGAGGTGGTCCAACCAATTTTGTCCACAAATTGAGAAAGCGAGGAAGCATGTAAACAAATCTGTTTCAGCTTACATGAGAGACCATGGAATGGGCTCTCTTTACAACAATAACTTGCGTTACTACATGCAAGATATCTACAGAGGAGATGGAGTTCACTTCTCAGATGAGGGCAACAGAATTTTCATTCTGAATTTAAGACTGTGCATTGGTACCTACTTATAAGTACCTAAATGTACCATAAACCCAAAAGCTCTTCTCAGAGCTACCCTACATCTGATCACTCACAATTATTATTTTTCTCTAACTTTTTTCACTAATTTTCCACAAAATTCGCTCCCCGGAGCGCTACCCGGTTCGCTAACCGAAAGCTAACCTCGCGGAATTTTTTAAAAAAAAGTTTTTTTTTCGCACATATAAGCCTCCTCAGCCACGCTCAGAAAACCTAGGGGGTCAAGATAAGTCTACCATGACCCCTTCTACCCATTCTAAACATTATTTGCCCTCCATCTTGTATCTTAATGCGACCGATACACAAAATGGTGGACTCCCGTGACGCTTAAGGTTCGCTAACCGGGCCGCTTCCCGGAAAGCGGTCCAAAAAAAAGGTGGGAAAGTAATTTACAGAAAAACGACTAGAGACACTCTCACCAAATATACATTAGCTCATACTACATAACAATCCCTTCCATTCTCACAAATTTCATTGAAATTTCATTTAGCCATTTAGCCTGTAGACCTCTCCAAGTACCGTGAGGTAAATTACTTCACAAAACACATCTGAAGTGTTGGAATTGACAACCAATGAAAATGTTACTTTCATTTTCTACTTTTATTACCTGACATTTGATTGGTTATATACCTGTATATATATAAAGGGAGAGAAGGAAACACAGCCATTTTGACTACTACTTGTTGTTGTATATATCATTTAGAATATCAATAATAACATCAACTTGTTTCTAAAGGTAAGTTGTTATTTTTAAAACTGAAGTATATTGTGCACTATAAGTAAATATGGTAAACTTTTTCAGATAGTTATATACTATCCCTCTGTAAGAGTTAGACATTGAGAAAAGCTTCTTTATTATAATTATGGACTGATTTAGGTTTCTGTGGTATAATTATAAATTTACTTAGGCTTCTTCACAGGCACTTTTTAATAGTACTAATTCACGCCTGAAACCATACAGTGCCCATAGATTACTTCTCTGGTATAAACTCACAAGTGCCTGTCTGAACTTAAACCCAACAGTGCCCTATCTCTACTTATATATTTATTTTCTATGCAAATTACAGCAAAAAAATGGAAGGTGAGCAGAATGTTTCCTTCGAAATTGTTCTGGAGACCAACACACAAAAAGAAATTGAGGACAATGAAGACTCTGATTTCATGGATCAATCACGGGACCATGAATTAGTTCAATGTGTGGAATCAGTGGATCATTTACTTCATTATGATGACGGTCAAATGTTTGAACTTATGTTCACTGAACAAGAACACATATCAGACAGTGAAATGCTAGACGTTCTATTAAATTTCGAAAAACAATCCGAAAAATAAAATTATATGTAATATTAAAAAATTGTTTGAGTCTTTAATCATTTTTATATGTAATTCATAAAGTAGTTAAATGTAAGAAATGTTATTAAATTTTGAAACACAATCACAACAATAAAAAATTGCTGAAAAAATAATAATATTAAAAAAAAATCAACAAAACCAACAAATAATTAACATACAGTATTAGAAAAGTCTTTCATTCTTTTATCCATAAAGTTCGCTGCCCAGAACGCTTTCCGGTTCGCGAACTTGGCGCTTACCACGCAAAAAAAAAATTTTTAATTTATTTTTTTTTGGACCCTCCTAGGCCCTTTTAAAACCTCCACATAAAACCTAGGGGGTCAACGAGGATCTACTATGCCCCCTTATGGTAATTTCCCCCTTTGTTTTGGCCTCCTCTTGTCTCTCGATCCTACCGAGAGACAAGATGGCGGCCGCTCCGGACTGTTTAGAATGTTGACAGACACCGGAGGGCCAATCAGCTTCGCATCGCAAAGTTCCGATACGCGAAAGGTTCGCTAACCGGATCGCTGCCCGGAGCGCTGTTACAGATATATATCTTGATTTAAACGTTAATTTCTCAAAATCCACTGAAGCACATATATTGAGACCTAGCAAAGGCACATCGGGCTAACAGTCCCTACAATTTTGCCAAGTTTCGTGAAAATCCATTCAGCCGTTCGGGCTAAAAGTGAGTCCAACCGCCCTATGGAAATTAACATGGGAAAAAGGCGTTTTGGGACCCCCCTTTTTTCTCGGCCCCCCCTCCACAAACCCCCCCCAAATTTTCAAGGGCTGCTCAGAAACAAAATGTGCCATTTTCCTGAAAATTTCAGCCAATTCCGTCCACAAACGCAAACGTTATTAGGCATAGAATTTTCAGAAATCCCATAGGGAAAAAATCCTAACTATATATACCTACTGGCGACCGCCAGTAGGTAATATATATATATATATATATATATATATATATATATATATATATATATATATATATATATATATATATATATATATATATATATATATATCACAATCCAGCCGGTAGCCGTGCCATAGATCCAAGCACAGAACCCAGCGCGTAGACACAGTAATACGCTAGAGCCAGTCTTTGGTTATTTTCAGCTTTATTGAGCTTTCAAGTGCAGGGTGAAAATGCTGAACAGATGCGTTTCGGACAAGGCGTCCTTGCTCACTGTTGGCGGGGATGTGGACCACTATTCACATTTATAGCATACAATGTGCAAAGCGCGCCCAATTCAAAAACATGTCATTGAAATAGAAATAGGACTCACATATTGCCTAGACCTATACTTTAACAAGAACGGGCGCCATTTTGAAAGAGTAAATATACAACGCTTTCAATGCACAATATTGAATCACAAATAGATATGTCACAACAGGCAAGCATGCCTACTACTGTCTAAGCTCAAACAATTCATGTATGTACATGTGTGAGCGCTTCGCGCAATTTTTCTCACCAAAAGCAAATTGTCATACCATAATAACGATATAAATATCAGTTGCGAGAGAGATGGTGGTAATACAAAATAACCGTTCAAATACATATAAATATATTGTCCACAAGCTTATATAAGGGATCATCAATAAAACTACTCTTAAAATTATTGGATGAATTGAGCATACGATATATCAAATAATAAATTTCAGAAATTGAAAATATAGTCATGTACAAATACTGAACATTCTGACCAATGAAATTGGTGACACTCGATCATAAAGTGCCTAGTGCATATGTAAACTTTCATATGTGCAAAATTCTGCGATAATGAAGTGCAAATGTGCCTCTATATCTTACTGTGCAAATAAGCATTTGTGCCCCCCTATGTTCCTATGTTGCCGAATCAGCTATCAACATGATATCATTACGTTCCGATGTTCAGGGTACAAACCTATGCTCATAATCCCAATTTTGAAGACAAAAATGATAAAGTAAATTCCCTGTGGTATACACACCATAAATTGCATGAAGGACTGCACGAGTTTATAACTTCCATAATGTACTCTTATTAGATACACCATGCAGCCCACGAAAGCTGCATGTCTGCAATGCACTGGCTCAAACAACATACAAATAATGTGTTTTGTCAGAGCGAATATGTGACAAGGTCTCTATGTATGCTAACGTTATTGAGAGAGTGGTCCTTGTAAGAATATAATACAAAATAAATGGTGCAATAAGGGGAGAAAGGTGACACATAAACAATAAAGTAAGGTCAATCCTTTACATATTGAATCAAAAAGAATCTTGTTACAAGGGAATGAAAAAAAATGAAAAATTCGAAAAATCTGCTCTCAACAGGACATCTGATACATAAGGTAGTGTTCTTTGGATACAAGTGTCTGTTGATCCCAACAGAGATGACAAAGAGAATCTATCACATAATTTTACTATCAGAAGTCCCTGTTTTAACAAGGGATAACAAGTGTTATACGTTCCAGAGATAACCGCATTTATCATGTAACATCACGAGTGAATTGGTCATGAATCCTCACAGGAAATTGCTTAAATCTTCTCCCATGTTCAGGCCCCCCGGTGTTTTACTATTGAGTTGCACAATGTTTCTTGATTCAAGCTGCCTGAGTTTTGTCTAATAGTCTCCACCTTTTTTAGAGGTGGTTACAGCATCGATTACAAAATACTTTAAATGTGCCAGATTTTTATTGTGAAACTGCTGAAAATGTCTGGCTACAGGGTAGCTTTGGTCAGCGTTCACAATGGCCCTCAGATGCTGTAATATACGTTGGTACACAGGTAATTTAGTGCTGCCAACGTATCTCAGGTTGCAACTGCATGTAAGCACATACACTGCCAGTTCTGTCCTGCAAGTGTAATGTGCTTTAAGAAAAACAGGTTTTGCACTGAAGGGGGTTATGTATGACTTAGTATTAATACCGAAAGTGCAGGCCCTGCACGAACTGCATCGGAAAAAGCCTTTAGGTGGGGATAACCAGTCATCACTCTTGGATACCTCTGGACTATTGGTGACTAGATCATTTCGCATACCAAAAGCTCTCCTGAAGATGATGGTTGGTGTTTTGGGCAAAATGTCTTTGAGTACCGGGTCGGTATTACAGGCCACTGTTTCTTAACCATGGATGCAATCTGTCGGGCTTGACGACTGAATCCAGTGATTAGTCTAATGGTATTGCAGTCTTGGCCTTCACATGCACATGAATTAGATATCCTAGAGGGATCAAGTAATTCAAGACGATTGAGGCGATTGGCCTTCTGCATCGCCACATCGAGAGTATGTGAGCTATAGCCTCTCGCTATTAATCTTGCTTTTGCTTCAAGTTGATGATGGTCCCGGCGTTCAGTGGAACTACAGGCCCTATGAATCCTCAGGAATTCACCATAAGGAATAGCTCAAATAGTGTGCTGAGGATGGAAGCTTTGCGCATGCAGTATGGAATTGCCGGCGGTGCTTTTCCTAAATAAACTGGTGGTAAGAATATTATCTTTTACTTGCACTTGCACATCTAAGAAGCTTGCTTCCTTTGCACTGATGTTAGCAGTGAAGGTCAGGTTTAAACTGTTGTTATTTATGTTCTCAACAAATTGTTGTGCCAATTCACTGGAACCCTTCCAGACAATAAATACATCATCGATGTATCTCCAATATCTGACAATGTTGTTCTGCCAGAATGTGGAGTGTGTCACCCTGAGGACATGTTCCTCCCACCAGCCAACGTGGAGCCCCGCGTAGCTAGGGGAGAAACATTCCCCCATGGCCACCCCCCTCAATTGTTTGTATACCTGGTTCTCAAATAGGAAAACATTATTATTTAAACATTTCTCCACCATGGAAATGAGCATGTTATTATGTTTATGCAATTCAAGTGGTCTTTTGCCCAGGTAAAACTTGATGGCATTAATACCATCTGTATGAGAGATACTCGTGTATAAAGTGGCTATGTCCATGGTTATCAACAGATAGTCAGCCGACCACGTGCATTGGTTCAGGGAATGCAAAAATTCATTAGTGTCTTTGATGTAAGCAGGAAGGGAAATCACAAAATCCTGTAAATGAAAATCGATATATTTTGAGGTGTTTTCATATAGGCTGTTAATCGCCGAGATGATGGGCCTGCCAGGTACTGGAGTTTGTCCCTTATGCACCTTAGGAATGAAATAAATATTAGGTAACACCGGGTTCTCCTTGTACAGAAATTTCATTTCATCTCTCGATAGCAGTCCTTCCCGTTTCCAGCGATTCAAGTCATTATAATGAGATTGTTGTATGAGTTTAGTAGTTTTCACATTAGATAAAGCATAACAGGAATGATCATCAAGATGTCTATGGGTTTCCTCTATATATGCCTTTTCCCCCCAAAGTACTATGTTACCTCCTTTATTAGATTAGTTGATGATTACATTTTGGTTGGTTTTCATTTTACTCATTAAGTTATTATATGGTCTCATTTTCACATTAGTCGAACCTTGTGATTTCATAACTTTGGTTTGTAGTTGTTTCAAACCTTCTGTAATTAATTCTGCGTAGGTATCAATATATATAATATATAATATATATAATATATAATTATTACCTACTGGTGGATATATATATATATAATTATTACCTACTGGTGGTCGCCACAAGGTAGTTATAGTTAGGACCTTGTTTCTATTCAAAAAGCTTTTTTTCTTTTGCTAATATCTTTGGTGTTGTTCGAAGAATCGTTGTGAAATTTTCAAAACTAATGAGGAGGTCAGGTCAGCTCCTATAGTGAAAGTTTTGGGGTGCTTCATCAAGTGGGGGATGTGAAAAAGGCGGTCCAAAAACATATTTTCTCCATGTTAATTTCAAAGGAAACTGTTGACGCAGCTCCAGCCCGAACTGCAGAAAAGAAGTACATCAAATTTGCCAAAAACTGAGCTCCTGGTCCAGAGTGCACTCATTTTGTTAAGTGGTGTAAATCCATCCAGTAGTTCCTGAGGAATTGAAATACTTCTCAGATATACATATATCCGCTGGGGATCAGCGAACCCTGCTGACCTCATGTCTGAGATCTAATTGGCTGCCAACAGTTCCAACCAGGGACCCCCAGGGCCAAAAAAAGCATTAATAAAATCAGTGGGATTCACACTGGGTGCGCAAATTCTGCTGAAAACACATAAAAAAGCGAAGCGCAGTCTCCTGTGCTTCATTTCTTTTAAGTCCCCACAGGTCCCGTGGCCATGCCAAATTATGATGCGGGCCCCATCAGCCCCAGGGACCACTACCTGCCCGGGCAATAATCATTAAATGCAGGGGGATATGCGGTTCCCACAGCCCCCCTGCAGCCACGGAGACAGCCACCTCCCTGGGGCTATGTTTAAAAATGAGAGTGTGGTGAACTCCACCCATAGCACTGAGGACCACCAGCTTCCTTAGCATTCATGAATTAAATGCAGGGGTCTGTTGAGGACCCCCGGGGAAGACCACCTCCCCGGGGCCTTTAACGTGTTGGAGGGGAGCCACGCGAACCCCCTTGTGGAGCCCTCCATGGCCCTGGGGACTGCCACCCCCTAGTGCCGGCTCCATCAATGTCCCAGTATGCTCACCCCTGGGACATTGCAGTTTGCTATGGGATGGCAGGAGCTTGCTTCCACCATCTTGTAGCAAACAGTGTACTTGCTTTGAACAAGCAAGAGCACTTTGCTCTCGCTTGTTCAAGGCGAGTACACTTTGCTTTTTTTCCCAGGGTGCTGCATGTCAGCAACTCCCTGGGGGTAAGCAGCCATGCTGGCTTCCACAGGAGCCGGAGCTGGCCGGGACCACGGGGGCCTTCAGGTTCCTCCCACAGTCCATTTAGAGATGGCCATGTTCTGGGGTATGGGGTTCCCCTAACTGCAAATTAAACATTTAAAAAAAGAGATGGCCAAGCCACCAGCCGAAAATGGCTGGGAGGGGGTCACACTGCCCCCTCCATTAATTTTTTTCACAAAAGGACCAGGCCCCGGGGTAAAGAGTCCCTGGGGCTGCATGGCCCCACTTACCTTTAAAAAAAATAAAATAAAAAAATTAAAATATACAAAAATTAAAATAAGCAAAGGCCTAGCCGGGGCAGAAATTGGACTCAAGAGGGAGGCCACATGCCTCCTCCTTTTTTATTTTAAAAGGAAAATGAAAAATGGGCCAGGCCCTGGGGATGGGGTCCCCGTGGCCCAAAAGTGTCAAGGGAAGGGGACCTCACACCCGCCCTTCCTAAAATTAAAAAAAAGGAAGGCAGCAACTTGCCGGAGGCCCTGCCACCTTTCTCCATTACTCTGTAAACAAGCCTCTTGGCACGCTGCTGGTGGAGAAAACAGGTCCCCTTGTGTCATGAGTGCCTCAGGAGTAGAGTGGACTACAGCCCCCAAGCAGAAGTGCGCCCAGAAGTGTGTTTGCAGAGTGGTGTAGAAAGGGGGCATGGCCTCTGACCCCCTCTCAGCAATCCAGCTATGGTAGGCTTACTAGAGATACCCCGAGGGCTAGTTTGCCCCCAGGGATCCCCAAGCAAGAGGGCACCAGGAGGCATGTTTGCAGAATGGTGGAGAAAGGGGGGTGGCCCGCATCCACCTCTCAGCAATTCTACTGTGTGGGGCTTAATGGAGGTAATAGGTAGGCTAGTTGACCCCCAAGGTCCCATACCAGTGAAGGGGACTTCATCCCCCAAACAAGAGGTGGTATTGAAAGGGGAGTGGCATGCTAACAGAACTCAGCAATCCTGCTGTGTGAGAGTTATTGGAGGTAATAGGAGGGGCAGTTGGCCTCCAAGGATGTCCTTGGGGGCCCACTACCCCTCCTGTTAGCTCTAGTAAGTCCTACACAGCGGTATTGCTAAGAGGTCTTTGGAGATCACACCCCCTTACTCCACTACTCTGCAAACATGCCTCCGGGTGCACTATTAGTTGGAGGGTGAAATCTACTTTATTCCTGAGGGACCCTCCTGGTCGCCGTTTGGAAGTCCAGCTCCCTTTCTCCACTACTCTGCAAATGTGACTACTAGTTAAACAAGTATTTGCAATACAATAGGTCTCGCATTTGACAGAGTTAGAGCTATTGGTGTTATACATTTTAAAGTTTTTTTACCAATGTTTTTTGAAGCGACGGGGATGTATGTTGTCTGTAGTGGCCTTATGTGGTATGTTGTGCAGTGAAATTTTGTATGTAGAATGTATGTGGTATTTAGTGTATAGGAATTATTTGGAGTAGGATTATGTGTTGTGGAGAGTAATTATATGGCATGGTATTCTGTGTCGTGGAGTTGTAACCTCAGGTTTAGTCTTCCTCGTTGCCATAGAAGCTAAACTATAAACTCAATGAGACACGAAAAAAGAAGCAACCACAGAGGAGCACTTCTGGACCTAGTCAGAGGTATGAGCAAGGCCACTGGAATTATGCAACTGTTTGGCCACGCTGACTTTTGCATAATTATACATTTTCTGCATTTGCCACATAATCCATCATCTGCCACATAATCTGCAGATTTGAACCAAAAAACCTTGATCAAACTCTCACCTGTTACATATTGCTAAATGTGGGTGTAAAATTGGTTCTAATGGTGCACAGCCATTTGCAAAGCAATAGGTCTCACATTAGTTGAATGTTGAGCTATTGCTTTGCAAAGTTAAAAGAAATGCGGCATCCGCCTGCATTTGTTTTTCCATTTATTGACTTTTGCAGCAATGGCGGCATGCCAAGCTTCAGATGTTTAAAGCTCAAGCTCAGCCTGCAGCCATAGCCACAAAACTTAGTACAGTGTCATACAGGGGTTACGGCATGCTGCAGGAAGGATCACAGGTGCAGAAAGAAGCATGAGAGGTACAGAAAGAGGTAAGAGAAGTACAGAAAGAAGCAAGAGAAGTGCAGAAAGAGGAAGAAAGGTGCCGGAAGAGGAAGAAAGGTGCAGAAAGAGGAAGAAAGGGTCAGAAAAACTCAAGTGAAGTGCAAAAAGAAGCAAGAGAGGTGTAGAAAGAAGCAAGAGAGGTACAAAAAAGAGAGTGGGGTGCAGAAAGAAGCAAGGGAGCTGCAGAAAGAGGCACGAGAGGTACAGAAAGAAGCAAGAGAAGTGCAAGAAGAAGCCAGAGAGATGCAGAAAGAGGCATGAGAGGTACAGAATAAAGCAAGAGAGATAAAGAAAGAGGCAAAAGATGTGCAGGAAGAAGCAAGAGAGGTATGGAAAGAAGCAAGAGAGGTGCAGAAACATGGTGAGACTAAGTATGAGCGGAAAATCCGTTCCGCTCGCAGATTTCGCAGATTTTTGGTAAATCCGCGATCCGCAAACTCCGCGAATTTACTGAAAATCTGCGAGACCTGCGAGCGGCGGATTTGGGGGGAAAAAGTTCAAGCCTGTTGAACTTTTAACTTTTTTAGGATGCGCCGGAAAGCTGCCAGCGCCATCCTAAAATAGTTACTAAGTTAGCTTCAACAGGAAGCACTAATAGATAAAATAAAGCAGGTGCTCGAGCACCTGCTTTATTTTATCTATTAGTGCCCTGATGAAGCTAATTTAGTAACTATTTTAGGATGGCGCTGGCAGCTTGCCGGCGCCATCCTAAAATAGTTACAGGATGATGTGTGTTTTGTCGAGGCTGGGTAGGTGTGCATTCTCCCCATATCTATCGTCGAAAATTAGCTATGATGCTTGATGGAGGCCTTTGCATAATTGACTTTCACGAGTTCAATCCCTGTGCAGTTCCTGTGACCATGAGCTTCTCTGATCTGTGCCTGTCCTTGTATACACACAAGAGGCATGTGAACTCGCATATAAGCCCCGTCCGTTTGGCCCCTCCCCACACACTAGTGGTGTGTGCACCGTCTTCGCGCCCTTTACCCACTTGATGGACAGCTCACTCGAGGGACCCTGGCGCTCTTTGGTGTGATGGCAAAGTTAATCAGCCCCCCCAAAAATGTGTGTTTTGTCGAGGCTGGGTAGGTGTGCGCTCTCCCCATATCTATCATCGAAAATTAGCTATGAAGCTTGATGGAGGCCTTTGCATAATTGACTTTCACGAGCTCAATCCCTGTGCAGTTCCTGTGACCACGAGCTTCTCTGATCAGTGCCTGTCCTTTTATACACACAAGAGGCATGTGAACTCACATATAAGCCCCGTCCGTTTGGCCCCTCCCCACACACTAGTGGTGCGTGCACCGTCTTCGCGCCCTTTACCCACTTGATGGACAGCTCGCTCGAGGGACCCCGGCGCTCTTTGGTGTGATGGCAAAGTTAATCAGCCCCCCCCAAAAATGTGAGTTTTGTCGAGGCTGGGCAGGTGTGCGTTCTCCCCATATCTATCGTCGAAAAATAGCTATGATGCTTGATGGAGGCCTTTGCATATTGACTTTCACGAGGTCATACCCTGTGCAGTTCCTGTGACCACGAGCTTCTCTGATCCGTGCCTGTCCTTTTATGCACACAAGAGGCATGTGAACTCGCATATAAGCCTCGCCCGTTCGGCCCTGCCCCTCACACTAGCGATGTGCACCGTTTTCCCGCCCGGCCATTACCCACACAATCCGTAAAATCCACGAATCCGCAAATTCGCAGATTTTGCGGATAGCGAATTTGCAAATTCGCAAAATTTGCGAATTGCGAATTCGCAAAATTCGCCCATGCTTAGGTGAGACTTACAACTGTGACATGGGGAGGGTTGCTGTTTTATATTTGGTTAGGCCCAATGTTCTGAGCAGTCCGTGAATAGTGAAGCTGCCAAAGAATAGTGAGGTTTAATACATGTTGTCAGAGTGATTAGAGATTAAACTGCTTCGTATGAGTCACTGGAAATGTACAATTAAAGTAGGCCATATAAATGTAGGTGTCTGCTTGCACTGGGAAGAGTACTCTGTCAAGTTTAAAGGTCTGCGTGCTCTCGTGACTTAGGTATGTATCTACTTGTACATGTATTCTGACACATGCTGTTCGTCTGAAGATGCTTTTAAGAACCTGGTAGCTTCTCATACAGGTGGACAAATTATCTCAGATGTGCTCCATCATTCGGTCACAGAGGAAGACGTTTCTTACCTATATAGGTGTCACAGAACCCTTCAAATAGATTGTTGAATACCCATGTGCCCTGAATTATTTGCAGAAATGAATACATACACCTTCTTCTACAGAAATTTAGAGCGCATGCAGTCTGAAATACAGGTGTTGTACTATTTCTAGGTTTCTTTTTATGTATCATGTCACTAGGAAAAGGCACAGACACAAGCATTGAAGTCTTTGGAAACATGGTGAGACTCAAAACAGTGACATGGGAAGGGTTGCTGTTTTATATTTGACTAGGCCCAACATTTTGAGCAGACAATCAATAGCGCAGCTGCCATAGAAAAGTGAGGTTTAAGACATGTTGGCAGAGGAATTAGGGATGAGCTACTTCATATGAATCTCTGGAAAGGGACACTGGAAGTAGGCTGTATAAATGTAGGTGTCTGCTTGCAATGGGAAGTGCCCTCTGTCAAGTTTTAATGTCTACGTGCTCTTGTGGCTCAGGTAGGTGTCTACCTGTACATTAATTCTGACATGCGCTATGCTAATCTATGCTTTAGTCACACTGACATAATAATTACCTGCACAGTGCATCTTGGGAATGGCAGTTTTGATTTTTAACATGTTAAGCAGTTTAAAGTCCTATCTCTACTTAGTCCTCATTTCTGTACTTGGCTGTGTTCTCTCAGCAAATGAAATCTGGAAGCTGTAAAAAACATCTGTTTGACAGGCTTGGAGGCTGTATCTTGCTAAAGTAATTATGGAGGGTGATGAGGGAAATAAGCAGTAGGAGGAGGACGATGAAATGTAGGAGAATAGGGGCCAAGAGGTGAACCACTAGGGGGCTAGTATGACCAGAGCCACGAGGGCCAGGCAAAGACGAACTAGGAACATGGAGACCTAAACTATGAGGAATAGGGTTACTAATGCCAGTGAGGACTAGGAACAAATGAGGAACAGGACAATGAATAACAGCACTAGGGATACAGGTGCCAGGGCGAGAAGGATCAGGAGGGCCAGGAGGATATGGAATGGGGATAGAGACCCAGTGGACATTGGCTGGAAGGAGCAGGACTAGAAGTAGAAGAAACACAATGCCCTGGATCATAATGGCTATGACAGCATATGCACACCGACCAGGACCAAAGCGGCAAGGCCAACCAGGGCCAGGAGCAGCAGACCCAAGTAGACAGACTAAAGATCACCAGGAAACCAAGGGAGATACACAGGAGGGCCAAGACCACAGACTTAAGATCAAGGAGGACCAATGGACACGAAGTAAAAGGACCTGAACCAAGAAGACCACAACCAGAACTGCCAGGGCAAGCAGGACCTGAAGGCTCTTGATTAAAATGACCAGGGAGGTTAGATGGGATGAAGGAGTCTATTTCCAATGGGAACAGGATCAGAAGGCCCCAGAGTATCAGACTCAGGGGAATCCTAAACCAGGGTGACAAGAACTACAAGAACCAGGATAACTCACAACATAGGAACTAGGAGGACCAGTGCCAGAGGTATGGGTAACCAGACCTAATAGGAAAAATACTAGGAGAACCAAGATATATGGACCCATGGTTAGATGGACAAGATCAAGGTAGAATAGACAAACCAGGAGAAATAGTAGGAGTAGGATGGGGTAGAAGGACTGGTGACTAGGAGGGCTAGGGAAATCAAGTTCAGTGGAACTCACACCAAAAGATCTACTACATGAGGGCCAGACAAAAGATTACCAGAACTAAGGCCAGGACTACGTGTACCAACATGACCAGGATCAGAAGGATTATGTACAGGCACACAAGAGGACTAGGTACACCAGAGGGGCAGGACCAGGAGGACTGATGGATGAGAATTTGGATTAGGAAGGTGAAAAGTTCCAACACTATGAGCCTGTGAAACAAGAGATTTAGGATCCATATGACTAGGGACAGGAGTACATGGGAATGACGACTAGTCAAACCAAATTGGGAAAGCACGGGCCAGGATTTTCTTAGGCTATCATGAACCGGAGGTCAAGGAACAGCAGAATTAGGAAAGGCTAGGATGATCTATGATAGGACAAGTCATTGCAGGGCCAAGCAAATACAAAGATCAGGACCAGAAGGGCAATGGCCAGTATTTCCATGATGCAAGGATAAGCAGGACAGGGATTAGGAAGATCCGGGAGGCACTGCCAAGGACAGCCAGAATACAAGAGCAAGAAGATTGGATAAACTAAAAGAATATTGACCAGGAGGAACAGAAACAGGGCTTAGGGGTAATGGATTTCAGGACCTAAAGGACCAGGGTTCAGATTACCAAGTGGAGCAGAGGAAATGTTGCAATTAGTAGGACCGGGGTGAGGAGGATCTGAAGTAAGAAGCCAAGTTAGCATCTGGAAGACCAAGTGGAATGGACAGTGATGGGCAGGAGGACGTGGATCAAAATAACCAGGCTCAGGAGGTCCTAAACAAGGAGAACGTGGATCAAGAGGACCTAGCTCAATGGTAGCAATGCCAGTCAGACTGCTCGGACAAGGAACAGATCCAGGAGAACAAGGACAACTCAAATTGGCAGGACAAAGACTAAGAGTGCCAGGTTATGAGAAATAAGATGGACCAGGACCTGCGGTACCAGGGCTAGGAGGTTGATAGTGATGAGAATCAAGACAAGGTGACTAAGGCCAAGAGGACCACAAAGGAACAGGGCTGGATGGACCAAGACCATGGGAACCAGGAAGGGCTGCGATGGTTGAAAGGCAAAGGACCACAATGAGTTTGTGTAGCAGCACAAGGAAAAGCAGCAGGAAGACCATGGCTAAGAGTATAGGTAGGACCGGGGACCAACATCAGCAAGGAAGACGTGGGGGTCAGTACCAAGAATACCTGAAATACCAGAGCCAGGAGGACCAGAGCATTAAGGATTAAAATGATCAGCACCAATAGGACCAGGAATAGGCCTTGGAGTGCCAGGTGTGCCATGACAATAGGACCAGGGCCTAGAGTACCAAGTGGAGCAGAAAGACCTGGTGGTAGCAAGACCAGGGTGAGGAAGGTTAGGAGGAACAGAACAGCAAGGAACTGGAAGTCTAAGGGGACTGGACATGGATGTTCAGGAGGACAGGATCAAAATCAGGCCTGTGCATAGTTCGTGGAGTTTTGCTAGGCAGAACTCCGCGAAGTTACAAAAAAACTAAGTGAAGTTCTGCAAGTGGTGGAGTGCAGTGAGAACTGCAGTTTGTGCTGGTATTCCTGCAGCTCGGTTAGAAATTCTACCTGAGCGGCAGCTCGCACTCACGAACATACCGTTCATGATCGCGAACTTACCGTTCGCGAGTGAGGAAAAAACTCCACTGCACATCGCAAAGCGGAGTTTTCGGCACTTTGCGAGCTCCGTGGAGTTTGAAGTGCAGAAAAGTCCGCAAACTCCACGAAAGGAGCGGAGTTCACCACCCAGGCCTAATCAAAATGACGAGGCTCAGAAAGAAGCAAACAAAGAGAACCAAGACTAAGAGGGCCCAGACCATTTGGTGCATGCCATCCTTAAGGACGTTATTGCAAGGGATAACGCCATGAGAATTCCTTGGCTAAAATATATTAAATCGACATTACTTACGCTGGGGAGACCGGAACTTTTTAACGACCCAACCAACATCAGAAGGGATGATGTCAGAGGGAATAAGCTGATGTTTCTGGAGAGGGCTCGTATGGATAGAGAAGAGTTGGAATTGAGGAAACCCATGGTGAGGGCACATATAGTTTTAACGACTTCGCCCACCTTGGAACCATATCTAAAAGTTGTGACTAATCCTCTTCATAGACTTCTACTTACTAAATTCAGGATGAACTTAATCCATCACTCCCTAGGAAATTTCCCGGTGTGGTCAAAACCTGAAGATGGTCCGCCATGCGGATGTGACCAATTTTCAGTTCAAGACACCCTCCACTTTATATTTTTCTGTGGCTTTTATAGCAGTGAAAGGAAAAAATACCTATTCCCTGTCTTGAAAGCGGCGGGTTTTACTCAAATAAGGCCAGCCTTAATCTTCCTCCAAATGTTAGCAGATACTTACACCATGTTTAGTGTTGCTTGCTATCTAACCGCTGCATTTAGATCTAGGAAGAAAAGATTACCCCAGATAGACCTGTTTTAACACAAATTTGTTTTTTAATGGAAAATTTTTAATATTTGTAAATAGATTTGTAAATTTTGATACTTTTGTGTAACAATCTGATGAAATGTAGTCACTAAGTAGAAAACTTTTGTAATGAGATCAAGTGATGTTTTAAAAAAAATTGTACTTGTATTTGCATTGTGCCTTTTATGATTTTAACAAAAATCGAATAAAGAGTATTTTGACTGACTGACATTTGGTGCAGTGCCAGAAGCCGCATGAGGACAATGCACAGGGTCGGGAGGATAAGGATAATCCAAACTAGGAAGACGAGAGCTAAAAGGTAGAGGCCTAATAGGGCAGGGCACAAAAGACCACGTAGGTCAAGAAGATCAGCAAAACCAGGAACTCATGTACTGGGAATTATATCAGCACTGTAAAAGGTATCTAAAGGACCAGGTTAAATGGATGAGGGTCAAGAGGATCAGAAAAGAAAAGAGCTAGAAGAAGGTGGCCTCAAAGGACCAGGATTACCAGAAGTAGCAGACCAAAGAGGATTAGCTATACAAAGACCTAAACAAGGAGAGCTAAAAACAAAAGGAGCAAGTCTAGAGGGCACAAAACCAGGAAGAGATCACAGAATGTGGGTGCCAGGAATAGGAAGACCATTGCTAGGCAAACCAGACTGAGAGTGAGTAAGACTAGGAGAACAGGACCTGAAGAATAAAGAAGGAGATAGTCAGCAGGACAAGAGCTAAGTGGAACAGGGCAATGAGGACCAGTTGGACCACAACAATGATGTAAATGAAGCTCAATTCACAGAGGCCTACAGTGTCATCACCAGGCATATCAGTACAAGCAGGACCAGAATGAGGAGGTAAATGAGGACCAGGACAAGGAATGCCATGACAGGAGCCATGTAACCTAGCTGGGTGACTAAGAACCAGATGACCTGAACATGGACGATTTAGTTGGCAAGTTAGTCCAATATGACAACAAGCAGGAGGACCAGGGGCAAGAATATCATGACATACTGGAGAAAGACCAAGAGAACTAGTCAGTTCAGGAGTAGGCAGACTAGGGTCATTAAGACCAGAGACCAAATGGGAAAGAATTAGGTGGACAGGAAGAATCAGAATATGAAGCAATACCGCTAAGAGAACCAGAGAGGTCTGAAGCAAGGGACCAGGACCTTAGGTTCCAAGTGGAAAAGGAGGACAAGAAATTGGGGCATTAGGAGCAGCCTGGTGAGGATCAGAGAAACTAGGACAACAAGAGCCAGGAGAACCAATGGGATCGGACCAGGACCCATATGACCAGGCCATGCTGAAAAGGAGCGAAGAAGTAGGCGCAGGAGCGATGGAAGGAGTACCAGGTGGACCACAAGGACAGCAAGGACCAGGGCAAGGAGAATCAGGATGACCAAAGCATGAAATCTACAAGTGCCAGCCTTAGGAAAACCAGGACATCAGGGCTAGGTGGATAAAACCCAAGCAGACCAGCAAGATCAGGATCAGGATCAACAGTAGCAGGAGGCACAGGAAGGGCTAATGCAAGGATGAGCAAGGAGCAGGGTCAGGAAGACCAGGGCCAGGAAGGACTACAACCAAGACTCCCAGATTCAGTAAACAAAGGTGACCAGAACTAGTTAAACAAGGGCAAGCATGAGGTTCCGGAGAAATAAAACAACCCAAAAAAGGAGGACTTGGAACAGGAGGAGGACCAATGCCTAAAGGTCCAGAAGGACCGAGAAGTAAAAGAAGAAGGCCAAAAGCAGGAGGACACCTATGTGAGTCTAGGCCACATGTATTAGGATATCCCTTTTGTAAATTGTTCTTAATCAAGCTTTTTATACTGTCAACTCCTAGAAACCCACACTCTTAAACACTCATATAGAACTGGTAAATATTTGCTGAAGCATCAGAGCATGCAAATTGAATAAAAAGCTGGTACACTGATCTCTAGGTGTAGAAGACGTGGTATGTTGCATGGGGCATATTTACAGAGAAGTCATGCAGACATCTTACTGTGCCATCTTGCACGACAGGAAGGTAGGCGAAATGTGCCATATCTACTAAGATATGAAACATTTCGGCTCTCTTCCTGCGCTAGCGCACTGTGTGCTGCCTTGCACCAATGCAGGGACCCCAGCATCATGGGGCAAAGGTGCCTGCATCACAAGTAGGAGTATTTTCGTTGAGGACATGATACCTTCTTGCACAAAAGCAATCCTTTGAGGCATTTTTATCTTTCTGTGTGTGCTGTAGAATGCATCAGGCATACAAAGGGCAAGTAATGAAGAGCACTACAGATATTTCTCCTGGTTTTGCCTCACTTGGGAAGGCTTTCATCACTCACCTGAGCAAATCTGGGATTGCCTCAAAATCCATGGTTTGACATATTGGAATGCCCCTGCTACACTCAGGGACAACTTTCCTAACCCAGTCAATGCAATCATTTTATTGTTGAATTAATTCAAACTACAATATTTTAAAAGTTAAAATAAGCACGTAAAATTAGTTTAAAACATCGGATATATAATCACCATAAAATAACTTAATTCATAATTTTCGATAAACTGCTTGTCTATGAATAAGGGTAACAAATAGTACATAAAGAAACAAGAAGGCAGCAATATATAATTCGAAAACATCTTGTAACAATGCAGAATACTTACTGCACAAGTTTACGTAATATTAACTATGGCCATTTTTAAATACAGAATGAAGTTCCAGCAGCAGATTTTTTCAACACCGTTTTTTTTAAACTTTGTTCAGTGGGGTACCACAATTACAGCTTGCTGGCATGTACAAAATCCTTGCTGGTTAAAGGGAATTTTTAGCTGCCCCCTCCTTTCTTTCAAAATTGCAGGGCAGATATAGGTCAAATAAATAATGTTTTTCTACCTAGGTTTGTACAGTCTACAACAAGTAGTATTTGAACCCACAATCCAAGGCATCACATGGGTAAGACCTGGGACGATAACAAACCACAAGCTGATAAAACATTCTTTTAGATGTCTGGACCATACTGTCTCTAAATAGGGCTGTGGTGTGAGAATGTTGTATACATTTATTATCGTCCAGGCATGAGATGAGATCAGTGTGAGAGGATATCTTTGCCTGTTAAAAATTAAGGGGCATATTTACAATAGAATGGCAGAGCACTGCATTAAGCTTACATTGCTAACGCCAGGCTCAGCCATTCTGAAAAAGTAGGGATGCACCGTATTTACAATGATACAGCGCACCCCAGAGTTTTTCCAGTGCTGGTACTAAATTAAGCTGCCTAGGGCCAATGCAGGCACCCTCGCACCATAGTGCAAGGGTGCCTGTGTTGAAAGAATGATTGTTTATGTGCAGGAAGATGTCCCTTACTACACATAAACAATCACTAATGTTGAGTTGTACCGCCTATGTGTGCTGCTTTGTGCAGCACCCATAGATGTTGCGAATTGTCATTTTTTAAGGTGTCCCTCCCTGCACATAAACCATAACTCATGGCAGTTTGCTGTTTCTAATTGTGCTGCACAATGCAGCACACATATAAACAGAAAAAACTAGGACAAATTGATAATTTCTCCTTGTTTCGCCATGTTAAGACCAGGTTATTTTTGGTCTTCATTTTGGCTGGCCCATATTTATGGCACCCTTGAAAATAGGGGACAGTATCAAAATCAATGGGAGTTGCTGCGGAACACCGAGCCCAACACACCATTACCCACCCCTTTCATGCTAAGTGTACGATAGGGAGGCAGAAGCTTTCTTCTAGGAACTGCGAAAATCTGGAATCTCCTGCCACTAGCGATTAAAAACAGCATGTCATTCATTTCCTTTAGAAGATTATTAAAAACATGGCTATTTTCAAACTGACCGAGGAGATCGGTCAGTCATGTTTTTACATACGTCCGGCCAAGACACCGACAGGCATTTGCTGCGCTATATAAATAAAAAAATCAAATCAAATTTATAAGGCTTTAAGTTACACAAAGTGGTTTAACATGTAAATAAGGTCGAAGGGTTTATCGCCACAAGAACGTCACAAAAAGTGACATTATTGTGGCAATAAGCCCTTGTACGGCTCGGATCCGGTCCATTACTCCACCTTTTTGTTAGGGTGATTTATGGTGCGAGGGTCACAAGTACATTCAGAGATTTTGGCCCCATATATAGCCACCCTTAGCCCCGTTAGATCCATCCATCAGGATTAGAAATTGTTCCCCTATTACATTGACTATATTGACCAGGCATTTGCAACACTCCTCATTACTCCACACGGGATGGGATTGTGCCCAGGAATAGAATGTTTGGGACGTTATGAACATGGCGTCTTCAGGTTCTATTTACGCGAGTTAGTTAAACTATGCATGTCCTGCAGTTAGATATTGTGGGAGTTCCTGGCTGCAGCAACTGTAGTTTGAGAATTGCCCCTTTAACGTATTGTTAAATAGAGAGCCAACACGCAGGCACGGGGGAGTAGTTCTCCCCTCATAAGCACATGCGCATTTCATCTGTGCACTCGCGCATGCGCCCTGTTTGGAATCGTAGAGCACTGCCCGGAAGGGGGATCCGCCCAGTCACCTGAACCCACTACTTTACTTGTATTGCGTTGTACCTTGTCTAAGCTCACATTCGGCACACGCATGGACGGGGTAGGTTCAGAGGAGGGAGCACCCGTAGGAAATTGAAAGTAGAGTATGTACGAGTGCTTTGGAAGATGGTGAGCAATTTGCTCTGTGCACGTTGTGCTCTGGTTTGATGACGACAATCTCTGTCTGTCTTTTCAGCCCGGTTATATGCAGGCGTCCATTGCTCTTGCCCAGCGGAGGAACGGGCTTTTGCAGTGCTAGGTAAGCACTCCCTTGACAATGGATATCCTTGCAATTTAGCAGCCTAGCCACATTAGATCAGTGTGATCACCACTCGAACAGGTCATCTACTGACTACTATGGCTTTTGCACGGAGTAAGGTTCCCCCCTTTTTTAGATTGCCTGTGACACCACAGAAGGACTAAGGCTCAATGGAGTTGTAATACCTATTTTGTCTTGTATGTGTGTTTCTTGATTTTCTTTTGTAATTTATGTGCACACAGCAGTGGCACGCTATGAAGCATCAAGATGTACTGATGCCCATATCTGTGGTTTATTCAGTTTTTTCTTTCCTAGGCATTGGTCAGGAGGGGCTTCCATCATGCAGCTGTAGCCACAGTGAGGGTATGCAGGTTCCTGCTCCGCACTGACTGCAAAAGAGAGGGTATTTTAATATAACTCATGTTGTTCTCACGTGCACATCACCTTTTTGATTATTTTGGTACTGAAGAAGCGCCAACGACCATTATGGCGACGCAGGCGCGAAACATGTCGACCTATGACTGCTGACACCCGGGCATAGTGTGTCTTTGGGGCGTTGATTTTTATCTAGCAGTGGGTACATTACTTATCTTTGCGCTGCAGGTGTACCCATTATTAAAACAATGTTTATTCATTGCACGCACTTTTCTTACCGTCATTGGACCCTCTCCACACACCCTCATGCACCATCCGGCTGTCCTGAAAAGATCTCAGAGAAAGTGACCCTTTGGGGGACCCGTCGGGAATTGCAGCGCCGGCCCTATGAGGAGCAACAGCCCGATGATGAAGCATGACGCCCCTCGGGGTGTGTGAGGGCATTAAAGGACAAAGAATGGTCATCTTCTCTCCCGTAGCTAAGGGTCCTCCATACCTAGGATTTCTTCTCCTCTCCCCTTTCTTTCATTTTTTCAAATTTTATTACATGGGTGACTTTTTGCGCCCTTATACATGGGTGACTTTTTGCACCCTGCTATAGGAACCGTGTCCTCTTGTTTTTTGAATAAGCTCTTGTAAACATGCCCCAAAGTTTTTTCCATCTGACTGTTGATTGCTTTTTTAAAAGACTCTAAAGGCAAAGAATTTTCTCAAAGTGGATGAATGGCCAGATCGTCAATCGCTGCATCTAAGTACTGACTGTCATGAGGGGGCCTTTGCGTTTGGTTGAATTTCTTGCCAGAGAGCTTGGCATAGTTGATTTTATCTGTATGGCTTTATTCATTTCCACTCTTTAATGTCTGCTCCTTTCCTAGCAATAGTTTGATTTACTAGACCAAAGTCTAGCCTTATCTGGGCCAACGAGGCATTGCGGGGGGGGGGGGGGGGTGGAAGGGAGATCTAAATGTCTTGGAGAGAGTCACATTTAAATTTGAAGCATCTCTGCTACGCAGTGCCTTGCTTCCATAGGAAATACTCAGCAATAGTTTTGCAGATAACACTTTTAGCAATGGCAGATAGCTTGGACCATGTTATGACTTCTTTATTGTGTGAATGAGAGGAGGAGCATGGTACTTCTCCTCTGCAGGTCCTGCTTTTACTGCTGGAAAGCTCCTACCATCAAATAGTACTCCCAGGTATCTGTATGTTTTGACCTGTTCCAGTTGTTGGCCTTCTAGATACCATGTGTGCTTCTTCGGTAGCCTGTTGCTCTCTTCCGTGGCTTTAGTTTTCATTCCTTATCGTCATGCCATTGACTGCTGAATAATCTGCTATATTATCAATAAAACATTGCAGGCTGATTTTTGTTTGAGCCCAGCTCGTCATGAGTCACAGTGGAGCTGTGCTCATGACGAGCTTGGCTCATCACAACCCTGCCCACTGATTAATTCTCCTACACAGGCGAGGAATCAATCACGCGTGGGTGGCACGCAAACGTTGTGATGAGCCCAGCTCGTCATGAGCACAGCTCCACTGTGACTCATGACGAGCTGAGTTCGTCATGAGTACCGAAGGTTTTAAAAGAGTCAATTGTGTAGAGGATGTTTGAAATATGCTTGTCTAATTGCTTGGGGGATGCACATTTACTTTGTGCAGCTTTTGAGTCAGATCGCCAGAATCAGAATAAACAAGTACAGCCCAAGGACGCATCCTTGCCCATGGGAGGTTTCAACACATTGTAATGCATGGCAGCAATTTGTGCTGCATTGCTTTCCCATGAATAAGCCATTCAGAGCCACGCAAGGTGGTTTTGCATGGCTTAGTAAATCCCATTTAAGGGCTTACGTTGACTTACGTCTCCTTGCATAATGCAAGGGCAACACGAGCTGTTAGTAAATTTGCCTCTAAGTGTGTAGTAGAAAGACTCTTTATGTGATGAAAATCTTAGTGCATGGACCAGTGGGGTGTATTTTGTGATGTAGAGCAGAGACATATTCCCTATATAGTGGGCATGTATTGACTACAACCCTATGGATAGAGGGTGAAGACCCAAAACTGAAGTGAGGGAGAAAGGAGAAAGGGCTATCCCAAAATATTCAGTGATGTCCGTTTTAGCAAAGGCCAGTTGATTAGTTCTTCCGGAGTGACTACATAGGGTAGATAATTGAAGTAAGGGATGGGTCATAGGATTCTCTTGTCCAACTGGGTTGGCCTTTATTCTGTGCCTGATGACTACTCAGAAAGGCTGATGACAGCCAGTTGCTGCAATCTCATGCTTCACTGTGTCCTTGTTGTGGATACTTCTGCTTGGGTCTAGCACTATTGCTACTTATGTGAGAGCCATCATCTAGCACAAAGGTGGTGTCTGAGCTGCAGCCAGAAATTTTTATCTGAAAGATAAATGCCATAAATCTGTTCTGAAACTGCATCTCAAAAATGAGTATTAAAGTGGAACTATGAAATGATTGATCAGTACGTCACAAGAATGGATGTAACAAAGTGTCTGTTTATTTAGTCTTATTTTTTACAATATTTGTAATAAAGTCAAATAATAAAAATCTCTGTGAGATTCTTTTCCTCTATGTCTTTGATGCCTTCATGTCTTTCTCTGATTGACTGAGAAAATTAATTCACATTCTACTGACATTGAGTTCAATTAATTAAAGTCTCATTCCTTTGCTTGTGACTTCCCTACAGAATATTTCCTTTGATGGTCCAACAGTGCACGGGCCCTTGGAGAAAGGACTTTATACCATCTTCATTAATTAGAGTAAAATATGGCTGTAAGGAAAAGGAAAACAATGAATGACCACGTCACCCTGGGAGAAAACACCCATCATGTTAGAACATTTGTTTTTTGTTTTTCAAATCCAATTTCCTGATTTCAGAGTTTGCTTTTGAAAAAAAAAAACTCTAATAGTTTACTAGCCAACCAACATATTTGACTGTACTGTGCTTCATTTGTTTTGTCCATAGACAGGAACCATCACAACTGTAGTTCCTGTCAATGTAGAGAGTTGTCCTCATGGCCAGTGGATAACCCTAAATTTGGCAGGTGGATGTCCCTCAGGATGTTGGAAGTATTTTCCTCTACATCCTAACAGAGTAAACTTCATCTTTGAAACTCTAAATCAGGCCCTAAGATTTTCTAACTTCTGGCATGAGATTTGAATGAAGCCTCTAAATTATACTGTGCTGGTCACTTCATAAGGGGCCCTGTGCAATTGTTTCTACTTGGATAAAATCACCCTAAACATTAGATGGCTCTATGTTACTGGGCTATACCATTTCTATTTCTTGTTCTTGACTTTACAAATCATTGTTTACAGGTGTTTTAAGCTGATTTGTTTAATTGAACTGAACAAGAATTAATAATTTCAGAATGACTGATTTGCTGCGGGAAAATAGGTGTTCTCATAACATGGAGCCTTTTGGTAATCCTATATCTGGCCCATGTACATTCCCATGGCTTTGTGACTAAGAGCAAGCATATAGCTTTAGAAGAATAAACAACTTTAAATAGTTTTGTAAAGGATCTTATCATCTTTACCGTTAGTCACATCTGCAGGTAAATGTAAAGGAGTAGGAGCATTTGTGGAGAATGAGACAGCTCAGTAAAGGACCTTCCAGGTCGCTATGTCTTGTCCCATGGTGTAATAGAGTGACATTCTGTGCCTTGTCTGTCAAAATAACTTGCAAATATCCAAGCATTTGGGACCTTTAGACCTATAAGTTAGTGCCTGCATCGAAGACAGTTTTAGCATTAAAAAATGAATGCTGCAAAATCACAAGGGTTGTGAAAACAAAAGTACGTATCATTATGTGCGAAACCCTTTTAAGGGGTTGGAACTTCCTCTAGACTAGTAAAAGGACTTTTGCGAGTGCTTCTGAATTGCAATTAGAAGGGTTCATGAAAAGGGTTTCCTCCCTCCCCTTTCTAATTTGGAAAGGAATATATTAATAGTTTGTGAAGGAATTGCTGTCGCAAATCACTGCCAAGCTAACGCCCCGAAGTTGGGGTGGTTTCTAATTAGCAAACGGCAAAGGATGTTGACAAACACTGATATCCAAACAGTGCAGAATCACTACTATTTAAACAGCAACCAGGTGAATAGTGAAATGTGTCTACTATTTGCATGGCTGCTGGCCAAGCAGTGCAGAATATCCACTGTTTACATAATGAACAGGTAAATAGTGAGAGGTTTTGTTATTTGCATGCCTTCCAGCCAAACAGCACAGAATCTCTACTATTCAGTCAGAAAGTAGGTAAATATTTAAGTGTCTCTACTATTTGCACAACTGCAGAATGAACAGTGCAGAAACTCTACTATTTAAGCAGCAGCTGGGTAAATAATGAAGTGTTTCTGCTATTTGCAGGGCTGCCAGCCAAGCAGTGCAGAATCTCTACTATTTAGCCAGCGGCTGGGTAAATAGTGATGTTTTTCTGCTATTTGCATGTCTGCCTGAAGGACAGCACAAAATCAATACTATTTAGTCAGCAGTCAGGTAAATATTTAGGCCCTCCAGCTATTTGTACAGTTGCCAGCTGGACAGTGCAGAATCTCTACTATTCAACTACTGACTGGTTAAATAGTGACTTTTTTTGTTATTTGTATGGCCTCTGGACAAACAGTGCAGAATCTCCACTATTTAGCCAGCAGTCAAGTAAATAATGAAAGTTATCTGATAGCTTCACATCCCCCAGTTGAGCAGTCCAGAGTCTCTACTACCCAACCAGCATGCTGGCTAAATTAGGACATTTCTCGGATATTTTCAAGGCCTCTGGCTAAATAGTAAATAGTTTCTTATACTTAGCCAGTAAGATACCATTAGATCCGTCATAATCTTCTGGCGGCACAATGTTATACAGTGGTTGTAGCTTGTCCAAAAGCTCACCCTACCCAGAGGCAATAACTGAGATGTAGTTTATATTGATTTTGCATTGTAAACACCCCCCCATGCATCAATTCTCAAGGAAACGTATTATGGGAGATAAATGGGTATGAAGCAAACCTATACCTTTTTGAAATGTGCCCAAGATAAATAGTTTAGGAAAATTGCCAATTTGTATAAATCTGAATTTGTGATTGCCTATACTATCAGGTGATTCAGAAGGCATGTAGCAAAATCTATTATTTCGTGCACACTGACATACATTTTGTAAGGCAAACATGGAGATATATATAATTGATAAGAGTGTATGTCCTGCAATTCTGCATTCCTACACTTCCCCCTTTAAACACAGTGTTCCACTTGTGAGGCTGGTCCTATTACTTGGACAAGAATGGAACAAACCAGTGTCCATGCAAAGCCCGCATTCATTGTATATAGACTTTATGTGGACATTTTTCTCCTGTTGCTGGCCATAGGCCTAGCCACACAAGTAGGGTATCTTTTGTATCGAAATTTGTTTTTAAATGCTGGAATTTAATAAATTAATAAATACACAGATTCTGCAACTTTTCCTCACAGAAATTATTTGAAACACCATGATTTTATCTAAATTGTTATGTTTGCAGAGAATTTTGGGTCTGAAAACACAGTGGGATCCATGCAAATAAAAAACCCTGGAATTGCCTAGGTGACTTCAGAAATGTATAGGTTTCGTAGCTATCCCTGGGTGCGGTACGAACCTAGGCCCAAATATTACAGGGGGACCCTACGTAAAGACAGCATTGGCTGCATTTGGCTGCAGTATCACATTTTTTATGGCCCATATTAAAAAAAAACATAAATAGCAGTGAGAATAATCATATTTGGAAGTGTGAACAGGATAAATGGTTTAAAATTCCTCATTCCAACTTTCCTCATTCAAACATCAACGTTTAACCGAGGGTCTACTAATTACATTTGTAGATTTTGTTGTTGTCTGTTGCTTTATTATATTCACTGTGGGTTTATAATTGTTAATGAAAGTAGATCCTCACCATATAGTGTGAAATGCTTCATCATTACAAAACTTCAGTTTGTGTTGTCTGGCGTATTTATAGCACATAATTGCCGCAAGTGTGGACAGGTTGCAGGCCGACTGTGGGAATGGTTAGAGAGTTGTGTGATTGTAATTTGACCTTTGTGAAAATTATTGTGTGTAGGTATCTCAGCATAACTGTTACATTGACCATTTGCCTTCTACCTAAATAATAACCCTATAAAAATAAACCTAGAACTAAGTCGTAACAATCTCTTAATTCCTCCTGTCTCATTCAGTGTCCTGAATAATACTATGAGAAAGTCAGGTAATAATAACCTGGGTACCGGAGCCCTTGCAGCAAAGACTGTTTAAGTGTCCAGTCTGGAAACCAACCCTGCCAAGACTGACTTACTGACAAGGGATGTCAGTATCACTGAGGCTAGCACCGGGAGTGGCACTACTGTCCTGTTTGCCGCCATTACCAGGTTGACCCTAAGAAGTGAGAGCCTTCAGCGCAAGCGATCTGCTATATAAAACACTTCTCATCCGAGCCCACAGTCTTAGTCCTAGCCAACAGATGGCACTCTTTTACTCCAGAGCCTTTCAAGATCCAAGTTAATAATAATAATAATAATAATATTAAGGCATTTATTAAGCACACAGCTACCCCAACGGGGTGTCCCGGCGCTATAGCAGACAGAAAGTGATGCACAAGCAGGTGCAACAGCTAATCATGGCGGCTAAATGGCCAGGTTTTGAGAGACTTGCGGAACTCAAGTTCAGACTGAATCAAGCGTAAATGAAGGGTTAGTTTGTTCCAGTATTGAGTGGCGACCACCTCAAAGGTTTTACCTCCTGATCTGGCTTTTAAGAACCGGGGGGTAACAAGCAGAAGTTTATTGTTGGACCGTAGAGATCTGGATTGACAATAAGGACAGAGTCTCCTACTGAGGTAGGCCGGCCCTAGACATTTGCCTGCCCGAAAAGCAAATGTCAGAGCCTTGCATTCTATTCGCTTTGCAATAGGTAGCCAGTGTAGTAGTCATAGATACGGGTAGATATGGTGTCGCAGTGGAACACCGCAGACGAATCAGGCTGCAGCGTTTTGTCAGGTCTGAAGTCTGCGGAGCAAGCCTCATGAAAGACCCACGTATAAGCCATTCGTGTAATCTAGATGAGAAGTTATCAGCGCATGGACCACAATTTTTCGGGTTCCGTTGTGCAGATAGTTAATGAATTTCCTGATGATTTTAATTTTGCCAAAGCAGGAGGCAGCCACCGTTTGAACCTGCATGGAAAGGGACAGATGTTTGTCCCATCTAACGCCCAAATTCTTAACCCAGTCCTTGGGTACTGGAGCGATGCCAAGTTCCTCAGGCCACCACAGATTAGAAGAGAGGGGAGAGGGTTGGTTGAAAAATAATATCTCGGTCCTATCTGCATTGAATTTCAAGAAATTGTGGTCCATCCAGGCCGCAGTGTTCCTCTTTGGGTTTTGCTGGACTTGTCATGTTTCCACTTCCAGCCTTTTTCTTGTTACATGTTTCTCTATTGGCTTTAACGGGTAGCTTTTGAGGCTACCACTGCGACCCACACATCTTCATCCAGACACACCAGGGCAAGTAAATCCGGACTGCTGGTGGTGCTTTGGGCCCCTAAGCACCTGAAGTCCAGAAGAGTAACCCTGAGAATTGTTTGTAAATGCACCTATGCAATGATTGATTCTCCCATAGGATAACATTACTGCGTTTGACGCTCATGACTCAAATCTGACACTGTGATTGTCTACTCTTTTTCCGTTAAAAATCTATAATGTCTAAAGTACTTCTCTGATTTCACTGATCCTGGTGTCCAAAATTATATAAAAATCTGTGTTATTTTTTTAAATTGGTCTTGAATTTCTTCTTGAGTGTGCGTCTCATTTATTGACTCTATTTAAACAACAATAGCTTCACACTACACTCTGATGAGCCTAAACTACTCACCCACACAACTACAAAGAGAGCATTTGGGATTATTAATTTAAGCCTGTAATCCAATAAAGGTCATTAGGCCTTTCTGCATAGCGTGCCTCATTTGGTACACTTCAAGCCAACTTCCTACTGATAGACATGGCTGTGTTCCAAAACAATATCGCCTGCTAGTGTATGTATTATCAAGGGAAATTGTTTTTATTTCTCCTAACCTTTTACACATTGCATTGTGGTGCACTATACAACATGTATCTATTAGGTGAGAGGTATACCATTATTACTATGCAAAGTATTTAGTACTAGAAGGGTATCATTTCAGGATAATACCTATATTAGACATCAGAAAGATAATTGTTTACTATGGCCCAAAGGAGTGTGTGTGGGGCTAGACAGCATTATTGTGCTTCAGCTCTGGCAATGAGTGAGGCTGAACCGTATCTTAATAGATATGGTGCGGCCCTGCTCTCTCCTCCTAGAGCAACACAACACAACTACTCAGGTTTGGTCTCTGCACTGCGCTATTTCTTTAAAAATCTCTGCTGCATTGTGCAATTTTAATGATCCTTTTAGTCCATTGAGACCTTTGAAATTTTCATAATTATTCCATCTTAGCTAGGTTCAAAAATATATCTGCTCTTTGTTGCTCTGTTGTGGTTTGGTCACGATAGACAATACATTGCTCGTAGATAGAAGAAAAAAATGAATGTATTGGATAGGAGAGGAGTCTGAAAATAAAAAAGAAAGGGGAACAATAACTAACAAGTTATACAAGATTAGACAGTTATTAGACATCACCTACTTCAAATCTTCAAATCCAATTACTATAAGGAATATTAATTTAGCGATTTTCAAAACATGTATGGTCAAGGAAAGACTTAGATCCAATGTTGAATCAGAGTAATGTTGGGCACAGAGTGCCCACCACAGTCAATTATTCGAGTCAAGTCAAGTCAAGTCAATAATTTTTTTGTAGTTCAAAGAATAATAAAAGTTTCACAATATTAAATTGATTCATGCTAGACTGGGCTAAAGTCAAACATTAAGGCCAACAGAGACGCATCAGTGCTTGTCTCGGTGGAAAGTTTGCCTTATGATTTAGAAACTTTTTGGGAAAAAAGTGGTTTTGCTGAGTCATGGATGGGGCAAGCTACTAGCCTCCGAAGTGGGGCTCAAGGATAGCAGGTTTCTGAAAAGAGGGGTCCCGCAGCAGTTGGGGATGATGGCAGGAAATCTCAGGGCAGGCAAATCCATGCCCGGGGAGGCCTAGATACCTATGTGGTGCCGCTCAGCATCAATCCAGATGGAGCACTGGACATTTGGACTTAAAAAAAATTCTAGAATTCAGATCTCCTTCAGCAGGGTAAACAAGCAAGCTGCAGTTGACTGGTGATGCAACAGCAACAGCTGTAACTTTGATGGTGATCCTGATCTCTGTAGGTCTCCAGGCAGATAGTTGGAAAAAGGTTTCTCAGCCCAACTTCGTGCAGTTTGGGTACAGGAGTAGTAGACTCTTACAACAGCCAAGGGTTAAGGACCTGCAGGGCACTAAGTGGAAGCTAGAACCCACTCCAGCAGAGGCCATTTTGAAGGTCTTTCACAGGTCCTATTTGCACTCGTCATCTGGGCAGTTGCAGGGAGATAGGCCTCTGGAAACTGTTGTATTCCTGTAGCTCAAACAAGAGGTCAGCCAACTGATCCTTGGAGTCACATCTGGGATACTGGGTTGAAGGCAAGCAGGTCCAGTCTTCCTTCAGGTACTTCAGACAACAGGGCATTTTTTCTTCTTATTCACCACAGATCCAGGAGTGTTCTGAGGAGGGTACTTCCTGGGCACCCTAACCAATAGGGAAAAGGTTGCCAAGGGTGTCCCTATACACTTTGCAGGACTTCCTGTGTGTTTTACTATAAGTTATCCAACAGTACATCTCTTCCCCTAAAGCCAACAGGGCAGAACCCTCCTTCACCTGGTTAGAACTCCCTGGATGTGTGGATATATACATGGGCCAACCCTTACTTCTGTTCACTTGAAACCAGTTCTCAGCCAGTTTCTATCCCACTGGGTTTGGAGCCAAGTTGGCTAGCAAGACAAAAGGAAGATAGGCCTAGATGTGAATTACATCTGCCAGTGACAGGGTACGTATCCTTTGACGCTCACGACAGTGCTGGGCATATCCCTCAGGCCATCCTACTCAATGAAGAAAAATAAGTCTCCACAACCAAGGACTTTTTCCACTGCCTGTAAGCAATCCACATCTCACCAAACCACAGGGGAGTCTTCAACAGTCATGTGACACTGGACACTGACCAAAAAGCCCACTTGGCTTAAGCAGGTAAATGACAACATTTTAAAATGTCATTTCTAAAACAGTAATATAAAATCTGACATGACCATTTGATTAAAATTTTAATTACTATTTAAATAGGTCTATGAATCCCCTTTCTAGCAGCTCCCAAACTGAAATTAAGTAATGTAAGTTGTTTATAATGTAACCCCGCATTCTACTATGGGAAAGCCAACCTTGCCTCAGTGAAAAACTACTCTGAAGATATTTTACTCCCAGGATATTTAAAACGTTAAACATATGTGTCCTACTTTTTAAATACCATGCATTCCACTCTATGGGCATTTAGGGCCTAATTGACTGATGACCTAGACGTATTAAAAAGGAAAGTTTAAGCCTTGAAAAAGATTAATTTTACCAGGTTGAAATGGCAGTTTAAAGCTGCATACCCTAGCTCGAGACGTTGTATAACGCTACTTTACTAGGGACACAATGAGTGCTGCGGCCCACTAGTAGAATTCAATTTACAGGCCCTGGATACATGTTGTACCATATCATATGGACCTACTAGGCCTATAAGTAACGTATACTTATACTAAGGTTATAAGTAAATTTAATGTATAATTTAGAAATATGTCAATTTCACCATGTTTAATGGAAGTGCATAACCACCTTACTAGTGATTAGCAGGATAATGGGTGCAGAGGGCTATGGTGAACAAAAAACAAGTAATTAAGGCAAATATCTGGGGGAATGCAATGCAAAAGATTGTCTTTCCCAACAACAGACATCTGCAGGATTGAGCTTGCAATGTCTGCTTGGACTCTATGAAACAACTCTTCGACTTTGCCTTAGGAAATAGCTGGCTTGAGCTAAGATTTGGCTTGGAGTCCAAACCTTAGCTCAAGCCATCTATTTTCTAAGACAGAGTTAAAGAGGTGTTTGATCACAAGCCATTAAACCTATTTTTGGCTGAAATCAAGCCAAATTAAGTGTACGACCTATGAGGGAATCAGATTTGATTTTGAGAAATGTACTAGGCCTACGCAGAATTTGGATTATGCCAGGGTAATTTGTGTATTTTGGGAATGTTGTGTTATGCTTGTTATGTAATATTTCTCAAATTGCCACTATGCTACTTTGCATATTTAAGCGCAATTACTATAAACGGTGCAATTTGCTCCAAAATAATTACATTGAACATACAGGAACAACAGAATGTGAGTGGGTGTTGTTTGTGATGCTCTTGATAAAATGCATCCTTCTGCCAAAAATTGATGCAAGGTTTCATTTCACACTGAATTATAGCACAAAATTATGGATTTCCATTTCACAAATTGCAGGTAATTTTGTGCAATTTTGTTACAATTTCACGTTAAGTATGCTAAAGCAAATCACCCTAAAATTTACCAGGAAACTATGTCTTTGAAACCTAAAGATGGGCCCTGTCTGCACATCCTTGTACTTGACGTATTGACAAAGCATGAAACAACCAAACACGTAGCTTAAGAAGAACCATTACTCCATTGGGAAGATGTGCTAACTCTGCTGACAGAAACTTTGTGAAAAGTCAGGGGGTGATTTGAGACCAAAAGGTAAAACTTGAAACTGGATATGCATTCCCCTCACACAAAACTTCAGCAATTGTTAGTGAGCTGGACCTATAGGCACATAAGCATCATGCAAATATATTGAAGTCATCTAGTCTCCTGGGTTTAGCAAAGGGATTTTTTTTCCTAGAAAGTCTCAATTTTAAAAGGTGGGATCTTTGTGGTACACTTAAGTGGTTTTTGATTTATAATGAGTCTTAATTGACCTAAAGGCATGGTGCCAGGTATAATCTTAAATATCCAACCTTTCCTATTTCTTTTGAGGCAACTGGGATCGCTGCCTCCTTTTAAAGAAGCACTTACATCCAGACACACTTAAAGAAGTGCCAGTTGTTTCAATGAAGAACTTTGACAGAGTGTCTGAACTGTCCCCAATCCTAGAGGTAGAGAAGTAAATTATTTTCGAATGTTTTGCCTGATTGTATCTAACACCCAGTTGTCTGATATTGGAACTTCACCATCTTCAACAAATTGAGAAAGTCTTTCTCCAACTGGGTCTGTAAGACCCAAAGGATCTGGTTTGCTAGGATTGCTGTTTCTTCTTGGACAAGGAGGGAACAGAACGGTCAGAAATGTAATGTTTAAAGTTTGATGGAATTCTACATCTAGAAGCTTAATGATAATATTTTATTTGCCTCTGTCTCCTACTGGAATGCCTATATTGCTTCACAGGCTTCTAAACATTGAGTAAGTTCACATTTTTAAATGATTTCTTAAGAAGCTCTTCCAATTGCTATCCAAACAGGAAGAAGCAATTAAACAGTAACTTGACAAAGGCTGCTTTATTGCTTGGCATGCTTTACACTTACGCCTTCCAGGCCCAAAAATAAATATGAGTTTTTGCAGAAATATTTGTTCTAGTTCAGAATGCCACAGCATTTAATTCCTTGTACCACACATATTAAATACATTTGCCCCGCATCTATGTATGAGCTGAAGAAAATCAGCAATCCGAATGAGTCAATTACTCTGAAGATAACACATTAAAGTCTCTAACTAATGACTGGGAGACATAGAGGGGAGGGGCTTATTTACAAGGCCCTTGCGCCACTGGTACGTCACTTTTTCCCATATTAAAAGTGACACGTCGATGACACAAGCGGCTTGTAAATAGGCCCCAGTCTGTCTGGAATCTCAAGTTGCTCAATCTGGTCCAACAAAGTTCTGTTTCAGAGCCAATTCTACCTCCTTATTTAAGGATCTTGAGGTCACTGTGCCAAATGCATTTTGGAGGCCCCTGTTCAGAACAGCTTTCAATTTAAGATTCACTTTCTGCTCTTTCATGCCCTCTTTGGCCAGGTCATTGACTGAGCACAGGCACACTGGTCCAAATTCTAAATGTGTTTACATCTAATATTCAGGGATAGTGATGTGTGTTTTCAATATTATAACACAGCAGCAGCATACTAATACTATTGTAAATAATCCCTGTGACCCCCTTCCATCACTCATTTGTGAGGTTCAGTTTTGATCTAAAAGAAACTCTTTTATTGGATGTTGCATGAAATATTTTCACATATCTCTGGAAAATGTCTGTAGTAGACTCCCAAAAACTGGAATTTAAAACAATCTGTTTGAGAATTATTCAAGGTCATAAGTGCAAGACTCTTTGTAGAACAAGGATGGCTCTATCAGGCTCCCCCACTCCGAAAGTCTGGGGCCCTGGCCCAGTGCCATATTTGAACATGCTTTAAAACATCTCTGTCTTCCAGATCATTTACAGAAAAATCATCTGACATCAATGAAAATTTACCTGGAAGGTCGCCTAAATTGGGTCTGAGTCAGGTAACTGGTAGATTTTATTATGGATGGCCTCCAAACCTTCCATAGAGCCCAGAGATTAATTGTATTTAAAGAAGTGTTTTAGTGCAGTTGTAAATATATGAATTAGGTAAAAATTATTATGGTTAGTTTTTTAAATACATTTACTCTTAGATTTTACACATCTTCACTTTGGAATTGTTCTGAACTTGTAACATGACAAGTATCTTATATGTTTATCCTAAATTTAAACTATATTAGTATTTTTTCCACGTTCATGTTACTTCTTAGGGGCCGATTCAGATCTGGTAAAATTACCGTCCGTACGAATCGCATCCGGAGCCGTCTCCGTACGACTCGTACACACGCCGTACGACCCGACGAGTACAATCCGGAGCGGGGTATCAGGACGCGAGTCGTACAGTCCACATCAGGTAAGGGCGATTCGTACGGAAAAGCACACAATCACATACACACCGTATGGCGCGTACCCCCCATGATCGCAGGGGTACGCGCCGTACACCCAGCGAACATGGGGTACCTGCCGTACACCCAGCGTACATGGGGTATGGTGCGTACCCCATGTACACTGGGTGTACGGTGCATACCCCCCATAATCGCAGGGGTACGCACCGTACCCCTCCGATCAGGGGGGGTATGCGCCGTACCCGGGGGGGGGGGCGTTCCGTACCTGTTTCATCGCGAACTCTGCTTTTACAGCTGTTTTCAGTTCCCGTAGAAAAAGGGTCGTCCGGTGCGTACCCAACACGTATCGTACTTGCTGGGTCATATAAACCAGCCTCGAACCATACAGATGTCGCGTACAGCGGGTTTCGAATGAGACTCGTACAGAGATTAGAGTTGTACGGTCTCTGTACGATTCGTATGGAGTCCAGCTCCTGGTACGAATTGTACTTCGTCGTACATACGAGGGACGTTGCAGGGTACGATTAGTACGGGAAAAACGCTCCGAATGGCTATTCGGAGCGCTTTTTACCGGATCGGAATCGGCCCCTTGAAGTATATTTTCACAGTTGGTTGGGCATGTAATCACTTTGAGAAAGGATTGTTATTAAGCCCAAAACCACTGAAGCAGTGCAATTCCACACAGAAAAAAAACAACTATGGAGTGGAGGAGAATATATATATATATTCACTGAAAAAATCATAGGCTTCAGGGTCGTTATAGTTAGTTGGACATGTTACTCATACAAAACCATTGAAATTCTTCTGTTCTAGTTAGTTGAGCTAACTATAACTTGCGCACCCGCAATGCACTGCTGATGACGTCATATGTTACATCCCTCATAACATGGTCAGTAACATCACTCATGACATTTCTGATGACATCTCAAATGACATCGCTGATGACATCATCAAGTGAATGTGTGTTTTTCTGAAAATGAAGTACGTTTTATATATGTATATCTTGAGGTCGATGGAAGAATAAATGGGTATATAAGTGTCTAAATGGATGATTTAAAAAAAAATGATTGTATAACTGACTAAGTGTATCTTAGTGAATAAATGGGTTAATGAGTAATGTTTAAATATATATATATCTGTATCAGTCTCTCACTTTGTGTATAAGTGGCTGCATGGGTTGGTGAGTAGCTACATGAGTGTTTCTATAGGTTATAAGTTGGTTTTTTGAGTATCAGTATGAGTGTCTGATTGTCTGTATGGTTCGTTGGTGGGTATTACGTAGTGCATAGATGTATGAATGAGTGACTCACAGTTTGTATATGTTGAAGACAGCATGTGTGCAGGACTGTATGGGTGGATGATTGTGTGTATGGGTGTGTTAGTGAATGAATGACTGTCTCAATAGTGCCTTTATGAGTAACTACATATGCTTTAAACTAGTATACTTGAGTATTGGTGTATTTAAGCGAGTATATGTGAGAGTGAGAGGTTGGAAGAGTTCCTGTATAAATTAGTTTGTATTTCTATAAGTGATTGCTTATGAGAGTAAGTATGTCTAAGTTTATGGAGCAGTATGGGGGTCATTAGGATGGAGGATTTTCCGCATCCTCCGGGCCGGCGGAAGCCACCGCCGGCCCGGAGGATGCGGAAAATCCTCTGCGGACCCACCAGGACCCACCGCCACATTAGGATGGCTGGTGGGTCATGGTTTAGGTCCGCAGCTTTTCCGCCGCGGCTGGCTTACAACCGCGGCGGAAAAGCACTAAAATGGTGAAGGTGTCTCTTAGACACCTTCAGCCAGATTAGGATGTGCATGGAAACATGCTTTTCCGCGGCGGCTTTTCCGCCGTGGAAAAGCATGTGTAACTGCACTGCAGGGGCCCATTGCGGGCCCCCTAGGTGTAGTGGGGGGTGGGGGGTGCACATGGGGGGTACCTATGGTACCCCCCTGCATTTGCGTGCACAATGCAGCAGGCACCGCGCGGTGCCTGCCGCTTTGTGCACGCAAATGCTGTGCATGCATTTTTTACATTGCTGCGGGTGCAGCTTGAAGCTCCACCCGCAGCAATGTTAAAAATAGAGGATGTGACCGCCACCCTGGCGGTCACATCCTAATCTGCACAGAGGGAACGCCGCAGCCCATGCGGACGTTCCCTCATGCTCTGGGGTCGCGGACGGACTCAAGTCCGTCCGCGATCCTAATGACCCCCTAAGTGTGGTGGTGTGTGTATAACTGTATATACAATTTAATGGATGTTTGATACTTTGTTTGCATGTGTGAGTAACTCTATGGATGAGTGTCAGTGTATAACAGGATGTATAGGTGTATGAGTACATATGATGAGTGAGTACATGTATGAGTGACTGTATAGGACTGTTGGTAAATGATTGGATGTGTGTGTACATCTTGGAATTACTGAATAGGTGTGGTGTAAGTGGTATTGGTATGTCCATGGTTTTGAAAATGTTAGTTTCTGTTTTTGAGTATGTGTATCAAAGGATAAGTTAGGGTCAGAGGAGGTCTGCCACTCTGTCACAAGGATGATGTCATCAGTGATGTCATTTGAGATGTCATCAATGCTGTCATGAGTGATGTCACTGACCAGGTCATGAGTGATGTAATATGTGATGTCATCAGCAGTGCATTGCAGGCGCGTGAGTTATAGTAAGTTGAACTAACTATAACGGGGGAATTTCAATGGTTTTGTACGAGTGAAATGCCCAACTAACTATAATGCCCCTGAGCGTATGGGTTTTCAGTTAATTTCTAAGGTTTTATAAATGCTAATTTCTAACTATAACGTGCCTGAAACCTATGTTTTTTCCTTGAATTTCAAAGGTTTTTTAAATGCTAATTTGTAACTATAATGTGCCTGAAACCTATAATTTTTTCAGTTAATTTCAAAGGTTTTTTAAATGCTAGTTTCTAACTATGCCTACAGAGGTAGGACATGTGAAGAAAGAAAAAAAAACACACAGAAAGAAGAAAAAGAAATGCAGAAAGAGGCAACAGAAGTCCTCAAAGACAAAGAAAAGTGCAGGAAGAAGGAAGACGTGCAGAAAGAACAAACAGAGGAGCAGAAAGGGGCCTTGTTGCAAAATCATCTTGTACCATCAACTTTTTCAGATGGGTAAAGGTGGTAACTGACTTTGACTAACCAGTCCTAGAGCCAGTGCTATGCAAAAAGACACTTAGAATACAGTTAAAACACCTACATACACTAGGGAACACAATGCATTGGGGTACCCCTGTGATTACCATGGTCTCTCCTGTAAGACCCTAGTACATAATAGGGCAAGGGGATTAAAACTGCCTCTTAACAACACGCCACAGGGTGCGTTTGCACACTACTGAAGGGAGGGGGGCTGAGCTGATGTGTGCAAATACGCCCTGTGGCAGTTTTAATTTGGGGATACAGTCCCTTTGAATCCTGAGTGTCCCTTGCGTCCAACTAGCCCACCAGGTATCTACAGTTAGCGCCACATAGCTGCTTTGCATAGAGGTGTAAAAAGGGGCACGGCCTGGACCACCTCTGCAACGCAGCACAGTGGCGCTTACTAGAAGCACCTGGTGGACTAAAAGAAACTCTTCCTGAGCACTCAAAACCATATAACAGATATCAATTTTCATATATTTAGGTAATAAGAAGATATGTAAATCCAAATAGTTCAAGCTTCAGTGTTCATACGTTTATTCTGTTGTCTTTGAATAAAGTATTCTTCTTTTGGCACAGAAAGTTATCCACATCCAAGATCACAAATTAACAGTTCTTCAGTATATCCAAAGACAAGCAGCCAGAAAGTAATCCACATCACAAATCACAAATGAATAGTTCTTCAATTTATGTAAACACGTGTTTCATCATGCAACATAATGCATACTTGGCTTCTTCAGGGCTGTAGAAGAGTCAGAATAAATGTCAATATCAATTGTGCAGAATCTCGATATTTCTTTCCTACTCCAGATAGCAAGTTAACAAGTGTTTCATCATGCAACATAATGCATACTTGACTTCAGGGCTGCAAAACCCAAATAAAGCAAAGTTACTCTAACAGATATATAATTGATCAGTTCTACTCCACAATAAATAAACGGATTTTGCAATAAGTTAAAAACTTCAAGGAAACAGTAAGGGGACCGTCACTCAAAGTACAAAAGGAAGGAGTCATAATAAAATGAATAATTCAAAAGTCTGCTATCCCCAAGTAAATATCGACGGGTGTGAGAGCCTAAGAGCTAAACAGATGAAAAGATCAAAAGTAAAGTTTACTTGTATATACAAGTCAGCTGTAGAAGAGTTAAAATAAATGTCAACGTAAATTGTGTAGAATCTCGATATTTCTTTCCTACTCCAGATACCAAGTTTAATGTCTGTAGAATTAAAAGTCAAATTATCACAAGAATAGTTCTGGAAGCGCTACTCCAGTTAGCATAAGAATAAACACAAAAGCAACTGTATATTTTACTACTATAACCACTTCATGCCCCTTTTTAATATATATGAATTATCTTCAAAAGAGACTAAAACTCTATTGTTACTTGAAAATTATCAATCTTGGTTCCATAATCCTGACAAGATATCTAAAAGTGAGGATGAGAAACCCCCAAGAGTAAATGAAATAAAATCTGTTTTGTCATACCGTTTAGCTCTCATAAACTTTCATAATATGTCGAAAACTCCTGTTTTGCTTGTCACAACACTTCAGAATATTCCCATTCACTGATGTTCTGCATCCCACGCTTGTCCGTAATAATATAAACCAATTTTAGTAATCTGAAATAACAAACATGTAGAATAAATGTCATATATTCATCTAGTGATAGCCCGGATAAATGCAAACGTTATATGAATCTCCATCAACCTAAGATATACGTCTTTACTTCTTGAGGTATATTAATCAAAGGTTATGCCCTCTATAGAAATATAAACATGATAGTTGGGCACTAAGTCATATAAAACGTCATTAAAGAACCAACATGGCTGATCGGACTTGAATCCAATCGGCTCCCTCCTAGGTCCTGCTGCTGGGAAAAGAACAAGGCACCTCACCGGTTTGGCAGAAGCCACTCTGCGATTCTGAGGTAGTGCTGCACCTGGGGATTTGGCCTGCGGTGCTTGACGATCCGGCGGGCACCGGCGGTGTTCCATCGAGCATTGTACCCCCATCGAGCTCTGTACCCCCTACGTCACAGGGGTGCAGATTTCCACAGGTTCGGTCTATCTGCTGCCGCTCCCCCATCGAGCTTTGTACCCCCGTACGTCACGGGGGAGGAGATATTCACAGTTTGTGTAGCTTCTGGGAAACAGTCGCTGTGTTTACACACGCCAGCAATTATTTTCAAGAAATTGAATTACGCCAGCAATTATTTTCAATTAATTCAATTAATTTTGGTGACATGGCATATGCATGTTCGAAAGGAAGTTAATGTTCACATATTGCCCTAATCGTTGTTTTTTAACTATTTAAAGGTTTTCAAACATGCTTTTTTTCCAAAATTTATTTTATAATATATAATTTATAATATGATATATATATATATATATATATATATATATATATATATATATATATATATATATATATATATATATATATTATAATATATTATGCAATATATAATAAATGTTGTAATATATAATTATATAATATACATATACATATAATATAATATTTATGATATTTAATTTTTGTAAAAAGGGAGCTTATACAGGCCCAGGCTAGCTTGTCAGTGTGCGTTGACCAGGGTTTGGCTGGCGCTGATGGGGAGCAGGGTATGTCTTCTCTCCTTGCTTTTGTGTACCCCCTTATGTCAAAAGGGAGCTTATACACGCCCATGCTAGTTTGCCAGCATGCGTTGACTAGGGTTTGGATGGTGCTGATGGGGAGCACATAGTATTTCTGCTCCCTGTGGTTTTGTGTACCCCCCAAGTCAAAAGGGAGCTTATACAGGCCTGTTCTAGGTTTGTAGTGTGCGTTGACTAGGGTTTGGCTGGCGCTGATGGGGAGCAGATAGTATTTCTTCTCCCTGTGGTTTTGTGTACCCCCTATGTCAAAAGGGAGCTTACACAGGCTCATGCTAGCTTGACAGTGTGCGTTGACTAGGGTTTGGAGGGCGGTGATGGGGAGCAGATAGTATTTCTGCTCCCAGTCGTTTTGTGTACCCCCCAAGTCAAAATGGAGCTTATACAGGCCTGTTCTAGGTTTGTAGTGTGCATTGACTAGGGTTTGGCTGGCGCTGATGGGGATCAGATAGTATTTCTGCTCCCTGTGGTTTGGTGTACCCCCTATGTCAAAAGGGAGCTTATACAGGCCAATGCTAGCTTGCCAGTGTGCGTTGACTATGGTTTGGCTGGTGCTGATGGGGAGCAGATAGTATTTCTGCTCCCCGTGGTTTTATGTACCCCCCAAGTCAAAAGGGAGCTTATACAGGCCTGTTCTAGGTTTGTAGTGTGCGTTGACTAGGGTTTGGCTGGTGCTGATGGGGAGCAGATAGTATTTCTGCTCCCTGTGGTTTTGTGTACACCCTATGTCAAAAGGGAGCTTATACAGGCCCATGCTAGCTTGCCAGTGTGCGTTGACTATGGTTTGGCTGGTGCTGATGGGGAGCAGATAGTATTTCTGCTCCCTGTGGTTTTGTGTACCCCCCAAGTCAAAAGGGAGCTTATACAGGCCTGTTCGAGGTTTGTAGTGTGCGTTGACTAGTGTTTGGCTGGCGCTGATGGGGAGCAGATAGTATTTCTTCTCCCTGTGGTTTTGTGTACCCCCTATGTCAAAGGGGAGCTTAGACAGGCTCATGCTAGCTTGACAGTGTGCGTTGACTAGGGTTTGGAGGGCAGTGATGGGGAGCAGATAGTATTTCTGCTCCCAGTCGTTTTGTTTACCCCCCAAGTCAAAATGGAGCTTATACAGGCCTGTTCTAGGTTTGTAGTGTGCATTGACTAGGGTTTGGCTGGCGCTGATGGGGATCAGATAGTATTTCTACTCCCTGTGGTTTGGTGTACCCCCTATGTCAAAAGGGAGCTTATACAGGCCCATGCTAGCTTGCCAGTGTGGGTTGACTAGGGTTTGGATGGCGGTGATGGGGAGCAGATAGTATTTCTGCTCCCCGTGGTTTTATGTACCCCCCAAGTCAAAAGGGAGCTTATACAGGCCTGTCCTAGGTTTGTAGTGTGCGTTGACTACGGTTTGGCTGGTGCTGATGGGGAGCAGATAGTATTTCTGCTCCCTGTGGTTTTGTGTACCCCCTATGGCAAAAGGGAGCTTATACAGGCCCGTTCTAGGTCTGTAGTGTGCAATGACTTTGGTTTGGCTGGCGCTGATGGGGAGCAGATAGTATTTCTGCTCCCCGTGGTTTTGTGTACCCTCTAAGTCAAAAGGTACCTTATACAGACCCGTTCTAGGTTTGTAGTGTGCATTGCAATAGTAATGAACACATACATGAAATACAGAATGCATTAAGATAAAGCCTATACCCCTATGATGCCTAACTAGATGTACCTAAGTGTGCCTAGCATGTGTGTAGGTCTTAGAGAACCAAGAATCCCCCTAGGAGTTAGTCTAACCCCATTACCTTAGTGGGACTTCATCCTGATCTTGAGTTGGACACCCACAGATGGGTGATGGACCTCTGCCAGATGGAGCGGTGGCATGATGCAGGTTGCAGCGCCTCGGGCAGAGTGTCGCCCTGGAAGTCTCTGTCTCCTCTGGTTTGCTTGGGGAAAGGGAGGTATACTTATACTGGATAGGTGTCTTGGATTGACGGAACGTTGGTCAGAGGAAGATGTGTTCTTGGAGAAAGGGTCTGTTTCCAAGAATTTGTTGTGACGTAGGTTAGTCACTGTTGGACATGGAGATTACGTATTTAGGATGGACCGTCTTCTGTGCACAGAGCACACAGTGATCAGATAAGGGGACAGCCGCTCTGTTGCTCGTTATTGTGAAGGGAGGGCTAACCTAGGTCAAAGAGTCTTAACTGGGTGAAAGGTCCAGCCTGTCTCTGTGACACGAAGGATTTGTGCCTCTGAGACAGAGTACCTATGTTAGGGCCTCAATTTCGTTTATAACACCCACTCCAATCTATGGACAATCGTGAATAACCCATTTAAAGCAAACTATGTGACTAAAATAGGCCTGTGCATACAATTGGCAGGTAGTTGCATGAGAGTATGAGCTGAAAAAATAGTAGCTGTTAAAATATTTTAAATTACTATAGACTCTGTGGAGACAGGAAAAATCTTTAGTGTCATTAAAAAAATATATATATACTCTTTAGAGTAAGTAGTTACTTATAAAAGTTTCTGTTTATGAAATTGAAAAGTCTTTCATGCTTTTTTCAGAAGACCATGCTTTCTTTAAAAAAAAAGTCAATTTAGAAGGAAAGCTCCAAGCACTCTTTGAAAGTTGAAACTATAACCTCTTAGGTGCTGCGCCTATTCCAACGGCCGACGGCACCACTACCTCAGGAGTGCTGCCGTCGGCCGTTGGACGTTCGAACCTCACCTGCGCAATGGAACGTTCAGCACTGGAGCTGGACGTTCCATTGCTGCTAAGAGGTTAAGAGAAAAAATGTGTTTCAGGGCATGTTTTGAAAAACTAGAAATAAAAAGTGCTGGCTGGTAGTCATAACATTTCTCGTAGCTAGTTGTTGCAGTGAACAGACCTTTTTAATACCTCGCATAGTCGTTGTGGAAGCACAGAAAGGCAGTGCGGCCAGTTGCTGGTTCTGGGGCAACCGGTGCTGTAATCCATACCTTGGTGTTGCTAAATGAAGCACAAGGCACCTTCTGGATTTGCAAGGAATGCTTTGGTTTGATGGGAATACGCTTGGGACACAGCCAAGCATAGGACTTCAGCAGACCCTGCATGGTGGTAATTGCCACTGGCTTTTTCCTTTGGAAGAGGTACGTTGCAGTCTTTTCAGACTGTTCTTTTAAATATTAGAAACCATGAGAAGCATAGTTCCTGTTCGAGGTATTCCCAAGGTGTATCACACTGCTTGTATGTGAAAGACCAAATTTACCAAAAAGGAAAAAGGGGCAGCCTGTATTTAGGAGTGCTGTTTTGCAAAAAAGGAAAAAATATTTCTTTAGCTGATGTAAAATGAAAAAATAAAAGGTGCTGCACAAGCATGTTTTTCAGATTGCCTTAAGCATTGAATTTTATAAAGGAAACTTTCGTTTTTACTACTGTCAGTGTTGGGGCTTTTTTAAAAAAAGGCACAGCTTCCCTACACTGTAGGATTTCACTACCTCTGGATGTTATCTGTACATAACGTAGGTCTGGCCTATGTATACTGAGTCCCTTGGTGACGTTCAGGAATCATTTCTGTGACAGGTATTTGTGTCAAAAAGCCAAACCACCCATACTTTCCTAACTGGGTCTGTCCTGTTGTGTTGTAAATAGCATCTAATGTTGCCCCTGCTGATGTTGTATGGTGGTGTTTGGCAACGTTCCTACTGGTGTTTAAACAACCACTTTTCTAGATGCATTTCAATTCTGTAGGAGTTTATAACCTTAATGAAGGTAACAGGTATAAAGCGTTGCAATATGAATACATCTCTAACATTTCATGATCTGAAATATGTAGCAATTATTCCTAAAACAGACAGCATATTATACACTGTATCAGTAACCCAATTTTCAGAAAAATGTAATGAAGGTAATGACATCACTGAATGCATGATGAAAATAAATGAAAATGAATGAAAGTTCAAAATACATTAATCAGAATTAAAAACTGGATGATTAAGTACATCATTTAGAATATAAAGGTTTGTTCAGGTCGAATACATTTATAAGTCTCTTTTGCATTTGAATTGAAAATGGACGTGGCTTCAGTTTTATGTTGATCCTGTGTTGTAGAAAGTGTCTACTAATACTCATACTAAAAGCTAGCTCTAAGCAAAGGGATAAGGGGGACGTGTCCAGATTAAGAAAAGAATATAAAAATACTATTCGTGCACGTAAAGATGCACTTAAAAAGGATGCTTGGTCTGCACTAATGGAAAAGGCAACACTAAGAGACAGTGCTAGCTTCTGGGCCATAATAAATAACCCCCTCTTTTCCGGTGAGGTCAATGACAACTTGGAGGCCAATATTAGTGAGGAAGATTGGTTAGCACATTTTAAAATCATCTATGGGAGTGACCACGTATGTGAAACTCCTTCTCTCTCTACAACTAATCCTCCCAGGTCGGCACTTTCCTTCTCCGTGGAAGAAGTTGAAAAGGCCATTATTAACACCGAAGGGAAAAAAGCCCCAGGCCCGGATGGTGTCCCAGCCGACATGTACAAGGCCAACTCCCCCTTCTGGGCCAAAATCCTGACCAATGTTTTTAACGCTGCCACCAACCATAGTTTGCCTGCTTCCTGGTCACACGCAACTATTATACCTATTTTTAAGAAAGGCCAACGGGGAGACCCGAGGTGTTATCGCCCCATCTCACTCATTGATTCCTCCTTTAAAATTTTGGGTAAAGTGATATTGGCACGAATCGATGAGTGGGCTGCTAGCAACAATATTCTATCAAATGCCCAATATGGGTTCAGAAGGGGAAGGGGGACTGAGGATCAGTGCCTTAACCTACACCTGATCCTAGGAAAGTATACAGTGGCATCTAGTGGATTAATCTACTTAGGGTTCATGGATTTGTCCACAGCCTTCGACCTGGTCAACAGGTCTAGGCTGTGGGAAATTCTCTTGGACCTGGGAATGGACCATTCTTTGGTACATTTCTTGGATGAAGCGCACCGGGACCTAGAAGCCTCTATCAGGATGACACAGGGGGGAGCTGTAGCGATTCAGGTAGAGGAAAACAAGATCCTCCGTATGCTTTTAGGTTTGCCACAATCCACGGCTACCTTTTCTGTCCATACGGAATTATGCCAGGGGTACATAAGCGACATTATTAAACAGTCCCCAATCTTGATGTGGCTAAGAACTTGGTTGAACCCCAACTTAACCCTGAATCATACAATCTTAAGGGATTGCCTACGGTTGGACAACATGAAAAATATCCCGTGGTTAGCATACATTAAAAATACCCTTAGCTCCTTGGGCCGCCCTGATTTATTTTGCAAACCTGAATGTATTGTTAGAGCTGACCTGGAATGGTTCAAAATGACTTTTACTAAATATAGAGAATTAGAGCGGGAGAGCGGTGAGCTTGTGAAACTCACAGTGAGGGAGCACTATATTTCCAAGACAACCATAGCTATCGAACCATATTTAACGGTTGTGTCAATCCCGTTACACCGCTGGTTACTAACTAAATTAAGATTTAACCAGATTCATCTTTTGTTAAATGATTTTAAGGTGTGGGCTAAGCCCGAGGATTTGCCCGTCTGTAATTGCGATAGTTATTCCTTGCAGGATACTTTACATTTTATGTTTTTCTGTAGTTTCTATGCCTTGTCTAGGAAAAATATATTATCCCGCTGCTTAAAAATAAGGGGTTTGTCCAAGCCAAACCAGCTCTCCTTTACCTAAAACAGCTAGACTCCCCACTAATAATGTTCAGTGTTGCTAATTTTCTGGTGTCTGCCTTTCGCCTTAAAAAACGCATCAGGAACAGACAACATAACACCATTGGCGATATCTTATGAAATCACTGAAAATCTGCCCCTACTTTTTAAAATTTGTAAATATTTTAACTGTTCAATTTTAATAGTGTCATCAATTCTATGTAATTGTATTCCCCTGACTATGTATTTGTGTCTATGTGATTTTTATGAATTATTATTATTTGAAATAAAGTTGTTTTGAACTTGAACTAGCTCTAAGCAAAGCCAGAACAGAAAAAGATGAACCCAGAAACTCATGGTGAAACCAGGTCTGTATCTTTTGGAAAGGAAAAGGTTCAAAAGTTTGTACTTGCATGTTTGCTTGTTTTTGGGCTGGCTGTCTCTTCCTGTTCACGTGGAGCCATGGAAAACATATCACAGTTAATGAAATAGCCAGTAGTTGTAAGATCAATTGCTGAAATTGCATCATATTTAGTTGATGTTATTTCTGCTGTTTTTGTTGAAAAACGTTGAAATGTTGAAGTTAATAGTTGATGTCTTTTGCTGAAAAAACATTCAGATGTTGAAGTTATTATTTGATGTTTTTGTTGAAAAACTTTGAAGCTTTTATTTTTTGATGCTGTTGTTGAAAAACGTTGAAACATGTATTATTTGATGTTTTTGTTGAAAAAACGTAGAAGCTTTTATTAATTGTTGCTTTTGTTGAAAAACATTGAAGCATTTATTATTTGATGTTTTTGTTGAAAAAACATTGGTGTACACATTTGTTTTTGGCCAAATTGCAACTTGAGTGTTGTCTTAACTTTTATTTTGAATTTTAAAGGTTGGTTCAAGGAGGACTGGTTCCATTGCATTGTTGCATAGTCTCCCACTCCATGGATTGGATTGCTCAAACCTGATGAGTCTTTCAGTTTGAATTTCTTGAATAGTAGTGAGAGGGACGTCTACTATTGTGGAATTCACAAGGCCTACTGCTCAGTATTGGCCACATAGGTTTTGGTTGATTCTTTCATTTGAAATTAATCTGGTGTTTTTATCACAGCAGGATGTGGCAAAAGTTTAATTCTTGTTCCTTTCTCTTTAAGGAGTGGCACATGTATTTCTGTATGAGGGCCAAATTCCTTTGTGTCCGCAATATTTTTCTCTCTCTGCCCAGATCCACGACTTTGGGATTCAGACAGGACTTGCCGTGATTACCTCGACTTTCCAGTGGCGGCCTGTTTCACTTTGACAGAATCTTTGTTTGTTTCTTTGTTTCCTTTAGTTCCTGTAAAACAGCCAAATGATCATAGATACAGAATGGTTTTCATCCGCCACTGTGCCTTCACATGTTCGGTCAGGTTCCCATATTTGTAAATGGGGTGACACCTCCTAGTGAGCTTCTTGGCTGAGTGTGTATTTCCCCCTGAATCCATATAAGTGTTTGACCCCATTAATATCCCGCCTAATACTCTAGCTGTTAATGATTGCTCTATGCCCCAGTCCTTCTTCTCCTCTACCTTAATTCCCTCAGGATGGCGTTGGAGAGGAGTACCGCAATACTACGTCCATCCCTTCCATGGCCTCTCAGTAGGCTCGAGAGCCAAGAATGGGGCCACAGTCAGGGTGTAACGTTGATTGCATATCTCCTGTTGTGGACTCGCAAATCTTTCTATAACAGTTTTGAGCGTCAGCCAAGTATTGAGGCCATACTTATAGGAAACTTGAGCAAGGACCCACTGCCACTAAGATACATTTTTAAGCCACCTCAAAATGTGAGTTGGGCTGCAGTGGTCCTTTACACGACACGATCAAGTGGACAGTCTGAGGCTGTCTAGCAATGGGACCTGCGCGGGTCTTGTGATGTGTAGCCTAGCATTTGTTTGCTGATGTTGCAGTTCAAGACAAAGCTAATAGTCTGTCTTCTGATCCCAGGCCACCAATAGCACTGTTGCAATGAAGATATAGTAGCTATTACCACTGAATGCGCGGAGCCCATGCCCTTGTCAGCATGAAAAGATTATTTCCTGCCTACTTTCCATATTTGGAAAATACTCTATCCCCCACTCTAGGAATCTGAGCATATGGAATGTTGTTTGCATCTAACTTATAGGAGTATTTGAGTGGAAATTTTAGGCACTGCTGTGCTGCTTTTGTGTGAAGCAATTACAGCCACCATATTCTAACCGTCTATTCTCGTTGTTGTACGAGTGTGCGCAGCTATGGCAGCTGTGTGAACAGCCCCCTTTGTGGCTTCAACAGCCACTGAATTGCCTTCAACGTGCACGCCATCACGTTGATGACTCAGCGTGTTAATCACATGAGTTTTTGGTAGTTCGTTTCTCAACTCCACTACCTGTTCCCATAATTTTTGTGTTTAATTATGCCACCTTGTTTCATCTTTAAACCCATTTTGTTCCCAATGGTGTAAATATTTATTATATCATTGCACACACTAAAAGGAATCAAACACAAGGAGTGTTGCGAATTCTCGATCCGTGTTTACAAGTGCAAGTATCAGGGCTTTTAAAGCTGCCAACCAAGCCGTGCTATTACCTAGAGGTAGTTTTTTTGGTGCAATGAGGACAGAACTTGCTATCCAGGATCTGATCTTTAACAAAAGCGGCTGGTGGGGCAGACCCATCAGTGTAGATTTTTAAAATTCATACTGATCTAGAGGCAAGATTTCATTTGGCTAGATGGTGTTGTTTTTCATATTGAAGGAATGCATGTGTTTTTAAACTTGGATCAAATCTGCATTCAAAGTCTGATGCAGCAAAAGAGATAGCCATTTGTATCCATTCTGGATGTAAGTTTTTGGCATTAGGAATGACGACAATAATGCCTCTTCCCATGAACCAGTGCTCTTTCTTTTGCTACAGCCTGAATGGTTGTTAGAATTTTTTTTCTCTGTTGAATTAAAACTCATTTCTGTGTTTGTGTACAGATGAGAATCGCATATGATTGGTACAGTTTGACCTTTATTAAAAGGTAAAATATGTGTACCCACATTGACCCAAAATGATACTGAGTACCATGTGGTGCAAGTTTACACGTGTGTGCATGTTGCTGCTGAAGGAGTTGCTGCTGAAGGAGTGCTCTCCCGTGTGCTCTGTGTGCTCCGTGAGTGGGACGTCACAACGCGGCAGGACTAATCACCTCCAAAGGAGCCACGAATCATATTCAAACGCGGTAAAAACCGCGGGGCGCGTTTGAGCCGCGAGTGACCCCGCAGTGCGGTGTTGAGCCGTGATTTGCCTCATAGAAACGCCGGCACATCTGAGCACCGTTGTGAGCCGTGAATCGACCCACAGCACGGCAGGGGAGCCGCGAGCTGCCGCGAGTTGCCCCGCAGAGGAGGAGCAGAGAGTGAGAGCGGTGAGAGGCACGTGGCGTGGCGTGGCGGTGCAGAGCCACCGAGAAACCCAAACACCGAAAGGACTGTAGAAGCTGAAAAGCTGACAGAGCCGCTGCCGTAGTCAAGGCAGAGAGGAGGCGGCGGCATTAGCGAGCATTAGCTTCGGCTTCGACTTCAGCGCGGACACTACCACCGCCCACTGTTCTCCGCCGCCACCCTTTCTCGCAACGACACCGGCGTCAGGATCAGCTGCTACAAGTGAGGTGAGGTGAGGCGAGGCTGCTGCTGCTGCAGAGACGTGACATGAGCACGGCTACCGATAGAGGCGGCCGCTAAGTAAGAGCCCGGGGGGTCTGACCTAGGCGGGCCCGACTAAGTCCGACTTTGCCTGCAGGTCCCCCCCGAGTGCCCCGCTCACAGCCTGCTGACAACCCAGCTGCTTCTGGGCTATCTAACTCAGCCTTCCTCACAGCCCCCCCACAGCCTTCTCTCAGCTCTCCTTACCACTTTCCCTCAGTCTTCTTACAGCCCGCCTTACAGCCCTTATCAGCTCACTAGCCATCGCGGGGGCCACTCCTACAATCACATCCCCCCATCAAAACTTCATCTTCGCGGCCCACTATCATCAACTATCGCCATGAGGTCTGGAAAAGTCAGGGGCCCCCCGGAGCCAAAACCAAAGCCCACAGCAAAACTGAATGAAACATCAGGAAATGAGAAAGGGCATAAGAACACGAAAACAAAAACGAGTGTAAACCCCACCACTGGCACAGAGGTGAACTTCTTGACATCAGAGCAGGCATTGGGGCCGAACCAAAATACAATGGAGCAGGGATTAACAATGGCCCTGATATCAGAGTCTGCAGTAAGTGCGCCACAAACTATTAAAAAGCTCTATCAGCCCAAAATATACACAAAATGTGAATTTTTAAAGGACGCAGGTTCAGCCATCTTTTCGAGCAACAGCCACCTGCATGGCCTGCAAACACCACAACTTCCCGCTGTCTTGAGCCCAGCACATCCGCCATTATCTGCACCTGCACCTACAAGCTCTTCTTCCGAGGGAAATTACGCGTTAGACCCTACGCAAGTTAGCACCTCAAAGCACAGGAATACAAGCATTCCTTTGGAGACCCTAAGTGAAAGTGCAAGCAAAGAGACATTTAACTCTGTTGCTGCATTTAATCAGAATCAGAATCTTACCCAGATGGCACGGTCCCATTCAACATGGAAATCACGTTACTAACCCCATTGGATGATCTCAACACTAACGCGAATGATATACCCACTTCAGCACAAAAAACAGCTGACAGAACAGACCGATAGGGCTTCTGGGGGAGGCCCACAGACAGGCCCACAGACACAAGTGCCGCTCTCAATCAAGTAAGCATCACGGAGCCCAAGCTGGATCTACAATCTAAGAGCCAAACCCATAGCACTCCTATCAAGTCTTGCCTAATGGCTGGATGCGTCACACCACCCATAGACCAGGGAACCTATGACCAGGCAACAAACTTCCCTGGCAGGGAGGCAGCCAATCCACACGACCTTAGCCGCAAGGCAGAAGGCAGGGCAATAATGTCCTATCTCAACACACAAGAATGGGAAGATATGTTAGAAACCTATATACCAGATCACAAAGACCCCCTCGCCCCTGATCCTTCTTTGGCAGCCCAAAATATAAACAAGCATGCTAACATCTCCAAGGAGAACGAGCGGGGGAAAGAACAAAATACCGGAACCTGGAATTCACTGCTAAACACTATTCAGTTGGCAGTAGACGCACTGAAATACCAATCCGATAAAATGGAGCTCCAACTCACTCTTCTTAACACACTGGCAGTTTTTACAGCTGGCATCGACGACAAGTTAGGCAATTTAAACAACTTAATAGTGAGAGCACAAACTAACATCTATCCAAGCTGCAATTGCAGCCAGGCACTAGACAAAGTAGCCACATTGCCGTCCATGCTAACTGACCTAATAGGAGACTTGAGGGATCTACTCAGAGGAAATGCAACTGCAGAAAAGGGCCTTACCAAACCCGAAGAAGGAGCATTCAGGAATGAGGAGTCATCCGGAAACAAAGCAGAGCCAACTGTTGATCATACTCCCGCACACGTAGAAACAATCCAGACGGGACAGGAACTCCCAATGAAACTCAACGCCAAACAACGGATTAAAAAAAAAAAGGAAAGGGCGGAAGCAAAAAACTGAAATTGAAACTGAATCAGCTACTCCCAAATACTTTTCAATCTTCTTTGCTTTAAAGGAGAAATTTACTCCCAACACTAACAACGTTCATTCCATAGAGGGCAAAGACCACTCGCCCTTCAGTTCAACTCAGCATCATCACAATACAAGCCGTAACCTGCCAAATCAAGAAGGGCAAGGGCCCCAAGGACTACCGGTAAAAGATCAATCGGAACAAATAGACGTACATAGAGATATGGCAGTAAAGACCAAACATCTCACACAGCCAAACTGTGATAAGAACAAGATAGCGAGGGACCTCGACGGCCAAACGGGAGTTCCAACACCGCATAACAAGGATCCTTCGCTTCAAAGGGAAAAGGAACCACTTGAAGCAACTGCTATCCAAGCTACACCACCAATACCAGGAAGCAACTACCCACTTATGCTAAAATCCGAGGCTGGGGACAAGAATGGATTGATCAGCTCAACGTTAAGCCAAATCCATGCAGTTCAATTTAGAGACACACTAGCTAAGACCATTTATCTGGAACAAAGTCAAACTGAGCATCCCCAAGTGAACTGGACTTCCGAAACACAAACTACATCAAAACAAACATTTCTTCTCAAAGCAATAACACACATAGCCAATCTGTCAGGCAAAGACACTACCCCGGCATCTCATGAAGCTCCCCTAGCTCAGGGTTTGTCAGCTCAAGTATACGACACAGCAAAAAAACAGCAGGAGGAAGGAAGCACCAAACAATCAACAGAAATGCTTGTTTTTCTTCTGGAATATACGTCGCAAGGGCAGCACAACATGCTAAACCGCGGCAATATTCTTAAACTAATGGAATACATTCCCAGTCTGAAGGGAATAAGTTTGAATGACCTAATCTCTGTTGAATTCCTACCCGCCACAAATCCAAATAGCCCTGAGGTAATCAAGTCTACTTGGTCCTATAGCACCATTGCAGATTTAATTACAACAGAAGTGGAGCAATTCAAGTCCTGGGGTGTCAAGTAGGGGTGGGCGTAGTTCGCGAAGTAGCGCTACGCGAAGCTACGCGAAGTGCACTTCGCACTACGCAAACTTCACGTAGAACTACCCGAGCTGCGTAGTATTATGTTCGCACTGTGCAAGATGCGTTTTCAATGATTGCACAGTGCGGACAAGCATCCGGCACTGTGCAATCATTGAAAACGGCATCTTGCACAGTGCGAGCTGTAGTTTTCTGCTGCTCGAGTAGATTATTACTCGAGCTGCAGCTTTCTCAATGCAAACTGGTAGTTTCTTATTGAGAGCGGGTGCGAGCATGCGCAACCACTTACAATGAGAAACCTTACCTCCCCACGTTGACAATCTCGCCGGGATGTCATTTTGCTTGCTCGCGGTCGCGAACATGACGTTCAGGACCGCGAACAAGCAAAAAATGAGCGATGCACTACGCTACGCTGCACTACGCGTGTTCGCACTGTGCTATGTTCAGCTCGCGTAGTGCGAAGTTGCGCAAACTTCGCAAACTCCACGAGCGTAGCGTAGTGCTTCGCCCAGGCCTAGTATCAAGCTAGTTCCTCTATTAAAATCAGCTTATTGTGCACCACTTCAGAGGAAGACAAACCTAGAGCCAGCAGCAAAACAGACAATCACCTTTAGCGTCCTTAGAGGTGCCTTGGGTAGCTCGCCCAAAAGAACTGAGAAAATGTGTGGCAGTATTCAGAAGACAGGCCGAGGATGGCAGTGGCACACTCAACAAGTGGGCGATGGCCAATGCCAAAGGCCCACCAGACCCACACTCTTGCCAGGTCTACGTTTTTGAGAGAAAGCCTGCCAAACAAAAAAGGATTCAAGCAAGCAGGGCCGACGACGGCTGAAATGCCAGAAACCGGTCCCCGGAAGCCTGTTTCCTTCCCAGTATAAGAATTGGCTTGGTAGTTTAGTCTGCCCTGTTCCCATGATGCACTGGGCCAGGGACAGACTGATTTGCATATAGCCAGGTTCTGAGTTGGGAAGGATGCAGTGAGATAAATAACGGTGATGGATCAAGCCCTGATCTTTGGACTGGGTAAGAGTGGTCTGCTTAATGCAGACACTTTGTTCATCACCACCCTCTTTTCTGAATCGTTTTTGGCCACTATAGGTGTGGCAGGGTATACTCAGACATGAGTCCCTTTCTCACTGCACCATCAGGATTCAAGCAAGCCGGGCCGAAGACAGCTGAAATGCCAGAAACCAGTCCCCGGTAGCTTGTCTCCTTTCTGGTGAAGAATTGGCTTGGTAGTTTAGTATGCCCTGTTCCCATGATGCACTGGGCCAGGGACAGACTGATTTGCATATAGCCAGGTTCTGAGCTGGGATGGTGCAGTGAGATAAATAACGGTGATGGATCAAGCCCTGATCTTTGGACTGGGTAAGAGTGGTCTGCTTAATTCAGACACTCTGTTCATCACCACCCCCCCCTTTTCTGAATTGCAAAAACTAGAGTCAGCATCCGACTATAAATATTTGGGAGTCATCTTTGACCGAGACGGTTCATTCTCACAGCAAAAGCAGGAAGTAAAAAGGAGAGGGTCTTGCATTGCCACCACATTAAAAAGTATAGCCAACCAACTGATGGGACCAATTCTGACCCCTTATCTGAAAGTCATCCAGGCTAAGTTACTACCTTCCATCTGCTATGGCAGCGAGGCACTACGTGGTAGAGACTCCAAGAACCTGGATACAATCCAGACAAAAGCTTACCGAACAATGTTCTCTCTCCCGTCGTATACATCGCCCGCCCAACTCAGGTTGGAATTTGGACTACAAAAACAAGTTCTTGCAAGACAGGGTGCTTATATTATCTGCTGCCACAAACTTCGTTCTGCTACTACTAACAACTCTAAATTTGCTGTTATGGCAAGAGATCTAAAGTAGGGACGTATCTCAGGCAAGATGTTATCTGAAGTCAGCCTTGGGGGCCACTAACCTATCAGCGATCTGGGACATGCAACTCGGGCATAATGTGTTTAAAAAACTGGTTTGGAAAACTGTAAAATCCATTTCATTACTAGAGGACAAAGAGACATTTGCCAAAAGAAATCATGCTTGGATGATTTTAAACTCATACAAATCCCTGACGCCACAACCATATTTCAGTCAGGGCTATTCCAAGACAACAAAACTGAAGTTCTTGAAATACAGACTAGGGGTCTTGCCCACCGAAGAGAATTTACTCCCTTGGCACAGGAGCAATGGCCATGATGCCTGTATCTTTTGTAATACTGCGAAGGGCGACATACTCCATATGACCTGCCTCTGCCAAGAGCTTCGGTCAGCCCGCCAACAGCTCTTAAAGGACCAGCTCAAGCAGATTGGAACTCGCACTAGAAGGCAAGCGGTGCTGGCTTTCCTGAACCCTGCAAACACAAATCTGAACTGCAGATATGTAAAGTTCCTTGCAATAATTGAGCAAAAACTGTCAAAAAACATTCCGACCATTTACACAGGAAACACACAGACGCTAATCAGACCTGAAGGAAATATGCTCTCCTGCCTCAAGAGAAATGCCCCTGGACATTAGATGGGGCTCTTATTGTATGCTCTTTTTAATGATGTTTTAAATAAATCAATTTTCTTATGATATTTTAAAACCTCCTTTTAAATGTTTGCACTGGTTTTAATTAACTATGCATAATAAAATTACCTTACCTTACCTTACATGTGTGCATGTGTTTGGAAGCAATAATATCTTCCTGAAGTGAACAAAGAATATTGGTGTGTTCTTATGTCCAGTGTTTGACTGAAAAGTCAGGTTTGAAAAACGTCGTAGAAAAGTTTTACTTTCTCTGTGAAATCAAAAATGTATGTTCTGCCAAAATCTAGGAATCCTAGTACTGATTGGAAGTTGTTTAATGTATTTGGAGGCTGGAGCAGTGCACATTTTTCTAAAAAGTTAGCTGCCAGGCTTTTGCCTTCACTTTGAAAGCTCATATCCCAAAAATAGAATACGGAGGTGGGCAATTTCTGATTTTCTCAAAATTTGTAGCCCCCAGAAGGCAATCCCATACTAATGGTGCTCACCCTGGTCAAGTGTTTCCCCAAAAGGTTGTCCGTTTAGATAAATATCACAGAATATAGGACAACACTTCTTCATCAAAGCGTTTTAGCAATTCAGTAATTCTTTCAGAAAATACCCCTGAGCTGTTCTTATACCCACGGGGAAGATGACAAAAAAATGTCGCTGGGATTCTAATATACTAAATGCTGTTAGGAACCTGTTTTCAGGTGCTATAGTTTGACAGAAACATCCATTTGAGACAACAAGTGTTGATTTGTATTTTCTCCCGCATAATGTTATTCATTAATGCGGCACTATCTGTATGTTGGACGGCATGTGTCTGTGTGCAAGTGTTCAAGTGTCTGTAAATGAAAACTAGACTAAATGTATTATCAGGTTTTGATAAGTGATGCAAGGGTTTGTTCATTTGTGAAGTGCATTTTTAAAGGATCCCCTTGGATTCAAGTTGATCTAAGATCTAAGTGACCTGTCTTTGACCTTTTTGCTTAATACGATATTGTCTTTGAGCATGCAGTGAAACTATTAACGGGATCACATGGTGGGTTCAGTCCTCATCCCATCCAGTGTGATTTTTATACAATGCTGGAGCCTGGGCTACTGCCCACTCCTGTGCATATGTATGTTTAAGGTGAACACTGAATATGGTTGAAAAAATTCAGGAAAAATATACTTTCTCCCTTTGGGCGCTCACTGACGAATGCTGGCGGCTAATCTTATTCTGCTAATAGTATGTGAAAACCAGAATATAGGTTCTTCGCAAAGAGACCTTTTACTTTCCTGTGTTCGTCCTCCTCCATGCGGAGTGTTATTTCATATAACTTGTGTGGGACGCTCACCCTTCTGTCTGGTGTTTCCACGGTGATGTAATCTTTCAATTTTGCTGTCCAGAAATTCCTTCAGGTTCTGGTGAGCTATTGTTACTTCTGCCGGTCTGCCTTAGCGTTGTCTGTGCCCAATCCCCGTTCAGAAGCTGTGTCCTTAGGATTCTGTGCAAGTCTAACTTTGAGACCTGCAACTTTCTTCTTTTTATATATATATTCAGTAGATATAGTAGATATATGAAGTTAAAATTAAAAAGATTTTTTTAAAGCTAATTCCTAATTATATAAGGACTGAAACCTATGGTTTTTTCAGTGAATTTCAAAGGTTATTTAAATGCTAATTCATAACTATATAAGATCTGAAACCTATGGTTTTTTAAGTGAATTTGCAAGGTTTTTTAAATGCTAATTCCTAACTATATAAGGCCTGAAACCTATGGTTTTTTAAGTGAATTTGCAAGGTTTTTTAAAGCTGCCTCAGCAGACATTGTGTTGTGAAAACAAAATGTCCTAAAAAAGGGTTTTCAGATTAGGTTTTAAAAAGGCACAATTGTTCGGGAACTTTTTCCTTCAAGCTTGTTTAACCAAAAGCCAATACATAGAAAGTTTTGCCTATTCAGCTGTGGCGGAATTTTGTGCCTACCCACTCCAGACGTCTCTGGCATTTTGTGAGTAGGGGTCTCTGAGAATAATCATGACTGAAATGCTCAGATTCTACTGTTAAATAAGTGCCGCAATCACAGTTGGGCGCCATGTAGTGTAGTTCCTATTTCCCTTATAGGTTCTGCGCATTGGAATAACATACACAATAGGCTTGGCATAGGACTGAGGTCTGTATGCCCCTAGTATGTATATTAAACTTAATTACTTTGTACCAGCTAGCTCAGAGGCCACTAGAAACTTCTTGAAGACAAGAAGGGAATAGCTTCTGGCAACCACATAACATAAAACCCACATCCCTCAGGATCATGGAAACAATATACTACTTTTCATTCAGTCACTCATCTCAGAGAAGTACATAGAAGAAACAGTCAGGTGTGTTTACAATAACATTTATTGCACAGTTGTTATTCTAGTACTGGTTATATGTGCTGCGACAACTGTTGGACAGTAGCAGAAAATTATGGCGAGCAGTGCAGTTAAATAAAAAGGCATTGTTTTACCATTTTGCAATAGTAATGAACACATACATGAAATACAGAATGCATTAAGTTAAAGCCTATACCCCTATGATGCCTAACTAGATGTACCTAAGTGTACATAGCATGTGTGTAGGTCTTAGAGAGCCAAGAATCCCCCTAGGAGTTAGTCTAACCCCATTACCTTAGGGTTAGACTAATCCTGATCTTGAGCTGGACACCCACAGATGGGTGATGGACCTCTGCCAGATGGAGCGGTGGCATGATGCAGGCTGCAGCGCCTCGGGCAGAGTGTCACCCTGGAAGTCTCTGTCTCCTCTGATTTGCTTGGGCAAAGGGAGGTATACTTATACTGGATAGGTGTCTTGGATTGACGTAATGTTGGTCAGAGGAAGATGTGTTCTTTGAGAAAGGGTCTGTTTCCAAGAATTTGTTGTGACGTAGGTTAGTCACTGTTGGACATGGAGATTACGTATTTAGGATGGACCGTCTTCTGTGCACAGAGCGCACAGTGATCAGATAAGAGGACAGCCTCTCTGTTGCTCATTATTGTGAAAGGAGGGCTAATCTAGGTCAAAGGGGCTTAACTGGGTGAAAGGTCCTGCCTGTCTCTGTGACACAAAGGATTTGTGCCTCTGAGATAGAGTACCTATGTTAGGGCCTCAATTTTGTTTATAACAGGGGAAGGGGCAGGATGCTGTAGGACACAGAAGTGAGATGGATTCTGAGAACATGTATGTACATACCGGGGTCAAGACACCCAATGTTTCAAAGCAGGCCCCTCAAAGGCCAGTAGACGTGGGGTAGAGTCAGTCAATCTACCAACTGGACCATGTTCCCAGTAGGCCTGGGGTTAACTGTCACGTGTCAGGCGAGTGAGGTGCGGGGCCAAAAGGGATCGACGTTCAAGCATGTTCCTTCTCTCACAAAGAGTCTCAAATCTCGCCCAAGTAAATGCACTCTCCCCCTCTCACTGTCTCGCGCTCTCTCTATCGCTTTCTCTTTCTCTCTGCTTTTCTCTCTTTATGTCGCTGTCCCTCAATCTTTTTTATTTCTCTCTCACTGTCTCGCACTCACCCCTCTCACTTTGTTTCTCTCTGCATCTCCCTTTCACTTCCCTCTCTTGCTCGACCCCACCTCTCAGTTTTTCTCTCTGTTTCTTTGGCTGTCTCTCTGCCTTCTCTCTTGTTCCTGTTTTTTTCTCTCCCCCATCCCTCTGCTTCGGACAGTTATTGGTCACTTGACTTGATTTGTTCTGTAGTGCAGAATTAATATAGCACTGTATACCCCTGGTGGGGATGTAAGGCACTATCTTCCTCGCTCACTCTCTTTCTAACCATGGTTTCATCTTTCGCTATGCTTATCTCTCTTTCTGCCACTATCTCTTTTTTCCCTCACTCCTCTTCATTTCTCTCACTGCCTCACACTCACCCCTCTCACTTTGTTTCTCTCTGCCTATCCCTTTCGCTTCTCTCTCTTGCTCAACTCCACCTTTCATTTTCTCTGTCTTTGCTTATCTGGCTGTCTCTCTGCCTTCTCACATGTTCTTGTTCTTTCTCTACCCCTATCCCTCTGACTCGGACAGTTATTGGTCACTTGACTTGATTTGTTCTGTATTGCAGAATTAATATAGCACTTCATACCACTGGTGATGATGTAAGGTGCTCTCTGATTGCCAACAGGGTCTAGGGAGGCTCTTTCGGTGTGCATAGCTGAAAGAATGTGGGATGTAATCTGGCTTTTATGGAAAGTACTGAGCGTGATTTGTGTGAGGATCAGAGACATGGTAAAATAATTGTGCGGCAAATATGTACCTGCCCTTAAATCTGAAATGGTGGAGAAAGATGTGAGTACAGATGGGGTCGTGCATGCGAGTGCACAGGGACGTACCTTCGGGAGGCGGGGTGTTTGTGGTGCTACAGCCCCCTAATAAATGCATTTTCTGGTAAATAGTTGGGTACAGATGCTTTACGTTGGGTATGGTGAGTTGTCTGTTGGATTTCACCAGGACTGTTTGCATACACGCAGACAAAAAATACACTGTCTCCCTCTCTGTTTTAAAAGTCTTCATAAATGTTGGGTATTTTACTAAATATTGTGTTTTCTCTCACTTAGTACCGCTACCCATCCTCATTTGTCTCCCTTTCCACTGCCACTTTAGCCCCTCTCATGCACCCTGCTTGTTGTATAATGTATTTTTAACATTAAATGCCAGCGCAATTGTTGGGAAATCTGAAGCTCACACCAACAATCTTACTGACCAAACTACACCTCTGTGAGTGCAAACCCGTGCCCGCTGTGCTTTAGCAGCGTGCTGTCTCGCAGCTTCAAGGAACTATAAACAGCCAGGTTTGAATGCTTTCAAAATTTGAGGTGGTTGTTAATTCTTCTTGCAGGAATTGAGTTTCAGAGGTGCCGACCTGGCCTGAGAAGGAGCTTGCAGCAGCGCAGGACTTCCTGAAGGAAGTCATCCTGTGTGAAGTTTATAATTTTTTTTTGGGGGGGGGTTTATATAGCGCGAACTAGACCTGAAGGCATCAGAGCACTTTACATGAGCACCAGTTGTGTTACAGATGGTCACATTAATTTTTAGGTCTCGCTGAACCAATGCGTAAGCATTGTTCGGCAAGATTATAGTAATGCTTCCGAAAAGTCTCCCCAAACTGCGGATTCGATACAGTTCATGTGAGCCAGGCGCGTGCACATCCCCAGCCACATCCTACACCATGCCGCAGCATCAGACTTCAAAGGAAGCCGCTCCCAGCCCCCAACCAGACTTCAAAGGAAGCCGCTCCCACGCCCCCCTCTGCGCAGTGCCAGAGCTTATTTTTCTCGCTTTTTTTTGGTGTTCTTTGCGGTTAATGCTTCATTCCACCTACCACTTTACACTGACTTGTTCACTTTCCTTCCATTTCTATCTCCTTCTCTCAGTCTCCTCCTTCATGTATTCCTCTTTGTCAATCTCCCTGTCTCCCATTCTTCATCTTCGGTGCATCTTTTATTTTCTTACATGCTTTTGTGTACTTTCTCCTTTCTTCCCCTTTCTCCATATTTTCTACAACTTTATCACCTGTATTCTGATATCTTCTTTATAACTGCCTTCCTTATTTGATTTCCATTTCTTTATTCCACCTTCCTTGTTCTCGCTCCTGTTTTCTCTTTCTTACCTCATTCCTCATTCTTTGCAACATTGCCCCATCCTCTTCAGTCTTTCTTTCTCTCAGTGCTTCTGCCTTTCTCCGTCTCTCCTTCTGCTCATTATTTCTTGTGTACCCCATGTGCAGCTTCCGGTCTTTATTCCTTTCATTCTCTATCTACCGCCCTCACTCTATATATCGCTGTCTCTATCTATCGCCCTCACTCTCTGTCTATCTATCGCCCCTCACTCTATCAATCTATCTATTGCCCTCACTCTCTGTATATCTATCTATCGCCCTCACTCTATCTGTCTATCTATCCCACTCACTCTATCGCCATCACTCCATCTATCCATCGATCACCCTCACTCTTTCTATCACCCTCAGTATATCTATCACCCTCACTCTATCTATCTCCCTCACTCACTATCTATCGCCTTCACTCTATCTATCTATTTATGTATCTATGTATCTATGTATCTATCTATCTATCTATGTATCTATCTATCTATCTATCTATCTATCTATCTATCTATCTATCTATCTATCTATCTATCTATCTATCTATCTATCTATCTATCTATCTATCTATAGTCCTCACTCTATCTATCGACCTCTATCTATCGCCCTCACTCTATCTATCGCCCTCACTCTATATACCGCCCTCTCTATCTATCGCCCTCACTCTATCTATCGCCCTCATTCTCTATCTATCTATCGCCCCTCACTCTATCAATCTATCTATAGCCCTCACTCTCTGTCTATCTATCTATCGCCCTCACTCTATCTGTCTATCTATCGCACTCACTCTATCGCCATCACTCCATCGATCTATTGATTGCCCTCACTCTTTCTATCACCCTCAGTCTATCTATCGCCCTCACTCTATCTATCACCCTCACTCACTATCTATCGCCTTCACTCTATCTATCTATCTATCTATCTATCTATCTATCTATCTATCTATCTATCTATCTATCTATCTATCTATCTATCTATCTATCTATCTATCTATCTATCTATCTATCTATCTATCGATCGATCGATCGATCTATCTATCTATCTATCTATCTATCTATCTATCTATCTATCTATCTATCTATCTATCTATCTATCTATCTATCTATCTATCTATCTATCTCTCTATCTATCTATCTATCTATCTATCTATCTATCTATCTATCTATCTATCTATCTATCGCACTCACTCTATCTCCATCCCTCCATCTATCTATCGATCACCCTCACTCTATCCCTCTATCACTATCTATCGCCCTCACTCTATCTATCTATCTATCGCACTCACTCTATCGCCATCCCTCCATCAATCTATGATCGCCCTCACTCTATCTCTCTATCACTATCTATTGCCCTCCCTCCATCTATTGCTCTCCCTCCATCTATTGCCCTCCCTCTATCTATCGCCCCCCCTCTATCTATTGCCCTCACTCTATTTATCTATCGCCCTCACTCTATCTCTCTATCACCCTCAGTCTATTTATTGCCCTCACTCTATCTATCTATCTATCGCCCTCACTCTATCTATCTATCGACCTCACTCTATCTATCAATCGCCCTCACTCTATCTCTATATCACTATATATCGCCCTCCCTCCATCTATCGCTCTCCCTCCATCTATTGCCCTCCCTCTATCTATCGCCCTCCCTCTATCTATCGCCCTCACTCTATTTATCTATCGCCCTCACTCTATCGCTATCACTCTATCTCTCTATCACCCTCAGTCTATTTATTGCCCTCACTCTATCTATCTATCGATCGCCCTCACTCTGTCTATCTATCGCCGTCACTCTATCCATATATCTATCGCCCCCCTTCTATCTATCTATCGCCGTCCCTCTCTCTATCTATCGCCCTCTCTCTATCTTTCTATCGTCCTCCCTATATCTATCGCCCTCCCTCTATCTATCTATTGCCCTCCCTCTATCTATCACCCTCCCTCTATCTATCTATCTATCGCCCTCCCTCTATCTATCACCCTCACTCTATCTATCACCCTCACTCTATCTATCTATCACCTTCCCTCTATCTATCTATCGCCCTCCCTCTATCTATCTATCGCCCTCCCTCTATATATCTATCGCCCTCACTCTATCTATCACCCTCACTCTATCTATCGCCCTCACTCTATCTATCTATAGCCCTCACTCTATCTATCTATCCCACTCACTCTCTGTATCCCACTCACTCTTTCGCATCACTCAGCACCACCACAGCATCACTCAGGGGCACCACAACATCACTATGTGCTACCACAGCATCACTGAATGCCACAGCTGTTAAGTCTAAATTTTGTAGTTGCACTTTCTTACTTCCCTGTTTCGTTGGGCTCTTATGAATTTTAGTTACCGCTCTATTGTTGGACACAATTACTGACCCGGCCGCACGACCAGTCACGGTCATAGCAGCCATGTTCCCAGTATCATTTACCACCACATCTGGCGTACAGGCTAACTCTTTGCTCGTCATAGCCCTGGGACTCCTGCTGCAAGGTAAGTTAGCCTGGGCAGTAGGGTGTCCGATGGGGGGAGAAGGCATACACAATACATTTGATGGAATCTCTCGAAGTCCCTGTGTCACTCCCCCTTGGGTTAGTATAATCGGCAGCGGATAATGTCTCATGGCATACAAGCCTTTCCTCCAGAGATGAGAGTCTTTCCAAAAGGGGGGAGAATAATCTGACCAGAACCTCCTCCATTTTCTTCCAAAAGTCCACATCGCCTGGACCATATTGGGCATTACCCGAGTTGGAACCATTCAAAGGCTCTGGATTGGGCGGTGTATGCTCTTCTAGTATTTCTACTTCTGGTGGATCTGGTGATCCTTTGCTCATTGGTTTGTGAATTTTAGCATGTTTGTTTCTCTGGGGGCCAGCACCCCGCTTTCTTTTGACAGCAGTTTCCTGGGTCTGTACCCCTGTTTTAAGTGAATTATTAGCAGACCTAGTCAATGTGCGTGGTGCACTAGCAGGCTTTTTTATTACATTCCTAGTCCTTTTGGTCGCAGTTGCAAGCTCCAGAGGTGGAGAGGCGGCCACAGAGGTGTTTGGAGCAGTCTCTAGTTGTATTGCATCACCAAGTGGCTGGCCAGCATCTCCCATTGGGACAAGTGGAATAATAGCCATATCTAATGGTAATTCAGGTGACCTTGCATTTGCTATCATTCCCAAAGATGAGCGTTTAGCTAATAGGGGATCTAGGGAGAGGCGGCATTCGGTTAACTTAATCTCATGTTCCAGGACCGATGTTGCTCAAATCAGAAATTGTTCCAGGGTCCCCACCACTGATCCACCTATGTTGAATGCCCTTCTACTAATACTCCCCCTGTCAGCCATTGCTAGTTGGATACCAACCTCAAAACAGTTACGCCCACAATAGTCCTAGAGGTAAGCAGGGGAACATATATACACCAACCTGGGGATGCAGATGTCAATGAAGGGGTCCAGCCCAGCCTCTTCCAGTCTCTAACGGGCTCAAACGGGCCGGCCCTTGGCCTGGGCTTCGCCCGGCGACCGCCCGCGTGTGTCCCGCGACTCAGGAGCCCTGTAAGGCTTTTAAGCGCCTCCTGGCACTAGCTGTGCATGATTGCGGCGTACGCGCCACAGGTGCTGCCGGGAGTTGTGGTCCTGGGTCCCTGGTATGGCGGCATCAGCGTCAGTAGCCCGTGGGACTCATGACAGTGGCGACGAAATTTCCAGCAAGGTTTCCAGCAGGTAAGACAATGCCCCCAAAGTTTGAACAGCGTATGTATATCTATCGGTGGAATATCCAAGATCACCCTGTATGTATAGTCTACCAAAAATCCACAAGAACAGAACTAAACCACCAGGGAGACCAATAATTTTGGCGATAGGTGGTCCTACAGGTGGAGAAGTGTGGCTCAATGTTTAGAGCAACAGACCCTGATGCAGAGGTCTAGCCCGGGACCAGGGTTCAATTACCCGCCTCGGCGGGTCTTGGGCTCAAACTTCCACGGACCTGATAATTCTTGCCTCGGTGCCTATTCCAATCATGGAGTCCCACTCTGCAACTCTGGGCAATAGCTTGCTTAATCTCCACAACAGCCCCCACAACGCTAAGGATGCCTGGCCTCCACCTTGGGGGTGCCCAGGAGTGGACGCCTCACAGGGAAAGCCAGGATGTGTTCCACAGCGCTATTCGTACAAGCGCCTTGAGACCCTTGCGGGTGAGTAGTGCGCTATACAAGTATCAATTTACAATTTACAGAGAAACTTTCTCAATTCATTGATAGTTTCTTGAGACCCTATGTTCAGAATCTACCGTCGTATATACAAGATATGAAGCATGTATTAAATATCATGAGTGATATATCCTGGGAACCTGGGATAATCATGGCTACATTAGACGAAGTGCCCTTGGGAAATTTATAAAAGTGGCCCTGAGTGCATTAAGAAATTAGGAATAACCAATAGTATTGTATGAAACCTTAATCGAATGAAAATACATCCTGTGGTAAAGGAAAGGAATGGGCTTTTAAATGTAAACATAAGTTTTAAGGCAAATGTAATTTTACTGGTGTTTTGCATTTTTATAATGGTGCGTAAGAACTTTTTATCAGATTCATTTTTAAAAAAAGGTTTTATTGTATTTCATGTGAATATTTTACTTTGTGATACGATGATTTCATTTGTTTAAAGACTATGGTCATAATAAACATACATTTAAAAAAAAAAATTAGAAGTAGTATCCTTATATACTAACATACACCATCATTGAGGACTACAGGCATTAGAGACATTTCTTAACAAGAGACCTGCAGAATTTTATGATCATACCATGATGCTACTTGAAATGACAGAATTGTTTTTTTGCAGAATAACGTGTTCTTATTTGATAACAAATGGTATAGACAACGACTTGGTACTGCTATGGGTTCAAGATTCGCTCCGTCTTATGCTAACCACTTCATGGGGTGGTTTGAGGCGGAGTGGATCTGGAGCCCTAGGGGAAAAAATTGGATTGACAGTAATCTCCACAACAGCCCCCACAACGCTAAGGATGCCTGGCCTCTACCTTGGGGGTGCCCAGGAGTGGACGCCTCACAGGGAAAGCCAGGATGTGTTCCACAGCGCTATTCGTACAAGCGCCTTGAGACCCTTGCGGGTGAGTAGTGCGCTATACAAGTATCAATTTACAATTTACAGAGAAACTTTCTCAATTCATTGATAGTTTCTTGAGACCCTTTGTTCAGAATATACCGTCGTATATACAAGATATGAAGCATGTATTAAATATCATGAGTGATATATCCTGGGAACCTGGGATAATCATGGCTACATTAGACGAAGTGCCCTTGGGAAATTTATAAAAGTGGCCCTGAGTGCATTAAGAAATTAGGAATAACCAATAGTATTGTATGAAACCTTAATCGAATGAAAATACATCCTGTGGTAAAGGAAAGGAATGGGCTTTTAAATGTAAACATAAGTTTTAAGGCAAATGTAATTTTACTGGTCTTTTGCATTTTTATAATGGTGCGTAAGAACTTTTTATCGGATTAATTTTAAAAAAATGGTTTTATTGTATTTGATGTGAATATTTTACTTTGTGATACGATGATTTCATTTGTTTAAAGACTATGGTCATAATAAACATACATTTAAAAAAAAAAAATTAGACGTAGTATCCTTATATACTAACATACACCATCATTGAGGACTACAGGCATTAGAGACATTTCTTAACAAGAGACCTACAGAATTTTATGATCATACCATGATGCTACTTGAAATGACAGAATTGTTTTTTTGCAGAATAACGTGTTCTTATTTGATAACAAATGGTATAGACAACGACTTGGTACTGCTATGGGTTCAAGATTCGCTCCGTCTTATGCTAACCACTTCATGGGGTGGTTTGAGGCGGAGTGGATCTGGAGCCCTAGGGGAAAAAATTGGATTGACAGTATTTATTACTGGGGACGATTTATAGTTGACTGTCTACTTATATGGACTGGGACCAGTAATGAACTAGAAGACTTTTTAAGTTATCTGAGTATCAACGATTTGGATTTGAAATTTACTACACTATATGACAGGGAACAGATTGTCTTTTTGGAAGTAGAACTATTTGTTGAAGACAACAAACTGTGTAGTAGAATGTACCGGAAAGAGACGATTTGCAATGCATTACCTCACTCAGAGAGCTGTCATCCTAGATGTCAAAAAAATGTGATTCCACATGGGGAGATGTTAAGAGCTCGTAGGAACTGCTCAGAACAGAAAGAATTTGAGGATAACTTGGAGGACATTACTTACAGATTTAGGGCTAGGGGTTATAACCCGAGAGTGATTCAATCTGCTAGGAATAGAGTGTATAAATTTGGACAGAAAGGATACTCTAAAGACTGTATACAAAAAGGACAAAATGATACGGGATACTGAGAAGATTAGGATGATAACGAACTTCAACAGATGTAGTAGTAAACTTTACTCAGTACCTAACAAATACTGGCATCTTTTAAGATCTGACAAGGAGATTACACCATATTTGACGGAGAAGCCTAGCCTTACATTCAGGAAGGGGCTATCCCTTGCATACATTGTTAGTCCAAGTTACCCCAGAATTTCTCACAATCAGGACTGTATTAGTAACCAATTAAGAGGATTTTACAAATGTGGATGATGCGGCTCTTGTAGATGGACTGTCAACAAAATTACTACCTTTATTACAATGACACAGGGACACACAAAAGTAATATGTTTATTCATTGTGAGAGAACTTATGGTATTTATGTCATGGAATGTACATGCAAAAAAATCTATGTTGGAAGTACAAGTTGACGTTTCCCGACAGGATGATGGAACACTTCAGGGCATTAAATAACGGTGATACCCGGTATCCCATAGTGGAACATGTGGTACATAATTACCAAGATAAAGAACATCACAGATTTTGCTTTCATGGCATAGAACAGGTAAAAATGGACACAAGAGGAGGTAACAAACAATTGAAACTAAGACGCAAAGAAGCCATTTGGATCATGAAAATGAAGGCAGTAGAAATGGGGATGAACGTTGATAGTGAGCTACAATACTTTTTGGTCCAATAAGCTTGGTGTAGCTTGCAGAAAAGTTACATTATTATTACAGTATCTGTGCAGGACCTTTTGTTACGTGAACTTATGAGATGCAGACTATGTTGACTGTTCGTAAGAGTGAATCACTCTATTGTACATATATTTGTTATCTACATTATACATATCACTCAGGAGTTAGAACTATTGGAATATTTATGCATATGTATACCTTAATATCTTGATTTATATTGTGGTCATAAACAGCCTTTAATATAGGCTTAGGAAAGTACTGTTTCTATCTTATGTTCATTGATTTAATGTAGATAAGAAAAACTGTTGCTCTTCTATTATTTCACACCCTCTTGACACCTTTCATATTTTCCTGTGTTTATAACTTTTCCCAGTAAAATCGTCGTCAGTTTCTCTTTCGTGGACACATATTTTTCAATATTTTCGAAGTATAGTGGCAGCTTCTGATATTCTCAACATGTTTAAAAGGAAAACCGTTACTGCCTCTTTTGTTCAGGTGGTATTTAGAGATGACCGTTTTTATACCAGGGACCGCACAGGCAATGGCAGTGTGATTGTAATCTAACTTTATTTATTACGGAAACAGAGATAATCAGGGAGGATGGATAGAATAATTCATTCTATATACATTGTGTACAGAATATATTTACTCCCGATCTTCAGTCGAGATTGGACATAGAACTTTTGGTAGAATTTATTGTGTGATATAGCAGTTTCTTCCGTTTATACGGTATTCGAAGATGGCGGTTATGATACTAGGGATTTTATATGTGGTGGTATCGTTGCTGTAAGTGTTCTTCATTTATAATATGCACAGAGACAAACATGGCAGACGTCTTGGTAAGAATAACTTATTTTGAATACATTTCATACAGAATATAATGACTCCCAATTTATAGTTAAGATTAGGAATATAAATGCCATGAGAATAGTAAATCTATTTTCTACAATATTTATAGCTATAACAGAACAGAGAATTACTATGTAGAAGGGGAGAAGAAGTCAGGTTATATTCAGGGAAGCTTTAACGTTTTGTAACCGATTAGAAACAACTTGCATATTAAAAGATGGCGCTCACTCAACATAGTTAAATGGAGGTTTCAAGATGGCGCCTATGTTGAACGTCGTACTTTCGAAATGAGTTACTGGGATACTTAGGACGTTTGGTGAGTCTATTATTTAGCGATTCTTTGACATACATTTTATTTATTTTATGTGTTTGATTAGAGTGGTTACCATTTGGCCTCTTTGTATTGCAGACCACATACAAGTGTTAAGGTATATTTCACCCGTCACAGATTTGGAGTTATCGGGTGTTCATAAGATAAAGGGTGGGATCAGTCTAACGATCACTACATTATCGCATTTAATGTGGTTTTATTTCAAAATATTTTTATTAAAAAACAATCCTTAAAGAGTGCATCAAAAACATTACAAATGTGACAAGTTGCAGAAGTATCATCCGCCCAGGTATACAAATCATTCAGGATAGCTACATTTTACCCCTTATGTCAAAATGTTGTGTTTCTATCTAGGACCCTAATTCAATATTCCTGATTCTTGCCCTTATGAGGTTATAATCAATAATGTCCTGATAAAGGCATAAGAATCATATCCATATTCAGTAATAGCCCATGCAGTCCAAAGCACAGCACGGCTACTCCCATCGACTCCTAGAAAGCACAACGCGTTCTTTAAACAAACAAAGCCTCCAGCAGCCCGGGAAATCCCCCCCTGCTTTTGTTTTGATTTGAACAAGAACTCCTGGAGTCCAGAAAGAACTGTTAGTTCTTAGTGACATCTTATGTCCAACATTACGTCAAACTCAGCACCTTTCAGGTATAAATTTACCAACAGTTGCCTTAAGCAAACACACGGTGGTTTGGAGCAGAGCGGCCATCTACTTGCCCGAGAGCCCAGCTGATGCGAGAGCCCACGGAAGCCGCCCCTCCCGTTTGACGCACTGAGAGAGACGCTGTCTTTTTCTCCAGCCGAGAAAATCCAGCTCTGGTGTTTCCAGCCTACCCTTGCGGGTTGGTGGAAGATTGAGTCCTGAGGAAAGAGATACCAGACCTCCCACATTCTATTACCAAGGTACGGAGCTGACTAAACCCTTAAGAGAATTCTTGATGCAGATTCTTGGCAAAACAATCTTAACCAACTTAACTTAAACTGCTACTTACTTACTCCTTCCCAAGTATTAGGCTTAGGTCAAGTACACCGAGGTAGGCGTAGTTAGAAGCACCAGTTGAGTACGTTATTCAAATGTTTTTATGTATGTATGTATTTTATCCATTTTAAAGTATCATATGGCTAAGAAACCATATCAATGCTTTTACAGTATTATTTCATAATACTGCTTTTACTGTACGCACTTTACTTTATGATAAGTATTGCAATTGTGGCAATTCATTTCTCTTGCATGAGAAAGAACTCTGCTCAATAAATAACACCTTGTATTGAAAACGCCTGTCTCTCTATTTCTCTGCACTTTGGTGAAACTAAGTATGCACGGTTGACTGAGTGAAATAGCTGCCTACTGTTTTCACACAACTCTACAGATACACTCTTATTCTGAGGGAGCAAAGTTGTCATGTTTATGCGGGATGTATGACGTTACAACGCATGCTTTTACCACGCATGCCTTTACAACGCATAGTGCTTTGGGGCGCTGGATAGGGAATAGTTTAATTTACTATTCCAACTCCAGTCCCCGTGGATAGTAGGGAAGGTGTTGGATAGTAAATTAAACCTATTCCCTATCCTAGAGTGCCCCCCAGCGCAATGCGTTGTAATGGTTTGCTTTGTAAAAGTTGCGTCGTAAAGGCACTGCGTGGTAAAAGTTGCGTTGTAAAAGATGTTTACCGTTTATGCGGTTGTCAGAAACTGAATCCCTTCTTGTCTGAGACAGGGAAGTTCAACCCTCCCTATTCATTCAAGAAAGTTTCTAGTGACCTCTGAGCTAGCTGGCGCAAACCTAAATTAAGTTTAACATGGTCAGTAGAGGCCTAGATGACCTCAGTCCTACGTCTACACTGCTGTTTATGTTATTCCAATGCGCAGAGCCTATTGGGAAAATGGGAACTACACTACATGGCGCCCAACGTTTGGTAAGGCGATAATCTAACACAAGACACTAGAGTAACTCAGTCGTGCTTTTTCACACAGAACCCTTTTCTCGTAAAAACTCCAAAAGACGTCTGGAGTGGGTGAAAGGTTAATATCCGCCGGAACTTAGTAGGATGAGAATCCTATGTATTAGTTTTTTGGTTTGATCAACGTTGAAGGATACTGTGTTCCAAAATATTGTGCAATTAATCTTTGTTTCCTTGGAAACCTGCTCTGCAAACTTTCATTAAACAAAATGTCGACTAACCGCAACAGCAACGAAACCGGTGGAGCTGCAGTAGATGCGAATCAACCGGGTTTTGATGTTACAGGGTTTATTAAAATGAACCGGGTGCAATTATCATCCCGGATAATGTAAAAAGACCTATAACTCTTAAACTTATAGAAAACGAACTGACACCACGAGGTGGTACAGTCATATTTGTGGTAGGGGCACATAAATATCGGCAGACAGAGGTATTCTATTAATGGATACATTTTCCAGCAGCACACGCTGTGACAAAAGACTTCCACTATTACAAAATAGAGGAACCTCCGGGAGAATAAACTCCTTTCGAGGAGATCGAAATCCCACTAAATTACCAAGAGCACCTGCTCTGGTTTAATGGCGCCCTAAAACATAATAATCACATCACCAGGCTCGGTCCACTAGGTAGACCAGAAGCAACGGGGCCGGTCCTACGCAACTACGCAACACACCCAGACATCGAAACACTTTTAAAGACTTTTAAAACTGCACCACAACTTTTTTATGTGAAAAAAATCACTCTCTTGACTCTGCCCCTTGGCTTTCACGCTGTTTGCTCGCGTGGCGGCCATTATTGGCTAATCTTACCTGCAACCTTCACTGATTGGCTGACTACGAGCCAAACAGCGCACAGTCCCAGCGGAGCTCATTGTCTCCCGAGGCTTGAAAAGGGCGCCCTACGAGTGAGCTGCTTTTGCTTGAGGAGAATCGCTGTGGGAATTTGTTGGGGGGATAAAGCTATGAATTTTGCTTGAAACACTTTTAAAGACTTTTAAAACTGCACCACGACTTTCTTATGTGAAAAAATCACTCTCTTGACTCTGTCCCTCGGCTTTCATGCTGTTTGCTCGCGTGGCGGCCATTATTGGCTAATCTTACCTGCAACATTCGCTGATTGGCTGACTGGGAGCCAATCAGCGCACAGCCCCAGCGGAGCACATTGTCTCCGGAGGCTTTAAATGCACACTATTCCGAGGACGCACAGCGGGTGCGCCGCGGGTGCGCCAAAGGCGCGCCTAAGGCAAGCCCTTCTGCGCCTGCCCGCGCCTCTATCGGGCCTAGGGCCACCTACCCTGCTAGTTTTCTACAGAATCAATCACCGTATAGGCTCCAGTATAAAGCTGAACAGCTAAAAACCTTTAACAGGCTACCTCACAAGTGCAACCCTATAAACCTAAGTCAATTGAATTATTCCACTTTTTCATGTCCAACTTGCCCTCTTCTTTTTATGGAAAACCCCCATTTACAACCTTCCGCCAATAACAAACAAAACAGGCCATCCAAAATAATTAAGGCAGCGCTTATTAATGTAAGATCATTGCCGAAACACAAATATGAAATAGCCAACATTATTGACAATTGGAAATTGGATATTCTTTTCCTTACGGAAACTTGGGGAGACTCTTCCTGTGGTCCAGATTTCACCACAGCTACTCCCGAAGGCTATACAAACATCAGACATGACAGATTTCTAAAAAAAGGAGGAGGCATAGCTATAATACATCGCAACAACTATACGCTACGAACTGAACCTATATCTATCACTATATGTGAAGCAATTAACTTCACGTTCTTTACTCCTTACTCCAGTTCATTTAGAGGCATTTTGCTATACCGACCCCCAGGTCCACGCACATCATTTTTATCATCTTTGAGTCATCTCTTAGAGCCCATAGCAGGGGAAAATAATTTTACCATCTTGGGAGACTTTAACTTCCATTTAGAAGCTCGTAATGACTCAGACACGACCTCTCTCCTTACAGAGATGGAAGCAGTAGGTCTAACACAATCAGTTCACTCCGCCACGCACTCCGCAGGACATACGTTGGATGGAATGTTCTCAAACCTCAATTCTCTGTCTAGAGAGAAACCACTCCCTTTAACCTGGACTGATCATGCTTCAGTATCTTTTACCATTACCCCTTCCATTTCTCTCCCTCCTATCCCTTCTAAAAGTAACACATTTAAGGCATGGAAAAGTATTCAGCTCCCTGAATTCAGCCATAATTTGCACAGTATGAAGGAAATTAATTCATCGAATCCTGAAATGGCAACCACTATTTACATTAACCGGCTCCGGAACAATTTGTACGATACGGTTCCTACCAAAAAAACATCTACAAATAGAACATCCAACTCAGACCACTGGTTTAACGAGAGTCTTAGACTAGAGAAACAAAGCTGTAGACGGCAGGAACGTAAGTGGCGCAAAAACTATGACCCTGATGAAAAAACCTGCTACAAAGAAAAATTAAGTAAATACAAACAAATGATCATTTTTCATAAAAGTATTTATTACAATAACCAAATTGAGACAGCACAGGATTCAGTCAAACAACTATATCAGGTTGTCACACATCTAACGGGGCAAGATAAATCCACTACAAGAGAGGCTTCTCAATCTATGTGTGACGATCTAGCAACTTATTTTCAAGATAAAGTGTGAAATATTTATTCCAAATTTAACAAATATTCCACTTCCGTCACCAGTTCTAAAATAGTCCCGGATCACATCAGCCCTACTAGTGACAACAAAAATAGATCTATTTTCCAATCCTTTGACCAGGAACTAGTTTGCAAACTTATGTTGACCATTAATTCTGGATCCCCAGACAATCCTTATCCCCCTTCAATTTTCAAATTAGCTCCCGACATCATCAGTCACACACTCACAGACATTTTTAATGCCATATTCAAATCATGTGTCTTCCCATTGATATGGAAAAAGACGGTAATTAAACCTCTCCTTAAAAAAGCCACGCTCGATCCTTCCAATGTTACCAGCTATAGACCTATAGCATGTCTCCCCTTTCCAGCAAAAATAGTGGAAAAGATCATGAATACCCAAATCTCTCATTTCATAGATCTTAACAACTGCCTTGATGATTCACAGTTTGGATTCAGAAAGGGTCACGGCACAGAGACCGCCTTAATTAAGGCATCTGACGAAATTAGAATGATCATGGACCGAGGAGGCGCCGCGGTGCTTGTATTACTCAATCTCTCTGCAGCCTTTGACACGGTCGATCATACTATTTTGATCGACCGTGTCAGAGAAACTGGAATATCTAAAAAGGCCATCTCCCTTCTCTCTTCCTTTCTTGCCAAACGGGAACAATCTATGGCCATGGGCAGTTATTCGTCTTCCCCATTTGCTCTTCCCTGTGGTGTCCCACAAGGATCCTCGCTAAGTCCAACGCTTTTTAACATCTATGTAGCAGACTTGGCGAGGATCATTAAAACCCATCGTCTAGCAGTAACATCTTATGCTGACGACACTCAGCTCGTCCTGGTGATTAACAACGATGGACTGGAAGTAGCCACAAACTTCCAACAGGGAATGCTTGCCATCAGCAAATGGATGAATGAAAATTACTTAAAGCTAAACTCGGACAAAACCGAGGTCATGGTTTTCGGCAATCTTACCCCTACATGGTGCCCTACTTGGTGGCCACAAGATCTTGGACCTCCACCCATTCCAACTAAGAAAGTCAGAAACCTAGGGGTAATCTTTGACAATAAACTATCATTTCAACAGCAAGCAAATACAATAGTCTCTGCATCATTCTTTACAATAAGAATGATTAAGAAACGTATGCCCTATCTCCCCACAAACACAATAAAAACCTTGGTCAGTACCCTGGTAATGTACCGCGTTGACTATTGTAACGCCCTTTTGATCAATGCTCAAGAAAAGGTTTTAAATAAACTCCAGCTAATACAAAATGCCGCTGCCAGACTCATTACTGGAATACCCAAATTCAAGCCAATATCAAAAACTCCCTCTGCTCCTACAGACCATCACGTACATTACGATCCTCTTCGGCTAATCTCCTCGAGATTACAAAAACCAGGAAATCAACATGGGGCGACAGATCCTTTGCAATTGCCACTGCCAAATTGTGGAATTCACTGCCAAACCAAATAAAAAACACTGCAACTTTAATACCCTTTCGTAAACAAGTAAAAACATGGCTGTACAATCAATAAAACCCTACTCAGAGATTACTCTATCCATGCGCCGAGACCCTTCGGGTATTCGTGCGCTTAACAAGTTCTATTAAATAAATAAATAAATAAAATGTCAAGCGAAAAACTCCTAGTTAAACTAAAAGAATTAACAAAGGCATATAGAGAATTAGTTCAATTAGCAAGGGATGATATAAAGTACCTCTAGAAATTGAAGGAAACAGATATAGCAGACCAACCATTTGAACTCGCCAGAATCATAGAAAAATCCTATGAAGAACTAGGAAGAGATAGTTTGGGTGGGAAACCGGTAAAACCCCAACTAACTGAAAATCCTGAAAAAACATTTATTAAAAATAATTTAAAAACTCCAAAAAAGAGTTGGGATGGTAATAAACAATCCACTCCCAGGGAAAAACATTTCCAGTCCAGAGGAAGGTCTCCTCAGCGGAGAGAGAGATCTCCAGACCGAGAAGACAAGTCTCCCCAAAAGGGAGCCCTCTGAAAGAAGATATAACCTTAGAGATAGGGATAAAATAAGAAAACCTGACAGATATCAAAATGTTGATACACATCCCTCTCGATCCTTCTCACTCAATCTTTCTCGATCTTCCTCACAGAAATCGGAAAGAAGAGGACGGTCAGAACACAGAGAAGAGCACGTCAAGTCCAAAGACAAGGAACCTGCTCATCAAAGTAAAAAATTACAATTTCCCAGAAAGAAGGTAGCAAGTATTAATATTAAACATGCCGAGAATTCTGAGGACACAGCTGAAAAACGAGAGTGGGCACAGACAATGCTAGACAGCGCAGCATAAGTGACAATAGCTCGCAAGATCCTGATGAATCTTCTGGAGACAGTGGACACGAATGTATACATTCAGGTGGAAACTGCAGACACACGAGTTAGTGTGCCCCATAAACTATATGAAATAACATTACGTATAGAGGGAGATAAAACTAGGAAAATAAAAGGTCTCTTTTGGTAAAAACTTTCGAAAGGCTATGACATCCTGTTAGCTAAGAAAGACTGGCCGCCAGAGTTTGACAGGGAGTGCCCTCATGGTGAAGAAATGATTATGCCTGCCTTCTCAAATCATATTCCGATTCATAAAAAATACACATTGGCAAGAAAATGGGCAGTGGCCCAAGCTCCTGCTTTATACAAAAAAAATAATGTAGGATGGGATGAGGAATCTCCTCACCACAAAATCCAGTTAAAAAATCAGCCCACTGCACAAAGGCAGTACCCAGTTAAACAATAAGCTAAAAAGCAAGTCAGGGAGATCTTAGATCAACTTGAATATCAAGGGGTGATCGAAACATGCACCTCTCAAATGAACAATCCTTTGTTTCCTGTCTCCAAGCCAGACGATTCATATCGTCTAGTTTTGGACTACAGACACCTTAACTCCTGTAGTAAAACATTTGCAGTACAAAACTCACATAGTGCAGCACTAATGAATAACATTGTGCGCAAAAAATATAAAACGACATTAGATATCTCTAATGGATTCTTCTGTCAAAACATTGCACCTGAAAGCAGGTATTTGACCACTTTCTCAATAAAGGGATGGCAAAAACAATTTTGCCGACTCCCACAGGGATTAAAGAATAGCCCAGGATTATTCTCAGCAAGGGTAACAGAGTTCCTACAAATATATGATGATGAGGCATTATCCTATGTCTATGACATCTATCTCACAGATGATGACCTGGAGACTCACTTGAAAAGAGTGAACACCATAATACTTGGGTTCTCATCAGAGGGTTACAAATTCAACTTTAAAAAGTCACAAATTGCCCATCTAACAGTCCTATTTTTAGGATATGAATTATCAAGTGAAGGCAAAAGCCTGGCAGACAATTTCTTAGAGAAATGTGCTGCACTCCAAGCACCAAAAACGCTGACGAATTTACAATCAATACTAGGTTTCCTGAATTTCGGAAGAACATACATTCTAAATTATGCAGAGAGGGTTAAACCTCTCTATGAATTGATAAGACCAGATTTCAAACAAAACAATTGGACTCAGAAACACACAGCGATTTTGAGATCATTGCAAACAGACATGTTAGCTAAAACAAAATTACAAACTCACAAAAACATATGCAATCTTGTAATCCGAGTCATCCCAGGAAGATGCGGATTCACATACCTGACCTCTAATGGGGGAGAAACGGTACCTATAGCTTACAAATCTCATTTGTAGACTCAAGCTGAAATGAAATTCAGCTCTACAGAAATAATTCTGACAGCGGTTCAAACTGCTGTAGCAAAAAAAAGAGCCCTAGCCCAAGGCAAAAGAATATCTGTTTCTACAGCATAATCAGCCCTTGAGGCATTAACAAGTCCACGTAATCTGATTACAGTGGCCTTAGATCCAAAATGGATAGAATGGGAAAATTCTTTTGCTACAGAAGACGTGAAATACTATTTTGACCCGAAACTGAAAAAACTAGATGATCTAGAATATGAACGAGAATATCCTCTGCCAATCGAAATTCTGCCTCTGGAACAATACACCTGCGTAATCTATATGGACAGATTCGCACAACACTACGATGTAGATAAAAAATCCTACAATGCAGCGTGCGCAATTGTTAAAGGCCGCTGGTGCTCTGGTAAATTCAAACCGATGATCACCAAAACTGAATCACTCAGAAACTGTTCAGCTCAGCAAGCTGAAATAAGATCTTTAAAGATGGTGCTTGAAAATGCCGATCGCGAATTCCCCACACTAATAGTGTGTGATTCGTATTTCTGCGTCAAATCATACAACAGTGACATGCAGACATGGAGTAATAACGGTTACAAAGATGACACAGGTGTCACAATAAAGCATAAAACGCTTTGGGAACAAGTAGTTCTTGTAAAGAAAGAACTATGAAAGACTCACGTGATACACGCACTGAGTTATTGATGTGATGGCCTTCACATTGCAGGGAATTCATTGGCTAACACAGCCAAAGCGGAAGCGGTTCAACCGGCTTCCGTAGCCACTAAAAAGCGTTCAGAAAAACAAATAGATGGGGAAACCATGCTGGTGGTAAAAGCCTCATTAAAAGGTGATTATGCAGCATTACCTCTCAACTATCCACTCAGTAATACATACATAATTGATGCAAACTCCGTTCCGTTTGCTCGAATCCCTGGAGTGGGGGATAGAGTAATTCCAAACACGAACCGGTGAGTTTTCTTGATTGAAGACATACACATGGGATTGGGTCTGAGGCACGAAGAGATCCTGAAATCTCTGATGGAATTACAATCAGAGTACTGGTGGCTGGGATGAGCGTAGATATCTACAATTTCGCAAAAAATTGTGAAGACTGCAACAGAGATCGCAGTTGTGAACCGGACCAGCCAATAGCCCAGATACCACGATTAGATAGCATCAGGCTATCTATAGCACAGAAATCCAGTCGGAGGAATGCGTCCCCATAATTATTAAGACTGAATTCACTTAAAATGTAGACCCCAGCACTCGGTTGACACCAGAACTGTTATAAAAGATTTGCGAGTCATTATCGGCACATACGCAATTGGCATGCTACATTCTGATCAGGGTCCTGCGTTTAGCTCTCGAGCTCACAAAGAGGCCATGAACAGCATGGGCATTGCATTGCGGTACTCTTCTCCCTTCCATCCTGAGGGAAATGCGGTAGTGGAAAGAAAAAAACCGGGACATAAAGCAATCTATAACGGCGAGGGTATTAGGTTCAGGTGTTGGGTGGGTCAAACATTTAACAAGTGTCCAACGTAGTCTTAATAATCTGCCAAGAAATTCTCTAAAAGGTCTCACTCCATACGAACTATTGTTCAGCACTAGAATGCTCATTCAGGATCTTGATTGTCACACTTCAGTGGTAGAAGAAAAATCCTTTGATATCAAAGATCATTTGGCTGTTTTACATGATTTAAATGAAATAAGAAAAAACCTGAGTAACATAAAGTTGAAACAACAGCCGACAGCCACTGAAGAATAACCACCTGTCCCAGCAAGACCTGTCTGGATTCCAAAGATTGGGGATCTGGTCAGAGAGAAGATCGCGGTGAAGAAGGAATTTGGGCCTTCTTACAGAAAAGCAGTACCTGTCTTAGCTATCAGCGGAACAAGATCAGTTGTACTACCGCCCCTTGCTGGTAAAAAGGAGCACAGAGTTGTATCCATCAACCTAATAAAACCACAATCATGTGGCCAAAAATAAGTAGTAGGCCAAGTGACTCTCAAGAAATAGCAGAATACCGAAATTTTCTACAATCCAAGAGGCTCACACTGAGAGACTAATCACATTTGATAAACCAGCAGTGAATAACAAAGGACTATGCAACAATTCCATGGAACTGGTGCCTCTTGAAACCCAAATTGCAACAGTTCGTCAAGAAACACCAGTCTACAATGATGTAGCCTCTGACTATGCTAATGAAACAAAGAAAAATGCAAAAGCAAATGAAAATCTGGAAAAAATTCCAACAATTGACAGAACTGCATCTGGCTACTTCATCAATTTTGACGACTTCTCTGAAGATCCAAGCGAGCATGAAGAAACGCCTCCAACAAAAACTTTCAAAAACAAAGTAACTGAACTTTTTCACCAACTAAAAGAAACATATCTGATTTCACCATGGATTGAATTTTGGATTGTGTTAAATGTACTTACTCTCCTGCATTGGCTCATCATGGTTCTATGTTTGGGAAAATTCATTGATGGAAAATATAGTACAATTGACACAGCAAGTCAGAACATCAACTTGGTCCTAAAGCCTCACACATCCTCCCTCATCGAGAAAAGAGAACTGACATCTGTGAACATCTCAGCCAATCCAATACCCGGTGGGGTAGCATGGTACAGAACTGATTATGCCATTTATGGCAGGGTTGCTCTCTTGAAATATCCACATCAGTTCAAGGTTTCATTAAGTGACTTTGTGACACCAAGTACCTTCTCTGATGATTGGGACTTTGAAAGCATTAATAATATGATGTCAGATTTAGTAATGTCAGCCAAATTTACAGAACATGATTACTTACAGGGTTCATCGAATTATGAAGAGTTATACTGTTACAATCATTATGGTGATCACTATTTACATAAAACTGTTCAGCCTAGAAATGTTTTATCTTATAACTAATGGAAACACTGTCCAACTCCACCAAAAGGCAGTTCGAAAACATTTTATTAGAAATTCCAGTACTTCTCAGGGTTTAATAACAGTGATCCAGAACCGTTTTATTTTAAAATGTTATTTAAGACAGGAATAAAAACAATGTTGACAAATACTAAATTGATTTATTCTGAAAATTTTTATGACAAAATGTCTACATTTCGTTTCGAATTTTGGAAAAACACCATTGAAACAAAAACGATCAGGTGTTCCAAAGATTGGCAAGTACAAGGCCTAGAAGCATTATTTAGGGCCTGCATGATCCCAGAACAAATGATATTCTTGAATGACACAATGCAACAAACTACTACACCGTCTATTCCGAAACCCATAACTGATAATGACAGCAGTACAGATGTGGAGATAGACGTATCCCATCTTTTACACCAAAACAGAACACATCCTGATTGGAAAAAGTGGTTGATCTGGCCAACAGACACGAATAACTGTCAAGATAGATTCCTGAACAAAAAACAGGGGTTCAAAATGACCAGTCCAGACCCAAGATACTCCCAGAGACAACATCCAGGGATAGTTACAACATACAGTGTAGGGAAACTATGCCTTGAGTGGCTAGAGAAATCCACACTGGCTGAAATTAAGCAACACTTGACTTTACTTAAAGACGGTGCTGACTTGCGTGATTTCATATTGGGACCACGCAAAGAGTGTCAAAAACTTTTCATAGCGGCCGGTATATACGCTGCGTACAACGAAGCTTGGAAAGTAATGCAAAGTGAGACAGCAGAAAAAATACGAGAAATTGATTGTATAAATTTGGAAAAATCACTCTCTGTAGTGGACAATGGGTTAACGACTTTGTCCTCCAGAATATATTCACTGGACAGCATTGTATCATCTGCTTTTGATATAATGGAGCAGGACTTACTAATGTTACAACATGGTCAGTCTCAATTACGTTCTATTGTACAACTTGGTTGGACGTTGCAAAATCTGCTTTCAGGCTACGTACCTTGGCGTTTAATCAACACAACATCATTATTCGGTATCTTTAACCTTACTGATAAACAAATCAGTTTGGCACAAAAGGAGCAGACTATATGATTCTGAGCATTGAAAAACTTGAGAGATTACCATTGACAATGTCAGAGAGACCTGTCATTGAATGGATAATACACGGAACGATTACAATTCCGATAACAACTTTCCAGTTTAAATACTGCCAAGAGTATATACCTGCAGGCCAGTATGAAAGGTTGGGTAAAGAATACATCAAATCAACCTGGGATTTACCTTATACACAGAGATGTTATAGTGAAGGGAACAAGGAGGTATTCCTTAGTGGTAAAAATTGTAAAAAATCACTAAGCGGCGCACTTCTGTGTCAAGGTATTAACTTGCATGGAGCCTGCGAAGGGTCTTCAAATAACGTTTCATGTCACCTGCATGGCACGCCTGCTAAACAGATAGAGCCATTCTTTAGACCACTTTCTAATGGCAGTTACTTTTTAATAAGTGACCACAGCTGTTGTGGCATGCTGCCAGGAAAAGCCTATCTGACAACTGTAACTTCCAGGGCCGTTTGCTGTATGCAAGTATTGTATCCACAACACAATCCAGATATGGGGGCTGCCTTATGGCCTTCGTTGAATATCTCTTCTATTGGAATTGATAATTTAAGCAGAATGAAGTCTATTCTTTTACAGACAACTGTGCCTTTAACGTCATCGAAAGAAATGTATGATCTGCAAGTGGCAAGGACATCGGCAGAGATACATTCCCTTTTATGGACAAATGCCCCATGCATTTCGTAGAAATATTGAGCCAAATCTTAAACATGTCTGATACCAGTGGCATCGCACATATATTTAAGACAATTTTTTCGGGACTGTTAGCACCCTTTGAAACAGTTCTGGGCATCTTCCCAAATTTTGTCCAGTCTGTCTTTGGTGGCCTACCCTTAATCTTGGGACTCGTGGCAGGAATTTTATTTTTGCTCCTTCTGCACCGATATGGCAAGCCAGTCCACAGACAAGACTCCAGCAACGATGGAAGAAACGATCCTAGCAATACGATACCGAGACCGTATCACTAAGGCCCTCGGATTGGCCCCTGCTAAGAGATCTGAATACAACCTGGTTTCTTTCATTCAGACCAATCTGGCAGAATTGCATCTTACCTGTGCTTCGATGTCTGCAATGCGGAGAAGAATACGTGTTGGACGTCTGTCTTACACTACCATCAGCAGTACCAAAGGATATCAATACTTTGCTAGGTCCTGTAACGACTCATACATCGTGTTGTCCCCAGCGGCTACCGATTCTGATGATGGCATTCGTTGAGACTTCACCACTACGAGTAGGTGGCAGTGAGGTACGAGAGGAAAGCAGCACCAAACAGGTACAACCTTCTGTGAGCATTGCTGATCCAAACATCGATGATAGCAATCACAGAGAGAGATGCACAGTTGCAGTATTTTCGAACTTGGTCGAACTGTCACCTGATGTTGTAGACCAATTTTTTGCGAGTCTGTCTGAAATGATGTTCTCTCCATTCAACAAGAATAACTCTTAAAAAAACAATGAGCACACAGCGTTCCCTGAACTCTGAATTCGGCCTTCAGTTTTTTAAACAAAGCTACAGAAAATATTTGGAACTATTTTTCCCCTGAAAGCGAAATTATTTTTGTCCATTTTCCAAAAATATTTACCTTTTTTTGGCACATGGTACTCTGCTTAAAGGAGAACTATTCTTAGAGAGCAGAGCTTCTATTTTTAGGATACTAGAGACAATATTTTACCTCAGCCTCTAGCACATATACAGCATTTTGTATAAATATGTGATGGAATGGTCTTGACCTTCTTTTCTGTATTCAGAGCCATTTCATGTGTAATTTTCGCAATTCATTCAGCTGATATATATGCATTTATCTGAATGATGACACTGCTTGAAAAGCGTATACTACCAACACTCATTTTCGTGTATTTACCATATACCATTTCAAATGCGAAATATGTATTTTGGGGTGGGTCCGAAAACACACATGCATCGTTAAATGTTTACTATTGCTTAGTTTTTTAGTAATGATGGACATTAATCAGTGGAGTGGGTGTTGTGCTTCTATGTAGGAACCTAATTCGATATTCCCGATTCTTGCTCTTATGAGGTAATAATGTCCTGATAAAGGCATAAGAATCATATCCATATTCAGTAATACCCCATGCAGTCCAAAGCACAGCACGGCTACTCCCATCGACTCCTAGAAAGCACAACACGTTCTTTAAACAAACCAAGCCTCCAGCAGCCTGGGAAATCGCCACCTGCTTTTGTTTTGATTTGAACAAGAAATCCTGGAGTCCAGAAAGAACTGTTAGTTCTTAGTGACGTCTTATGTCCAACCTTACGTCAAACTCGGCACCTTTCAGGTATAAATATACCAACAGTTGCCTTAAGCAAACACACGGTGGTTTGGAGCAGAGCGGCCATCTACTTGCCAGAGAGCCCAGCTGATGCGAGAGCCCACGGAAGCCGCCCCTCCCATTTGACGCACTGAGAGAGACGCTGTCTTTTTCTCCAGCCGAGAAAATCCAGCTCCGGTGTTTCCAGCCTACCCTTGCGGGCTGCTGGGAGATCGAGTCCTGTGGAAAGAGATACCAGACCTCCCACATTCTATTACCAAGGTACGGAGCTGACTAAACCCTTAAGAGAATTCTTGATGCAGATTCTTGGCAAAACAATCTTAACCAACTTAACTTACACTGCTACTTACTTACTCCTTCCCAAGTATTAGGCTTAGGTCAGGTACACCGGGGTAGGCGTAGTTAGAAGCACCAGTTGAGTACGTTAGTCAAATGTTTTTATGTATGTATATATTTTATCCATTTTAAAGTATCATATGGCTAAGAAACCATATCAATGCTTTTACAGTATTATTTCATAATACTACTTTTACTGTACGCACTTTAATTTATGATAAGTATTGCAATTGTGGCAATTCATTTCTCTTGCATGAGAAAGAAGACTGCTCAATAAATAACACCTTTTATTGAAAACGCCCGTCTCTATATTTCTCTGCACTCTGGTGAAACTAAGTATGCACGGTTGACTGAGTGAAATAGCTGCCTATTGTTTTCACACGACTCTAGAGATACACTCTTATTCTGAGGGAGCAAAGTTGTCATGTTTATGCGGTTGTCAGAAACTGAATCCCTTCTTGTCTGAGACAGGGAAGTTCAACCCTCCCTATTCATTCAAGAAAGTTTCTAGTGACCTCTGAGGTAGCTGGCGCAAACCTAAATTAAGTTTAACATGGTCAGTAGAGACCTAGATGACCTCTGTCCTACATCTACACTGCTGTTTATGTTATTCCAATGCACAGAGCCCTTTGGGAAAATAGGAACTACACTTCAAAAACGGATGAAGTTTAATATATGACAGAGTTTCATCATATCTAGTTGTAAACCCGGTAATGTAAGCTTAAAACATCTACCCTCCCATGAGAGTAACAAGAAAAGGAAACTTACTGATACCTAAGAGAAAAAAGAAAAAAAAGAGAAGTAAAACAAAGAATGAATCAAACTAAGATGTCATGGTGTCAATGAAAAGAGAAGAGAAATGGGTGTGAGGATTGGGGAGACAAGGTCTACACCCCGATGTTCAGCGCAGCAGACCTAGCCCTCTGCAGTGGTGGGTATTTAGATTAGAAATATATTGAGAGCCCAAAGCCTTGAATTGCAAGCTGTCAATGGGAGCCCCAGTGATACGCTCCGGAGCCATAGCCCGCCACAGTTGTGCATTCCACTCGGTCAGGGATGGGGCCTCCAGCTTTTTCCAAGCCGCAGCTACAGCCATTTTCGCTGCCCCCAAGCAGAGCCATAGTACGGATTTGTCACTCTGTGTCTGTCTTCTCAGGAGTGGTTCCCGGACCCGCACCAAGACATGTTCAATAGAGTCAGGAATGGGGTAGATGAGTTATGTTAGAGACAGGATCTCCTTCCAAAAAGGTTTGATGACAGGACAGTCCCACCAAATGTGGCTGAAATCGCCTAAGAACCCACACCCCTTCCAACACCTATCAGAGGCACCCAGAAAAAAACGTGCAGAGCTTCTGGGGGTACAGGTACCAGTCATACAAAATTTTGTAGTGCACCTCCCTGAGATACATGGAACGATTGAATTTCACTATATCCCTACCCAAGTGTTCCCACTACTTTTCTACCATAGAGGCATCCAACAAATTATTCCAAAAATTTTTGAAGTGCGGCATTGCTCTTTGGCTCAGCGCTTGGATAAGAGCGTACAAGAAGGATATACACCTACTGGAAGAGGACCCCGATTGTGCGAACTTCTCAATGGGGAGCAACTCCCTGGTAGCGGCTATCCGCACCAGGGGCTGCTGCACCCAATGTTTCATCTGCAAGTAGTGGTTTTCCTCCTTATTAGTTAGTGCATATTGCGCTTTGCATTCCTGTAAAGTGAGGAGTTCACCCTTATCAAACATGTGGGAGATCTTGAGGTACCCTCCCACCCACCATACGCCAAAGGGGCCATCCTGTAAAGCAGGGTGGAACGCAGCGTTAAAGTGTATAGATGTGTGACGTGATGGAAAGGTCGTAAGTGGAAGTTTGGAGGTGAGGGTGTCCCATACCTTGAGTGTGGTGGAGGTAGGCATGCTAATATAAGCATTGAGTGGCCTATATTTTTTAGGTTTCCAGAGGAGATTCCAAATGGTACGCCCAGTTATCTGCTTATCTATATGAAGCCAATGCTTCTCCGATTCCCTCAATGACCACTCTGTGATCAAACGCAATTGCGCTGCTCTGCAACAGGATTGAAAGTCTGGTAACGCTAGACCGCCCTCCTTGTGTGGTCTAATGAGCACTATATACGGAAGTCTAGCCCTCTTCCCCTGCCAGATAAATCTGGTCAGCATAGTTTTCAGTACTCGAAAAAGTCCTCTTTCAACTGAAATGGGAAGTCCCTGGAAGAGAGAGTAGACGGGGAGAACATTCATCTTAATGGCTTGCATCCCGCCTGGCCAGATGATGTAAGCCCCGGTCCATTTGCCCAAATCGCCACCAAGAAAACTGCATTCAAGGAACGACTGGATAACAACGCCCACAACAGCAAGGAACTCTTCAACATCGTCAAAGACCTCTCCAACCCCAACGCCGGAAACAACAACATCACCCCTTAGCAAGACCTCTGCAACTCCCTTGCCTCCTACTTCCACAACAAGATCACGGACATACACAACAGCTTCAGCACTCAACCGACGATCACCACGACCGAACCACCGCCCCCCACCACCACCCTCCGCGCCTGGACTCCGATCAGCACCGAAGACACCGTCCGCACAATGAACTCCATCCACTCCGGATCTCCGACCGACCCCTGCCCTCACCACGTCTTCAACAAGGCCGACGCTATCATCGCACCCCACCTGCGGGACATCATCAACACCTCCTTCGACACTGCTACCTTCCCGGAGAGCTGGAAGCACGCCGAACTCAGCGCTCTACTCAAGAAGCCATCGGCTGACCCCACCGACCTCAAAAACTAGCGCCCCATCTCGCTGCTCCCGTTTCCTGCAAAAGTCATCGAGAAGGCCGTCAACAAGCAGCTGGCTGCCTTCCTCGAGACGAACGGATCCCTCGACCCCTCGCAGTCTGGCTTCCGGGCCAACCACAGCAGCGAGACCGCCCTGATCGCAGTCACCGATGACATCCGAGCGCTGCTCGACAACGGAGAAACAGCGGCCCTCATCCTCCTTGACCTCTCCGCGGCCTTCAACACTGTCTGCCATTGTACCCTAGTACAACGCCTCAGTAACGTCGGAGTCCAAGAGAAGGCACTGGAGTGGATCATATCCTTCCTCGCCGGAAGGACACAGGGAGTCCGCCTCCCTCCGTTCATATCAGAAGCCACCGAAGTCATCTGCGGCGTCCCTCAAGGCTCCTCGTTCAGTCCAACCCTCTTCAACATCTACATGAGCCCCCTCGCAGACATCGCACGCCAGCACAGCCTCAACATCATCTCCTACGCTGACGACACCCAGCTGATCCTCTCCCTTACCAACGACCCCGCCACCGCCAGAATCCATCCGAATGGATGAAGAACAGCCGCCTGAAACTGAACTCAGATAAGACAGAAGTCCTCATCCTGGGATCCTCACCCGCCGCTTGGGACGACTCCTGGTGGCCCCCCGCCCTAGGCAGCGCACCCAAACCAACAGACCACGCACGCAACCTGGGCTTCCTCCTGGACTCCTCCCTCTCCATGACCAGACAAGTCAGCGCGTCTCCTCATCGTGCTTCAACATCCTGCGCATGCTTCGTAAGATCTTCTGGTGGATCCCCACCAAGACCAGGAAGACGGTCACCCAGGCCCTCGTCACCAGCCGTCTGGACTACGGCAACACCCTCTACGCCGGAACCACCGCCAAACTCCAGAAGAGACTCCAGCGGATCCAGAACGCCTCAGCACGACTCATCCTGGACATCCCCCGTCGCAGCCACATCTCCGGACACCTGAGAGATCTGCACTGGCTCCCGGTCAACAAGAGAATCACCTTCCGTCTCCTCACCTATGCACACAAAGCCCTACACAGCCAAGGCCCAGGATACCTCCTCAGCCGCCTCAACTTCTACGCTCCCAAACGCCAGCTTCGATCGACCAGCCTCGCCCTCGCCGCCGTCCCCCGCATCCGTAGAGCCACCACAGGGGGACAGTCCTTCTCCTACCTCGCCGCCAAGACATGGAACTCCCTCCCCACCCACCTCCGCCTGGCCCAGGACCACCTCGCCTTCATGAAGCAACTCAAGACCTGGTTGTTCCAGCAGTAGCAGATCCCCCCCTCAGCGCCTTGAGACCCTCTGGGTATGTAGTGCGCTATATAAATGCGATGATTGATTGATTGATTGAAATTGCTCTTTAATTGACACATGAGGGGAGGGAAATTAGCGCATGATGGGAGGGAAATTAGCCCCATACAGGTCTTGCCCGGCGGGGTAAGTTTGACTCCCAGATAGATAATATCCCGTGATGTGCAACAAAAAGTTGACATCCCTTCAATCCGCCACCATTCGCCTTTGGGTATTGTCAAATTCAGTAGGAAGGATTTTGTTGGGTTAACCTTAAAGCCTGCCACCCCTTCAAACATCTTCAGCTCAGCTTGGATAGCTTGCAGAGACATCTGGGGGTCCGTCACAGGAAGGAGCACGTCGGCTGTGAATGACGATATCTTATGGTCATCAGTGCCAAAATTGAACCCCCGAATCTCCTCATTACCCCTGATCCTATGCGTCAAAGGTTCAATGCTCAAGGCAAAGAGAAGGGGAGATTGGGGACACCCCAGCCTCGTCCCTCGCGTTAAGGGAAAGGGGGATGACGCTACTATGTTGACCAGGAACCAAGAACTAGGAGAGTGATAATTAGCGCAAATCATCCCAATGAAGGTTTCGCTGAAGCCAAAGCACTGGAGCACTTTAAATAAGAAGGGCTATTCCACGCGATCGAAAGCTTTTTCTGCGTCTAGCGAGAGAAGTGCTGCGGGAATATTCTTCTTGTTGGCCTTTTCCATTATATGAATGATGCGCCTCAAGTTGTCATGCGTTTGCCTGCCCTTAATAAACTCAGATTGGTCCGGATCCACGAGAGCAGGTAGTATAGTTTTAAGACGTGTATCCAGGATTTTGGAATACATTTTGGCATCAAGGTTCAGCAGAGCTATCAGGCGATAGGAGGAGCAGTGTGCTGGATCCTTGCCAGGTTTAGGAAGTACCGCCAATATTGCCTCTCCCATGGAAGAGGTAACCTTGTGTGTAGAAGCGATGAAATTAAACAATGTAGTTAAAAAGGGAACAAGCTCCGGTGCAAAAGTACAATAGAAGTGGGCTGAAAAACCATAAGGACTGGGAGCTTTCTGGAGTTTAAGGGAATCGATTGCCTTTTATACTTTTACGCCAGAGGTAGGCTGCGACAGCTCTTCATTAGTACATGCCCCTACCTGAGGGAGGTCCAGAGTGTCTAAGTAGCCCAAGGGGTCGTTCGAACCAGAGTACTCTGAGGTATACAGGGCTCTGTAAAAATCTTCAAAAGCTCCAGCCTTACCCTCTTCTGATCTGTGAGAAATGCCATTGCCATCTGTAATGTGTTTAATGTACTCACGTTCCTGTTTGGCCCCTAATTGGTGCCCCAATAAGGTTCCCACCTTATTTACACTTTCATAGCCCCTGGCCTGCAACCGCAAGATAGATTTTTCAGCTCTATTAGTGTAGATGGCCTGTAGTTTCCCCTTTAGTGACGTAACCTTCCGAAGGGTCAGGTGGGAAGGTTGGGTCTTATGTGCTTGTTCAGCTGACTTAAGTTTGCTTTCGTGCTTGAGACGCTCTGCACATTGTTGGGAGCACAAGGTAGTGGCCATTTCATTGCACTTGCACCAAATTACTGCCTTAAGTGCATCCCAAGTATTAGAGTGAGAAGTGTCCTCAGGGTCGTTCATCTCGAAATACCCCTTAATAGTCTTCCTAATTTCATCTCTGAGAAGTCTATCTCTACATAGAAAGTTGGGAAAGTACCATCGGGCTTGTTTGGCCACGTGATCGTCATCTCTAAGGGAGCATGGTCCAAAATGCAGATTGGGTGAAACTGTAATTGGAAAACGGATGATAACAGGTACTGACTCAGGAAAATATAATCAATACAGGAGTACGTTCTGTGGGAATGTGAAAAGAATGAGAAGTCTCTCATCGTGGGATTGGCATCCCTCCAAACATCCACCAACCCCTAGTGTTGAAGTTGTGAGCGCAGCGCTGAACCAAATGCACCCCCTGGAGCCCTGTGGGAGTGTGTTGTGTCTCTGTCCAAATCCCAGACTAAGTTGAAGTCCCCCAAGAGCAGTATATCCCCCTGGGTGAAATTTTCTAAAGTCATGAGGGAGGAGAGAATGAAGTCTTGTTGACCCATGTTAGGTGAATAGAGTGCTGCAAATGTACATGGGCAACCTCAAAGATCTCCCCTAACCATGATCTACCTCCTGCTTTTGTCCGATTAAGTGTGCTGAACCTGAAAAGGAACCCCAGAATGGAACACCAGTGCCACGCCATTTTGTTTTGAAGAATGTGAGGATCGAAATATGTGGGGGTAAGCCTTATGGCGCAATCTGTGGTCATCAGATTTTTTGAGGTGGGTTTCCTGAAGAGCGATAATTTGAACATTGTGATCAAGCATGTATTTCCAAAATTGCTGGTGCTTATTTGGGGGGATTCAGCCCCCTAGCGTTCCATGAAACTACTCTAACCGCCATGATGACAAGAGGAAGATAGTCTTCCTAGAAATGGTAGCCTCCTCCACCTCGACCCCTGGGGACCCACCCCCACCTAAATCTGATAAAAAGAATGGCAGCATGACATAAAAACAAATTAAAAGAACACAACACACATATAAAATGAGTGTGTGGTGTCCCCCTCCTAGAGGGGAATCCCAAAAATTAACGAAACTCTAGGGACATTACCATGTCCCGTCTCCCAGCCCTTGTCACATCAAAAATCAAGGCAATCCTTTAATAGTGAAACAGTATCCCACCCCCAAACTGATTATTCATGAACTAAGAGAATTTGAACTGAGCCCTAAGTTAACACACCAATGTTCTTGGAGAACCGCTTCCATTCACGAAGTTGAGCAGGTCCCAACAATCCTCAATCTTCCTCCCAGGACCCCCCTCAGAGTAAATATGAGTCACCCTCTGACCTGACTGCAGCTTGACAGGAAGCCCACCTGTTGTCCATGTCAAGCATCAGACGTAAAGTCTCAGGTGACCTTCGGGGAGCCAAATTCCGGCCAAATGCGGAAGATGCAAGTCCTCCGCTCCATCCAAATCCCCCAGGATTCGCAGCCTCGAACCTCCGTGGGCACAGGGGAGGGATGAGTGAGGGCAACCCCCCCAAGACGGCCATAGTGCCCTTCAAAGGGGTATCCAGTCTGACATCAATCGGACCCTATCAGGACCTGGGGATTTCTCTGCTCTCTCTATCAGTGGACTCATTCTGGAGCTTTTGATTGACCTAGGGGGCTTTTTTCTCTTTGGCCAACTTGCTCCCATGGGAGAAAGGCTCCTGCAGGAGCGAGCGCTTTGATTGGCTGCCTGCAACATGAGTCATTTTTTTGCTTGCTACCATTAAAGGACTTGGAGACTTAGTAACCTGTCATAAGTTTGATCAATAAAAACATACAAGGAGCAGGGTATGGATAGCCTCCCCCAAGCCCTTGTGGAGTGGTCCCAGAAGTGTAAATTCATTCAGTAGTTTTTGAGAATTTATGGTTCAAAATGCATAGATATCTGGACAGTTGGTGTTCAGATATGCTATGATTGCTCAATTTGAATCTGATGAGTTAATGACAACCTCAACAGTATATTTTGACAGTCATTAAAAGATTCGGACATACGGGACAGGCAGGTAGAATAATTCCCAAATCATGTTTTAGTTTAACTGTCTCCCACCTACAATCTCCTCTTGTTCAATGTAAGTAAATAGGGAGAACCAATTACTCCATTGTTTTCAAAATCTCACTCTCACTAAGTTCAAAATGTTTGCATGCGTTGTGCAAAGAGCCCTGAAAGGTAGGAGGAATCGGGTAGGGTAATTGACCGGGTCAATAGGAGACAGGGCAAGCATCACCGGTAATGGAAGCAAAAACACAATGTACCACAAAGGGCAAGTGGGATGACAGTTATAGTTGGGTGAAAATGTCAGTGAAAACCTACCATTTAAAACTAACTGATCCACTGAAATTTACCAGTTATAGTTATCTCATGTAGCTATAACGGTGTGTTACCGCTACAACGCATCTTTTACAACGTAATGCTGTTACAACGCAGCTATTACATCGCAAATACCATTACAATGCATGCCATTACAACGCATGGCATTACATAGCAGATGCTATTACAACGCATACCATTACATCGTAAGTATTGGTAAGTATTTAATTTTTTTTTTTTTTATTTAATATTTTATAATTGATTTAATTATTATTAATTATTAAAAAATATTTATTTCGTTTTTAAATATTATAAATTAAATATATTAATTTAAGTATTTTTTAAAATAAGTATGAGTATAGGAGTATATGTTTTGGGTTACTGATGTATATGTTTTGGGGTGTTTGGGTATTTTTAGGTTTTAGGGCAGTGTTTGGGTTTTGGGGTACAGGGGTGTTTTTAGGTTTTAGGGCAGTGTTTGGGTTTTGGGGTACAGGGGTGTTTTTAGGTTTTAGGGCAGGGTTTGGGTTTTGGGGTACAGGGGTGTTTTTAGGTTTTAGGGCAGGGTTTGGGTTTTGGGGTACAGGGGTGTTTTTAGGTTTTAGGGCAGTGTTTGGGTTTTGGGGTACAGGGGTGTTTTTAGGTTTTAGGGCAGTGTTTGGGTTTTGGGGTACAGGGGTGTTTTTAGGTTTTAGGGCAGTGTTTGGGTTTTGGGGTACAGGGGTGTTTTTAGGTTTTAGGGCAGGGTTTGGGTTTTGGGGTACAGGGGTGTTTTTAGGTTTTAGGGCAGGGTTTGGGTTTTGGGGTACAGGGGTGTTTTTAGGTTTTAGGGCAGGGTTTGGGTTTTGGGGTACAGGGGTGTTTTTAGGTTTTAGGGCAGGGTTTGGGTTTTGGGGTACAGGGGTGTTTTTAGGTTTTAGGGCAGGGTTTGGGTTTTGGGGTACAGGGGTGTTTTTAGGTTTTAGGGCAGGGTTTGGGTTTTGGGGTACAGGGGTGTTTTTAGGTTTTAGGGCAGGGTTTGGGTTTTGGGGTACAGGGGTATTACGACTTTATATAAATTAAATTAATTAAATTAATTTTATTTAATTTAATTACATTAAAAGCTATATTTACAATTATTAATTTAATTGTATTAATAAACAATTATAATTAAATTATATTATTTAAAAATGTTTAATTAATTAAATTCTTTTAATTTTATTAAATATAATTATATTATGTATTATTTATAACTTAATTAAATTATAATTATATTTATTGTAATTAATTACATTATATTATTTTCTATTTATAAATTTTTTAAATTTCATTAATTATATTATTTTAAATATATTAAATTAATATCAATTTTAATATTAATTAAATTACTATAATTAAATTAATTACTGTTTTAAAAATGTTATATTATTTTTATTATTTTAAATTAATTTAATTAACTTTATTACATTTTTTTTAAAAAAAATATACTTACCTATTCTTACGATGTAATGCCATGCGTTGTAAAAGTATCTGCTATGTAATGCCATGCGTTGTAATGGCATGCATTGTAATGGTATTTGCGATGTAAAAATCGCGTTGTAACGGAACGCGTTGTAATACATCGCGTTGTACTGACACCAATCCAGCTATAACTCATGCCATAAAGTAAGTATGACTCGGACCCTCACCATAGACTGCTTTCATCCTACATTTATAACATCCCTAATCACATCTGAAATGCCATCATTGTTGACTATGCTGTGTATTGCAGGAAGGGAGATACTCTAACTTTGACATCACTTTAACTTTTATATTTTTCAGTCAACGGATGAGAATGTGTGTATCTATCTATATATATATATATATATATATATATATATATATATATATATATATATATATATATATATATATATATATATATATATATATATATATATATATATATATATATATATATATATATATATATATATATATATTCAATACCAATTGCCCTAAGCATTGAGAAGGCACACGTCACCTCTCGCCTTCCAGGCTAGATGTGCTCCTTCGCATCCATCTTCCCCAGCAATATTTTCTTTCGCCAACGCGTTTCGGGGCTTGCTGCCCCTTCATCTTGGGCGTGAACAAAACGAACTCCAAGCCTGCATGAGATAATTGCTTGTTTTTATTCACCTCACCCCGCCTACATTGTCATGTGGTTGCTGGAACTCGCGGGGTGTTGTGGGGCATGTAGTCTGCCATGCAGTGAGTAGTTCGAGTCTATAGGTTCAGTTCAAAAGTTCATTTGTGACTCTAAGTGAGTTCCAGGAAAGTTGGGTGCAAACTCATTATGCACTTGGGGACGTGACGCTGTTTGTAGTTCGGACCAGTTCCAAGCTCAGCTCCTTGCAGCAGATGGAGGGCGTTTTCCTCTGCTGCCGGCGGTGCTCTTCTCCACGGCCGGGCCGCCGTGTCGTTAAACTCAATACCAATTGCAATAAGCATTGAGAAGGCACACGTCACCTCCCGCCTTCCAGGCTAGATGTGCTCCTTCGCATCCATCTTCCCCGGCAATATTTTCTTTCGCCAACGCGTTTCGGGGCTTGCTGCCCCTTCATCTTGGGCGTGAACAAAACGAACTCCAAGCCTGCATGAGATAATTGCTTGTTTTTATTCACCTCACCCCGCCTACATTGTCATGTAGTTGCTGGAACTCGCGGGGTGTTGTGGGGCATGTAGTCTGCCATGCAGTGAGTAGTTCGAGTCTATAGGTTCATACATAAGTGATGTCATCAGTGATGTCACTGACCATGTCATGAATGATGTAATATGTGACATCATCAGCAGTGGATTGCGGGCGCGCGAGTTATAGTGAGTCCAACTAACTATAACGTAGGAATTTCAATGGTTTTGTATGAGTAAAATGTTCAGCTAACTATAACTGGTGTGAAACCTATGCTTTTTCAGTGAATTTCAAAGGTTTTTTAAATGCTAATTCCTAACTATAATGATTGTGAAACCTATGGTTTTTTCAGTGAATTTCAAAGGTTTTTTTAAAAGCTAATTCCTTTGTATGTCAAGTTTGTAACCTACGATTTTTAAATTGATTTTTTTTTTCATTAGCTGTTTTTTAACTATTAATCATAATTATTTTTTTTCTCAAAAATAATTTTTTCAATGTATTTTTCATGTAGGTTTTTTAAAAAAATCATTTTGTCTTGTAGCGCTCAGGGTGTGCGCACCGGTAAGCTCACCCGAGAGTGCAGCGAAGGCGCTATTTCCGCGTGCAGAAAAAAAAGTATGTATTTATACTAAATAATAATGCAAGATATTCAGTAGCATACTTATAAAATTAGTATTTTTGATTTTAAATAACCGTATTTTAACATTAAATGCATTTCCGAAAAGCTAGCAAAAAGTCATTCAGGCTCGCTGCGTAAGCGCCCCCGGAAGCGCCTTCGTTTGGGCCGCGTAAATGGCCCCGGAAGCGCCTATGTTCGCGCCGCGTAAGCGCCCCCGGAAGCACTCCGGTGCGCGCAGCGTCAGCGCGTCAAGTCATGTGACCTTAAAATAACTCTTTTCATCGGTTGTTAACAGTTTTTTTTACAACTAATGAAAACCCCACCCATTTTCTGCACTTCTTCTTTCACTTTGGAGACAGCAAGACCTGTTCCTTTCTGTTCTTCTATTTAGTGAAAAGAATGGCTGCCAGACCACCCAGCAGCAGTGAGGACTCAGATGACTTCGTTGAGGAGGAGCCTCATCAGCCCAAGGTGAAGGAGCACTTTATTTGGAATTTTTTTACCATACCACCAGGTGAAAAAAGGTAAATGCTCCAAAGGTGGAGTGTAACATTTGCCAAACAGTTCTTTCACTAGGTGATCCTAGAAGAAAGTACAGTTTTGGCAACTCCACAATGATTTGGCATGTCCAACAGAGGCACCCCAGAACTATGCCCAGGAGAGTGTCAGAGACCTGGCACGTAATCCCCCAAGAGATGGCGCCTCAACATCCATTGGAGGAGCAACAACCTCATCCTTGAGAGGAAGACCTGAGCAGCTGATCCCCAATATTTAGCCTGTTTTCAATGATATCACTATCAAGTGTAAGCAGTGTGATGAACTGCTTTGCTACGGAGAACAGAGTATAATGAACATTGTACGCATAAGGGAAAAACACCGCTGCCGTCCCCAGCCCTAATTTTTCCCCCTTTTTTTTGCTCCTGTTGAGCAGTTTGGCATTCCCTGTTTTTGTTCAGAAAAAAAACATAAAAAAGAAGAAATTCTCCAAAAAGAGCTGTATTCTTTACAAATTCAAAAGGAGTGAGTGAAGTGGAGTGTAGTCAGAGAGCAAAGGAAAATGAGTGAGGGAGCAAAGAAAGGGACGAGAGGGGAAGGGAAGTGAACTAGTGGGACTGAAAGGAGATGAGTGTGAGAGGTGAGAGAGGAGAAAGGGAATGAACAAGGGGAATGAGGATAAGTGAAGAAAACGGAGTAAAGGAACGGGGTGTGGAAGGGTAAGAGAAGAGCAGTGATGTTGAGGAAAGAGTGGTGATAGAGAATGGATAAAGGCAAGTGAGCGTGAGACAAGGGGAGTAAGGGAGTGAGGAGACAGAGGAAGTAAAGGAAAAAGTGACAGTAGAGGACTGAGTGAGGGAGGAAAGAAAGAAAAGTGATGGAGTGTGGCTGAGTTATAGGCAGTAAGCGTAACAGAAGAGGAGTGAGAGACTAAGAGGACGGAGAGAATAGGGCTAACAGAGAGAAAGTGAGGGAAGGGGAGTGAGTAAGTTAGAGGACAGAGGGATTGAGAGAAGGAGTTACTGAAGTTGAGTAAGGAGAGTAAGGGTAGGGAAAAGAGTGAAAGAGCGAAAGAAGGGAAGAGAGAGGAAGAAAAGTAAAGGAGAAGGTCTGAAAGAAGGTGATTGTGGGAGTATGGCTGAGTTATACAGAGTGAGTTTGACACAAGAGGAGCGAGAGACTAAGGAGATGGAGACAATGAGGCTAACAGAGAGAGAATGAAGGAAAGGGAGTGTAGAAGTAAGAGGACAGAGGGAATAAGAGAAGGAGTTACTGAAGTGGAGTGAGGAGAGTTAGGGAAGGGAAAAGAGTGAAGGAGCGAAGGAAGGGAAGAGAGAGGAAGGAAAGTAAAGGAGAAGGTCTGAAAGAAGGTGAGTGTGGGAGTATGGCTGAGTTATAGGGAGTGAGCGTGACAGAAGAGGAGTGAGAGTCTAAGGGGACGGAGAGAATGAGGCTAACAGAGAGACAATGAGGGAACAGGAGTGTAGAAGTAAGAGGACAGAGGGAGTAAGAGAAGGAGTTAGTGAAGTGGAGTAAGGAGAGTTTGGGAAGGGAAAAGAGTGAAGGAGCGAAGGAAGGGAAGAGAGAGGAAGGAAAGTAAAGGAGAAGGTCTGAAAGAAGGTGAGTGTGGGAGTATGGCTGAGTTATAGGGAGTGATCGTGACAGAAGAGGAGTGAGAGACTAAGGGGACGGAGAGAATGAGGCTAACAGAGAGACAATGAGAGAACAGGAATGTAGAAATAAGAGGACAGAGGGAGTAAGAGAATGAGTTAGTGAAGTCGAGTAAGGAGAGTAAGGGAAGGGAAAAGAGTGAAGGAGCGAAAGAAGGTAAGAAACAGGAAGGAAAGTAAAAGAGAAGGTTTGAAAGAAGGTGAGTGTGGGGGTATGGCTAAGTTATAGGGAGTGAGCGTGACAGAAGAGGAGTGACAGACTAAGAAGACAAAGAGAAGAGGGGTAACAGAGAGAGAGTGAGGGAAGGGGAGTGTAGAACTAAGAGGTCAGAGGGAGTAAGAGAAGGAGTTAGTGAAGTGGAGTAAGGAGAGTAAGGGAAGGGAAAGAGTGAAGGAGCGAAAGAAGGTAAGATACAGGAAGGAAAGTAAAAGAGAAGGTTTGAAAGAAGGTGAGTGTGGGAGTAAGGCTGAGTTATAGGGAGTGAGCGTGACAGAAGAGGAGTGAGAGACTAAGGGGACGGAGAGAATGAGGCTAACAGAGAGAGAATGAGGAAAGGGGAGTGTAGAACTAAGAGGACAGAGGGAGTAAGAGAAGGAGTTAGTGAAGTGGAGTAAGGAGAGTAAGGGAAAGGAAAAGACTGAAGGAGCGAAAGAAGGGAAGAGAGAGGAAGGAAAGTAAAGGAGAAGGTCTGAAAGAAGGTGAGTGTGGGAGTATGGCTGAGTTATAGGGAGTGAGCGTGACAGAAGAGGAGTGAGAGACTAAGGGGACAGAGAGAATGAGGCTAACAGAGAGACAATGAGGGAACAGGAGTGTAGAAGTAAGAGGACAGAGGGAGTAAGGGAAGGAGTTAGTGAAGTGGAGTAAGGAGAGTAAGGGAAGGGAAAATAGTGAAGGAGCGAAAGAAGGTAATAAACAGGAAGGAAAGTAAAAGAAAAGGTTTGAAAGAAGGTGAGTGTGGGAGTATGGCTGAGTTATAGGGAGTGAGCGTGACAGAAGAGGAGTGAGAGACTAAGCGGACAGAGAGAAGAGGGGTAACAGAGAGAGAGTGAGGGAAGGGGAGTATAGAACTAAGAGGTCAAAGGGAGTAAGAGAAGGAGTTAGTGAAGTGGAGTAAGGAGAGTAGGGGAAGGGAAAGAGTGAAGGAGCGAAAGAAGGTAAGAAACAGGAAGGAAAGTAAAAGAGAAGGTTTGAAAGAAGGTGAGTGTGGGAGTATGGCTGAGTTATAGTGAGTGAGCGTGACATAAAAGGAGTGAGAGACTAAGAGGACGGAGAGAATGAGGCTAACAGAGAGAGAATGAGGGAAGAGGAGTGTAGAAGTAAGAGGACAAAGAGAGTAAGAGAAGGAGTTAGTGAAGTGGAGTAAGGAAAGTAAGGGAAGGGAAAAGAGTGAAGGAGTGAAGAAAGGGATGAGAGAGGAAGGAAAGTAAAGGAGAAGGTCTGAAAGAAGGTGAGTGTGAAAGAGAAGTGAGGAAAAGGGGAGTAAACGTGGGAATTCAGAATAAGTGAGGAAAGCGCAGTAAGGGAACAGGGGTGTTGGAGCATGAGAGAAGAGTAGTGAGGTTAAGAAAAAGAGTGTTGAGAAAGTAAATTTAGTACGTCAAACTTACCTTATAAATAATGTAAACTTAATTGCATATTTTCAGTAAAATTAATATCTGTGAAAGAGAAATAAAGTAAGTTATAATATTTACAATATATATTTCACAATACAAGAGACAAAGTAGGAGATTAAAAGTCCTAAAAAGTTATTAAGAGATGAAGTAGGAGTGAAGGACTCTAAAAGGAAAACAAAGGAATGGTGAAGGTCAGAGAGAGTTAAAAAGAAACAGAGGGAGTGCAATTTACTGAAAGGACAATGACATGGATACATTCAGTGACAGAAAAGAAGAGTAGGAGAGAGAAATGAAGTGAAGGTGAGTAAGATACTAAAGACTGTTCATTAGGACAACTAAAGGAAGAAAGGTGAGTAAAGAACGGGGAGTGAGTGACAGAGAGCAGGAGTGAATAACGGTGGATTAATGACAATGAGGCATGGAAGGTGAGTGAAGGTGAATGTAGAGTCGTAAGACAGTGAGGAGACAATGGGAGTGAAGGTAACAGAGAGGGAGTGAGGGAAGACAAGTGAGAATATGAGAGAACAGAGGGAGTGAGAGAAAGAGTGAGTAAAGGGCAGTAAGGTGAGTAAGGGAAGAAGAATGACTGAGGCAGCAAAGGAAGAGAAGAAAGGGAAGAAAAGTGAAGCAAAGGTACTGGGAAAAGGTGAGTGGGTGAGGAGAGAAAGAGGAAGGGTAGTTAAGGATGATGAATGAGGATAACTGAGGGAACCGGAGTAAGGGAACAAGGGTGAGGGAGGGTGAGTGTAGGGCAGTGAGGTTGAGTAAAAAGGGAAGATAGAGAGAGGATAAAAGCAAGTGAGCATGAGACAAAGGAAGTGAAGGAGTGAGAACATAGAGGTAGTGAAGGAAAGAGTGGCAGAAAGGAACTGAGTGAGAGAGCAAAGAAAGGTAAGTAAGGGAGTGTGGGTGAGTTTTAGGGAGTAAGCATGATGGAAGAGGAGTGAGAGAGTGAGAGGATTGAGAGAGTGAGGCTAAGAGAGAGGGAGTGAGGGAAGGGGAGTGAGGATGTGAGAGGACAGAGGAAGTGAGAGAAGGAGTGAGAGAAGTATAGTAAGGTGAGTGAGAGAAGGGTTATTATTGAGGGAACAAAGAAAGGAAAGAAGGGTAAGGGGAGTTAAGTAGAGTGACTAACAGCTTGAAAGTGGTGGATGGGAGAGAGGGAAAGGGCTGTGAAAGAGTGGAGAATGAGGATAAGTGAGGAAAGTAGAATAAGGGAAGAGAGGTGAGGGAGAGTGAGAAAAGGCCAGTGAGGGTGAGTTAAGAGGAATGATAGAGGTTGCAAATAGGTGAGTGAGCATAAGAGAAGGGGAGAATAATATATATTAGATAATACAAAATACAAATTAATTTGTACAACATGTTATATGGTTTATTTTTGCTGTTCTCAGAATATATTGAATTTCACTTAAAACAGTGACTTCAATACTACTCATCATATAACAGCGGGCAAAAAAATAACACAATCAAAATGATTGTGTTTGAAAAACCCATAGAACGATTCAATAAATAATATAACATTTTGAAAAAACATATCTTAACTCACTTTTGATCCATATACTTTTCCACGAGGCCAAATAGTATATGGAAAGTCCTTTTCTTTGGAAATTAGTCAATAGTATTCTTAATCTCTGATTTACCTGAGTTTCTGAAAGAAAAGCTCTAACATCTTTTACATTATGAAACAATAGCTTTATTTTCACCTCTAGCTTACTTTTTATTAATATTTTCTATAATACTCACAGTACACATTATGTGATATACATATACTACCTCTATGAGAACTACATGTTTTTGATTATCTTCATCACTCTCACTGGGAAAGTAATTTTGAACAGCAAACTAAGTTTTATTAACTGCTGCAATCTTCACAGGCCAATTACCTTCCCTAAACTTTTGGTTGTAAGAACACTAGGTAAGAATGTTGTAGGTCAGAAGGCAAACATTGTTTGAAAGTTAATTGAGTATCATTGCAGTGTTTCCAACCTTTATGACATTTTAAATAAGCTGTGTAATGTCCTGATGTTGTTGAAGGACCATCATGGTAAATAATTGCTGCAGTTGTAAAGGTTCTTCCTGAAATTGATAATTGAGAAGCCACAACATTTTTAATTAATGTTGTCAATTTAGTTCCATCAAATCTACATCGTTGGAACATTAAAATTACATACTGTCCATATGTTTGTATAAATAATGTTGATAACATGCAGATTTACATTGAGTACAGACCATGCTTTGATTTGCTTGTCTAACTAGATTATTAAATGACACTGATTTGCAGTCTGGTAAAGTCAAATATATAAATCTTTCAGTGTCTATTGTAGTACTACTTGAAAAGGAGCAATTGTCGCAGTCATGCTGCTATTTATAAGAAAGGCCAAAAAGATGTTCTACATCTACACCTTCATCTTGCAAAACAACAAGCATATACATTAGAAATTCCTGACAATCTTGCTGAATATTCTGTGAAAATTGATTTAGACCAGAACATATTTCTAAAACATTTCGAATTTCAGAAACACTTTGTATTTTTGTTCTATCACTGTTACATTTCTCAAACTCAGAATTCAATAAACAACAAAATGTTTCATCACTATTTTCAGCAATCTGTTCTTGTACAGTTTGGAGAAAAAAAACAACGTTAACCACTACATTAGCATAGCAGTTGACACCAGAACTGTTTTCAAACTGAAATCCAACAACATCTTTAACTGAATCCTTTTCATTTCTGCTTACAATTACTGGGTCATCTACTTTTTTTCTTTTTGCTAGAACTTCACTACAATTTTTCTCATTTCTTCTTTTTTGACCTACCACATGCTTTTCAAATAGAGGATATTGAGGTAAATTTGGAGCATACTCTTTTCTTAACCTATTATATTATTTTACACAATTTAGATCTGCACTAATCTTTGTCTCATCCAAATCAATCAAGTACAATCCAGATAAAGTTCTGACTCGAGATAAAGCAACATATGCCATACCCTCCTTGAACACAGAACTTCCAATATTCACCAAAGCACTATCTACACTTAAACCTTGAGATTTATGAATAGTCACTGCATATGCCAAAGAAACAGGAAACTGTTTTCGGAGGACATATAAATCTTTCACAAGCAAAAATCGGGCAGAACAATGACTGATTTGTTGTACTTCTTCAATACCATCAAATTTAATTTCTATAAATTCAATTCCATCTCTATTTCGGTAATTCACAAAATCAACCTCCATTTACTAAACCTCTTTCCACATGTAAATTACGTCTTTTTCAAACCAGCTGTTTTAGATATTTTCTTCTCTAAAGAATCCATTTTTGATTTCAACTTTTCTGACAAAATAATAGTTGCTCCTTCATGTTCTATTTTATCAATTTATCAATAGCTTCCAGTTTGACAATCTCTTGATTTTCCAACGTTAACATTTTGTTGTTGAATATTGAACATTCCTGCAGAGTTGGCATCAAGCATATGACAGATTAGTTTTCTGGAATTTTCTTAAAAATATTCTCTGGGAGAATGTTTTTTTTGGAAACAAATTTGAAATTAATCGTGCATGTAAAGCTGCTTTCCCATGCTCACTTAGTTTTCCAATTCTTACATCTTGTAGAATATTTTTATAATCTTCATCCTTTGCCTGTCGCATATTTTGTAGCAGTTCTGCGTATTTGAAATTTAACCATATGTTAACATTTCCAATGCTTGCTAGGCACTTCCTTGTATCTTCATGTGTAAGCATTTTAAACACTGGTTGTCCTTTCACTGGAATTAGTTGCAGTAGATCTCCAAAAACAATGATGTGTTTGCCTCCAAATAACACATCATACTCTGTTTTAAGAATTTCTTGCATTCTTAAATGCACAAAAGCAAGCATTACATTTGATACCATGCTTACTTTATCAATGATAAGAAGTTTCATTTTCTTTAGGACTCTTGAAACTTCCCAACAAGCTTCTCCAGATAGCTTGTAGTATTGTAATTTATTATCATGCTCTACTGGCAGCATCAATAAGCGATGTAAAGTAATCCCTTTAATGTTGTGTGCTGCCAACCCAGTTGGAGCGGTAACAACACAAGACAGCGATGACTCCGTTCTTTTCTGCAGATACGTCGCAATTGCTTTAATCAGAAAGCTTTTTCCAGTTCCTGCTTCTCCATTCACGTACAGTCAAACAGGTATAAATGATGTACATGAGCACTCTTTTTTTCTCATGAGATAAACCATGCTCAATGTGTACTGTGACTTCGTCATATATTTGTCTCTGCTCAACGTTTAGTTCTTTTTCCAAATCTTCTAAGTTAACTACATCATCCTGAACTTGTTCCATGGCTCTTTCAACTTCATCCACGGCAGTGGCAGCTTCATTTTGTATAATTGGTCCTCCTAGTGGATCCTGACTCAATGAAGCAGAACTATGACTGTCATGAGAACTGTCTCTAGCAATCTTTGCAGCAATTGTAGCTTCTTGCTGTATTTCCTCATTCAACATTTGCAGATAATTTGAAAAAACAGGACATTCTATAGTATCCTTGGTTGCATCAAACGAATCTTCATAAGTAAGAAAATCTCCAAGTAGTTCCTCTTCTGTACGCCAAGGCTTAAAGAGTTGCAAAAGAGCTAAGCAATAAAATCCCCTTTTGTCTGGAGATACACAACTCAATTTTCGATGGTTAATCAAATGGCCTTTTCTTTGTTTCACCAGACAGCCTTCACATCCAATTACAGCATATACACCTTTACTGATGTCTTCTGTGACGTTCCTCTTAAAAGTATAGGTTTGCAGAACTTCATAGAGACAAACGTTCTCAAGATGACTACTTCTATTTGGATAGTATGTATCCAACATGTTTGTGTTCAAAATATCTGTACTGTCTGGTTCTTTCTCCGCCAAATACTCAATTTCTTGTACAGATTTCAAAACTCGGTTTCGTGTTGCAGCAAGACCTAGATTCACCCAAATGATGGTTCTAGATTTGGCATATAGACTTGCTGTGGATAACCGATCACAACATTCATATGCTCCAATTTCTCGATGTGACAACATCTTTAGACTGTAACTGTATAATTTCTTGCTTAGACTCTTTTCATGTGAAATTTCCTCCCACATTTCCTTCAGTTCCGTCTTTTCTGATTTTGTGATGTAAGACGTCACATATCGAGGCACAGCAATAGAGTATTTGGACTCCTCATTTCTTCTTAGGTTGTATGTATTTTATGGTGATTTTCTTGTCACAGTATGTCGCAGAGGAGACATAAAATTGTTCACTCTTCCTTTCGATGTTACTGGATGTGGAAATGCAAAACGACATTTCGTGTAGAACTTGTCTTTGGATTTGTATTTTCGACGACAGTATTCCCCACAACGATGGGTTTGAAAGCGTAAAACTTGATGTCTTAAATTGTTTTCTTCTGTACTTTTCGGAACAGCACATGTAGAATACTGCTCAATGAAATTCATCACTTTCTTATCTGATTCTGTTCCAAATTTAGGTGCATCTTTAATCAATAGCAGCATATGTATGTGAGGAGCACCTCTTGCTTGATACTCCTTTCTCCAAAAGAAATCCAACACCTCTCCAAGCGGAGGATTTTTGTTTGTTTGTAATAAAAGACATCATAGCTTCAAACCTATGATTGAAATACCTGCATACATTAACTGGATCCAAAGAGCACAGTTCTCCAGGTGTCTTGTATTCAATATTTTCTGTTTTTATTTGCCTCTCGTAGAAATTCAAGTAAGTCTTCCCAAGCATATTCAGCACAGCTAAGAGTGAGGAACCATGTAGGAGTTCCTAAGTTTCTTAGCATACATTTCAATTCCCCATGACGACGGTACCAATACTCGTTAGTACCACGCTGACATGCCATGAGATTAATTAGCTGAGATTCCAAAACACTGTCTTGCAGTTTCACTTTATCCATAAAGTCCCTTGCCGAAACATTTTGTAGATGTGTTCCACTTTTCAGTATGTGGTTCACTGCATAAGAAAGTCCAGACAAGTCACTCTCAAACAGTAGATGGAACAAATATGGAATGCATTGACGAAACCTTGGATCTTCTGCATATAATCTTGAAGTCTGGTATTCAGATGCAGGAATTTGAACAGGTCGGTCGTCATATCGTCCACCTTCACCTGTTGGAAATAACTGTGGGAAACAACGAGCTTCCAAACTTCCTTCCCATACACTAATGGGACTTCCTTTGACTTCTTTCATTTGAAACAAGTCAATAGCATTCCCCATTACTTCTTTGGAATGCAATGGATGAACACTATAATGTTCATACATTTCTTCACTTCTAGAGACATCAACTTTTTCAATTTGCCCAGCTAAGAAATCAGTGTCGGTGGGTTTTGGGGTTTTGGAGCACTGCTGGGACAGTCTAATTTTGATTGCATTTGCTTTTCAGGAAATCCGTGGTGGTAAACAGGAGTTATGACCTAGCTGCACAGCGCGTTTGGACTGAAGGCTGATATATATTGTAAGTATGAGATTTTCCTTTTTGGCTGTTTGGGGGTGTTGTGCTTTTTTGCGGGAGGGTTGGCGGGTCTTGGGGCATTGCTGGGAAGGTCTAATACCGGATAGAAGTGGTTTGGACAAATCCATGAGGAAAAGCCTTTTGGCACTTTTTGAAGAAGAAAATAAAAAAGTTTAAAAAAGTAGTTTAAACTTAACCAAAAGTAGCAGAAAACACAAAAATATAGAGCTAGAACAATAGAGGGATAGATAATAAGTAAAATAGATTTAAAAAAACTTCAAACAAGCAAAGGATGGCAGAGATTCAGAGAGGATACAAAAAGCATGCCCAGAACCATAGCAATGAATGAGAAACAAGATGGCCGCGCCCGTTCACGACCGCGTGGGTAAGTTCGCGCGAGATTTTCCTCGCGATCACACGCAAAATTGTACTAGCGAGCCGCACACGTTGCAAGATTACACATCGCGCCCGGAAACGTAAATACGTTATGCAAACAAGATGGCCGCGCCCGTGAACGACCGTGAGGGTAACTTCGCGCCATTGCGCTACAAGCGGCTCGCTAAAACGCACAAAATCTTGCGAACTAACACGCCGCAAAAAAACAAATCGCATATTCGCACGGATTCGTGGCTTCCGAATTCGATCTCGTGCAAGTTCGCGCCCGCGAATCCCGTGAAATTGCAGAAAAATTAGTTTTGCAAAACTGAAAGCACTCAGCAGGTGCAAAAGTTCAAACTCATCATTAGTAACCATTCCCTGTAGTGCTTCCTGACTGGGGCCCCTCCAGAGTTCAGTTGCTAGGTGCAACAATTCTATGACCCTGCTCTGACCCTCACAGCAGGCTCATAGAATAGCTACAAGTAGGCCACAAAGGTCTTGGGAAAAAAAATTGCACTGCAACAGAAAGCAAATTACAGATAAGTAAGCAGGTGCCAGACTGGAATTTTAAAACAGTGACACATTAATAAATAAACCCCAAATTAATTCATGTCAGTTGAAGCAGGGCAGGTGTGCTTGCTTTTCCCCCCCATAATCTACAGTGATGAACCAGAGGGTGGCATTGACGTACCAGAGGGTGGCATGGGTGAAACAGGGTGGCAGTGGTGAAACAGAGGGTGCTGTGAACCTGTGATGATGAACCAGACGTAGAAACAACATAGTCGCGACCGTTGCGAGCCGACAAGTAAGTTTGCAATTGCGAACTGGTACAAAACCCTCGCGAATTGGCAGAAACCCTTGCGAACACAAAAAAAATCTGCAAATTCGCGAGAATTCACGGATTTTGCGGATTGCGAGTTCGCAAATACGCAAATTCGCGAATGCCAGATTCGCAAAATTCGCCCATGCTTAGTACTGTTCTAGCATAGTGAAGTGGTGTGTATGTACTGTACGGGGTCATGCTAGGGATAGTGGATTAGGGTAGTGAAGTGGTGTTTGTGTAGTGTAGGGGTAGTGCTGGGGTAGTGTTCTAGGGTAGTGTAGTGGTGTTCCGGTATTATAGGAGGTTGGCCTGGGGTAGATTTAAGGTTTAGGGTAGTGCAATGGTGTTTGAGTAGTGTAGGCAGTTGTTCTGCAGTAGTGTTTTAGGGTTTAGGGTACTACAGTAGTGAATGGGTACTGTAGGTGATCATGCTGGAGGGAGATTAAGGGTTTAAGGTAATGCACTGGTCTTTGTGTAGTGTAGGAAATCATGGTAGGGATAGTGTCACTGCAAGAGTACATGCATTTATATGTATGCTAACAGATAATAATAAAATTGTCTCTCAATTTCCCCAAATGAACACTGACTCACAGTTTGATTCTAGACAAATAACAGTATTTCTTAGAAATGCAGTAGTAGGGTAGTATAGTGGTGTTTGGGTAGTGTAAGGGGTCCTGCTGTGATATATGTAAGCTTTAAGGTAGTGAAATGGTGTTTAGATAGTATAGGGAGTCATGCTGGGGTAGTGTTCTAGCATAGTGCAGTGGTATTTATGTACTGTAGGGGATCATGCTAGGGATAGTGTTTTAGGGTTTAAAGTATTGCAGTGGTGTTTGTGTAGTGTAGGGGTCGTGGTATGGTAGTATTCTAGGAAATAAAGTGGTGTTTGGGTAGTGTAGGAGGTTGTGCTGGGGAAGATTTAAAGTTTAAGGGAGTAATGTGGTGAATGGGTATTGTGGGTGGTCATGCTGGAGGTAGATTAAGATTTTGCTGTCCTGCAGTGGTGTTTGGGTAGTGTAAGAGGTTGTCCTGGGCTAAATTTAAGGTTTAGTGTAGTACAATAGTGTTTCAGTAGTGTAGGCAGTTATGCTTGTGTAGTGTTTTAGGGTTTAGGGTACTGCAGTAGTGAATGGTTGGTGTAGGTGATCGTGCTGGAGTTAGATTAAGGGTTTGGGGTAGTGCACTGCTCTTTGTGTAGTATAGGGAATCGTGCTAGGGATAGTGTCACTGCAAGAGTGCATATATTTATATGTTTGCAAACACATAAAGCAACCAAATCAATGTCTATCAATTTCCCAAAATGGACCCTGACTTATAGTGTGATTCTAGACAAATAACAATATTTCTTGTAAATACAGTAGTAGGATAGTATAGTGCTGTGTGGGTAGTGCAAGGAATCCTACTGGGATCGATTTAAGCGTTAGGGTAGTGAAAAGGTGTTTAAATAGTATAGGGAGTCATGCTGGGGTAGTCTTCTAGCATAGTGCAGTGGTGTTTATGTACTGTAGGGGATCATGCTAGGGATAGCTTTTTAGAGTTTAAGGTAGTGCAGTGGTGTTTGTGTAGTGTAAGAGGTCGATGTAGGGTAGTGTTCTAGGAAATAAAGTGGTGTTTGGTTATTGTAGGAGGTTGTGCTGGGGCAGATTTAAGGTTTAGGGTAGTAAAGTGATGAATGGGTAGTGTAGGTGGTCGTGCTGGAGGTAGATTAAGGGTTTATAGAAGCGCAGTGATGTTTGAGTAGTGTAGGAGGTTGTGCTGGGGTAGATTTAAGGTTTAGGGTACTGCAATGATGTTTGAGTAGTGTAGGCAATGGTGCCGGAGTAATATTTTAGGGTTAATGGTACTGCAGTAGTGAATGGGTAGTGTAGGTGATCATGTTGGAGGTAGATTAAGTTTTTAGGGTAATGCCCTGGTCTTTGTGTAGTGTAGGGAATCATGCTAGAGATAGTGCCACTGCAAGAGAACATGTATTTATATGTCTGCTAACACATAAACCAACCAAATCATTGTCTCTCAATTTCCCCAAATGGACTCTGACTCACAGTGTCATTCTAGACAAATAACAATACTGCTTATAAATGCAGTTGTAGGGTAGTATAGTGGTGTTTGACTAGTGTGAGGAGTTTTGCTGTAATAGATTTAAGCTTTAGGGTAGTGAAATGGTGTGTAAGTAGTGTAGAGAGTCATGCTGGGGTACTGTTCTAGCATAGTGCAGTGGTGTGTATGTACTGTACGGGGTCATGCTAGGGATAGTGGTTTAAGGTAGTGCAGTGGTGTTTGTGAGGTGTTTGGGGTAGTGCTGGGGTAGTGTTCTAAGGTAGTGTAGTGGTCTTTCGGTATTATAGGAGGTTGGCCTGGGGTAGATTTAAGGATTAGGGTAGTGCAATGGTGTTACAGAAGTGTAGGCAATGGTGTTTGAGTAGTGTACGGCAGTTGTACTGCAGTAGTGTTTTAGAGTACTACAGTAGTGAATGGGTACTGTAGGTGATCGTGCTGGAGGGAGATTAAGGGTTTAGGGTAGTGCACTGGTCTTTGTGTAGTACAGGGAATCGTGCTAGGGATAGTGTCACTGCAAGAGTTCATGTATTTATGTCTGCCAACACATAAACCAACCAAATCATTGTCTCTCAAGTTCCCCAAATGGACACTGACTAACAGTGTGATTGTAGACAAATAACAATACTGTTTATAAATGCATTTGTAGGGTAGTATAGTGGTGTTTAGTTAGTGTAAGGAGTCCTGCTGTGATAGATTTAAGCTTTAGGGTAGTGAAATGGTGTGTATATCGTGTAGGGAGTCATGCTGGGGTACTGCTCGAGCATACTGCAGTGGAGTAAATGTACTGTACAGGTTCATGCTAGGGATATTGTTTTAGGGTTCAAGGTAGTGCAGAGGTAATAGTGTAGTGTAGATGGTCGTGGTAGGGTACTGTTCTAGGAAAATACACTGGTGTTTGGGTAGTGTAGGAGATTGTACTGGGGTACATTTAAGGTTTATTGCAGTGCAATAGTGTTTGAGTAGTGTAGGCAGTTGTGCTGGAGTAGTGTTTTAGGGTTTAGGTTACTGCAGTAGTGAATGGGTAATGTAGGTAATCGTGCTGGAATTAGATGAAGGGTTTGGGGTAGTGCACTGCTCTTTGTGTAGTATAGGGAATCGTGCTAGGGATAGTGTCACTGAAAGAGTGCATATATTTATATGTTTGCAAACACATAAGGCAACCAAATCATTGTCTCTCAATTTCCCCAAATGGACCCTGACTCACAGTGTGATTGTAGACAAATAACAATATTTCTTAAAAATACAGTAGTGGGATAGTACAGTGGTGTTTAGGTAGTGTAAGGGGTCCTGAAGTGATAGATTTAAGCTTTAGGGTAGTGAAATGGTATTTGTACATGCTGGGGTACTGTTCTAGCATACTGCAGTGGAGTGTATGTACTGTACAGGGTCATGCTAGGGACAGTGTTTTAGGGTTTAATGTAGTCAAGTGGTGTTTGTGTAGTGTAGGGGGTCGTGGTAGGGGACTGTTCTAGGAAAGTACACTGGTGTTTGGGTAGTGTAGGAGATTGTACTGGGGTACATTTAAGGTTTATGGTAGTGCAATAGTGTTTGAGTAGTGTAGGCAGTTGTGCTGGAGTAGTGTTGTAGGGTTTAGGGTACTGCAGTAGTTATTGGGTAGTGTAATTGTGCTGGAGTTAGATTAAGGGTTTAAGATAGTGCACTGCTCTTTGTGTAGTATAGGGAATCGTGCTAGGGATAGTGTCACTGCTAGAGTGCATATATTTTTATGTTTGTAAACACATAAAGCAACCAAATCATTGTCTCTCAATTTCCCCAAATGGACTCTGACTCACAGTGTGATTCTAGACAGATAACAATATTTCTTATAAATACAGTAGTGGGATAGTATAGTGGTGTTTGGGTAGTGTAAGGGGTCCTGCTGTGATAGATTTAAGCTTTAGGGTAGGGAAATGGTGTTTAGATAGTATAGGGAGTCATGCTGGGGTAGTGTTCTTAGCATAGTGCAGTGTTATTTATGTACTGTAGAGGATCATGCTAGGGATGATGATTTAGGGTTTAAAGTAGTGCAGTTGTGTTTGTGTAGTGTAGGGGGTCGTGGTAGGGTAGTATTTTTGGAAATAAAGTGGTGTTTGGGTAGTGTAGGAGGTTGTGCTGGGGAAGATTTAAGGTTTAGGGTACTAATGTGGTGAATGGGTATTGTGGGTGGTCATGCTGGAGGTAGAATAAGATTCTGCAGTACTTCAGTGGTGTCTGGGTAGTGTAGGAGGTTGTGCTGGGGTAAATTTAAGGTTTAGGGTAGTGCAATGGTGTTTCAGAAGTGTAGGCAGTTATGCTGGTGTAGTGTTTTAGGGTTTAGGGTACTGCAGTAGTGAGTGGTTGGTGTAGGTGATCGTGCTGGAGTTAGATTAAAGGTTTGGGGTACTGCACTGCTCTTTGCGTAGCATAGGGAATTGTGCTAGGAGATAGTGTCACTGCAAGAGTGCATATATGTATATGTTTGTAAACGCATATAGCAACCAAATCAATGTCTCTCAATTTCCCCAAATGGACCCTGACTCACAGTGTGATTCTAGACAAATAACAATATTTCATAGAAATGCAGTATTAGGGTAGTATAGTGGTGTTTGGGTAGTGTAAGGAGACCTGCTGTGATAGATTTAAGCTTTAGTGTAGTGATTTATTGTTTAGGTAGTACAGGGAGTCATGCTGGGGCTGTGTTCTAGTATAGTGCAGTGGTGTTTATGTACTGTAGGGGATAATGCTAGGGATAACGTTTTAGGGTTTAAGGTAGTGCAGTGCTGTTTGTGTAGTGTAGGGGGTCATGGTAGGGTGGTGTTCCAGGAAATAAAGTGGTGTTTAGATAGTGTAGGAGGTTTTTCTGGGGTAGATTTAAGGTTTAGGGTAGTAAAGTGGTGAATGAGTAGTGTAGGTGGTCGTGCTGGAGGTATATTAAGTGTTAAGTGTTTACGTTAGTGCAGTAGTGTTTGGGTAGTGTAGGAGGTTGTGACCTGGGGTAGATTTAAGGTTTAGGGTAGTGCAATGGTTTTTCAGTAGTGTAGGCAATTGTGCTGGAGTAGTGTGTTAGGGTTTAGGGTACTGCAGTAATGAATGAGTAGTGTAGGTGATCATGCTGGTAGATTAACGGTTTACGGTAGTGCACTGGTCTGTGTGTAGTGTAGGGAATACTGCTGGGGGTAGTCTCACTGTAAGAGTACATGTATTTATATGTTTGCAAATACATAAAATCAACCAAATCATTGTCTCTCAATTTCCCCAAATGGACCCTGACTCATAGTGTGAATCTAGACAAATAACAATATTTCTTTTAAATACAGTAGTAGGATAGTTAAGTGCTGTGTGGGTAGTGCAGGGAATCCTGCTGGGATCGATTTTAGCGTTAGGGTAGAGAAAAGGTGTTTAAATAGTATAGGGAGTCATGCTGGGGTAGTGTTCCAGCAAATTCACCCGCCTCCGGACCTGCTCCGCACCCGCCAGGCCAGGTACCAGCAACAATCAACTCAAGTGCATCCTGCTCAAGATCCGCTCTGTCCACAGGAACGCCATCGAACTCTGGAATCTCCTTGACATAACATCACCAGACGTCGCCTTGGTCACAGAAACCTGGATGAACTCCTCCTCAGCCCCCGACATTGCCATAGCCATCCCGGACGGCTACAAGATCACCCAGAGGGACCGCATGAACCAAACCAGAGGAGGCATCGCCATCGTCCACAGAAACACCATCCGCATCACGACCAACTCCAGCGACACCCTCACTGCAGCCGAGCACCTTCACTTCCAGATACACACCGACCCCAAGACCACCCTCAGAGGTACTCTCATCTACAGACCCCCAGGTCCACGCACAGTTCAGCGAAGCCATCGCAGACTTCATCAGCCCGCACGCCCTCACCTCCTCAGACTACATCCTCCTGGTAGACCTCAACTTCCACCCCGAAAACACCAACGATAACAACACCACTACCCTGCTGGACAACCTCGCCAACCTCGGACTCAGCCAACTGGTGAACACCCCCACCGACTACGCCGGCCAGACACTGGACCCAGTCTTCTGCTCCAGCAACCACATCGCCTTCAGCCACTCCACCGGACTACACTGGACGGACCATAGCTGTGTCCACTTCAACTTCAGGAAAACTACGACCCACCTCCACCCACAGCAGGCTCCCCAAAGAAGCTGGAGCAACATCACCGCCGACCAGCTCACCACCGCCCTGAGCCAAAACCCCCCCACCAACAATACGAACCCCAACAAAGCAGCCCGTAACCTCACACAGTGGCTCACCAACTGCGCCGATGCCCTTGCACCGCTGAAGAATCCTCCCAGCAGACCCAGCAGCAAGAAAACCTCGTGGTTCACTAACTACCTCAAAGACTCCAAGAAATCCAGCCGTACCCTCGAGAAAGCCTGGCGCCACAACCAGTCAACAGAAACATGACAGCCCTCAAGAACGCCATCCGCAAACACCACCAGCTGATCCGCACCACCAAAAGGACAGCATTCAGAGAACGACTGGACAACAACACCTACAACAGCAAGGAACTCTTCAACATCGTTAAAGAGCTCTCCAACCCCAGCAACAACGTCATCACACCCTCGCAAGACCTCTGCGACGCACTCGCCTCGTTCTTCCACCACAAGATCGCCAACATACACAACAGCTTCAATGCCCAGACCACGCACCCAACCACCGGAACAACGAACCCCACCACCATCCTCTACGCCTGGACCCTGTCAGCACTGAAGACACCACCCTCGTGATGAACACCATCCACTCCGGCTCCCCTGCCGACCCCTGTCCACACCACATCTTTAACAAAGTCGAATCCATCATCGCACCCATCTCCGGAACATCCTTAACAACTCCTTCGCATCCGCCACCTTTCCGGAGAGCTGGAAACATGCGGAGATCAGCGCCCTCCTTAAGAAACCCACTGCAGAACCCACGGACCTCAAGAACTTCCGCCCAATGTCGCTCCTCCCGCTCCCCGCTAAAGTCATCAAGAAGATCGTCTACACAACAGCTAACCGCCTTCCTCGAGACTAACAGATCCCTTGACCCTTCGCAGTCCAGATTTCGAGCAAACCACAGCACTGAGACCGCCCTCATCGCAGCCACCAATGACATCAGGTCCCTGCTCGACAACGGGGAAACTGCTGCCCTCATCCTCCTCGACCTATCAGCCATATTCGACACAGTCTGCCACCGCACCCTAACAAGCCTCCTCCACCACGCCAGGATCCAAGGAACGGCCCTGGAATGGATCACCTCCTTCCTCTCCGACAGAACTCAGCAAGTCCGCCTCCCTCCCTTCCACTCAGTGGCCACCAAGATCATCTGCGGCATACCTCAAGGCTCCTCGCTCAGCCCCACCCACTTCAACATCTACATGACCCCCCTCACAGCCATCGCACCCCAACACAACTTAAACATCATTTCCTACGCCGATGACACCCAGTTGATCCTCTCCCTCACCAACGATCCCACCACCGCCAGAGCCAGCCTCCAGGAAGGAATGAAAGACGTCGCGGAATGGATGAAGCTCAGTCGGCTAAAACTGAACTCAGACAAGATGGACGTTCTCATCCTGAGACCATCCCCCTCTGCCTGCGTAGACTCCTGGTGGTCCCCTGCACTGGGCACCGCCCCCAACCCAGGGACCATGCACGCAACCTAGGCTTCATCCTGGACTCCTCCCTCACGATGACCAAGCAAGTCAACGCCGTCTCATTATCATGTTTCAACACCCTGCGCATGCTCCGAAAGATCTTCCGGTGGATCCCCACCAACACCAGAAAGACGGTCACCCAGGACCTCGTCAACAGCCAAATGGACTACGGGAACGCCCTCTACGCCGGAACCAAAACCAAACTACAGAAAAGACACCAACACATATAGAACGCTTCTGCACGACTCATCCTGGACATACCCCGACACAGCCGCATCTCTGCCCACCTGAGAGACCTGCACTGGCTCCCCGTCAGCAAAAGGATCACATTCAGGCTCCTCACCTATGCTCACAAAGCTCCGAATACCTCAACAACCGCCTCACATTCTACACACCCACCCTACAACTATGCTCCCCCAGCCTCGCCAATGCCACCATCCCACGGATTCGCAGAACCACCACCGGAGGAAGATCCTTCTCCTACCTGGCTGCCAAGACGTGGAACTCCCTCCCCACCCACCTACGACTGACCCAAGACCATCACTCCTTCAGGAAGCAACTCAAGACCTGGCTCTTCGAGCAGTAGCAGCACTCCCCCCCAGCGCCTTGAGACCCTTGCAGGTGAGTAGCGCGCTCTATAAATGTCCTGATTGATTGATAGTGCAGTGGTGTTTATGTACTGTAGAGGATCATGCTAGGGATAGCGTTTCAGAGTTTAAGGTAGTGCAGTGGTGTTTGTGTAGTATAAGAGGTCGATGTAGGGTAGTATTCTAGGAAATAAAGTGGTGTTTGGTTAGTGTAGGAGGTTGTGCTGGGGTAGATTTAAGGTTTAGGGTAGTAAAGTGGTGAATGGGTAGTGTAGGTGGTCCTGCTGGAGGTAGATTAGGGGTTTACACTAGTAGTGCAGTGGTGTTTGCGTAGTATAGGAGGTTGTACTGGGGTATATTTAAGGTTTAGGGTACTGCAATGGTGTTTGAGTAGTGTAGGCAATCATGCCGGAGTAGTGTTTTAGGGTTTAGGGTACTGCAGTAGTGAATGGGTAGTGTAGGTGATCATGCTGGAGGGAGATTAAGGGTTTAGGGTAGTGCACTGGTCTTTGTGTAGTACAGGGAATCGTGCTAGGGATAGTGTCACTGCAAGAGTTCATGTATTTATATGTCTGCTAACATATAAACCAACCAAATCATTGTCTCTCAATTTCCCCAAATGGACACTGACACACAGTGTGATTCTAGACAAATAACAATACTGCTTATAAATGCAGTTGTAGGGTAGTATTGTGGTGTTTGGCTAGTGTAAGGTGTCCTGCTGTAATAGATTTAAGCTTTAGGGTAGTGAAATGGTGTGTAAGTAGTGTAGAGAGTCATGCTGGGGACTGTTCTAGCATACTCCAGTGGTGTGCATATACTGTACTGGTCATGCTAGGGATAGTGGTTTACGGTTTAATTTAGTGCAGTGGTGTTTGTGTAGTGTATGGGGTAGTACTGGGGTAGTGTTCTAGTGTAGTGTAGTGGCGTTTTGGTATTATAGGAGGTTGGCCTGGGGTAGATTTAAGGTTTAGGGTAGTGCAATGGTGTTTGAGTAGTGTAGGCAGTTGTGCTGCAGTAGTGTTTTAGGGTTTAGGGTACTGCAGTAGTGAATGGGTACTGTAGGTGATTGTGCTGGAGGGAGATTAAGGGTTTAGGGTAGTGCACTGGTCTTTATGTAGTATAGAGAATCGTGCTAGGGATAGTGTCACTGCAAGAGTACATGTATTTATATGTCTGCAAACACATAAACCAACCAAATCATTGTCTCTCAAGTTCCCCAAATGGACTTACAGTGTGATTCTCGACAAATAACAATACTGCTTATAAATGCAGTTGTAGGGTAGTATAGTGGTGTTTGGGTAGTATAAGGAGTCTTGCTGTGATAGACTTAAGCTTTAGGGTAGTGAAATGGTGTGTATATCGTGTAGGGAGACATGCTGGGGTACTGCTCTAGCATACTGCAGTGGTGTGTATGTACTGTACAGGTTAATGCTAGGGATAGTGTTTTAGTGTTTAAGATAGTGCAGAGGTGTTTATGTAGTGTAGGGGTCATGGTAGGGTACTGTTCTAGGAAAGTACACTGCTGTTTGGGTATTGTAGGAGATTGTACTGGGTACATTTAAGGTTTATGGTAGTGCAAAAGTGTTTGAGTAGTGTAGGCAGTTGTGCTGGAGTAGTGTTTTAGGGTTTAGGGTACTGCAGTAGTGAATGGGTAGTGTAGGTAGTCGTGCTGGAGTTAGACTAAGGGTTTGTGGTAGGTCACTGCTCTTTGTGTAGTATAGGGAATCGTGCTAGGGACAGTGTCACTGCAAGAGTGCATATATTTATATGTTTGCAAACACATAAAGCAACCAAATCATTGTCTCTCAATTTCCCCAAATGGACCCTGACTCACAGTGTGATTCTAGACAAATAACAATATTTCTTATAAATACAGTAGTGGGATAGTATAGTGGTGTTTGGGTAGTGTAAGGGGTCCTGCTGTGATAGATTCAAGCTTTAGGGTAGTGACATGGTGTTTAGATAGTATAGGGAGTTATGCTTGGGCAGTGTTCTAGCATAGTGCAGTGGTATTCATGTACTGTAGGGGGTCATGCTAGGGATAGTGTTTTAGGGTTTAAAATAGTGCAGGGGTGTTTTTGTAGTGTAGGGGGTCGTGGTAGGGTAGTACGCTAGGAAATAAAGTGGTGTTTGGGTTGTGTAGGAGGTTGTGCTGGGGTAGATTTTAGGTTTAGGGTAGTGCAATGATGTTTCAGTAGTGTAGGAAATTGTGCTGGAGTAGTGTTTTAGGGTTTAGGGTACTGCAGTAATGAATGGGTAGTGTAGGTTATCATGCTGGAGGTAGATTAAGGGTTTAGGGTAGTGTACTGGTCTTTGTGTAGTGTAGGGAATCATGCTAGGGATAGTTTCAATGCAAGAGACCCTGTATTTATATGTTTACAAATACATAAAGCAGCCAAATCATTGTCTCTCAATTTCCCCAAATGGACCCTGACTCATAGTGTGATTCTAGACAAATAACAATATTTCTTGTAAATACAGTAGTAGGATAGTATAGTGCTGTGTGGGTAATGCAAGGAATCCTGCGGTGATCGATTTAGGCTTTAGGGTAGTGAAAAGGTGTTTAAATTGTATAGGGAGTCATGCTGGGGTAGTGTTCTAGCATAGTGCAGTGGTATTTATGTACTGTAGGGGGTCATGCTAGGGATAGCGTTTTAGAGTTTAAGATAGTGCAGTGGTGTTTGTGTAGTGTAAGAGGTCGATGTAGGGTAGTGTTCTAGGAAAGAAAGTGGTATTTGGTTAGTGTAGGAGGTTGTGCTGGGGTAGATGTAAGGTTTAGGGTAGTAAAGTGGTGAATGGGTAGTTTAGGTGGTCGTGCTGGAGGTAGATTAAGGATTTACAGTAGTACAGTGGTGTTTGGGTAGTGTAGGAGGTTGTGCTGGTGTAAATGTAAGTTTTAGGGTACTGCAATGGTGTTTGAGTAGTGTAGACAATCATGCCGGAGTAGTTTTTTAGGGTTTATGGTACTGCAGTAGTGAATGGGTAGTGTAGGTGATCATGCTGGAGGTAGAATATGGGTTTAGGGTAATGCACTGGTCTTTGTGTAGTGTAGGGAATAATGCTAGGGATAATGTCACTGCAAGAGTACATGTATTTATATGTCTGCTAACACATAAACCAGCCAAATCATTGTCTCTCAATTTCCCCAAATGAACACTGACTCACAGTGTGATACTAGACAAATAACAATATTTCTTAGAAATGCAGAAGTAGGGTAGTATAGTGGTGTTTGGGTCGTGTAAGTAGTCCTGCTGTGATAGATATAAGCTTTAGGGCAGTGAAATGGTGTTTAGGTAGTATCGGGAGTCATGCTGGGTTAGTATTCTGGTATAGTGCAGTGGTGTTTATGTACTGTAGGGGATCATGCTAGGGATAGCGTTTTAGGGATTAAGGTAGTGCAGTGGTGTTTGTGTAGTGTAGGGGGTCATTGTAAGGTGGTGTTCTAGGAAATAAAGTGGTGTTTGGATAGTGTAGGAGGTTTTACTGGGGTAGATTTAAGGTTTAGAGTAGTAAAGTGGCGAATGAGTAGTGTAGGTGGTCGTGCTGGAGGTAGCTTAAAGGTTTACAGTAGTGCAGTATTGTTTGGTAGTGTCGGAGGTTGTCCTGGGGTATATTTAAAGTTCAGGATAGTGCAATGGTGTTTCAGTAGAGTAGGCAATTGTGCTGGAGGAGTGTTTTAGGGTTTAGAGTACTGCAGTAATGAATGGGTAGTGTAGGTGATCATGCCGGAGGTAGATTAAGGGTTTACGGTAGTGCACTGGTCTTTGTGTAGTGCAGGGAATCATGCTAGGGATAGTGTCACTGCAGGAGTACATGTATTTATATGTTTGCAAATACATAAAGCAACCAAATCATTGTCTCTCAATTTTCTCAAATAGACCCTGACTCATAGTGTGATTCTAGACAAATAACAATATTTCTTGTAAATACAGTAGTAGCATAGTATAGTGCTGTGTGGGTAGTGCAAGGAATCCTGCTGTGATCGATTTAAGCATTAGGGTAGTGAAAAGGTGTTTAAATAGTATAGGGAGTCATGCTGGGGTATTGTTCTAGCATAGTGCAGTGGTGTTTATGTACTGTAGGGGTTCATGCTAGAGATAGCGTTTTAGAGTTTAAGGTAGTGCAGTGGTCTTTGTGTAGTGTAGGAGGTCGATGTAGGGTAGTGTTCTAGGAAATAAAGTAGTGTTTGGTTAGTGTAGGGGGTTGTGCTGGTGTAGATTTAAGGATTAGGGTAGTAAAATGGTGAATGGGTAGTGTAGGTGGTCGTGCTGGAGGTAGATTAAGGGTTTACAGTTGTGCAGTGGTGTTTGGGTAGGGTAGGAGGTTGTGCTGGGGTATATTTAGGGTTTAGGGTAGTGCAATAGTGTTTGAGAAGTGTAGGCAATCGTGCCGGAGTAGTGTTTTAGGGATTAGGGTACTGCAGTAGTGAATGGATAGTTTAGGTGATCATGCTGGAGGTAGATTAAGGGTTTATGTTAATGCTCTGGTCTTTATGTTGTGTTGGGGATCATGCTAGGGATAGTATAACTGCAAGAGTACATGTATCTATATGTCTGCTAACACATAAACCAACAAAATCATTGTCTCTCAATTTCCCCAAATGGACACTGACTCACAGTTTGATTTTAGACAAATAACAATACTGCTTAGAAATGCAGTTGTAGGGTAGTATAGTGGTGTTTCGCTAGTGTAAAGAGACCTGCTGTAATAGATTTAAGTTTTAGGGTAGTGAAATTGTGTGTAAGTAGTGTAGAGAGTCATGCTGGGTTACTGTTCTAGCATAGTGCAGTGGTGTGTATGTACTGTACGAGGTCATGCTAGGGATAGTGTTTTAGGGTTTAAGGTAGTGCAGTGGTGTTTGTGTAGTGTAGGGGTTAGTGCTGGGGTAGTGTTCTAGGGTAGTGTTGTGGTGTTTCGGTATTATAGGAGGTAGGCCTTGGGTAGATTAAAGGTTTAGGGTAGTGCAATGGTGTTTGAGTATTGTAGGCAGTTGTGCTGCAGTAGTGTTTTAGGATTTAGGGTACTGCAGTAGTGAACGGGTACTGTAGGTGATCGTGCTGGAGGGAGATTAAGGGTTTAGGATAGTGCACTGGTCTTTGTGTAGATTAGGGAATCATGCTAGGGATAGTGTCACTGCAGAAGTACATGTATTTATATGTCTACAAACACAAAAACCAACCAAATCATTGTCTCTCAAGTTCCCCAAATGGACACTGACTCACAGTGTGATTCTAAACAAATAACAATATTTCTTATAAATGCAGTAGTAGGGTTGTATAGTGGTGTTTGGGTGGAGTAAGGCGTCCTGCTGTGATAGATTTACGCTTTAGGGTAGTGAAATGGTGTGTATATAGTGTATGGTGTCATGCTGAGGTATTGCTCTAGCATACTGCAGTGGAGTGTATGTACTGTACAGGGTCATGCTAGGGATAGTGTTTTAGGGTTTAAGGTAGTGCAGTGGTGTTTGTGTAGTGTAGGGGGTCATGGTAGGGTACTGTTCTAGGAAAGTACACTGGTGATTAAGTAGTGTAGGAGATTGTACTGGGGTACATTTAAGGTTTATTGTAGTGCAATAGTGTTTGAGTAGTGTAGGCAGTTGTGCTGGAGTAGTGTTTTAGTGTTTAGGGTACTGCAGTAGTGAATGGGTAGCGTAGGTAATCGTGCTGGAATTAGATTAAGGGTTTGGGGCACTGCACTGCTCTTTGTGTAGTATAGCGAATTGTGCTAGGGATAGTGTCACTGCAAGAGTGCATATATTTACATGTTTGCAAACACATAAAGCAACCAAATCATTGTCTCTCAATTTCCCCAAATGGACCCTGGCTCAGAGTGTGATTCTATACAAATAGCAATATTTCTTATAAATACAGTAGTGGTATAGTGTAGGAGTATTTGAGTAGTGTAAGGGGTCCTGCTGTAATTGATTTAAGCTTTAGGGTAGTGAAATGGTGTTTAGATAGTATAGGGAGTCATGCTGGGGTAGTATTCTTGCATAGTGTAGTGGTATTTATGTACTGTAGGGGATCATGCTAGGGATAGTGTTTTAGGGTTTAAAGTAGTGCAGTGGTGTTTGTGTAGTGTAGGGGGTCGTGGTAGTGTAGTATTGTAGGAAATAAAGTGGTGTTTGGGTAGTGTAGGAGGTTGTGCTGGGGTAGATTTAAGGTTTAGGGTAGTAAAGTTGTGAATGGGTACTGTAGGTGGTCGTGCTGGAGGTAGATTATGGGTTTACAGTAGTGCAGTGGTGTTTGGGTAGGGTAGGAGGGTGTGCTGGGGTATATTTAAGGTTTAGGGTAGTGCAATAGTGTTTGAGAAGTGTAGGCAATCGTGCCAGAGTAGTGTTTTAGGGTTTAGGGTACTGCAGTAGTGAATGGGTAGTGTAGGTGATCATGCTGGAGATAGATTAAGGGTGTATGGTAATACTCTGGTCTTTGTGTTGTGTTGGGGATCATGCTAGGGATAGTGTCACTGCAAAAGTACATGTATTTATTTGTCAGCTAACACATAAACCAACAAAATCATTGTCTCTCAATTTACCCAAATGGACACTGACTCACAGTTCGATTTTAGACAAATAACAATACTGCTTAGAAATGCAGTTGTAGGGTAGTATAGTGGTGTTTCGCTAGTGTAAAGAGACCTGCTGTAATAGATTTAAGCTTTAGGGTAGTGAAATGGTGTGTACGTAGTGTAGAGAGTCATGCTGGGGTACTGTTCTAGCATAGTGCAGTGGTGTGTATGTACTGTACAAGGTCATGCTAGGGATAGTGTTTTAGGGTTTAAGGTAGTGCAGTGGTGTTTGTGTAGTGTAGGGGGTAGTGCTGGGGTAGTGTTCTAGGGTAGTGTTGTGGTGTTTCGGTATTATAGGAGGTAGGCCTTGGGTAGATTAAAGGTTTAGGGTAGTGCAATGGTGTTTGAGTAGTGTCGGCAGTTGTGCTGCAGTAGTGTTTTAGGGTTTAGGGTACTGCAGTAGTGAATGGGTACTGTAGGTGATCGTGCTGGAGGGAGATTAAGGGTTTAGGGTAGTGCACTGGTCTTTGTGTAGTATAGGGAATCGTGCTAGGGATAGTGTCACTGCAAAAGTACATGTATTTATATGTCTGCAAACCCATAAACCAACAAAATCATTGTCTCTCAAGTTCCCCAAATGGACACTGACTCACAGTTTGATTCTAAACAAATAATTATATTTCTTATAAATGCTGTAGTAGGATTGTATAGTGGTGTTTGGGTGGAGTAAGGGGTCCTGCTTTGATAGATTTAAGCTTTAGGATAATGAAATTGTGTGTATATAGTGTAGGGTGTCATGCTGGGGTATTGCTCTAGCATACTGCAGTGGAGTGCATGTACTGTACAGGGTCATGCTAGGGATAGTGTTTTAGGGTTTAAGGTAGTGCAGTGGTGTTTGTGTAGTATAGGGGGTCGTGGTAGGGTACTGTTCTAGGAAAGTACACTGGTGATTAAGTAGTGTAGGAGATTGTACTGGGGTACATTTAAGGTTTATTGTGGTGCAATAGTGTTTGAGTAGTGTAGGCATTTGTGCTGGAGTAGTGTTTTAGTGTTTAGGGTACTGCAGTAGTGAACGGGTAGTGTAGGGAATCGTGCTGGAGTTAGATTAAGGGTTTGAGGTAGTGCACTGCTCTTTTTGTAGTATAGGGAATTGTGCTAGGGATAGTATCACTGCAAGAGTACATATATTTACATGTTTGCAAACACATAAAGCAACCAAATTGTCTCTCAATTTCCCCAGATGGACCCTGACTCACAGTGTGATTCTAGACAAATAACAATATTTCTTATAAATACAGTAGTGGTATAGTATAGTGGTATTTGGGTAGTGTAAGGGGTCCTGCTGTGATTGACTTAAGCTTTAGGGTAGTGACATGGTGCTTAGATAGTATAGGGAGTCATGCTGGGGTAGTATTCTTGCATAGTGCAGTGGTATTTATGTACTGTAGGGGATCATACTAGGGATAGTGTTTTAGGGTTTAAAGTAGTGCAGTGGTGTTTGTGTAGTGTAGGGGGTCGTGGAAGGGTAGTATTGTAGGAAATAAAGTGGTGTTTGGGTAGTGTAGGAGGCTGTGCTGGGGTAGATTTAAGTTGCAAAAAACACAGTTGATGGACAGAATGCCAAACAATGTCTTACATTCACCCCAGTACAAAGATCTGGGCCTAAATCCATCGGTTTTTTTTGCACTCCACACCACCCTAGGTCAGACAATGGCTATATGCAAATCAGCCTTGAACCTGTGCCTCATGGGAACAGTCCAGCCCGAACTACCAAGCTATGTCTTTCCTAGACCGGAATCAAGCATCCAAGGACCGGTTTCTGGCTATCAGCCTTCTTCAGCCTGGATAGCTTGACTCCAGTGATGTGGAGAGCCTGGGACTCACGTCTGAGCATACCCAGCCCACTCAGTAGATTTAAGGTTTAGGGTACTAACGGGGTGAATGGGTAGTGTGGGTGCTCATGCAGGAGGTAGATTAAGATTTGAAGTACTACAGTGGGTAGTGTAGGGGCTTGTTCTGGGGTAGATTTGAGGTTTAGGGTAATGCAATAGTGTTTCAGTAGTGTAGGCAGTTATGCTGGTGTAGTGTTTTAGGGTTTAGGGTACTGCAGTAGTGAATGGGTAGTGTATGTGATCGTGCTGGAGTTAGATTAAGGGTTTGGGGTAGTGCACTGCTCTTTGTGTAGTATAGGGAATCGTGCTAGGGATAGTGTCACTGCAAGAGTGCATATATGTATATGTTTGCAAACACATAAAGCAACCTAATCATTGTCTTTGAATTTCCCCAGATGGACCCTGACTCACAGTGTGATTTTAGACAAATAACTAAGCATGGGCTGAAAATTCGTTCCGCTCGCGGAATTTGCGGATTTTCCGTGATTTCGCGATCCGCGAATCTCGCAAAATCGCGGTAAAATCCGCGAACCAGCGAGGACGAATTTTCAGCCAAGCACTTACAGGGTTACAGCAGCAGGTGCAAAAGTTGAAGCTAATTTTTTGTAACTTTTACAAAAGTGTTACAAAGAAATTAACTTCAACTTGGACACCTGCTGCTGTAAGACTGTAAGTGCTTCCTGGCGCCTCGTTGCCTATTTGCAACTATTCTCTGACCCTGCTCTGACTCTTGAAGCAGGGTCAGAGAATAGTTACAAGTAGGCAATGAGGCGCCTGTCACGAAAATTAAACCTCAACAGGAAGCACTGACAGATATAAAAACAAGCATTTACAATGCAAAAGGTCTCGCATTAGGAAAGTTTGAGCTATTGGTCTTGTAAATGAAAATTTTATTTTTATTTATGTGTTGGTTTTGAAAATAGCTAAATTAATAGCTTTGTCATCTACAATGCCAATAGTTATAACTTTAGCAAATGTTACACCTATAGCATTTGTAATGCAACATGTTTTGTATTTACGTGACTTAGCTGTATTGATATTACAAATTACAATGGCTTTTAATTTTTTTTAATAGTTTATACTTAAATAAAAGTGATTTTCATTTATAATGGCAATAGCTTAAACTTTTGTAAATAACTTTTGTGAAGATTATGTTCAGTGTATTTTATTGTGACGAAAACCCAAGAACAGAAGTGAAATATTAACATCTTTTTAAGACATTTGTAATAAAGTTTGAAACATTGATAGAACATATTTGAACCAGTTGTTGTTGAATGGTTGTGCAGATTGATGCTGGGGTGGGGCTGAGTGGTGCTGTGGTGGTGCTGAGTGGTGCTGTGGTGATGCTGAGTGATGCTGTGATGGTGCTGAGTAATGCTGTGGTGGTGCTGAGTGGTGCTGTTGTGGTGCTGAGTGATACTGGGATGGTGCTGAGTGATGCTGGGTTGGTGCTGAGTGGTACTGAGGTGGTCCTGAGTGATGCTGTGATGGTACTGAGTGATGCTGTGGTGGTGCTGAGTGGTGCTGTGGTGGTGCTGAGTGATAATGTGGTGGTGCTGAGTGATGCTGTGGTGGTGCTGAGTGATGCTGTGGTGGCACTGAGTGGTAATGTGGTGGTGCTGTTTGGTGCTGTGGTTGTGCTGAGTGATGCTGTGGTAGTGCTGAGTGATGCTGTGGTGGTGCTGAGTGGTGCTGTGGTGGTGCTGAGTGGTGCTGTGGTGGTGCTGAGTGATAATGTGGTGGCGCTGAGTGATGCTGTGGTGGCGCTGAGTGATGCTGTAGTGGCGCTGAGTGGTGCTGTGGTGGTGCTGAGTGGTGCTGTGGTGGTGCTGAGTGATGCTGTTGTGGTGCTGAGTGATGCTGTGATGGTGCTGAGTGATGCTGTGGTGGTGCTGAGTGGTGCTGTGGTGGTGCTGAGTGATAATGTGGCATTGCTGAGTGATACTGTGGTGGTGCTGAGTGATGCTGTGGTGGCACTGAGTGGTGCTGTGGCGGTGCTGAGTAAAAATGTGGTGGCGCTGAGTGATGCTGTGGTGGCGCTGAGTGGTGCTGTGGTGGTGCAGAGTGGTGCTGTGGTGGTGCTGAGTGATGCTGTGGTGGTGGTGAGTGGTGCTGTGGTGGTGCTGAGTGATGCTGTGATGGTGCTGAGTTATGCTGTGGTGGTGCTGAGTGGTGCTGTGGTGGTGCTGAGTGATAATGTGGCAGTGCTGAGTGAAGCTGTGGTGGTGCTGAGTGATGCTGTGGTGGCACTGAGTGGTGCTGCTGAGTGATGCTGTGGTGGTGCTGAGTGGTGCTGTGGTGGTGCTGAGTGATAATGTGGTGGTGTGAGTGATAATGTGGTGGTGCTGAGTGATGCTGGGGTAGCGCTGAGTGATGATGTGGTGATGCAGAGGGCAGAAAGGCACAAAAAGCAGTCTAACAAAGGGCAGAAGGGCAAAAAAACAAGGGAAAAACGAGTCTAACAGAGGGCAGAAGGGCACAAAAAAAACAGTCTAACAGAGGACAGAAGGGCAGTAAAACAAGGGAAAACGAGTCTAACAGAGGGCAGAAGGGCACAAAAAATGAGTCTAACGGGGCAGAAAGGCACAAAAACGAGTCTAACAGAGGGCAGAAGGGCCCAAAAAACGAGTCTAACAGGGGGCAGAAGGCCAGAAAAACAAGGGAAAAACGAATCTAACAGAGAGCAGAAGGGCACAAAAAACGAGTCTAACACGAGGCAGAATGAATCCCGCCCTGCGTGTTTGTCCACGAAGATGCCACCTTTTTGTGCAATACCTTTACTCAACTGGAGTATTTTCTACTGTCTAATCAGTAAGTGCTCCCTAGTTGGCTAAATGTATAGGGGCAGATTTACAATAACTGGTGCATCTCCAGGGATGCGCCAGTTATCGTGCGCCGCAGCTCCGCCACCCATGGTGCGCCGCATTTACAATGCGGCGTACCATGTGGCAAAAATGGCACAGATGCGTCACGCATCTGTGCCGTAAAAGCAGCGAATTGCTGGAGCTGCGTCACGCTTGCGACGCAGCTCCAGCAATGCTCTGGGGGGGCCCTATCTCCCCAATGCTGCATCAAGCCTTGCGCCTGCTTCAAGCAGGCGCAGGGTTTTGACGCAGCATTGGCCTAAAAGTGACTGAGTGAAATCTTGTAGATTTCACTCTGCCACTTTTAGGAGGTGTTCCTGTGCAGGAACGCCCTCCCCTGCGCCAGAACGCCTCCTGATGGCGCAGGGCTTTACAACGTGATGCATCTCTCAGAATCATCACGTCGTTAATACCCAGCACCATGGCGCATCCTTTCTGCTGCCGCTGCGTCACAAAAGGTCTCGGTAGAGGGTGGCAGTGGTGAACCAGAGGGTGGCAGTGATGAACCAGAGGGTGACAGTGATGAACCAGAGGGTGGCAGGGGTGAACCAGAGGGTGGCAGTGGTGAACCAGAGGGTGGCAGTGGTGAACCAGAGAGTGGCAGTGGTGAACCAGAGGGTGGCAGTGCTGAACCAGAGGATGGCAGTGGTGAACCAGAGGTGCTGTGATGAACCAGAGGGTGGCAGTCGTGAACCAGAGGGCGGCAGTGGTGAACCAGAGGTGACAGTGCTGAACCAGAGGGTGGCAGGGGTGAACCAGAGGGTGCTGTGATGAACCAGAGGGTGGCAGGGGTGAACCAGAGGGTGGCAGGGGTGAACCAGAGGGTAGCATGGGTGAACCAGAGGGTGGCAGTGGTGAAACAGAGGGTGGCACCGCTGAACCAGAGGGTGACAGTGGTTAACCAGAGGGTGGCAGTGGTGAACCAGAGGTGCTGTGATAAACCAGAGGGTGGCAGTCGTGAACCAGAGGGTGGCAGTGGTGAACCAGAGGGTGGTAGTGCTGAACCCGATGGTGGCAGGGGTGAACCAGAGAGTGGCAGTGCTGAACCAGAGGGTGGCAGTGGTGAACCAGAGGGTGGCAGGGGTGAAACAGAGGGTGGCAGTGGTTAACCAGAGGGTGGCAGTGATGAACCAGAGGGTGGCAGTGGTGAACCAGAGGGTGACAGTGGTGAGCCAGAGGGTGGCAGTGATGAACCAGAGGGTGGCAGTGGTGAACCAGAGGGTGCTGTGCCCATACACCACCGCATGGGTAACTTCGCCATGCAAGCGGCCAGCGAACACGCAAAAAGCCCCGCGAACATTCAAAAAACCCAGCGAACACGTAAAAAACAAAATTCCGCAAATTTGCGCGAATTCGCTGATTTTGTGGATTGCGAACTCGATTTCGCGCGAATTCGCGAAACGCGAATTCGCAAATTTCGCCCACACTTACAAATAACAATACTTCTTAGAAATGGAGTAGTAGGGTAGTATAGTGGTGTTTGGGTAGTGTAAGGAGTCCTGCTGTAATAGATTTAAGCTTTATGGTAGTGAAATGGTGTTTAGATAGTATAGGGAGTCATGCTGGGGTAGTGTTCTAGTATAGTGCAGTGGTACTGTAGGGGATCATGCTAGGGATAGCGTTTTAGGGTTTAAGGTAGTGTTGTGGTGTTTGTGTAGTGTAGGGGGTCATGGTAGGGTGGTGTTCTAGGCAATAAAGTGGTGCTTGGATAGTATAGGAGGTTTTGCTGGGGTATATTTAAGGTTTAGGGTAGTAAAGTGGTGAATGAGTAGTGTAGGTGGTCGTGCTGGAGGTAGATTAAGGGTTTACAGTAGTGCAGTAGTGTTTGGGTAGTGTAGGAGGTTGTGCTGGGGTAGATTTAAGGTTTAGGGTAGTGCAATGGTGTTTCAGTAGTATAGGAAATCGTGCTGGAGTAGTGTTTTAGGGTTTAGGGTACAGCAGTAATGAATGGGTAGTTTAGGTGATCATTCTGGAGGTAGATTAAGGGTTTAGGGTAGTGCACTGGTCTTTGTGTAGTGTAGGGAATCATGCTAGGGATACTGTCACTGCAAGAGTAAACTTATGTATATGTTTGCAAATACATAAAGCAACCAACTCATTGACTCTCAATTTCCCCAAATGGACCCTGACTCATAGTGTGATTCTAAACAAAAAACAACATTTCTTGTAAATACAGTAGTAGGATAGTATAGTGCTGTGTGGGTAATGCAAGGAATCCTGCTGTGATCGATTTAGGCTTTAGGGTAGTGAAAAGGTGTTTAAATAGTATAGGGAGTCATGCTGGGGTCGTGTTCTAGCATAGTGCAGTGGTATTTATGTACTGTAGGGGATCATGCTAGGGATAGCATTTTAGAGATTAAGGTAGTGCAGTGGTGTTTGTGTAGTGTAAGAGGTTGATGTAGGTTGTGTTCTAGGAAATAAAGTGGTGTTTGGTTAGTGTAGGAGGTTGTGCTGGGGTAGATTTAAGGTTTAGGGTAGTAAAGTGGTGAATGGGTAGTGTAGGTGGTCGTGCTGGAGGTAGATTAAGGGTTTACAGTAGTGCAGTGATGTTTGGGGAGTGTGGGAGGTTGTGCTGGGGTAGATTTAAGGTTTAGGGTACTGCAATGGTGTTTGAGTAGTGTAGACAATCGTGCTGGAGTAGTGTTTTAGGGTTTACGGTACTGCAGTAGTGAATCGGTAGTGTAGGTGATCATGCTGGAGGTAGATTAAGGGTTTAGGGTAATGCCCTGGTCTTTGTGTAGTGTAGGGAATCATGCTAGGGATAGTGTCACTGCAAGAGTACATGTATTTATATGTCTGCTAACACATAAACCAAATCATTGTCTCTCAATTTCCCCAAATGAACACTGACTCACAGTGTGATTCTAGACAAATAACAATATTTCTTATAAATGCAGTGGTAGGGTAGTATAGTGGTGTTTGGGTAGTGTAAGGAGTCCTGCTGTGATAGATTTCAGCTTTAGGGTAAGGAAATGGTGTGTAAGTAGAGTAGGGAGTCATTCTGGGGTAGTGTTCTAGCACAGTGCAGTGGTTTATATACTGTAAGGGATCATGCTAGGGATAGCGTTTTAGAGTTTAAGGTAGTGCAGTGTTGTTTGTGTAGTGTAGGAGGTCGAGGTAGGGTAGTGTGCTACAAATAAAGTGGTGTTTGGTTAGTGTAGGAGGTTGTGCTGAGGTAGATTTAAGGTTTAGGGTAGTAAAGTGGTGAATGGGTAGTGTATGTGGTCATCCTGGAGGTAGATTAAGGGTTTACTGTAGTGCTGTGGTGTTTTGGTAGTGTAGGAAATCATACTGGGAGTAGTGCCACTGCAAGATTACATGTACTTTTTTGTCCGCAAAAACATCAAGCATGCATTCCATATATTTCAGAACTGCATTTTACTATTAATACTAAACTCATTTTGGAAACACATAACCAAAGACTATTTTCTAATTCTACAAAAATGTGAGAACACAATACGGTTTTAACCAATTACATGTCGGGAAACAAATGAACTACCAAAATGCTTCTCTCGGAGTAATTCCAAAATGCACAGACTCACTGTGTGATTCTACTCTGGGGCATATTACCAACAACTAGTGATATTTATCGCTAAATGTGCTTAGCGACTTTTTTTTATCGCTGCCTATCGCTGGATACTTAACCAGAGAAAACGTGCTATTAGCCACTTTTCTCTCCATAGCTCTAAAATATCCGGCGATAGTGGCGTAATGCGAGAATATCGCTAAGAATACAGCGATATTCTCACATTAGTGACAAAATGCTCTTAGCCATGTTATCCACCTCACATTGGATAACATTGCTAAGACCTGGTCAGAGCAGGCGTTAGTTTTTGGCGATAGCGGGAATATTTCCATCGCTATGCCAGCCTTGTGAATAGGCGATAGCGACGTTATCGACTGCTTACAGTCGCTAACGGGTTGGGTACGCCCAGTTTGCATGTCATTAGCGATAAATGCAAAGCGGGCCTCAAACCGCTCGCTATCGCCTTCAAGCTGTCGCTTACTGCTGTTAGCGACAGCTTGATAATAGGGCGATAGAATTTTCGCCGCTTAGCGGACGAAAACGGCTGCTAACCCGGCGAAAAGTGCCTATCGCCCCCCCTTGATAATATGCCCCTCTATCCCTTGCATTTTACCAAAACACATTTACCACTCAAAAATACTTTAGGTGACTCAGCACATTGCACAACATTTTCTACTACACATTAGTATAGAGTGCTTCTATCAGAATGATTCCTAAATTTACACAAAACTCACTGTGAGACTCTAGACAACCAACACTATCCATTGCATTTTACCAAAACACATTTCATAGTCTAGAATGAGTACTGCATTTTAATGTAGAAACTTGAGTCATTTTTGCAAATAAATAAAAAAAACTGGTTTCTAATTCTACCAAAACATGAGAACAGCATAGTTATCTGTCTGCAAGCACATAAAATACACAAATGCTTATCTCAGAATGCTTTTTAAATACGCACACACTCACAATACAATTCTAGAGAAAAAAAAAGTATTCCCTGCACTTTATCAGGACAAACACATTAGTCTGATTAAAATCAGAATGCACCACATACGTTTCCTGACAAATTAATAACTCACCTTTCAAATTATTTTGTAAAATAAGAAGTATATCAGTCACACAGCGGAGTTTCTTATACAGAATCTCTGTTTTGAACACCTCCCACCAGAACCAAAGAATGGCACAGTTTCCCTCTTATTTTCAACACCTATACACCTTCACATCAAATCACATTGCTTCCCTAATTAATTCAAAAGCAAACACACATTTATATTGGTTACACATTTCAATCCTTTCCAAATGACATACATTTCAACCCCCCCATTCCGCCATCTGCCTGTTACCTTAGAAACACTTTATGGAACACTTAACTGAGCACACAGGTCAAAAGTTCATCACACAATGTTGCTAATCAAAACAGCAAGTGTGCTTGACCTCTCAATATACCAGCTTATCCTATGTAATGTTCTTTTTAATCACTTTTTGTTAACCAATAAGAATCATGCTTTAAAAAAACCAGAAACATTTACCCTAGTTTTCAGTGTAGAATGTTGTCAAACAACCAATTATTTCTTTTTTTTCAACACTGCATGTTATCCACCATTTTAGAAAAATCTTAGTTTTCAAACTGCCACTTCATTTACAGAGACCATCTGAGTGCATACAGACTTCCCTTCAAGATGCTTAGAGTGTGGATTGTGGGACACAGCTATATTTTCTAAAGCCACAGGTATGCAGAACACAAAGGAATTCACAAAGACCTAGGTTTACCAAATGTAGACATTAAATGGATTGGACAGAGAGGGTTAAAGTGGCACCAATTGATGCCATTGGTTAAATCCTTTTTGCATCTCCAACACCCTGACCTCATAATTGTGCACTGTGGTGGCAATGACCTAGGCACTTTGACTGGGGTAGGTCTGGAAATGCTTATGAAGAACACCTTTGGAGAACTGATGTCACTTTTCCCCCAAACTGCCTTTGTCTATTTTAACATATGCCAAAGGCAGAAATGGAACTGGTCCAATCAATTTTGTCCCCAGATTGAGAAAGCTGGGAAACATGTAAATAAATCTGTTTCTGCTTTTCTCAGAGACTATAGAATGGGGTCCATTTACCACAACAATCTGGGTTTCAATATGCATGGCATCTATAGGAGAGATGGTGTACATTTTACAGATGAGGGGAACAGAGTCTTCCTCTTGAACTTTAGACTCTGCATCGGTACTTACTTGTAGGAACTAAAATCTCTCAATAAACACAAGGGCTCTTTTTAGAGGCGCCTAACAACTAAACACATAAGCTTGATGTATATTTGAAAAATATTATTTGTTTTTTGGCTAGGAGTTGCGCACCCAATGCGTCAAAGTCATGCAGCCAATGTGTGCAAGTCGTGCAACACATGCGCTGGAGTCGCACACCCTACGGGTGTGAAGTCATGCATCCAACGCGTGCACACCAGGAGCCTCACTGAACGCCGCGTTGGGTGCGCGACCCCTAATTTTACCGTAAACATTTTTTTTGCCCCTATCACTAGTTTTTAATATCCCCGGGGCTTATATGATACGTTGGGGACCGTGAGGGGAGCCCCAATGCCCCCAAAGTCCTAGCCGGCTCCCCGCGTCCTTCGGGAGCCGGCATTGCTTTTCCTCCGGGAGAGCAGCTAACATACCGCTCCCCCTGAGGAAAAACAATCTGTTTTCCTATTTGGAACAGACAGCAGGTTTTAAAAATGCCCCCGGGATTTGGCCCCCGGGGGTGATTCATTTTTTTTAAGCAGTGAAATGCACTGATTCTACCCGAATCCCGCGATTGACAGATTAGTCAATCGAATAGAATTTTGCAGATTTCCTATGGGTAATAGGTCCGAACTATAACTATCTACTGGCGACCGCCAGTAGATTATATATATATATATATATATATATATATATATATATATATATATATATATATATATATATATATATATATATATATATATATATATATATACATATATATATATTTTATATATATATATATATTCACTGAAAAAACCATAGGTTATAGACCATATATAGTTAGGAATAAGCATTTACAAAACCATATTTTACTCACACAAAACCATTGAAATTTCATATATAGTTAGTTGCACTAACTATATATCGCGCACCCGCAATCCACTGCTGATGATGTCACACATTACATCATTCATGACATGGTCAGTGACATCACTGATGACATCACTGATGACATCTCAATGACATCACTGATGACATCTCAAATGACATCACTGATGACATCACTGATGACATCTCATTTGACATTACTGATCACATCACTGATGAGATCATTCATGTGATAATACGATGAACCTCTTCAGACTCTAATATAACCTTAGATACAATCAGTGTAAACAGACACTCACAGACTGCCACTCATCCATGGAGTTACTCACACACCTAGTCAATCATGCAAAGAATCAATCACACCTCCATTTCCTCAACTATACAGTTATACAAACTTTACTTATTCAAACATATACTAACACATATTTACTCTCTTATATAATCCCTGATACAAGTTCACAATGATCCATACAGCCACTCACACATTCACTGGCTCTTATGCACAGTTATTTATATATGTCAACTCTCAAATGTACTGTGTTTTACATATGTACTTACTTTGACATGTAGCACTGAGATATCCATTCACTCACCAATACACTCATGCACACAGTCAACCGCCCATACAGCTGTTTCCACATGCACTTTTGAAACCAAACATCTAGTGAATCAACTGCTCACACATCTATGCACAGAGTCATACACCTCCCAGCCACCCACACACACACTCAGTCTCCCATCTAAATACTTGGGCAACCAATCAATAACCCATATATTTACTCATATAGCTACTTATCAACACATGCAACAGTTTACAGAACAACAGACATAATGATGCACAAATTAAGACACTTTAGTCACTAACCCATGCACTCAGTGAGACACATTTAATCACTCACTCATACAGTCAGTCATGCACCTACTAAATCCTTCATCCAGACACTTATACATCCACTCATTCTTCAATATGTAAGACATATTTTAACTTTACAGAAACATACAGTCACTGGATGTTGTCATCGGTGATGTTATCAGTGATGTCATTTGAGATGTCATCAGTGATGTCATCAGTGATGTCACTGACCATGTCATGAATGATGTAATGTGTGACATCATCAGCAGTGGATTGCGGGTGCGCGATATATAGTTAGTGCAACTAACTATATATGAAATTTCAATGGTTTTGTGTGAGTAAAATATGGTTTTGTAAATGCTTATTCCTAACTATATATGGTCTATAACCTATGGTTTTTTCAGTGAATTTTCAAGGTTTTGTAAATGCTAATTCCTAACTATATATGGTCTATAACCTATGGTTTTTTCAGTGAATTTCATTGGTTTTTTAAAAGCTAACATCTGTAGCTGTAAAATGTATTCTTCTTTAAATCCAAAAATATATTTTAGATGTTTATTGATAATTTTTTTTTTAATATTTTTTTTCTTCGCTTCCAGTTCGCGAACCGGGAAGCTTTCCGTTAGCTCATCTTGATGCCGCGACCTAGTCCGCGAACCGGTAAACGTTTTGTTTGCGCAACTGTGACGCGTCGCGGAAGCGCGACGTATCACTTTGTCGCGTAATGCGTCTTATGACGCGCTGCGTTAGCGCTCCCGGAAGTGCTCTGGACAGCGAACAGGAAGCGATCCGGGACGCGGCGCGCACTGCGTAACGTGAGCGGAACAAGTCATGTGACTTGTTTATAAAACTTTACATTGGTTCATTTCACTTTTAGTTTCCAAATGATGTAAGACTAGGTTATATGACCTAAAAATAACACTTTTCATTGGTTTAGAACTTTTGCTTTTCCCAAATGATGAAAACCCCTCCTTCTTTCCTCACTCTGACTTTCATCTTGGTGAGAGAAAGACCATTTTCCTATAGTTGAGCAATGGCTTCTGTACTTGCTTCAGCTGGTGCACCCCCACCACCACCTCCACCTCCTCATGAGAAGAGAGGACCACCATCGCAGTTCATACTGCTTAGAAATGCAGTTGTAGGGTAGTATAGTGGTGTTTCGCTAGTGTAAGGAGACCTGCTGTATTAGATTTAAGTTTTAGGGTAGTGAAATTGTGTGTAAGTAGTGTAGAGAGTCATGCTGGGTTACTGTTCTAGCATAGTGCAGTGGTGTGTATGTACTGTACGAGGTCATGCTAGGGATAGTGTTTTAGGGTTTAAGGTAGTGCAGTGGTGTTTGTGTAGTGTAGGGGTTAGTGCTGGGGTAGTGTTCTAGGGTAGTGTTGTGGTGTTTCGGTATTATAGGAGGTAGGCCTGGGGTAGATTTAAGGTTTAGGGTAGTGCAATGGTGTTTGAGTATTGTAGGCAGTTGTGCTGCAGTAGTGTTTTAGGATTTAGGGTACTGCAGTAGTGAACGGGTACTGTAGGTGATCGTGCTGGAGGGAGATTAAGGGTTTAGGATAGTGCACTGGTCTTTGTGTAGATTAGGGAATCATGCTAGGGATAGTGTCACTGCAGAAGTACATGTATTTATATGTCTACAAACACAAAAACCAACCAAATCATTGTCTCTCAAGTTCCCCAAATGGACACTGACTCACAGTGTGATTCTAAACAAATAACAATATTTCTTATAAATGCAGTAGTAGGGTTGTATAGTGGTGTTTGAGTGGAGTAAGGCGTCCTGCTGTGATAGATTTACGCTTTAGGGTAGTGAAATGGTGTGTATATAGTGTATGGTGTCATGCTGAGGTATTGCTCTAGCATACTGCAGTGGAGTGTATGTACTGTACAGGGTCATGCTAGGGATAGTGTTTTAGGGTTTAAGGTAGTGCAGTGGTGTTTGTGTAGTGTAGGGGGTCATGGTAGGGTACTGTTCTAGGAAAGTACACTGGTGATTAAGTAGTGTAGGAGATTGTACTGGGGTACATTTAAGGTTTATTGTAGTGCAATAGTGTTTGAGTAGTGTAGGCAGTTGTGCTGGAGTAGTGTTTTAGTGTTTAGGGTACTGCAGTAGTGAATGGGTAGCGTAGGTAATCGTGCTGGAATTAGATTAAGGGTTTGGGGCACTGCACTGCTCTTTGTGTAGTATAGCGAATTGTGCTAGGGATAGTGTCACTGCAAGAGTGCATATATTTACATGTTTGCAAACACATAAAGCAACCAAATCATTGTCTCTCAATTTCCCCAAATGGACCCTGGCTCAGAGTGTGATTCTAGACAAATAGCAATATTTCTTATAAATACAGTAGTGGTATAGTGTAGGAGTATTTGAGTAGTGTAAGGGGTCCTGCTGTGATTGATTTAAGCTTTAGGGTAGTGAAATGGTGTTTAGATAGTATAGGGAGTCATGCTGGGGTAGTATTCTTGCATAGTGTAGTGGTATTTATGTACTGTAGGGGATCATGCTAGGGATAGTGTTTTAGGGTTTAAAGTAGTGCAGTGGTGTTTGTGTAGTGTAAGGGGTCGTGGTAGTGTAGTATTGTAGGAAATAAAGTGGTGTTTGGGTAGTGTAGGAGGTTGTGCTGGGGTAGATTTAAGGTTTAGGGTAGTAAAGTGGTGAATGGGTAGTGTAGGTGGTCGTGCTGGAGGTAGATTATGGGTTTACAGTAGTGCAGTGGTGTTTGGGTAGGGTAGGAGGGTGTGCTGGGGTATATTTAAGGTTTAGGGTAGTGCAATAGTGTTTGAGAAGTGTAGGCAATCGTGCCAGAGTAGTGTTTTAGGGTTTAGGGTACTGCAGTAGTGAATGGGTAGTGTAGGTGATCATGCTGGAGATAGATTAAGGGTGTATGGTAATACTCTGGTCTTTGTGTTGTGTTGGGGATCATGCTAGGGATAGTGTCACTGCAAAAGTACATGTATTTATTTGTCAGCTAACACATAAACCAACAAAATCATTGTCTCTCAATTTCCCCAAATGGACACTGACTCACAGTTCGATTTTAGACAAATAACAATACTGCTTAGAAATGCAGTTGTAGGGTAGTATAGTGGTGTTTCGCTAGTGTAAAGAGACCTGCTGTAATAGATTTAAGCTTTAGGGTAGTGAAATGGTGTGTACGTAGTGTGGAGAGTCATGCTGGGGTACTGTTCTAGCATAGTGCAGTGGTGTGTATGTACTGTACAAGGTCATGCTAGGGATAGTGTTTTAGGGTTTAAGGTAGTGCAGTGGTGTTTGTGTAGTGTAGGGGTTAGTGCTGGGGTAGTGTTCTAGGGTAGTGTAGTGGTGTTTCGGTATTATAGGAGGTAGGCCTTGGGTAGATTAAAGGTTTAGGGTAGTGCAGTGGTGTTTGAGTAGTGTCGGCAGTTGTGCTGCAGTAGTGTTTTAGGGTTTAGGGTACTGCAGTAGTGAATGGGTACTGTAGGTGATCGTGCTGGAGGGAGATTAAGGGTTTAGGGTAGTGCACTGGTCTTTGTGTAGTATAGGGAATCGTGCTAGGGATAGTGTCACTGCAAAAGTACATGTATTTATATGTCTGCAAACACATAAACCAACAAAATCATTGTCTCTCAAGTTCCCCAAATGGACACTGACTCACAGTTTGATTCTAAACAAATAATTATATTTCTTATAAATGCTGTAGTAGGATTGTATAGTGGTGTTTGGGTGGAGTAAGGGGTCCTGCTTTGATAGATTTAAGCTTTAGGATAATGAAATCGTGTGTATATAGTGTAGGGTGTCATGCTGGGGTATTGCTCTAGCATACTGCAGTGGAGTGCATGTACTGTACAGGGTCATGCTAGGGATAGTGTTTTAGGGTTTAAGGTAGTGCAGTGGTGTTTGTGTAGTATAGGGGGTCGTGGTAGGGTACTGTTCTAGAAAAGTACACTGGTGATTAAGTAGTGTAGGAGATTGTACTGGGGTACATTTAAGGTTTATTGTGGTGCAATAGTGTTTGAGTAGTGTAGGCATTTGTGCTGGAGTAGTGTTTTAGTGTTTAGGGTACTGCAGTAGTGAATGGGTAGTGTAGGGAATCGTGCTGGAGTTAGATTAAGGGTTTGAGGTAGTGCACTGCTCTTTGTGTAGTATAGGGAATTGTGCTAGGGATAGTATCACTGCAAGAGTGCATATATTTACATGTTTGCAAACACATAAAGCAACCAAATCATTGTCTCTCAATTTCCCCAGATGGACCCTGACTCACAGTGTGATTCTAGACAAATAACAATATTTCTTATTTCATTTTTTCAATCTTTATTTCGACCATTTGGTCATAAAAGATACACATAAATTAAAAATCACATAATTGTGTCATATATAATAAAACATCAGTGCATAATTTAAGATCCACCTAAAGCAATTCAGCAATCTACCCAGCATTTTTTAAAAGACGATTACGTGTATACCACACATTTGTAAAAAATTTGGCAAGCGCAAAAACAATTGGGCCGGAAACATCACATTTTAGAATCCTATACATAGGCGTATATTCCCTGCCACCCAAGTTCTTGATCAAAGGCAGCAGCCAGTACTTTCTGGCTGCCGTGTATGCTGGGCAGAAAAAAATCACATGTAGGTCATTTTCCTCCTTGTCAACGCAAAGGGGACAGTACTTAGTGGAGGGGACTTGCGACCAGGTACTAGAAAAGGAGCGCAAAGGCAGTGTACCGTATCTCCACTGAAGAAATAGCTTTCTAGTGAGAACGGGATATATGGGATCAAAAGCCTTTTCAAATGCGTAAAGGTCCTTATTTTGCAGGAATTTAGAGGAAAGGGACCCCTCTGTCTGGGTAGCTAAAGCCCTTTCCCTTTTGTGTTCATGATACAGATTCGCCAGAAATCTCTTAGAGATTCTGGGTGCTGTATCTGCTGGTTTAGTCCACAATTCGGGGAGCCCCAGATCTGTGCAGACTGACTGGATATTTTGGACCCAGGGGATACTGAGCGCCTTGGGGTGTTTTAATATTTCGACCAGTTCCGCCCTATAGTCGGCGAGATCGTCACTGCTCCAAAGCCTGCGCCAGAAGGCTATGGGTCTTAGACTTATCTCGTCGGCGAGAGGCCGTAGCCCTAGATCAAGCCTCAAAGGGAGAAGTGGTGTACTGGGAGGAAGTGCGGTAATTTGCCTTACGAATCTGTTTTCCGTGGCTGAGAGATTCCGACATGGAATATGGCCCCACAATTCTGCCCCGTACAAGACAGCCCCCCTGGCTTGTGCTTTGTATATCTGAATTAGGGCCCCCAATGGGCGATAGGTCGAGCCGGTCATCATCCGGGAGATACCCCCGGTAATTTGTACTAATTTAAGGTTGGCTCTGGTTTGATGGGTCCCCCAGGTCATATTTTCGTTGAGTGTCACGCCGAGATATTCAAACGTGGCTACTCTTTCCAGCCGTGCTGCTCCCAGGAGTGGATTCGGGCGCTGTTTGGGGCTTGGATTCAATACCATGTATTTGGTTTTCATGGCATTGATTTCCAGTCCTCTGTCCTGACAGAAGGCCACAAAGGCATCGAGTATCCTTTGGATGCCCATGGGAGTTTTGGATACCAACAGCGTGTCGTCCGCAAACATTATTGCGGGCACACTGTTGCCATTTAGTTTGGGGGCATCTATGTAGTCGGTGGCGTTCAGATGAGCGACTACCCCGTTGACAAAGAGGCAGAACAGGGTCGGCGCCAGCACACAACCCTGTCTTACCCCCCTGCCCACGGGGAATCTCTCAGTCAACTCCCCCGACCTCCCACACCTTACCTGGGCATAATTGTTGTGGTGCAACCTCTGTAAGGTCAATAAGATGTCTGGTGGTACGCCCATCCCTGCCAGGATGACCCAGAGTTTCCCCCTGGGCACGAGGTCGAAGGCGGCTCGTAGGTCCACGAAAATCGTGTACAAACTGCCACCCTCGAACCTCACTGTCTTCCAGTAGACCAGGTTCAATCTGAAGACCTGGTCCACAGTCGATACCCCTTTCCTAAAGCCTGCCTGGTATGGGCTGAGGGCGCCTGCCTCCTCAATCCATTCCTGGAGCCTATTCAGGAGGACCCTGCCGAACAACTTCTGCGCTACATCGATCAGGCTAATTGGTCTGTAGTTGGCTGGGAGGAGGGGGGATCCCTTTTTATAAATCGGGACCACCTCAGCCCCCAGCCAAGTACTAGGGATTTCCATCCCACCGAGAATGCCATTAAAGAGAGCAGCGAGGTAGGGCGCCCAGACGGTGGGCTCCTGCTTGTACAGGTCTCCCGGTAGCCCGTCCAGCCCAGGGGCCTTCCCTGAAGCCAGGCCTGAAATGGCAGCAGTGACCTCACTCAGTGTTATTTGATCCACCTGAGAGCCCTGCCTCACTGGTTCGAACACCACAGGGAGTTCTCCGGTCTCAGCGCTATATAAGGACTGGAAGTGGGCCTGCCACACTCCAGGAGCTATGTTAGGCTCCACAGCCGAGTGTAGGCTCCCTGATCCCCCGTTCACCATTCTCCAAAAGAGGCGTTGGTCTTGCACTGCTAGGGCCTTGGTGAGTTCTTCCCACTGGCTTTCCTCCCATTCTATTTTAGCATGAGCGAGAAGTTTCTTGTAGGCATGCCTACATTGCTTAAGGCGTTCCCCTCCTTTGCCATCTTTTATTACTCTGAGGAGTTCTGTTTTGGCCCGTCTACAGGCCACATTATACCATTGAGTTCTGCCATGGCACCTCTCTCTTGTCTTCCGGACTTTACATGTGAAGTGGGGTGCCGCAATTTTTATAAGCTCATTGTGGGTTTCAGACAGTTTACTCCTTGTGTCTATTTTACTTGCCACACTATCAAGGTCCCCCACAATTTCTAGGATAGGGGCAATCTCTGCGTAGAGCATTGGGAGTTTATCCTTTTTTGTGACCATTTGCTCCCACCTGAGTCTTCTCCTGCTGTTATCTATGAGAAGCATGGGGTGGTTCCCTTCTTCCTGGGTCGCTAAGCCCTGAGGTGCTGGATGAACAAGGTCTAGCTCAAGGGCATTGTGGTCACTGTCCATCCTGTCTATTACCCTAAAATCTTGTATAGTAGACCACCTCGCTAGTTGGACCAGAACATAGTCCAAGTGTGACTCTCTTCCCCGGCGGTTGTAGGTATTTTTGCCTGGTATGTCCGAGTTGACTCTCCCATTACACGCTCTAAGTCCATACCTTAGGGTAAGGGCAGTAATTTGCAGCGCCAATGGGGTCCAGGCCTTCGGCGATGGAACATCAACCCCAGGTACTGCCCACCTAGCTTCTTCATCTGATAAGAACCCTTCTTGGAGGCCGGGGAGTGGCTCAAAGTGAGAATTAAAATCCCCACCCACCACATAATATGAATCAGTCGACAGTTCAGATAAAAAGTTCGAAAGTTCATTAAAAGTCGGTGATTCTTTTGCCTTTCCCATCGGCCGTGAGTAGATGTTAACCAGCAAGAGGTTTGCTTTATTTGGCCATGTTAATGAGACCACCAGGATGTCATCGGAATTACATGGGAGCCGTGATGCCGCACAGCCCAGGTGAGCAGCAACCCATATCACAAGGCCCCCTGAGGGGCGGCCTTTACCTTCCCACCTTGCTGGAATAAAAAAAGATGCGTAGCCTTGGTGTCCAATGTCCTCTCTAGCCCAGGTTTCTTGGAACATGCATATGTCGCCAGTTTCTATATAGTTTCCCCAGGTCGGCTCTTCCAGTTTATTTGCTAGTCCCGCGATGTTCCAGGAGATTATCCTCAGATGTTCAGGAGTGGGCGATGTCAAAGTGTAAAGATTGGAAGAGGTCAGGCCTGGCTCCTCCTGTGTTGCAAGGCCTGGAGCATGAGTTACATGCGGCACCGTAGAACCCCTGTCCCCTTCTCCCGCATAGAGGGGAGCCAAAGTTATCCCCTCAGCAGGAACTTCTCCATCAGCGGCTAGGTGAAAGGATTCAATTCTGCCATAATCTATGGCAGAAGGATCGATCAATGAGCCAGAGCTTGGGCCGTGGGAAAAAATGAAATGCTCGAGCGACCCATGGGGGTTCAAAACCCCTGACGCGGTCTTACAGGCAGTAAGTCAATCGACCCCATCCAAGCCATCCAGGCAGTTGAAGCGATTGAAATCACAGAAGGGTGTATCTGGTGGCTGAAAATAAGGGCGTTGTACAGGGCCATTGTGATTACGTCTATGTTCCACCCTTGTCCAGTCATCGTATATTGGAGCCTGGCGCTTAGGAATCGGGGGGAAGAAGAAAGATACTGGGAGGGTCTGTATGGTGGAATCCAGGGATCGATTCCTTCCTCTACAAATGTGTCGGACCGTGCCTGGATCCTTGAAGGTTACCATAATACAGTCCCCCACTATAGTTTTCCTAGTCTTCCCTAGCCATGGAACCCTTCTTACCATAATGATTTCATTATTATATTGGGGAGGCAGGGGTCGGTTCCAATTAAGCCATTTGATTACCTTTTTCTTGAGAGACTGGTAATCCTCATTTTCCCCTGATCTTAGGTGAGGGGCACCCGCTAGAACCACCATTAATCTATTGGCCTCCGGTGGAAGGTCTGGCCTCCGTGGTCTGGGAGTTGGGCAAACGGGCGTGGGTGGGGGCACATTGTCCTGGCCTTGATGCGTTCCAGAGGACTCTATTTGCGAGCTGTGTGGAGTTGAGTCCACTAGATGGGTGAGACTGGTGCTTTGATTATTGTGCCGTGCCTGGGTTTGAATGGCCATAAGGGGTTGTAAGGGGGGGGCAGATGGCATGCTTCTGGGGGGGGCTCTACTGGCAATATGTGCCAGATCTTCTTTGGAAGGTTCCGCGGCCGGGGGAGGGATTTCCACTGACTTGGTCTGCTTGCTTACTAGAGTGCTCAGAGTGGTAAGAGAGGTTTCTAGTAAAGTAAGCCTAATCTCGACTTTTTTTAAGCTGTCGGTGATTGGCTGTAAAAGGGAGCGGAGTAGGAATTCAATGTTCCCCTTGGCAGAAAGTGGATTAGTTGGATTTGGCGTAGTGCCCTCTTGATCTTTGGTAGTGGCATTGGTACCGGTATTTGAGAGCTTAGAAGGAGGCACCATCTCCATGTGCTTCCCCGGTTGAGCAATATTTGGCCGTTTCTTGCCAAAATCCAGATGGGATATTTTGGATTTCCCCCGCCCTCCCGTTGTTTTCCGTGCACGTTTGCTGGGTGGAGGCCTGTGTAGCTCCACCGCTACATTTATTTTGGGCTTGCTCTTATTGGCCACTTGGATAGGTGGAGTTTGAGTTACCAGGGTGATAGGTGAATGAAAAATCTCTAGGGGGACTGACTCTACGTTTTGTACAGGTGCTATCCCTGGAGTAGGGGGGATTTCCCTTAACAGAAGAGGAAAGTCCTCTAGAGACAAAGTATTTGGGCTGCTGGGTAGCGCACCTCCCTCTTGGGTGGTAGGGCATGGGCTGATGTCAATCAAGGGCCTATTTTTCATAGATTCAATGGAGCGCCTCCGCTCCGCCCTGCGTTTCTCAAGTGAACCGACCGTGTCCGCCTCCCCTTTGCTGGACTTAAAATAGTTATCCAAAGTCCCGGAGCTAGAGGCTCCCTCCCTTGAGGGGGTATCCCTGTGTATGGGCGAGGGCATTACCTTGGTTATGGCACGTGAAGGAATCAAGAGAGGGGGCCCAGCCCGGCCTCCTTCGGCCACTGACGGCCTAAGACGGTCCCGCCCTTGTCCCGGGCTTCTCCCGGGCGCTTCCCGCGCGCTCCCGCGCAGCGGGGGTGGAGATTCCTTAATATAGCTATCCAACTAGTTACCGGGAGGGCGGGGCCGGCAGGGAGAGCAGCCCAGCTGGACTAAGGGCGCGCGGGGACTCCTGGTCCTCGGAGTCCTCCGCTATGCTCGCAGCCCTGCCGGTTGCACCACAGCAATGCCCCCTCTCGGATCAGGAAAGTGCTTCAGGCGGGTCACAGGCTTCCTAGCTGGAGAGCCAGAGTGCTTTGCGCAGGGTCAGCGTCCGCAGTGAAATCCACGGAGGTCCAGGTGAAGCAAGGTTTTAACAATAATGACAAGGTGAAGGCGGGGCCGGCAGGGAGAGCAGCCCAGCTGGACTAAGGGCGCGCGGGGACTCCTGGTCCTCGGAGTCCCTAAGGGCGCGCGGGGACTCCTGGTCCTCGGAGTCTTATAAATACAGTAGTGGTATAGTATAGTGGTATTTGTGTAGTGTAAGGGGTCCTGCTGTGATTGACTTAAGCTTTAGGGTAGTGACATGGTGCTTAGATAGTATAGGGAGTCATGCTGGGGTAGTATTCTTGCATAGTGCAGTGGTATTTATGTACTGTAGGGGATCATACTAGGGATAGTGTTTTAGGGTTTAAAGTAGTGCAGTGTTGTTTGTGTAGTGCAGGGGGTCGTGGAAGGGTAGTATTGTAGGAAATAAAGTGGTGTTTGGGTAGTGTAGGAGGCTGTGCTGGGGTATATTTAAGTTGCAAAAAACACAGTTGATGGACAGAATGCAGAACAATGTCTTACATTCACCCCAGTACAAAGATCTGGGCCTAAATCCATCGGTTTCTTTTGCACTCCACACCACCCTAGGTCAGACAATGGCTATATGCAAATCAGCCTTGAACCTGTGCCTCATGGGAACAGTCCAGCCCGAACTACCAAGCCATGTCTTTCCTAAACCGGAATCAAGCATCCAAGGACCGGTTTCTGGCTATCAGCCTTCTTCAGCCTGGATAGCTTGACTCCAGTGATGTGGAGAGCCTGGGACTCACGTCTGAGCATACCCAGCCCACTCAGTAGATTTAAGGTTTAGGGTAGTAACGTGGTGAATGGGTAGTGTGGGTGATCATGCAGGAGGTAGATTAAGATTTGAAGTACTACAGTGGTGTTTGGGTAGTGTAGGGGCTTGTTCTGGGGTAGATTTGAGGTTTAGGGTAATGCAATAGTGTTTCAGTAGTGTAGGCAGTTATGCTGGTGTAGTGTTTTAGGGTTTAGGGTACTGCAGTAGTGAATGGGTAGTGTATGTGATCATGCTGGAGTTAGATTAAGGGTTTGGGGTAGTGCACTGCTCTTTGTGTAATATAGGGAATCGTGCTAGGGATAGTGTCACTGCAAGAGTGCATATATGTATATGTTTGCAAACACATAAAGCAACCTAATCATTGTCTTTGAATTTCCCCAGATGGACCCTGACTCACAGTGTGATTTTAGACAAATAACTAAGCATGGGCTGAAAATTCGTTCCGCTCGCGGAATTTGCGGATTTTCCGTGATTTCGCGATCCGCGAATCTCGCAAAATCGCGGTAAAATCCGCAAACCAGCGAGGACGAATTTTCAGCCAAGCACTTACAGGGTTACAGCAGCAGGTGCAAAAGTTGAAGCTAATTTTTTGTAACTTTTACAAAAGTGTTACAAAGAAATTAACTTCAACTTGGACACCTGCTGCTGTAAGACTGTAAGTGCTTCCTGGCGCCTCGTTGCCTATTTGCAACTATTCTCTGACCCTGCTCTGACTCTTGAAGCAGGGTCAGAGAATAGTTACAAGTAGGCAATGAGGCGCCTGTCACGAAAATTAAACCTCAACAGGAAGCACTGACAGATATAAAAACAAGCATTTGCAATGCAAAAGGTCTCGCATTAGGAAAGTTTGAGCTATTGGTCTTGTAAATGAAAATTTTATTTTTATTTATGTGTTGGTTTTGAAAATAGCTAAATTAATAGCTTTATCATTTACAATGCCAATAGTTATAACTTTAGCAAATGTTACACCTATAGCATTTGTAATGCAACATGTTTTGTATTTACGTGACTTAGCTGTATTGATATTACAAATTACAATGGCTTTTAATTTTTTTAAATAATTTATACTTAAATAAAAGTGATTTTCATTTATAATGGCAATAGCTTAAACTTTTGTAAATAACTTTTGTGAAGATTATGTTCAGTGTATTTTATTGTGACGAAAACCCAAGAACAGAAGTGAAATATTAACATCTTTTTAAGACATTTGTAATAAAGTTTGAAAGATTGATAGAACATATTTGAACCAGTTGTTGTTGAATGGTTGTGCAGATTGATGCTGGGGTGGGGCTGAGTGGTGCTGTGGTGGTGCTGAGTGGTGCTGTGGTGATGCTGAGTGATGCTGTGATGGTGCTGAGTAATGCTGTGGTGGTGCTGAGTGGTGCTGTGGTGGTGCTGAGTGATACTGGGATGGTGCTGAGTGATGCTGGGTTGGTGCTGAGTGGTACTGAGGTGGTCCTGAGTGATGCTGTGATGGTGCTGAGTGATGCTGTGGTGGTGCTGAGTGGTGCTGTGGTGGTGCTGAGTGATAATGTGGTGGTGCTGAGTGATGCTGTGGTGGTGCTGAATGATGCTGTGGTGGCACTGAGTGGTAATGTGGTGGTGCTGTTTGGTGCTGTGGTTGTGCTGAGTGATGCTGTAGTAGTGCTGAGTGATGCTGTAGTGGCGCTGAGTGGTGCTGTGGTGGTGCTGAGTGGTGCTGTGGTGGTGCTGAGTGATGCTGTTGTGGTGCTGAGTGATGCTGTGATGGTGCTGAGTGATGCTGTGGTGGTGCTGAGTGGTGCTGTGGTGGTGCTGAGTGATAATGTGGCAGTGCTGAGTGATACTGTGGTGGTGCTGAGTGATGCTGTGGTGGCACTGAGTGGTGCTGTGGCAGTGCTGAGTAAAAATGTGGTGGCGCTGAGTGATGCTGTGGTGGCGCTGAGTGGTGCTGTGGTGGTGCAGAGTGGGGCTGTGGTGGTGCTGAGTGATGCTGTAGTGGTGGTGAGTGGTGCTGTGGTGGTGCTGAGTGATGCTGTGATGGTGCTGAGTGATGCTGTGGTGGTGCTGAGTGGTGCTGTGGTGGTGCTGAGTGATAATGTGGCAGTGCTGAGTGAAGCTGCGGTGGTGCTGAGTGATGCTGTGGTGGCACTGAGTGGTGCTGCTGAGTGATGCTGTGGTGGTGCTGAGTGGTGCTGTGGTGGTGCTGAGTGATAATGTGGTGGTGTGAGTGATAATGTGGTGGTGCTGAGTGATGCTGGGGTAGCGCTGAGTGATGATGTGGTGATGCAGAGGGCAGAAAGGCACAAAAAGCAGTCTAACAAAGGGCAGAAGGGCAAAAAAACAAGGGAAAAACGAGTCTAACAGAGGGCAGAAGGGCACAAAAAAAACAGTCTAACAGAGGACAGAAGGGCAGTAAAACAAGGAAAAACGAGTCTAACAGAGGGCAGAAGGGCACAAAAAATGAGTCTAACGGGGCAGAAAGGCACAAAAACGAGTCTAACAGAGGGCAGAAGGGACCAAAAAACGAGTCTAACAGGGGGCAGAAGGCCAGAAAAACAAGGGAAAAACAAATCTAACAGAGAGCAGAAGGGCACAAAAAACGAGTCTAACACGAGGCAGAATGAATCCCGCCCTGCGTGTTTGTCCACGAAGATGCCACCTTTTTGTGCAGTACCTCTACTCAACTGGAGTATTTTCTACTGTCTAATCAGTAAGTGCTCCCTAGTTGGCTAAATGTATAGGGGCAGATTTACAATAACTGGTGCATCTCCAGGGATGCGCCAGTTATCGTGCGCCGCAGCTCCATCACCCATGGTGCGCCGCATTTACAATGCGGCGTACCATGTGGCAAAAATGGCACAGATGCGTCACGCATCTGTGCCGTAAAAGCAGCGAATTGCTGGAGCTGCGTCACGCTTGCGACGCAGCTCCAGCAATGCTCTGGGGGGCCCTATCTCCCCAATGCTGCATCAAGCCTTGCGCCTGCTTCAAGCAGGCGCAGGGTTTTGACGCAGCATTGGCCTAAAAGTGACTGAGTGAAATCTTGTAGATTTCACTCTGCCACTTTTAGGAGGTGTTCCTGTGCAGGAACGCCCTCCCCTGCGCCAGAACGCCTCCTGATGGCGCAGGGCTTTACAACGTGATGCATCTCTCAGAATCATCACGTTGTTAATACCCAGCACCATGGCGCATCCTTTCTGCTGCCGCTGCGTCACAAAAGGTCTCGGTAGAGGGTGGCAGTGGTGAACCAGAGGGTGGCAGTGATGAACCAGAGGGTGACAGTGATGAACCAGAGGGTGGCAGGGGTGAACCAGAGGTGACAGTGCTGAACCAGAGGGTGGCAGGGGTGAACCAGAGGGTGCTGTGATGAACCAGAGGGTGGCAGGGGTGAACCAGAGGGTGGCAGGGGTGAACCAGAGGGTAGCATGGGTGAACCAGAGGGTGGCAGTGGTGAACCAGAGGGTGGCACCGCTGAACCAGAGGGTGACAGTGGTTAACCAGAGGGTGGCAGTGGTGAACCAGAGGTGCTGTGATGAACCAGAGGGTGGCAGTCGTGAACCAGAGGGTGGCAGTGGTGAACCAGAGGGTGATAGTGCTGAACCCGATGGTGGCAGGGGTGAACCAGAGAGTGGCAGTGCTGAACCAGAGGGTGGCAGTGGTGAACCAGAGGGTGGCAGGGGTGAAACAGAGGGTGGCAGTGGTTAACCAGAGGGTGGCAGTGATGAACCAGAGGGTGGCAGTGGTGAACCAGAGGGTGACAGTGGTGAGCCAGAGGGTGGCAGTGATGAACCAGAGAGTGGCAGTGGTGAACCAGAGGGTGCTGTGCCCATACACCACCGCATGGGTAACTTCGCCATGCAAGCGGCCCAGCGAACACGCAAAAAGCCCCGCGAACATGCAAAAAACCCCGCGAACACGTAAAAAACAAAATTCCGCAAATTTGCGCGAATTCGCTGATTTTGTGGATTGCGAATTCGATTTCGCGCGAATTCGCGAAACGTGAATTCGCAAATTTCGCCCACACTTACAAATAACAATATTTCTTAGAAATGCAGTAGTAGGGTAGTATAGTGGTGTTTGAGTAGTGTAAGGAGTCCTGCTGTAATAGATTTAAGCTTTATGGTAGTGAAATGGTGTTTAGATAGTATAGGGAGTCATGCTGGGGTAGTGTTCTAGTATAGTGCAGTGGTACTGTAGGGGATTATGCTAGGGATAGCGTTTTAGGGTTTAAGGTAGTGTTGTGGTGTTTGTGTAGTGTAGGGGGTCATGGTAGGGTGGTGTTCTAGGAAATAAAGTGGTGCTTGGATAGTATAGGAGGTTTTGCTGGGGTATATTTAAGGTTTAGGGTAGTAAAGTGGTGAATGAGTAGTGTAGGTGGTCGTGCTGGAGGTAGATTAAGGGTTTACAGTAGTGCAGTAGTGTTTGGGTAGTGTAGGAGGTTGTGCTGGGGTGGATTTAAGGTTTAGGGTAGTGCAATGGTGTTTCAGTAGTATAGGAAATCGTGCTGGAGTAGTGTTTTAGGGTTTAGGGTACAGCAGTAATGAATGGGTAGTTTAGGTGATCATTCTGGAGGTAGATTAAGGGTTTAGGGTAGTGCACTGGTCTTTGTGTAGTGTAGGGAATCATGCTAGGGATACTGTCACTGCAAGAGTAAACTTATTTATATGTTTGCAAATACATAAAGCAACCAACTCATTGACTCTCAATTTCCCCAAATGGACCCTGACTCATAGTGTGATTCTAAACAAAAAACAATATTTCTTCTAAATACAGTAGTAGGATAGTATAGTGCTGTGTGGGTAATGCAAGGAATCCTGCTGTGATCGATTTAGGCTTTAGGGTAGTGAAAAGGTGTTTAAATAGTATAGGGAGTCATACTGGGGTAGTGTTCTAGCATAGTGCAGTGGTATTTATGTACTGTAGGGGATCATGCTAGGGATAGCATTTTAGAGATTAAGGTAGTGCAGTGGTGTTTGTGTAGTGTAAGAGGTTGATGTAGGTTGTGTTCTAGGAAATAAAGTGGTGTTTGGTTAGTGTAGGAGGTTGTGCTGGGGTAGATTTAAGGTTTAGGGTAGTAAAGTGGTGAATGGGTAGTGTAGGTGGTCGTGCTGGAGGTAGATTAAGGGTTTACAGTAGTGCAGTGATGTTTGGGGAGTGTGGGAGGTTGTGCTGGGGTAGATGTAAGGTTTAGGGTACTGCAATGGTGTTTGAGTAGTGTAGACAATCGTGCTGGAGTAGTGTTTTAGGGTTTACGGTACTGCAGTAGTGAATCGGTAGTGTAGGTGATCATGCTGGAGGTAGATTAAGGGTTTAGGGTAATGCCCTGGTCTTTGTGTAGTGTAGGGAATCATGCTAGGGATAGTGTCACTGCAAGAGTACATGTATTTATATGTCTGCTAACACATAAACCAACCAAATCATTGTCTCTCAATTTCCCCAAATGAACACTGACTCACAGTGTGATTCTAGACAAATAACAATATTTCTTATAAATGCAGTGGTAGGGTAGTATAGTGGTGTTTGGGTAGTGTAAGGAGTCCTGCTGTGATAGATTTCAGCTTTAGGGTAGTGAAATGGTGTGTAAGTAGAGTAGGGAGTCATTCTGGGGTAGTGTTCTAGCACAGTGCAGTGGTTTATATACTGTAAGGGATCATGCTAGGGATAGCGTTTTAGAGTTTAAGGTAGTACAGTGTTGTTTGTGTAGTGTAGGAGGTCGAGGTAGGGTAGTGTGCTACAAATAAAGTGGTGTTTGGTTAGTGTAGGAGGTTGTGCTGAGGTAGATTTAAGGTTTAGGGTAGTAAAGTGGTGAATGGGTAGTGTATGTGGTCATGCTGGAGGTAGATTAAGGGTTTACTGTAGTGCTGTGGTGTTTTGGTAGTGTAGGAAATCATACTGGGAGTAGTGCCACTGCAAGATTACATGTACTTTTTTGTCCGCAAAAACATCAAGCATGCATTCCATATATTTCAGAACTGCATTTTACTATTAATACTAAACTCATTTTGGAAACACATAACCAAAGACTATTTTCTAATTCTACAAAAATGTGAGAACACAATACGGTTTTAACCAATTACATGTCGGGAAACACATGAACTACCAAAATGCTTCTCTCGGAGTAATTCCAAAATGCACAGACTCACTGTGTGATTCTACTCTGGGGCATATTACCAACAACTAGTGATATTTATCGCTAAATGTGCTTAGCGACTTTTTTTTATCGCTGCCTATCGCTGGATATTTTACCAGAGAAAACGTGCTATTAGCAACTTTTCTCTCCATAGCTCTAAAATATCCGGCGATAGCGGCGTAATGCGAGAATATCGCTAAGAATACAGCGATATTCTCGCATTAGTGACAAAATGCTCTTAGCCATGTTATCCACCTCACATTGGATAACATTGCTAAGACCTGGTCAGAGCAGGCGTTAGTTTTTGGCGATAGCGGGAATATTTCCATCGCTATGCCAGCCTTGTGAATAGGCGATAGCGACGTTATCGACTGCTTACAGTCGCTAACGGGTTGGGTACGCCCAGTTTGCATGTCATTAGCGATAAATGCAAAGCGGGCCTCAAACCGCTCGCTATCGCCTTCAAGCTGTCGCTTACTGCTGTTAGCGACAGCTTGATAATAGGGCGATAGAATTTTCGCCGCTTAGCGGACGAAAACGGCTGCTAACCCGGCGAAAAGTGCCTATCGCCCCCCCTTGATAATATGCCCCTCTATCCCTTGCATTTTACCAAAACACATTTACCACTCAAAAATACTTTAGGTGACTCAGCACATTGCACAACATTTTCTACTACACATTAGTATAGAGTGCTTCTATCAGAATGATTCCTAAATTTACACAAAACTCACTGTGAGACTCTAGACAACCAACACTATCCATTGCATTTTACCAAAACACATTTCATAGTCTAGAATGAGTACTGCATTTTAATGTAGAAACTAGAGTCATTTTTGCAAATAAATAAAAAAAACTGGTTTCTAATTCTACCAAAACATGAGAACAGCATAGTTATCTGTCTGCAAGCACATAAAATACACAAATGCTTATCTCAGAATGCTTTTTAAATACGCACACACTCACAATACAATTCTAGAGAAAAGAAAGTATTCCCTGTGCTTTATCAGGACAAACACATTAGTCTGATTAAAATCAGAATGCACCACATACGTTTCCTGACAAATTAATAACTCACCTTTCAAATTATTTTGTAAAATAAGAAGTATATCAGTCACACAGCGGAGTTTCTTATACAGAATCTCTGTTTTGAACACCTCCCACCAGAACCAAAGAATGGCACAGTTTCCCTCTTATTTTCAACACCTATACACCTTCACATCAAATCACATTGCTTCCCTAATTAATTCAAAAGCAAACACACATTTATATTGGTTACACATTTCAATCCTTTCCAAATGACATACATTTCAACCCCCCCATTCCGCCATCTGCCTGTTACCTTAGAAACACTTTATGGAACACTTAACTGAGCACACAGGTCAAAAGTTCATCACACAATGTTGCTAATCAAAACAGCAAGTGTGCTTGACCTCTCAATATACCAGCGTATCCTATGTAATGTTCTTTTCAATCACTTTTTGTTAACCAATAAGAATCATGCTTTAAAAAAACCAGAAACATTTACCCTAGTTTTCAGTGTAGAATGTTGTCAAACAACCAATTATTTCTTTTTTTTTCAACACTGCATGTTATCCACCATTTTAGAAAAATCTTAGTTTTCAAACTGCCACTTCATTTACAGAGACCATCTGAGTGCATACAGACTTCCCTTCAAGATGCTTAGAGTGTGGATTGTGGGACACAGCTATATTTTCTAAAGCCACAGGTATGCAGAACACAAAGGAATTCACAAAGACCTAGGTTTACCAAATGTAGACATTAAATGGATTGGACAGAGAGGGTTAAAGTGGCACCAATTGATGCCATTGGTTAAATCCTTTTTGCATCTCCAACACCCTGACCTCATAATTGTGCACTGTGGTGGCAATGACCTAGGCACTTTGACTGGGGTAGGTCTGGAAATGCTTATGAAGAACACCTTTGGAGAACTGATGTCACTTTTCCCCCAAACTGCCTTTGTCTATTTTAACATATGCCAAAGGCAGAAATGGAACTGGTCCAATCAATTGTGTCCCCAGATTGAGAAAGCTGGGGAACATGTAAATAAATCTGTTTCTGCTTTTCTCAGAGACTAAAGAATGGGGTCCATTTACCACAACAATCTGGGTTTCAATATGCATGGCATCTATAGGAGAGATAGTGTACATTTTACAGATGAGGGGAACAGAGTCTTCCTCTTGAACTTTAGACTCTGCATCGGTACTTACTTGTAGGAACTAAAATCTCTCAATAAACACAAGGGCTCTTTTTAGAGGCGCCTAACAACTAAACACATAAGCTTGATGTATATTTGAAAAATATTATTTGTTTTTTGGCTAGGAGTTGCGCACCCAATGCGTCAAAGTCATGCAGCCAATGTGTGCAAGTCGTGCAACACATGCGCTGGAGTCGCACACCCTACGGGTGTGAAGTCATGCATCCAACGCGTGCACACCAGGAGCCTCACTGAACGCCGCGTTGGGTGCGCGACCCCTAATTTTACCGTAAACATTTTTTTTGCCCCTATCACTAGTTTTTAATATCCCCGGGGCTTATATGATACGTTGGGGACCGTGAGGGGAGCCCCAATGCCCCCAAAGTCCCAGCCGGCTCCCCAAAGTCCTTCGGGAGCCGGCATTGCTTTTCCTCAGGGAGAGCAGCTAACATGCCGCTTCCCCTGAGGAAAAACAATCTGTTTTCCTATTTGGAACAGACAGCAGGTTTTAAAAATGCCCCCGGGATTTGGCCCCCGGGGGTGATTCATTTTTTTTAAGCAGTGAAATGCACTGATTCTACCCGAATCCCGCGATTGACAGATTAGTCAATCGAATAGAATTTTGCAGATTCCCTATGGGTAATAGGTCCGAACTATAACTATCTACTGGCGACCGCCAGTAGATTATATATATATATATATATATATATATATATATATATATATATATATATATATACATACATATATATATATTTTATATATATATATATATTCACTGAAAAAAACATAGGTTATAGACCATATATAGTTAGGAATAAGCATTTACAAAACCATATTTTACTCACACAAAACCATTGAAATTTCATATATAGTTAGTTGCACTAACTATATATCGCGCACCCGCAATCCACTGCTGATGATGTCACACATTACATCATTCATGACATGGTCAGTGACATCACTGATGACATCACTGATGACATCTCAAATGACATCACTGATGACATCTCAAATGACATCACTGATGACATCACTGATGACATCTCATTTGACATTACTGATCACATCACTGATGAGATCATTCATGTGATAATACGATGAACCTCTTCAGACTCTAATATAACCTTAGATACAATCAGTGTAAACAGACACTCACAGACTGCCACTCATCCATGGAGTTACTCACACACCTAGTCAGTCATGCAAAGAATCAATCACACCTCCATTTCCTCAACTATACAGTTATACAAACTTTACTTATTCAAACATATACTAACACATATTTACTCTCTTATATAATCCCTGATACAAGTTCACAATGATCCATACAGCCACTCACACATTCACTGGCTCTTATGCACAGTTATTTATATATGTCAACTCTCAAATGTACTGTGTTTTACATAAGTACTTACTTTGACATGTAGCACTGAGATATCCATTCACTCACCAATACACTCATGCACACAGTCAACCGCCCATACAGCTGTTTCCACATGCACTTTTGAAACCAAACATCTAGTGAATCAACTGCTCACACATCTATGCACAGAGTCATACACCTCCCAGCCACCCACACACACACTCAGTCTCCCATACAAATACTTGGGCAACCAATCAATAACCCATATATTTACTCATATAGCTACTTATCAACACATGCAACAGTTTACAGAACAACAGACATAATGATGCACAAATTAAGACACTTTAGTCACTAACCCATGCACTCAGTGAGACACATTTAATCACTCACTCATACAGTCAGTCATGCACCTACTAAATCCTTCATCCAGACACTTATACATCCACTCATTCTTCAATATGTAAGACATATTTTAACTTTACAGAAACATACAGTCACTGGATGTTGTCATCAGTGATGTTATCAGTGATGTCATTTGAGATGTCATCAGTGATGTCATCAGTGATGTCACTGACCATGTCATGAATGATGTAATGTGTGACATCATCAGCAGTGGATTGCGGGTGCGCGATATATAGTTAGTGCAACTAACTATATATGAAATTTCAATGGTTTTGTGTGAGTAAAATATGGTTTTGTAAATGCTTATTCCTAACTATATATGGTCTATAACCTATGGTTTTTTCAGTGAATTTTCAAGGTTTTGTAAATGCTAATTCCTAACTATATATGGTCTATAACCTATGGTTTTTTCAGTGAATTTCATTGGTTTTTTAAAAGCTAACATCTGTAGCTGTAAAATGTATTCTTCTTTAAATCCAAAAATATATTTTAGATGTTTATTGATAATTTTTTTTAAAATATTTTTTTTCTTCGCTTCCAGTTCGCGAACCGGGAAGCTTTCCGTTAGCTCATCTTGATGCCGCGACCTAGTCCGCGAACCGGTAAACGTTTCGTTTGCGCAACTGTGACGCATCGCGGAAGCGCGACGTATCACTTTGTCGCGTAATGCGTCTTATGACGCGCCGCGTTAGCGCTCCCGGAAGTGCTCCGGACAGCGAACAGGAAGCGATCCGGGACGCGGCGCGCACCGCGTAACGTGAGCGGAACAAGTCATGTGACTTGTTTATAAAACTTTTCATTGGTTCATTTCACTTTTGGTTTCCAAATGATGTAAGACTAGGTTATATGACCTAAAAATAACACTTTTCATTGGTTTAGAACTTTTGCTTTTCCCAAATGATGAAAACCCCTCCTTCTTTCCTCACTCTGACTTTCATCTTGGTGAGAGAAAGACCATTTTCCTATAGTTGAGCAATGGCTTCTGTACTTGCTTCAGCTGGTGCACCCCCACCACCACCTCCACCTCCTCATGAGAAGAGAGGACCACCATCTCAGTTCATCACCAACACAGAGGAGGAAGAGGATGAACTAGAGGAAGAGGAGACAGAAGAACCAGAGTTCTTACAGGAGTTGCCCCGTGTTTCCCGTCGGAAAACCAGTTTTATCTGGCAGTTTTTTTCAATACCTCGAGGGGAGAAGAAAGTGAATGCAAAGTATGCCACCTGCCTTATTTGTAAACAAAGGTTATCAAGAGGCACTGAAAAAAAGTATAGCATGGGAAACTATACCATGCATCGCCATATGAGCAGGTGGCATCCACTAAACTACAGCCGTGCAGAGTTGCGTGACCTGCAGGATAATCCACCAACAACTCCTGTGGCCAGGTCAACAACACAAATATCATTGACAGGAGGAGAGGCACAGGAAACCGTGCCAAACATTCAGAAGAACTTTTTACACATGAAAGTAACTTGTTTGTATTGCGGAGCATTGCTTTCATGTGGTAACATGAGCATAAAGTTAATGAACATTGCTTTTGAAAATCGCAATTGCCCTAACCAACCCAGACAGTAAGTTTTTTTTTTGCTCCTGTTGAGCCCTTTTCAATGCCTGTTTTTTGTTGTTTCCCCTCCATCAAAAACAAAAAAAAACATAAAACTGTTCCAAAAATACAAAAAAAACAAAAAATGTTTAGAAAAAAACAAAAAAAAAACAACAAAAACATTAAAAAAAGTTCTTTTCAGAACTACCTCCCCTTTCAAATAAAATTGCTAGAATGTTTAGCACTCTGGCAAGCTCTATTTCTTTTGGTTCGCTTTCCCGTTAGCTGCCCGGTTCGCGAACTAGGAGCGAACCAAAATTTTTTTTTTTTTAAAAAAGAAGAGTAAGTATAAGGGAAGTAAACAGAGAGTAATGTTAAAAGAAAGACAGCTATAGGGAGTAAACCAGAGATACTGTTTAATAGATCTATTTACCGAAGAAAAGATGGAAGAGGGTATAATTGCGAAAAACAAAATGGATAAGGAAGTGAAAGAAAAAAAAGAGAGTAGAACAATAACAAAGAAGAGTTTCTTGGAGAATGTGAGTGAATGTTCAAAATAAGATTAAAACATGTGGAATAACAGAGAGAAAAAATAGAAAACAGAAAAGAAAAAATAACAGAAAAAGATTAATTGAAACAGCAAAGAAATGTAAATAACATAGAGCCATATCATCAACATAGGCAATAAAAGTTTTGCATTTTTTATCAGCAGAAATATGTCGCCAAAGCATTCTAATTAGCTTGATACATATGACCCCAAGTGAGGCCTGTCTTGCAACATGGTGCATCTTTTTCATCACTGCTGCATCGGTTTCATGTGGCACGGTTTTAAAACAGCATGACACATTTGCCTAGATGCATCAATTTGTAATTTTGACGCCTCATAACATATCTTTTGCACCGCCACTGCGTCACAAAACTGACGCACAGTGGCGCAAAAGAGGCATACATATATCATAAATCTGTCCCTAACATTTGAAATAATTAATTCAGGATGACGATAAGGTGTGGTCTCTCCTGAGGTTTGTTTAAGGTGAGACCTACTCAGGGTTACAGATCAATTTTACGCTTGTTGAAGAATACAGAGGAGATAATACATGTGAAGGCCTACCAATGAAGTAAGTCATGTCCTCTTATTACATCATTCATGACATGGTCAGTGACATCATCAGCAGTGCATTGCGGTTAAAAAGACTAGAAAACATTTACCTTATAATTCTTGTTAACTTTTTAAAATATTTTTTCATACTTTCAATCTGTAAAAGAGAGAACAAACATTTCCAAAAATATTAAAACATGTATTTAAAAATTAGAAAAGAGAAGGGAAAAGGTTCAAAAACAAACAGTTTTTCAACAACTTTGACATTTACAGAAGCCTCTGCTTCTCTACGTCCCCTACACAATCCTAAAGATATATATTTTAAACAAACAGTATCTTCATGCTGATGAAGTGAGGCCTATTTTGGAACATGGTGCTTCTTTTGCACTGCTGATGTCTCACAATAGTGATGCAATAGCAGCGCAAAAGAGATTTAAAGCCATCATAAAATTGTGTCTAACATTGTAAATGATTGTTTCAGGATGCAAATAAGATGTGTCCTTTCAAGAGGTTTCTTTGAGGTGAGGCCTATTCAGTTTTTAAAAAAAAAACAGTACCCAGAAGTGCAGCACTGTAAGCATTAACTTTGACACTTACAGAAGACTCAGTTTCTCCATATCTACCTCACATTTCTAAATGTATATCATAAGTACAAAAAGCAGAACAATAATTATACATGTTAAATGGTTTATTTTTGCTGTTCTCAGAATGTATCAAATTTCACTTAAATCAGTGACTTGAAGGTATTCATCATGTAACAGCAGGGAAAAAAACACAATCAAAATGATTGTGTTTAAAAAACCCATACAACCTAAGAAATCTGAATTCAAAACTCCGTAAAATTAACTTACTTTCCATAACGTCGAAGGATGTCCTATGAACAGCGTCCACTCTGTTGTGCTATAAATATTTTCAGCCCGCCACTTTCTGAAAGAAAACCTCCATCGTTTTGAAAAATATGTTACATACAATAAAACACTTCTCACATTCTACCACATGTTTCCACTTGGCCAAATCATGTTGCAGCGATTCACAACTCTTGTAATTCTTCCAATCAAATCCCGTCATTTTCTATTTTCGCAACTTTCAAAAAGAAAACATTTAAGATTATTTTCACAATCCTGGACTACTAATATCTTACCCTTCTTTCTCACTCATGTTCTCCTTTTCCTATGACACTGATACTGCTTACTATGAAGCAGACTTACTTGCATCAGGTTTATATAGTTGGATTCTTAAATTGACATTATAATTAAAAGTTTTGGACCAATAATCTAGACAGCATTGCAGACTTACATTCCCTCTACTTGATGAACGTTTTGCAATTCCTCAGAGGAAATCCCAAGATTCTTTCCTTAAAATTTTGGTTTTAAAAACACCAGGTAAGAATTTTTACGGTCAAACGGCAATTTTTTTTTGAAAGTTACAACAGAATCGTTGCAGAATGACCAGCCATTTCGAGACTTTAAATAAGCTGTGTAATGTCCTGATGTTGTTGAAGGACCATCGTGATAAATAATTGCTACAGTTACAAAAGTCCTTCCTGATATTGACAGCTGAGAAGCAACACATTTTTTTATTAAAGTTGACAATTTTGATCCATCAGGCCTACATCGTTGGATCATTAAAATGACATACTGGCCATATCTTCGTATAAATAATGTTGACATCATTTCAGATTTACATTGGCTACACTCCATGTTGTGATCCGCTGCATTTACTAGCTTATTAAAGGAGACTGATTTACTGTCTGGCAAAGTTAAATATATAAATCTTTCTGAGTCTACACTAGTAGTACTTGATACCATACAGTTCTCGCAGTCATGCTGCCATTGATAAGAAAGCCCAAACAGGTGATCTACATCTACACCCTCATCTTGCAATACATCAAGCATATACATTAAAAACTCCTGACAATCCTGCTGATTATTTTCAGAGAAGTCTGTTTGACCTGAACATTCATCTAACAGATAACGAACTTCAGACACACTTTCTACTTTTGTTCGATCAGTGCTACATTTCTCTAACACAGAATTCAACAAGCAGCATAAACTTTGTTCCGAATTGAACACAATCTGTTCTTTTAAAGTCTCTAGTGAAAAGAGAACATTAACCACTACATTTGCATAGCAGTTGACACCAGAACTGTTTTCAAATTGAAAACCGACAACATCTTCAACAGAATCCACTTTCTTTCTGCTTACAATTTTCGGTTCATCGACTTTGGGCTTTTTGCTACAACCTCCCTACTATTACTGATATTTCTTCGTTTCCGGCCTACCACACGTTTCTCAAACAAAGGATATTGAGGCAAATGTGGCGCATACTCTTTTCTTAACCTGTTGTATTCCTTAACACAATCTAGATCCGCACAAATGTTTGTGACATCACAGTCAATCAAGTACAATCCCGATAAAGTTCTAACTCGTGACAATGCCACATATGCCATACCCTCCTTGAACACAGAACTGCCAATATTCACCAATGCACTATCTACACTTAAACCTTGCGATTTATGGATTGTCACAGCATATGCCAAGCAAACAGGAAACTGTTTACGGCGAACATATAAGTCTTTAACAAGCAAAAACCTAGCAGAACAACGACCAATTAGCTGTACTTCCTCAATACCATCAAATTTAATTTTTAAAAATTCAATTCCATCTCTACTTCTGTATTTCTCAAAATCAACAACATTACCCATTGATCCATTTACCAGACCTCTTTCAACATGTAAATTCCTTCTTAAAATGATTCGGCAATTTAAACACACATTCAAAGTCTTTTCAAAAACCCGCTGTTTTAGATATAGTCTTCTCTAATGAATCCAATTTTGATTTCAAATTCTCAGACAAAATAATTGTTGATCCCATATGCTCTATTCTGTCAATAGCTTCAAGTTTCACAATCTCTTGCTTTTCTAAATTCAACATTTTGTTGTTGAAGATGGCACATTCTGCAAGAGTTGGCATCAAACATATTCCGGATTTCTTTTCAGTAATTTTCTGAAAAATATTCTCAGGCACAATGTCTTGTTCGGGATATAAATTTGACAGTAATCGTGCATTTAAAGCTTCTTTCCCATGCTCGGTCACTTTTCCAATTCTAATATCTTGTAGAATAATCTTGTAATCTTCATCCTTCGCCTGACGCATATTTTCATGCAGTTCAGCATAATTGAAATTTAACCATATATTGACGTTGCCAATGCTCCCTAGGCACTTCCTGGTATCTTCATGCGTGAGTATTTTGAACACAGGTTGTCCTTTTACTGGTGTCAGCTGCAGAAGATCTCCGAAAACAATGATGTGTTTGCCACCAAATAACACATCATACTCAGTTTTAAGAACTTCTTGCATTCTCAAATGCACAAAGGCAAGCATGACATTGGAAACCATGCTTACTTCGTCAATGATAAGAAGTTTCATTTTCCTCAAGACTCTTGAAACTTCACAACAAGCATCCCCAGATAACTTGTGGTATTGTAATTTGTTGTCATGCTCCACCGGCAGCATCAGTAGACGATGCAAAGTAATCCCTTTAATGTTATGAGCTGCCAGTCCAGTTGGAGCGGTCACAACACAAGACAGCGATGACTCAGTCCTTTCCTGCAAATAACATGAAATTGCTTTAATGAGGAAACTTTTTCCAGTTCCCGCTTCTCCACTCACGTACAGTCGGACAGGCTTCAACGATGTACATGAGCACTCTTTCTTCTCATGACTTAATCCATGCTCAATTTGCTTGGTAACTTCATCATATATTTTCCTCTGCTCAACGTTGAGTTGTTTTTCCAAGTCTTCTTAGTTAACTGCATCCTCCTGAGCATGTGCCATGGCTCTTTCCACTTCATTCATAGCAGTGGCAGCTTCATTTTCGATAATAGGTCCTCCTAGTGGATCCTGACTCAATGAAACAGAACTCTGACTGTCCTGAGAACTGTCTCTGGCAATCTCGGCTGCAATCGTTGCTTCCTGCTCAATTTCCAAAGTCAACATTTCTTGATATTTGAGAAAAGCAGGACATTCTATGGTCTCCTTAGCAGCAGTGAAAGAGTCTTCGTAACATAGGAAATCTCCAAGCAATTCCTCTTCTGCACGCCAAGGCTTGAAAAGTTGCAAAAGTGCTAAATAGAAAAACTCCTTTTTTTCTGGAGATTCGCCACTCAATTTTCGATGGTTTACTAATTGGCATTTTCTTTGCTTGACCAGACATCCCTCACTTCCAATTACAGCATACACTCCTTTCTCAATATCTTCTTTGATGTTCCTCTTGAATATATAATTTTGTAGAACCTCATATAGACAAACATTCTCAAGGTGACTGCTTCGATTTGGATAATATGTATCCAACATGTTGGTCTTCAAAATGTCGGTACTGTTTGGTTCCTTTTCTGCCAAATACTCAATTTCCCGGACAGGTTTTAGAACTCGATTTCGCGTTGCAGCAAGACCAAGACTCGCCCAAACGATACTCCTGGATTTGGCATAGAGACTTGCTGAGGACAACCGGTCAGAACATTCGTAAGCTCCGATTTCTCGATGCGACAACATCTTCAGACTGAAACTGTACAACTTCTTGCTGAGGCTCTTTTCATGGGAAATGTCCTCCCACATATCCTTCAATTCTGTCTTTTCTTTTTTGGTGATGTAAGATGTCACATACCGAGCCACAGCCATACAGTTGTCAGCCACAAACTGTATATCCATGTTAGCATTCCACATGGACAAAATCACTGGGTTGTAGTCGTTGATGTACTTGGACTCTTCGTTCCTTTTCAAATTGTATGTATTTTTGGGTGATTTCCTCGTCACATTATGTCGCAGCGAAGACATCAAACTGTTCACTCTTCCTTTAGAAATCACCGGTCGTGGAAAGTTGAAACGACATTTGGTGTAGAACTTGTCCTTGTTTCTGAATTTACGACGACAGTACTTTCCACAACGATGGCTTTGGAAACGTAGAACTTGTTCTCTTAGGCTTTTCTTCTCCGTTGCGTTTGGAACAGCACACGTAGAATACTGTTCTATGAAATTCATCACTAAGTCATCCGGATCTGTTCCAAATTTAGGTGCATCCTTGATCCACAACAACATATGTATATGAGGAGCACCTCTTGCTTGGTACTCCTTTCTCCAGAAGAAATCCAACACCTCTCCAAGAGGTGGATTCTTCTTATTTGTGATGAAAGACATCATAGCTTCAAATCTATGATTGAAGTACCTGCATACATTCACTGGATCCAAAGAACACAGTTCTCCAGGTGTCTTGAATTCAATGTTTTCAATATTTCCATTTGCCTCTCGTAGAAATTCAAGTAAGTCTTCCCAGCCATACTCGGCACAGCTCAGAGTAAGGAACCATGTTGGAGTTCCTAAGTTCCTCAGCATACATTTTAAATCACCATGACGATGGTACCAGTACTCATTAGTACCACGCTGACACGCCATGAGATTAATTAAGTGAGAATCCAAAATACTGTCTTGGACATTGACTTTATGCATAAAGTCACTTGCCGAGATGTTTCGCATCTGTATACCACTTTTTAAGATGTGGTTCACTGCATATGACAGTCCAGACAGATCGCTTTCAAACAGGAGATGAAACAAATAGGGAATGCATTGACGAAACCTAGGATCTTCTGCATACAATCGTAAAGTCCGGTATTCAGACACAGGAATTTGATGAGGTCGCTCATCATATCTTCCTCCTCGACCTGTGGGAAATAGCTGTGGGAAACACCGAGCTTCCAAACTTTCCTCCCAAACACTAATGGGACTCCCTTTGGCTTGTTTCATTTGAAACAACTCAATTGCATTCCCCATGACTTCCTTGGAATGCAAAGGATGAACACTATAATGTTCATATATTTCTTCACTTTTAGAGGCCTCTACTTTCTCAATTTGGCCAGCACACAAATCGCTATCCTCTTCATCACTTACTTCCTCTTCTGCAACATATACATTTATATAGTACTTATTATTTTTCATCAAATACAATGTTGCCTTTTTGACTTTCCTAACATCCACTAAATCTTGCCATATTTTCTTATTCTTTGTCGGAACACCATTAACCAAGATAACCAAAGGTTCCTCTTCAACTTTTTCTACTCCAATTGTGTTAATGTTTTTGTTCAAATCTAGAGGCAAATAAACAACTCTTCCCTTTAATCCTCTCTGTAAATCTGCTGGAGGCAACTTCCCTGTCTTTGGCTCCATTCTTACAATAGCCTGAAAGGGATGGATACTTTGAATCAAAATAGATTCATAAGTATTTAAATCCTTCGATTCAGAAGGAATCTCAACTAATTCAAGATTATTATGAACCGCCCTAGCAGGCATCTGGTTTTTGTTTAATTTGTTACAACAATAAGTACACACACGTTGATCCGATCCCAAATCAAAAGAATTTTCTACCATCAAGTATGTGGCAAAATCCTTCCATTCACTATTATTTTCCCTTTCACTTTTTGCATATAAATCCACTAACTTAGTCTGATTCTTATAATAAGTGCGTCGACAACACACACAAGTGAAATTAGGCCTCTCACTTGATTTCATCTGAAACGTGGCAATTTCCTTCTGAAATTTATCTGTACTAGAAACCTGTACATTATCTTCAACATTACCTTCTACTTCTGGGTCAATTTGAACATTCTCATCTTTACTACCAAAGTAACAAAACTCAATTTCTTCACAAATATTCTTCACATCTATTTCAGAACCATGCAAAAGAGCAGCACATAATTGTTTAAGCATAATTGCTGGACTCTTAGCATAATACAACATTCTCACTAATTTTCTCACTTTATTATGATGCACTGCTAGCATCCTGAAATGATGAAAAACACTCTGGCATACTCTCCTGGAAAGACAAGCCAGTGAATGACCACGCAAACCTGTCATTTGTCTCACTCCGCAAGGATCTAAATCTTGCAACAACTTCATTTTCTGCTTCAAACTTTTCTTATTAAATGTCCGTATAAAATCACAAAGCAAATTGATGGAAACCTGTCGCACACTGCAAATAGAACTACACTTCCAAATGTACACAGGACCCTTAGGACGTCTTCCTAAAACCTCATTACCTAACACCTCATCTGTCTCTGTTGTCACAAGTTTTTCTTTTTCAACTGGACAACCATCCTTCACTTCATAAGCTCGACCACTGGTGTCAACTGCAAACACCAAATCATTATCCTGAAAATAACTCTCCTCATTAAAAAAGGCCTCACAACTTGAACTATGCATCCATTCTCCGGAAAAAAACTTCACAAAAGTTACTACGATTTACTACTCTCTTCCATCTACTTTTTGTTTTGAAATCAGAAATTACCTTGCTTAGTTTCCTAATTCTATTGATTACCAAAATAAACAACTTTCGCTTAATTTCAAAAGCATGATCAATAATTTTCTCTACATTTTTCTTCTTCTTATAAAATGCCACTTTCTGTTGGCCTTTCTTAATATTTTTTAATAAATTAACTATTATCCTGTTGCGGAACATTCGTTTTCGAATGTCCCTAAACTGTTGTTTCCTTCTACTATCATGCACAGAGTTATCTCTTGCTCTACCAGTAACATTTTCGATTGGTCTTTCCTTTCCATTTAAATTGCTTTTCTTTTTCTGTACTGAAACATTTTTTGGATAAATACTTTTTTTACTACAAATATTTCTTAAGAATGATTTCGTGCTCTTACCCGGAGCTTTCTTGGTGATTTCAAAAGTATTTTGGGGAGAGGACTGCTGCAATAAAAGATCATCCTGCTGTCTTTGACGTTTTCTAGCCTTTCTAATTCGATTCTTAGTTGGCATTTTTCGAATTTTGAAATGATCTGCAGTTGAATCTGTGGAAAAATATAATAAAAAATGTTATTAACCACTATTACCAAACAGTTAATGAATAACAGTCATCAAAAACTTAACGCCCTACTTATTATTTAACATAGCAAATCTTTTGCACCAGCACTGCGTCACAAAAATGACACACAGTGGTACAAAACAGGCACACAACAATCATAAATCTCTCCCTAACATTTTAAATGATTGATTCAGGATGACGATAAGGTGTGGCCTATCTAAAGGTTTGTTTGGGCCCAGATCTTTGGACTGGGGTGAATGTGTGTCATTGATTCACATTCGGTCCATCACCTGTTTTGTTTGTTTGAGGTGAGGCCAACACATGATGGCAGATAAGATTTTCACTTGTTGAAGAAAACAAAGGAGATAATACATGTGAAGGCCTACCAATGAAGTAAGTCATGTCCACTTCACTCTTGAACAAAGGGCAGACCTCTTTTGAATCTGTGGTCACACCTAAACTACATCTGCACAATGTCATTCATAAACTTAGGAAACACTAGTGATGTAATTGAAAAATGTGGAGTTTCTTTTCCTCATTTCAGAATTACATCACCTGTGTTTCCTCATTGACTTAAAATATCCTTAATACACATGAAAGCGTTTTTTGGAATGCCCTAGCACCATTTTTGGGACATTATTAACATGGCTATTTAACTCCCATAATCAAAATCTAAATTTGCCAACCACAGGTGGGAGCGTATTTACAAGAAACTTGCCCCATGAGGAACGCTTTCCATTTAAAAAGGGAAAAATAACATAATAGACACTCAAATGCCTTATAAATATGACCCAAAACAACCTATGAAGCTCTAGCAGTACATATCCAGAAATGTAATTGATTTCAAAAAATCGTTTTTAAACACAGCATATAAATCAATTGTATACCTGCATTCAAGAGGAAATGACTGAAAATGTCCTTGAGACACATGAAAGCGTTTTTTGGAATGCCCTAGCACCATTTTTGGGACATTATTAACATGGCTATTTAACTCCCATAATCAAAATCTAAATTTGCCAACCGCAGGTGGGAGCGTATTTACAAGAAACTTGCCCCATGAGGAACGCTTTCCATTTCAAAAGGGAAAAATAACATCATAGACACTCAAATGCCTTATAAATATGACCCAAAACAACCTATGAAGCTCTAGCAGTACATATCCAGAAATGTAATAGATTTCAAAAAATCGTTTTTAAACACAGCATATAAATCAATTGTATACCTGCATTCAAGAGGAAATGACTGAAAATATCCTTGAGACACATGAAAGCGTTTTATTGAATGCCCTTGCACCATTTTTGGGACATTATTAACATGGCTATGTAACTCCCATAATCAAAATCTAAATTTGCCAAGCACAGGTGGGAGCGTATTTACAACAAACTTGCCCCATGAAGAACGCTTTGCATTTAAAAAGGGAAAAATAACATCATAGACACTCAAATGCCTTATAAATATGACCCAAACAACCTATGAAGCTCTAGCAGTACATATCCAGAAATATAATTGTTTTCAAAAATCGTTTTTAAAAACAACATATCTGTTTCAGCTTACATGAGAGACCATGCAATGGGCTCCATGTACAACAATAACTTGTGTTACTGCATGCCAGAATGCTACACCGAATATGCAATTACAATTTCTCCCAAAAAAGTGTATATCACTTGAGACAAAGCCACATTTTAAAAACACAGCTTTCTTCATCATTTTCTCCTTAAATCATACTATTCTCTATCTAAATTAAATACCTCTTTTCTCACCTTAGCAAATACTTTTTGAGTTTCAAAACAGTCTCAGATATACTCCAAATTGTCTTCAGCAGAACAAAGAAGAAGCACTCCAGAGGCTGCAGCTATTGAAAGCACACAAATACAGATATTCATTACACATATCTCTCATATTAGCCAATCATAACTCTTCCCTCACTTTTTTCAAATCAAAACCCTTCCCCCCTCTGCCCTCTCTGCCTTTTTTGCTTAGCAACCACCTCCTGAAAGACCTCTCATGTTTGCAAATTCACACAACAATGTTTCAATTGAACTCTGAACTCTCAGTGCACCTGCGTATCCAGTGCAATCTTTCATTAAATGTTTCTTCCTTGACCATTCAAATTACATCTTTCAAAGAACACATCCATGCACCCTAACTTTCTGTTTTCAGAAATGGAAATGCACCAATCACTGCTAATGAATCATTAGCACTGGAAATCCACAGTTTTTTTTCTTTACAAACTCCTACTGTTTCAACTGCCCTTTCATTACCACACTTCATCTGACTGCAGCACAACCTTCTCCCACCATATTTAATGTCTGGATTGTTGGACATAGTTACATCCACTGGGCTCAAAGGTATGCTGAGAACAGAAATTTACCTAACCTCAATTTACAAGATGTGGAAATTAAGTGGTTGGGCCAAAGAGGATTAAAATGTCACCAATTGATACCATTGGTGAAAACCTTTATGCATTTGCCAAAACCTGACCTGTTAATTGTGCACTGTGGAGGTAATGATTTGGGAACTTTGACTGGGGTAGGTCTGGAAATGCTTTTAAAGGACACCTTTGAGCAATTAATGGCACTTTTTCCTCAAACTGCCTTGGTATATTCCAATATATGCCAAAGACCGAAATGGAGGTGGTCCAACCAATTTTGTCCACTAATTGAGAAAGCGAGGAAGCATGTAAACAAATCTGTTTCAGCTTACATGAGAGACCATGGAATGGGCTCCTTGTAACACAATAACTTGCGTTACTACATGCAAGATATCTACAGAGGAGATGGAGTTCACTTCTCAGATGAGGGCAACAGAATTTTCATTCTGAATTTAAGACTGTGCATTGGTACCTACTTATAAGTACCTAAATGTACCATAAACCCAAAAGCTCTTCTCAGAGCTACCCTTCATCTGATCACTCACAATTATTATTTTTTTCTAACTTTTTTCACTAATTTTCCACAAAATACGCTCCCCGGGGCGCTACCCGGTTCGCGAACCGAAAGCTAACCTCGCGGATTTTTTTAAAAAAAATGTTTTTTTCCACACATATAAGCCTCCTCAGCCACCCTCAGAAAACCTAGGGGGTCAAGATAAATCTACCATGCCCCCTTCTACCCATTCTGAACATTATTTGCCCTCCATCTTGTATCTTAATGCGACCAAAACACAAAATGGAGGACTCCCATGACGCTTAAAGTTCGCGAACCGAGCCGCTTCCCGGGAAGTGGTCCGAAAAAAAGGTGGGAAAGTAATTTACAGAAAAACGACTAGAGACACTCTCACCAAATATAGATTAGCTCATACTACATAACAATCCCTTTCATTTTCACAAATTTGATTGAAATTCCATTTAGCCATTAAGACTGTAGACCTCTCTAAATACCGTGAGGTAAATTACTTCACAAAACACATCTGAAGTGTTGGAATTGACAACCAATGAAAATGTTACTTTCATTTTCTACTTTTATTACCTGACATTTGATTGGTTATATACCTGAATATATATAAAGGAAGAGAAGGAAACACAGCCATTTTGACTACTACTTCTTGTTGTATATATCATTTGGAATATCACTAATCACTTCAACTTGTTTCTAAAGGTAAGTTGTTATTTTTAAAACTGAAGTATATTGTGCACTATAAGTAAATATGGTAAACTTTTTCAGATAGTTATATACTATCCCTCTGTAGTAGTTATAGATTTAGATAGACTTCTCTGTTATAGTTATGGATGGACTTAGACTTCTCTTGTATAATTATAAATGTACTTACATTAAATCACATACACTTTTTTATATTCCTACTTCCACTCTGATACTATAGACTTGCCAAAGATAAATTCACTGATAAAAAATGCCTATCTAAAATTATTCCCAACAGTGCCCTATCTCTACTAATATATATTTTTTTAATCCAAATTTCAGGCAAAATGGAAGGCGAAAACCAAGTTTCTTTTGAAATGGACCTGCAAGAGAGCAGCCAAGAATTGATTGATACAATTGATCAAATTGACATTGAATTTATGGACGAAACTTTGGACAAAGAACTACTGCAATGTGTCCAAGCAGTAGATGACCTCCTTGAAAATGAGGACATTTTACAACCTCACAGATTGCAAACATTATTCCAAGAAAATAATGACATATCAGACACTGAAATGTTAGAAAGTTTAATAAATTATGAAACACAAACAAAATAAAAAAAAATGCTTTAAAAATAAAGAAAACAAAAAAAAATCAACAAAAACAACAAACAATTAACATACAGTATTTGAAAAGTCTATCATTCTTTTTTCCTTATAGTACGCTGCCCAGAACGCTTCCCGGTTCGCGAACTTGGCGCTCACCACGCAAAAAAAAAAAAAAAATTTTTTTTTTGACCCTGCTGGGCCCTTTTAAAACCTCCACATAAAACCTAGGGGGTCAACGAGGATCTACTATGCCCCCTTATGGTAATTTTCCCTTTGTTTTGGCCTCCTCTTGTCTCTCGATCCTACCGAGAGACAAGATGGCGGCCGCGCCGGACTGTTTAGAATGTTGACAGACACCGGAGAGCCAATCAGCTTCGCTTCGCAAAGTTCCGATACGCGAAAAGTTCGCGAACCGGAGCGCTACCCGGAGCGCTGTTACAGATATATATCTTGTTTTAAACGTTAATTTCTCAAAATCCACTGAAGCACATATATTGAGACCTAGCAAAGGCACATCGGGCTAACAGTCCCTACAATTTTGCCAAGTTTTGTGGAAATCCATTCAGCCGTTCGAGCTAAAAGTGAAGCCAACCGCCCTATTGAAATTAACATGGGAAAAACGCGTTTTGGGACCCCCCTTTTTTCTAGGCCCCCCCTTGACGAACCCCCCCCCAAATTTCCAGGAGCTGCTCAGAAACAAAATGTGCCATTTTCCTGAAAATTTCAGCCGATTCCGTCCACAAACGCCAAAGTTATTAGACATAGAATTTTCAAAAATCCCATAGGGAAAAAATCCTAACTATATATACCTACTGGCAACCGCCAGTAGGTAATATATATATATATATATATATATATTTTACAGGAACTTCGTTTCGCTGTTTGCTTGCCGCAAAATAACGAACCGGACCCAATCAGGTAAATTTGCTTATTTTATTCGATTAAGTGCAACACTCCATCCGCCATGACGCGTTTCGGGCCCTGAAGCCCTTGATCACATGACACGGTCAGCCAATCTTTGTGTTTTTAACGTGTATACAGGCATCATCTGACCACTGGTATATATATATATACATATATAAATTACCTACTGGTGGTCGCCAGTAAATAGTTATAGTTAGGACTAAGTTTCTATAGGAAGAGCATTTTTTATTTTGCTCATAACTTTGGCGTCGTTTGATGAATCTTCATGAAATTTCCAAACTAATTCTTTGTTCATATCAGTTCATATGTTGAAAGTTTGGGGGTGATTCGTCAAGGGGGAGCCGAGATAAAAGGGGGTCCCAAAACATGTTTTCTCCATGTTAATCTCCATAGGAAACTTTACACAAGGCTAAAGGTCGAACAGGTGACCGGAATTACCCCAAATTTGGCAGCGAGAAGGGTCTTGGTCTAGAAGCACACTTTTGTTTATTTGGTGTAAATTTGTTCAGTAGTTTTGGAGAAATATCAAAATTTACAGATATCTATATTTGGGAATTTTGCCATCAAATTGGCTGAGGCGTTACGAGCACGAGCTTGCTGCTTATTGGCTGCGAGCGGTTGCAACTAGGAAGTGTTGGCCGCCATTTTGTGATTCCGTTGAAACAAGTAAGGATAGGAGCACTGTAACCTCTGTGGGGGAGTACGAAGCGAAGTAGTCATAGCTACCGGTCTGAAAGTGGGGTGTTGCTCGGAGTGACATGGTGCTGAGATGAGATGCTGGGTATGAAACCGAGAGGCTAAACCGTGAGCTCATTGCTGTAAAGTGATGTGCTCTGGTCTTTGTAGCATACATGTGTAAGTAGTGTTAGTAGGCGTTCATACCATAGAGGGAGTGGGAATCGAACTACTGTCCACTACTGTGCGTTTATACTATACCAGTAGTGGGAAGTTAAGAACTCACGCCTATTGGTGTGAAGACTAGGGGATCAAACCGAGTGTGCTCTGGTCTTTGTAGCATACATTTGCAAGTAGTGTTAGTAGGCGTTTATACCATACAGGGAGTGGGAAGCAAACTACTGACCCCTACCGTGCGTTTATACTATACCGGAAGTGGGAAGCGAAGTACTCACGCCTACCGGTGTAAAGACCTGGGGATCAAACCGAGCTGATTGCTGTAAAGTGATGGGCTGTGGTGCTCTGTAGTATAACTGTGTAAGTGGTGTTAGTATGTGTTTATACTAGACAGGGAGTGCGAAGCAAACTACTCATACCTACTGGTCTGAAGACTCGGGGATTATACTGTGAGCCCATTGCTGTAAAGTGATATGCCCTAGGCGGTGTAGCATACCTATGGAAGTAGTGTTAGTTTGCGTTTATACAATACAGGGAGTGGGAAGCAAACTACTCACCCCTACCCATCTTAAGACTCGTGGATGAAACCATGAGCTCATTGCTGTAAAGTCATGTACCTTGTGCAGTATTCCAATGTAAGTCATAGTAGAATGTTAGTAAGTAATGTTAGAATGTAGCATTGTCATGAGGGGAACCTTGGGGAGTTTGTACGTGGTGCTGGAGAAGACGGCTGCCTTGCTGTCTGCCTCTGTTGGTGGCTGTTTAAGCTGTCTTGTTTTCTTGTAATAAATGTACTTATCGGATCAACTGCTGTCTGCCTTTTCAGTACATAAATTTGGCGACGAGAGAAGGCAGCTCTCACCAATATTTAAAGCGTGCTTGCGTTGTGCTGAAGACCCGTTTTCTTTGTGAAGCTGTTTTACTCATCTCAGAGTCGTCGGCTATTTGAACTATGTCATATGACCTCTGGTAGGATTTATATTTTTTGATTTTGGGCTTACTCTGCCTTTTCAGTACACTCTGGTCGCTGTACTACATGTGTGCAAGTAGTGTTAGTATGCGTTTATACTAATTCTGTAGTTATGCAGTAACCAATGCATCATGGTGCAAGGGAACGCCACCTCCCAGGCGCAGCTCATACAATGTCCCGGGGTGTGCATCTGCGCAACCTTTATGTTTGCTATTAGAGGGTGGGTGAATGGCTTTCACCCTGTGATAGCAAATCCTTGTTAGTCTCAGTGAAGCGAGAGGAGGAAAACATTGTATCGCTTTAATACAGCGGATCCGGGTGGTAAAAATGGAGGAAAAAAAATTAAGCGGGGTCTCACCCATTTATTTTAATGAGCCCCCTGCTGGGTAATGTTCCTGGGCCAATCCTATTATTATATTGTGGGGTCTATGCAGGACTGGGGACCTTAATCTCACATGTAAATTAGGCAAAGGAGGGCACAGAGACATTTCGTAGCCTAAGGGATCGCCACCTCCCTGGGAATTGTTTACTAATTGTTTGGGGGGCTTCGAGACAACACACAAGACGCACTCCCTCCACACTGCCCTACAATGAAGGTTAGAGGTGGGTAGCCCACCTCTGCTATTGCACTGAGCTATACAAAGGCACTGCGAGTGTGATGCAATGGCATTGCTACGGCCTAGATCTGTCATGGGGAAACCAGATGCGTGGCAGCCGCAGCTGACCTTTGAGAACAAAAAAAGCTCCTGACTTCATCAAAAGGGACACGGCGCGACGGGGAGGAGACAATGTGCAACTCTGCGCAAGAGGCTCCCAGTTCATCCGAAGAGGATATGAAAACCATTCTTAAAGGGGTCAGACAAGATATAGTTGCCATAGTCGACAAAATGGATGACATGACGACGTACATGGACGCCATAGTCCATAAGATGGACAGACATGAAGTGTGCCTCGCAGAAGCCGAACGTTGTATTTCAGACACAGAAGTTGCAACCTCGCAGACGCAATCGGTCGTGGCACAAATGGAAAAGCTTCTAAAAATAATAGCCTCCAAGAACGAGGACCTGGAAGCGTGCAGTAGGCGCAATAAATACGTGTTATAAGAATTCCTGAGAGTACCAACACTGGGAAAATGGAAGAATACATTGAGAAAATGCTAATAGCGACTATTGGTGCGCACTCGTTCTCCAAGCAATTCACAGTCGAAAGAGCACGTCGCTCCCTGATCCTGAACCCACCACCGGGCAGCACCCCACGGGCCTATTATTTTGAGCCTCCTGAATCATAGAGACCGAGATATCGCATTGAAAATAGCATGGGAGAAGCGCCAATTGAATTTTGAAGGAGTCACGTTCTCCGTACATCCTGACTTCACAGCGATGGTGCAAGAGGAGAGACGGAAATTTATGCCCGCAAACAGAAGTTGCTACAAGCTCAAATAGACTATGCACACCTGTATCCAGCATGTTTAAGGGTTACCCATCAAGGGAAGCAGTCTTTTATCAAGCCTCAACAAGTTGATGACTTCCTGAAGTGCCTTAAACGAAACAGTGCATCCGGCGGCGGGCGGGACGTGGAGTTGCGGTCACCATCCCCACCAAAGAGGCCTGAGCCGCGATGAGCAGACAATACACAGAAGATGCACGACTATAAGACTGGAGGCAATGTGAGAACTCCAGGAAATGACCCCGACTACACTCCAATTTTTATTGTACATTAACCACCACAGAACAGATAAGTGCTCTATTGAATTTTTTCCCTTTTGTTGCTGTCTCCTTTGTGGTTTTTCTTAATTCAAAAAAACTTTATTCAACTTGTTAGGTCATAAAAGCACAAAATATACATATAAAACAGTTACACATGATTACCAGATAAAATTATTTATAAAATCATTACAAAATCAGTGTACACTTTCTGGGATGGAATTATAGATATTTCTTATTACTATATACAATTTAAAATGTTTGTGGTTTTTCATTTTACCTAGAATATGTGAGGACTTTCATTGCCAAGCACCCTCAGCCCCTCCCAAAAAAGACAGTGTTAACATCTTGGCACACTAAAGGAGAGGGATCATGTGCACACACATAGAGGTTGCCCCCTCATGGGTATTCCCCTTACTGAACTCCGCTGCGACCTGAAGCAGCATGTTCTTATGGTTTTTGGGTGCTTGGGTGGGGAGGAAACTCTGATGCTGGCATGTTATGGATGCTCCAGTGGGTGGAGGAGATGGGGAGGGGGTTACTCTTGTTGGCACTTACCACAGATTTGGCACAATGTATGGAAATGTACTATTATCACGCTCTTGCTCCAGCACCCACCCTAGGAGCACATGGCCTATTATCAAAAAACAGATGGTCTCATGGCTGACAGCACCTTCAAGAAACTCTATATTATCACATGGAATATCAGAGGAGAAGGAGACTCGCGGAAAAAAACGCCAAATATTGGCGTATCTAGACAGGCACCAAATTCACATAGCTATGCTACAGGAAACGCATTTTAATCCCTAGTTTGTCAATACCATCGCGCACAGGTGGGCTGAACATACAATTTTTTCTTCTTACTCTTCCCATGCCAGGGGTACGGCCATACTCATAACAAAATGCACCCCTTTTGTTTACTCTCCTACAGCGAGCACGATTTATGCCACGTCCTGTTGGAAGATTCACGGAGCCACCAGTCTACTCATAAGAGACACGAAGGGATTTCCTGTACTGTTCCCTTTGCCAGACGCCTGTACCGTGTATTCATTAACGGTGGCTGTTTGGGAATGGCTTTTTCCCCTTCAATGACGTATGCATTGGAACAATGAGTCGTTTTACTTGAATGACCAATTTAGTTGGCACTCATCTGACTTTGTTTTGATACCCCCCCACCCCCGTCCTGAGGAAGTCCCGCCGCTGAGGACCCCAATCACCCTGAAGCACCAGGGTCGAAACGTCGACGGCCCTGAATAGGCCTACACCTGACATCTGCCCCCCCACACAAGATGCACAGATGATGTATACACTGTGAATAATAACAGTCTTAATAACGTTTTATATACAACTGCGTATGTGGGTAGGCCTGTGTTTTCCAAGGAGACCACCAAAAAACTCATGTTTGGCTCCCCCTTTTTTGCAAAATATAAGAAAAATGATTTTTTATGCTGCTACTATTGTTTCCTTCTCTGGTTCATCTTTTTCACCTGAGCACTACCTTTTTCACGCTCTTTTTCTGTTGTGATACCCGTGTAACCATATGATTGCATTTTAGTAGTGAATCATAATGTATATTTACAATAATACCAAATGGTTGAATAAATAAATTTGGTTTATCAACCCCTCTCGATCTTTGAAGTGATTAATTTCTCTATGTGCCTTTGATTTCATGTGCCAAAGTTAAAAAGATTGTCTGAATTGTTAGTTACATTAGTCTAGGACCAGTGTTCTCATGTACTACATGATACCCCAGGTCCGTCTGACTATATAGGGTTACCCCATTTGAGATAATGAGTGTTAACATCTCGGAACACTAAAGGCGAGGGATCACGTGCACACACATAGGGGTTGCCCCCTCATGGGTATTCCCCTTACTGAACTCCGCTGCGACCTGAAGCAGCATGTTCTTATGGTGTTTGGGTGCTTGGGTGGGGAGGAAACTCTGATGCTGGCATGTTAGGGATGCTCCAGTGGGTGGAGGAGGTGGGGAGGGGGTTACTTTGTTGGCACTTACCACAGATTTGGCGCAATGTATGGAAATGTACTATTATCACGCTCTTGCTCCAGCACCCACCCTAAGAGCACATGGCCTATTATCAAAAAACAGATGGTCTCATGGCTGACAGCACCTTCGAGAAACTCCATATTATCACATGGAATATCAGAGGACAAGGAGACTCGCGGAAAAAATGCCAAATATTGGCATATCTAGACAGGCACCAAATTCACATAGCTATGCTACAAGAAACGCATTTTAATCCCCAGTGTGTCAATAACATCGCGCACAGGTAGGCTGAACATACAATTTTTTCTTCTTACTCTTCCTATGCCAGGGGTACGGCCACACTCATAACAAAACGCACCCTTTTGTTTAGCAGGTGCATCCTGTGATGCTCAAAGGAGGTACTGCCTAGCTTGGGGGAGACTATAATCTGATTCGGTCACTTTAGCATGTGGCTATGGCCCTAATGTCGACACCCCCGACCTTTACACCTCGCTTTGGAACAAGATTTCAGCAATAGGCTCCAATCATATAATCGGGGGGGCTGATTTGAATGTCACATGTCACCCTGCTATAGATAGGTCCCATCTAGCCCCCCATTATTACACCAAAGCACGCGCAGTTTTTCAGGACATTTAATAACCCATCAACTGATTGACGCCTGGTGGCATGTACATACCCATAAAACGGAAGGCACGCATTACACTGCACAAGCAGCATCTTGGGCACAATTAGATTACTGTTTTTGATCGCAGGCTCTAGGACCGGCTATATTCAGGGTGCAACATTTGGCTAGAACATATTCAGACCATGCTCCAGTAAAGCTCATGCTAACATCACTCAACCAAAACCCTCCCACCCTCTCATTGGACCCAAACCAAGCGGCCACCAAACTCAAGCAATGGATCACCCACAGCGCTGACGAATTAGCACCCCTGAAAAAGCACCAGATCAACTCAAGCAACAAAAAAGCTCCCTGGTTCAATGATGACCTTAAAAAATCCAAGAAGCTATGCCGCACCCTAGAGAAAACATGGAGAAAAAACCCAACCACCGACAACATGGCCACCCTCAAGGCGACCATCCACAAACACCACCAACTAATTCGATCCACCAAGAAATCAGCTTTCAAGGATCGTCTCGACAACAACTCCCACAACAGCAATGAACTTTTCAACATCGTCAAAGAATTCACCAACCCCGCCGCAGCATCCAACGACATCACTCCCTCCCAAGACCTCTGCGATGCTTTATCTTCCTTCTTTTACAACAAAATAGCCGACATTCACAACAGCTTCGAAAACACTTCTGGCGAACAACCCTCCCCACCCCCCCCAGATCCTACACCGCCAACTAACAACCTCAGCGCCTGGAACCCAATCACCACCGAAGACACCATCCGCCTAATGAACTCAATCCACTCTGGCTCACCAACTGACCCCTGTCCCCACCACATCTTCAACAAAGCAGACTCCATCATCGCACCCCACCTCCGCGATGTCATCAACTGCTCATTCCACTCTGCCACCTTCCCAGAAAGCTGGAAACACGCCAAACTCAGCTCCCTCTTGAAGAAACCCACAGCAGACCCCTCAGAACTTAAAAACTACCGACCCATATCCCTCCTCCCATTCCCTGCCAAAGTCATTGAGAAAGCCGTCAACAGCCAGCTCGCCGCCTTCCTTGAATCCAACAACTCCCTCGATCCCTCCCAGTCCGGATTTCGAGCCAAACACAGCACCGAAACCGCCCTCATTGCAGCAACAGACGACATCCGAACACTTCTTGATAACGGAGAAATAGTGGCCCTCATTCTTCTCGACCTCTCGGCCGCCTTCGACACAGTCTGCCACAACACCCTTATACAACGCCTCAGCAACATCGGCATACAAGGAAAAGCCCTGGACTGGATCATCTCATTCCTTGCCGGGAGAACTCAGAGAGTCCGACTTCCCCCATTCATCTCAGAGGCCACTGAAGTCATCTGCGGAGTACCACAAGGATCATCACTCAGTCCCACCCTCTTCAATGTTTACATGAGTCCACTCGCCTCCATTGCACGTCAACACAACCTCAACATCATCTCTTACGCCGACGACACCCAATTAATCCTCTCCCTCACCAAAGACCCTAACACCGCCAAAACCAATCTTCACGAAGGCATGAAAGAAGTAGCCGAATGGATGAAACTTAGCCGCCTAAAACTCAACTCAGACAAAACGGAGGTGCTCATCCTCGGACCCTCCCCCTCTGCCTGGGACGACTCTTGGTGGCCTTCCGCCCTGGGCACAGCACCCACACCCACCGACCACGCACGCAACCTGGGCTTCATCCTTGACTCCTCTCTCTCAATGTCCAGACAAGTCAATGCAGTCTCATCCTCCTGCTTCAACGTACGTCGTATTCTCAAAAAGATCTTCCGCTGGATCCCCCTCGAAACAAGAAAGACTGTCACCCACGCACTGGTCACGAGTCGACTGGATTATGGCAACACACTATACGCCGGAATCACAGCAAAATTACAGAAAAAACTTCAACGCATCCAAAACGCATCAGCGAGAATCATATTGAACATCCCCCGCCACGATCACATCTCCGGACACCTAAAAGACCTCCACTGGCTTCCCGTCAACAAAAGAATTACATTCCGTCTTCTCACCCACGCACACAAGGCCCTCTACAAACTAGGACCTGAATGCCTCAACACTCGACTATCCTTCTACACACCAACCCGCCAACTTAAATCGTCCAATCAAGCCCTTGCCGCAGTCCCGCGCATCCGAAAATCCACCATGGGTGGCAGATCCTTCTCCTTCTTGGCAGCCAAGACTTGGAACTCACTCCCCACTCACCTCCGCCTTACTCAAAACCACACCTCCTTCAGAAAAGATCTCAAAACCTGGCTATTCGACAAAAACTGAACCCCCCTTCCCCAAGCGCCTTGAGACCCTCTGGGTGAGTAGTGCGCTATACAAATCCCTGAACTTGAACTTGAACCTCTTCAGAGTATGGTCTCCCACAACAGTTGGAGATTGCAAGCCCCCATCCTACTTGATGCAGCCTTCAAGGCTGAGCTAGGAGATGAAATTCAAGACTCTTTTCAGAGATACTAGGACTCAGTGGATAGTGTAGAAACCATTTGGGAAGCTTTCAAAGTTACACTTATGGGAATATGCATATCAAAAGGCCCAGCTTTACACAACAAACAGGAAAGACACATTAGATCTTGAGGGCTATCTGGGAGATGTGGCATTGGGGTGGTTGGGGGATACACAGAGGGAATTCTTATGTGCCCCCTTCGAGTTGGGTGAGGTAAGAGAGGCCATCATGCACATGCAGTCAGGTAAAGCTGCTGGTATGGATGGCATACCCTAAGAATTCTATAAAATGAACATAGATCAAATGGCCCCTATACTGCGAGAGGTATATGAGGATTCGTAGGAATCTGGTAAACTCCCACCATTCATGAGGGAGGCGCTTATTACCTCCCTCCTAAAGCCGGGAAAGTTGCCCCTTCAAGGCGACTCATACAGACCATTGTTCCTTCTGAATTGCGACGCTAAAATACTGGCCAGGCTAATAGCAAACCGTCTTAGGGCCCGATGTAGGTAAATCGTTTTTTCCGATTTCAAAATACCGAGGCGGCCCGAATCGGTATTCTGAAATCGGAAAACGAGATGTAGGAAAAAAAAAACGAAAAAATACCGATTCGTTCGTCATCGGTATTGTGATTCGATACGTACCGAATCGGCACGGACCGAATCGGAATGTACCGAATCGGCTACCACCGAATCGGAAATTGCCGATTCGGCAAATACCGATTCGGCAATTACCGATTCGGAGGTCGGAATACACCCCCATGGCCAAAATGCCCATAGGAATGCATTGAACAATGCGAATCGGAAAAACTCAATTCGTTAGAATCCGATTCGGTAAAATCCGAATCGGTAAAATCCGAAACAGCCAATGAGGTGGATCCACCCTCCCCCACCCAAGCAGGGAGTGGCTACCCAGGCAGGTGCAGCTCATTAAGAACTTTCTGGAGAGGCAGCCTGAGCTGAACATTCACAGTGAGCAGCAGTGGGAGCAGGAGCCAGAGCACTGTGATAGCAAGATGGCAAGCAGCAGTGAGAGCCAGAAGGCTGGCCACAAGAGAAAGCCCAAGTTTAGTACCATGGAGCTGCAGGTGTTGGTGGAGGAGGTGGTGAGGGTGCACAGGCAGCTCTTTGGGAGGCTGTCCCTCACTGTGCCGGACAGCACGAAGAGGAGGCTCTGGAGCGAGATAGCTGAGAAGGTTAACTCAGTAGGTGTCACCCCCAGGACCCTTGATGACCTAAAAAAACGATTTTATGACATCCGCAGCCTGACGAAACGCAAGATGGCTGAGCTGCAGAGGCAAGCTGCACTGACTGGTGGAGGCAGGAACCCGGCGCCACCCCTCACTGAGCTGGAGGAACTGGTGTCCAGCACCATCGAGAGGGAGTGTGTGACAGGAATCGGGACCCTGGATAGCTCAGCCAGAGCTACAGCTACAGGTAAGAAGCATGCGCATCATGACACACCCTACCAGACACCTCCCCTTAAGACACAATGCACAGCCAAACCCCAGCCCAGTACTGTAACCAACATACAAGAGAAAAGCATCATGGTAAATGTAGTCAGCAGAAGTTGGCAAAATATGGCAGTGCAGAACCACAATATAGAAAACAGTGGAACACATTCAAAGGATATGCAAGGACATGTGCAATGCTTTAATTGTAGTGACTGTAATACATCGGCACTCAATTCACAAATGCTTCTTTATACCTAGGGGCACCATCAGGCGGAGGACCACAAGCTACTGAGGCACCAGCACCAGCACCAACTTCCAGTGCGGTGGCAGGGCCTAGCACAAGTCAGGCTGCCCTGGAGGAGGAGGAGGAGGAGGAGGAGGACAACACCATTGGCCAGGGAAATGAGGGAGACCTGGTAATTGACTACGCATTCCTTCACTCCCCACAAATGTCTGGCACACCCCCATTGCTGTTCTCCCCTGAGAACTCTCCAACAGCGGCCCACCCTGCACCTACCACATCTCCTGCCAGGAGTATGGTTGTGGCTCCACTCAACCCTATCCAGGGAGCAGCGGGTCAGGCCCCAGCCACCACCACAACAACACCAGTGGCACCCCAGCCCAAACAGCAGGGCGGCAGCATCAGTTCCCGGAGGCGTGCCATTTCCAGCACTGCACCGCCGGCACGGGAGGGCAGCGTCTTCCAGGGGCTTGAAGGCAGCATGGTCAAAATCCAGCGTATGCAGGCAAAGTCCATCATGGCCTGCCAGCGCCAGCTCCGCCAGCACAACCTGCAGATGGGCGAGATGGTGCAAGGGTTTAAGGCGTTTGATGACACAAACAAGGAAGTTGCTGCAGGTCTTGGCAGGCTGACCACAGCCATCACACAGCTATGCGGAAGACTTGACGAGCACGAGCACTCGCGCAGGCGGGATGCCCGCATGCACAACCGATCTATTAGCCGCCTTACTGCTGCTACCGCGCAACTGTGCCAACGTGGGGCTAATATGGAGGCAAGCTTGACACAAAACACCGCTGAGGTCACCAGGGGAATGGCCCGCATAACAACAGCCATGGAGGCAATGATCATTTCCAACACTGCGGCCAATCCAGCCCTGGACCTGGGGGAGGCTGGGGACAGCAGCAGCCGCAGCAGCCCGGCCAGCGCTGTGTCGGAGCCGCGCCGGAGCACCAGGCGCTCTGCAGAAGCCGCAGGACATGCGGAAGGGGGTGAGGCACACCCCAGTGGGGCTGCCAAGCGCACCAGGGCGGGTGAGGCAACCCGGACCTTTGACATTTGTTTTCTTTACTTTGACATTTTATTTTGTTGCACATCAGTGCAGTAACGGTGTTGCAACATTATTAAAATTTGCTTTTCCCCACAACCATTTACCTGTCTGTGCATCTGTACTCACTCAGAAATAGTTTTCTGTAATCTTCTCACGTCTGTATCTGCCATCACTTGGCGTAGACACCCCAGCAGGTTGTGTTAGTGGCACAGCATCGTCGTCGTCATGGTCCTCGTAGTCAGACAACTCGACCTCAGTGCCCTTCTTCACCGCAAGGTTGTGCAACATTGCACAGACAGCTATGATCTTGCAGCAGGTGATGGGGGTATACTGCCTTGCATCTCCACTCTTGTGCAGGCATCTGAATCTACTTTTCCAGATGCCAAAGGTCCGTTCAACTACATTCCTTGTGCTTTTGTGGGCCCGGTTATACCTCCTTTGGCTGGGTGTGGAGGGGTTGAGGTAGGGGGTGAATATGAAAGAGCGGAGGGCATATGCACTGTCGCCTGGAAGGAAAAGGGGTAACATTACTCACATGCATACATGTATTACAATTAGCTACTTTGTGTTATGGGGGTCTGATGATGTGTCTCACCTAGGAGGTATCCTTCACCAAATTCACCAGCCATCAGCCGTGCATAGATGCCGCTCTGTTGAAAAATGTAGGAGTTGTGGGTACTCCCTGGGAATTTTGCTACCAGGTCTGTGATGGTGCACTTCGCATTGCAGATCACCTGAACGTTGATGTTGTGCGTAGACGTCCGATTGCGGTATATGTATTCTGTGTCAGCTGGGGGGCAAATCGGAATGTGCGTGCCATCTATGCAGCCAATGATTTGGGGAAATTGTGCCATCTGGTAGAAGTCAGCTTTAGTTTGTACCAGTTCTGCGTGGGTTGCAGGGAAAGAGATGTATTGGTCCATCCTGTGTATCATGGCGTCAAGGAATGTGTGGAAGAACCTTGACAGGCTGCTCTGGGTCACCCCTCCTACCGCTGCAACTCCACTTTAATAGCTGCCAGACGCAAGCAGGTGTAAGCTGCATAGCACCTGGACGTGCGCTGGGATGGCATGTGCCCTTGGGGTGGGGTGGTCCAACAGTGGTTTGAGGTCCCTGATGAGCTCCAGAATGGTGTCGGAGTCCAGCCTGTACCTCTGTAGGATCTCTGCCTCTGTGAGCATGAACAGGGTGATCCTCTGTCTGTAGACCTGTTCCTCTCTTTGCCATTCCCTCTGTCCTTCCTGCTGTAGCCGTAGCCGCCTTGCAATGACATAAAAAGCTGCCATCCTGCAAGTTGCAATGCATTTTGGGTCTATTTTTATGGGTTGGAGTTGGTTACCACCTGATTGTAATCCATGGTAAATACCGAGTGAATAATACCGATTTAGAGCCAAAATCGGTATTTCTGTGCTTCCCTACATCTCCCTATCTGTCCGAATCGGGGATTTTCCCATTCGGTGATTCTACCGATTCGGTAGGTTATCCGAATCGGCTTATTTCCAATTCGCTGTCTCTACCGAATCGATACATGGACTGATTCGGAGTAATTTCGATTCGGTGTCACTACCGATTCGGTACATGGTCCGATTCGGAATTATTCCGATTTGGTGTCACTACCGACTCGGTACATGGTCCGATTCGGATATTTTCCGATTCGGTGTCACTACCGATTCGGTACATGGACCGAATCGGTATTTTTATCCGAATCGGTGTGTTACCGATTCGTTACATTTCCGAATTTCGGTATGTACGTATCGGATTATTTTCGATTTGGTAGTCATTCCGATTCGGTATTTGGACCGATTTGGACGTTTTTCTTTGCCCTACATCTCGATGGCAGTATACCGATCGGTAAGGGCCCAAAATCGGTATTTTCGGCCGTTACCGATCGGTAACGGCCTACCTACATCGGGCCCTTAGTCTCCTAATGGAGAAACTGATCCTCCCGGACCAATCGGATTTTGTGCCCGGGAGAGCCCCCTCACATAATCTAAGTACCCTATTCACCGTACTCAATAATGTTGCCGCTGAGTTGCCCTTGGCGGTGATTTTTTTAGATGCCACTAAGGCATTTGATTCAGTTGAGTGGGACTATATCTTCGGAGTGATGCGGCGCATGGGCGTCCCACCTCTCTTTCTGTCCTGGACCCAGCTCTTATACCACCTGCTAAAGTTCTCATCAATGGATGCATTTCTCAGGCTTTTTCGATTCCCAGGGGCACCCGACAGGGGTGTCCTTTATCCCCCTTACTTTTGCGTTCGCTGTTGAACCCTTAGCGGCCAAATTGAGGCAACACCATCGAGATAAGACACTCCATTGTAACATGCGCTAGATCCTTCTATCACTATATGCCGATGACATTATTTTATATATCCAAGACCCGCAACAAAATTTGAATTCGATTCTCTGAGAGTTTATTGTCTTTGGGAAACTTTCAGGAATTCATATTAACTGGGGGAAATCTTACATTTGTTCCTTAACAACGGTTACAACTCGTTTCCCCCTGGACTACCCGTCAGAGTGGTGTGATGAGGATCTACGTTACTTAGGCATTCGCATTACTAGGGACCGGGAGGAGCTGCTGCGCCTTAATTATGGCACTGCCCTGAATCACATAACTGACTATGTCACCCGATGGATTACTTTGCCCCTTTCAATGTCTGGAAGAGCATCCTTAATTAAGATGGTGATACTTCCCCAATTACTCTATCTTTTTTTAAACATTACGTTTCACCCAGGAGGTTATTTTTTTTAAACACTTAGGTCTGAAATTATACACTTGGTATGAGGAGGCAAGCAACCAAGGCTGCAGTGGAGTATACTAACCAGGTCACATTCACAGGGGGGGTTTAATATCCCGACTTTGTATTATATCAGTGCACAAACCCATTACGCTTACTATCGGGTACACCAACCGAGGTATATGCCACAAGATGCAGGAGAACACTGGCTGGCTCACCCCATACCTATAGACGGCATACTTTACGACACACCTGGCCCCAGGGGAAAAAAAACAACTACAGTCACCTGTACAATAAAAGCGTTGCATTGCATTTTTCATATGCTGCAAAGTCCTCTGCCCTATTCCTCACTATTCCCACTCATGTATAACCCAAACATGCCTCTCCTCCAGGAAACCACATTTCACAAATTCAAGGAACGGACTCACATTAGCACCTTGGAGGACCTCTACCACAATCGACAATTCCGCACATCCGAACACATATTTCAAGGACTTCCCCAGTATCCATTAGATGACTTTTTATATATACGCCTTCGACAAGGTGTCCGCTCTATTACCCCGGAGTTTCGACTGAACCCCCAATACTCACTCCCCTACAGCTGATGTTAAAAGCTACGGATGCAAGACATCTCGTCTCCACAATATATCACACAGTGCACACGCAAAGAGTGAAACCGTCTAACGCCTCAAGCACACATTAGGATTTGAAGCTGGGTTATGAATTGTCGGACGATCAATGGGAATACTGCTGCTCGCAAACTGAGCAAATCTCTCCCAGCAGCTGACTACGCATAACACATTACAAATTCCTCCATTAATTATATTACACCCAAGTTAAGATGCATAAATATAAGCTAAGGGATTCTGACAGATGTGATAGATGCAAGGCGACTGTCTGCACCTGGCCTGGGAGTGCCCAGAAGAAAACGACTATTGGAATGCCATAGAATTAACGACAACAACTCATATTGAGCGCACCCCGCTGCTAGCCCTGCTCGGCTACACCAAACCATTTCCTGCACCACACCACAAATACATTGCTATTACATTACTGATGGCTGAGAGACGTGTGGCTTGTCGGTGGGGCAGAAGGAGGGCACCTAAGTTTAAAGATTGGCTCCATGATTTGGTATTATGTCAGGAGCAACTATCCACTTATGCAGAGCTGCTACTAACTACCTCCCGACCCAGGGACATTTGGAGACTCTGGCAAGCTACCTTTTCGCACATCCGCGTGATGACCAGAATGCTGACCCTAGGACGCATACACCCTAATGCTGCCCGACACAATATGTCGATGGGCTTTTTGTAAATATGTATCAGGTAATGCTTAAACCCTATCCCCATCTGTACAGTGCCCTTACTATGGCACTGTCCCACCAAGATGCTCTTATACTTGCGAAACGCCTGCAGAGTGAGGTCACATCATAGCCCTGACTAACTTTATTAACTAAATGCCTAGTATTGAATGTAGTTAAGCTGTCATATGTAATGCCCTTTTGTAATATTTGCTGTTTAAAAGACTGTGAATGGACAACATATTTCATCATAGTGCACCATACTGTCATATATCAACAGGAATGTAGCACTGTAAGTTCAATATACAAGTACTGTGCCCACTGTATGTTTGTAAGCATTAATGATGTACTTTTTCTTGAAAATCAATAAAGAAAGTGTAAAAAAAACACATTTACAAGATTACCCTGTATACCCCGATGTGTGTGTGGTATATGATATTTAAATATTTCTTTCTGGGCAGGAAACACAAAATCTCAAATTGTGTTCACTGAACCCCAGTCTGCGCTGTGATTCTCTTTTAAATGTTGGCATGTTCATGTATGTATTAATTATTAAAAAAGAATCAAATGCATTGGTTCACAATCTAGGGGAAACTAGTTAATTGCTGGTTGTGAAAAGCCAATGTATGTTTTCTGTATTGTACCTATACAGAGACAACACAGTAAGGAATTGCAGAAATAACCTGATTACATGGAGATGAAGCAAACTCATTGGAACGCATCTCTTATACACTTATGCAGCATTGTGATTGGCCTGAGTGCCATGACACGGAACTCAGCCAGGAGCTGATGGGGTGGTCATGTTCTCCATGCAAGTTATAATGCAGCCTGCATGGGGAACAGGGAAAGTGTGCATGACTGTTTTAGGTGCCCTTGAGGGCCAACCAAAGATTCATTGCGCACTTAGGAGTGGACGAACCACTACTCCCCTGCTCAGCAGCCCCCCCCCCCCCCCCCACATGGTGCTGCAGCAGTAGAACAAAATAATATGGTAATAACATTATGTTATTATCAATCTATTTTTTCCTTTCATTTACTGCTGAAGAGCAGTGGAGCGACGCTTCTCCGGCTTGGCGGAGGAGCCACCACTGCTTTTATAGGTTAGACACATACAGAAACACTAGATGCCACTCAGAAGGAAGACCACAACATCTGAAAAAGGCAAAAAGGATCTTCAGTAACATACATAAACATCCCAAACAGTGTTGTGTAATACTATTACACCTCTTGAAAGGAGATAAAGGGAGTGTGCACTGAGGAACATGACACTTAGGGCGGAAAGGACTTTTTCAGCCTAAGTTTTCATGAAGTATGAATGACAGAACTGAGAGAGATTAAAGAGAAGAACAATACGCTGGACATATGGACATGAATTTACATTGCATTCCGATGAAAACGAGGAGCAAGAGTGAAAAGTAAATGGAGGTCCAGAGATCTTTAACAGTTGCGGTGTCAAAATGATATTGTAACTAAGTATCTGTGTGTTTTTCCTAATATTATCCCTTATATTTAACTATATTCTTAAATTATACAGTTAGCAGAGCCACATTAGGACCGACCTCAGGACATTAAAGTTAAAGATCTTCAAGATTTGCAATTGAGACCTATTAGTTTCTGCCTGCCACATGTCTCCTAAAACGAAGTCTGATAAAGTTAAACATAATTGTGTTATGCAGTGGCAATTTGCGTTACTCTGTGATACACCATAAAGCGCAGCTTTGCGCTGTTTCACTATTTTGAGTGAAGATGGCAATGCCTATGCAACAAAGAGTTGTAGAACAACCTTTCAATTCAACACAAATCTACCCTGTTTAGCGAAGTTCTTTTTCACTTTTTTTAAGAAGTTAACATAATTGTGTGATGCATTGGCAATTTGCGTACTCTGTGTTACACCATGAATCATAATGTTGCGCGGTTGCACAATTTTTAGTAAATGCGGCACTGCCCATTGAACAAAAAGTTGCAGCAGAACTTTTTTTGATGCAACACAGCACTGCCCGACTTTCCATAAATCTGCCCTGTGTAGCTAAATCCCCTTTCTTAGTTTTTCTTATTTGTTTTACATTTATTTTATTTTTTGGGGATTTGCTGCGGTGAGGTTCTGCATGTGCTGTTCTCTCGTGTTTCACCAATGGAAAACAATCTGTTCTTAATTCTTTGTTTTTCAGGGTGGACTTTGTTTATTTAAATCCTTACGGTGGCTTACGGTGGCGCGTAACACACTACAGAGTGGCTGACTATTCTTAATCCTAGGACCTAAATTACGGGCTGTTCTACTTCTTTCCATATAGTTTGCACCTTTTCCGGTCACCAATGAAGAACATCACAAATCAATCCTAGTGTAGTCTTTCCTATTTTTTTGTTTGTGAACATTGACTTGATGTTTCAGTTTTCAAAATAATTCAGTCAATTGACTGTGCAGCGTAACTGAGCTCACTGTTGTGGTTAAAAGCGGTGTATAAGTTAAAGAAATCCCTTTGAACGCTCAGACTGCCCTCCCTGCCCTCCCTGCCCTCCCTGCTGCATCCATCTGCTCATGGTGAGAATTAATCAGCCTCAGGGCCATCATCATCTACCTGGACCTTTCATTTTTAATTATCACAGTTCTAGCTCTACCCATAGAAGTGAACTAGAGGTGGATGACAGTAACGTCTGTTAGCTTGGGCTGACCCTTTGGTAGCTCTGGCAGTGCCCTTGCTACCACTCATGGGGCTGTATTATACAAGTGACCCTGAGATGCAACAGCCATTTGCACCTGCTTTGAGTGCCCCCCGTCACTTTGGTATTACAGAAGGGGCCGGAGACACTTGTGCGGCCCTTTCTGTAATACCGATAATACTGGAGCACATGTCAGCACTATCTTCAGAGGGCATTCCCTCATGTTCATGGAGGCGTCCACCACGCACTTGAGGGAATCCCTTTTCGTCTGTACCCACGCTGTATTACAGATGCAGTGCGGAGGCAAAGAAGCTCTCAGGAAGGGAACTGACAGTGCATCACCTGTAAGGTGGCGCACTGTCTGTGTGCCCCCGGATGGCAGCCTTCTGGCAGGGGGATCCATGGACCCCCAGACATCCCCCTGCAGCCTGGTGCAGCACAAGTTCACGGATGCCCTGGGGGCAGCTCAATCATAATAAGGCCTGTTTTCCTTCATTGTGCTAGGTCCACCTTTTGAAAAGTGAGCCCAGCTCAATGAAGGGAAATGCGCTGCATGTATAATATGGCCCCTTGACTCTCATCAACACATAGGAGCTGATGAGGCGCTTTGGATGGGACAGGTAGTCAATCCTGTGATGTCTTTGCGAGGGTGAAAGGTTATGTGGTTGTTTGATGCTTGCACTTATGCTGGCATTTTTATGAATCACCATCCATGGTTCTATATTTCACATTGTTTATCTTCATTTACTTTAAAATTGATCTCAGCAATATATGTTATGTTGAACATAAAACATTATTTAACCACAGTAGAAGGGAGTGGACAAGGCAAGAACATATCTAAATTGTGGTCTTCACCTTCATATTTTCGGCCCACACAACTAAATAAGGCAAATAGAGAGTGCGAGGTTGAACTATGAAAACGTATACATATGTGCAGTAACTGAGCAGGCATAATCAATACTCATTATGTATATTACAAATCTTTATTGAGCCTCGAAGTTGTGGCATTTTTTCTGAACATTTTATGCCTAACTTAGTCAATTGCATACTTTAGAGAATCATATTTTCTTGGACAAAACAGGAGATGTTTGTGGGTAATACTTCTTCTGTAATAGCCAAGATAAATAGTTTCAGAAGAACAATGTGATTTTATTTTGTAATATAAAATGCGTTGCATGATTCCTTCAAATATGTTCAGTACACAGCTGGCAAGTGTCTCCTTTGCAAAGCAGCTTATTTATACTTACTGCCTCGTGAAATTTAATAGCACACTTTAGTATTTGAATGCGGAAAAGTTAATTTTGACAAGCAAGTGCGCTTTTCCAACATAAGGCTACAGTCCTTCCCTGTGATCCAGAGTGTGGTAATATTTCCCTATAAAACGTGTCAGTAATTTCCTCATAATCCTATCCGGAGGATAATTGCCCCACAAAACGTGTCAGGAATTTCCTACGTTCCAAAAGTATTGAAGGTTTCCAAAGTAATCATTCTACCATGTGAAATGCCAGTTAAAACTGAGTGGAGCTAACTCAACTGAAAAATATAGTAGAAGAAATACATGAAAAAGTGCTCCTATATGTGGACAGGAATGCATGGTACAATAATTATTGGCCACAAAACTCACAAGGAAAATTACGTTGTCATATTTAGGAAGTAATTATAATTTTTCAGACATTTTCGGGGTTTGTAATAGAATGTCGGCAAAAAAAATATTGTGATACAAAAATATTGTGTCAAGAATATTGGGATATTAAAAATGTCATCAACAGAAATTGATCTGGCTCTTAGGATCATGGTTCAATGTGTTTTCTCAGATTGATATACATGGTATTTGTGCTCTAAGGATTGGTTCTAATGTGTTGCCAAGAAACCAGCAAATAAGGGGTCATGTCAGTAATAATACCAGTGTGATTCTGTAGTTCCTCTTACTTAGGGGAGCATTTTTGCCATTTCTAATGACAGGCCTTATGCTGACACCATCCCAAATCTCTATTTTCCGTTTCTTTTAAATATATACATTGGCACTTGGGATTACTTGAAGACGGGGGTATGGCCAGTGCAATTATAGCCCCGTCTAAGGTTTGGGATTGAAAGCCCTTGTGGACACTGCTTTTTGTACTTATGGTTCGTCTCTTATGGCTAGGTTTGATGGAATCTGGATCAGACCTGCACATTTTGGAATTTATATGAATGCCTATACTTAAATTTGGTGGGCATATGCAATGTTTGAGAACCACAATGGTGGTGGTTTTGTTTCCTTTTAGGCGCAATGGTCCTCTTAAGTGTAGCTCCAAGTATGACAATTCACAGGATTACTCACCTAATGTACAAAATCCCCCATCCTCATTTTTCTATTACTTCGCTTCTCTTGTATTTTCACATTATCTTGCATGAACCAAACTTTTCCCTTATCTATACCCTGGTGGTTTCTGCTCAGCCTTTTCTTAGACTCGAGACACAAGTTGCTGTGAATAGACTAGACTACTCACATGAGGTATTTTATCATAGGAGTTCTTTATGGATTCATTAACCAGATTAACCTTAAGAAATTATGATACATTAACAGTTACAGGATTTATTTGACTGTTTCTGTTGTGGTAGCCCTGAGGAAGTCGAAAGGGTGATGACCCTAACGAAACATGTTTTGGCTACGCCTATCGCCTAACTATGAATGTGTGTGCCATTATAATGATGCAACTACTGGATGTGACTATCATGGAATGAACATTTGATATTAAAGAAGAAGACCTACTCACTCTTGAACAAACTGTGTTTTTGCTCAGGATAAAGACTATTTTCTTATTGACGCACACCTGATTTACATACCAATTTCAAGCTGATTTTGAGATTTTCAAATCCCTCTAGGCTTCATTTTACTACTGGGATGGCTATCTTGTCATTAGAGAATTAATCCTTACATTAATATCTAAGTTTAGTCTTTCACATTTCTCAAAATCTTGTGTTGCTTCTGCAATTGAAGGGTTTAATTCTAGTGTCCATACATGGATTAGATTAGGTAGAATATTGAGCCTATATATTTGAAATTTGTGTCATACCATTCATATTTGTTTCAACAAGGATAGAAGGTCCAGGGATCCCAGGCCTATATCTTTTTTTCATAATTATTGAAGGAGCGAGGGAATCATACTCAAAGCTCTGGACCCTAAGAGCTTCAATGTTTCAAGTTGAGGTTAGGTATGAGTATGCGTTCCTTTTCTGTGAGTAGATGAATTAATCATGTGTAAGGCTAAATCCTTCTTGTCTTCGTTTAATCTTGGCTAGAGCTGTTACAATAACCATACAACTCATAAGAAATTCATTTCATTTTTGTTGAAATTATCCAAGAAATTGCTTTATTTATTGAACAAGGCACAAAAAACAGCCGACACGTGTTTCACCATATGTGGCGAGTAGCACCAGGGCTTTCTCAAGGCTAAACAAAATTTGATTACATCATTCTCTAACTTTTTCCTGTTTTTCCGATGCACAGTAACACACAGATTATGTTCCACGTTCAATTTTTCATTTGGGGTAAATCTCCAGAAGTAGAGGGGTCCTCCGGGTAATCCGGTGTGGTTACATGGAGGACCCCGCTACTTCTGGAGATGTACCCCAAAGGAAAAATTGAACGTAAAATATAATCTTTGTGTTACTGTGCATCGGAAAAACAGGAAAAAGTTAGAGAATGATGTAATCAAATTTTGTTTAGCCTTGAGGAAGCCCTGGTGCTACTCGCCACATAGGGTGAAACACGTGTCGGCTGTTTTTTTGTGCCTTGTTCAATAAATAAACAATTTCTTGGATAATTTCAATGAAAATAAAATGAACTTCTTACGAGTTGTATGGTTATTGTAACAGCTCTAGCCAAGATTATACGAAGACAAGAAGGATTTAGCCTTACACGTGATTAATTAATCTACTCAAAGAAAAGGTACGCATACTCTAACCTAATCTCAAGCATTCATATTTGTATTGCTCAAAATGTTGTGTAAACGTACGTTTGGTTACTTGTGAAGCACTCTTTTTCCCCCTAATTGACTGCATTGCAATATGATTCACCAAAAAACATTCACAAATGATAATATATGACAAATCAAATTTCTTGGATCTGATATGAAAACAAAAAAGTGATAGGTGGAATGTTTGGATTGATCTCATCCAGTGGCATTTACAGTGGTCATTGTGTTTTTTGCCTACCACTCGCACAGGAACCAGACATATGCAAAGGGGCTTACCTGATGAAGTGGTTAAGTCTCGTTCGCATATTTCTGGATTCTGTCTTTGGTAGGATGGTGACCAAAAAATATGTCCCTGAGTAATTTCCAGTGGCTGAAATAAAGTTTGCCACACATCACATTTTGTTTTTTACCTCGGTGTGACAGATATGCTTGGATGTCCATCCCGAGTTCACCGTGCCATCGAACACAAGCTAAGCCCTCCTGAAGAGGCCAATGAGACTGAAACCAGTCTCACTTACTTGTGTTCCCACACAGAGGGGACCTGGTGTTATATTTCATATCGGTACCCTGATATAGGTCCAGGGAACATCGTGCACTTTCCCTACATCATCTCCCTGTCATTTCATATGAATGAGCCTTATTAGGACATGACTCCAAATAAGGACAGACTGCCTTGTATGGACATAACGCCTTATAAAGACTGTAGCCTTTTATGGACTAAACCTTTCACCTAGTTCCATGCCGAGGGTGGGTGTTTACCAATCAATATTCCTAAGACTTCATCCTTAAAACATATGAATAATTTATGAGTACACTATCCAGGAGGTCCACTTCACCTCTCCCATAGATGCACAAGGTTTAATCCCCAACGTCATCCTCATACTGAACAATGGGGAACCTACGCACATAGACTGTATAAATACAGCACCTCTTGCTACCAGAGACGCTGTGGCTCCGTCATGCCATTGCTCCAGCTAATAGTGGTCTGACGATCCCTTGCGAGGTGTCCAGCTCACGTTCAGGATGAAGTCCCACACTCTCACTATTCAGCCATTGGGGTTCAAATAAAGCCTAGTGGGATCCTTGGCTCTTAGACTTAGGCTCTTTCACTTAGGCTTCTTGGCACCTACTTACATGCAAGGTACACTTAGGTACATCTAGTTAGGCATCGTAGGAGTATGCACTTTATTTTATAAATGCATTTCATATTCATGTATGTGTTCATGACTATTGCAAAATTGTAAAACACTAATATTCCTTTGTATTCACTGTACTGCTGGTTCTATATCTCTGCGACTGTTACAGTTGTAGCAGTGAACTTATTTTACATGTGAAGAACAATGGCACAATAAATTCTTATTGTAAACATGCTCAACTGTTTCTTCTGCGTATCTCTCTGACAGCAAAACAAGCAAGCACAAGTGACTGGGTGAAAAGTAGTATATTGTTACCAAGCGTCTGAGGTTGTTATGTTCTGAGGTTGCAAAAACGAATCTCTCTGATGACAAGAGATTCTAGTGGCACTGCAAGCTAGCTAATGAGAAAACATAGGCTGACATATTCAGTGAGATTGTACAGACTCAGTTTTCCATCAAGCCCACAGTATATGTTATCCGTAAACAGCGTATGTCCTGCATGAAATGGTACTATCAGAACTACACTACACTGGCTTGGCAGTTCTGGCTGGATGGTTTCTTTATGAGCAGGACCAAGGCTGATTCGCACATGCCTAATTCTCTTCTGAGGTGGTATGGGGTATAAAAGAACAAGGAACTGGAATGCCATCTGGAGTAATTACCGGTGGCTGAGATTAATTCAAACATTCCGTCCATCACTGTTTTGTTTACTGGATCTTCTAGGATCAATAACACTTCAGCATGCAAGAATATTTTGAATCCCAAAACTCCTATTGTCATTGATTTAATTTAATTAATTTGATGGATCGATATTGCCCATGCCGCCAATGCAAATATTAATGAAGATAATTGGCAACGGTCTGTAGGAATGAAAGAAGTAGCTGAGTGGATGAAGCACAGCCGTCTGAAACTGAATTCAGACAAAACAGAAGTCCTTATCTTAGGTACCTCCCCCTCCGCCTGGGATGACTCCTGGTGGCCAGAGGCCCTTGGAAAAGGACCCATCCCGACGGACAACGCACGGAACCTGGGCGTCATCCTGGACTCCTCGCTCTCCATGAACAGACAAGTCAACGCCGTTTCATCATCCTGCTTCAACATTCTTTGCATGCTCAAAAAAACATTTCACTGGATCCCCACCGAAACTAGAAAAACAGTCACCCACGCACTGGTCACGAGCCGCCTGGACTACGGAAACACCCTATGCCCCGGTACCACCGCAAAAATCCAGAAAAAACTCCAACGCATCCAGAACGCTTCAGCCAGACTCATACTAGACATCCCGCGTAAAGACCACATCTCTGGTCACCTGAAAAACCTCCACTGGCTCCCCGTCAATAAGAGGATCACTTTCCGCCTCCTAACCCACGCACACAAAGCACTTTACGAACTGGGACCTGAATGCCTCAACGCACGACTCTCCTTCTACACCCCCTCTCGCCAGCTACGATCCTCCAACCAAGCCCTTGCTACTGTACCTCGCATCAACAAAACAACCATGGGAGGTAGATCCTTCTCCTACCTAGCAGCTAAAACCTGGAACTCCCTCCCTACCCACCTTCGCCTCACTCAGAACCACCTAGCATTCAGAAAGCAACTTAAAACATGGATATTTGACAAGTAATTCCCCACCCTTCTTCAAGCGCCTTGAGACCCTCTGGGTATGTAGCGCGCTATATAAATCTTTTGACTTGACTTGACTTGACTAGTCCACTTCAAGATTTCCACAGGGTCTGAAAGTAGTCAATGGCCATTTGTAAGAAATTTAGCAGAACGTCCATGTCAACTTAGGTCTAAAGGAGTTACCAAAATGCAAGCATCACAGAAATTCCTGTTCCATAATGTCAAAACATTTCAGCATTAATGCTTAATGAAACATTTTGTTAAGCAAATCGATTTGTATAGTCTGTTGAATCTAGTACGTGTCTTACATTGCTCCAATTCATCTTTTTGATGTGTAAACATGTGTTGATCTTCAAGGACTAGTAGCTTAATTACTGTGGATAATCCCTGAGACTACATCATTCAGGAATTTTTATAGTGCTCATTCCTCTGGGCCATGAGTATATAATATTTACATTGAGCTTTCTGGAGGATTACTATTGTTTTCAACTTTTTAAAATGTGGTGGACATGTTTTTTCTTTTACTACTTACATTATACATTTAATTCATTATCTGCCATAAATTATTAAACATCAACTCTGAAAGGTCTTGGCAAAATCTCTAAACTAAGGCTCTGATTTGAAGTTTTGTGGGCAGCCCGCCGTCTGCCAGGGCAGCAGAGGTATTAACCTCCTCAGCCCTTGCAGACTATCACTTGCCACATTCAGAGATCTCTATGCGTTCTCAGGTGCTGCAATCAAAGCATCTCCTCTGAAGTCATTGAATATTTACAGAGTGGCTGCCAAGTTTCATTTGCCCACAAAGCACATTTTTCTGTTGAACAAGAATTAACTTTCAAAGCAGGTGTTTGTTTATGTAAAATAAAAACGAATGACTCTTACACCCTGGGAGTTTTCTGTCAGAGTATGGGGATAATTTTGCTGACAGTCTCATAGAGAAAACACTACTAGATTGTTTTTCTAAATAGTGTGAATGGCCTCATGTATACACACAAATGGCCCCAAGTTAATTGGACAATCGGTGTAAGTTTCCCACCAGCGGAGCCAGCGGGGGCTACACGATGAGAAAGATGATGGTCTGCCTGACTCTAAGGGCCCCGATTCACGGAAATAACTTAAGACAAAATCCTTAACTTACTACTTTTGGTATTCACAGGGCGTACTTACTACTTTTGGTATTCACAGAATGCACTTACTACTTTTGGTGTTTCCAGAATGGATTTATGACTATTAACTTTACGTCCGCACTCGGGCTGGAGATTCTGGCTCGGTGGCAGAGATTTTTTTTAAAACATTTTTTTTATTGTCCTCATATCACCGTAAGTGTCTGCAATCGTAACATGTTAGACCCCTTTGATCCTGGGCACCCTGGTCCATGTTCCTGCATTTGCTACGGGCCGCCAGGCCTGCTTCTTTATACGAGGCTTGGTGTAATCCTTGGACAACGTTATATCAACCTTAGTGCCTTCCCCCAGCACACCAAGGGCACCCAAATGTTACCCTCTGTACAATCAAGCCTTGCCATTGCAAATGCTCCCCGGAGCCATTTCTCATAATCAGGCGCAGCTGGGTCTTTCCATAGGATGCATAATTCTCTTTGGGCCAACAGAATCAGATTTAAAAATAGGCCAGTCTGTGTTCTAGATAGACAGTTTTACAATAAAGAGTTTAAACTAAAAATAACCAGTGTTGGGTCTAAATTAAATGTGCATTCAAATATACCCGTTAGGGCCAATTCCACTTTCCCCGGAGCCATTTCTCATAATCAGGCGCAGCTGGGTCTTTCCATAGGATGCATAATTCTCTTTGGGCCAACAGAATCAGATTTAAAAATAGGCCAGTCTGTGTTCTAGATAGACAGTTTTACAATAAAGAGTTTAAACTAAAAATAACCAGTGTTGGGTCTAAATTAACTGTGCATTCAAATATACCCGTTAGGGCCAATTCCACTTTCTGCCAGTATCTTTTTAGTTCAGAACATGCATAAAACATGTGCAAATCATCTGCCTTAGGCATACTACATTTGGGGCACCTCTGGGTTGGGTTACTGACAAACTTAGCAATTCTATAGGGGGTATAATATATCCTATTGATAGTAAAAAGGGTTTTTTCTTTAAAGAAGCAGATTTTACTAACTTGTAGAGGTTTATAGTAGATGGAAGATAAAACTCTACAGCTCCATTTTCTAAAATTGATGTTCTCCAAACCTGAGAAGGTGGGGGGAGTTCGATGTCTTCTCTATCTATTAGACTCCGGTACCATAACCCGACTTCCTTTTTCAAGGGGGTGAGGATTTGAAATTTAGACTCTATATCCCAGTTTCCGCCAATATTATTCTTTTCTGCAGTGTACCATGAGCTTAGTTGCAGAAATTTAAAACGTGAGAAGGAGTCTCCAATCTTTACTCTCAAGACCTCCGAAGGGAGAATCCCTTCTGAAGAAATTAATTCAGACCATATAGCAATGCCGACAGATTTAATCGGCATTGCCAGGCTATCCTTTAGACAGTCAGGAAGCCCAGGAGAGTCCCAGGTTGGGGCGAAATTTGAGTACTATTTTATACCCCACCTGATTTTCAGGTTCTGCCATGAAGTTAGTGCAGCCCGAATCACATTTAGACGGACTTTCTTGAAAAACCTTATAGCTCCAAGTTTGTACAGAAAGCCATCTCCTCCCCCCTCATGAATTGCCATAGCCTTCAGAATCTTGCCCCAATTGTTATCACTAGGACTGGACACGAGACTACAGATGTTTTTAAACTGAAAAGAAAGACAATAATAAAAAATATCCGGTAATGCAAGCCCCCCTTAAGTAGTCTCCTCTTAAGTTTCTTCCAGGATAGTCTGGAGCATTTATTGGCCCATATAAAGCTACCAATCTTACTCTGGATTTTCCCAAGAAGCCTAGAGGGGAATTCGAGAGGGATTGCACTGAAAAGATACGTTAGCTTGGGTAGGATTACCATCTTAACTATATTTATTCGGCCATATATTGTAAGTTGAAGATTTCTCCATCTAAGGAAAAGTTGGTTGATTTCCTTTATTACTCTGTTTAGGTTTGAGAGGGGGATACTCAGCAAGTCTTGCTCTATCATAATTCCCAAGTATTTAAAACCAGGTCTCCCACATCTACCCCAAACATTGACCCCCCCAGCACATTATCTCAGTCTTAAGGGAGTTGACTTCATAGCCAGAGAATCTTCCGAACTCACTTAAGGAGTGCTCGACCAATGGAAAGACCTCGGAAGGATTGCTGGTATAGACAAGCAGGTCATCCGCGTAAAGAGCGAGTTTGATATTAAGATCTTTAACTCGAAAGGGGGTTATATGGAGGTCTAGCCTAAGCATCTGCGCCAATGGTTCTATGTATATATTGAATAGTAGGGGTGAAATAGGGCACCCCTGTCGGGTACCTCTCCTTATTTCAAACCTAGGTGTTAATTTTCCATTTAGGAGAATAGTAGCTGATGCGCCGTCATAACAATTTATTAATGATCGAATGAACACTGGACCGAATCCCATAACCTTAAGGGTTTCCCAGAGGAAAGTCCAGCTAACAATGTCGAACGCCTTAGCAGCGTCATATGCTGCCACTGCAAGCGGTTCTGACCTTGCTACTGCTAAATCAATACAGCCAATTAGTTGTAATATGTGTTCTTGTATGAACCTACCTGGCGTAAACCCTTTCTGCTCATCCCCTATTACCTGTGGTATCACCTTGACCAATCACCCCGCCAAAACGCTAGTAAAGATCTTATAATCTGCTTTTAGCAGGGAGATTGGTCTATAGGAGTCTGCCTTCAGTGGGTACTTACCGGGCTTTAATATAAGAACAATTGTTGCTTCCTTCCAAGACTGGAGTATTTCCCCCCCTATGTAGATGTAATTAAATAGCTCAATAAGTCTAGATATAATTACCTCATTGAGGATCTTATAGATTTCCCCTGGAAGTGCATCTGTCCCTGCTGCCTTTTTTTTTTTAATTTTGGCCAGGTGTAGTTTTATCTCTTCCTCTGTTATGGGTCTTTCAAGTGTCTCTTGACTATCATTATGGAGTCTCGGCAGATCTTTATTATTAAGGCACGCTTGGATGCAGTCAATGTCAGGGACTGTCTCCTCTTTATATTACTCTGAAAACATAGAAACCAGGCATTGTTGCATATCTTCATGCTTACTAGAGGTTGAGCTTAGTTCGTCTATTATTAGTTTATTAATGTTGTTGTTAACCCTCTCAGCTTTTAATTTCCAGGCTAGAGTAGCACTCGCTCTCTCCCCATATTCGTAATGCTCCATTTTATGGGCATTCCATTTAGCTCTTACTTTTTCTTCCAGCTTAGCTCTATACTCTGAGCGGATTCGTTCTAAGTCTTTTAGAGTAGCAGGGAGGATCTCAGGTTGACAGTGCAACCTAACGTTCTCCAATCTAGATATCTCTAATTCCATACTATGGAATTCTAACCTATTCTTCTTGTTTTTAAAAGAAGCAAAGCTATGAAGTGCCCCACGGATATAGGCCTTAAAAGCCTCCCACACCACATCAGGGGTTGTTGACCCAGAGTTGTCTAGAAAAATGTTAGTTGTTGAATCTTTGATGTTACTGATCAACTCTGGGTCAGCCAATATACTTCTATTTAACGTACAACGGGGGGGGGGGGGATTTTGCTTTGCTAACTACAAGTGTAAATGTTATAGGTGCATTGTCAGAGAGAATAGATGGCTGAACAAGAATATCCTCTATGTTTTCTACTCCTACTGCGTCTGTTAGAATATAATCTATGCTGGAGGAATGGCCGTGTTTTTTGCTGAAGTAGGTCAACCTAGGACCAATTCCTCCCTTAGCTTCCCACACGTCCACCAAGCCAAGGTCGTGAATCATATTAATCATTGTTCTCCTGGAGCGCGGTGCAGTTACATATTTACTATAGTTAGACCTATCTCTGACGGGGTCTAGAAGAACATTGAAATCGCCTCCTATTATTATTGGAGTTGTAACTTCTGATAGTTTGGCTTGTATTTCGAGGAGACTACCAGGATCCTCTATGTTTGGACCGTAGTAGGAAACTATAGTGATGTCGCTCCCCCCCAGGTTTGCCTGCACCGAGATCCACCTATCAGAACCATCCGTTGATACATTTTTAATGATATTAAAGCACCTTTCCTTATTAGAACCGCCACCCCTTTGTTATGGGTCGAATTTAGGGAGCATATGGAACGCTCTATCCATTTCTATCTACCTAAGACTGGTGGCAGAGATTCTGGCCCGGAGGTGGTGGTTCTGGCCCGGAGGTGGAGATTCTGGCCTGGTTGTGGAGATTTCGGCCGTTTCGAAGTTTCCGCCACCGGCCTGAATCTCCATATGCAAGAAGCACAGTCATTATTTACCTATGCTAATTTTCTTGCCTCTTGTTTCATGGTTGAAGTTCATATAAGAACAATGTGTGTCAGCCAGGTGGCTAAGCATGTAACTCTGTTCTTTAGCAGTTAGTTGTTGTTGTGCTTCTTTTTCATCAGAAGGGTTTTACTACTTTCTGCCTGTCCACACAATATTCTTCACCAACTTGGGTGCCATGACTGATTATATAGGAGTTCATCCTCTTCCATTAAGGTCTGTTGTGGGATACTCGATTGAGGAGAAAATAAGTGAGCATTGCAAGTTTGCTCATAGCGTGATCACTCAATTATTGAGTTAGCTGTATGCAATGTTTGGATGCTGGTGTTTGGATTTGTGTGCTGTATAAGGCAGTTTGTGTGATGTAGAGTGTAGTGGTATGGTGCTCTATTGGTGTGTGTACAGGGATACAGAGATTATATTGCGGTGAAGTTATTGTGAAGAATACATCGGAATAGTCACCCTTGGTAACAGGGCATGTGGGGCAACAGTTAGGAGGTTTTCAGAACCGAAGATCACATCCAGTTTTTGCCCTGATGCCTGTGTTGGGCCTTTGACCAGTTGTTTCAGGAGTACGATTTCTAAGTTGAAATATGGAAGGTCTGTACTGGGACTTCTGTTAAAAAACACAGAAGTCAGTAGCGTAAGGAAACTTGAGGGGGCCCCCCTGCAAAGCACAATGAGGGGGCCTTCCTAGCGGCCCACCACCTACCACTTTGCCCCACCGACAAAAATAAGCAGTCACCTAAAGCCATATTTTCAGCACTTATATGTGCATACTTCGAACAGCAAATAGAAATAGGATGCGCTTTAATTGTGTTCTAGGGCTGCCTGAATGATCCATGACTGATAATTAAAGGGAACAAAGACAGAAAAGTTACATTACAAATGAATACATCATTTTTTATTTATAACCCTATTTAGTGTCAAGATGAGGTCTTTCAGGGTCTTTAAACAATACATGGCTGGCATTTTTCTTTTGGCAGCCCTACTTTATATTTATTTTCATTAAATGCATTCTCACACTACAGCAGTAAATGTAAATTTCAACTGTAAGGAATAGGCAGAGTGGGGGCCCTCTTCTTTTGGTCACAGCATGCCTAGGTTTTCGGGTGTCGATCTGCTTCAGGCCCATGATTTGTGCTGCTTGTGTTCTCTAGTTATGCCTACTGGCCTACGTTCTCCTATTCCTACCTACCTGCACTCGTTCGGGGCTACCCTGGTTGTACAGATACAGTTTTCATATTTGTCCACGACATTACCCTGCATATGTCTCAGATATCAACATGTCTATCTCTCTTTATCTATCTACCCCTTCTCTTTCACTCCCCCTCCCTCTCTCCCCGTCTCTAACCCCCTCTCTCTCCCTGCTCCTCCTATCATGGTATCACCTTGCCTGTGTTACCCCATCTTACTCTGGATTGCTCGCTGGCCTGAATTTCTGCATGTAGAGGCCCCTCGTTCTCACCACAATAAATGCCGTCCATACCAATGGATTGGGGAGTCTTACAGTCTCCCAAAGCGACTTCCTGTACTTTACTGCCTCCGGTTATAAAGGTACATATTGTCTCAGCAACTCCTGTTATCATCCAGTGTGCCCTTAAGTGTTCATAGATTGGCGACTCACTGGGACAGAAAGTAAGCCTGGCACCAAAATAAAAGTGGCCATCATTAGCAAATCAGACAGCTAAGAGTGGCCCATTTGCAAATAGGGTAATTTTCATCTTATCAAGACATGCTATATATGTGATTTCAAGGTATGGTAGACTGCATGAATTTATGCTTGCTGCAGTACAAAGTTTGTGGTAATATAATGGATATCAAGAGTAAAACCCATCATACTAGATTCAACAGGCCAACACACAGCCTACAAATCAGCCCACTCTCTGAGGTGTCACATCTACTCTTTTGGGGACAGTACTAGCAGTGGGAGAGGCAATGAAAAAGAAAGCTCTTAGCTGAAGGCTGCCACTTCACATGCTGTAGGTGTTTAGCCAGGAATGTGCGACTGTGTTTATTTAAGGATACTTCAGGCAAGGTTTGTGGTATTATCCAAAAATCACCAGTAAAACCCTGAGCACCAGACCATAAATGCTGAAATAAGTCACTTGACACACTGACCTGCAAAGCTACCCCACAGGACTGTATGCACAGGTGGCAGGACGGCAATGAAAAAGGAAGCTGCCACCCATATTCTCTATATATGTTTTATAACTTAGGTATAAGAGATGCCAACTCTGCATTTAAGCTTGCTCCGGCAAGGTTTATATAGCAGAGAAATAAGCAGGAAAACACAGTGCACAAGACCCTACATGCCCACAAACAGCCAAAACAAATCATCCCACACTGTGACCTGTCACACATAGCCTTTGGGGATGGACATTATTGGTAGTGGGCGAGGCAAGAAAATAAGATAGCTGCCTTCTATCACTTCATACACGTTATAGGTGTTTTCACTTTTCAGTAATCCCACCATGCATTTGAGATTGCTTCAGGCTTTGCTGTAAGATCGGGGAAATCATCATTAAAAATCAGAACAAAAGACCCATTTGGCCTACATACTGCCAAAATGAACCAGCCCACACACTGAAATCCACAATTACCCTTCAGGACTATAATGCAAGGGCGGTGGGTGTGGCAATTAAAAGGGAAGCTGCTGTCCACTGGCTCAATATAAGGGGCCAGTCAACACACTGTATAGATGCAGCTATGTTTTTCACCACACAAGGCGCGGATAGGCCAGGTGGTATGCTTGAGGGAGAAGCTGGACACGGCTTGTTTAAATCCAAGGGTCAGGATCAGCAATCTTTGCCAGTAACTATAAAGTCAGTGCATTGGCTGGTCAGATGTAAGCAAAGGCCAAAGTATCTTTGAGACAGCAGACTGGCAGACCACAAGGACTGAACTCATGAGCACCATCATGTCCCTGCCCCCTTGGAAGCAGAGGGCTATAAGTCATCAAGAGAAGATGGGAAAGGAGAAGGAATAATGAAAACAATTGTCTGTCGAAATCTGGGGATCTTTTTAAATCATGTGGTGTTGTCTGGTGAAGAGCTGCACAATTTCAAAGCCTGTTTAATCTGTTTCTCTAAAGAAAATGTATTGTTTTTACTTTTGAGCAAGTGATGGGTAGTAAGTGCTTGTGAATCATGAAGGCTCATAATTTATAAGGAATAACATAAGATCATAGTAAATCCTGGAGGCAGCAATCATTCGGTGTTGTTGGGACTTTTTTCACACACAAAAATGTTGTATACATGTGGGCAATGATTGCACAAGGCACAGCTATGATCAATGTGGGTTTATGGTAATGTCATGTGACCTTTGGTAAAGGCTCCTATTCCTCCTGAGGCGTTCCCCACAGTGGAAAAGTATGCATGGATGAAATGGAGCCTCCTTGAAAATGTACACGTTTCTTTTTTTGGACTGTGGAGTAAAACGTTGTCATGTGGAAAAAACCCTAACCCTGCAACCCCACGAAGTTTGGTGCTCATCGCTTTCTCCTCCAACCCAACCTTGAATGGAGAGATACAGCAGCCCTTGGCTGTGGTAAATCTGTGAATGTTTCTTGTATGGAAAAAGATTTGAGAAGAGTTGAGAAATGCTACAAGTATAGATGTTGATGGGTGGTTCCAGGTAATCTGCAGTACTAAATATATTTACACCCTCCAGGAATCGCTTCCAGGATATCTGGCAACAGTAGTAAAATAACATGTTTTATAACGCAGCGCAGCACTGCCAGAGTCTGGGATCACCCTTTAATGCCTCTCACACCCCCGGCATCTTCAGACTTCTTGCCACAGAGGAAGTCTGAATTAGTTTATATCTGCAGCGTCAACATGCGTACTTCCGCCTCAGCATGAGGTATGTGAGGAGGAATATAATGCATGCTTCATTTCAGAGTTCTATCTCTATGGCATGCTTCATTTCAGAGTTCGATCTCATACATACATTATGAACTGCAAGTAACCAAAGGAGCTCTGTGACAAAATGTAGCAACTCACTGAGATAGCCTCATAAAATGCAGTTTAGTGAACTGCATGGTACACGTTCTTTGCATCAGGCACATTAACCCTCTGCACTACTTCATGATCAGTAAGAACTGCCACTAGACAAAAAGCTGATCTCCCTCCAGAAGGAACATTATTTGCTTGTGCTTGTGTTATATTGACATTTTAACTGTTTCCTGAAAACATCTGGGCACAAATGGAAAAATTTAACATCAGCGCCACTTGTCATGCTGGTGATTCAAACCTGCCAGTAGAGAAGAAAACTAGGCCCTGTCAGCAGGAACATTATCAGTGGCACGTTATTTAGCTTACCTGTGTGCCTCAGAATCTTACAACTCTGTGCTGCTGCCTCCTGCTTCCTTAAGTGTCAGTGATCCACACGGACTGCAGACAGTTATCACTGTCTCCCAGTGCTGTGTTGATTATAACGGGGCGTACTTACTGAAGGTATTGTGTTCTGGTGCATGTGTATTCAGAGGAGTAGAAGAAACCAGGTTCCTGTGCATGCTGATTCTGAGGTGAATGGACTATGAACCCCCTTGCTTGAAAGGATTGTACAAAAACCTCTGTGGCGAGGAAGTAATCTTTGCCTCTGGAGAGAATCTCGCAGTTGTGACCAGCCTCATCCCGAGAGAAGGGACTTTAGAAGAAAAAAACTGGGAAGTTCTTTACCTCACGCGGTGACTGCTATGGTTTTGTGGAGTAAAGGGTACTGTTCTGTGTGTGAAGAGAGGAGGGTGAAGAAGTACCACCCCTCTTTACTTTCTAGAGTCAGAAAGAATTCCAGTGCCCTGGTACTGGTCTGCCTGAAGAGGAGAGGTACACCAGCAGATCACTGTTGGAAGACCGCCTTGAACAAGACCCCCAGCGCTATCCCAGTGCTGGACAGAATCAACAGTCCCATACTGTACTGAATTGTAGATAAAGGTGTGTGCCAGACACACAATCCTAGTACTGTGCCGCAGCTGAGTATAAAGAGCCGCACAGGTCTAGGGCCTCACTGGTGAACTGTATTGCATCTGGAGGGAAAGGACAACCCACAGGATACTGTCCTACTCTTGCAGGCAGAGCTCTGTTGCATCAGAGGGGAAAAATGAATGAAATGAAATGTCAACTTGTAAAGCGCGGTAGTTGCCCTGGAGCGTCCAAGCGCTAGCGGCCAAATGTGAAGTTGCTTAAGAGTCAAAAGAGTTTAGAAAGGAGCATTGAACAGAAAGGTCCTCAGCTGTTTCCGAAAAGTGGGGAGATTTGAATTGGACCTGAGTTGAAACGGGAGTGAATTCCACAGCTTGGCAGTGTTGTAGGCGAACATCCTGCCGCCAGCTCTTGCCTTTTTTATTCTGGGGATTATAGCCATACATGCCTGGCTAGAGCAAAGATTTCTGCTGGGTTGGTACTGTGTTGCTAGGTCCCGAATAATGGCCGGTGCTTTGTCCCAAAACGCTTGGTGGAATATACACATTGCCTTAAAGGCGATTCTCTGTCGTACTGGAAGCCAGTGCAGACTGGTCAGCCCGGGTTTGGCTGACAGCCTGCGCGGCAACTGGAGCACGGCACGAGCCGCACAATTTTGCACAATCTGAAGTTTGCGCAGTGTATATTCCGGAGCGTCAAGATAGAGGACGTTGTTAGAATCCAAGCGGGACTGAATCAGACCCTGAATGGCCACCTGCTTTGCCTCCATCGGCAGAAGAGGAAAAACTTTCTTCAACATCCTTAGGAGGCCAAAGCAAGTAGCCGCAAGTTTTGTGGCCTGAGTGTTAAAAGAAAGCGTCTTGTCCAACCAAACCCCCAGGCTTTTTATATTGTCCTTGGATATTGGGGGAATACCCAGACATGAGGGCCACAAGGGGTTGATAGAAATAAGATTAGTGGGACCCAGGACCATCAGCTCTGTTTTGTCCCCATTAAGCTTAAGGAGAGGGGACGTCATCCAACCCTTAACCTCCTCTAAGCATTTTGCCAGACCACCTAGGGATGGCGAGCCCGGCTCCTGCGCCTGGGAGACCACTAGCTGAGTGTCGTCCGCATAGGAGATGATCTTGATGCCAAACGGACGAACGACCTCAGCCAGTGGTCTCATGTAGATGTTAAAAAGCGCAGGGCTTAAGAAGGAACTCTGCGGGACTCCACACTTCAATGGCCTGCTTGAGGATACCGAGTCTCCATCAAAAATATGGAAAGACCTATCACTAAAAAAGGATTTGAGCCATAGCCATGCACCGCCAACTATTCCGACACTCGACAGACGGCCCAGCAAGATGTCATGGCTGGCCGTGTCGAATGCCGCACTTAGATCAAGGAGGATCACTGCCACTGACCCTACCTGATCCAAGATCATTCTGGTTGCCTCGGTGACTGCCAGCAGGGCAGTCTCTGTCCCGTGCCTGGGTCTGAAGACCGTCTGGGTAACATCTAAGAGCTGGTTGTTCTCGAGGAAATGCACCAGGTGGACATTAATGTGCCCATCTCGAGAACTTTGCTTACCCAGGGTAGCAGAGAGATGGGACGATAACTACTGAAGTCACCGGGGTCCAGATTGTTTTTTTTTAGCAGAGCACGCACCTGCTTTAGGATGGATGGTGGTGTTTTGTGCCTTGAATCGGAGCCAAGAAAATTTTTGGTAGAACCTGCATTCAATGGTTTTTATTTATGTTTCCTTAGTCAGTGAGTACCTCATGGTCCTTACGCTGTTTTCCTATTAGGTATAGTCAGAAACGTTATATTTGGGCTATAACGTGTCGAGTTTCATGATAGTGGCAGTGGTCGAAGGTAGGGGAACCGTGGGCGGAGACTCAGAGGGCGGGGTTAACCCAAGGATTGCATCAGTGGGTGGAATCAGAGCTGTGGCCAGAATGTGCCAAACATCCCAATTTTTAGTATTTGGCATTTCACCGACCAGTTACAGCTTATTGTGTTATTTTTTTATTTTTATTTTTTAAAAATATTTATTTAAATTTGCACAGGTTACACAGCCGTATTCCTACAATCCTGAAGCCGGCAGCAGTTGATTTAATCTCAAAGAACACAGCCTTTACTCCGACATCCCGGGGGTCCGGCAGCGATGTTGGATTACTTATATATGAGCGAACCGGTGCATGCATACCAATAAGATGAAAACCATGTATTGTGTCTAACAAATCAATACTTATAGAACAATGAAACACCCCCGATCCCCCCTGCCATGCCATAAAGCTCACACCCAAGATCTGCCCTCCTCACGTCTACCTGAGAGCGTCCATCGCAGAACCAGCTCCTACCCATCCGTACGGTCTTCCACATCAGTATGTTCAGGGAGTCAATAGAAGAAACACAATATGGCAATACATAATAGATACGATTTCCATCACAGCGTTACACATTTCTTTCTGCCCGGAGGTCAGAGCCCCCCTGTTCTAGCCAACTCACAAAGGTCCCCAAAACATCCAGAGGCCTAGATCTATTGGGCAGCAAATCCCAATAATTCGACAATTGATCTTTGCAGTATGTGACCGCATTGATCCAATCCGCTATTGCAGGCGGATGTGATTTTTTCCAGTGTATCGCTAACTGACATTTTGCAAGCAGGAGCAACATGGATGCCAGCTTGCGAGAACCCTTTGGAATCTCCATCACAAAGCGCAGCAGTGCCACCAGTAGATTAACCTGTAATTGGACGTTAAGGATGTTACTGATGTGCCGAAAAATTTCCGTCCAAAATTGCGCTATCGGTCAGCAGTACCAGGCCAAATGAATAAACGTGGCGCCTTGGGCTCCGCATCTCCAGCATCTCGTATCTGGGTGTATACCCATTCGATATAATTGCAGCAGTGTCCGATAAACCCAATGCAAAAAGATAAAATTTGTAAGTCGTAACCTATAATTTGGCGAGAGGTGTTCCAGTAGTGTAAAGCAGATTTGCCACTGATTATCCGTAATTTAAACATCAGATTCTCTCTCCCAGTCTGCTTTTGATGTGCTGGAAATAATGGGGGATGTCTCCTGCGTTATACTGTAAATTCTCGTTATTAGTTTTACGAGGAGACTGATTTAATAAGATATTCTCCAAAGCTGGAAGTGGATCAGGAGCAGCAGGGAAGTCGGCGTACGTCGCCTTGCATGCCGCCCTAAGCTGGTAATAGAGCAACATATCTGAGGCTGTGGGCGAGAGTGGTTCACACATCTGTTGAAGAGTCAGGAATGTATCGTCTGGGTACAAGTCTTGACCCGTCGTTAGTTTATGACACCTTGCCCTTTCAGTTGTAGCCTTGTCTGTCAGCGGGCCTAAAAGTGGGTTACCTCCCAGTGGCATAGATGGTGCAAAGAGTTCTTTGTGACCCACCCTCTTTGCAATGTTTCTCCAGGCCCATCGCATTGTTTCCACAGTATTTAGTGTGGACGCTTATAAGGATGATTTAATGCTACATTAAAAGGGTAGGTGCAGTCACATCAATCTCTATAGCTACATGAGGTTGATATGGAGTTGGGTGCTGCCAGTAATGCAGATATTGTGCCTGTGCACTATAAGCATACAGCTCAAGTTCAAGTTCAGGAATTTGTATAGCGCACTACTCACCCAGAGGGTCTCAAGGCGTTTGAGGGGGGGTGGGTGCATTACTTATCGAATAGCCAGGTTTTTAGTTGCTTTCTGAAGGAGAGGTGGTTCTGTGTAAGTCGGAGGTGAGTGGGGAGAGAATTCCAGGTTTTGGCCGCTAAGTAGGAGAAGGATCTTCCTCCCATGGTGGATCTGTGGATGCGCGGAATTGCGGCGAGGGCTTGGTTGGATGACCGTAGTTGGCGGGTGGGTGTGTAGAAGGATAGTCGTGTGTTGAGGCATTCGGGTCCTAGGTCGTAGAGGGCCTTGTGTGCGTGGGTGAGGAGACGGAACGTTATTCTCTTGTTGACGGGGAGCCAGTGGAGATCCTTCAGGTGACCTGAAATGTGAGCATGACGGGGAATGTCCAGTATGAGTCTGGCTGAGGGGTTTTGGATGCGTTGGGGTTTTTTCTGTAGTTTGGCAGTGGTCCCGGCGTAAAGGGTATTTCCATAATCCAATCGGCTGGTGACCAGTGCGTGGGTGACTGTCTTTCTTGTTTCGGTGGGGATCCAGCGGAAGATTTTTTTGAGCATGCGTAGGATGTTGAAGCATGAAGATGAGACAGCGTTGACTTGTCTGGTCATCGAGAGGGAGGAGTCTAGGATGAAGCCCAGGTTACGTGTGTGATCTGTAGGTATGGGTGCTGTACCCAGGGCCGGTGGCCACCATGATTCGTCCCAGGTAGAGGCAGATGATCCTAAGTTGAGGACTTCCGTTTTCCCCGAGTTAAGTTTTAAACGGCTGTTCTTCATCCATTCGGCTACTTCTTTCATTCCTTCGTGTAGATTGGTTTTGGTGGTGTTTGGGTCTTTGGTGAGGGAGAGGATCAGCTGGGTGTCGTCTGCGTAGGAGATGATGTTGAAGTTGTGTTGGCGCGCGATGGATGCGAGGGGACTCATGTATACGTTGAAGAGGGTGGGGCTGAGTGAAGATCCTTGTGGTACACCACAGATGACTTCGGTGGCCTCTGATTTGAATGGGGGAAGTCGGACTCTCTGAGTTCTCCCAGCGAGGAACGAGATGATCCAGTCCAAGGCTTTTCCTTGTATGCCGATGTTGTTGAGGCGTTGTATAAGGGTGCTGTGACAGACTGTGTCGAAAGCGGCAGAGAGGTTGAGTAGAATGAGGGCCACTGTTTCTCCGTTGTCCAGTAGTGTTCGGATGTCGTCTGTCGCTGCAATGAGGGTGGTTTCAGTGCTGTGTTTGGCTCGAAATCCGGACTGAGAGGGATCGAGGGAGTTGTTGGATTCAAGGAAGGTGGCGAGCTGGCTATTGACGGCTTTCTCAATGACTTTGGCAGGGAATGGGAGAAGGGATATTGGGCGGTAGTTCTTAAGTTCACTGGGGTCTGCTGTGGGTTTCTTCAGGAGGGCGCTGAGTTCGGCGTGTTTCCAGCTTTCTGGGAAGGTAGCAGAGTTGAAGGAGCAGCTGATGACATCACGGAGATGGGGTGCGATGATGGAGTCTGCTTTGTTGAAGATGTGGTGCGACATGGGTCGGTTGGCGAGCCAGAATGGATGGAGTTCATTAGGCGGATGGTGTCTTCGGTGGTGATTGGGTTCCAGGCGCTGAGGTGTAGGTTTGGAGGGGGGTAGGGAGGGTTGTTCATTGGAAATGTTCTTGAAGCTGTTATGTATGTCGGCAATTTTGTTGTAGAAGAAGGAGGATAATGAATTGCAGAGGTCTTGGGAGGGAGAAATGTCATTTGAGGCTGCGGTGGGGTTGGTGAATTCTTTGACGATCTTGAAGAGTTCCTTGCTGTTATGGGCGTTGTTGTCGAGTCGATCCTTGAATGCTGATTTCTTGGTGGATCGAATCAGTTGGTGGTGTTTGCGGGTGGCTGCTTTGAAGGTGGTCATGTTGTCGGTGGTTGGGTTTTTTCTCCATGTTTTCTCTAGAGTACGGCATAGCTTCTTGGATTTCTTAAGGTCATCGTTGAACCAGGGGGCATTTTTGTTACCTGATTTTATCTGGTGGTTTTTCAAGGGTGCTAATTCGTCAGCGCTGTGAGTGATCCATTGTTTGAGTTTGGTGGCAGCTTGGTTTGGTTCCAATGAGAGGGTGGGAGGGTTTTGGTTGAGTGATGTGAGGAGTTGGTCGGTGGTGATTTTGTTCCAGTTTCTTCAAGGAATAGGTTGTGGGGGGTTGTGGGTCGAGGTGGTTTTGTAGCTGAAGTGAACACAACTGTGGTCCGTCCAATGGAGAGCTGTGGTGCGATCGAAGGAAATGTGTTTGCTGGAGGTGAAGATTGGGTCGAGCGTATGTCCGGCTACATGGGTGGGGGAGTCAACAAGTTGTTTGAGTCCGAGATTGGCCAGGTTGTCCAGAAGGGTGGTGGTATTGCTGTCGTTCTTGTTTTCCAGGAAGTTGAGGTCTCCTAGAAGAATGTAGTTCTCTGAAGCGAGGGCGTGTGGGCTGATGAAGTCAGTGATGTCTTCGCTGAATTGTTTACGGGTTCCTGGTGGTCTGTAGATTAGGGTGCCTCTAAGTGTAGTCCTGGAGTGGGTGTGGATCTGGAAGTGAAGGTGTTCGGCGGTAGCGAGGTTGTCGTCGGAGCTGGTCGTGATTCTGATGGTGTTCTTGTGGACAATGGCGATGCCTCCTCCTGTTTGGTTGGTGCGGTCTTTTCGGATGATCTTGTAAGCGTCCGGGATGGCTATGGCGATGTCGGGCGCTGATGAGGCGTTCATCCATGTTTCTGTGAGGAAGGCGACGTCCGGGGATGTAGTGTTGAGTAGGTTCCAAAGTTCAATGGAGTGTCTGTGGACCGAGCGGGTATTCAGCAGGATGCACTTCAGGTGGTTCGAGTCGGAGCTGTGTTTGGAGGGCGTGGATTTGGTGTTGGTCTTGATGCAGGCGAACTTGCAGGAGTGGCAGGCGAAGGGACCGTGGGTACGTCCTGGGGCAGCTTCGTTGCATTGTGGTGTGCGTCCGGGGTTAAGGGCTAAGAGGGTGGCGGTGTCATACGTTAAGCGGGAGGAGTGGGTTTTGCGAGGACCAGGGGGCCTGGCACTGGGCGTGGTCCAGGCGTGGACGGGCGTAGACGGGCTTACCTTTGGCGCACCTTCGGCGCGCATAGGGCGCGTCCGCTGCACGTGAACGCTACGCGCAAAGGCATCTGTCATATATGGATAGTGAAAGGGGAGGGGCGAGGGAGGAGCAGCTGGGAGGCGGGTGCGTCGTGGAGAGGGCGGGCTCCGAGGCACAACAACAACAGAAATGGCGTCAGAAGCGAGACCGGAAGTCAGTTGGGGAATCAAATTAAATAGCGCTGTGGGCAGGGAGGCGCTAGCGAAATGGAGCACACCTTAACTTAATTAATAAAATGCGAGCACTAGTCGGGGCAGCAGCGCTACAATACTCCAGGCAGCAGAGCACTCAGCTGAGCAGCGCAGCGTTGGTGAGGCAGCAATGTGGCAAATGGAGCACACCTTAATTTCTAAAAAGTTAATCAATAAAATGTGAGCGCTAGTCAGGGCAGCAGCGCTACGATACCCCAGGCAGCAGAGCAGTCAGCAGAGCAGCGCAGCATTGGTGAGGCAGCAGTGTGGCACAGCGTAGATCACAAGACACCAGGGGCCTTGGGGAGCGACCGCTTCTGATGAAGTCAGGACGGTCGCAGCGCTACAATCGGCGGGAGAGCCTTGCCACTCAGTGGGAGGGAGGAGCAGCTGGGAGGCGGGTGCGTGGTGGAGAGGGCGGGCTCCGAGGCACAACAACAACAGAAATGGCGTCGGAAGCGAGACCGGAAGTCGGTTGGGGAATCAAAGTAAATAGCGCTGTCGGCAGGGAGGCGCTAGCGAAATGGAGCACACCTTAACTTAATTATTAAAATGCGAGCGCTAGTCAGGGCAGCAGCGCTACGATACTCCAGGCAGCAGAGCACTCAGCTGAGCAGAGTAGCTTTGGTGAGGCAGCGGTGTGGCAAATGGAGCACACCTTAATTTCTAAAAAGTTAATTAATAAAATGCGAGCGCAGTCAGGGGCCCCTAGGCGGCCCTGAGAGAATGGTAGAATTAGTAAATTCCAAGACACCCGAGGTTGCCTGCCTGCCCAAACCAGTTCAAGAATACTCGTACAGAGTCTTTTAAAAAGTGGGTGTTGAGTGGCATAGGTATGTTTACTAATAAATATAAAAGTTTGGGTAGAATCACCATTTTTTTTGTGCAATATGCCCCGTAAGGGATAGTGGCAGTCGTTTCCATCTCTGTACCTTGCTTTCTATCGAGTCCACCACTTTCCCGTAATTGGCCAGCCATATTTCCTGTCTTCATCTACTTATCTAGATCCCCAGGTATCGAGTTACGCCCTCCGCCCACTGAATAGGAAACTCAGTTTCACATTGGTTGGTGTCGTCCGTGAGGGGTAACAGCATGGATTTTGTCCAGTTAATTTGCACTCCCGTTAGACCCCCATATCTAATCAATTCTCTCATGACTACGTCAAAATTGTCTTTCGGATTAACTAAATAGATTGTCATGTCGTCCGCATACATGAATATCAATAGCCCCCTAGATGTGAAACTTATGCTTTGTTGAGTGCGATTTTGCCGAAGCCTCGCTGCCAACAGCTCAGTCGCAATTGCGAACAGCAACGGCGACAGAGAACATCCCTGCCTCGTCCCCCTTGTGATGCCAAATGATTCCGATATTTGTCCATTTATCTTCACCCTTGCCGTTTCGTTAGTATATATTATTTGAATTTGTTTAATGAAAATGGGACTTAAGGCAAAAAGGAACCTCTACTCCAAAGAGTCGAACGCTTTTGTAGCATCCAGTAACGCCACCACTGCCTGGACATGAGGTACTAGATAATGCAGCAAACCAAAGATCGCTCGAAGGTTATGTGCTGTCGACCTATCCAGTATAAACCCAGACTGGTCCAGTAATGCTATCTGTGGAAGCATTGACTGCAATCTGTTGGCAAGAAGTTTGGCGTATATTTTTGCGGCCAAGTTAATCAAAGATAGTGGGCGATTAGAGTCTGGTTTGGTGCGGTCCTTGTCAGGCTTCAATAAAGTTATTATTGTGGCTTCTCTAAGGGAAGGGGGAAGTAAACCTGTTTCCATCGCCTCCAAATATACCTGTAGCAAACGGGGGGCAATTATGTCCACATATTCCTTATAAAAGGCCATAGTAATCCCATCTGCTCCCGGGGATTTGTCTGCAGGCATGCCGGATATTACTTATCTTACATTGTCTACCGTTATAGGCAGTTCCATGCACTCCCTAGCAACATATTTAAACCATGCCAGCACTTTAGTGTCTAGATACTCAGTAATGTCTGATTGTGCTGGGTTTATATGAGAGGTGTATAATGATTTGTAAAATTGAATCATAGTTTTGAGAATGTCCTGCGGAGTTCTGACCAGCTCCCCAACCTCTGTGTGAAGTTCAGTGATATACTCAGTTCCCTTCGGGGGACGGAGCAGACTGGTTAGCATTTTCCCAGCACGGTCTCCTTCTCCATATCGTCGGACCTGGGTGTATTTATGCATACATATAGGCTGTTTTCCTCTCAGCCTCCTCCTGAAATTCCGTTAATTTTGACCTAAGTTTAGCCTTAGTGTCGTTGAATGGATTGTCTCGGATTTCTCTTTCTAAGTCCTTAATGTCGCACTCCAATTTTTGGAGCATGATTCGTATAGCCCTCAGTACCACGGACTTTAGTGCCATGCAATGTGACCACCTTGAAGGCCTCCCACAGTGTCCCAGGTGAATCCACTGTTCCCTCATTTAACTCAAAATTCTTCACAAGAAACCTGATCCAGGAGTGCCTTTGATGAAAATCTCCAGCTGAACGGTTGTATGTACGGTGGTGGGATTTGCAGTTTTATCTGGGTGGGCGCATGTTCAGAGAAGGTGCGTGGGTAGTGTGTAGCATCCATGACCAAAGAGTGGAAGTCCCTAGAGATCAGCCAATAGTCTAATCTTGACCAAGCATTCCGATGTTGTTTCACGTATGTGCCCTCCCTAGTCGTCGGGTGAAACGTTCTCCATGTGTCCACCAATTGTAAATCATCTATGGTATCTAACAACATCTCTACTTCCTTAGGATGGTGTTCTCGAGTCGCACCATGTCTGTCTGCTGTGGGTGACAAAACAACATTGAAATCTCCCCCCCGCCACAGTATCGCTAACTCTCCCAGTGACTGAATTTTCTGCCATATATGCTGAAAGAATACCAGACTGTCTATGTTTGGACCGTATGTATTTACGACCACAGCTGGAGTATTGCAGAGTGTACCTTGAAGCAGTATATATCTACCTTCCCTGTCTCTCATCGAGTGATGTGTCTTCCATTGCAGTCCTCTACGTATTAGTATTGCTACTCCTCTTGAATAATTAGAGTAATTGGCTTCCACTACCTTCCCCCATCTGTTATGTCCGAGCGTGTTCGTAGCTGTGGATGCTAGGTGGGTTTCTTGTAGGACATATGTCTACCTCATTCCTAATTAAATAAGAGTGAATCAGTCTGGCCTTCCTTCGATCATTTAAGCCCCTAACATTCCATGAGAGACATTTGATGGCTGTCATGTTTGATATAAGTAAACTACAAACTGGTGAGCGCCTTCATTCTCCAGTGTATCCAATGTAAATGTATCAGGTTGTGCAACTATGGCAGCATGAGGTGCAGTGAATTCCCATTGTCGGGTGAATAACTGACATGCAAATGGTCGATCCAGGTTTAACTGATACTTTAGCTCCGGCATTGGACATGGCAGGTGTTTTAAGAAAAACACAGTTCCCTCCCCACTCCACCCACATCAACCCCCAATTAGGTTGTGACCATCCCACCCTCTCCCCTTTAAACAATAAACAAACATTCCACAATAACGAACTTAAGGGAATCATCCCATAGGGGTATGTGAGGCCACCGGAAGTATTCCCCTACACTTTTGGTAGGGTGGGCGAGAGCACGACATGTGGCCTTTGTCCAATAATAAACCAGCTTTACCTGCACAGACAACCAGGCAATATATACTATCCAGCCAACTTTTGGGTAGAACGCTTTCCGATAGTCAAAGGATAGCCATGATTACAGAGAGCACACAAAAACAGCGATCATGTCCAAACACATCAATCATTATCGCTCAAAGTCCTTTCAATCTGTGATTCATTCAATGTTGCTTATTGTTTGTGTTCTTTCACCATCTGCTTCGCGTACCCAAGGGCGGCCTTAGCGTCCGTGAAAAAGGTAGGTTTCCAGTGACTCTGAATTCTCAATTTGGCCGGGTAGATCAAGGCATACTTGGTGCCAATCTGTTGGAATGTTTTCTTCGCAGGGATGAACTCTCTACGGGCAGCTTGCACTTGTAGCGTGAAATCCAGGCATAGAGCTATGTTGTTACCCTTGTACTGAATATCTCTATTCTCCCTGGCGAGTCTGAGAATCGTATCTCTACCTCTGTAATTTAGTACTCTTGCCAGAATTGGTCTCGCCGGTGCTCCTGGTTTCAGTTGAGCACCCAATGTACGGTGTGAAACGTTCAATTAGGAACATAGCGGATAGGTCCAGCCCAAAGAGATCTTGCATCATCTCCTGTATATAATTCTCCATATTTTGGATATCCATAGTTTCTGCTACCCCTGTAATTCAAACGTTGTTCCTCCTCGATCTTGCTTCCAAATCCTCGTTCTTCTGTTTTATTAACTGCAGTACCCCATCCATACCTCACAGTTTCTTGTCCATTTCCGTCTGACCTTCTTCCGCTTCCGTAATCCTTGTCTCCATTACACTCATGCGGCCCTCATGTTTTTTTACAAGTTGGCTGATTCTGTCCATTCTCTCTGCCAGCGAGTCCATTTTGGAGTCTATCCCTTGAAGACTAGATTTCAAGTCTTTAAACATTGCCAGAATATCATCTTCAGGTGGCTGGCTCGCGATGCTCTCTCATGTGTCGCAGCACAGTCCAATCAGCTTGCCCCTTTTACTTAGCGCCCATGGGTACACCTCTTAAACTGCGGGGGTTGCCCACCTCACCCAATCCAACGTTGACCAGATTGACCGATGTCCATCCTAACGTGTCACTATTTATGTCGCAAGCCAGGGCATCTGTTGTGTTTAAAGCCAGCTTTTTATGGCCACCACATGTCCCAATGCTCTACCTTGATCGAAGGGTCAGTAGGGTAGAAATATGCTCAGCAGGATCCTCAATGCAGTGAAAACAGTTGGCCCCTACAACCGCCCTGCATGCGAACCAGTGAAATCGCGAGCTCCAATCAGGATCTTTACATTAGGCTAGACCCCCCTCCACAAAATGGCGGCGGCGCTGGTGCTGCTAAAACCTGCCTCGCTATAGCACTAGAGGCCGGGTGCCTGAACTGTTGGCAGTATGTCTGTGAGGTCCGGAGCCAACACGAGTTATTTCGGGCCACCAAACATCCGCTGCAGTGGATGTTTGGTGGGTCAAAATAACAGTCGGAGCTTCCACACCTGGTACACGATCCGAGTTCCAAGAATGTCTCACTCCAAGTTGACTCCCGCCCGACTACAGTGCAGTCACACTGCTCGCACAGCGGCAATGCCCTATGGCCCCCACCTCGTTTAGCTTCTGTTGCTGAGGGGGGCCTGGTGCTCAGTGGCTGCCACTTCTCCTCTACGCCGGCGTGGTCTCAGGCATCAGACTGCCGGTGTTCCCTCTCCACACACCCGGGGTGCTCCAAAATTTAGGCCCCGGCTGCACTATGCAATCTCGGAGGTAGGCCTCACCTCGGCAACGCCGTTTTGCTCGACGTTATGATTAATATTCCCGCAAAAACTTTAATTCGGCCTCCAGGTTCCAGTTGACAGCAGTGTCACAGAATCGGATCGCAGTCAAGCATGTCATGGACGGATGTATGACGGATATTTCACGCTTGGCCGGCGGATCCGCTCTAGTAAGCGGCCATTCCGCAGCTCAGCGAAGCCACCCCCCCGCTTATTGTGTTATTTAATTCAACCAATGGATACACTTGATTATTTAAGGTGTACTAGGAGTTATTGGCATTTAAATACATTCACAAAGTGGGATATATTTCCAATTACACAATGTCCCAAATACGCTTAAAAGTGGAATCACAAGCCATTTGTCTCCAAGCCATGTAGTTTCTCTCATTACCACTTCTCCTCCCTTCTTCCACAGGAGCAGTTCAAACATGTATGGCAAAATATCCTAGTTTACAATTCTTTATAATTATGGCTCTGCCATATTTGCCACATAATACATCATCCACTGCATAATCTTACAGTTTTAATAATAATTTTTGTAGCTCAAACAGATAAAAAGTTACAAAAAACATGACTTGAGTTGCTGCAAAGTAGACGGCCCTTTGCAAAGGTTGACTGATACGGTTGTATGTTATACTGATACTACTGATGCAGAATCTTTGCAGAGACTTAACATGTGTAGAAATGTCTAAATAATAAAGTATAAGAAAATGTATTGCATTACGCTGCAGCCTTTTTTTTGTTGCATAATTTAGTCAACACTGTGGCATCATTTTGTCCCTCATTGCTGCATAATTTCAGTGGCACCAGAGCAGGTAGCACATGTTAAAAGTGCTTGTGCATGAAGAAGAGAGACTGTGAAGTTTGCAAACTTAGTTTGGTGGGCATGCAAATCCTGCATTGCCAATCCTTGGTTAGTTGCAGCTACTACTGCTGAAACAAGGCCAATGGAGGTACCAATGGGTGAGGTGGACTGGCCTCGATGGCAGGGCCGGCTTTAGTGCTGGTGGCGCCCTGTGCAACAATGTTTGTTGGTGCCCCCAATGATCACCTACGCCTTGGACTCCCTCACTACCACCCTTTAACAATCCCCCGCAAGTCTCCATAACCACACTCTTTCTCAGATACATTTTATTTGATTTACAGAACCACTCATACCAGTATACGTTGTCAGAGCACTTTACATCACACACGCTACACAGAGACAATCATTTATATGTGTGTAAATCGCTGTATATGAAATGTTACATAAGACAAAGGACTACAAGGTGTAGAGGCCACATGACAAAGATACTAGTAGGCAGTATAGTTTAATGGCTCACTGTTCAATGTTATGATTTTAACATAAACTGCAAGTAACAAAAGGATCTGTCTGACAAAAGCAGCAACCTACTAAACTAGTTAACATTATGTGCACTTTGTGATCTGCATGGTACATGTTCTTTGCAGCAGACACATTAACCAGCTGTGCTACCTTTCCAAGAGTCAACCCTTCCACTACACAAAACTCCGATCTCTCTCTAGGAATAACATTAATCACCAAAGTTATCATGACATTTTTATAGTTGCTGAAAATTGCTGGAGGCCAGAAAGGAACCATAATATACTTGCAAACACTACGCACCCACCCGAAATAGGTACCCAGTGCCATCACACCGTTCATACTGCCCTAACCTGCTCAAGGTTCATGTGACCTCAGTGACCGAGTCACAGTGACTGGATCACTGCTGCTCTAGGGTGTGCTGCTTCGTAGGCCTGCCCGCAAGACTGGAGATGAACTTCAGTATGCATTGTCGTGGACTGGTCTTCAAGGTTAACCCACAAAGGTCTAGTGGGGCCTTCTGAGGTCTAGCATGGGAATATGCTCCCTCAATAGAGTGGTCTGGGGGACTGGTCATGAAGACTGAACCCGGTTCCCCAGTTCTAAATTTGACAGCTCTGGCCATAGTGCCACATCCTCTCCCCAACTGAACACCATATGCCCCACTGAGAGAAACTCTCACTGCCTTCAGCTACACCCTAACTGTGCCCCCTTTAAACACTTGGATGTGGCTCAATTCAAATTAAGCACTTGATAAGAGTAATATGTTGCGTACAAAAAAAAGTAATAGCAAACGCTCATAGAGAATGCAAGATTAAGTCAAGCATGTGAAATGTAAGCAGAAACAACATGGTTACCTTAATGATCTCTCACTCACTATTCAGAAATCAGTGAATGGTTTTACCTGAAAAGTTAAGAACATGACTACAGAGCACTGAAGGGAACCGTTTCAATGTCCATTGCTTATATCCTTACAAAACGCAAGCAGTATGGTTTAAAAAGACCACATCCATTAACACAGAGCCATGGTACACCCATCCTTCACAACACCATGTTCATAAATATCCATCCCATGGGGTTAAAGGCTTTCTCTGACTGCGGCAGCCTTGAGGCATGTCTTCAGGCATGTCGCACTGTTCTGGGGAGGGCTAGGAGTGACCCGATTCACGGGCCCTTGTTTTCCACTGGTCAATTTGCAGCTTGGATTGGACCTTGTCCACCTCCCCGATCATTGAAGGGGATACTCAGTTGGAGTAACCAGGCGCTTTATAAGCTTTTAATCTAATCTAATCTAAGAGTAGTCTTGCATACCCGACATTGGTCACTCATAAAAAACAGGATCTGGTTTAAGATATGGAGCCTCATTAACCTACTTGGGTTTGCCCCACTCTTCCTGGTGCAGCACATTCATTGGCATGTGATGAATATAAACCTGAGAAGTGCTCATTTTATACTTTGTAGAAACACCGAATCATAAACGCCTCCGCAAAGGACGAAGGGCTTTCTTTTACCAACACCATTCTTAGTGGTCCTGGCATTGCTTTAATATGATCAGCACCGAGAGAATCTAGTAGGAGTTTGCATATTATAAATGTTCTCAGTTTGACAGTTAGACGCTCTAATATGCTTGATATGAGACTGAGTTTTGCTCCTCAGATTCAAGAGAGGATTACATGTTGGTATTCCTCATTGCTTACTCTGTGGAAGATCCTGTCATGTTTGCCCAGTGAGGAGAAAGCACCACAGTTACTGCTGCAATCTCATCAAGGATTGAAGGCTGAAACAACTCTTTTCTGGATCTATTCTACTAACTCAATGGGCAACTATTCACCAGCAGCATATCAGTAACTCATACGTATATTGGAGCATACTGGTGATTGCATATATTCCCTATGTTAGAATGTTTAAGCTAGCTTCAAGTTAGGCAGCATGTCAAATTCTAGGCTCTGCCTTGTCTATAAGGCTAGAAGTGTATTAGGTCTTGAATTAATTGCTAGCAGAATTATCCATCCATCAACTGTGCGTCTTTTATTTTGTCCAGTCAACTTTGAAAAGGCCTATTATAAGTGTGTTGTTTCCGCAAGGTCATCACATTGTGGAATGCTATAACTATCTATTTACAGATGCTGCCCAAAGATCTCCAGAATTCATTGTTGAAATTGCCCTGGATAGTTAGTCCAATTTCAAGTTTGACCTTCTTAGAATGTCATACTGTTAATTACAACATTATGTAGGTATTTTCTTTAAAATAACTGCAGACAAGCCAAGCAGTTGAGCTAATCCATGGTCAGATAGAGCTAGCAGAGACGTGTAAAGTTCAGTCTAGTCAAATCTTTAGCCACTCCTTGCCCCTGTATCTATATGTAAAATGATAGACTTGTAACAGGGAATTGTGGTTATGTTTTTCACTGAGGGGTTCTGAGTGACGTAAAATAGTTGACAGGAGTGAAGCTCGAGTTGTTTATGATGTCACTGAGAAGCCCAGGGCAAAAAACATCCCCATGATTTTATTTTATGTATGTCCCCCAATATCATCTGCCCTTGCTTTCAACTGCTACAAGGGGCAGAGGAGTGATGGGGGAACCATACATAATATGGCCTCTGCTAAGTATCCCTGTCCCAGACGATAAAAAAAGTCATTGCCATCCTTCACCAACCCCAACCACCTTCCTTACCTTCCTTTTCCCTCATGCAGCTGTGCTTTCTGCTTTCAGTCAATGTAGACAAGCAAAGTTGAACTGACAACCTCTATGGGAGGTCTGTCGGCCTGGCCTGGAAGGTCTTTATGACTTAACAAACCTGGGTAACTAGTTTTGTGATCAACTGTTGCTATGTCATTGCAGTGCACTATGAGATTCAGAAACTGAAATAAATAATTAAGACTCTCTTTCAAAGCCATATATAGCAGCAAGAAAAGCAAAGTTACAAGTAACAAAAGCAAAGCACAAGAGGGGCTGGATTGACTCCTGCTCCAGAAAGGAGGCAACCTGAGTTCACTGGTCCGATCTTTAGTAAACAGTCCTTTTCAGCTACCTTGTTGTATTTTCTGGGGTCTTGTGTCAGTCTTGCTTGTAGTTTGATGTTTAATTCCTTTTATTCGTCGGTTGATTGCTTTACAAATTTCACTACTCTGCCACAAGTGATTTGGTAATGGAGAACTATATTTAAAGACTCATTTTACTTTAATAAATTTAATTTAAAAATGTTGTCCATTTATAATAGGCACTTTTGTGAGAAATATATACTAAAGGAATCTTATTAACATCAGCATAGTGTTTGCATAATACTCTATTATAGTTTGTCATAATAAAAATGTTCACACTCTGTCAAACTTGTTGTTCCACCTCCCAATAAAAGGTAGGAGATGTGAAGGGTTTCCAATGTGGAGCTTTAGCTGTCTTCGGCATGAGAAACCTCTAACCTGTTGACTTGTTTACCACTGGGCCCATAAGTTGGTTCTGTCAGTCTCCCTGTCCTATAAGTGGGGGTGAGCACCACAAGAGTTCCATGCCAAAGATCTCCCTGGACATCTCAACCACCTTCAACACCATCTCCCACCAAACCCTCTGTGCCAGACTCCATGATGTCAGCATCCACGACAAAGCGCTAGAATGGATCCACTCCTTCCTCACTGGCTGAACCCAGAGTCAAACTTCCACAGTTCAACTCAGAATCCACAGAGATCAGCTATGGATTGCCTCAGGGATCCTTCTTGAGCCCCACCCTCTTCAACATCTACATGGCCCCACTTGCAGCCATCATCAGAAGCCACGGACTGATCATCATCTCCTACACTGGTGACACCCAGCTGGATTGCCTCAGGGATCCTTCTTGAGCCCCACCCTCTTCAACATCTACATGGCCCCACTGGCAGCCATCATCAGAAGCCACGGACTGATCATCATCTCCTACACTGGTGACACCCAGCTGATTCTCTCCCTCACAGATGAACCCACAGCTGCCATGATCAACTTCCACAATGGGATGAAAGCAGTCACCACGGGGATGAAAGACAGATGCCTCAAGCTCAACTCAGACAAGACCAAAGTCCTCATCTTGAGTACCAACATCCTCCACCTGTGATGACTCCTGGTGGCCCACGGCACTTGGATTCCCCCACACATGTAGAGACCACGCACAAAAACTCAGCATCATCTTGGACTCCTCACTCCCAATGAACCACCAAATCAACACCGTCTCATCCTCCTGCATCCACATGCTCCACCTGCTTCATAAGCTCCAGAAAACTGGTCACTCAGGTGCTCGCCAGTAGTAGATTCAACTACAGCAACACACTCTATGCCAACACAACCTGGAAACTCCTAATGAAACTGCATAACAGACTGAGTGCCTCCACCAGACTCCTCCTGAACATCCTACACCGCAGCCACATCACCAGCCACCTGAGAGACCTTCCCTGGCTTCCTACCAAGAAAAGAATTACCTTGAAGCTCCTCACACAAGCCTACAAAGCATTTCACAATGCCGGACCAGCATACCTCAACCACCGCCTCTCCTTCTACACTCCCCCTAGACATCTCCACTCCGCCCAACCGACCCTGGCAACCAGCCCACGGATCCACAAGACCATGGATGGAGGACGATCCTTCTCCTACCTTACTGCGAAGACCTGGAACTCCTCGCCTCTGCACCTCAGGAATTCACAATACTGCAGCAAACTCAGAAGGGACCTCAAGACTTAGCTATTCAACTGAACCGCAGACCTTCCCCCTGCACCTTCAGACTCTAACAGATCAGTTTTCCTGCTTTACAAGAAACTTGATTGATTGATTGATTGATTGATTGAACTTAGCAATGATAGTTCTGAGCATAAGAGTGCCGTAAACCTAAAGTCAGATTTCTGCAGCCACGCAGAGCCACGTTGCATGGCTTTGAATGGTTCAAAAGTTGGGAGTAAAGCATCTCAGTGCAAATCACAGTGTTGCATTACTATGCGCAACGGAGCCATTCCATGGGCGCTGCTCAAGTGTTCCCACGCAGCTCCATGGTTTTTGACGCTTGTCCAGACTTACCAAACCTGGTAAACCAGGGCACGCACCAAAAAGATATGTCTGCCAAGGAAAGGTGTAATGAGGGGAAATATGTTTATTTCTCCATGTTTTTCCTCTTTCTGTGTGTGCAGCATTGTGCAGCACAAATAGAAAGATGAAAAAGTCTCATGAATGATTTTGTGCAGGAAAGTGTCCCTTCCTTAATCAGAACAATTCTGACTTTAGCACAGGCACCCTTGCACCAGGTGCTAGGCTGCCAAAATGGTGCCAGCACATGGAGAAAGGACAGGCCTTGGAAAATAGGGTGCATTCCTCCCCTTTCCATATGACTGAATCATAAACATGGTCTGCATGCTCTACTAGTATGTAGATCTAGTTATTTTTCCCACTCACTCATGCAATGTGGTCCCTCACACTAGATTGATGATCAGCAGTGGCTCCTCGGGAGAGTGCTGCAGGGAGGTGCGGCGGCCAGGGTGCATGCTGCAACACCAAATGGCGACGCAGCATGCGCAATGTCATTTGTTTTATTTATTTATTTCTTTACTTACCTCCGTTTGGCCGTATGGCATAGTTTACTACCCCCACCCCACCACCTGCAGCACACCCTCAAGGAGCTGCTACTGTTGATGATGATGTTTATGAAAAAGTTGCCAATTTGCCATGGAGCGCTACTGCCTGCCACCCCTCCTGCCATTACATTCCTTGAGTCCATACTTATCTCCAACCAGTTCCAACACAAACGCCCTATTCACAGGGCATTTCGGAATACTTAAAGTAGTACCCTTTTACATACTCTTACATGCTTTTGTGAACCGCCCCAAAACATTTATAATGAGAAAATCCAAAGAGTATTCATAAACAATTAGTACACATAGACCAAACTGTTCTTTCTTTGCACTTTTACTAATAAGGAATTGGATATTTTGTTCAAATTTCCAAAGGCATGTTGAAGTGCATCATAAAGTTTTCCTAAAGTACTACTTTCTACACTCATAGATGATTTTGTAAATTGTCTCTTTCGTCTCTATAGGGCTCACACCTCAGAAGCACCTCTCTTCAAAGGTGAGTTTAAATTCAGGTATATAGGTTGTCATATGTTCTGATGCCCAGCTAGTGTACTATGTCCTTATCGTTCAATATATGCATTTCTAGTTTGCTCACTGATATCCTGTGCTTTAGAATGAAACAGGCCTCCATTTAATGCTGCATCACCCAAACATGCAAATATCCTCTTACAGATGACTTTAGTTTTAATCACTCATGTAGGCACAGAAGAACTCCGAGACATTGTGGCGCCATAAACAGTCATCAGACACCCTGAGCAGGAGCTTTGTTGTTTAGACAGCTGGGGCCATTGATTCATTCACTTCCTTATCCATACTGTTCAGGCTTTATTTGCTACCCCCAGCATGTCTAGGACACAAACTATCTAATTCAATATTCAGTTTGGAAAGCAAGCAATTTTGATCTAAATCTTGAATTCATTTAAATGTTATAAGTGAAATAAAAATTATTTTTCCGAAGTTTAAATTAAAAAAATAAATCCTCACTTAAAGAAAATTTATTTTATCATGATTTAATAAATGTCCATAGATATGGATTGATTAATAGAAACTAATGTCATTATGTTTTAATTAAATTAATGTTTAATTTTTAAATTCATAGGTGCTATAAAATATTTGATATTAAATATAAACATACTATTTAAAATTGTTTACAGCATTATATTTAGGGAGACCATGCAGCCAGGGCAGAGATCTATGTGTTGTAAAGTATAGGAAACACTACAAATGTAACTTCAAAATACATAATAAAAATATTTTCATGTGAAATAATAATGAAAACTCATTTGTTATATTTATGTTAAATGAAGAGCAAAATTTAAAAAAAATGCTAGAGCACTGGTTACTTATTTTTAAATTAAAACATTAATAAATTGTAATATATTAAATTAAATTAAAATCATTTTTTTGAAGTTGAATTTAAAACATCTCTCCAAAATAAAAAATAGTATGTGTTAATAATTATTGAAAGTGGTGAATCATCTTGGGACCTGCCTTCAAATAAGGTATTAAGATATTTTATAATTTAATACTAATTATGATTTTTTAAATATTTTTTCAACATTAAATTATATGTATTTATATTTTTACTATAAAAAACATATTTTAATTTGAAATTATTTCCTATGAGATTTTATTTGTGTCCCCACCTCAATTTATTCCTGTGAGAGAGTGTTGCAGTTTCAGTTTTTTGCCATGTGTGGTGCCATGTTTGGTATTGGACTTACTACTTTGACTTTTTTGGCAGTAGTAACTTGCCCTCATGCGTTTGTCTCCACCAGTAGTGGCCACTCGGACTACAAAGTGGTGGGGTGGGGAAGGGGAACACAAAAACACCCAAAACAAGTGTAAAAAAAAAACCTTACCGTGCTCCTGATCCTCGCCTCATCAGGAGCCTGCTGCACACTGCGCAGGCTCCCTGCTCCCATGCTATTCTCAGCATGTGACCGGTGCTGGGATTGTTCTGAGTGCCTTGGTTCGGCGCTCAGACATAGAGTTGGGTTTCTCCACCCAGCTGCTCAGTGCAAAATGCTACTAGGTGGAGAAAGGCTAAGTGTGCGTGACGGATTGGACAGCAAAATCATCATGAGCACTTGGCAGTGCCCACTACTCCCCACTCCTCCATGGTGCTGCAGCTGCAGTGTCAGGATGTGAGGCCATGCCCTTCCCTCTCAGCCTGCAGGGCTAAAAAGAAAATGATAATAAAAATTTTTATTATCATTTTATTTTTGTCCTTTGCCTCTGCTGGCTTTCAGCGTGTGAGGGTCGGAGGGAGAGGAGGGTGACGGTCTTCCGCCACAACAGAGGAGCCGCCCCTGGTCTCCACTGGCTTTTTCAGGAGGTGGTGACATGTAAGTGTAACTGTGAGAGTACATTTTTGAGCAACTTTACCCTCAGAGTTTGCAAATATTCAAAAGTAGTAAAGTTAGAGAGTAAAGTTACTTAAAAGTTTAAGAGTAAATTAGACGTGTAAATTAGTCACAAATGTAAGTTACCTTCGTGAAAATGTGTGTTGCAGTGCATGAAAAGTTGCATATGAGAATTGTCATTTTGTTTATATTTATTATAATGGTAAAGGTTTCAAATCCCAATAAAAGTCTAAATTATAATATGTTGTCTACACTACTTTGGCTGGTGCCCTCACATTTTGATCCTTACTCACAAAGGGTTAATTCATAAATCCATAAGAATAAAAATCATCAATCCATACTTTAAAGGCATAGGAGGTAAATACGATATTGGGCGCAATCACTTCCGCCGACACCGCATCGGTCATGGGACCGACCAACACCCGCTCAGTAACCCCACCGCCTCATTTGGATGCGAACACTGTTTGGTCGCTTTCCTACATTTTAATATACCATCATGCATTCCGGCTGTAAACCGGCCGTAATGCATGCTCCCATAGCGAAATAGGAGGTGTGGTTCATCCCTGCACCTTGTGGCAGGCACCTCAAAGTGTCTGTCAGAAGGTACAGGCATCAACAGGTGGGCACCGTAGGTGTCCCCTCTGCCTCCAACCAGAGGCTGTGCACCCAAAGGGCCCGCAAAGATGCAAAGACATACCGCCATGGAAACCATGTCAGCAACCATCATCGTAATCTCAAGGGCAAAAAGAGCTGCCCCTGAGATTGCAGGCCATATTCGTACTGGTGGACGGGCTCTCTGAAACCGTCGGAAGCCAGACGGAATGACTAGCTGGTTTCCGTTCCCATCTCCTCCATCTTAATCGGGCGGTCGGAAAGAAATCCAAATGGCCCATTACGATGTGGCTGTAAAGGCTCTGACCGCAGGCCAGTGCGTTTACGAGCCGCATCGTAATCGGCTCCTTAAGGTATGTTATCTCTACAAGCATAGAAAATATGGTTAAATTATGTATGGAAAAAAAGAACCCAATGCCCATTGTGGAGAAGCCCTAAAGACTTCGGATAAACCCACAAACTCATCAAGCAACCGACCCTCCACCCATCATGGTGTGAGAAAGTCCACGTGCTGCGATGTCCTTTATGAACCCACAAGCCATAGCGATTTAAGACAGTTATGTGAAATTGAGAAAGCGGGCCTTAACATAAGAAAACCCACAGATGAGATAGAAATACAAGTTAATCTTATAGATGGCCCCGAAATGAAATGAAATGATAAGGCACTGAACTCCTTGGAAATAGTGGACCAGAGGCAGGAGTCCCCCCAAGAGAGCACAAAAGAGAAATTAGTACCTTATGAGGTCAGTCCAACTGCCCTAATGTGAACAAACCAGAATGCCTAAATCAACCTCTTAAGACAGAGACTCCTAAAGATGACTCCAAAATAAAACTTGTACATCAAAAGAAAGCTGTATTGAATGAGGCTGTAACAATCCAATCACCATGAGAAGGTAAACAATTAACACTGTACCCAGAGTACCTATCCCAAGGGAAATGGGACATCCTCAATAGAGGAAACTTCCTAAATTTGTTCTCGCACCTTCCAGGACTAGAAAATATAAAAACAACAAACATTGAAAGTGTTGCTTTTTTCGCCCCAGAACCAGGCCAAATAAATGAGACCACGGTAGTAACTTTCTACAGTAAAGATATAGCCGCAGCCCTACAGTTGAATAAAGATCGTTTGGGCGATTGGGGCATTCAGACAAGTCTTGTGACTAAAGCTAAATGCCCTGCTTTTCTACAGGATAGATTTCAAAATGCTTTAAAGGATTTCGACACTCCAACCCTGTCTAACAGTGAATTAACCAACCGGTTGCTTACTTCAGTTCTGTGTGGCTCCCTAGCATCTACCCAAACAGCGCCGTGGAAAAGGAACGCGCTACAAATAGCAACATCTAGAGCAGAAGGCTCCTGCCAATGTACAACAGAACTCCCAAGACAGGTCTTGGCTCTCCCAGGCTTTATGGTGAAGCACATAGCATCCCAAGTGGACATAAAACCAGTGAAAATACGGTCCACCACCTTAGGATCTGTTCCTGGAACATCTGAGGTCTAACAAAGGAAAAATCTGAAAGAGTAACAACCTCTCTTTTGAAAAACTATCATATTATTGCACTGCAAGAAACCTGGTCCTTGCAATTTGCCACCTGGGAGGACTACACTGTTTGTGAATCCTGTGCAATTGCATTCCAAGTAGGCAGTCATGCGTCAAGAGGCGTAATGATCGCTCTTAAGAACAACTTGGCCCTAAAGATCTTGGTCGCCCACTTCCAATTCGCCCATGAGTTTGTGGTGCGCCTTCATTGGAAAGGGATCATGTCGTCCTAATGTGCAAAGTTCTATCCAAGCAGTGATCCCACACAAAAAACTACTTGATTGTGAAAGAATCAATATTGGAGCCTATTAGAAAACTATGGTGGACTTTGGACCAACAAGAGGCAATTGAAGAGAAGGTGGTTAACTTTTTGGAAAACTTGAACCATGAGTTTAGTGGTCAGCTGATGACACTGTCGTGGGAACAGGTAGTGGAGGACCTTAAAAAAATCTATCTGTGTTAAAAGCTCAAATAATTCCCCCATCTATACCCCACCTCAGTGACTACAAGCACACTATGTTGAGTATTAAACACAAATTAAACCCTTTATTGCATAAATGCACATATACTAACATAGATCACAAATTCCATTGGCTGGTCTACAATCAATAAATCCATGACCAACAGAGACCTAAAGCAGGGATGGATTTTGGCCTCTCTACTCTTTAATTTGTACCTCGCAGATTCACCAGAGTGGCTGGCCCGCTCTCAAGCTTTTCTACCAAGAATCGCATCCGATAAAATCCAGTCAATTGAATACGCAGATGATACGATTCTCCTTGATCAAACTCAAGTGGGCCTCCAACGACTTTTTGATTCCTTGGTACAGAAGGGGGTGGTGATGGACGGAGCATCTGAATCAATCAAACACACCCAGTCAAAAGATCTGGGTTTAATCCATCACCGTTCTTTAGCCCATTCTGCCACCCCAGTTCAGACATGGCTATATGCAAATTAGTCTGACATTGTGCCTCATGGGAACAGTCCAGCCCGAACTGCAAAGCCATGTCTTCCCTGGACCGGAAACAAGCTTCCGAGGACCGGTTTCTGACATTCCAGCCGTCTTCAGCCCGGCTTGCTTGAATCCAGTGGCAAAGTGAGCAAGGGACTCATGTCTGAGCATACCCTGCCACACTTATGGCGGCCAAAAGCGGTACAAGCTTTTCTACCAAGAATCGCATCCGATAAAATCCAGTCAATTCAATATGCAGATGATACTATTCTCCTTGATCAAACTCAGGTGGGCCTCCAACGACTTTTTGATTCCTTGGTACAAAAGGGGGTGGTGAGGGACGGAGCATCTGAATCAATCAAACACTCACACCCAGTCAAAAGATCTGGGTTTAATCCATCACCGTTCTTTAGCCAACTCTGCCACCCCAGTTCAGACATGGCTATATGGCTATATGCAAATCAGTCTGACCCTGTGCCTCATGGGAACAGTCCAGCCCGAACTGCCAAGCCATGTCTTCCCTGGACCGGAAACAAGCCTCCGAGGACCGGTTTCTGGCATTGCAGCAGGCTTGCTTGAATCCAGTGGCAAAGTGAGCAAGGGACTCACGTCTGAGCATACCCTGCCAACTTCAGGCCGATTCGGCAGGGCAAGCCTACGGAATAGTTGTGTTCCTGGGATACCCTCCTGCCGGACACCAGTTCGAGTTTATATATCATATAAACTCGCTAATGTTCTTCCTGACTACTGGGAACATCCTCCACACGTGACAAGAGGAGCTAGGATCTAGGTAGACCGGCTCGTACTTTGAGGCACACTAACCGAAATACGGTGGGGCCAGAAGTGGTACTGGAAGCGACATCAGTCCTGAAGAAGACCGGGGTGACCTTTCGAGGCACAGTAAGTCGGTCAAAACATGTTGACCACAGCAGTACCAGGAGCGAAGTCTTGAGAAACCTCATTTTCTCTCCAAGACATTACCCATCCTTTTTCTTTTTAATCCTGGTGGGGGAACCTGGGAATAATAAAAAATGTTTTGGTTGGTACTCTTAAACCAGTTTTAAATCACTTCCTATTAACTGCACCTTTTTTTGTCGCACTACTATTTTGAGCCACTTGGTGATTGGCACTGCTTTATCACACTACACGTTACGTGTTTTATATGTTGAATTTCATGGTCGTACGTTGTGTTGTGTGGAATTCATTATTTTTCCCCTCCCTTATGCTCTGCCCTGTGTGTGGCTACACCAGGGCGTATTGCAAGCAGGCCCTATGATGAAGCATGTCACATACTTCGGTATGTTAGTGAGGGCAGTTTTTTCAAACAGATGAGTTTGTCTGCTTTGTTATAAGTTTTATCTTTTGCTCTCCACCCTCTTTGTGTGTTTACTTGAGAACCTATGGAGGCTCGGGGTGGTAGAGTGTAATTGTTTGGCCCTCTCCCCTCCTATGTGTTAAGTGAGGGGCATCAACACATCCACCAGAGCACCCACACATGACCCACCTGCCACCAAACCACCCCTCTGCATCCTGGACACACATCGACTGCGAACTTGCAGCAATGTCCCAGTCACGTCACCGCAGCGGTGAATACATGCGCTTAATGTAGAAGGCAGGGCTAGTCCAAGGCATGGGAAATGCACAAACACCCCAGGGACACACTTTCCCCACCCCACATCAACACACCCCATGAAAGCACTGGCCAGGTGCCCATCCTGTGCACCCCCATGCACAGCAACAAGCAAGGTCAATCCACACCCTGCACCACACAACAAACAACCAGGGAGACAGCCACTGCAGGAGTGGCTGCACAGGAACACACAACACACAGCACAGTGCCACGAAACACACACAACACAACACCACCACACACATGGAAACATACATGAATACAAGCACCAAAGTAACACATACAAGGAACGAACATACAAATGGACACACAGCCTGCATACTCAAACACACCCACACACAGACACCCAAAATGTCCACAGCAATGGAGCACAATAGATCAGCAATCCAAAGAGGGATGTCCACAAATGGAATGCCACGGAGATACACAACAAGCATGCAAACATTTCATCCAAACCCAGGAACACAGAACACCTCCCTCAGCCATCAAGCCACAGATGACTGCTACAATCAGTGAAGTCAAACCGCAGCCAACACAGTGCAACAACAAAAGTAGACATCAGGCATACCAAGTAAAGGTACAAGGAAGGAAGGAAAGCCTGTAGTGTAGCTGGGAACAGCCACACGTGCATACAACAACCCCACAGGAGTACACCTGAAGCACAACACACAGGGCCCATATATTTATTTTATTTATTTTCATTTTATTTAAGAAGTTTTATATAGCGCTAGCCTGACCGGAGGGTATCGGAGCGCTTCACATCGGTTACATAGCAGAGGAAAAGATAGCAGCACAAAATACAGTAAGGCAAGACAGTTTAGCAATAAAAATCACAATGACAATGCGGTGGAGGGTCCATATCAAGATCTTGATTAACATCAAATCCGGGAAGGGAAGTGTGAATCTCAAGGCTCCAGCTGCTCCTATCTGTTCGTTAGGGATCGGTCAAGGAAAAGGATTTTGAGCTGACTTTTGAATTTAGCGAAGGACGGAATAGTTCTGATGTGAGCGGGAATAGAGTTCCAGATTTTAGGCGCGTTGCCGTCGAAGGACTTGGCGGCAGTTTTCTCTTTTCGTGATTTTTGCGGGATGAGAAGTAAGGTGTTGGAGCTTCTGAGAGTCCTGTTCTGGCCAGCTTTTTTATGTTTGGCCGCCAGATATTTGGGTTTGCCTGTGTGAAGGGCTTTGTGGGTGAGGCAGGCTGTTCTGAAGTTCGCCCGCAGTTCTACAGGAAGCCACTTGAGTTCTTTGAGAGCAGGAGAGGTATGATCAAATTTCTTCACTCCAGTGACCATTCTGGCAGCCCCATTGAGAGTTGTTTTCAGGGGAGCAAGGTGTGTTTTAGCTATACCGGAGAGTACCGTGTTTCCATAGTCTAGTCTTGACAGCACCAATGCTTGGGTGGCTTGCTTAAGTTCTTTGGGCGGGATAAAAGGTTTTATTTTGTTTAGAAGCTTCAGGTTGAGGAAGGCACTCTTTGCTGAGATCTTAATGTGCTTGGTCATGTCCAGTTTTGAGTCTAGTGTAATGCCTAAAGACTTAACAGAATCAGCCAGGTCGAGGTTCCCGTTGAGCACATCAATGGCTTTTATCCACTCGACCATTGGTGGATTTTCTTCTTTATTCGAAATGAGGAGGAGTTCAGTTTTGTAAGGGTTCAATTTTAAGTGATTATTGGACAGCCACAGTTGCACTTCTCTTAGTGACTCTTTGAGTCTTTGAATGTCTTTGGCCGACGAGATTTCCAAGTAAATTTGAGTATCGTCTGCATATAAGTGGAAAGGGAGGTTAGCCTTTCTGAGGAGGGTGGTGAGGGATTCCATGTAGATGTTGAAGAGTTGATAGGGAGAGCACTGATCCTTGGGGAACTCCTCTGTTGACTGAATGGAGGTCGGACTCATAGCTTTTGATTTTGATTCTCTGGAAGCGGTTGTGGAGGAATGAGGAGGACCACCTCGTCTAGACCATACTCCATTACTCACAAACACCATGAGGAATTTACACACATACCCCCCTCACAACAGCAGCACACAGCACCAGTGCCACACACTCTGAAGGCTGCCAATATGTGCCAGTACATACACACACAAACGAACACACACCCTGGGTGTAGCCACAAACATACCACACACAAAGGAATGCCTGAACAGATGTCTGCCCAAAAACAACACACAAACACAAAACACAACAGAAACACACACAGAACCCCATCCGAAACAGACACACCCTGTCAGCCAAACTGTGGAAAGGCAATGGGAGCACAGACACAACAGAAGTGCACAACCCCATCACCTAGGACCAAAACACACACAACATACCACAAATCACGCAAGAAATGCACCATTGCAGAACAACACTGCCACATCAAACCAACTATAGATACACATGAAATCAAAAACTGAACAAACACTGCAGGACATCAGGGGATGTACATCAGGAAATGCCAAGGTCACACACACACAGCACTGTATGCACAACAAGCAGTGTGTGCACACCAAGCATAACAGTCACACACAGACATGACTGACACAACCTCAACGCACACCACACAAATCAGCACAGCACAAACACAACAGCACACCCAGGAAGTGAAGCAATACCACAGCCAACACACATACATCCAACACAACAACAACAGATGCACCACTCTGGGATACAAGAGCAGAACCATCTTGACCAGAGCACTGGGCAGCACACACAGCTGAAGTGCACATGAGCAATCCTGACTGAATAATTGCACAAGATCATCACACATAAACCATTGGGGCAATGTCCAGAGTGGAACATTACTCTAGGCCCAATTACTGTACCACAAAGCACAGTGTCACAAATGAAGTGATGGGGAGTCACACACACATGTAAACCAAGGGGACAGCTGACATCAAAGTGAACTGTCTTGCATATCAGTAGTCGACATGCAATGGGTGTACCATACGTAAATACAGGGAGTGCAGACTCACAATGGGTAGGCATAAGTGGCCTACATAGGAATTGACATTACACCATACACACCATGCCATACAGGAGGATAAAAGGCGCCATGTGCCTGCAATGCATGAGAAACACAACCACAATGGCAGTGTGGAGCAGCAGGGCTGCACAGTCTACACAAACACACTTAAAACACATGGATGATCAAACAAACACAACACTGATGTTCAAGTCACACACTCTGCACACGGAAAGGGATCATGTCGTCCTAATGTGCAAAGTTCTATCCAAGCAGTGATCCCACACAAAAAACTACTTGATTGTGAAAGAATCAATATTGGAGCCTATTAGAAAACTATGGTGGACTTTGGACCAACAAGAGGCAATTGAAGAGAAGGTGGTTAACTTTTTGGAAAACTTGAACCATGAGTTTAGTGGTCAGCTGATGACACTGTCGTGGGAACAGGTAGTGGAGGACCTTAAAAAAATCTATCTGTGTTAAAAGCTCAAATAATTCCCCCATCTATACCCCACCTCAGTGACTACAAGCACACTATGTTGAGTATTAAACACAAATTAAACCCTTTATTGCATAAATGCACATATACTAACATAGATCACAAATTCCATTGGCTGGTCTACAATCAACAAATCCATGACCAACAGAGACCTAAAGCAGGGATGGATTTTGGCCTCTCTACTCTTTAATTTGTACCTCGCAGATTCACCAGAGTGGCTGGCCCACTCTCAAGCTTTTCTACCAAGAATCGCATCCGATAAAATCCAGTCAATTGAATACGCAGATGATACGATTCTCCTTGATCAAACTCAAGTGGGCCTCCAACGACTTTTTGATTCCTTGGTACAGAAGGGGGTGGTGATGGACGGAGCATCTGAATCAATCAAACACTCACACCCAGTCAAAAGATCTGGGTTTAATCCATCACCGTTCTTTAGCCCACTCTGCCACCCCAGTTCAGACATGGCTATATGCAAATTAGTCTGACACTGTGCCTCATGGGAACAGTCCAGCCCGAACTGCAAAGCCATGTCTTCCCTGGACCGGAAACAAGCTTCCGAGGACCGGTTTCTGACATTCCAGCCGTCTTCAGCCCGGCTTGCTTGAATCCAGTGGCAAAGTGAGCAAGGGACTCACGTCTGAGCATACCCTGCCACACTTATGGCGGCCAAAAGCGGTACAAGCTTTTCTACCAAGAATCGCATCTGATAAAATCCAGTCAATTCAATATGCAGATGATACGATTCTCCTGTATCAAACTCAGGTGGGCCTCCAACGACTTTTTGACTCCTTGGTACAAAAGGGGGTGGTGAGGGACGGAGCATCTGAATCAATCAAACACTCACACCCAGTCAAAAGATCTGGGTTTAATCCATCACCGTTCTTTAGCCCACTCTGCCACCCCAGTTCAGACATGGCTATATGGCTATATGCAAATCAGTCTGACCCTGTGCCTCATGGGAACAGTCCAGCCCGAACTGCCAAGCCATGCCTTCCCTGGACCGGAAACAAGCTTCGTAGGACCGGTTTCTGGCATTGCAGCAGGCTTGCTTGAATCCAGTGGCAAAGAGAGCAAGGGACTCACATCTGAGCATACCCTGCCAACTTCAGGCCGATTCGGCAGGGCAAGCCTACGGAATAGTTGTGTTCCTGGGATACCCTCCTGCCGGACACCAGTTCGAGTTTATATATCATATAAACTCGCTAATGTTCTTCCTGACTACTGGGAACATCCTCCACACGTGACAAGAGGACCTCTGTGTGAAGTTCAGTGATATACTCAGTTCCCTTCGGGGGACGGAGCAGACTGGTTAGAATTTTCCCAGCACGGTCTCCTTCTCCATATCGTCGGACCTAGGTGTATTTATGCATACATATAGGCTGTTTTCCTCTCAGCCTCCTCCTGAAATTCCGTTAATTTTGACCTAAGTTTAGCCTTAGTGTCGTTGAATGGATTGTCTCGGATTTCTCTTTCTAAGTCCTTAATGTCGCACTCCAATTTTTGGAGCATGATTCGTATAGCCCTCAGTACCACGGACTTTAGTGCCATGCAATGTGACCACCTTGAAGGCCTCCCACAGTGTCCCAGGTGAATCCACTGTTCCCTCATTTAACTCAAAATTCTTCACAAGAAACCTGATCCAGGAGTGCCTTTGATGAAAATCTCCAGCTGAACGGTTGTATGTACGGTGGTGGGATTTGCAGTTTTATCTGGGTGGGCGCATGTTCAGAGAAGGTGCGTGGGTAGTGTGTAGCATCCATGACCAAAGAGTGGAAGTCCCTAGAGATCAGCCAATAGTCTAATCTTGACCAAGCATTCCGATGTTGTTTCACGTATGTGCCCTCCCTAGTCGTCGGGTGAAACGTTCTCCATGTGTCCACCAATTGTAAATCATCTATGGTATCTAACAACATCTCTACTTCCTTAGGATGGTGTTCTCGAGTCGCACCATGTCTGTCTGCTGTGGGTGACAAAACAACATTGAAATCTCCCCCCCGCCACAGTATCGCTAACTCTCCCAGTGACTGAATTTTCTGCCATATATGCTGAAAGAATACCAGACTGTCTATGTTTGGACCGTATGTATTTACGACCACAGCTGGAGTATTGCAGAGTGTACCTTGAAGCAGTATATATCTACCTTCCCTGTCTCTCATCGAGTGATGTGTCTTCCATTGCAGTCCTCTACGTATTAGTATTGCTACTCCTCTTGAATAATTAGAGTAATTGGCTTCCACTACCTTCCCCCATCTGTTATGTCCGAGCGTGTTCGTAGCTGTGGATGCTAGGTGGGTTTCTTGTAGGACATATGTCTACCTCATTCCTAATTAAATAAGAGTGAATCAGTCTGGCCTTCCTTCGATCATTTAAGCCCCTAACATTCCATGAGAGACATTTGATGGCTGTCATGTTTGATATAAGTAAACTACAAACTGGTGAGCGCCTTCATTCTCCAGTGTATCCAATGTAAATGTATCAGGTTGTGCAACTATGGCAGCATGAGGTGCAGTGAATTCCCATTGTCGGGTGAATAACTGACATGCAAATGGTCGATCCAGGTTTAACTGATACTTTAGCTCCGGCATTGGACATGGCAGGTGTTTTAAGAAAAACACAGTTCCCTCCCCACTCCACCCACATCAACCCCCAATTAGGTTGTGACCATCCCACCCTCTCCCCTTTAAACAATAAACAAACATTCCACAATAACGAACTTAAGGGAATCATCCCATAGGGGTATGTGAGGCCACCGGAAGTATTCCCCTACACTTTTGGTAGGGTGGGCGAGAGCACGACATGTGGCCTTTGTCCAATAATAAACCAGCTTTACCTGCACAGACAACCAGGCAATATATACTATCCAGCCAACTTTTGGGTAGAACGCTTTCCGATAGTCAAAGGATAGCCATGATTACAGAGAGCACACAAAAACAGCGATCATGTCCAAACACATCAATCATTATCGCTCAAAGTCCTTTCAATCTGTGATTCATTCAATGTTGCTTATTGTTTGTGTTCTTTCACCATCTGCTTCGCGTACCCAAGGGCGGCCTTAGCGTCCGTGAAAAAGGTAGGTTTCCAGTGACTCTGAATTCTCAATTTGGCCGGGTAGATCAAGGCATACTTGGTGCCAATCTGTTGGAATGTTTTCTTCGCAGGGATGAACTCTCTACGGGCAGCTTGCACTTGTAGCGTGAAATCCAGGCATAGAGCTATGTTGTTACCCTTGTACTGAATATCTCTATTCTCCCTGGCGAGTCTGAGAATCGTATCTCTACCTCTGTAATTTAGTACTCTTGCCAGAATTGGTCTCGCCGGTGCTCCTGGTTTCAGTTGAGCACCCAATGTACGGTGTGAAACGTTCAATTAGGAACATAGCGGATAGGTCCAGCCCAAAGAGATCTTGCATCATCTCCTGTATATAATTCTCCATATTTTGGATATCCATAGTTTCTGCTACCCCTGTAATTCAAACGTTGTTCCTCCTCGATCTTGCTTCCAAATCCTCGTTCTTCTGTTTTATTAACTGCAGTACCCCATCCATACCTCACAGTTTCTTGTCCATTTCCGTCTGACCTTCTTCCGCTTCCGTAATCCTTGTCTCCATTACACTCATGCGGCCCTCATGTTTTTTTACAAGTTGGCTGATTCTGTCCATTCTCTCTGCCAGCGAGTCCATTTTGGAGTCTATCCCTTGAAGACTAGATTTCAAGTCTTTAAACATTGCCAGAATATCATCTTCAGGTGGCTGGCTCGCGATGCTCTCTCATGTGTCGCAGCACAGTCCAATCAGCTTGCCCCTTTTACTTAGCGCCCATGGGTACACCTCTTAAACTGCGGGGGTTGCCCACCTCACCCAATCCAACGTTGACCAGATTGACCGATGTCCATCCTAACGTGTCACTATTTATGTCGCAAGCCAGGGCATCTGTTGTGTTTAAAGCCAGCTTTTTATGGCCACCACATGTCCCAATGCTCTACCTTGATCGAAGGGTCAGTAGGGTAGAAATATGCTCAGCAGGATCCTCAATGCAGTGAAAACAGTTGGCCCCTACAACCGCCCTGCATGCGAACCAGTGAAATCGCGAGCTCCAATCAGGATCTTTACATTAGGCTAGACCCCCCTCCACAAAATGGCGGCGGCGCTGGTGCTGCTAAAACCTGCCTCGCTATAGCACTAGAGGCCGGGTGCCTGAACTGTTGGCAGTATGTCTGTGAGGTCCGGAGCCAACACGAGTTATTTCGGGCCACCAAACATCCGCTGCAGCGGATGTTTGGTGGGTCAAAATAACAGTCGGAGCTTCCACACCTGGTACACGATCCGAGTTCCAAGAATGTCTCACTCCAAGTTGACTCCCGCCCGACTACAGTGCAGTCACACTGCTCGCACAGCGGCAATGCCCTATGGCCCCCACCTCGTTTAGCTTCTGTTGCTGCGGGGGGCCTGGTGCTCAGTGGCTGCCACTTCTCCTCTACGCCGGCGTGGTCTCAGGCATCAGACTGCCGGTGTTCCCTCTCCACACACCCGGGGTGCTCCAAAATTTAGGCCCCGGCTGCACTATGCAATCTCGGAGGTAGGCCTCACCTCGGCAACGCCGTTTTGCTCGACGTTATGATTAATATTCCCGCAAAAACTTTAATTCGGCCTCCAGGTTCCAGTTGACAGCACTGTCACAGAATCGGATCGCAGTCAAGCATGTCATGGACGGATGTATGACGGATATTTCACGCTTGGCCGGCGGATCCGCTCTAGTAAGCGGCCATTCCGCAGCTCAGCGAAGCCACCCCCCCGCTTATTGTGTTATTTAATTCAACCAATGGATACACCTGATTATTTAAGGTGTACTAGGAGTTATTGGCATTTAAATACATTCACAAAGTGGGATATATTTCCAATTACACAATGTCCCAAATACGCTTAAAAGTGGAATCACAAGCCATTTGTCTCCAAGCCATGTAGTTTCTCTCATTACCACTTCTCCTCCCTTCTTCCACAGGAGCAGTTCAAACATGTATGGCAAAATATCCTAGTTTACAATTCTTTATAATTATGGCTCTGCCATATTTGCCACATAATACATCATCCACTGCATAATCTTACAGTTTTAATAATAATTTTTGTAGCTCAAACAGATAAAAAGTTACAAAAAACATGACTTGAGTTGCTGCAAAGTAGACGGCCCTTTGCAAAGGTTGACTGATACGGTTGTATGTTATACTGATACTACTGATGCAGAATCTTTGCAGAGACTTAACATGTGTAGAAATGTCTAAATAATAAAGTATAAGAAAATGTATTGCATTACGCTGCAGCCTTTTTTTTGTTGCATAATTTAGTCAACACTGTGGCATCATTTTGTCCCTCATTGCTGCATAATTTCAGTGGCACCAGAGCAGGTAGCACATGTTAAAAGTGCTTGTGCATGAAGAAGAGAGACTGCGAAGTTTGCAAACTTAGTTTGGTGGGCATGCAAATCCTGCATTGCCAATCCTTGGTTAGTTGCAGCTACTACTGCTGAAACAAGGCCAATGGAGGTACCAATGGGTGAGGTGGACTGGCCTCGATGGCAGGGCCGGCTTTAGTGCTGGTGGCGCCCTGTGCAACAATGTTTGTTGGTGCCCCCAATGATCACCTACGCCTCGGACTCCCTCACTACCACCCTTTAACAATCCCCCGCAAGTCTCCATAACCACACTCTTTCTCAGATACATTTTATTTGATTTACAGAACCACTCATACCAGTATACGTTGTCAGAGCACTTTACATCACACATGCTACACAGAGACAATCATTTATATGTGTGTAAATCGCTGTATATGAAATGTTACATAAGACAAAGGACTACAAGGTGTAGAGGCCACATGACAAAGATACTAGTAGGCAGTATAGTTTAATGGCTCACTGTTCAATGTTATGATTTTAACATAAACTGCAAGTAACAAAAGGATCTGTCTGACAAAAGCAGCAACCTACTAAACTAGTTAACATTATGTGCACTTTGTGATCTGCATGGTACATGTTCTTTGCAGCAGACACATTAACCAGCTGTGCTACCTTTCCAAGAGTCAACCCTTCCACTACACAAAACTCCGATCTCTCTCTAGGAATAACATTAATCACCAAAGTTATCATGACATTTTTATAGTTGCTGAAAATTGCTGGAGGCCAGAAAGGAACCATAATATACTTGCAAACACTACGCACCCACCCGAAATAGGTACCCAGTGCCATCACACCGTTCATACTGCCCTAACCTGCTCAAGGTTCATGTGACCTCAGTGACCGAGTCACAGTGACTGGATCACTGCTGCTCTAGGGTGTGCTGCTTCGTAGGCCTGCCCGCAAGACTGGAGATGAACTTCAGTATGCATTGTCGTGGACTGGTCTTCAAGGTTAACCCACAAAGGTCTAGTGGGGCCTTCTGAGGTCTAGCATGGGAATATGCTCCCTCAATAGAGTGGTCTGGGGGACTGGTCATGAAGACTGAACCCGGTTCCCCAGTTCTAAATTTGACAGCTCTGGCCATAGTGCCACATCCTCTCCCCAACTGAACACCATATGCCCCACTGAGAGAAACTCTCACTGCCTTCAGCTACACCCTAACTGTGCCCCCTTTAAACACTTGGATGTGGCTCAATTCAAATTAAGCACTTGATAAGAGTAATATGTTGCGTACAAAAAAAAGTAATAGCAAACGCTCATAGAGAATGCAAGATTAAGTCAAGCATGTGAAATGTAAGCAGAAACAACATGGTTACCTTAATGATCTCTCACTCACTATTCAGAAATCAGTGAATGGTTTTACCTGAAAAGTTAAGAACATGACTACAGAGCACTGAAGGGAACCGTTTCAATGTCCATTGCTTATATCCTTACAAAACGCAAGCAGTATGGTTTAAAAAGACCACATCCATTAACACAGAGCCATGGTACACCCATCCTTCACAACACCATGTTCATAAATATCCATCCCATGGGGTTAAAGGCTTTCTCTGACTGCGGCAGCCTTGAGGCATGTCTTCAGGCATGTCGCACTGGTCTGGGGAGGGCTAGGAGTGACCCGATTCACGGGCCCTTGTTTTCCACTGGTCAATTTGCAGCTTGGATTGGACCTTGTCCACCTCCCCGATCATTGAAGGGGATACTCAGTTGGAGTAACCAGGCGCTTTATAAGCTTTTAATCTAATCTAATCTAAGAGTAGTCTTGCATACCCGACATTGGTCACTCATAAAAAACAGGATCTGGTTTAAGATATGGAGCCTCATTAACCTACTTGGGTTTGCCCCACTCTTCCTGGTGCAGCACATTCATTGGCATGTGATGAATATAAACCTGAGAAGTGCTCATTTTATACTTTGTAGAAACACCGAATCATAAACGCCTCCGCAAAGGACGAAGGGCTTTCTTTTACCAACACCATTCTTAGGGGTCCTGGCATTGCTTTAATATGATCAGCACCGAGAGAATCTAGTAGGAGTTTGCATATTATAAATGTTCTCAGTTTGACAGTTAGACGCTCTAATATGCTTGATATGAGACTGAGTTTTGCTCCTCAGATTCAAGAGAGGATTACATGTTGGTATTCCTCATTGCTTACTCTGTGGAAGATCCTGTCATGTTTGCCCAGTGAGGAGAAAGCACCACAGTTACTGCTGCAATCTCATCAAGGATTGAAGGCTGAAACAACTCTTTTCTGGATCTATTCTACTAACTCAATGGGCAACTATTCACCAGCAGCATATCAGTAACTCATACGTATATTGGAGCATACTGGTGATTGCATATATTCCCTATGTTAGAATGTTTAAGCTAGCTTCAAGTTAGGCAGCATGTCAAATTCTAGGCTCTGCCTTGTCTATAAGGCTAGAAGTGTATTAGGTCTTGAATTAATTGCTAGCAGAATTATCCATCCATCAACTGTGCGTCTTTTATTTTGTCCAGTCAACTTTGAAAAGGCCTATTATAAGTGTGTTGTTTCCGCAAGGTCATCACATTGTGGAATGCTATAACTATCTATTTACAGATGCTGCCCAAAGATCTCCAGAATTCATTGTTGAAATTGCCCTGGATAGTTAGTCCAATTTCAAGTTTGACCTTCTTAGAATGTCATACTGTTAATTACAACATTATGTAGGTATTTTCTTTAAAATAACTGCAGACAAGCCAAGCAGTTGAGCTAATCCATGGTCAGATAGAGCTAGCAGAGACGTGTAAAGTTCAGTCTAGTCAAATCTTTAGCCACTCCTTGCCCCTGTATCTATATGTAAAATGATAGACTTGTAACAGGGAATTGTGGTTATGTTTTTCACTGAGGGGTTCTGAGTGACGTAAAATAGTTGACAGGAGTGAAGCTCGAGTTGTTTATGATGTCACTGAGAAGCCCAGGGCAAAAAACATCCCCATGATTTTATTTTATGTATGTCCCCCAATATCATCTGCCCTTGCTTTCAACTGCTACAAGGGGCAGAGGAGTGATGGGGGAACCATACATAATATGGCCTCTGCTAAGTATCCCTGTCCCAGACGATAAAAAAAGTCATTGCCATCCTTCACCAACCCCAACCACCTTCCTTACCTTCCTTTTCCCTCATGCAGCTGTGCTTTCTGCTTTCAGTCAATGTAGACAAGCAAAGTTGAACTGACAACCTCTATGGGAGGTCTGTCGGCCTGGCCTGGAAGGTCTTTATGACTTAACAAACCTGGGTAACTAGTTTTGTGATCAACTGTTGCTATGTCATTGCAGTGCACTATGAGATTCAGAAACTGAAATAAATAATTAAGACTCTCTTTCAAAGCCATATATAGCAGCAAGAAAAGCAAAGTTACAAGTAACAAAAGCAAAGCACAAGAGGGGCTGGATTGACTCCTGCTCCAGAAAGGAGGCAACCTGAGTTCACTGGTCCGATCTTTAGTAAACAGTCCTTTTCAGCTACCTTGTTGTATTTTCTGGGGTCTTGTGTCAGTCTTGCTTGTAGTTTGATGTTTAATTCCTTTTATTCGTCGGTTGATTGCTTTACAAATTTCACTACTCTGCCACAAGTGATTTGGTAATGGAGAACTATATTTAAAGACTCATTTTACTTTAATAAATTTAATTTAAAAATGTTGTCCATTTATAATAGGCACTTTTGTGAGAAATATATACTAAAGGAATCTTATTAACATCAGCATAGTGTTTGCATAATACTCTATTATAGTTTGTCATAATAAAAATGTTCACACTCTGTCAAACTTGTTGTTCCACCTCCCAATAAAAGGTAGGAGATGTGAAGGGTTTCCAATGTGGAGCTTTAGCTGTCTTCGGCATGAGAAACCTCTAACCTGTTGACTTGTTTACCACTGGGCCCATAAGTTGGTTCTGTCAGTCTCCCTGTCCTATAAGTGGGGGTGAGCACCACAAGAGTTCCATGCCAAAGATCTCCCTGGACATCTCAACCACCTTCAACACCATCTCCCACCAAACCCTCTGTGCCAGACTCCATGATGTCAGCATCCACGACAAAGCGCTAGAATGGATCCACTCCTTCCTCACTGGCTGAACCCAGAGTCAAACTTCCACAGTTCAACTCAGAATCCACAGAGATCAGCTATGGATTGCCTCAGGGATCCTTCTTGAGCCCCACCCTCTTCAACATCTACATGGCCCCACTTGCAGCCATCATCAGAAGCCACGGACTGATCATCATCTCCTACACTGGTGACACCCAGCTGGATTGCCTCAGGGATCCTTCTTGAGCCCCACCCTCTTCAACATCTACATGGCCCCACTGGCAGCCATCATCAGAAGCCACGGACTGATCATCATCTCCTACACTGGTGACACCCAGCTGATTCTCTCCCTCACAGATGAACCCACAGCTGCCATGAGCAACTTCCACAATGGGATGAAAGCAGTCACCACGGGGATGAAAGACAGATGCCTCAAGCTCAACTCAGACAAGACCAAAGTCCTCATCTTGAGTACCAACATCCTCCACCTGTGATGACTCCTGGTGGCCCACGGCACTTGGATTCCCCCACACATGTAGAGACCACGCACAAAAACTCAGCATCATCTTGGACTCCTCACTCCCAATGAACCACCAAATCAACACCGTCTCATCCTCCTGCATCCACATGCTCCACCTGCTTCATAAGCTCCAGAAAACTGGTCACTCAGGTGCTCGCCAGTAGTAGATTCAACTACAGCAACACACTCTATGCCAACACAACCTGGAAACTCCTAATGAAACTGCATAACAGACTGAGTGCCTCCACCAGACTCCTCCTGAACATCCTACACCGCAGCCACATCACCAGCCACCTGAGAGACCTTCCCTGGCTTCCTACCAAGAAAAGAATTACCTTGAAGCTCCTCACACAAGCCTACAAAGCATTTCACAATGCCGGACCAGCATACCTCAACCACCGCCTCTCCTTCTACACTCCCCCTAGACATCTCCACTCCGCCCAACCGACCCTGGCAACCAGCCCACGGATCCACAAGACCATGGATGGAGGACGATCCTTCTCCTACCTTACTGCGAAGACCTGGAACTCCTCGCCTCTGCACCTCAGGAATTCACAATACTGCAGCAAACTCAGAAGGGACCTCAAGACTTAGCTATTCAACTGAACCGCAGACCTTCCCCCTGCACCTTCAGACTCTAACAGATCAGTTTTCCTGCTTTACAAGAAACTTGATTGATTGATTGATTGATTGATTGAACTTAGCAATGATAGTTCTGAGCATAAGAGTGCCGTAAACCTAAAGTCAGATTTCTGCAGCCACGCAGAGCCACGTTGCATGGCTTTGAATGGTTCAAAAGTTGGGAGTAAAGCATCTCAGTGCAAATCACAGTGTTGCATTACTATGCGCAACGGAGCCATTCCATGGGCGCTGCTCAAGTGTTCCCACGCAGCTCCATGGTTTTTGACGCTTGTCCAGACTTACCAAACCTGGTAAACCAGGGCACGCACCAAAAAGATATGTCTGCCAAGGAAAGGTGTAATGAGGGGAAATATGTTTATTTCTCCATGTTTTTCCTCTTTCTGTGTGTGCAGCATTGTGCAGCACAAATAGAAAGATGAAAAAGCCTCATGAATGATTTTGTGCAGGAAAGTGTCCCTTCCTTAATCAGAACAATTCTGACTTTAGCACAGGCACCCTTGCACCAGGTGCTAGGCTGCCAAAATGGTGCCAGCACATGGAGAAAGGACAGGCCTTGGAAAATAGGGTGCATTCCTCCCCTTTCCATATGACTGAATCATAAACATGGTCTGCATGCTCTACTAGTATGTAGATCTAGTTATTTTCCCCACTCACTCATGCAATGTGGTCCCTCACACTAGATTGATGATCAGTAGTGGCTCCTCGGGAGAGTGCTGCAGGGAGGTGCGGCGGCCAGGGTGCATGCTGCAACACCAAATGGCGACGCAGCATGCGCAATGTCATTTGTTTTATTTATTTATTTCTTTACTTACCTCCGTTTGGCCGTATGGCATAGTTTACTACCCCCACCCCACCACCTGCAGCACACCCTCAAGGAGCTGCTACTGTTGATGATGATGTTTATGAAAAAGTTGCCAATTTGCCATGGAGCGCTACTGCCTGCCACCCCTCCTGCCATTACATTCCTTGAGTCCATACTTATCTCCAACCAGTTCCAACACAAACGCCCTATTCACAGGGCATTTCGGAATACTTAAAGTAGTACCCTTTTACATACTCTTACATGCTTTTGTGAACCGCCCCAAAACATTTATAATGAGAAAATCCAAAGAGTATTCATAAACAATTAGTACACATAGACCAAACTGTTCTTTCTTTGCACTTTTACTAATAAGGAATTGGATATTTTGTTCAAATTTCCAAAGGCATGTTGAAGTGCATCATAAAGTTTTCCTAAAGTACTACTTTCTACACTCATAGATGATTTTGTAAATTGTCTCTTTCGTCTCTATAGGGCTCACACCTCAGAAGCACCTCTCTTCAAAGGTGAGTTTAAATTCAGGTATATAGGTTGTCATATGTTCTGATGCCCAGCTAGTGTACTATGTCCTTATCGTTCAATATATGCATTTCTAGTTTGCTCACTGATATCCTGTGCTTTAGAATGAAACAGGCCTCCATTTAATGCTGCATCACCCAAACATGCAAATATCCTCTTACAGATGACTTTAGTTTTAATCACTCATGTAGGCACAGAAGAACTCCGAGACATTGTGGCGCCATAAACAGTCATCAGACACCCTGAGCAGGAGCTTTGTTGTTTAGACAGCTGGGGCCATTGATTCATTCACTTCCTTATCCATACTGTTCAGGCTTTATTTGCTACCCCCAGCATGTCTAGGACACAAACTATCTAATTCAATATTCAGTTTGGAAAGCAAGCAATTTTGATCTAAATCTTGAATTCATTTAAATGTTATAAGTGAAATAAAAATTATTTTTCCGAAGTTTAAATTAAAAAAATAAATCCTCACTTAAAGAAAATTTATTTTATCATGATTTAATAAATGTCCATAGATATGGATTGATTAATAGAAACTAATGTCATTATGTTTTAATTAAATTAATGTTTAATTTTTAAATTCATAGGTGCTATAAAATATTTGATATTAAATATAAACATACTATTTAAAATTGTTTACAGCATTATATTTAGGGAGACCATGCAGCCAGGGCAGAGATCTATGTGTTGTAAAGTATAGGAAACACTACAAATGTAACTTCAAAATACATAATAAAAATATTTTCATGTGAAATAATAATGAAAACTCATTTGTTATATTTATGTTAAATGAAGAGCAAAATTTAAAAAAAATGCTAGAGCACTGGTTACTTATTTTTAAATTAAAACATTAATAAATTGTAATATATTAAATTAAATTAAAATCATTTTTTTGAAGTTGAATTTAAAACATCTCTCCAAAATAAAAAATAGTATGTGTTAATAATTATTGAAAGTGGTGAATCATCTTGGGACCTGCCTTCAAATAAGGTATTAAGATATTTTATAATTTAATACTAATTATGATTTTTTAAATATTTTTTCAACATTAAATTATATGTATTTATATTTTTACTATAAAAAAACATAATTTAATTTGAAATTATTTCCTATGAGATTTTATTTGTGTCCCCACCTCAATTTATTCCTGTGAGAGAGTGTTGCAGTTTCAGTTTTTTGCCATGTGTGGTGCCATGTTTGGTATTGGACTTACTACTTTGACTTTTTTGGCAGTAGTAACTTGCCCTCATGCGTTTGTCTCCACCAGTAGTGGCCACTCGGACTACAAAGTGGTGGGGTGGGGAAGGGGAACACAAAAACACCCAAAACAAGTGTAAAAAAAAAACCTTACCGTGCTCCTGATCCTCGCCTCATCAGGAGCCTGCTGCACACTGCGCAGGCTCCCTGCTCCCATGCAATTCTCAGCATGTGACCGGTGCTGGGATTGTTCTGAGTGCCTTGGTTCGGCGCTCAGACATAGAGTTGGGTTTCTCCACCCAGCTGCTCAGTGCAAAATGCTACTAGGTGGAGAAAGGCTAAGTGTGCGTGACGGATTGGACAGCAAAATCATCATGAGCACTTGGCAGTGCCCACTACTCCCCACTCCTCCATGGTGCTGCAGCTGCAGTGTCAGGATGTGAGGCCATGCCCTTCCCTCTCAGCCTGCAGGGCTAAAAAGAAAATGATAATAAAAATTTTTATTATCATTTTATTTTTGTCCTTTGCCTCTGCTGGCTTTCAGCGTGTGAGGGTCGGAGGGAGAGGAGGGTGACGGTCTTCCGCCACAACAGAGGAGCCGCCCCTGGTCTCCACTGGCTTTTTCAGGAGGTGGTGACATGTAAGTGTAACTGTGAGAGTACATTTTTGAGCAACTTTACCCTCAGAGTTTGCAAATATTCAAAAGTAGTAAAGTTAGAGAGTAAAGTTACTTAAAAGTTTAAGAGTAAATTAGACGTGTAAATTAGTCACAAATGTAAGTTACCTTCGTGAAAATGTGTGTTGCAGTGCATGAAAAGTTGCATATGAGAATTGTCATTTTGTTTATATTTATTATAATGGTAAAGGTTTCAAATCCCAATAAAAGTCTAAATTATAATATGTTGTCTACACTACTTTGGCTGGTGCCCTCACATTTTGATCCTTACTCATAAATCCATAAGAATAAAAATCATCAATCCATACTTTAAAGGCATAGGAGGTAAATACGATATTGGGCGCAATCACTTCCGCCGACACCGCATCGGTCATGGGACCGACCAACACCCGCTCAGTAACCCCACCGCCTCATTTGGATGCGAACACTGTTTGGTCTCTTTCCTACATTTTAATATACCATCATGCATTCCGGCTGTAAACCGGCCGTAATGCATGCTCCCATAGCGAAATAGGAGGTGTGGTTCATCCCTGCACCTTGTGGCAGGCACCTCAAAGTGTCTGTCAGAAGGTACAGGCATCAACAGGTGGGCACCGTAGGTGTCCCCTCTGCCTCCAACCAGAGGCTGTGCACCCAAAGGGCCCGCAAAGATGCAAAGACATACCGCCATGGAAACCATGTCAGCAACCATCATCGTAATCTCAAGGGCAAAAAGAGCTGCCCCTGAGATTGCAGGCCATATTCGTACTGGTGGACGGGCTCTCTGAAACCGTCGGAAGCCAGACGGAATGACTAGCTGGTTTCCGTTCCCATCTCCTCCATCTTAATCGGGCGGTCGGAAAGAAATCCAAATGGCCCATTACGATGTGGCTGTAAAGGCTCTGACCGCAGGCCAGTGCGTTTACGAGCCGCATCGTAATCGGCTCCTTAAGGTATGTTATCTCTACAAGCATAGAAAATATGGTTAAATTATGTATGGAAAAAAAGAACCCAATGCCCATTGTGGAGAAGCCCTAAAGACTTCGGATAAACCCACAAACTCATCAAGCAACCGACCCTCCACCCATCATGGTGTGAGAAAGTCCACGTGCTGCGATGTCCTTTATGAACCCACAAGCCATAGCGATTTAAGACAGTTATGTGAAATTGAGAAAGCGGGCCTTAACATAAGAAAACCCACAGATGAGATAGAAATACAAGTTAATCTTATAGATGGCCCCGAAATGAAATGAAATGATAAGGCACTGAACTCCTTGGAAATAGTGGACCAGAGGCAGGAGTCCCCCCAAGAGAGCACAAAAGAGAAATTAGTACCTTATGAGGTCAGTCCAACTGCCCTAATGTGAACAAACCAGAATGCCTAAATCAACCTCTTAAGACAGAGACTCCTAAAGATGACTCCAAAATAAAACTTGTACATCAAAAGAAAGCTGTATTGAATGAGGCTGTAACAATCCAATCACCATGAGAAGGTAAACAATTAACACTGTACCCAGAGTACCTATCCCAAGGGAAATGGGACATCCTCAATAGAGGAAACTTCCTAAATTTGTTCTCGCACCTTCCAGGACTAGAAAATATAAAAACAACAAACATTGAAAGTGTTGCTTTTTTCGCCCCAGAACCAGGCCAAATAAATGAGACCACGGTAGTAACTTTCTACAGTAAAGATATAGCCGCAGCCCTACAGTTGAATAAAGATCGTTTGGGCGATTGGGGCATTCAGACAAGTCTTGTGACTAAAGCTAAATGCCCTGCTTTTCTACAGGATAGATTTCAAAATGCTTTAAAGGATTTCGACACTCCAACCCTGTCTAACAGTGAATTAACCAACCGGTTGCTTACTTCAGTTCTGTGTGGCTCCCTAGCATCTACCCAAACAGCGCCGTGGAAAAGGAACGCGCTACAAATAGCAACATCTAGAGCAGAAGGCTCCTGCCAATGTACAACAGAACTCCCAAGACAGGTCTTGGCTCTCCCAGGCTTTATGGTGAAGCACATAGCATCCCAAGTGGACATAAAACCAGTGAAAATACGGTCCACCACCTTAGGATCTGTTCCTGGAACATCTGAGGTCTAACAAAGGAAAAATCTGAAAGAGTAACAACCTCTCTTTTGAAAAACTATCATATTATTGCACTGCAAGAAACCTGGTCCTTGCAATTTGCCACCTGGGAGGACTACACTGTTTGTGAATCCTGTGCAATTGCATTCCAAGTAGGCAGTCATGCGTCAAGAGGCGTAATGATCGCTCTTAAGAACAACTTGGCCCTAAAGATCTTGGTCGCCCACTTCCAATTCGCCCATGAGTTTGTGGTGCGCCTTCATTGGAAAGGGATCATGTCGTCCTAATGTGCAAAGTTCTATCCAAGCAGTGATCCCACACAAAAAACTACTTGATTGTGAAAGAATCAATATTGGAGCCTATTAGAAAACTATGGTGGACTTTGGACCAACAAGAGGCAATTGAAGAGAAGGTGGTTAACTTTTTGGAAAACTTGAACCATGAGTTTAGTGGTCAGCTGATGACACTGTCGTGGGAACAGGTAGTGGAGGACCTTAAAAAAATCTATCTGTGTTAAAAGCTCAAATAATTCCCCCATCTATACCCCACCTCAGTGACTACAAGCACACTATGTTGAGTATTAAACACAAATTAAACCCTTTATTGCATAAATGCACATATACTAACATAGATCACAAATTCCATTGGCTGGTCTACAATCAATAAATCCATGACCAACAGAGACCTAAAGCAGGGATGGATTTTGGCCTCTCTACTCTTTAATTTGTACCTCGCAGATTCACCAGAGTGGCTGGCCCGCTCTCAAGCTTTTCTACCAAGAATCGCATCCGATAAAATCCAGTCAATTGAATACGCAGATGATACGATTCTCCTTGATCAAACTCAAGTGGGCCTCCAACGACTTTTTGATTCCTTGGTACAGAAGGGGGTGGTGATGGACGGAGCATCTGAATCAATCAAACACACCCAGTCAAAAGATCTGGGTTTAATCCATCACCGTTCTTTAGCCCATTCTGCCACCCCAGTTCAGACATGGCTATATGCAAATTAGTCTGACATTGTGCCTCATGGGAACAGTCCAGCCCGAACTGCAAAGCCATGTCTTCCCTGGACCGGAAACAAGCTTCCGAGGACCGGTTTCTGACATTCCAGCCGTCTTCAGCCCGGCTTGCTTGAATCCAGTGGCAAAGTGAGCAAGGGACTCATGTCTGAGCATACCCTGCCACACTTATGGCGGCCAAAAGCGGTACAAGCTTTTCTACCAAGAATCGCATCCGATAAAATCCAGTCAATTCAATATGCAGATGATACTATTCTCCTTGATCAAACTCAGGTGGGCCTCCAACGACTTTTTGATTCCTTGGTACAAAAGGGGGTGGTGAGGGACGGAGCATCTGAATCAATCAAACACTCACACCCAGTCAAAAGATCTGGGTTTAATCCATCACCGTTCTTTAGCCAACTCTGCCACCCCAGTTCAGACATGGCTATATGGCTATATGCAAATCAGTCTGACCCTGTGCCTCATGGGAACAGTCCAGCCCGAACTGCCAAGCCATGTCTTCCCTGGACCGGAAACAAGCCTCCGAGGACCGGTTTCTGGCATTGCAGCAGGCTTGCTTGAATCCAGTGGCAAAGTGAGCAAGGGACTCACGTCTGAGCATACCCTGCCAACTTCAGGCCGATTCGGCAGGGCAAGCCTACGGAATAGTTGTGTTCCTGGGATACCCTCCTGCCGGACACCAGTTCGAGTTTATATATCATATAAACTCGCTAATGTTCTTCCTGACTACTGGGAACATCCTCCACACGTGACAAGAGGAGCTAGGATCTAGGTAGACCGGCTCGTACTTTGAGGCACACTAACCGAAATACGGTGGGGCCAGAAGTGGTACTGGAAGCGACATCAGTCCTGAAGAAGACCGGGGTGACCTTTCGAGGCACAGTAAGTCGGTCAAAACATGTTGACCACAGCAGTACCAGGAGCGAAGTCTTGAGAAACCTCATTTTCTCTCCAAGACATTACCCATCCTTTTTCTTTTTAATCCTGGTGGGGGAACCTGGGAATAATAAAAAATGTTTTGGTTGGTACTCTTAAACCAGTTTTAAATCACTTCCTATTAACTGCACCTTTTTTTGTCGCACTACTATTTTGAGCCACTTGGTGATTGGCACTGCTTTATCACACTACACGTTACGTGTTTTATATGTTGAATTTCATGGTCGTACGTTGTGTTGTGTGGAATTCATTATTTTTCCCCTCCCTTATGCTCTGCCCTGTGTGTGGCTACACCAGGGCGTATTGCAAGCAGGCCCTATGATGAAGCATGTCACATACTTCGGTATGTTAGTGAGGGCAGTTTTTTCAAACAGATGAGTTTGTCTGCTTTGTTATAAGTTTTATCTTTTGCTCTCCACCCTCTTTGTGTGTTTACTTGAGAACCTATGGAGGCTCGGGGTGGTAGAGTGTAATTGTTTGGCCCTCTCCCCTCCTATGTGTTAAGTGAGGGGCATCAACACATCCACCAGAGCACCCACACATGACCCACCTGCCACCAAACCACCCCTCTGCATCCTGGACACACATCGACTGCGAACTTGCAGCAATGTCCCAGTCACGTCACCGCAGCGGTGAATACATGCGCTTAATGTAGAAGGCAGGGCTAGTCCAAGGCATGGGAAATGCACAAACACCCCAGGGACACACTTTCCCCACCCCACATCAACACACCCCATGAAAGCACTGGCCAGGTGCCCATCCTGTGCACCCCCATGCACAGCAACAAGCAAGGTCAATCCACACCCTGCACCACACAACAAACAACCAGGGAGACAGCCACTGCAGGAGTGGCTGCACAGGAACACACAACACACAGCACAGTGCCACGAAACACACACAACACAACACCACCACACACATGGAAACATACATGAATACAAGCACCAAAGTAACACATACAAGGAACGAACATACAAATGGACACACAGCCTGCATACTCAAACACACCCACACACAGACACCCAAAATGTCCACAGCAATGGAGCACAATAGATCAGCAATCCAAAGAGGGATGTCCACAAATGGAATGCCACGGAGATACACAACAAGCATGCAAACATTTCATCCAAACCCAGGAACACAGAACACCTCCCTCAGCCATCAAGCCACAGATGACTGCTACAATCAGTGAAGTCAAACCGCAGCCAACACAGTGCAACAACAAAAGTAGACATCAGGCATACCAAGTAAAGGTACAAGGAAGGAAGGAAAGCCTGTAGTGTAGCTGGGAACAGCCACACGTGCATACAACAACCCCACAGGAGTACACCTGAAGCACAACACACAGGGCCCATATATTTATTTTATTTATTTTCATTTTATTTAAGAAGTTTTATATAGCGCTAGCCTGACCGGAGGGTATCGGAGCGCTTCACATCGGTTACATAGCAGAGGAAAAGATAGCAGCACAAAATACAGTAAGGCAAGACAGTTTAGCAATAAAAATCACAATGACAATGCGGTGGAGGGTCCATATCAAGATCTTGATTAACATCAAATCCGGGAAGGGAAGTGTGAATCTCAAGGCTCCAGCTGCTCCTATCTGTTCGTTAGGGATCGGTCAAGGAAAAGGATTTTGAGCTGACTTTTGAATTTAGCGAAGGACGGAATAGTTCTGATGTGAGCGGGAATAGAGTTCCAAATTTTAGGCGCGTTGCCGTCGAAGGACTTGGCGGCAGTTTTCTCTTTTCGTGATTTTTGCGGGATGAGAAGTAAGGTGTTGGAGCTTCTGAGAGTCCTGTTCTGGCCAGCTTTTTTATGTTTGGCCGCCAGATATTTGGGTTTGCCTGTGTGAAGGGCTTTGTGGGTGAGGCAGGCTGTTCTGAAGTTCGCCCGCAGTTCTACAGGAAGCCACTTGAGTTCTTTGAGAGCAGGAGAGGTATGATCAAATTTCTTCACTCCAGTGACCATTCTGGCAGCCCCATTGAGAGTTGTTTTCAGGGGAGCAAGGTGTGTTTTAGCTATACCGGAGAGTACCGTGTTTCCATAGTCTAGTCTTGACAGCACCAATGCTTGGGTGGCTTGCTTAAGTTCTTTGGGCGGGATAAAAGGTTTTATTTTGTTTAGAAGCTTCAGGTTGAGGAAGGCACTCTTTGCTGAGATCTTAATGTGCTTGGTCATGTCCAGTTTTGAGTCTAGTGTAATGCCTAAAGACTTAACAGAATCAGCCAGGTCGAGGTTCCCGTTGAGCACATCAATGGCTTTTATCCACTCGACCATTGGTGGATTTTCTTCTTTATTCGAAATGAGGAGGAGTTCAGTTTTGTAAGGGTTCAATTTTAAGTGATTATTGGACAGCCACAGTTGCACTTCTCTTAGTGACTCTTTGAGTCTTTGAATGTCTTTGGCCGACGAGATTTCCAAGTAAATTTGAGTATCGTCTGCATATAAGTGGAAAGGGAGGTTAGCCTTTCTGAGGAGGGTGGTGAGGGATTCCATGTAGATGTTGAAGAGTTGATAGGGAGAGCACTGATCCTTGGGGAACTCCTCTGTTGACTGAATGGAGGTCGGACTCATAGCTTTTGATTTTGATTCTCTGGAAGCGGTTGTGGAGGAATGAGGAGGACCACCTCGTCTAGACCATACTCCATTACTCACAAACACCATGAGGAATTTACACACAAACCCCCCTCACAACAGCAGCACACAGCACCAGTGCCACACACTCTGAAGGCTGCCAATATGTGCCAGTACATACACACACAAACGAACACACACCCTGGGTGTAGCCACAAACATACCACACACAAAGGAATGCCTGAACAGATGTCTGCCCAAAAACAACACACAAACACAAAACACAACAGAAACACACACAGAACCCCATCAGAAACAGACACACCCTGTCAGCCAAACTGTGGAAAGGCAATGGGAGCACAGACACAACAGAAGTGCACAACCCCATCACCTAGGACCAAAACACACACAACATACCACAAATCACGCAAGAAATGCACCATTGCAGAACAACACTGCCACATCAAACCAACTATAGATACACATGAAATCAAAAACTGAACAAACACTGCAGGACATCAGGGGATGTACATCAGGAAATGCCAAGGTCACACACACACAGCACTGTATGCACAACAAGCAGTGTGTGCACACCAAGCATAACAGTCACACACAGACATGACTGACACAACCTCAACGCACACCACACAAATCAGCACAGCACAAACACAACAGCACACCCAGGAAGTGAAGCAATACCACAGCCAACACACATACATCCAACACAACAACAACAGATGCACCACTCTGGGATACAAGAGCAGAACCATCTTGACCAGAGCACTGGGCAGCACACACAGCTGAAGTGCACATGAGCAATCCTGACTGAATAATTGCACAAGATCATCACACATAAACCATTGGGGCAATGTCCAGAGTGGAACATTACTCTAGGCCCAATTACTGTACCACAAAGCACAGTGTCACAAATGAAGTGATGGGGAGTCACACACACATGTAAACCAAGGGGACAGCTGACATCAAAGTGAACTGTCTTGCATATCAGTAGTCGACATGCAATGGGTGTACCATACGTAAATACAGGGAGTGCAGACTCACAATGGGTAGGCATAAGTGGCCTACATAGGAATTGACATTACACCATACACACCATGCCATACAGGAGGATAAAAGGCGCCATGTGCCTGCAATGCATGAGAAACACAACCACAATGGCAGTGTGGAGCAGCAGGGCTGCACAGTCTACACAAACACGCTTAAAACACATGGGTGATCAAACAAACACAACACTGATGTTCAAGTCACACACTCTGCACACGCACAAGTGACTAAAACAACAAGTAGGAGTCAGACAGAACAGCACGGGCACACCAACACACTGCACGGTGCAAAACAGACAACTCACACATGTGCATACAACCACATCCACAGGGCAGAACAATTCAAACAACAGGCACACAACCACTGGGTGACACATGTGTGTCTTTCACAATCCAGGGGCACACACAAATCCACACCCCCTACCAAGTCACACCCTTCACACTGCACAATTCATGACTACCCAAGAGCACACATCTCATGTAGGCCACGGGACCAGGACTAAGGGCCATCACAAGATGGCCATACACATACACAGCTGGGCACACATGAAGGAATAACACACATACATGATGACATTGCCCAGCCTGCATGCAAACCTATGTACAGCATCACACCCTGTGCTGGCAGTGTCCCCCAACCTGACATGTAAACAATGTAGCCAACAATAGCAAACCACGAAAAAGAGAACTGTATGACAGGTAAAATAGACACCACAGATAACACAAGTATCAATGTCTGAATAGACTGAAGTCCCTATCACTCCTGTTAAAAAATGTGATGCGGGTAAAGAGCTTGGCAATGTTGAAGTGACACATAGAGCATGTGGCACAGTCAACCAAATGCACACACCAAAAGAACTTTAATCAGCAAGGACACTGACAGAACAGACAACAGGAGTAAGTATCTTTTTTCACATATTGCACAGATGTGACAGTAGACACAACAGTAGACATCAGCAAGGCACAAAATGCTGAGCAAATGCAAGATAATCTGCACAGGCAAACTCTAAACAGGAAGGCCAGTGGACAGTGCAGGGTGCACGGCAAATACATGAGAGGCTACACAGGGGAGAGTCCAACACAGTAGAGCAACAGGCCCAGTGTCTAGGGCAAAATTCACAGCAAATAAATGAGAGGCTGCACAGGGCAGAGTCCAACACAGCAGAGCAACAGGGTCAGTGTCCATGGCAGGGTGCACATCAGGTACATGAGAGGCTGCACAGGGGAGAGTCCAACACAGGAGAGCAACAGGGCCAGTGTCCAGGGCAAAATTCACAGCAAGTACATGAGTGGTTGCACATGGGAGAGTCCAACGCAGCAGAGCAACAGGGCCAGTGTCCATGGCAGGGTGCACAGCAAGTACAATGAGAGGCTGCATAGGGGAGAGTCTAACACAGCAGAGCAACAGGGCCAGTGTCCATGGCAGGGTGGACAGCAAGTACATGAGAGGCTGCACAGGGGAGAGTCCAACTCAGCAGAGCAACAGGACCAGTGTCCAGGGCAAAATTCATAGTAATTACATGAGAGGCTGCACAGGCAAGGGCAGAACAGCAGTGAATGACAAGGCCAGTGGGCATGGCAAAGTGCAGAGTCAGGACATGAGAAGCTGCACATGCAATGGCAGAACAGGAAGGTCAGTGGGCAAGGTAAATTGCAGAGTCAGGACATGAGAAGCTGCACAGGCAAGGGCAGAACAGGAAGGCCAGTCGGCATGGCAGAGTGCAGAGCGAGTACATGAGAAGCTGCACAGGCAAGGGCAGAACAGCAGTGAATGACAAGGCCAGTGGGCTTGGCAAAGTACAGAGCAAGTACATGAGAAGCTGCACAGGCAAGGGCAGAACAGGAAGGCCAGTGGGCATGGCAACGTGTAGAGCGAGTACATGAGAAGCTGCACAGGCAAGGGCAGAACAGCAGTGAATGACAAGGCCAGTGGGCATGGCAAAGTGCAAAGCGAGTACATGAGAAGCTACACAGGCAAGGGCAGAACAGCAGTGAATGACAAGGCTAGTGGGCATGGCAAAGTGCAGAGCGAGTACATGAGAAGCTGCACAGGCAAGGGCAGAACAGCAGTGAACGATAAGGCCAGTGGGCATGACAAAGGCTGAGCGAGTACATGAGAAGCTGCACAGGCAAGGGCAGAACAGGAAGGCCAGTGGGCATGGCAAAGTGCAGAGTCAGGACAAGAGAAGCTGCCCAGGCAAGGGCAGAACAGGAAGGCCAGTGGGCATGGCAAAGTCGAGAGTCAGGACATGAGAAGCTACACAGGCAAGGGCAGAACAGCAGTGAATGACAAGGCTAGAGGGCATGGCAAAGTGCAGAGTCAGGACATGAGAAGCTGTACAGGGAGTGTGTTTGCCTGTTCCCTTCCATGGCCAGCAACACACTCAGGTGGTAGACAATGGGCAGGACTAGCACACCTGTATGAGAGACAGGTGTGTAAGGGGAACTAACACTCACTCTTGGCTGTCAGGCGGACTTGGAGCAGGCTGTGTGTCGGGGACAGCAGGACCACATGACTGGGGAGAGAGAGGCCCAGGTGATGTAGGGTTATCAGTGGCTTGGCATGCTCGAAGGATGTTTGGGTCAGGTGGTGTAGTGGCACGTGGAGGTGGAGACATGCAGACCTATGAAACTGTGGGTGGGAGAGGGTGGAGGAGTGCCTTTCCACTTCTTGGGAATTCGAAATGGCTACCCTGTACTGGGTTAATGGGAACTGGTGTGGACACAACAGGCACACACAGGTGCAGACACTGGCACTCCCTCTGGTGACATGCTGGATCCTGCAAAATGTTTTGTCTGGCTACGCCTCTGGACCACCTTCCCCGGTTTGCCAGGTGTACCCCCTACAGTGCCCTACTTCCCCTGTTTGCCAGGTGTACCCCCTACAGTGCCCTCCTTTGCCTGTTTGCCAGGGGTAGCCCCTTCCCCTGCTTCACTGGGCTTGGAATTGGAGTCGATGTGGCAGGGAATGTGGCCCTGAGCCCTTCCTAGGTGCACCCTTGCCATACAACACCTCCTCAGTGGGCATAGACACTACACGCCTAGCTTTGCGTGAAGTTTTAGTGAAAGGAGAATCCTTAGCTGGTGATGCCTCTGAGGCATGTAAGCCTGATGTCTGCTTCATTGCTTTTTGGGACGTGCTTTTCCCTGAGGGGCTCTTGTCTTTGTATTCTGGTGTGGCTTTGCTCTTCTGTGGGGATGGTGTCTACGGGCGTATCGTGACTGTGACGCATGGGAACCGTGGTCACTATCATCAGATGTGGCCACTGACTGGGCGGTGGACAAAGGCACTGGAGCAGGAATGGGAGTATGTGCCTTTTGAACAGCAGACATCACAGTGGACGACAAAGCCTGGACAGTACGGTGTAGCCCACCCATGTCAGAGTGTATGCCCTCCATGTAGGCACCCACCTGGCCTAATGTTTTGTCATGGTTACTGAAGGCATTGAGCAGGGCTGTCTGGTCCACACAAAGCTGGCACAGAAGCTCAACAGACTCTGCACTGAGGGCAGCAGGAGGGACTGGGGCAGCGGTGCCTGGTGTGAATATAACTCGTCCCCTCTTACTGACACGGGCACAGGCAGCACCAGGGGAAGTGGATGGGAGGGTGGACACTGGCCGCTGTGTGGTAGAAGATGATACAGAGTCCCAATTCCCTATGCCTGCCAACATGGATGCATCCCCGCTGGCATCAGATGATGTTGTGCTTTGTGTCTCAGGCAGGGATTCCTCCTGCATACTAGGGTCCCCCTCTGATGCGCTGGTAACATCTGTGTCACAGGGCTCCTGTGCAGCTGTAGTGCTACTCTTGCCACCACTGGTGTCCCGCTCCTGTCCCTCCATGTCCACTGGCGAATCTGCATGAGAGAGAGATGCAGGGTTGGGTTAGTGTCATCAAAAGGACAAAGCAATTCAATCAATACAGTACAGAAGATGACCAAATCTACCTGTTGACTACCACACTCTGCAATCACATTGCAGCAACTCACTACATAGACCACAACAGTGCCTGTAACCCTGAATATCTGCCATGACTGAGCCATGTTAATGCCACACAGCACAACACCTTGCCCGTAGATTAAATATACCAGACACACAACTTGCTCTGCCCACACCTAGGGACATGATGTAGGCACACCGCTTATTGCCACTGACAGACCTTGAGAGAACAGGAGGGGGCAACACAGACATCTATTAGGACATGACAGTCCAAAATGGCAATTAGCCCATGCCAAACACCATGTTGTACTCAGGGGCACATTGTTGTCAGATGTGTGAGCCTCAACAATCAAGGTGCATGCAAAGTATGCATGCATGAAGTCACACTCAGATAGTGGACACTGCTGTTCACACTCAAATAGATTCCCCACACTATCCTAATGCTGAATGACCATGTAGGTCCTAACACATACAGCTATGGGAATGCACAGCAGGGAGGATCACCTTTGTAAGCCAGTTTGGGCTAATGCATGACACTGGCACCCATCCCAGCAGCCACTCACATGACACAGCACATCACCACCCCACGAACATCACATAGGCCACCGCTGCCACAGGCCCTGTACAAATGCATCCGCTCCCTGCCAAAGTCACCCTCCCCAAATACTCACCCCTGCCTTGCCGCTGATGCTCCTTCAGACATGCATCCAGCTCAGGATGAGTCACTGCCAAGATGCAGCCCATCAGTGGTGTCATGCTGCACCATGCAAAACGCCCAGTGCGTGGTAGCAGCCCCAAGGTCATCTCTGCCACGTTCTTTGCCAGCCGGCTGATGTCGTCCCACCTCTTGTGGCAGTGGCTACGTCATCAGTTCCATACCCCCAGGGCTCGCACCTTTGCTGCAATGGCCCTCCACACGGCCTTACGCTGATGTACCTTGAGCTGGAGGTATGGGATAAAGAGGGGGAAATGATCAGTGACACAGTGTCATGTACCAACATCTATCAGTACAGTAGCAAGACACAGACTCATTAGCAAATGTAATCTCTGTCCATCCCACCCTGTGGTACACCTCACATGGGCACTCTGCATGGGCCAAGCAGATGTGATTGCATGCATTTATGAGGGCGTACAGGGTCCCTGGTAATCTCACACACATGCAGGATGACTGCACTGAACCCCGTCTGTGGCTTGCACAAATCTCCAGTCCTATGCATGTCTGGCCACTACATACATCACATATCGACCTGTGTTTGTGTGTAAACTCACTGTGTGCATGACTGGGCAGCATTCAATGAGCATGTCTTGTGAACATATCTGTATGTCATGTGTGTGGCATAGGGGTACATGGACTCGCCAACCAAATATAGATCTACACAAGTGTGGTTGTGTGAAATTATACAGGGCTGAGGTGGTGCATATTTGGATTTCAGTGTGAATGAACAAGAGTAAGGACACAATAAGAGCAGTGATGTGATCTCGTCTTGGTGGGACGGCACTGTGCAGAGCGTCTGGGTTCACACTGAGTCAGACAACAGGGACACACAGAGACATTCAGCCAAGCAATTACTGTCCTGGCACCTGCATGTCCAACATACTGTGTCTCTGTATGGCTGACAATGTAACACACTCTACTCAGACTGCAGGCAGGAAAACCCATGACATTGGGACACACACTCCTTCCCCCTGGAGACAGCATGTTTGTCAGTGTATGACACAATCCCACAACCTCAGGCATATACTGCAGCAGTCCAACTACATGTCTGCCCCGCCTGCCCTACACCTCCCTTTTTGATCACTTACCACGACATTTGGGGCACCATACAGCCTTGGGTACTGTGCAAGCACCTCGTCCACCAGGTCCTCCAGCTCCTTGCTTGTGAATGGACTGGCACGCATCTTCTCTGTCCTTGCCATTCCTGTGGACATGTAACACCTGTGGTGGAATTGGGTGGTGAGGGGTCCCAGGCAGCAGGCTCTGGAGGCAGAAGCAGGTGAGAGTCTCTGGCAGCAGGCTCTGGAGGCAGCAGCAGATGAGGGTCTCTGGCGGCAGGCTCTGGAGGCAGCAGCAGGTGAGGGTCTCTGGCAGCAGGCTCTGGAGGCAGCAGCAGATGAGGGTCCCAGGCAGCAGGCTCTGTGAGCAGTGGAAATGTAAGGCTCACTCCCACAAATATATAGCCCCTTGGGTCGTTTCTAAGGTGCCAAGCTGCAACAATTGGTTGTCCAGGTCTGTGTCAGAGTTTTAACTGGCTCTACAACTGTCGTCTTCAATTACTTGCACGGGAAAAGAAGATGCTAGCTCCCAACTCCCTCTCCAGGATCTCTTAGAGCCAGCATTAAATCATGACTCTAATTAACCCCATAGGGGGAAGGGGGAATGGATAAAATATTAAAGAACAAAGAAGAGACTTGTTCTGGACCTTCGGGTTTTCTGTCTGGCTCTTCTGTCAATCAACGGAGTGACCAACTTGCTGAAGATACCTGAGGAAACTAACACACAACAATATTATTTATCTCTCTATCTACTCTACACTAACTCTTTTCTGTTAACTTTTTTTCATTGATAACCTACCCCTTGTCCTCTTGTAACCTGCCCCTCTTCTCTTTTCTGATGTATTCTTGATATCTCTCTTGGACTGGTATGCAACATCTGCAAAAGATTTGATAGCTTGGTCACACTCTATGCCTTTAACCTATTTACTGTTTATTTCTAAATCATTGTTAACCTACCAGTTGGTGTTTTGATTGAAGTCTTCTATTTATTCCACTAAGAGTTCTTTTATTTCAGTTCTGAATTTAACTGACTTTATTTTCTCATTTGTCTTTAATCCATTTCTTCTAAACTATAATAGTGTAACAACCAATTTTTTATCTTTCCTCAGATTTGTCTAGAAGTGAGTTTTAACAATATCGCTGAAGAATTATTCCCCTCCTTTCTTTAGAAACTGCCGCCGCAGCTGAGGAGAGGACCTTTTACCAGGCGAGACACAACTCGAGAAAATGAAGCAACTGAAGACTTTCTCCTCTTGAATTCACCGGCTCTTCTCACCCACAATAGTCGAGTGCTGTCACTAAGGTATTCTACCAAAATTCGGGCTTTTACGAGTTAGGAACTTCTTTTTAACAACGAGCTAAGGGAAACAGATACTTTCTCGGTTGAGGTTTTAGTGAAGTGTGCACTCGCTAAGGAGCGCGCGCGTCACCTCAATCTCTCCCCGGTGTGTTGCTAAACACTAGACCGCTACTTGCCAGGTCCGCGGTGGTCATCTCGGAATTCCGCACTCGCCACAGATCGGCCCAAGTAGGGTTTCTCCTTCTTTTTGGCCAACAGGAGCTCATTAGGGAACACACTAATCTGGCCTCAGGTACAGAGTGATCAGCGATCCTGACAGTCTGCCTCTTTCAAAAGCATCCAATGTCCACCTCCACTGTGGCAGAGCACGCCTACCGTGATTTTCAAAACTGCATCATGCGTAAGCGTGGGCAAATTCGCGCGAAAACGTACTTGCGGTTGGCAAAATACGCGAACTTTCGTGAAATTGCGGATATTTGAATTTTTCGGAGTTCGCTGGATTTTTTTTCACCGCGGCTATCTCGAAGTTACCCATGCGGTCGATTATGGGTGAAGCCATCTTGTTTTCACTGTTCGCGTTGCGTATTTCAGTTTCCGGTTGCTAGTTGCATGCTCGCATTGTGCATTTCCTGTTCCGGGTCGCAGTTGCGTGTTCGCGTCCGTTTTTGCGTGCTCGTGAGGAAAATATTGCGCAAACTTACCCACGTGGTTGCAATGGGTGCGGCGATCTGGTTTTTCATTCATTGCTATGGTTCAGGGCATGCCTTTTCTATCCTGCTTCAATCTTTGTAATTCTTTGTTTGTTTGAACTTTTTTTAATCTTTTTTACTCATTATCTATCTCTCTATTTTTGTACATCTATGTTTTGTGTTTTTTTCTACTTTTCGTTACTTTAATAACTACTTTTTTTTACTTTCTGTTTTCTTTTCTTTACTTTTTTCCCCTATTCTTTCCTACTTTTCCTTTCTTTAACCCAGGACCATGGCAAAGGGAGCCGGCAAGTCCAAGGGAAAGAGTCCCGCACCCCGCAGCCGGCACCCTTGTGGGCGTTTAAGGGGGGCGTCTGTAAGTCCCAGGGAGATTTTCAGCACAGTGGAGGTGGCCGCACTGGTCTTCTTTGTGCAGCGCCACCTCCCCATGACCATCGCAGCAGGCGGCAGGCCCGGTAACGGGTATGGCCTCCGGAAGCATCGCCAGCTATGGGGTAAGGTGTGCCCGGCCATGTATCGGGAGTCAGGGGTCCGGCGCCCCTACAACCAGGTGACGCACCGGTGGTCCAACATAGTGGACCTGGAACAAGACCTGCATGACCTCCTGGGCGTCGAGATCCATGGGCTTGTTGAGAACTAGTAGCTATTTAATAACTACTGTGTTTTCTTCTGCTCTGTGTTATATTGCAAATATATGTTTTTTTCCAAAGAGCAAGAAGGCTGCCTATTACATTGCAGGTAAATTATGTTTCAAAAGCTTCTGTGATTGTAGGTGCTCGCCTGCTCAGTGGCGGTGCTACTATGCTTACTTGTTTTCAATTTTGTGCTCATTTGGCCTGAGTGATTATGTATGAGTGTACTTTACAGAACTGCGTAATGCTAGAGACTAGAGACTCAAGTCCAGTCCTTCCTTTGTACTCCTGCCACTAAGAAGAGATAGTTGAGGTGGATTGATAGGTTGAGTATATTATGACTTGTTATTTAGTAGGACATTTTTTAGTGGTCTGCAATCATGACGGACTGTGTATGTCACTTCGCGTGCTGCTGAGTGCTGCCAGTCCTAGTAGAACCTTTTTGTGGTTGGTTAAGTGAGTTACATACCTTTCCAAGTAGACGGTCCGCGAATCCAGGAATACTAATATCCTAGTAGACCACATCATATAGGTCAATAAATTTAGTGCATTTGTTGTTTATTTCCCTGAAATAATATATATATTTTTTTAATTTATGATTTCGTTGACAACAATCATCCATGTTTGTGTCTTTTTTTCATGTACATCAGCACCTCCAAGGGGCAAGAGGACAGAGGTGGCGGGGCCGGCGGAGCAGGAAGGCCAGTATCGGTCAGCCGAGGGCTCTTCTGCTGGCCCCAGTAAGTTTTCCTGTTAAGATTAATAATTATACTTCCCTAACTTTTCTCAGCACCTATTTATTCCAAACGTTCATCATAATTCTATTTTTTCCTAAATCATCTTTGATCTTCTTGTAGACTGTTTTGAAATTCTTATCCTGCCTCTACTATGACTCTCTGTGCTACTACTATTTATTTTTATTAGTCTGTCTGTGTAGCTAGCTAAGCTTCCACAGTTGGCAAAAGGTGTTAAACAAAACTCCTATTTAGCAATAGCTCTAGGCACTGAGTGCAGTCCTCTGGGTTGCCCATAATGTCTATTGAAGTCTTCTTAATGTTTATGCTTTGACAATTCCCAACAATAACATGTCAAAGGCCACCAAGCATAAGATACTAGTTTACTTTTTGATTGGATAGGAGGACATACTACTACTGTTGCAGGGACTATTCTGCACATACAGAACTATGGGCAAGAAATTGGGCATTGGTGATAATAGGCGCAGTCAGACTTTCCACATACCTCAGTCATAACAGAAGTTGAACCCCCAATCTCCTTACTGACTAGCTAGTGTGTCAGAGTCATTATTTAGCTCCCGAATGCAGCGATGATCCCCAATGATTATACAACCCAGAATATAAGACTACAGAGTCAGAGTCCCGACCTCTCAGAGTCACGGAATCATGCTTGCAAATTGCAAACCCTTTCGCTCACTCACTCATGACCAAAATCCATAGAGTTTATGTAGGTTTTAAAGCTTTATTAAAAGTAAAACAACTAGCTCTGTGGGCACTCTGTATATTAATTTTTAATTGTGCATTATATAAAAACCTTTATTAAAATCAACTTCATAGAAGAGAAATGGTGAACTCATGAAAACTGAACAGTGGCTGATTTACACATTAATTGTGGGAGACCCCTTACCTGGTTGGAACTTAAAGTACTGGTGGTGATGATGATGAGTAACATATTGCTCTTGTTCGTAGAAGGGAATCTTCTGTCTGTTATGAGAAAAATGGTGCGAGTTAAAAAGCAAGCATTCATCAGTTGTGCCAGAAAGTGTAGCATGTTATGGCTAAGCATAAATAAAAACACTCTCCCCCGCTTCCGAAGGGGGAATTTTTAGTTTAGACTAGAGAGTCACAAATAATTAAATTTGTTTCTGCAGTAACATTTTTTTTCATTCCTAGACAAAATAGGGAGTGGTGTATATGGCATCTAAAAATATGAAATGTATTTTCTAGGCGGAACACCATCGGCACAGACCACCACCAGTGCCGGGGCCAGCGCAGAGGCGGTCACTCCAGGGGCGGATGCAGTTCCACCAGTGCCAGCAGGAACTGCTGTGGGGGATGCCTCGGTTGTGGCAGGCAGAGGTAAGCTATTACATTCCTTACTTATTGAGATTGCAGAGTAGGCTCGCTGCAGGGGTGTATGTTGTACAGTACAAGTACACTTTACTGTTAAAAAGACTTACAAATTTAGAACTAAGTTTTTGTCACCCAGGTAGAAGACAGTCACCCTTGACCTCGCATTTGCAATAGCATTAGCGGCGGGAGTTGACGAGTAACCAATGGCCTCCTCTAAATTTGACTTCAACTCAGCTGTGAAACTTTTATCGAGTAGCCAAGTCAGATCAAAGATGAACTTGATGGATGAGATGAACGAAAAGGGAAAGAAGGGTGTAAGGAAGGAGCAAGTTAAATTAATGACTGGCAAAGAATAATGTATGTTTTTGAATGCAGGCAGAGGTGGCTGGTAGAATCTGATGCATGGCCGGTTGAAGCAAGAATGGGTGGAAGGTGAAAGAAAAAAAGACTGCCTGGGTGGTTGAAACAGAAACTGTATGTGTGCGCAATATATCCTTTGGGCCAAATTCAAATGCAAGTCAAGCACAGATGCATGGGTAGTGGTTTACAAAATAAAATAAAAGGGTGTTTGTTGGTGAGAAAAAGTAAGGTTTGTCCAGTTGAGACATTAAGAAGAATGATTGACATTTACTTTGAATGGATGGATGCCTGGATGGTATCTTCCTCATAGATAGCATAGGTGTATGTCGAGTAGAGAGAGTAGACGGTCACTGGATGAGGAGTGTTAGTTTGAAGAGCATGTAACACTGCACGTCTGTGCCAGAGTAGCAAACCTTGACTAACAGTAGTTTACAAGCACAGCATATATTGTGTATCTATATTGTATAGTTCACATTATCAAGTCAAGTCACAAGTGCCTTCCTCCGGCGATTACGGGGACCACTCACTACCTATGTTAATAATTTTTTTTCAGCTCTTTCATTCATGTGTGACCTATCGGTGTTCACTCAATCAATAAAAATAAAGCACCTAAAGTCATCCCTTATATAAACAAATATCATGTGAAGGGATAGATGAACATATTATCTTCTTCATTTTCCTTTTGTATTAGTCAGGGGCAGGGCAGGGTGAAAGATAAATTAATTGAGCAGTAGCCCTTGTTGTAACAGAGTATGGCCAGTTCCACCCATAATAGAAAAGTAAGAGCTTCCCCACCTGCATGTACTGGTAACAGTAACGCGAATCTGCGTCATCATGGCTTGCGTCTGTTTTTCTTGGGTGCAAGCTGACTGCGCTGGCATTATGCCGGCTTCCACAAGTTTTATGTACTAATTTAGCTAAACAAGAGAGAAGAAGAAGACTGGTGTTCTGTCTGAGTCTAATGTAGTGAGTCCATAATGCTAGTAGAATTCCTGAAACTCCGACTAATGTTAGAGCAGAGGCCGACGAAATGGGAGGTTAGATAGATGCATGCCACAAATGTTATGTACTGTGCTTGCAAATTGCTAGTGCTGCTGTGACACAACTTTCTGTTGAATTATTTTGTGTTATTCTTAAAGAGTATTGGTTACAGTATTTTTTCTTTCTTCATATAGATACTCCTTCTAAACCATCAAGGAAGGAGTTGGCTATCCGGGCCAGGCGCCGAAAGCTGGAGGCTCTTGCCACCGAATATCGGCGGCTGGTGGCTCAGGAGGAGGAGGAGTTGTCTCAGTCAACAACAGCTGCAACCTCCTCCACTGTCCCTGGGTCATACAGCCAACGCAATCCTCCAGCGGTACGGCGCCGTGGTCCGGCAGCCATCTGCTGCCGCTGAGCAGCTCAACCAACAGTTGCCCACCACTGTACCTGCAAGGCGCGTGTGCGCCGCCTAACCCTGCGAGTGGCCTACCTTGAGCAGGAGGTGGAGAGGCAGAAAGTCCTGCTCAAGGCCCTCCAAAGAGAGCTGCGGGACCACCTGGCCACAGGACACCCCCGGCCAAAGTAGAGACTGTCCCTTGCCCCGTTTTAAAGACTTTTGGGGGTTGGGAATTGGGCATTGGGTTTTTGAACTTTTGGGGACATTTCATGGACATTGGTTGGGGTTAGGGAGGGTGTGGGTCAGGTCTTGTGGGGTAGTTTATTTTTGTCAGGGTCGAAATAATTATTTATTTTCCACTTAAACATAGCATACGCGTTTTTACTGTTTGTGGGGCAGGCAGGGGGGGTTAACGGTACGTTTGTTTTCCTGAAACTTAACTGGCTGGGTGATTCAAATTGTCTAAGTAATCGCCCAAATTTGTACAGAAGTGCCACTGACAGAGTTAGTGAATTCAATTGTCCTACTACTTTACTGGTAATACCGCCAGTCTCTCCTCTCCCCCTACTCCATTATTCTTTCTCTCCCAAAATGCTTATCTTACCTGTGATTCGTGGTAGAGAATATGGCTAAGCACAGGGTTGGCTGCATGGCAAATGGAGATTAAGGTTGGCTATGGAATCCTGGACGGATGAAATGGCATTGTTGTGGTGGTAGTAGTGGTGGTACACACTGGCAGTAGCAGCATATGAAAAAAGGAAATGAGACATTGAGTGGCCTGAGAGGAGCATTAGAACAGTACCATAGTACAGTACACAAGAACAGTGCCATTGTAGCCTAAGCAATGCTAGAGTATTCAATCAAAAGTTAACTACTAGTTGCGTGGATTATGGCTACTACAAGAACTAGTACTGAAGGACACAGCAGCGTAAGCTTTAGTCACATGTAGGAGGATGTTGTTGATGATGAATCCACTCGATGGGGGACCTGAAATTCTGAATTGATTTGCAAATATTCATGGGTGTGTGTCAAGCAAAATTAGAATATATCCTCGGATTCCTTGACCTGCCTTGAAATTGATTTTCTGTTGCTTTTGACCTTATCCTCCTCAGCAAGCGTGTGGAATTATTGCTGTCATTTAGTCACACCTCAATGAGAACCACACAGCCCGGGGGAATAGGGTTAGGGTTTGAAAAATGGATGGGAATGGGGTTTTTTGGGAACGTTTTTGGGAGAGAGAAAAAAAACACAGCATGGACAAACAACAAATGAAGCAAAAAAAATCTTTGGATACGAAGATATCCATAAATCTTTTAAGGGACATAAAGGAAGTGCATGCATGAAGTTGTTTGCCAAATGGATGGTTAGGTTACTGAAAAGTAGTACTTACTACAACTAACTAACTAGTACTAAACAATTAGACAGTACAGGGCTGCAGTAATTACACAATTTCACTTGCCTATCTGCCCTCAGAAAGAATAAAAACTTAGTAGTACATTACATTAGTTTTAAAAATAGCAAAGAAACTTATTAAATAGCGTTAGGGATGAATTTGAAGCAGAGAGCAAACGCACAGTCGCACTCATAGAAGTGCACTACAATAACATTATTTAAAAGATAAGGACAAGTGAAGTGGATACTGTAACTGTATGTTGTAGTTGTCCTGGTCAAATTGGGAAGTTGCATGCATGCAGCTATTCCTCTTATTCGCGGTACTCCTCCATTCCATCGGGCGCTCCGTCGATCAATCTTGGTGACCACACTGTCCACTGCCTGCCTGGCGGATGCGGAATTGCGGATTTCTATGGTAAGCCTGAGTTAATGTTTTTCCCAACGCACAGGGTAAGTGCCAGCCTGTAATTGCCGATGGAAAAACAGAAAGGGATATTAAAACACCCCAGAGGAAAAAAATAAGGTATGGTGTGTAGTGCAAAAATAACACTTTCACTTTCAGAGGCGACAGTATTACATACATGCATCATTTCTAAAGTGCCTACTGTGAGTCTCTGTTTCCAGGATAATAATGAACACAAAGCAGGCCAGGGCCATGCAGACGTTCAAGGCAGGCACCACTGAGTGAACCAACCTGCATGTTGTATACCTCTTTGACACAGACAAAGCAGATCTAATTTTATACAGAAAGCCACATAGCCGCAATTTTACATGAACCGCTGTGAGGACTCTGGCATAACACTACACTGGCTCGACCACTCCATACCACGACTAGACAGACATGTAGTTCTGCTGTGGTTGTTGTTGACTTCTTTACCTGTTTGCCACTCACAAAATGGCCATAGTTCTTCTGTAAATCGACGATGATGATCCATCCATCCCACTGAGTGACTGTAAAGATATTATGTAACTTTGGTCATCATGACTCATTATCATCATGGTGTTGCCAAACTCAATGTTGTTCATGCAGTCACAGTCTACACACAGTGAGTCCAAGGACATTTTCCATATTAAAAAATGCAACGTAGTGGCCCTTGCAGTCGAAGTACATTTGTATTAAACAAGGTAAACAGAGTAGACTTGAGTTACATTTAGTGTGTAAAAGATTAAATAATAACAGAACACATAGGATTCATTTCATGCACAACAAACAAACAGCAATTACTTTCATCAGAGCCAGACAGCCAGTGTTGTCCACTGCATGCCATCTCATCACTCATTACCTGTTCCACTTTTTGTCAGCATCTTATTCTTAAGGGCAGCCTCTTGTGTCAATTTCAGAAGTAACAGTCAGCATAGTCAGTCATTCCAGTCCCACTTCTTTTGAGGGGACTCGTCTACGAAGCAACAGTTTCTTGGGAAGTCTGGAGGAGGAGGATAGAGGAGCATGACTGAGCTGTGAACTTGTTAACTTCAGGAATGCAGACAGCGGAACCTTCAATAGGGAAATAAGACGAAGACAGTGCTGCTGAAGGATTTGTTGTGATTAGAGTTTTGTTGGACTAAAAGTTGCAAAACAAAGAAAGACACACAGAAATAAAAGTGAATAAGGATGAAAAATGAAAAAAGTACGTATTTCAAGCCTAGGTGTCAGGGAAGTAGAGCTCGTCCTCAAACTCTGTGAATTGAAACGGGAGTAGGTCAGCTAACAGAGAAGAACTTCCGTCACCTAAGTCGATGTCCTCTTCTTCCTGCATGGATTCATGTATTTTGTAATCTGGTGGTATGAAGTGCTGATTCATCTTGAACATTGTTAACCTCTCCACATTTTTGGGCAAGAGGCAGGTCCTTTTTGAAGTTACAATGGCACCAGCAGTACTGAAAACACGTTCAGAAGACAAGCTTGCGAGTGGGCAAGCCATGTAATCTATAGCCAGCTTGATGTCAGTGGCCATTGAGGTCTTTTTCCATACCAATATACAAATGGGTTCTGATCAAAGAAGATGTCTGTTGGGTCATGCAGATAGGCCTGCACCATCCACTCAAGGTCCTCCAGGGGTGCTCCACTTTGCGTACCAACTGTTGCCTTTGCATCAACACTGGAACGAGCAAACCCTTGATGAGTTATCCAATCCGCTTCCGACAATATTATGCCTGGGCCTGGTGCAGGTGATGATGATACGTTGCTGATGTCGGTAACAGCTCTGTGGGAAAGTGACTGCCTTCGGCCACAGAAGTGGGCCTTGATGCCGGATGGCCTGCTGCTTGCTTCAGTAGTACTTGTGGTGGTTCCTTCAATTTCCTGCCGCTCTTTTTCGAACCGAGTGGCTGACAGAGCTAGCCAATGTTTGTAATTGGAAACATCTGCTTCAGAAAAAGGAATGAATGTATTGCTGGCCAGTGCCTTTTTGTACTGTGGATCCAGAATAGTGGCACAAATGTAATGTTGTTCTGAATGTATTGCTTTAAGCCTTGCATTGTCAACTAGGCAGCTTAATAAGCTCTCCGCCAACTGATATGCGTCTTGTTTTTCAGCATCAACTCGGAACGTTGAAGACACTGCCTTCAGTTTGTGCTCTAGCATGCGCAACAATGGGATAGCTTTGCCTAAAGTACAGTCCTCCCTGCTGACTTCACACGTGAAGACCTCAAAAAGACGAAGCATGTCTGTCAGGCTTTTAACTAGGTCCCATTCCTCCACCTCTAGCCTCATGTCTTTCATAGAAGCACCCATGCGTGAAAGACATACTCATTTATTACCAAGTACTGCTCAAACAGACGCTCAAGCATGTAGAAGGTTGAGTTCCAACGTGTTGCCACCTCCTGGATAAGTCCTCTGGCTGGTACTCTACGGTCAGGTTAAATGATCCTCAGCTGCTTCCGGGCCTTAAAAGAATGGCTGAAATGGGTGCAGATTCTTTGGCAGGTGGTCAGTAACTTGCTGACTGTGTTTTCTTTTTTCAGGAAATCTTGAACAATAATGTTAATGCTGTGCACCAACTACAGCACTCTGAAATACCCACCATCAGCCATGGCCTTAACTATATTACTGCCATTGTCCGTGGAAACATAACCAATCATGCTCCTTCTTGGCTGCAGCCATTCAAAGACCTTACTGTTAAACTCCTCCAAAATGTTTACTGCAGTATGAGATTTCTCCATAGCAAACATGGCTACTGTTTCATGTTTCCGAGTAGCTTTACAAATTGTGACACTGTCAACACCTGCAGCTATCTTCTCTCTAACCCCCGCAAAAGAGACCCAGTGTGCAGTGATGCACATGTAATCAACTGCTTGGCAACTGGTCCACTTGTCTGTTGTCAGGTGGATAGTGTGAACAGCACTCTTCTGCAAAGCTGTCCCAATCACGTCCAGCACATCTTGATGTAGTGCTGGAACCGCAACTCTTGCTAAATAGGACCGGCTAGGAACCTTCCATTTAGGGCAGACTGTTGCCACAAATTCTAGAAAACCCACCCCTTCCACGAAAGAAAAGGGAGAAGGTTCAGCGCTAACATTTTCGACAGCATTGCATTATACAGAGGTGCTTTTGGGTGGTTGAGTTCAAATGGCGCCTCCGACCAAAACATGCGTTTAATGGTGGTCTGGACCGTTTTCATATGTGATGATGATCCAGACTTCTTCAACCCAGTTAGGCTCATTGATGTACTTTTTCGCATTGGTGTCTCTACCAGACTCTTACTGTGCTACCTAGATGTTGCTGGGGTAGAGGGTGTGGGCGCTACCACTGCAGTGCTGCTGCCAGGGGTACTGTGTGTACCAGAAAAAATGTCTCTCGCTACTTCACCTCCCCCTGCACGATCAGCTCCTATCAGATGTAATATCAATGGCTACATTTGGATTTCTACTTTTGGCTTTCCGGATGTTACTAAGGTGCGCCTCCCACTGGATGCTGTGGTGTTTTTGGAGATGACCTCTCTGGCCTCCGGTACCATAGTTGGTACCAAGCTTACCCCGACTAACTACTTGTTTACAAATCGAACAAATAACTTGGTTTTCCGCCTTTTTGCTATTACTAAAGAAGTCCCAAACTGGGGAGTTGAGATTTCTGGTGGTGGTGGAGGTGCCACTTTCAATGCCAGATGAAGTGGAGGTGGGCTTGGTAAATTTGACTCTGTTGTGCACTTACAGCACCACTACTTGAGGTAATGGAGGTCGAGCTGGATAGAGATCCCTGCCGGCCCTTCTGAAGAGAAAACATGAAAACTGTAGGTCGCGTTGGTGTAGTAGTTACCTGTGTTGGTGGTGGTACCAGTGCCACACCGCCCACATCCCGCGCAGCATTTATGGATAGCTTAAAAATGTCTGTCTGCTGCATGCCCGCTGGGGCTGGAGTGACTGTAATGACTGGGTCATCATCGTCAGACTCTTCATCAGCAGCAGAATACACCACTTCTACTTCTTCTTCGTCATCACCAATAACTGAAAGCCTTGTGGGAACCTTCCTTTTACCTAGCTTTGTCAGCTCATGGCGTGCCTCCCTCTCAGACTGAATTGTTGGGTGCCAATCAAGAGCTAGATCATCAGAAGGAAGGGGGCTTGAAGAAGAAGTTGTACTAGCCCTCCTTTTCCTTGCTGGTCATCTGGAAGACAATGGATCATCAGGAGCGGCTTGCTCGGCTGATACCTCCGCATGAATCTCGATTCCCTGATGTGCCGCTACTTCTGGAGGAACAAGTATTGTGGGCAGTTGTGCCTCTCCTTGCACCTCTCCTTGCGCCTCTCCTTGCGCCTCTAGTTTTGCACCTGTGGTTGTCGTTGCGGCTGTGGTTGACCACTCGTCAGATGAGTTACACCCTGCGTTGATTGGATGCTAGTTTGCGATGAGTCAACACCACCATCACTGGACGATGGTGAAGGAGCAATTAAAGTGGCTGCCTCTGTGGCACTCATGGGCTTGGGCCTAACTTGGCGTGGTGGCACTGAGACCAATGAAGCGGAGGTGCTGCTCCATATTCGGTCCATCACCTGTTTTGTTTGCAAATTCGCCATAAGTGCGCTGGGGATGCTCAGACGTGGGTCCCAGGCACTCCACACCACTGGAGTCAAGCTAGCCGGGCTGATGAGAGGTGTTACCTCGAAACCGGTCCGGTCCTCGGATGCTTGATTCCGTTCTGGGAAGGACATGGCTTTTGTAGTTCGGACTGGACTGTTCCCATGGGGCACAGGGTCAGAGCTGATTTGCATATCGCCATTGTCTAACCCAGGGTGGTGTGGAGTGCAAAAAAACGATGGATTTGGGCCCAGATCTTTGGACTGGGGTGAATGTGTGACATTGATCCACATTCGGTCCATCACCTGTTTTGTTCCCAGATTGGTCCCCGGCAGACACCGCTGCTGCAGGCGTAGTTTTTTTTCCAAAACAAGTGGCGGTCGGCACACCAGTCTCCTTGGTAAGTTGCGCCACTTGCTTCTTCTGCTCCTTCTTACTGGCAGTGGCACTGGCAACTTTCTTGGTAGAGGAGCTACGGCTACCTTTCTTTGGGTCCATCTTCTTCAGATGTCAGAACAGCAGGACGAAGTTGCACGAGTTGCAGAGTTGTCTGTGGCCACTATAGACGTCACTTGACGTTGTGCACACACTGCAACAGGACTTCTTCCTGGCACTACAACAAGTGATGATGATGAGGATGATTCCTGGTTCTCAGTCTTTGTGCACCTAAAAGCAAAGAAGCCAGAGGAACATCAGTGAAATAAATGTTGCATATGTTGTGCTTCAATTTATACTATTGCAACTAGGCCTTTATTATTATTAACACAACACACCCAAAAACGGAAAGACCCAAAATAAAAATTGCAATTGTAATCAAAATTAGATGTTTAAATTAATAGAAGAGAGACCACACAGAGAGAGTTGTTTCATGCACCCATTCATAACCCTAGGCCTACTGGCCTGCAAGCTTGCCAGCCTATGGCAAAAACTGCCAGGCCTCAATATGCCCCACCCCCACCCACATGGCCAGGCCCTGGACCAGGCCCCAACAACACCCAAAAAAATCAAAAACACACAAATATCACCTCAATGCAATGCCATCCATGCCCTAAATGATGTTTAAATTCAAGAGACCCCAAAGAAAGACTCTAGACCCCCACCCACATGGCCAGGCCCTGAACTAGACCTCAAAAGGGCTCCCTACCACATGGACAGGCCCTGGACCAGGCCCCAACAATCGAAATACACACAAAAATCACCTCAATCCAATGCCATCCATGCCCTAAATGATGTTTAAATTCAAGAGACCCCACAGAAAGACTTGGTCCATGAACCACTGACTACCCCTGGGCATAATGGATGAAAGCTAGGCAGACTGGGTGCAGGCCTATGGCACAAAGCACATTGCCTGGCTTCAAAATGGCCCCTAGACCCCCACCCACATGGCCAGGCCCTGGACCAGACCTCAAAATGCCCCCCACCAATATGGCCAGGCCCTGGACCAGGCCCCAACAACACCCAAAAAATCAAAATACACACAAAAATCACCTCAATCCAATGCCATCCATGCCCTAAATGATGTTTAAATTCAATAGACCCCAAAGAAAGACTTGATCCATGCACCACTGACTACTCCTGGGCATAATGGAAGAAAGCTAGGCAGACTGGGTGCAGGCCTATGGCACAAAGCACATTGCCTGGCTTCAAAATGTTCCCTAGACCCCCATCCACATGGCCGCCAGGCCCTGGACCAGGCCTCAAAATGGCCCCCACCCACATGGCCAGGCCATGGACTAGGCCCCAACAACACCCAAAAAATCGAAATACACACAAAAATCACCTCAATCCAATGCCATCCATGCCCTAAATGATGTTTAAATTCAAGAGATCCCTCAGAAAGACTTGGTCCATGCACCACTGACTACCCCTGGGCCTACTGGCTAGTGTGGCTTTAACACGCACCCCAAAATTAAAAAAACTTCCACAGATAACAGTGAGCTATTCAATTCCATGCCATCCATGACGTAAATGATATTTAAGTTCAACAAAACTCACAGAAACAGTTGTATCATGCACCCATGACTAACCCTGGGCCTACTTGATACTGTGGCTACCCACAATATATATTTTTTAAAGTTGTGTAAAAGTTTATAAATTGTAGTTGCAGCAACTGCAATGCCCCAAACAAACAACACCAACTTACTTGTAACATCTCAAATCCCAAAGTGATCTAAACAAAAAGTCCTCAAATACAAATATCCAGCAGCAGCCACAAAGAGTAATCCTTCCAGCTCCAGATCCAAATGAAAAGTGACCAGGACATGGACAACGCACTGGGAGGAGCCTGCTGGACAGGAACCGGAAATTGGAGACTCTGGGGCACTTTCTTCCTCCCACCCACCCCAAAAATGGACTCCTTGCACAAACAAGTACAGCCAAATGTCATTCTGAGGAGTTATTCTGATCCAAAGCATCATTTTCAGAAGATTTATGCTGCCAGCAATAGATTTCTTATGCAGAATTGCAATTTTTGCGACTTTGGGAAAGCGAGCTGTTCATATCTCCCGCCGGATGTCAGCTGCGCATCTCATCTACGTATTCGCTATTGTTTACTCTTGCGATACATGATCGCGGGCCCTTATGACTTATTTGCGTTCTCAAAGTCTCGCAGTGCAAGATGGTGGGACTCCATGACGTATACGCAGTCGAAGAGTCTCGTGCGATCACGCAGCCAGATCCAAAATGGCGAAGCGCACGCAAACCGGGAGGAAAACAACTCGGCGAACTCAGAATCACGGTAAGTCAACGCCGCACGCGCAAGATTGTATTTTTGCAGCGCGACCATCCCAAAAAAATTTGCCAACTCGCGAATTGCAAATTGTTTGGAAATTTCACGCAATTTGCGGATTGCGAAATTGCCCAAAATTTGCAAATTCTGCAAGCGGAATGAATTTTCAGCCCATACTTAATCATGCCACCGCAATCATCGCTCCCATTGGCTGTCGGCAATGCTCCATGGAGGTTATGCACAGCAGGAGCCCGGGGTGCACTACAGCAATGGTGCATCTTTCAAAAGCATCCAATGTCCGCCTCCGCGGTGGCGGAGCACGCCTACTGTGATTTATAAAACTGCATCATGCCACCACAATCATCGCTCCCATTGGCTGTAGGCAATGTTCCATGGCGGTGATGCACCTCAGGGGTCCGGGGTGCGCTACCTCGATGGTGCATCTTTCAAAAGCTTCCAATGTCCGCTTCCGCGGTGACGGAGCACGCCTGCCGCGATTTTCAAAACTGCATCATGCCACCGCAATCATCTCTCCCATTGGCTGTAGGCAATGCTCCATGGCGGTGATGCACCGCAGGGGCCCGGGGTGCGCTGCCGTGATAGTGCATCTTTCAAAAGCATCCAATGTCCGCCTCCACGGTGGGGGAGCACACCTACAGTGATTTTCAAACCTGCATCATGCCACCGCAATCATCGCTCCCATTGGCTGTAGGCAATGCTCCATGGCGGTGATGCACTGCAGGGGCCCGGGGTGCGCTGCCGTGATAGTGCATCTTTCAAAAGCATCCAATGTCCGCCTCCATGGTGGGGGAGCACACCTACCGTGATTTTCAAAACTGCATCATGCCACCGCAATCATCGCTCCCATTGGCTGTAGGCAATGCCCCATGGTGGTGATGCACCACCGGGGCCAGGCGGTAGCTACCATGAATTGGGTGGCGGAGCATGCCAACCGCCATTTGGGCATGTCTCTATGCCAATGAACTACTGCACTTGTGTGAATGGGGGGGTGCTGGTGATATACCGCCGGGGCCAGGCAGTAGCTACTGCGAGTTGGGTAGCGGAGCATGCCAACCGCCATTTGGGCATGTCTCCATGCCAATGAACTACCTCACTTGTTTGAATGTGGGGTGCCAGTGACACACCGCCGGGCCAGGCACTAGCTACCGCAAGTTGGGTGGAGGAGCATGCCACCCGGCAATTGGGCATGTCTCCATGCCAATGAACTACTGCACTTGTGTGAATGGGAGGTGCCGGTGACACACTCCTGGGGCCAGGTAGTAGCGACCTCAATTTGTGGCACATACAATGGCAATGTCCATCAGGAACACTTCAACAGTTTACAGTTGTCTCACTGTATGATGCTGAAACTTACTTGTGCTTATCTGTGTGCTCATACACACAATTGTCAATTCACCGCCAACTGTGATCATTGTGTTCTGGATGTGTGCCAAGTTTGAATGATGCATTGAGGTGTGACAGGCACAGCAGATGAGTATGAGACAGTTGTGTTGATTTGTTTAACAATGGCTGGATGCCACGCTCCCAGGAGTGCACATGTGGAATGTGGGTATGAAAATATGTGCATTTAAATTTACCTATGTGGTGTTTTACGCACTGGTGTATTGTAAATGGAGAGGTGTGCCTTTTGTGTTGCCCAAACGTACACACATGTGACATGGTGTGTCACAAATCCCTCAAGTCAGTGTTTGTTTATTCTGTTTCATCTTGAATGTGATATGCTGTGGCCATCTCATGATGGATGTCATTGACATGTGTCCAATTTCATCACAACTAGGAGGAGGCCTAATCTGATGCCTCACTTGACACTGCTGGAGGACATGGAGGATATAGCGATCATTAGTAAGTTACGTCTTGACAGAGCCACCCTGAAGACCCTTTGTGATCTGTTGGAACCCCACCTGCAGCCTCGCCGCCACTACCCAACAGCATTCACACCAACTTACAAAGTGATGGCAGCCCTCCATTTTGTTGCCACTGGATCCTTTCAGGAGACCGTGGCCAGCACTGCTGGGATGTCTCAACCCATGTTCAGCATGGTGCTGCAGGATGTTCTTGCAGCCATGATGATCTACAAGGACAGACACATGCATTTCACCCAGAGAGCAGAATTGGCAGTTGTGAAGGGAGACTTTTTTCCCCTCGGGCACATCCCCCATGTTGTTGGGGCCATTGATTGCACACATGTCGGTCTTGTGCGACCACAGGTGAGTGAGCACATTTTCCATAATAGAAAACATTACCACTCGATGAATGTGCAGGTGGTGTGCCTGGCAGATATGACCATCTCGCATTTATGTGCCAGATTCCCCGGCTCAGCCCATCACTCCTACATCCTGAGGAACAGCATTGTGCCCTGGCTGATGGCTAATCTGCTTCCCGAGCGTGCTTAGATTGTGGGTGAGAATGCCTAGTCGTATGGCGTGCTGGGTGTGTGACTTGCTGCCCTATCCTGTGCAACATTGCGATGTGTGTTTGTCATTCCTAGGTGACTCTGCATATCCCAGCCAACCATGGCTGATGAGCCCACTGCATAATCCCAGGACCCCGGCTGAAATCTGATACAATGAGGCCCATGGCAGGACACGTTGTGTGGTGAAGTGGACTTTTGGCCTGCTCAAGTCACGTTTCCGCTGCCTTGACAAAACCGGAGGTGCACTGTCAAACTCACCCGGGAAGGTGTGCAAGATAGTAGTAGCATGCTGCATGCTCCACAACCTGGCCATTCGCAAGGATAGACCCCTGCTCCTGGATGATGATGAGGACCCAAGGCCCCCGTCTGCACAAGAACCTGAGTCCAGTGATGAGGACAGTAGGGAGGAGGAAGGTGGTGACATGCGTCACCAGCTCATCACCCACTACTTCACTTGACGGTTGGTGACAAAGTACAACATGTGCATTGCCTGGTGAGATTGCTGTTGTCGTGAAGGGCTATGTGCGAATGGTACAGACTGCCATATCTAAAGTCGCCTGTGTGTGGAAATGTGACAGTGACATGACTTATGTAAATGTATGCGGGAAGTGTCTGTTGACACTTGTTGCCCATTGTGTTGTCTGCATGTTGGCTTATGTACATGGTTCGTGTAGTGTAATATCTGTGATGCCACACTCACACCAGTGAATATTGTTCTGTTGTGTTTCCCTAGGTGCCTCAAAATTATCCATGTCGACATGCTGTACATCTTTCGGATAAATTATGGACATTTGGAAGACTGTAAATATTGCACTAATGACAAAGCTGACACAATTAAAGTGTGTGAGGTATTTTATTTGCAGAGTTGACATGTGAGGGGTGCAGGCAGATTTACATGAAGGTAGTGATGGAGCAGTGAGTTGAAAGTCATGGTAAATGAGATGAAAGAGCAGACACCACATCAATGTGGTGACCCAGTCCAACAGACAGGTGCCATTCACAAGGCAGTGTGGGGAAGGACAGTCCAAACAGTCAAAGCAGTGGGGAAGAGGGTTGCCATCAGGGCTAGCTTTGTGACTGGTGTTTGGCTGGTGCTTTGCCTCCAGAGACTCACAGGCCCTTCTTCGGATGCCCCCTTGCTCGCTTGGCCAGGGGGACGCAGCTGCATGGCCAGCGGCGTCTGAGGACTCACCCTTCTCTGTGGCCACAGAGGAGGATGGTGCACTGTCATCCTGCAGCACAACAGAGGGGGGTGGAGGTGTTGTTTGGGATGCAGGCCTGTCCTTCAGTAATGCCACTTGCAGGCCCATGAGGTCCACCATTTGTCCAAAGCGTGTGTTGATGGACCTCATCAGCAGAATGAGCTTGTGCAATAGTTCGTCAGAACGGCTACTTTGTCCCTGGACCTGCTCATAGGCCCCAATGACTCTGGTGAAGTGGTCAAGGGATGGGGTCCCAACCTCCTGATGTCTGGGGGTGACCCTGGCCCTCCCACCTGCCCTGCTGCCACGGACCTGTTACCTAGCCACTGTGGGTCTCCGCACACTCTCCCTGCTGTCCACAGTTGTTGGTGTGGGCTGGTCATGCCCTGGCACAGGGAGGGTGCTGCAGGTGGCACTGGTGGTGGTGGTGGTGGCGGTGGACGCAAGCTCTGCTGTGCTGTTGTTGTTGCAGCAGACGTGGTATTGGGGAGGATTAGGTCCTGGGACCTGGTGCTCCCTGGCACACCATATGGGCCGGCCTTGAGCTCATCATCCGGAAAATCCTGGGAGTCTACATCCAAGAGTCCATGTACCAGGGGTGGAGACTGGCTCTGCTGGTCATTGATGTTGTCCGCAGCAGTGAGTTCTTGGTCACCTGTGGATTAGATGTGGAATGGTCAGTGCTGTGCACTCAGCAAGAATTCTGTTAGCTGTGTGTCATCCAGTGTCTGTACAGTACACAATTGACTGATCTTCACAACTTTTGCTATGTGCCATACTGTGCCTCATGACATTATGCAGAGGTACTTACATTACACGTACCTTTTGTCAGATGTCGATACATTGCATGCAAATCGTGCTGTGAACCTGTGATCATGCACAAATGAGTTTAATGGTTCTCTCAATGTTGATTTGTATGGCCTGGCTGACGTCACATCTGGCCATGGAGTGGCCATTGTATTGTACTGCATGACTTTGACCTGTAATGTACATATTTGGATTTATGAGCCCACACATGCTTTCTCTGATTTTACATGCTCCTTGCTGACTGGGCCATATGGCAATGCACTCATCAGTGTGTGCTGTGCATGGTTGTGCATGGTCTTCCTTGTGCATGTCCTTTGGTGTGTGACTCTTTGTTATCTCTGGTGACAGTTCCCTTTGCTTACCTGTGTGCACACTGTGCCTGTCAAGTGGGGTCGGTGTGCATATTTGTGAATGGAGAGGGCTTGTGTTGGCATATGGCACCCCTTTCATTGGTGACAGATGTGTGCCTGCAAGTACATTCTACCTACCTGCTAGGTGAAGCAGAAAAATGCAATGATTGCCACATGCTTGTGGGTGGAAGGGAGTGATCCATTCTGCTGGGTTGTAGGACAGGGGGCATGGTGGGAGTAGTAGTGCAGGCCTCCCACCCACATATGGCGATTGGAAACAGCGGATCCTACCGCGGGACCATTGGGGATTTCCTAATTTCCCATGCGGTGTCTCCGCTATGCTTGCGGCAGGTTGTTGCTTTTCCGCTGCATTTCCGACCTTTTCAGTCGGTTTTTATACACCCGCTACCGCTGCGCTCTGTCTTTTTTGGCGGGTGATCCTAATTTGACTGCCGGTTTATTCACGGTCCAGGCGGACGGTTTTTTTCCGCGTCCATGGCGGTCGGGGTGGTTTTCCGCCCAAAATCCTAATTGGCCCTAAGTGTTAAACCACCCTTGTTTTTTCGTGCATTCTTTTTTATTCTCCATCCATAGGGCTTCATTAATTCCATGAGTGATCTATAGAAAGGATTCTAGAATTTCAGCATGGGCAGATGTCTCTTCTAAGCAGGCTAAGAAGGCTATATTATATTTGCCCACTATATTCTACAGGGTCCACTTTAGACCAGCGGAGAGAATAACTGTTGGTTTTATTCAGGGCGATATCCTGGACCATACTCAGATATTTACCCTTATTTTTGGTTACCTTATTACACAGTTGAATAGTTACACTCAAAGAGAAGTTGTCGCTTAGAGCATTCTTATGTGTTTTGAAGCTTTTGATTCTTTTTGAGTGCCTCTTAGCTGTACATATTCAATGATCGTGTTCGCACCTCTCCATGTAATCTAAAGGTACCAGAGGGATACATAGGTCATTGGCAAAACCTAGATCAAACCTAAACAGAATCTCATTCAGGTTGTCTCCATAATTTGAGTGTGGGAAGTGGGTATAAGTTATGTTCTCGTCTGATAATATCCTACAGTTTTCTCCTCCTTAAGATAAACACAGGCCAATAATAAAATCCCCACCCCAGAGAACGAGCATATCTTTTTCAGTTTTGTTGAGTACAAAATTGAGGTAATCACTCAATTTTCTAAGAACCACAGCGATCTTCCCATGCTGTGCATTATTATAATAATGTATCACAGCTATACAGTGATGCTTATCAATTTCCATGGGGGTGATTTGGTAATGGATTTTTCAAATTGTCAGACTAATCTTTGTCCCGTTCATATCATTTGAGACATATGTGTATAGCCCGCCTTTAGGTCTCCCATGTGCATATGGTACAGCTGGAGTATGGAAGTTCTTATACCCGCTGATCTGTATGGTATCATCTGCCCAGGTTTCTTGAAAATAAAGGATGTTGAATTTCCCTACAAAATCTATCCATTCTAGGATAAGGGCTTTTTTACGTAAACCTGCTACATTCCAGAATAATGGAAGACATTGGTCGTCTCTGGTATTGTCTTCGTCTTTGGTCCCGTATAACTATTGGGAGGATGTGATGCCGTGTGTGAAATATCTACAGGTAATCCATTTCCTAGGTTTGCCCGTGTATCAGGACTATATGCTAATGTATCTAGGCCATTGTATGGGCTGTGTCCATTAACTTCTAAGACACTAGCGTTGTAGGAGAGTAGGATCTACTTCTTATGGTTACAACCACTTTTTGCTGATGTTCACTGTTTTTTTACTTTTGTCTGGCTGGGACCCTGCTATCCAGGATCCCAGCCTATCTCCTTCCTCTTCAAATAGATTCCATGTACTTTAGGTACACTCCAGTTTGGTTACTGGGGTACACTTGTGAGTCCCTAGTATATGGTACACCAGGTACAAAAGTCATAGGTACCCCAGAGGCCTACCAGGGGCTGCAGCATGTATTATGCCACCCCTGGGAAGCCTTCCAAAATGACACCCCAGGACTGCTACTGCAGCCTGGGTAAGGTGGTGCATGCACCCCTTACTTAGATATAGGTTACCTATGTCTACCTTATATCATGACACATATAAACCTATCAGTCACCCCTATGGCAGGCCTTATCAATCCTGAAGGCAGGGTAGTGGTTTTTGTGTGAGAGGGTGCCTTGCATGAGCAGGACCCCTCTGCAGCCTTCGGAATCTATTCTCTGGGGCTGTTCTGTGATGCAGCCAGACCATATACTCTGAAGTACATTATAACCTCGCTGTAAATGCTAACTTTGGAATGGCTACACCGAAACATGTTGTGTTTGGTGTCAAACATTTTGGAATCCTACACCGCCAGTTCAGGCGGTTGGGGTAGAATTCCACCCTTCTAGAGGGAAAGACATGTACACACCGCTATACCCGGTACCAGTTTAAAATAGCCCTGGTATCACAAAATAGATGCTGCAGCCATAGACATGAGTCTGGCCTCCTGCTGCTGGATGAAACTCCGAACGGGGAGGCCTGGACAATAGATTTCCTATCACAGGGAGGTGTAACCACCTCCCAGACAGGCCGTAGTGAACTGGGGCTGGGTGGGTGTACTCTGAGAGTGCTTTGAAGTCTGCACTGGGGGCACATTTGGTATCCCTGTGCATAGCCCAGTTCAAACCAGTTGCTTTGGTGCAAAACTGGACAACAGAATGGGTGTAACCACCCCTCTTTCTAAACCCTCCCACAGGTGGGTCCCCAGAGTTAGTCCAACCCCAAGAAGGTGCTTTACATTCCATCAAGACTTAGCCTAAAGGCTGCTCTCCATAGCTACAACTAGGATAGTTTTCAAATAAAGTTGTCTTTAACCTATCACCTCGAAGGGGCTGCTTGGACTGTTTCAAGGTGCCCACTATAACTAGTGGACAGTTTATGTGTAAAATTAAGATAAATGATGAGATGAAGGAGATTGTAGATAAAAGTTGAGTAAGTTTATTCCAGAGAACATAAGATCCCATCCATCAGTTATTAGCAGTCAGATGCAACTGACTGTAACACAACAATATTAATACATAATAAATACAATGAGTAAGCACATTGTTACACACCTTCCCCCATATAACCCACAACAAAAAGAAGGGCATAAAATCTTATCATCATTCCCTAACATAGTCTCTGAACCTTGAAGGAAGTTTTATAACCCTTCCACTCCTAACCTTTAAAGAATAAGAAGGACACGCAGTGGAACAAGAACTAGAATTAGACAGAGGTACAGTATGTCCTTTGTCCACCAAATAGTTTGTGATGACAACCACCCTATTAAGGTTCCAGATGCGCAAATCGTCTTTTTTTAATTGCATTAGTTAAAGGTTTTACAACTATATGAGGTTTTTTTAATATACCTGAAAAGTTGCGTCCAAAAGGTGCTCTAATCATGACCAAATCACCTACATTAACTTGAGTGTTCTTGACAGCTTTCCTAACATCAAATCTTAACTTACGTTCTTCAGTTTTATTAGCTTCTTTTTTCCTCCACAGACCTCGTGAGAATTTTTTGTTTCATATTTTAGGCAAAATATCATTCACCCAGAAAGGTGCTATAAGATTATTGGGATGCCTACTTTTAAGTAACACAAACGGTGTGCAACCAGTTGTTGCATGGGGAGTGATCCTATACATTTCAACAATCTTATGAACTCCCTCTTTCCAATCCAAATAATTCTGTTTAGACATGGAAATAGATTCCTTGAGAACACGAACAAAGCGTTCCACCATTCCGTTACTTTCTGGGTGTTACAGGTAACAACGTTTGTGTTTAACAGAACATTTATCCAAGAATTCCTCCATTTCTTTAGACACAAATTGTACACCATTATCCATTAACAGATTCCCAGGAAGACCTTCTTGTGTGAAAATTTCCATAAGAAAACTGATAACATGATTAGTATCAATGTACTTTGTAATCTTGATCTCTGGCCACCTGGAGAACAAGTCTATAAGAACAAAAACATATGCTTCACCATCCTTGCAATTCACAGGAACTAGGATATCAAGTGCCAATTCTTTCCTGGGACCTTTTGGTCATTCTCTGATGGCCATGGATTGGACTCTGGGCTTGAGACATTTTTCACTTAATGTGCAAGGAATGCATTCTCTCACTAACCTTTCTATTTCCTGATCCATCCCAGGCCACCAATAATTAGGTCTGACTCTTTCTTTGGTTTTGGATACTTCTTGATGAAGCTGATGAGCTAGCTCAACTAATTCTTTGTGGAAAATACTGGGGGGAATTAATCTTGTCCCTCGAAAAATCAACCAACCAGACTCAGGCCCTTCATGCCTAGCATTCCAATATTTTTCTGAAATACCTTGTCCCTTTCTATTCCATCAACTTTTGATAAGAGAAGACAGTTCCAAGAGTTCATCGTCAGTTTCACATTCCTCATGCCATTTATTCCCTTTTATACCATCATTCTCAATGGCTCATCCCCATTCCAACTTCTCTTGTTCCTCCTGACTAACATTCTCATCACTAGGTGTTACTAACCTTGATAACGTATCAGCAATGCAGTTACGTGCTCCAGGTATGTATTCCACATTAAAGTCATAACCTTGGAGATCAACCACCCACCTTGAAATTCTTCTTGAGATGGCATCAATTCCTTTCTTACTAAAAATCTCATCAGGGGTGTATGGTCAGTGCAAACAATAAACTTAGAACCCCAAAGGAGATTCTTGAGTTTCTTGGTAGCCCAGTGTTCAGCTAGTGCCTTCCTTTCTATTACTGAATACCGAAATTCAGCTCTCCTGAGGCTCCTAGAAAGAAAAAAGTATAGAATTAGTGGTGTTGTCACTCTCTTGTTGTAACACTACTCCTAACCCTTTCATACTTGCATCAGTAATATGAAAAGATTTAACCGCAGGATCAAAGCTTCGTAACTTTGGTGTCTCTTTAAGCAACGCTTTTATCTTAACAAACTCAGCCTCAGATTGTTCGCTCCAAATGAAGTCAACTCCTTTGCACAAGAGTGTTCGCATGTTAATACACTTTTCAGCAAAACCATTGACAAACTTGCTGTAATATTCAGCCATTCCTAGAAATTTCATAAGATCTTCCTTATTAGTGGGTGAGGCCAAATTTTGTATAGCCTAAAGGAGTTCACGTTTAGGTTCAACACCTTTACCCGAGATAGTGTGCCCAAGATAGTCAATTAATGATTTTTTGAACTTACACTTATCAATCCTGACCGTGAGATTATGCTGACTACATTTTTCTAAGACTTGCCAAAATCTCAAATCATGTTCCTTATCATCTTTACCATGGATTAAAACATCAACCTGGTAAATCTTAACACCATGCTGTCCCTTTAACACCTTTTCCAATGCCCTCTGATACCGCCCAAATGGTAGTCGAATGAACCTAAAAGTTCCAAATGAGGTGATAAAGGAAGTGTAGTCCCTTGAGTCATCATCCAATTTAATTTGGTGATACGCCGATTTGAGATCAACAGTGGAAAAAACCTCTGCACAGTTTAACAGCATAAGCATGCCCAATATCTTGAGGAGGGATACCTATCTACAAAAACTTGTTTGTTTAGTTCTCTTAGGTCGATGCAGAGACTACCATCAGATTTACGTGCAGCATCGACCGGAGCCAACCATTGTGTCCCTTCAACTTCTTCAATTATCCCTTCGGATTTAAGTTTCTCCAATTCTTCTTTCATTTCTTCTTTGACCGACAAAAGAACACCACAAACTTTACTAGCAATTGGTACAGCACCAGACACTAATTTGATCTTATGTACGTAATCACGTAAACATCCCAACTCATTTCTGAATACTTTGGGGAATGAGTTTTTTAGGTTTAAAGTAAAGGCATCACTGCAATCTTGTGAACCAACCACATTTACTTTAACATTTTCTTTTAACAAATGGGGAGATCACTATTGGAATCTAACATAACCCCCAATACTCTGTTGTGCAGCCAGCTTAGAATGCTGCGCCCTTTTTTATGAGATACATGAAGTTTCCCTGAGATATATCTTCCTTTGTATTCAATTAAACCATTAAAATACCCTAGGAGTTTTATTGGTTCTCCACCATAAGCGTAAGGATTGATGTCGGTTTTCCATAATTTAATGTTGTCCCTCAAATGATGCAAGTAAAACTGTTTTGACACAATTGTTATTTTCGCACCAGAGTCAAAACAAAACACGAGTTCCACAATGTTCCACATCACTTCATCTATGGGACCTTTCTTCTTGTCACTGGATACTGAGAAACAACTTGTCCACAGTCAATACCAGTATCTGACCCACTTTCACTTACTTCATACCTGCACACCATACTCACTTTAGCTTTAGCTCTCTTTGCCCTGCAAGATGATGTGAAATGGCCAACTTTTTTACAAATACCACATTTTGCTTTCAAAGCAGGACATTTTTTATCATTTACAAAATGATTTGGATTCCCACAGCTATAGCATTTAAATTGAGAATCAGAATTTTTAAAAGGGCGAGAAAAGTTCTTCTCTGCGCTAGCTTTAAAATCTTTTTTACATTTTTACCTTTTAACAACATTTTCTCTTTGGATTGTACTTTTTACCTCATGAACGCTCTCACTCTTGGTTTCATGCTTAGAGATCACTTCAACACATTTTTATAAATGTTCAATTTGCTTTGCAATAGTCATCACTTCCTCTAGTGATGGTTCATCCTTCTGCCAGATGTCGTCTCTAACTTTGTGCACATTACATCCCAACATAAATTGGTCTCTTAATATTTTCTACCAGAAAAGCTCCAAATTAACAAGACAACCCCAACTTCCTGAGTGTTGTAATTAAGCATGGGCGAATTTTGCGAATCTGGCGTTCGCTAATTTGCGTATTTGTGAACTCGCAATCCGCAAAATCCGCGAATTCTCCCGAATTTGCGGATTTTTTTTGTGTGTTTGCAAGGGTTTCTGCCAGTTTTGTACCAGTTCGCAATTGCGAACTTACTTGTTGGCTCGCAACGGTCGCGACTATGTTGTTTCTACGTCTGGTTCATCATCACAGGTTCACAGCACCCTCTGCTTCAACCATGCCACCCTCTGGTACATCAATGCCACCCTCTGGTTCATCACTGTAGATTATGGGGGGGAAAAGCAAGCACACCTGCCCTGCTTCAACTGACATGAATTAATTTGGGGTTGATTTATTAATGTGTCACTGTTTTAAAATTCCAGTCTGGCACCTGCTTCCTTATCTGTAATTTGCTTTCTGTTGCAGTGCAATTTTTTTTCCCAGGACCTTTGTGGCCTACTTGTAGCTATTCTATGAGCCTGCTGTGAGGGTCAAAGCAGGGTCATAGAATTGTTGCAACTAGCAACTGAACTCTGGAGGGGCCCCAGTCAGGAAGCACTACAGGGAATGGTTACTAATGATGAGTTTGAACTTTTGCACCTGCTAAGTGCTATCAGTTTTGCAAAACTCGTTTTTCTGCAGAACTGCAACTGTAATGCCCCAAACAAACATAGGCAACTGAACTCTGGAGGGGCCCCGCTTGAAGTACTACAGGGAATGGTTACTAATGATGAGTGAACTTTTGCACCTGCTGAGTGCTTTCAGTTTTGCAAAACTCTTTTTTCTGCAGAGCAGCAACTGTAATGCCCCAAACAAACTTACTTGCGAAAGTTGATTTATAATCCAAAAGTGATCCAAAGAAAGTCAAAAGGCCTCAAATCCAAAAAAGTGCAGGCAAATGTCTACCTGAGGAATTATTCTGATAAAAATCATCATTTTCAGAAGGTCTATGCTGCTTGCTAGTGGATTTCTTGTGCAGAATTGCAAATTTTGTAATTTCGCAAGTGTGAGATTGTTGCTGCCCGCCGCACCTACATGTTCGCAATTGCGAACTCTCGCGATGCGTCGCCAAACTCCCGCGGGATCCCGCAGCAAGATCCAAAATAGCGCAGCACTCGCAAAATATCGAGAAAAACAACTCGGCAAACGCTGAATGACGATAAGTGAACGCCGCAAGCCGCAATATTGTATCACCAAGAAAAAAAATCCGCTGCGTGCGAATTTGCGGATTTTCGGTAAATTCGCGAGAGTTGCGGTTTGCGAATTTACCGAAAATCCGCAAAATCTGCGAGCGGAACGGATTTTCCGCCCATGCTTAGTTGTAATGTAACTTTCAACTGACTCACCTTCATTTTAGTTTCTGCGACCAAAATGGTAGCGCTCAAGAATTGTGCTTACCTTTGGTAGATAGTGTCTATCCAATTTTAAAATACAAATTTCATATTCATTCAAAGTTAGAATCGTGAATATTGGGTAAATGATCAAAGACTTCCTGTCCCTCTGACCCTAAACAATGTAAGAGAAGTGCAGTTCTCCGTTCTGCGCTAAGGTTTGTCCCACACACCTTAGCATATCTCTCAAATACTTTTTTCTATTGTTGCCACCTGATAGGTGGATCTCCAGGGGTTATTAGAAAAAAGTGGGGAGTAGCTACATTCTGCATTGTTGAGCAAACTAACACTTATCTCAGAATGAGTAAGATGTTCAGCAAAGTTCAACATCTGACACACATATGCTCATAAATTAGGCAAACTGTTAATGTAAAATGTTTTCAAATCAATTACCAAATAGGCAAGTGTTTCATAACCGTAAACCATCTGAAAATTAAAATATAGAACAGTGCGTGTACTAAAAGTAATAAAAATATAATTTATATTATAACTTCAAGATATAAGTCATGGTTCCACTGATGCTCCAATCATGGTATGAGTCTCTGATCTTTCATGCGAAGGTGCTCTTGAACTCTTCTGTGACTGAAAGTGAAAGAACAAAACAAAAAGACAAAAATGGCCGACACGTAAGCGTACAGAGTAGACAAATGCGCCGACGTCACATGAAGGACGGAAAGCCTTGAAGATCAATTCGAGGATGCGGACAACGTCACATGAAAGGCGGAAAGCCTTGAAGATTCGAGAATACCAGTAAACAAGGAAGAAGTTCTTATCTGATCTGTGGACTTGGAAAATTCTGCTATGACGGAGTTATCGGAGCGAGTGCAGTTATGCCAGCTAGAACACGAGGTGAGGTTTAAACAACAACAAAGTGCGATTTTTGAAACCAAACATTCACGCTGTGATGAAGTTCAACAGTTTAGATTTCAACACTCAACGATGCAAACAAACCAACGAGCTTGCAACTCCACACCAATGAATGTCAAGATTGGATAAAGCAACGGTTAAAAGTTCAGACATCACATGTATTCTGGTGTAATGAAGCTTGACAGTTCTGGTTTAAAACATATTCAAAAATCTTTTCTATTCTGATAGTTGCAACAGTGCAAAAATTCTGCTTTGCCAGATCAGATTTCAAAGTAAGCCCAAATTTCCTTTCTGATAGTTGCAAAAGTGTCAACATTTGCTGCTTGACAACAAAAACAACATCTATTTGCAAGTAAACAATAAAGTTTTAAGTTGACATCCTTTTTGTTTAAACACGAAATTCTGAGAGAAGCAATAATGTTGGCACTTCTCCTTTAAGATTATAAGAAAATATGCTTGCGAAATTCAAATCTTCATTGTTTCAGTCTACGGTAGGTGCCTCTTAACAGTTTAACAAAACTGTTGTAGCTTCATACGAGACAAAACAATAAGAAACAAGTCACTCCTTACCTTGTGAGCTTGTTGCTGAATTCTTATATATATATGGTTGTATAGCAGAACACATATTTTAGAAAAACAGCATTAGCTCCCAACAAAGTTTAAAGAGTAACAATAAGCCCACATCAAAACCTCTGAACCCTTGAAAGAAAATAGGAAAAGCTTAAAGTTTCTTAGTAATTTCCTTTTAAGTCTCTTAAATTGAAAATAATTTGTAGCAGCTCCTGTGAAACGAAGATTAAAACTCACATGAAATGTATATTTGAAAGCGTTGATAAAAATTAGCTCTAGATGTTGAGATTTTTTTTCTTTTTCTCTAGTAAAAACGCATGGGTATGTCACCTTCCTTCGTCGCCAGTGTAAAATTAAGATAAATTATGAGATTAACGAGATTGTAAATAATAGTTGAGTAAGTTTATTCCAGAGAACATAAGATCCCATTCATCAGGTATCAGCAGTCAGATGCAACTGACTCGCAGCACTCCTGAGTATTCCATCTCTATGGGACTACTCAATGGACAACATGTATGTGCATGGTGATACATGATGAACATAGAGGAAATATTTAAGAAGAAACACAACATTATAAATACATAATAAATACAATGAGTAAGCACATTGTTACAATATACCAGTCCAACTTCTCACAAGCATCTTCTACAGTCAGTCAATCTACCACATCTAATGTTGGGAAGCTATCAAAGCAGTTGCTTACAGGAATTGTATATGCAACCTCAGGGTAACCATACTCATTTGTGTCCCATCTATTCTTTCTCAGTCTCATATTAAGCAGCAGTTGATAGAAATAGCCCACCGGTAGTTTGTTAACACACTGGCTAGAGACCTTAAGGTTACCTACTCCCTTGATAATAGATTCTATCAGGTGAAGGGGTTTACACGATAGTACCACACAGTTGCCCAGTAGGGTTTTGTGCTCTACACCAATCTTGCTGACTTTTCTGACCATTTTGAAGTCGGTAGATCGGGCCTGTGTTAGCCCTGTTTTGCCACCTATCTAATATAGGGCTTTATTTCTCAAGGTATCCCAGGGTTCTGTTTTCTGAGTCGATAATCTTGGTACATTAGCTAACACTGCTGTGTAAGGGTAAGCTGCTGAAGGTAAATCCAAATGATCAGTGTGAGACAAATTCATATGTTGGAAGTCATGAGTGACAGTGTTCCCAAACAGGCTGCTTATCAACCTAGTCTCTGGAGTGATGCTCCCTCACTGCTGTGTCTCATATGATGGGGGTCCACTTACTTATGGAGAACCCCACTGATGCCATGTATTTTGTTGTGTAAATGCTGGCATGTGTACATTTACGTGTTGTACTGTCACATGTACAACTGTTGCGTACATGATCATGAGGGTCTACAAGTTTTTCTGACATAATCCATCATATTTGTCTTTGGTGGCCAATGTGTACATGACAATGCAAAACAGTGATGAGTACACAGAGTAGGTGTAACCACATACTGTGATGTTTAAACATGGGTGGGTGAGTCACACATACCCGATAACATTGATGGATGTCATTAGCCAGGTAAATTGTTGAGGCAATGACACACATGGTAGGAACACATACAGTACTTCCTGGCAATGTTCCATTGCATGCCAATGTGAAGTGTGTATTCAGTCAGATTGCATGCACTTGTGCATATGTCTAGGGTGATTATGTGGCTGGCGATATACATTGGGGAGTGATTTGCTAACACGTTAGGGTCATATGTGTATGTCACCACTCAGTACTGCATCGGTATTTGTGATAGCTAAATATGAAATGTACAGTGAATCCACTTCCCCTGTGGAAAGGAGTAAGACCTCCTAATGGCCTGAAAATTTCTTGTATCTCATGTTCTTTCAATGTTATGATGACATAGAGATTTACTAACTGAATAAGGTGTGCTCACATGAGACAATCCAGACAGGGGATGTTTATAGGCAAACTCATGTACAATGGTAATTTTTCCTGCAATCAAACACCAATTGGAACCACATTGTCTCCATCCTATTCTTATGTACTAAATGTGAAACCTAGCTAGGTTATTCATATGAATCTATAAACAGCGTCATCTGGCAGTGGACAGAATTATAAGTGTTACTTGCAAAGTGTGAACATTGTAGAATGGGTACTTCCATGTCAACTGATTGCTTTAGTCACAATATACAGCTACTTATCTGTAGCAGGTGCCCAGCAGTTATATGTGCAGTGTGTTTCAAAACCCTGGCCATTTAGGTAGTACAGGGCCTTATGTTGATGCATAGTCCTGCATTCCATGAGGACATCCCATTTCATTACATCAGGTGACTATGGTATGATCCAAGGACCTTGGTTAACAGGGTGATAACATCTCCTGAGACACACATCAAGGTGTATTTGGGTTATGGTCACACATGCAGTAGGGACTGACTGTGTTAATAACACCATTATGTGTGATTGTGCACAGGCCGTGTGCCATTCATGCATATTCTCATGACAATCTTGGAGCTAATTTAGTTATCCTTGAATAATTTGGGTTCTGTGCTATTACATTATTTGTTGTATTATGATATGTTTTCCTAGTGTGTTTAGGCAATTGCAATTAACATGTTAATTATCTTATTTCAGCATCTACCCAGGATAGTGAAAGAGACATGGTGGAGACCGATAGGGAAGCAGCTGGCCACAGTGATTCCCTCCACCACAGTGACACAGAGATAGCCAGTGGCCCAGAGGGTGGTGGGAGTGCTACGTAAAAGCAACGCAATGAGTCATCATCGTCATCATTGAGAAGCTTCAGTGGACAGCTAGTTGGGGAGCCGCAGAGGGTAGAAATGGAGGGTAGGGTGGCAGGCAAGGATATAGGGCACTCAGTTTCAGGTGGGTCTGCCACCACCACCAGGGAGTCCTGGTGGTGGTGGCGGACCCACCTGGAACTGAGTGCCCTACATCCTTGCCTGCCACCCTACCGTCCATTTCTACCCTCTGCGGCTCCCCAACTAGCTGTCCGGGCCCACACCCCTTTGCAGGGGAGAATCTCCTTCCTATCAGGTACCCTACCTCTGTCTTTCCTGCAGCCCTGAGCGTGATGGCTATTGACATTCTGAAGCTGATCTCTCCGGGACAGACAGCAGTGCTGAATGCCCTCTTGATGCAAGTACTCCAGCTAAATCTAATGGTGTCGTACCTGGAAGACATTCACGCTGACATGTATGGCATACAGAGATATTTTCAGGCTCTAATTTTCACACTCTCAGCGGCCTTTCAACATTTCAATCTTTCTACCCCACCTCCTGCCTCTTCCCCATTGACTGTCCCTATCTCCCACCTGCCCAAAACACATGCACACATCATCATGCATCCACCCCAACAGCCATATGCAGCACATGCAAAGACAAACGTAGCAAGCAAAAAGACAGCACACACACTCACCTTGCAGTCATCACCCTCACCACCACATCCACTGACAGACACACAGACACTACTACACTGGAGCCTGCCACAGCCACATCCAACATCACACACCCAACAACCACAGTCACACCACCAGCCACAGCCACTACTGGTATCACACAGCCAGACACATCACCAACAACACCAGCCATACCCACCACTGGCATTGCACAGCCAGACACCACACCAACACCACCAACCACAGACACTACTGCCGTCGCACAGCCAGACACCACATCAACACCACCAGCCATAGACACTTCTGATGTCACATAGCCAGACACCACAACAACACCATCAGCCACAGACACTACTGATGTCACACAGCAAAATGCCACACCAACACCACCAGCCACAGACACATCACACCTTTCCCTGCCACAGCTCCCCCTCCCAAACCTAAGAGGTCTAGTTTCCCACCCCTAACCTACCCTTCCAAGTCAACACCAAAAAAACCTGCCCCCTACTAAAAACCTCCCTTCCACCGAAGGTGGTACTAAACGTAAACTCACCTGTCCTGATACCGACCCACCCCCACCCAAAAAACAAAACCAAAAAGACCTCTTCCCCAACTCACCGCAAAACTTCTGAGCAGAAGAGTGATACATCTGTTCCCACCCTCCCTGTACTCATCACTACCCTAAAAGGCTACAAGATACCCCACATGATCCGACCGAGCCCTCCCAAAACCAAGCTCAGCCCTTCCACACTCAAGTCAGACCTCCTAATACTGAACTCATCACTTCTACTGACTTACCCAATGCTCCCAAGCCAGCCCTCCCAAGAACCAACCCACCCCCATCCAAACCCCAGCCCACCCTGATGACTTTTCAGAAGTGCCTGGACTGCTCATTGGTTGCCCCTTTCCTGGGGAGGTTTCCCTGGCAGTGATCTGGTTGGCAAGTTACGTGGCACAGCAGTGTTCTGGGCTACATCCCCAGGTTTGGGCTGGCCATTGGCCCTTGTTTGCGAACATTGATAATTTGTCTTAATAAAGACTTTATAGTTTATGTTGACCTTTATCTTGCTTTTGCTACTGATGCTATTTCTTGTTATTTAACATTTTGAGATGGGTGGTTTTATGAGTGTGATGAATTCCAATTCTGGCCCCCATTGCTTTGTGTGGTTTCTGCTATGGTAAGTACAGAATCTTGCACTGCCCAATGTAGACTTATTCAGGCTTGCAGTACTACCCATGATGTATGGTGGATATGGGTCATGTATGTGCGAAGTATGTATTTGTTACACCACACATAAGAAGTGTAGTTTTGTAATAGCTATTTTTACCTTGGAGGCACATGTGAGCATTTTCAGGTGTGTTCTTTCAAAATACTTTGTAAGATGTCTGACAACTGCTGTTGCTGTAGTGTTTTTTAGGACTTGCACTTACACACCAGCCAAATAATTATGCCACTATGTGGCAGTATTGGTTGTCCCAATTATACACCATGCCACAGGACCTATCCACTTGGTGACACTGATCCAGGTGCAATATGGACTGTGTCCTTGACCTGTTGCCTTGGATACCCACATCTGGGAGTCTTTACAGTGTGGCTTTTACATATCTGAGACCCTAGTTTTTTTTTACCTAACTTATCTTATTCAAATGGGTGATGCGTGAAGGGCAGAACAGAGCTTTTGCTGTGACGTTCATATCTTTGCCTGAGACAGCCATACAGTTGTAGTTCAAATGTTGCTAGTTTATGAACAATGTGAGGATGTCACAGAAGATGATAGCTATGGCAGTTAAAAGGAAGTGCTGTTTTGTGACATTGTTTATTGCACTCTTCTTTACACCAGCTTCTGAGATGTCCACAAGGGGTAACGATTCAGATGTGATGATAAGAAGATACATTCAGTCATGTTACATACAAGGACTCTCTAGATATGTAGGGTTGGGTGTTAGCCTTATATCCCTCCCTTTTTGCCAGCTCAGATGAGTTGGTTTGACTGCCATGGGCGGCTCGTCAGAAAGGTGCGTCATAATTGGGCAGGCGGTACGTAGGGAGGTCCACTCTCTGACAAGCTCCATTGGTCCTTTCAGATGCCACCGTGGTTTGAATTTCCTGTTGTAGTCAGAAGTACTGCGGTGCCGGGATTTCGGTGAACATGCCTGCATTGTAATCTGGTGGTCGGAGCGACCGCTTCCGACCTGACCGCGGGGTTCCTACCGACTCCGACAAGACCATTGAGGCCGCCTCAACCTGCAGGGTAATCAGACCATTAATGTTGTACTAGAAGTATTACTGCGAATGGGCTAATTAACATTTCTATGTTGCATCTAAATTAATATTATTTAATCTATGACAAGTGAGGTAGCCGGTGGGTAGCTTCTCTCACCTCTCGGCAGATGATCTGCCAGTGCAGTTATTTTCTGTAGCATTCTTGTTTTCAACCCAGGTTGACTGGCTCCATACGTCTTTTTGAAACCTTTATGGCTGCACCACTTCACTGTTATTTTGCTATTTAATAGGAGGAGGAAATGTGCTACTTCTTGCATCGCAACGCTTCAAATAGTTGTCATAGTGTTTCGTCACTCCAGAATTCCTGAGTTTCCTTGGGTTTCCTGCTTTAATTTCTCTTTGTGCAAGATCGTCCAGTTCAAAGTTTTCTCCAGCCTGCTGCCTCTTTTGTCTCTTTACCATCTTCACAGTACTTTCCGACTGTTCAAGCTGGGTCAGCCACCATTCCACTTTTCAAAACTTCAGGAGGTGATTTTGCCAGTTTGGCTTTTTCGTACACCTACCTTGCACCTACTGCTAGACACTTCTCTGTGTTGACAGAACCATGGGTACTGGAAGGGGCGACTACCATTGGCAGAGAAAATCCGTAAAGACCTAATATTCCATATTTGGAGGGAACTCCAAGGAAAAACAGAACCTCTTCAGCGTGACACATTGTAGATTAGGCTAAATTAAATAACATTATTTAAACCAGTTAAAATATAGATGATTATAATGTAATATTAATGTAAATAAAATATTACATATTTCTTATTTAAACCGTATTTTGAATTTAAAATCCATCTAACAATGATTTTTATGAAAATATTAGTTAATTAATTTTCTTAATTCTGTACATAGTTGTATAATATTAATTATTGCAGCTTATTTGTTTTTTGGATGATAATTTGTTTTTTCAATTTACACTACAGAAAAATTATTTTAAGGTAATATATTTTGATTTATTAAAGATTTAACTCAAATAATGGCATTAGTTTTATAGCATTTTTTATATTTATTTCTACATTTAGCATCAATTTATAAAATGAGTTAACATTAACATGTTGCATCGAGATATTTTAATATTTATTTACATTTTAATTAACGGTTTAAATTATTTTCCTATATTTTATCAGGCAGAGATCACCACCCCAACTGCAAAGCCTCCTCATGGTAAGGTAAAGGGAACATTTTAAAAATATATTCGCCTCAAAAATAAATATTGACAATATTTTTAAATAAAATATTCATGCAAATTAATGTAATATATTTATTTAGTATGTATAGGAAAATAAAAATGCAACAACACTAATATTTAATTTGAAAATAAATCTTTAATTAATGAACTAAAAAAATGAACACAAATTTAGAATTATATTTTGGAAGTTAAAATTAAGAAATACATTTCTACCTAAAACATTAAAAAAGTATTTTTAATAAGCATTTATAATTAATAAAAGTGATTTATAGAATTAATTAAAAAAATGCAGATACATTTTAATAAAACATAGTGGTGTATCAAGTTTTAAGTTCAAAATATGGGATTAATATTTTTTCATAATTAAATAAAAAATATGCACTTTTTGTAATATGTTTTAACATTAAGACATTAAATCATTAACATTTATATTTTTAGCCAGTTTGGGTAATGTAATTTATTTTAACATTATTTCCTGTGAGGTTTAATTTTAATTTCCCACCTCCATTATTTTCTATAGGAGGGATTTTGCAGTGCCAGGAGCTGGCCCTGTATAGTGCTGGGTTTACCATAGAATTTTTCTTTAGTGGTAATTATATCCGAATTTTGTGAACAAGCAAAAAGAAGTAAACTTACTCAAACATGTAAATGACTCAAAAGTGTAAGTTACCTTTGTGAATCCCGCTTTTTGTCTGTATTCTGGAACTTTTTGATTCGTGAAAGTTTCTGGATTGAGCACACAATTTCATGTTTAGATGAACGGCTATCATTTGTAACCTCAAAGTATTATTTCCAAAGTAAGCTTGAGTAGGGCAGATGGTTATCATGCATTGACTGACTGCGTCTGTCCATTACAGCTAATGAATGCATCTCAGCAACATTGTAATCACTGCTTTAGTCTGATTGTTACCAACTTTCATCTGGTCATCCTGATGGAAAGACGCCATTTGCTAGTCACTTTTAAAACTTCCTTTGTTGTTTGACATGACTATTACACTGTCTTGTTAAACAACATTCATTTTGTGGCTTCATTACCTGGAATTGTTAGCAGCTTCCTCTTTAATCATTTCAGGGCCCTGTGGAAGCATCTGGTCCCATTTGTCCAGACTCACCACTGCCGCACAGCATAGTCTATTGCTCATCCAGTCACTTAGGAGTCTTCCGTTCATGTGCAGTGGTGTATGTCATATTCTGAAGTTGTCTTTTACGGAGGCAAAGCTGCATCTGGAAAATTGGTACATAGGAACATTTTGAATCATTTCACATAATTTACATAATTTAGTATACATTCCATATGGGTTGCAAAATCGTTTTTATTACATCTGCAATTATTGTATGCTTATTATTTCATGTAAGAATAAAATACGTAAGAATATAACCTATGACTGGCATGGAACACACTTAATCAGTAGACAAAGGGCCTGCAAAATATACAATGAGAAACTTTATTTACGGTCGGGTAAGAGGGTTGTTGTTTAACCAATCTTTTTCTGCTTTCAGCAGTTTAAACGCTGAATGTATCTCCATAAATATTCTGTTAATTGCCATACTCGGTATTTATTTTTTACGGTTCCTTTAAAAAAAGTACAATTGTTCACCAGTGAGTTGAAAGATCACTTCATTTTGCATTTTATAATGTAGTAAGATGTCATAATAGTTTTTCAGAACATATTATTGATATAGTACTTGCAATAGTCAGAGAGGTATTCCTATAAACAGCTCAAAGGTGTTCATTTAAAAAATACAGTCTACGTTAATAAAGAAAGAAAATCAAACCTTTTAACTACGCTGCATTTTTTATTTTAGATTTGCAAATGGTCTCTTGATAGTTTACTCGGAAACACTTTTTCGAATGCAGGCTCCACCTTATCACTTAATGTGCCATTAAAATTAACATTATTGCACACAGATTTGTATCAAACACCATCTATGCTTATGGAAAAAAAACACATTTCGTAGTTTGATTCCAATTGAAACATCAGATCTCACAAGTCAGGTTAGTTTATCATTAGATACTGCAGTACATTTCCTAAGACATTCATGTTGTCAGTGGGAATAAATGACTGCAAAATAACAGTACTGAACTTCGTACAGGAAGACATTTTTTGCTTGCTGTGTCTTCTATGTGACAGAACGTCCAGCTATGTAAATTCCCTGTCACAGTGTGAACTTACATTTAGAATTCAGTTGTGGTGGCCACTATACTAACTATTCATTCATTATGAGAAAGCTCACCTCCATGGACTATATCTAAAGGTCACAACAGCACATTTGTCGAACACATTAACTTGGCACACCTTTTTACAAAAAAAAATAATTAAAATATATTTTAAAAAGCCCCTCACTGTTTCCACAGGATCCATCCGATCTTCTTCTACATATGAAAATATTGTGCCTGTAGTAAATTTACAAAAGGCAGTCGAAAGGAGCAGTCCGTGTATGCCTAAAAACTACGAACATTTGTTTTTCTTAACACAATCACATATCCAGGAGGGAAAAAAATCATGTTCCATGCTATTTAAACTGTTCATGACTGCCGGCAGGGGATGCATAAAAAAACACAGCTATACCATATTCTTGGGTTCAGTGATTACTGAAGTTTTATCCAGTCATACGAAAGTGCTTTATTACGTTTGTAAAAAACTGGAATCAGGAGCATCACACAAATCCCCACCGCTGGACTATGCATGAGCAATAGATTCAGTTCAGTTGAGTGGAATCAGGTCGCAGACTGTAAAGGAAATGGTAATTACGTCTATACCTCTTCTTGTTCGGAGTATTTTAAAATTTTGCGGTGAGCTTGGCACAAATACTGCTGCTGTTTGAAGTACACCTTGAAAGCTCCTTTAGTGGCAAAAAAAGCTATCCCACCCAAGATTGTCCTTTGTAGGTTTGAATTAACACTGCTGAACATCAATTTACCAACTATAGTGGCAATTGTAGGAAAGAGGAGAGCACCACATAAAATGCGAGTAGCGAAGACATGATCAGAAAGAGGGTTGGCTTCAGCGGGTATGCGAGGAACAGGACATCCAATGCCTGGAAATATACTGTTCAAAATCTGTAATTTATTTGAGTATTTCCGCCACAATCTTAGTACATAATCCTCCCAACGAATCATCTTTCCCAAGATCAACATCACTGGTATTGTAGGCAGACCGATCAAAAGGAATAACGGATTAGCTCTTTCCATGACATCAATACCTTCTTTATGACCTACAACCTGCATCACAGTCACTGCCCCATATGTGACAGCTGTCCAGTATATGGATCCTACCATTATTCCAGCTGCAGCAAAAGGACAAGCCTTGGATATTAACCGGTCTTCAAGATCCAAGACATAAACTACTGGCCCCAACTTTGGAAATACTATTAAATATTCTGCATTGCACTGAGGGCATGCAACGCGGGCAGTACTGTTTCCTCTCTGTTTTTCATCCACCCAAGGTTGTAGGCAGGCCTGGTTAACCCATTTAGTAGATCCTCTGCACCTGCAAGGTCTCACCCACTCTGCTGTCCGGTCATCTTCATCAGTAGCAAAACATACCCAGCAACTTCTATCTGTGGCAGGGAGACGCTGGTGGTCTGGTCCAACATGGCCCAGTCTCGCCGAGGCTCCGGTGGAGGCCAGCTGGGGGCACGCACTTCACTGCCCACTACAGGCCTCTGCGTAGCCTTCCTGGTCCTTACACCCTCGCAGCCAACAGGTCCCGGGAAATGGCACCCCGGTTGACGTCCTCCCGCCTGGTCTCAGCTTCCTGAAGACGTTACAAAGGCTGCTATCACCTACTGCCTCGGAGAGCAGTGGCCCCCGCAAAGGGCTCTGGCTTCGCCTGCTCCTTCTGTGAGGTATAGCAGAGACCAACCTGTTTATTACGTAAATCTCAATACATTTATCATATATGTTCCAGTCCCCAAGATTTTGTTTTGTATACTTTCCAGAAACAAAATTACATTCAAGCCTAAAACATTTGGCGCATGACTTAGTGTTCATTATATTTTAATAATAACATGTGCCAAACTCATTGTTATAAAAATAAATGCCTGAACATTTCTCCACCACCCAGGATGCCCAAGAGAGCCGTCTTGGCTGAATGATAAAAATTCTTAATAAGGATTGTCTAAGAAGTAACAAGGGTGGCTGAGTGGCACATGTAGAAGGAGGCAACAGTCTTAGAGGATTGTATTTGTGCAGGAAGGTGTCACTTCCTGTACAAAAACATTTCTGCCTGTAACACAAACACCCATGCTCTATGATGCAAGGGTGCCTGCGATGGCACTAGGCAGCAGTTTATGCACCAGCTCAGGGAAAGAGGAGACGGGCACAATATCCTGATAGATATGGTTCATTCCTTCCATTCCACGCAGCACAGCACAAGAAATTGTCTTGCTTTGCATTGAGTGAAATAATGATGAATATGGTTCTCAATTTGCACTGTCGCCCATTGCACTAATAAGCATCAGGGAAACCGTCTTGTGAGGATGGTTGATACACCCACCGAAGTGACTGGCGGACCTCACAAGATTTGTACCTATTACTCTTCATTACTGGACATGCAAATGTGGAGTTACAGCACAAAAAGCACGCTGATGACATGCTGATCTGAATGCAAGAAAACGAAAAGGGACTGGAGATCATGGAGGTTTATCTCCATGTAACAATCAACATTATAGCACTATCTAACTCACCACACTTTACATTGAGTAGTTCAACTAACCATATGTTGGAAATATCGGTTACGTCTACTCAACCCTTTACACAACTATCACTAATACAAAATAAAGTGGTGGCATAGTTTAGGACAAGAATAAGAGCAGTATTTCGTTTTCTGGTATGTCAGTACTGAAGCAGGGATAGCTATAGCCATGGCAGGTATACTACAAAGATGAATGTTCAGATTAAAGTACTTGAAGATATTGTGACCTCGATAGCCCAAGTAGCCGAACATAAGGGACCCCATTACAGACAGCCTTATTTTAATAGTGTTTCCACTTTTGTTTGGAGATATGGCCCCATGCAAGTGTGTGAAACAGTTTGCCTTTGTGTCAGTGCCATATAATGCTTACTTTGTGCCACAAGAAAGTGTTGCACAGTCAGTGTGCTCTGAAGTCAGCCCTCTGAAGGAGGTAAAGTGGGTCCCATAGATCCGAAAAGAATAACTTGCAGATTGGTGTAGTCACTCACTGTACCCACCCACGGAAGGATCTGCAGAGGGATCTCTGTCCCTCTTAAATGTGCAGGCTGAGTGTCACCTTCATAGGGAAATATGGAATGGCTGCTTTAAGCAGCAGCTCCGTCATTCAGTAATGCGCTGGTGCCTAGGCAGGCACGTGTTTGCAGTTGCCCTAGAGGAGGTGCTTTGATGGTAAAAGGGTATCACTTGCTGGACTTATTAGAGGTTTGCCACAACGCACACCTGAGCAGTGTCCCCTTATGATAATATGGCCCAGACGTTATGGAGGCATAAATAGTTGATTTGGCGAAGTTAGGATTTTAACAGATAAGGGATTTTAAGAGGTACTTATAAATGGGTAGAATCTCCCCCACAACCAAATATGCTGTTGGACACAAGGAAGGATCAGACATACAAAAATGAGGTCAGAATGGTTGCCCCATAAAAAACAAAAGTATGGCAAAGTCAGATGGTAACCAAGGAGTACTAAGCAACACAGACAGGTTATAGGACCTGAACGAGTTAGAGGAGATCGGTCAGAATAATATTTTTGCAAACACATGATAGGTGATAGCAGGGATGCTTGCAATAAGTCTACCACTGGCCATCACTTTGGATAGCATTACAACCAATCGTTCTTTTGATCTCCACACCACCTCAGTATGAAATCAGCCATATGCAAATCAGTCTTGACCTTGCTCCAATGGGAACAGTGTAGCCAGAATTGCCAAGCCAGATCCTTCCTGAATGGGAACATGAAAGACCCACCAGTTACACCCTGATTAGGGCTCATCAGTTGGCTATAGCTTGGTTCCAGTGAAAGCAAGGGAGACTCATGTCTAGGCATGCCCTTGCCACTTAGGCAGGTACATCAAGCATGCAAAAGATGAAGGCGGGAATGCTTGCAATAAGTCTAACCACTGACAATTACTCGGGCTAGCATTCTAAACCATCATTCTTTAGCTCACCATGCTGCCTCAATTGTGCCCTGCCAGTCAGTCAGTCAGTCAAAATACTTTATTTTCGATAAATTAATATCATAAAAAGACATAGGCACAATACAATTTCACACAGTCATCAATTCATAAGTTATACAAAATCAGATCCTAATTGATTTACATTCTATAACTATTTACAAGAAAGGAATATAAAAAACATGTTCTCATTTTAAAAACTTATTATTAAAATGTATTAAAAAGAGGTCAGTTAATTAAAACCACATATTCTCATCACTTACATATTGCATTGAAGGATATTAATTTCATGAGGTAAGCATTTCCTATGACCAATATTAGAATTCATCCATTATAGAGCCATATTAAGTAGATTATCGCACAACTTCCTTTTCTTGATCCTGCCACATTTTGCATGAATTTCCAGATAAGGCAAAATTTGATGAAACCTTAATTAAAAAAGTCAAAGACTCTTCATGTTAGTGAAGGTATTCATCTAAAGAACAAATAATGAAGAATACATGGCCAACAAATGTCCTTAATTCTGTAGGAAAGCAGAAGTACAGATTTGCATGTTGGAATGCAATAATATCCAGAAGCATTTAAATGGTATCATGCCCAGTGGGCCACAGGCCTGACATGTGCTATTAGTTCACAAATTTTGGGATTTCGGTCATGTGCTACTTGTGTTCTGAGATCCATGTTTAAGGATTGCAACAGTGAGCACCCATAGGCTTGTCAGTAAGGCAGCATCTGGGGCACAGTTTCAGAACTCGCAAATCAACCAACAGACACAATAACTTCAACATTCAGGCCAGTGCCTCTCTTTTTGAGAACAGAGTATTTTTAAGTTTATTGAAGCAATGTATACCAATAGTTCTCAGCTTGTGGTACTTGGACTCCTAGCGTTTTGCATCCCCTGCTGAGGGGGTATTGATAATGGGATTATCAGGTTGTTTATAAATAAAGAAGCAGAATCGAAAATGTTCGAACGTTCCGTAAATGTGAAGTAATTTGAAATTGGGGCTAACAGTTAAGTTGCTATCCTTTAGTTAAAACCTTTTAGTTTTACTTACCCATGACTCCATCAATTTACCTGTTGCATTGTAGGCTTTGTAGTTCAGAATCTACTGGTTCACCTACCGGTGACTGTCTCAATTTCACAACCCAGATTAACACACTCACAGCAAATGTACTCTATCCATTAAATGCTCTCAGCGCTGCGAGGCCTCCGGGTAGTTATGCGCTATACAAGTGCAATTTTTCATTTCATTCCATTTCATTTCATAATACAAACTAAACCTAAACACTCTTCAATGTCTCAGCTTCCACTTCAAAACCCCACAAACCACACCTTTACACACTTCTAACCCCAACTACTGCACACTTGCACCTTCTCTCACACACAAAACACCACACTATGCTCTACCACTGACCAATCCACTCATCACAAACATAACCCAGATCCATACCATACATAACTATATCCCATTCTGACACACAATGCCTACCCTAATTACTCCTAACAGACCTCCTTCTGTCACCAATAAACCTATACTCAGCCTTCCATCTTTCCATCCAACACCCTCCTTTTCTTTTTAGCACAATAAAACAACCACGCAGCAGTTACTCTCTGATGCACCACACATCTTACCTCTTTTTGCAATCCAATCTGAAACAAACACTCCTAACTCTTGTCCTTGCCCTCTCACACACCACATACACTCTTTTTCATAACACATCACCAACCCTTTACCTTGCAGCCTCCGCTCACCAACAGTACTTTACATACAAATTTGTCTTAGAAAACAAATACATCATCTCGTTTCACTACTCCCCAAAAACAAAACATAACACACACACCAGCACAACAAAATCTCACGCACACACCTCATAATACTTTCCGTCACAAACTAGAATTATACACCCACTCCCACCTTCCTGACTACACATATAGTACACACCATCAACAAACTCCAATGCCAGGCTTTCTCTCTTACCCCACACTTAGGAAATATACATCAGCACAGCAACTTTATTTTAGCCACTTATAATCCATCGGACAGCTTAGAACCTTACAACATGATCCACATGTGGTTCCACCACCCCTAACACATACAGCTCCCTCCATAAACAGACGCAAACATACTAAGCAGCATGCCAATCTTCACAACTTTGAATCTCCATGTCTACTACACAAAAAGGCTATTCTACGAAAACAACACAGCTCAAAAAAATGCTCTCAGCCACTATCTCCACCACCTACACACACACACACTCCTCAAAATGCCTTCTTAGCCTGCCGGACGAGGAACACTATACAAGCAGCTACACTATTGCTATCCTCATACAGCTAACACCAGCACTGATGACATACCAGCTACAAGCCCACAAACTACTCCTCACTGTTCTACAAAACAGATTCACACCATCATCAGAGCATAGCCTACTAGTAAATGCTTCATCACTCTCCAAGAACATGCATCAGATCTACAACCTCCTCACTTATACACAACATGACTTACTCTTAACAACTGAATAATGGCTGGGAGATGATATGGCTCCAGTCATGCATGAAGCCGTTCCTCTAGGCTATCAAACAATCACACAAAATCATGGAGGCAAAAGTGGAGGTGGCCTAGCTGTTATGTTCAAACATTAAATATCACTAAAGCTGACAACGTCTCAATACAAGGCTGTGAGACCCTCTTCACCACATGCAACCCTACACTATCTTCCTACTGTAACCTCCAGCTCCTTTATAGAACTCCACCTAGCAATGCACAGTCCCAGACACACTTCTAGACACAGTTTCAAACCTTATAACACTACTATCCAACCTATGCATTCTGGGTGACCTAAACATTTGGTTTGGCAAACCCAATATGCCCCATCCAAAATAAAAACCCACTAGCCTAGACACACTGAACCTGCATCAAATAGTCCACAAACCCCCAGCAGATTGCTGGACACATCCTAGTTGTCATTATTGCAAATACAGAACTAGTTACCTTTCAAACAATGACTCCAGTCACATTGTCAGACCAGCAGTTGCTTGCTTTCAACATAAAACAACTCAAAGTAACACACCTAAAACTAACTTGCATGCATACACCTATTGACCGTGGAATAAACTAAATTTTGAACACTTAGAAACACAACTAACATCCACTGCAGATCTAGACACAATCAATTCTGTTAAAAAATTATATGAGTGGCTAGAGGAAGCTTTTAATATTGTAATACTACTGAGAAAGAAACAACAGACCAAAAGAAAACAACCACCTTGGAGAAATACAGAGATAAAAGAGATAAAACAGCAAATTAGAAAGCTACAAAGCTTAAAACAAACACCAATGAAGGCAAACTTCACCTACAGAAGCATAACAGATTATACAAGTCAGCAATAAAAAAAATGCTATAAAAATACTATTCAGTCAGAATTCAAAATGCTAAATATGCAAATAGAGAATTCTATGAAATTCTCACAGAATTTTATAAATCAAATTGCCTGAAGGAGCTCATCCCAGTACTCAATAATTCGCAGACTACCTGACAAATCATTACAAGCCCAAAGCAGACACATTTGACTGATATTTGAAGCAAGACAAAACACCAGCACCAACCCTTTTCCAAAACAACAATCCAAGAATACTCTAACCCAGCCTCTCCATTCCTCCGACAGAATTCACACAATAAATGAATGGACCTGGTCAAAGCATGCAGCACCCCTTCTGACCCGTGCCCACCACAAACCTTCACGACAATTGTTCTAACAACCTCCACTGCCACACCAGTAAGAAGAATCATCAACAGTGCCTTAACTACTGGAGTATTTAAAGAAGATCTCAAAAAGTCATACATACGCCCATTACTAAAGAAAACAAACCTGGACCCACGTAACCCTGACAACTGAAAGAGCAGCATTTTCACAGATGTCACAATTCATTGAAGATAACTCCACACTTTCATACTTCCAGACATGATTTTGTCCAGGGAGAGGCACAGAATCTGCCCTCGTTATCTGGGATGACCTTAAGAACACAGTTGACAGGAACAGGGTTGCTGCACTACTGCTGTTGGACCTTTGAGCTGCCTTTGACACAGTTGACCATGAAACTCTAATACAAAGACTCTACGAAGGCGGCATAGAGGGGACTGTTCTTAATTGGATCACATCCTACCTTCATAACAGAACTAATGTCAATCATACCCCCTATCTCGTCTAAACCGTACTTCACAAAAGCAGGGTCTCCTCAAGGCTCTATCATCTCACCCATGCTTTTCAACATTTACATGAAGTCATTACATGCACTGATCAATCAATTTCACCTCGCATACTGTAACTATGCCGATGACGCACAAACACTTCTTAAACTGTAAAGTCCCAAAGACAATGGACATTCACACATTTTGAATTGTCTCAGACCTGTGAATCAGTGGATGACATGGAGCCATCTTAAATTGAATGCTTCAACATCAGATATACTCAAGTATGGTGATAGGAACAACTATGACCCCCTCACCGCCTGGCCTGATGACCTGGGAACACCACCTAAAGTATCAAAGGAAGTAAGAAACCTCAGAATTACCATGGAATCCGAAGTATCAATGAATGCCCGAGTGAACACACTAGCAAGATCACTTTTCGCTACTATAAAAACTCTTCAACGCATCTTACCCCACCTGGGATTTCCACACAAGGTCCAGGCTACTATTTCTCTTGTTGTGTCTAAACTTGATTACGCGAACAACCTCTACTACAGATTATCTTCAACAACTATGAAAAACTACAAAGGATTCAGAACTCTTCTACCAGACTACTCTTACATTTCAAGCCACAAGCCCACATTTCCCTGGCCTTGAATGCCCTACATTGGTTAACGGTTGCAGGAAGATCCACATTCAAGCTGCTTTGCATCACCCACAAAGCGATACACGGAACAGGATTGCTCTTCATCAGGAAAAAAAATCACCAAATACATTCAACCAAGGAACCTCCACTCTAGATTGGCACCTCGCTCTAAAATCCCACCTTACAAGAATAAAAACATAGGTGGAGTGAATGAATGAAATAGAATCTCTAAAGCGCAACAATTACCCGGAGGTATCTAGGGGCGGAGCAAAACAGGCAGCATGAGGACTCTGGCACATCCTTCTCTGTTTAAGCAGCCAATATATGGAACTCTTTAGCCCCAAACGTAAGATCCACAGATGACTATCTTATCTTTAGAAGACTACTCAAGAGTTGGCTCTTCCCCACAGAACCACAATGCTCAACCATCAATATACAGCATATTCCTCTGTATATAAGCATTTGTTTGGACTATAGATGTGTTTCTACATATGTGTATTGCTTTGTATAAACATGTATAACAAATATGTTTTTAAATATATAGATATTCGTTAGTTCTACTTGTACAGATTACTTATGGTTATATTATTTTATGTTTAACATGTATATAGGTGACTGCATACATTCATCTTTTATCATATCATAACTATTTATCTATAATTGGTTCACTATAGAATTACAAAAAAATGGCAATTAAATTAACTTTAAATACAACAACACTTGTAAGTCTGAGTTTATTGAATACAACTTAGATCTACATATATTGCCTTCCGAATACATATACCTTCCATGTACTTATGTATCAATATATTGATTACTTTGTTTCTAATTCAGCATCTCCAATGCACTACTGTATATCTCACCCTTTACCTCTCGCAATATATCCTCTACCTACACTCTCTCACTCATCCTAAACCCCCTTCCACTATTATGATCCAGAAAATAACCCTTTCTAGACTCTCAGCTGTTTCTCACCCTATACCACTCTATCCTTTACCTTCACTCTCTCACTCATCCCAAACCCCATTCTAATGCTATGATTGCCAAAATAACCCTTCTAGACTCTTCCCTCCTCTTCCCCACTTTGCATCACCCCATTTCTTTTTTATTTTATTTTATAAAGTTTTAAATAGCGCAAACCAGATCCCAAGGGATATCAGAGCGCTTTACAAAATGATGAAGGTAGAGTATTGCTCCAGTATCGATAACAAAATAATGCCAAACAGTTGAAGTCACCAAAAATCACATACATGTGATCCACAACAAGAAAAGAAGGAAAATACAGCTCCAGTAACGATATAAAATAAGGATACGAAACAGTTATAGTCACAAAAATCACAGATAGGTGGTACACAGCAAATAATGCAATTAAACAAGTCAATACCAGGCTGCTACGAGGGTAAATCATACATCCGAGAGGAGCAGAGAGCAAAAACACAGGATGATAAGAAGGATGTAGAGTTAATCAAATTGGCCAGGTTAAGGTATAAATGTGTTCAATAGGAATCTTTTGACTTCAAGTTTGAAAGCAGTCATTGATGATAGTCTGTGCAAGTCCGGTGGAAGAGAGTTCCAGATCTTTGGTGCAGCACCTGAGAAGGCTCGACGACAAGTTCTCTTTTTATTCGTGATACGTGGTTTCAAGAGGAAATCGTTAGTTTTTCTTGAAGATCTCTCGTCGCATAATAATTGAAGCTTTTGTGCTAGGTACCTGGGGGTGTTGTCGTGCAGGGCTTTTTGTGCAAGAACGATAATCTTTAACTGGATTCAGGCTTCATAAGGCAACCATTTAAGAGATTTTAGGACTTGGGAAATGTGCTCGTTTCGTTTGGTACCAGTAACTAGTCTGGCCACACCGTTCAGTGCTGACCTCAATGGAGCCAGGGTATACTTGGGAAGGCCACAGAGTGTAGCGCTGCCATAATCCAGCCTCGGTAATACCAATCATTGGACTGCTTGTTTGAAGTCATTCTGTGTCCTCATGAAGTGATTAGCTCCCTTACATACTTTACTGATATGATTTTTCATATTCAGGTGCTTGTCTAGGGTGATTCCGAGCGATTTGGCGGAGTCTATAATGAGAGGGGTGCAATTGAAGGCAGTGATGTGAGTCAACCAAAGGTTTAGCTTGAAGGGGTGGTTCGGAGGAGAGATGAGAAGAATTTCAGTTTTGGTTGTGTTGAGCAGGAGGAGGTTCTCAGATAACCAATTTTGAGTAGACGATAAGGTAGAGTTGAGTGAAATGATGTTATCCAGGGATGAGATTGTCAGGTAAAGTTGTGTGCCATCAGCATACATATAGTAGGGAATATTCATGTCTTTTAGAGAGTTAGCAAGAGGTTCCAAAAAGAGGTTGAAAAGGATAGGAGAGAGGGCGGACCCTTTGGGGACACCCATGAGTACTGGAGAGGGCTGGGAGAGGGAATGGTTTGCCTAACTCTTTGTGTTCAGTGGTGGAGGAAGGAGGAGAAACATTGTAGCACCAGACCCGAGAATCCCATCCTGTTCTTCAGAGTGGAAGGGAGGAAGGGAGGTGGTCATGATTAATCGCGTCGAATGCAGGGGAAAGATCAAGGAGGATCAGGAGGCAAGAGTCATTTTGATCGAGTATGTTTAGTATGTCATCCATAATGTGCGTGAGTGCGGATTCTGTGCTGTGTCCCTTCTGAAAGCCTAATTGGTGTTGGTTAAGAAATTGGAAGTTCTCCATGTGAGCACAAAGTTGGGTTTATACACATTTTTTAAGCAGTTTAGAAAGAGTGGGGATGTTAGAAATGGGGCGGAAAGTTTTTGAGGTCAGATTTCTCAGCAGTAGGTTTTTTTAGTATGGATAATGCCTGCGCTGCTTTTAGACAGTCTGATATTGTGCCTTGGGATAGAAAAGCATTTACTATCCTTATCCACTTGGGGATGAGAGCATTCTTGATCTCTTTGAAAATGATCGGGGGCAATGGGTCATTGAAGTGGTTGGAATCTCTTTTTCACTAAATGGGGTAAAGGTGCTCCATGAGGCCTTATTATTGACGATCAGGTTTGTGAGATAGGGCTTTTCTATGACAGGAGGTGGTGTTGACCCAGACATTGGCAATAGAGCCTTCTTGGAGGCAAGATCACTGGAGATGAGTCTTGATTTCTCAATGAAGAAAGCCGAAAATGTATCACCAGACGGTGGGCTGACAATGGAGACAGAGTGATTTGTATCTCCAGTTGATTGTTGTTTTACTAACTCAAAGAGTTTCTTGGGGCGATTGGCGGCTTGCTTAAGTTGCAGTCTTTTGACTCTTCCCAGGTTCACCTCTTCTTTACTCTTTTCAAAATATCCTCCTTCTGCTGTGAGCCCCCCAAAAAAATATCTTTCCATCTTCTATCCCTTCACTATCCTTTTCAATCCAAATAACAGACTAACATGTCGACCACTCAAATTAATTTCATGTTTTCCTATACTAATTCCTCACTTATCCTGTTTGGGTCCGGAGTAGATTGCTACCAAATGAAGAAGCATTTCAACACCTTATCAGGGGTAGCAAGCGCTATATAAATATAAAGTCAAACCCCTCCATCTTCTATCACTACATTTTCCTTTTTCAATACAAATAACAGACTAACATGTCCACCTCTCAAATTAATTTCATATCTCCCTATAATAATTCCCCACCAATCCTTTTTGGATTCCGGAGTAGCGTTCTAGTCACTGAAACAGAGGTTCGATGCCTTGTCAGAGGTAGTAAGAGCTATATAAATGCAATTACAATATACTCAATTTCTTACCCCGGGTGGATGTGTTGGTTAGGAATTCAGTCTGTAATCTGTGACACTCTTCTACCGTGAACTCAGGCCCATTACCACTACAGGTAGAGGCCCATGGTGATCGTATGCAGTGCAATGGTAGCCATCGGGAGGCCTGGTCCACCCAGTGTCTGTCCCGAATAAGGCCACCCAGGTTAATCTTGTGTTGATGGACAGGCTCTAGCACCACTCTGTGGATGCTCATCACAGCAGTTTCAGCCATTTCCTGTGATGATGACTGTTTTTATTTTCCACACAATCTTTGCTGATGAGTACATCAAGACAGTTGCAGCATGACTCCCCTTCTTTTGTAATGATATTTTTTAACATTCTCAATAAAGAACTGCAATAAAAAGATAGTTGCAGCTCTGAACTAGGATGGTGAGTAAGTTGGGGCAATTGCAGCCCGACCAATCCACTACACATGGCAAAATCAATGAAGCCTGTCTCAGCTGAAAAGTGAAAGCAGGAAGATTTTTGCTGATCATGCCGGGAACCACAGAGAGACAGGAGATCCTCTGCAGTATGGACCGATCCTAGTCTAGCTCTTAGCCTTTTTTTGGGTTGTCCTAAAATCAGGAACACTCTGGACATATCCTCCTGGACAGTATCTCTTTTTACAGGGTCAGGCAGACTATATCCCTCTTGGCACTAGGCACTAGGCAGAATCTCAGCTCTGCCAGCAGAAATTGCATACTTCAGGTTATGTTCACTTACCTCTGGCAGACACTAGACCTGGCCACACAGCAGTCCTGTGTGCACTCTGCAGAATAATCCCTTCATTAAGCATGAAGACCTTAAAACTAGAACAAAGTAGGATGTTTTGAGTCAAAACAGAATTAAAATTAATCTCACTGCCTTCAGCACAAGTTTCTGGGTATTCACATAGAAGACTTTACAAAGGAGGGGCGGTATGCCACACTCTCACTGACTCAGAAAGATGTTAACAACAACAAAACATGGCTTGCTGCCATCACTATTTTATTTGGCACACCTAAGACATGGACAGTGGTCTTCTGCACAATATGAAGGTACCCCTTCAGCTCACTGGATAGATCCTCGACCATGCATATTCAAGGAAAAGACTAGACTTGTTCACAAAATAAGATTAATGTAGCCAAAAATAGGCTCACTGACATAATATTGATGCATACAATATTGAAGGTGGCCTAACCCCATAAACTGGCAGCTAGGACTACAGCATGCAGCTACGTAAATTATAATTTTCAAACAATCAAAACAATTTCTAAATCATTTTCATCATCACATTTAATATGTTATGTCAATCAACATATTTTTCTGTGTGTTATTCACTGTTCATGATTATATATATACATCAATTCATATTATACTTCCATTTTACAAGAAACCACATTTCTTGAGCACTCAATGCATTTCGGGACTCTCTTGTCCCTTCGTCAGGGGTTCCTGTACAAAAAAGGAAAAGAAGAAGAAGAAGGAAACAATTTATACGATGCCAATCGTATTTTTAAAGCCTATTTACAATTGCATAAACCAACTTTATAATCATCAATCTGAATTCAATCCTTTATAACAATCTGATTGCATCACCTATTATCTTCACTGCACACTGAGACGAAACTGAAGCACCCTATATAATTAGAACCATTAATCCATATGTCCATGCTGTTATTCTCACCGTCATAAATCCTCGTAATTCAATCCTGTAGTGCCTAAAAAAAGCCTCTCTGACGAATCTAAAACATGAAAAATACTAAATTACAATGACCATTTAAATTGTCACTCAGATGACCAAAAAACCAAATAAACACGACCACAATTTGCTTAGCTTAATGCAACTGTGGTGTAATCACGATATAGCACCCTGTCAAAAAGTACATAAACCATCAGTCAGTCTATCTGTATTTCCAGTCTAAATGCCTGATAAGCATCTCACAGTAAACAGAGAATCTCACCTGTTATGAGCGTGTTCGCCACAATGTATATAAATATGAAGAATATTCTAAAAGGCAAGAACAAATAGATTTTAAGTTCTAACATGGCGTCTTATTTGCGAAGTCGAACACATAACGTTTTCACAAATAAAGCCTCTCACCTCCACAAGTTGTGCGTATTCTGCCAAATAGCAAGGACGGGGGTCCTACGAGCGTTCTCTAAAAAACAAGCAAGTACATGCGTTTTAAAACTTCCACGAGTGCAGCGTATATCTTAAGAGCTGCAGCGTTTCATCTTTGGACTCACCGATACCGCCGCCTTGTCAAAAGCTCGCCATTCCTTCGTCTCAGGTCGGGAGGAGATACACTTCCGTGTTATCCCCCGACCTATTTATCGCGTGTTTACGGGACCTAAAAGTTTAGACACTAAGAAAGGACTAAGTCAACCCCGGCCAGTTTCTTATTTCAATACAACTTTATCCGACGGTAACATGAATGAAATACGAACAAAACCCAACCTATCCTTTTCTGCTTTTGACAACGACTTTTTAGACACAATTGCGTCTGAAACACACCTTGACTTGAGTAATCAAACAAAAGTGATATAAACAAAACGATATAATTATACATAAAATTCAGCTTTTTTGATAAATATACTCAAACATTTTGCATAAACATGATTGAATTACACATTCATTATAGCATTAAATCATATGACATTTTTGTAAATGAAACAATATTCAGGGAACTTAATTTCAGTGACCATCTACACTCTATATGGTGTCTAACTTTTAATGTGATAGTATAGTGTGTACTAATATGGTTGTTCTAGCGTATTCGATTCCCACGTGTGTCGCTGGCCAGCTATGATGTTCATAATTATTTATAAGAAACAACTCCTTTCTAATTTATCATTGAGCCCGAAGGGCGTTAAAGTTTGGAGTTTTTTATGCAGAAGACTTCTTGAAATAAGAAACTGGCCGGGGTTGACTTAGTCCTTTCTTAGTGTCTAAACTTTTAGGTCCCGTAAACACACGATAAATAGGTCAGGGGATAACGCAGAAGTGTATCTCCTCCCGACCTGAGACGAAGGAATGGCGAGCTTTTGACAAGGCGGCGGTATCGGTGAGTCCAAAGATGAAACGCTGCAGCTCTTAAGATATACGCTGCACTCGTGCAAGTTTTAAAACGCATGTACTTGCTTGTTTTTTAGAGAACGCTCGAAGGACCCCCGTCCTTGCTATTTGGCAGAATACGCACAACTTGTGAACGTGAGAGGCTTTATTTGTGAAAACGTTACGTGTTCGACTTTGCGAATAAGACGCAATGTTAGAACTTAAAATTCTATTCGTTCTTGCCTTTTAGAATATTCTTCATATTTATATACATCGTGGCGAACACGCTCATAACAGGTGAGATTCTCTGTTTACTGTGAGATGCTTATCAGGCATTTAGACTTGAAATACAGATAGACTGACTGATGGTTTATGTACTTTTTGACAGGGCGCTATATCATGATTACACCACAGTTACATTTAGGTAAGCGAATTGTGGTTGTGTTTATTTGGTTTTTTGGTCATCTGAATGACAATTTAAATGGCCATTGTAATTTAGTATATTTCAGGTTTTAGATTCGTCAGAGAGGCTTTTTTTAGGCACTACAGGATTGAATTACCAGGATTTATTACGGTGAGAATAACAGCATGGACATTTGGATTAATGGTTCTAATTATATAGGGTGCTTCAGTTTCGTCTCAGTGTGCAGTGAAGATAATAGGTGATGCAATCAGATTGTTATAAAGGATTGAATTCAGATTGATGATTATAAAGTTGGTTTATGCAATTGTAAATAGGCTTTAAAAATACGATTGGCATCGTATAAATTGTTTCCTTCTCCTTCTTCTTTTCCTTTTTTGTACAGGAACCCCTGACGAAGGGACAAGAGAGTCCCGAAATGCATTGGGTGCTCAAGAAATGTGGTTTCTTGTAAAATGGATGTATAATATGAATTGATGTATATATATAATCATGAACAGTGAATAACACACAGAATAATATGTTGATTGACATAACATATTAAATGTGATGATGAAAATAATTTACAAATTGTTTTGATTGTTTGAAAATTATAATTTACGTAGCTGCATGCTTTAGTCCTAGCTGCCTGTTTATGGGGTTAGGCCACTTTCACTGTATATACCAATGCTTAGCAGGCATTAATACAGCATAGAACACACATTGTCCTATCTGATTAAGTTGATTAATTGAGTGCAACTTCCACTTACATACATTGCATATAATATTGAAACACAAAAATAGCAGAAAATATCATTAACAAAAATATTGCCTTCAATTTGTAAATATATTAAAAACACAAATATAGGGAAAAAAATATTGTCACCTTTGAATAAACATATACTATGCAAAAAATATTGATTTACAATATTGCAATATTGACTACAATCATACTGCCAAAATTATTTCATTGTCACTAATAAAAATAAAAAGCAACTTTTATGTAAAATTGTGAATTAAAATAAACAAAATAACATTTTATACACATGTTTAAGTTAAAAATAAATATATTACATGAACCCAATATTTACAAATAACACCAACAAGATATATACCTACATTTATAACAATATAACAAAGAAAAATATATTAGCTCTAAATAATGAATACATATGTAAATATTGCATTATATTAAAGAATATCAAACTATAACTCAAACATGATAGATAAAACCTAAATTAGTGTTTACCATAAAAAGACATAACTGATTACAAAATTCTAAATAAACTTAACTACTGACAAAATCAAACTATAAACAACCTTAACCAGTAATTTCTTATTTTTTTGTGTCCTCGTTTGTGCGATCTTTATAGTTTTTTAGCAAGCCAGGTCTCCTTTTAAGAAAGTGGACGGCCCAGGGTAGAAGAGGCAAGACCATGTCTAAAAATGCCAGCAAATTCTTTAGAATCCAACTTCTCTTGGCCTCCCCGATGGATCCTTTCGGAATCAAATGATCGCATGTTGGTAAAATCATTGGACAGCCCTTCCTACCATATGCTATATTTGTCCCAAAGGTCCCAGTATCACATATGTTTGCTCACCCCTCTGAGTGTATCTAAATTCCTGAACTTATTAACTTGGAAAAGCCAATCATCTATCTTGGGAGGAGATGGAAGAATCCAATTTTTACATATCTCACTTCTAGCCAATAACATCAGGGTGAATAAGAGGCATTTCTGATTCTTATTTAGAACAACATCATGATCGTTACCCTCTAAGATACCAAAGATAACATTAAAAGAGCTTACCTTCATATTAGTGTTTAGTTCTTTATTAGTTATCTTACCAATCTCCTTCCAATAGGTGTCAAGTTGTGCATATTGATGAAACATGTGGATATCATTTGCCTTTATTTCACCGCACTTGGGGCATTTTCTCATCACCTGATTATTTATTTTTGATAGCCTCTCTGGCGTCCAATAAGATCTGTGTAGGGTAAAGAGATGATTTCTCCTGAGTGGTGCATAGACAGTGATAAACCATAAAAAAGTGCAAGATACTTACCATAACTGTTGCAAGTCTTGAGCCGGGAAAATCTTCTTCCAGTTATCGTTTGGTGTGTTAAAGTCTGCTTCATTCTTTTCGGACAAATACCAGTACCATTTAGAGACTTCTTCTGGAGCTGGGTCTTTTAGTATTTCATCCTCTATTCCTTCCATATTGACTGGTATTTTCTCTTGTTCCTTACACCAACTTTCCAGCTGATAATATTTAAACCTTGAAATAGTTGTGTTGGTCCTCTCCAGTAATGCTGTCCAGCTTATTATGTTGAAAATATTTCAAACAAACACCGCTTGAATATGAGGACGCACTGTTCACCAATCCTCTAAGGTATGAAATCAGCAGTATTTACTCAATTTTATAGTTATAAATGCTTGACCCCTAACTAATAACATGTTCTGCTCTCCTAAATAAAAACTTTTCTTAAATAATTGTTTTTTTCAAAAATACAGAAAAACACAAAACAGAGAATTGCAATCTCATCCTCAACAAATGACTACCAGAAAGGAAAACACTGTAATGCACTTGTCTTTGCAGTTCAGTGCGCAAATTGATTAAGCTCAAACACACATCTGATTGCAACACGAGCATGGTCATATATTCAATCAAATATCCATGTGGTCTTGTATATGTTGGCTGTAGATCTAGGAAGGTAAAAGTTAGAATAACCGAACATAAGAGTATGATTCGCACATCTAACATTAAATCATGTTTAACTGTACACTGGATGGAGAAGAAACACACTATCCCACAGTTACGCTTCACTATTCTTGAACGGGTGTCTGTATCACCGCGAATACCTTGAGGTATCTTGCACAAAGGGAAACATTTTGGATTCGTTTTCTTAATACCATGAATCCTTGTGGATTGAATGATAAAATCGAATTTGCCTGTTTTTTATAAACATACTGAGCCTTAATGTATTTGTATGTTGTTATGATCATTGTTTCATACATGTATGTCTGGACACACTCTTTATTTTGTTTACTTCAAACCATGCAGAAAACGCAAATTTCAATACAGGGTTCACTTACTTCATTAGCATACATAGAGGGAGATTGGGAGTCGTGTTTACATTTTGCATTTTGTTTTGTTGTATGTTTTAGTTAGGGATTCACCGGGGTTGTTGGAGTTAGAGAGTCTTTGCACATTATTTGATTTATTCAGCATACTTACTTTTGGTTATTATTTAATATGCTCACTGTGTGATGCATAGACCTCATAATGTATGGTGGAGTCGCGGTATACGTAAATAGTATAGCGGGGGCCATCTTGGAAGAACTACCAGTCTGTCGTTTGTGTTTGTGTACGCTGACGTCAGACGCGGTTCTCCTAACATTCGGTAATGCCGGGCACTTTTAAAACCGAGAGGCTGGGGCCATGAAGTGGGTGTCTGCGCAACCATTACGGTAAGCTAGAGTCCGTAGGGACAGGGGGTGAACCCTTGGGATTAGGAAGTATAGTTTAATAATCACTGTGTTTTGATTCGCAGTGCAAACTGGGTCATATTCATTTGAGGATACGAAGACATCGGGAGATCACACTGGCAGGTATTTCGATTGAATGTTAATCTGCATCACGGTTCTTGAATGGTTGGACATTGAAATATAGGGAAATTTATTGCTGTTTGCCATCGTTTTTTAGAGCTTGTCATGTCTACATAATTACGTGGAGGTCATTGATCCGGGAATAGTGATGCCGGTGAGTGTTTTGAACTACACAGGGCTTTTACACGACGTGAGGTGGCGTTTGCTTTTGCACTGGGTTTGTTTTATAATTCAATTTCAATTTCAATTTCAAAATACTTTATTCTGTTTAAAATTTTAAAACCATAAAAGATACATAATTAAAACATATTAGGACAATTCAACGGAGTATACCAAACAAGTAGATCCTCCCAAAATTATTTCACTTAAGACTAAGCACAAGTTATAAAAATTCTTTCAATGTACAGAATTCAGACAACAACTAAACAGTTAGAGAGAGGGTCCAAGGGATATATAGTTTAAAGACCCACACCTGATTTTATCCCCAGCTCCTACTTAAGGTATAACACAAGAAACACACGGGGTCTACCAGCTAAATTCTAAAGCTGCACTGTCAGTACCGAATCCACAGGATGATCGGGGGACCAGCCTAATATGCACCTGGGTTTGGCCAAATGATAGGACTGATCATTGAGTCAATTTGATGGGAACCCTTTACTAATTGCTTTGGATTGGTCAGCCATGTACAAATAACCCTTGATGTGCCGGTCTCTTGTATGCATTTAGTGTTCACCCCTCTCTTTTTTCAGAAATACGCTGTCTCTATGTGATACATACACTCCGAGATCCTGTGGACTCAGTACTGACAGTGCAGCTTTAGAATTTAGCTGGTAGACCCCCTGTGTTTCATGTGTTATACACAATGTACAGAATTTGTCAGAGTACATACAACACATACATTTTTTTAACAAGGAGATTCATCGTACATAATCAGTTTAATCGGGCAAACTATTTCTGATCCTAATGACGGCTTTCAAAAATCCTATCACAAATAAAATACATTCAGGGTGGAGCAGTTGTAGATAAAGAAGAGCGGGCGGACTTGGGAAAATTTCAATTTTTGTAAAAGAGGAAGTAAAAAATACCGGCGAGGTCCCACATAAAAATTACAGAAAAACACAAGGCGAAGCAAATTCTGTGGAGACTTATAGTCGCAGCCGCAGGGTGCTAACACTTGACCTCTATGACTACCTTTTGGTACTGCTAATAACAAATGTAGATTGTCTAACCGGAATCTTGTCAGGAAAAAACGTTCCTGGGTGGAAATGGAATACGTAAGATATGGCTCGATGCCCATGACAGTTTTCAACAATAAATGACTACGGACACTCTGTTTGCCTAATTCTTGGTCTTCTCTACTCATAGACCTTAGTAGGAGAAAAGAATTCTTTGTGAAGGCAACATCCTGTTTAATAATCCGGTCAGATTTATAAAAGAGATCCGGCCCACCCAGCTCCTCACAACTATTTTTTATGTACCTTACCCATGGGATGCGTAATCTATGATCTACATTCATTATTTCAGTGAGAATCTGGTGAGTAAGAACCAACTCCTTGTTTAGCCAACAGTTTAACTGAAAAGTAGAGGACGTAGGCCAATCCATCACTTACAACTTGCACTCCCACTTCCTCATGTACCACCATATTTGATCTATTATTAGGCACCCCTAATGAAAGTTTTAAAAAAGCATTCTCCACTGTTTGGAGTGCACCCAAGGCAAAATAACCCCAACTTTCACTGCCGTAGCTGGCTATCGCTACACTTTTGGCCTGATATAATTTCAGCAGTGCCGCCACTGGCCGCTTACCCATTTTAGAGGCAAAATTGAATATGGCAGTGTTTGCCCTGGTAACCTCCCCCCCTTTTTCACTGGATGAGTGGGCCCCCTTTAAGGGTGTTGTCAAACAACACCCACAAATAACAAAAGGATCGGGTTATTGGCACCTTTTCGTTACCCACTCTAAAAGCATACTGGGTCTTGGGACGGGTGCCGACCTGCATCATAAAAGATTTTGCATTATTAATATTCAGGTCTCGCTCGGCCATAAAACGCTAAAAAGCCTCTAATTGGACCTGTAAACCCCTAGCTGTTCTCACAATAAGAACAGCGTCATCGGTGTAAAGCAAGACGGGCCTGCCCTTTTTCCCTAACAGTGTTAACAAGATATTTCTCTAGGTCATTAATATACAAATTAAAGAGAAAGGGGGCCAGGATACATTCCTGGAGCACCCCTCTCTTAATGTTAAATTTGCTGGATACTCGGAGATCCTGGGCATATCTAACATTCTTTCCCACAAATCTTAACAGACCCCCTTCTTACGGTGTCAATAAGCCGTGAGTGAATCTCACCCTACTGCTTAATTATGCCCTTATGGTCATGAGTTTCTGTTTAAGAATAATGTCTAAAACTGTGAATGGCACTAAAGACAACGACACACCCTCACCAAACCTTCTAAAGAAAAGAATTTCAGAAAAAAGGGGGAGGGGGAATTGGTAGTGCCTCACGGGAGCAAAACCCGCGGAGGAATGAACAGGTACTCGTCTGTGTCCTTGTGTTATCATCATCAGCAGCTGCCAATTATAACAAAGAAAAGGATAACAAACAGTGCAGACTACATTAACCAAAAATGTGCTCTGTGTCAGTGACCCAATGAGGTGTGACCACTCTAATTTCAAAGTGTGACACCACCACCGTTTAAAAAGAGCAGAGCTCCACTAGCTAAATTACTTTTATTCAGTGCTGTGTGCCCACTCTATTAAAACCAAACCAACATGTTTCATTGCCGTGATAGATTTGTCGGCAATATCGTCAGGGTTTTGGGTCTTTGTGTTCTCTGCACGTCAATTCTTTATTTATTGTACCTGTGGTTGTACATAAAATAGTGCCACTCACACACATTATCTACGTTACACTAACCTCTTGGTTGTGGCCTCAGGAGAAACCACGTCATTTCCATTAAGTAAAATGCACTTAAATTGTGAATCTATTTACCAGGTAGCAGCTATATGCTTTATGTACCAGCGCCCCCGTAGAAGAATCACCCAGCCCGGTGCCTGTAAACTTGTAGTAGGTACCGGTCAACTGCCCTCGGTCAGTGCTGTAGTCAAAGAAATAAATAGTATTAAAACATCATCAGGCATACAGTTCACTCACTCGTTCCTATCACATGTACCCGATCCAGCCTCACGTTGTTCACTCGCTGTTTATTCGTGGCTAGGGCCCCGTCTACCTGTTGGACCCGACTTTATAAACTATTTAGGATGCTGAGCTGGACCCGTTAGTTATATCTCAACGCTTCCTTTAAAAAAAGGTCTCTAGGTGCCCGTGTCGCTGCATGACACCCACAGCTCACTCTTACTGGTATTTGTGCAGTTAGCTGGCCTCCGCTCACCCCCTGTATGGCTGTGTTGTCCACCATCCCGGTTATATGCTGTTGCAGGCTTGTCTCGCTAATTCGGGGTTTTTGGTCACGCCCTTTGCTTGCTTTGTGTACCCCTCACGTTGTCAATACACGTGATCACAGCGATAAACTAAGCGGCCATCTTACAGTGGTGTTCAAGTCATGGTTCCTAACCAAATGTTCGTATCATGCTCTATGAGAGCCCCCTTGCCTATGTGTTATGTAATCACCATCATTATCGATTCAATATTTACTATTTTGTTTGTGCTTTGGCAAGATGACATTGTTAATACCCACTTTTACTAGTGTGTACTCATATCTGCCCTGATTTTGATAAGGCGGGGACCGATCTATTTATTTACATAATTAGTGCCCCTAGTGCGGTTGGGCCCTATATATTTTTGCATATAAGGGCAGTCCTGCCTCTAAACGCTACAGCACTACGTTTTAAGGAACGTCCTACCTCTTCACCTTGACTATATATCCTCGTGGATCCTTTATAAAGGTTCCTACATAGGGTCACCATGGGTTTATTAAGCACTAACACTGGTACCTCAGTATCCCTTCTCTTAAATGAAGGTCCTGACTTAACCCCGTTAGTAGGAGATGGTATGCAGTGGACATTCAAAATAGATCGCACAGCAACTGGCTTCTGGAGTTAATTCTTGTCTTATGAAACAGAGAACTCACTACCCTTTAAACAGAATAACCTGAGTAGTGTTGATTTTCATGAACAGGATATTCTATTCCATTCTATAATATCATTCAGACCATTACGGTCCGTTCCTTCCTGAAAAATCCAACGGGCCTCTTTCTTGAATAGTCTATTCTCCATGTTAAATGGATCACCACCCAGTCTTTACAGTACCACCCACCATAGATCCCTAGGTTGGTGTTTTTGAGTGATGAAATGTTGGACCAACTTTGTAGTGAGTTTGCCTGCTCTAAGAGTACTCAAATGCTCTTGGATCCGTGTCTTAATCTTTCTAATAGTGAGTCCTATATAGTGTTTCTCACACGAACAAGTGATTCTATAAATAACATTGTTGGTGTTACAATTACTGAACTTATTGAGGTGTAATGTTTTGCCACTAAACAGGGTAACTGTCTTAGTTCTGCTGGTTAGTGCACAAACAGTACAACTTCCGCATGGATAATGTCCCAGTGGGATACCAGATTCCTCCCCTGCTCTAGGGGGTCGAGTGTGTACCAATCGATCTTTCAAATTGGTAGAGCGTTTGAAAGCAAATCTAGGCTGAGGCATTTTCATAGATGTTGTACTCAACAAATGCCAATGTTTCCTGATGATTTGTCGGATTAGCGTCGAACATGGGTCAAACGTAGTAACCACCGGTATACACTCATCCTTATCTTTGATGTTCCTTTCCAAAAGGGCCTCCCTCGGGGTGCTGAGTGCTCGTTTACATGCTTGTTTGATGACTTTCTGGGGATATGCTCTAGTAACCAGTTTGGATGCTAGATCCTCAGTTTGTGCCGGATAGCCATCAGTGGACGAGCAATTTCTACGGTAACGTAGGAATTGTCCTGCAGGAAGATTATCCCTAAGAGCCCTTGGGTGATAAGACCTGTAGTGCAGTAAAGAGTTTTTATCCGTTGGTTTTTGATGAACCATAGTGGTAAGTTTGTTGTCTTCTGCCAATATGTCCAAATCCAAGTATGTAGCTTTGTAGCGATCCACGTTCCACGTGAATCTCAGGCAAGGGTCTAGAGTGTTATTCCAAGTCAGGCATCTATGCAAATCATCCTCTGGTCCCTTCCAGATGCATAAGATATCGTCGATATATCTCTTCCAGAGGACAATGTTGTCCTGGAAGAGATTGGACGGATGATTTTTGTAATTGGCTTCGAACTGGCCCACATATATGATGGCCAGGCTCGGAGCAAATGTAGCTCCCATCGAAGTCCCTGATGTTTGCAAATACAGCTGATCTTTGTATGCAAAAAAATTGTGTGTTAGTGCAATCTCAATACATTGTAACACAAATGTCTGTGAAGTATCATGAAACCACTCACATTCCCCCAGGGAGCGCGCTGCTGCCACCAGCGTGGCCTCCTCGGGGATGTTGGTGTATAATGACTCAATGTCAATGGTCACTAAATAATTTTGTGCTGGTTCATGCTTCACATTTTCCAGCTGCCTCAAGATGTCTGTGGTGTCCTGGACATAGGACGGTTGTGTAACAACACATTCCCTAAGAAAGTACTCCGCAAATTGTGACAAGGGTTCCAATACAGATTGAATGCCCGATACTATCGGGCGCCCAGGGGGTGGCCGCTGGGCTTTGTGGATCTTAGGCACTATATAAAATGCCGGGACCCTCGGAGAAGGGTTTATCAAAAACTCAGCTTCCTTTGCCGTCGCCATTTCTTTTCTTTAGCTTCAGAGACCATAGAGGATATGATGTTTTGAAGTTCTTTTGTGGGGTCTTCAGTTAAGGGTCTGTAGTTTTGTCTTTCTCCTAAGAGTCGTTGGATCTCACTCTCATAGTCCTTGGTGTTCATCACCTTCACCGCCCCGCCCTTATCAGCCGGTTTGATGGTGATGGAGGTGTTATTCTGCAAGGACTTAATGGCCATCCAATCTGCTTTAGTCATGTTACTGTTTGTTTTAGATTTTTCAGGAAGGAACGGACCGTAATGGTCTGAATGATATTATAGAATGGAATAGAATATCCTGTTCATGACAATCAACACTACTCAGGTTATTCTGTTTATAGGGTAGTGAGTTCTCTGTTTCATAAGACAAGAATTAACTCCAAAAGCCAGTTGCTGTGCGATCTATTTTGAATGTCCACTGCATACCATCTCCCACTAACTGGGCTAAGTCAGGACCTTCATTTAAGAGAATGCTCTGTCCTCTCAACGTACAAACAGTACGCGGATACAATTGTTCTAAAAAAAACGCAACAATATATTTTTTTTAATTTAAATCATGGAGTCAGGCGAAGTATTACTCTACTACGACTTGGGATACTACCCCTGAAATCATACACAATTAAATGGTTGCCAAAAGGAGGAGGGCCTAACCTCTGTGACTTATGTAAAGGTGGGGTGCAAGATCTGGAACATGTTCTCTGAACAGATACATAACACCGATCAAAATCAAATGTAATATCAATTCTGTTCAGAATTTGATTACCCTTTGCAACGCTCCACCCAATGAATTTGTGTGTATCAAAGTGTATAACTCTTTAAAATCATTTTTAAAATTGTATTAGATAGATAATTTTAAAACCAAAATTGTAATTTTAATGCAAAAAATGTGTTGTTCTCGCAAGAGAACTGAATCAAATAAACTAAACTTGAAACATTTAGAGCTGTTCCCCAAAGTACTTGCCTCCAACAGGTCCCTCCACACTCCATCTTTAATTACACTTTTACGTGCGGCCAGGATTATTTTATACTCGTGGTACCAAGCACCAATTACATTTTTATTTCGCTGGACCATTTTTAAAGCTTCCTTTAATTTCCTCCCTGCCCTGGAACAGTTTGAATCAAACCATCTTGGGTCTGTAAGTTTAGGGTTGGTAACCGGGGCACTCAAAATGTCTCCAATCTTAGAGATAATGGAGGCAAACAAATTAAGAATGACATGCGATTAAATACCTGGTGTCACACAAGAAATTAATTCTATAGAGCACGACTCCTGCACCTTACTTTGGAATAAATCAGGAGCAACATGACTCCATCTCAAGCGTCGGCGCCCGTCTGTCAGACTCACTTGAGCTGGCATGGACACCCTTTTTTGTGTGGCCAACGGCCTACCACCAATTGATACACACATCGGATTGTGGTCGCTGAATGCGCTCTCCATTATTTCATACCCCTGAAATCGGTCAAGAATACCAGAGGAGATCAAGATATAATCCAAAAAGGAGCCGCTTCTTCCACCTTTAAAACAGAGAATAGTTTGCATACTCAAAGGGGACACAAGAGAAATAGATGGAACCAAATCAAAGTCATCTAGGAAATTATTTAGCTCGGCCCCCTGGTTTGTATGTTCAAAGTGAAAGCCCGTAATTCTTGCACAACCCAGTTCTGATGTAACAGTTGTTAAAGGGTTACCACAAGGGTGGATATTAAAATCTCCCATAACCAATAATTTCTGTAATGGCAAGCCTCTAACTTCCCTCAAAGTGGGACCCAACAGGGCAATCAAACTTCGATAATGAGTTGTATCTGGGGAGTTATACAAATTAACAATTCCAAGGCTTTCAGTTCCCTTCCCCAAGACAATTACTTGAGTATGTGGCCTAGATGATAATATAAGATGAATCCTGCTGGGAACTGCTAAAGAAATGAAAATAGCCAGTCCGCCCTTGGCTCTAACACTCACAGAAGGGGATGCAGGAACATAAAAGACCTTATAGCCCTCCAAATATAAATCACTGGCCACCAACCAAGTTTCTTGAAGACAGATCACAGTAAATTGTCTAATAAATTGTAGGAGCAGGCGGTCCCAAACTTTACTAGATAAACCAGCAACATTCCACGATAGAATGTTGTAAATACCATTATATGGGGGTAACATATTAACATAGGCCAGCGATGTAGTCTCAATATAATCTCTAATTGGCCCAGACTGGGCCCCACCTGTCAGCATGGTAGTTTGTTCAAGGGATACAGATGAAACACCGTGCTGCAAACCATTTCGCTCACCCTCCATGTTGGCAGGAAGTCAGTCACAGTCGCCCAATCTGGATAAGGCTGTGAATCTATTTGAGAGTTCTGGCCCTGTGGTATACGGGCACAATTGGCCCCTAGTTGGATGTGGAATTTCCCCTCTCCCGTTGGATGGTAATCTATGTGATCTATGGGCCCACCCCCCACTAGCTATGGCCCTATCTGGAGAATCTTTGTAGAAATAACCAAGGGGAAGCACCCGAATTCCTGAGTCGCCAAGTGGTACTTTCGAATAGGTGTCCATAATGATGCATTCCAGAAGTGGGCGTGGCTAGCAGGCCATGATGGCGGACGGAGTCTGCTAGAGCTTCGGTGCTGCCGGGAAGAAACGATCCTGTGGGACGCTTCTGAGGGGCAGGGTGACGCCTTAGAGGAGAGACACCAGCTCCGCAGAGCCCCCTGAAGACTCGGCGAAACTCTGGCGGTCCTAGGGGCCAGGATTGTCGAGCAGCCGGGAGCGGAAAGCCTGGGGCCTACCTCCGCACCAAAAGCCAGGACCTCGAGTGGAGGACACGCCCGGAATGCGGGGCACCAGACGCCGGTAAGGCCTGAAACTGCCCCGGTAAGACTGCTCGTGGCGCTGCCTTCCACAACGACGGAGACTGATGCGGACTGGACCGCTCATGCACCCGTTGAAGGATTGAGATGGTCCGGAGGTACGCTTTATTATACAAGCTGGAATGCCGAGACGGGACCCGGCCGGGGGCAGCCTGATTACCGCATCGACTTAGCGGCCCTGGGTGACTGCCTGGAGAGACATCTGAAGGTAGGGGGGCACAGGTGTGCTGCAGGGGGGACAGGCCTGCTTCTCCTTCTTTCCCTCCCCCTTCTCCCCCCCTGACACAGCCTGAGGAAGAAGTCACTGCAGGCCACTGGGACTGGTGGTGCAGGACCGCGTGGTGGGCCCAGGAGTACTGTAGATCGCTGCAGTCGCCCTGTACTGAGTGAAGGCCGCCTAGATCCCTGCTGCGCGACATCAAAGGGGGGAAAGCGAGAGACTGCTGGGAACCCACTACAGGTGCCCCCCCCATGACTCCTCGGGAAGAAGGCCAATAGGTACCAGCAGCTGCACGCTAAGAAGAGACTGGGGCAGACCCTATTCGGCGGGACATATATCCACCGACGACACTTGGGGACACGAGGTTGAGGTTAAACCCGATAAGAGAAGGTATTACGGTTGGGAGGCGCCCTGACCCGGGTCCCGCTCCCGGACACTGATCATACCCGAAGGAGGCAGCCATGGCCTGGAAAGGGACAAAAACACTGGACGGCAAAGACGGACCATCAGCGGGACACACCGTAGTGACCGGCCTGGAAGGGTCCACGCAGACAATAACTAACCCGGCCCTTACTGGGGACCAACAGACGGACAAGCTAGACTTGATACTGCAAGAAATCAGGGACTCCAGATCGCAATGGAAGCACAAATGGGAACCCTTACCACTAATCTGTCGCTATTGAAAGCCGACCACTGCAAATTAGCGGACAGGGTTAAAGACCAAGGTGCGACACTGACGGACCTCACCCCGACGGTGGCTGAACATACCACCTCCATCCAACAAATACAGCAACAACTGAAGTCCCTAATGGAGCGCGTGGAGGATGCAGAAGGCCGCAACCGACGCAACAATATCCGCATCATTGGGCTTCCGGAAAGGAGCAAGGGGGCCGCGCAACGGAATTCATGGAACAATGGTTCCGAGATCACGTGACCATGGAAGGCCTGTCGCCGCTCTTCTGTGTGGAGAGAGCTCACCGGATCCCCACTGGACGGCCGAGACCGAGACAACCGCCACGACCACTGATTGTTAAAATCCTTAACTACTGGGACAGAGACATGCTGCTCCAAAAGGCCCGGGAGAAGTCCCTCATTGAATATGAAAACGGGCGCATCTCGCTAGATCCGGACTACACTAACCTAGTGGAAAAACAACGGTCCTCCTACTTTGAGATAAAAAAGAGACTCCAAAAAGCCAACCTCCGCTATGCCCTACTGTTCCCGGCCCGCCTTAAGGTGATACATGACAATAAAACCCACTTTTTCAAGAGCCCCACTGATGTGGAGGAATGGCTAGAGGCAATGGACATTGAGGAGAATCCAGGACCGACTCAAGGATCGTCAGCCAACGGCTCCAAGGACAACTCAGAACACACAGGAGGAGCTTCCACCACGCAGACTGCGAGACTGAAACGACGTAAGCCCACTAAATCCCAGCAGAAAGAGGGCCAGAAGGACGCTGTCGCAATGGTGGGCTCCTTCCGAGAGGAGCGAGAGGTAATCAACATGGACACTAAAGACAGTACATTGGACTCGGACTCAGAGAACAGTATGGTCTTGTTCCCGACTGTGACGCCGAGAGCAGCGGATGAACTTCTGGACAATGACCAGGAGTAACCGCCCAAATGGATGGGGCTTGAAGCCCTAGGACCTACTGATATCCTTTATCTGTTGTTTAATGATTGATAGATACTTTAAAAATAAAACTTCCCTGGCGGCACCGTTGAGCCGGCAGCGCAGAAATGTGTGACTATGTGGACACTGTACATGCTTAGTCGACCCCCCAAAGGCGTATGCACCAAAGATCGATTGGTTATGTTTTGCAGTTTCTTGTTTGGCTATAGAGTTCAAGTTTGGGGTGGGGTGAAATACGTCTCCTGGCTAGCACTGACAATAAAAGCATTACAGCGCAAGGCACTGTCTATTGTGGCATCTGCATCCAAGTATGGCTGATACGAAGGGAAAATATAGGCTGGCTACCTGGAATGTACTGGGGCTTGGAGCAATACAAAAAAGACATAGAATACATGCTTTTTTACTTCGCCAACAGGCTCAAATAGTGTTCCTACAGGTGTCCCATTTAACACTGTCGGAGGCACACACATTACAAAAGAAATGGAGGGGAACTATATTTTCTACATTGTACTCGGCCTTTTCCAGGGGGGCTACCATATCGGTGCGACACCGTACTCCTTTGTGGAAATTGAGAGGAAGGTAGACGACCAGGGACGATACATATTGGTGAAGGGCACACTGGCCATTACACTGCTGGTCCTGGGCAGCATCTATGCCCCGAATTTCGATCAAGATAGATTCTTTGCAAACGTAGGCTGGGCTTTAGCTGACTGGATGGACATCCCCTGGATTTTGGGTGGGGATTGGAACTTGGTTCTGGATGTTGATCTGGATAGATCGCATCCCCCCCTCCAGATGACAGGGGTACACAAGATGGCTGACTCCTTTAGAACCTGACTCTAGGGATGGGGACTGACAGACATACGGTGCACCCTGCACCCGACACACAAGGAATACTCTTACTATTCCCCAGTGCATGACCTACATACTCGCCTAGACAGAATCTTGTGTACCAACTCTCTGCTCTCCAAATGTACGTCCTCAGACTACCTAGCTAAAACCTTTTTGGACCACAGACCACTGACACTTGATCTGCATTGGGGGAGGGTGCCGTCACCGGTTCCCACCTGGAGACTTAATCCATTGCTATTAGAGGATGGCCCATTCTGCAAACACCTTTCGGATACACTAGATAACTACTTCCGGGAGAACTGGAGAACTGGGACTCTGCGTCCTTGAACCTGCTGGTGTGGGATGCCATGAAGGCTGTGATAAGGGGGGATGCTATCGGCCAGCTGGTGGGAGCCAGACAGGAAATTCACAGGAAACTCTATGAGGTCGAAGGCCGCCTGAAGGATTTAGAGACGGTGGCGGGATTAGACTCTGGGCGTAAGGGGGAATTACAGTTATGCAACATAGAGTATGCGGAACTCCTTGGAAACACTAAGAGTCATTGATCACAAGGATTACTTGAGATGCCAGCAGGCAGAAGCAGACAGGTCTGGGGCCCTGCTCGCTCGCCTAGTACGAGACAGCCCCGAAGTCCCAGTGATTACGCATATTAGGGATGGAGGGGGAAGGGAGATGTCCACACAGTCTTAATGCTGCATTTAGGGTCCATCTGGGGATGCTATATGCCCCTCCCCCGCGGGTGGTGGAGACGAAATGATAGAATTTCTAAGGGACCTACCGTTCCCAACCCTGACCCGGGACGAACAGACCGAGATGGGCGGACCCATTACACAGCAAGAAATCAAAATAGCCATTCGCTCCCTTAATCGAGGTAAAACTCCCGGCATGGACGTTATGCCTGTAGAATTTTATCAGGCTTATTCCGCAACGCAAGTACCCATCTTGGAGAATATTTATAAGACAGCTTACGAGGTCGGTCACCTGCCTACCACGACAATGCAAGCCTCAGTTATATCCATACCAAAACCTGGTAGTGATACCCTTGACTTGACTAACTACAGACCCTTCTCAATGCTCCCCACAGAGTATAAAATACTTAGCAAAGCTATCGCTATGCGAATACAGGCCCACCTCCCTACCCTAATACACCAGGACCAATGCGGCTTCCTCCCAGGGAGCAACACTACCCAGAACACGAGGAGGCTCCACGCCCTCATGTCAGCCACTCCAATGGATCTTCCTCAGGCCGGTTGTATCGCCTTGGACCTCAGGCAGACATTCGACTCCCTAACATGGGAGTTTATACTCGAGGTCATACAGCGTTTCGGCTTCCCCGACTACCTAATCAAATGGATTTGTCCACTGTATACAAACCCAACAGCTAGAGCTCGCACAAGCAGGTACATCTCAGATATTTACGATATCTACAGAGGCACCCGGCAAGGTTGCCCGTTATCGCCCCTGCTGTTTGTACTGACACTCGAGCCTCTGGCGATTGCACTCCAGACCCGAGCGGGCGAGGTGGGCATTTCCATTGGGGGAACACATAATCTGATATCAATCTACGCCGATGATATCTTAGTGTATCTTCGAGATTTGGATGGGAACCACTCAACCCTAGCAACCATCTTCGACCGTTTTGAGACCGTATCTGGCCTGGCCATTAACCCGACGAAATCACTAGGCTTCTATTTCCGTGAAGGGCAACGACCCTCCCACATACAATTTGGTGATTACCGGTTCCAAATAGCGCCGACCACATTCAAATACACGGGCATTAACGTTTATAGAAGACCGGAAGACCAGATTGAAGGTAATGTGCGGAAGGCCATTAATAGCCTCCGGAGTAGCGTGAACTTTTGGACATCCTTGCCACTATCCGTTGTGTTTCTTTGACCTCTGCACTCCTCAGATCTGTCCTTAATGCCTGTTGTTTCTGATGATATATCATGAGATCGCCGGGCTGCAGGTTCCACCGTCAGTAACACGTTGCTTGCCTTAGATACAATGGTTACAACCGGGGAAAGCACAGGGGGATTTACTTCCAGAAGAGATATATCTTGAGAATTCCCAGACTCCGACCCGGCACATAATAACTGGGACCCATCAAGTAACTCTATAGCAGCCTCATTTACATTGTTTTTTCTCACCAGGTAGAGGAGAGACGCCCATAGAGGGTGATCTAGATAACCGTCTGTTTACCAATTCTATTTCTTTATCTAGCGCAGAGGCTGCTCTCAACAGGAAGGCATCCATTGTAGAAACATTTGCCCTTGTTACACATTTAAGACTGTCCGTCTTCTGTGTGATCTTCCGTCTCCCCATATCGTACTCCCTGAATTCGGCAAACCAATATATTATAAAAAGAGCACAAGAACTTTCACCCTAAATGCGCAAAATCAATAGACTTTGTTTAAGTAACAATCAGGGTATAGGATCAACAAGACAGTGTCACAAATCACCCTCTGAATAAACTATAACCTTAAAATACTACTAATTCCCCTTGTAAGCACTATCATTTGAAAGTGACTAAAATACACAAAACCATTATAGCATAGCAGATAAAAAGAAAAAGTCAAAGTCCAATACAAACTAAAAAGAGAAAATGAGTCTCAGAGAGTTAATGTCCTACAAAGAGAGTGGGTCCAGCCCGGCCTCTTCTGGACCCAGACGGCCACAGACGGCCCGCCCTTTGCCCGGGCTTAGCCCAGCGCCTGCCCACGCGCATCCCGCGATGCGCGGAGGAGTTGTTACATAAGTAACCCCCGATGTCAGGGGGGAGAGGCTGATGCTCCGCTGCTCACCCCACAGTCTCCTTGGGCGTGAAGTCCGGTCCGCTGCCTTTTGCCCCCAAACAGCTTCGCTGCGATGCGTCTCCCGCAAAGCGGGAAGCACGAGAAGTAAATATGGCCCCCGGTGTCAGGAGGGAGGGGCTGATGCTCCGCTGCTCGCCCCGCAGTCTCCTGGGGCGTGAAGTCCGGTCCGCTGCCCTTTGCCCCCAAACAGCTCCACTGCGTATAATTCAATTATTTACGGAGTATATGGGTTAGGAACCTTGCACTTTTTGCGTAATTTGTATATACGTTTGGTATCATTATGTAATTTCAGATGAGTGTTGATAGGATGTACATATTCATTGATTTATATATCTCTTGTATAAGGACTGTGGTTTTTTAACCTTTAAACGCTCAGAATTTTGGTTCTTTTTGTTAACATTGATAATATCACATAGATTAATGTTGTTAATGTGGAAATTGATATGAATCAGAAACATGGAAGATTTGTATATTTCTACAGCATTCCCCTGACAAAGGTGCCAAGCACCGAAATGCATTGGGAGTGGCGATAGTTTGAAAATATTCGTTCTGAAGCTTTAAGAATTGAATTCGTCTGAGGAAATAAATCTACAGCACATTGAACTGCAAAGACAAGTGCAATACAGTATTTTCCTTTCTGGGAGTCATTTGTTGAGAATGAGATTGCAATTCTCTGTTTTGTGTTTTTCTGTATTTTTGAAAAAAAATTTGATTTAAGAAAAGTTTTTTTTAAGAAGAGCAGAGCATGTTATAAGTTAGGGGTCAAGCACTTATAACTGTAAAGTTGAGTAAATAGTACTGATTTCATACCTTAGAGGATTGGTGAACAGTGCATCCACATATTCAAGCAGTGTTTGTTTGAAATATTTTCATTTGAATGTGTCCTGGGAGAGGCTAACCAGGTTACTGTGGGGACTGCACCGCAGTATACTTTTTGAACACATTGATTGATTTATTGATATCACTAACACTTAAACGGGAGTGCAGGTTACTCACACACAGAATTTTGCCAGCTTATTATGTTACCATGTTCTATTAGCTCCCCCCATCTCAATATCCCAGCTTTTTTAAAAGGATCTGCGAGTGAGTCTTTCATGCATTCTGGAGTGCCCGGGGAGTTCCAAACTGGTGCATGCTCACTGTAGTTGGGGAGTTTCCATAATTTTCTTATTTCATACCATACTTTGTATGCTGACTTTAAGACCTTTAATTTGATTTTTTTAAAGTACTTGGAATGGCCAAACTTATAGAGACAAAAATCATTGTTGGTTACAGCTTTCCAATAGTCATTACAGACAGTTTGCGATTTAAAAAGTATCCTAATGTTTTTAAAGTTAAAGGATTTATATTTATAGTATGTCATAAGGTCTGGACTGGCTATCCGCCTCGGTTTTTCTTTTGACATAACTTTTTCCATGCTATCCTAACTCATTTGGGGGCCCAGATAAAGGTGTTTATTTTGCTCTGAATCTTTCTTAACATCTGTGATTTAAACTCCAAGGGGATGGCATTAAAAAGAAATGTAAACTTTGGCAAAATAGCCATTTAATTGACATTCGCTCTCCCTATAAACGTGAGACATAAACAGTTATATGCCTTTAATAGCTTCCTCATCTCCTTAACTTTTGTCACCAGATGTGCTTGGGCTATTTCATCAATGGTATTTAAAATTTCTATAACCAAACATTTGATTATGCTGTTTGCTTTTAATACCGGTGTTGTGATGTTACAGTGTAGCACCTAGGTCTTCTGGTGATTGATTTGATACCCAGATATACTCCCGAACTCAGCTAAGGTGGCTGTTATACTATTTATAGAATTGTTAAGGTTGCTTGTATATATAATTAGATCATCTGCGTATAATGCAACTTTCAAGTTCCATCCATTAAAACTAAACGGAGTAATATCATGGGAATTCCTTATCTTCTCGGCCAGGGGTTCTACATATAAGTTAAAAAGGTGAGGGGAGAGTGGACATCCCTGCCTGGTGCCTCTTATAATCTGAAAACTTTTTGATAACCTACCGTTAATAAGTATTCTTGCCATAGGACATGAATAGATGTTCATTATGTTTTTTTAAAAGTTTTTCCCTAGGCCATAGTGAAGAATAACGTCTTGTAAGAAAGACCAATTCACACGGTCAATAGCTTTGGCCGTGTCAAAGGTGAGGACAGCCAAAGATAGTTTTTTATGCACAGCAATGTCAATTGCTCCGATTAATTGGTGAGTAAAGTCGTGCAACTGTCTTTCCCTCAAAAAACCCTTCTGGTTGTCATGGATAAGATTATTTGATAAAGAGCCAAATCTTCTTCCCAAAATTTGCGTAAAAATGTTGTAGTCATTGTTAAGGAATGATATCGGCCTCTATGATTCACAATTAAGAGGGTCTTTACCTGGCTTTAAAATTAAACTAATAGTCGCCTCATACCATGTTGGAGGGGGTAATGCACCCTCCAAGTAAATAGTATTAAACAATCAGCCAGTACAGAAGCCAGAGAATTTTTTAAAGCTAAATAAAGTTCATATGGGATGGCGTCTGGACCAGCGGCTTTTCCTCTTTTCAATTTGTTTATCGCCTCCGCTACCTCCTCTGTTTTGATTGTTGCATTTAGTGATTCGCATAAATATTTATCTAGTTTAGGGAGTTGTAAATCATTAAGGTAAGTACTTATAGCTAAAGGTGGGGGCACCAGGTCTTCATCATACAGTTCCTGAAAAAAATGTACAAACGCATCCTCTATATCTGACACGTCCTCTACTCTTATTCCATTGATGCCTTTTTTATAGCCATGATTTTATTTCTATTAGCGTCAGTCTTAAGCTTCCAGGCTAGGAGTTTCCCACTATTTTCTCCATACTCATGTGAAAAGCAACCAGCTTGCCACTTGTTCCTTACTCTCTCCTCCAAGAAAAGTGCTAGATCGTTCTTCTTTTCTAGTAGATCTCCTTTAACCTTCCTATTTTTCTACCTCCAAAATTCCTGTTTCTAACTTCTCATGTTTCTTTAATGTTTCCGATTCTAACTAGGAAATTCTCTGCGCTCTTTCTTTATTACTACTTATTGCTGAGCTAATTAAGACCCCTCTAAGTACTGCCTTGTATGCATCCCAAGTTAGATTAGATGAAATTTCCCCCTTTTTGTCCTCCTTAAAGTAATTCATGGTTGAAGTTTTAATTTTTCTACTATATCTGGGTCTAATAGAAGAGTACAATCTAGTGTCCACCTTTTCTCACCCTGTGTTTGATTAAGTCAAGCCTCTAATTGAACTAACGAGTGATCAGACAGGTGGGCGGGGAAGTGTATCACCTTTTTAACTAGTTTACTGAAAAGTTTATCAAATAAAAATAAATCAATTCTAGATGCGTGACCGTATTTGGGGGTCCTGTAGGTAAATCTGTTGTTTAAGTCTCCTTTAGTTTCCCAAATGTCAACCAGCCCCAGGTCTTCTCTTAGTCTGTTCACCCCCTCTCTCATTTTAGGGAGTTTTAATGCTCTATTCGGTGGGTGACTATCCTTTGCGGGATTTAAAAGTATATTATAGTCACCACCTATTATAATCGGAGTGGTTATTATTATTAATTGTGGATACAAGGATTGGAGAGGTATGGGATCATCCGTGTTAGGGCCGTAATACCCTACCACCGCTAAGGAGGTATTACCTATCTTGATTTTGGCTACGGCCCATCTGCCTTTTGAGTCTACGCAACTATCCGTTAAAGCTATATTCAAATGATTTTTAATAATGATTGAAATGCCTTTAATGTTGCACGACTGATTTGTGCAGACACTATTCCCAATCCACTTCTCATGTTTTGTAATTTCCTGCCACTCTTCCTTGATAAGGTGGGCTTCGTGTAATATAATTATGTCGCTCCTTACAAGCTTGAGGTATTCAAACATTTTTGTTGCCTTTTCCTTGTTCTAAGCCAAATAAAGTTCCATGACATGATTTTTAAATCGCTTAGCATACTAAGTTACAATTGTCCATTTTACCTTGATCCGGCTTGCTCACTGCCTGTAGACTGGACAATACATATTTTTTCTGTTTTCCCCAATGCTCTCCACCAAAAACAAACTTATTAAAAGTGTGTGCAAAGGAAAGACACAACCCCTTAATCCTATCCCCACCCTGGAGAACCCTTCCTACATTCATTGGGCAAATTTATTACCCTATATGAGGTTCCGCCATTGTGCGGTATTAGGTGTTAAAAAGAAAAAGAAAAAGAAAAAAGTTGACTCTAACGACTTCCCATCATGGGTTCTTTTTAGCTTTCATTTGTTCTAAAAGTGATTCTACATCTTTTAGCTCCAGAATATTATAAGTGTGGTTATCCCACATACGCAAAAGAGCCTGGAATTTCATCTGTACTGTTGCACCTTCACTTCTCATGTCTGGCATATACTTTCCCAAAGCCCATTGTCTATCCGCTATAGCCTTTGAGATATCAGAGCGAATTTTATAGCTATATCCATCTTTTGAGAGGGTAGCCACTTTGAAGGTCATACTCAGAACCTTTTCTTTTAGAGTATAGGTTTTAAAGTTAACAAGTACTCTTCTTGGATTTTTTTCTCGTTTTGTTCTGTCTAAAAGGATCCCGGTGTACTCTCAGTATGTCCTCGTTTAGGCTTTGTTCGTCTAGCTCCGGGACAGCTTGTTTTAATAGTTGTACTATAAAGCTCCTGATGCATTGTCCATCTGCACCTTCCGATATATTCAACAGCCTTAAAATGTTCCTCCTTGAGTTGTTTTCCATGGCCTCAATTTTGTCTCTCAACTCTTTTTCTGTTGATCTTATTTTTTCAATTTTGCTTTGACATAGTTTCACCTCTAGTTTTCACCAAGGTATTCTCAATAGATACCACTCTATCAGCTAAGGCATTAAACTTGGTCTCTAAGGCTTCACATGTCGCCTGTATTTTTTCTTGATTCCTTTCGGACTTAGCGAAGCTGAGCTTCTTTTCCCTAAAGAGTGACCCAATCAAGTCGCCCGACTCAGGTTGATCCATTTTACCATTTGCCTGATGTTGAGTTCCTCATTTTCCTCATTTCCCTTTATCTCCTCCATAGCTTTATCAACCTCGTCGCCAGGATCGTTAGACATAAGGATGCTGTACCTGTTAGGCGATTCCATTTGGGGTACGGTCAAGGGGGGTGTAGCTTTATTCTCAGTGGGAGGGTTCTCAATGGGCTCCTTTGTTTTCAATACATCATTTGGCAGTGGTGTCTTATCTTGAATTTCGAAGAAGGAGAGGAGAGATGGGGTAATTTTTTAATTTGGTCCCTTTTTTGTTGCTCTTTTTTGGCAGTTGTTGCAGCTCTAGTTGAGACAACTACATCTGGGCCTCCTCTTCTTTTACTGCTCTCTATGTTTTTTATTGGGGGTGATCCCTGTATTTCCTTCTGATGTGCACCCAACTTGACTCCCAACCTGGGCTTGCACCCTCTCCTTTTTAGGCTTAATTAATATAGGCAGAATATTATCTTTCTCTGTAGGTAACTGCTCTGGATTCACCCATTTTTTTCTCAAAATATAACAGAGGGATTTTGTGCGAATTATTCCATTCCCTTCAGCGGAGCCCTCTTCCAGTGTGTCTATGGTTATTTTATTTCTGTTTTTTTCTGTATAATTTCTTCGCTGTACCAGAGTCAATGTTTGGGGAGACTGTGTCAGTAAGCTTGCTCTATCTCCAATGGACGTTGCTGAATTTATGGTAGAGTTTAGGGTGGCAGACAGTATGCGTCTAGCTTTGCCTTCATTTTTACCTCTTTTCCTAGTGGAACTCTTGAAGACTGTGTCTCTAGTGACTTTTGCAGTTTTTATCTCCCCTTCATTATTGTCCTTAAATCCCCCCCGCAGGTATGCGCAGCGCTGTTAACCAAGCAGGAAGATTCCAGGATTGACCATGCAGCATAGAACAAATTATTTGTTAGCCCCCAGGAACTTACTTTACTTATGGAAAAGCGCTGATGGCGAAATTTCCTGGAAGCAGCAGCCCAGAAGCTCCCCACCTCTTCCAGCACCTACCGTGAGAGAGTGAGCCGGTCCTGGGCTGAAAGCTTGATTTCTCCTTCAGTGTTGCTGTTGCCGCTGCCCTGCCCTGCAGCCCCCACACCTCTCCTTTGCAGCTCCGCCCTTCTCTCTGCTCTCCGTCTCGCACAAATGCTGCAGACGGCAGGCAAAGTGAAAACTACCACAGGAACGGCCTCGGACTCGTCCACCCCCCCGCCTCGGTCAGCGTCATTAATACCCGGCAGTCTGCCTGGAGCCAATCACCATGAGCCAGAGCCAAGTCCATTCGAAGAATCCTCACAGAGCGAGGAAAAGACGCCGAAGGTCAATCCCTCTCAGACCTGAGAAAGATTCTGGTAATCACTTTGTAGTCAGATCATTTCATGTAGTCATTTCATTTGTAAGAGCCGCATAGCGTGTCTGTAACCTCACATCGGCGGAGCTCGCAGCCGTAGCTCCTATCGGGCCACCATGTTCTCCCCTTTGACATGAATCAACTTTAACCAGTAATTTCATATGAACAATGAAATCAACAATATAAAAGGTACAATAATTTTATCAACTAAATAGTTCACAAACAAGAAATGCTGCATGATGAGGAAACTCAGCGGGATATTCTGACCAGACCCTTAAAGCAGAAATATATACATCTCATACTACTTAACCAAGTAAATATAACGTATATTTAAATGAACATTTTATTGCAAATAAACTTAAAAAAGCAAAATAGCAAATAATTAACAAAAAACTCTTCATCTTTGATCTCTTTACATGGTCGTCCTAAAATAAATCACTACGAAAACTGATCAGCTGCCAAAAGAACAACTATTACAAACCAGTAAAAAGATATAATGCAGTAAGTATGTATATAGTATTTAAAAATATAAACTCACCCCAATAGCAAGTAAAAATAAATCTAAAAACCTCAAATTCTCCAAACTATAAACAAATAATCATTTGAAATGAAACTGATGCTTTTCCCCTTCAAACATAAAATAAATCACCTGCTCCACATTAGAACACTCCTAATGGAAAAGAAGAAAAACAATTGAAAACATCTAACAAGAAAATACATGTAAATGTAAAAAATAGAACTAGTTACATAATTTTAGAAGTAAATAACAAATGTATAACGTTTTTAAGATTGTGTCTGTTTATAATATTGTACAACTTTCAGATACAGTGACAGAGAGAACCAAATACATAACATTGCAGAAAGGAAATCCATTACCAAGTCACATGGGTTAACCTTCAACCAAAAAAATGCATAGACAGAATATATACGAAATACTATTCTAATTATGCATGCTATGGAAAGGCATCTACAAAAGATAGTGTAGAATATGGCACAAACAGCCAATTTGCCTTTGAAATAAATTAGATGATAGCTCTTGCTTATGTCTCTGTCACAGAGGTAGCTAACCCCTACTATTTACTTATCGATACCCCTTTCTACCAACAAAATAAAGACAAACTAAGCTCTTAATGGATTATGTTGAAGGCACTTGGGTTGGCATCACTGCAAACACAGACACAAACTCAAATTATAAATACCACGGTGGAATGTGTATGACAGCATCTTGGCACAGGAAGCCAAAACAAACAGCGCAGTAAAAGGATGGCACAATGCCTTTCAGTCTACTCTAAACGGAACACAACCTACACTCTACAAATTTATAGAAGCATTACAAAATGAGCAAAGTTAGCAACAACTCGGAATGGAGTGATCTGTACTCAAATTGCACCGAACCTTAGCAAACAAACCAAAGAAATTTACAACATGCTGCAATGCAAAGTCAAAATCTTCATAAACAACAAAGGTGTAGATTACTTGGAAATAATCCACCAAAAACAATAAAAATATTGTCCAAAAGCCCCCTAAAAATGCAAAAATAAAACGAATCTAATAGACCTCCCTCCAAGCAATCAAAAGTATTTAAAAATCATACAAAACCCAAAAAAGTGTTAGAAAAAATAAACACTCCAGGAAACGTGAAAAAAAGATAGAGATCTATGTTAAAACTATTGGTTTATTAGAAATCAAAAGTGGTTTCCTTAAAATACTCCTAATGTCCATAGGATACAAAAAAGAAAGGCCACCCAGAAAACACAATCCCAAACATACAAGTTCATTACACTTCATATTCATAAAATAAGTAACATAACATAACGATGCATTATTAAAACAGTGTATTAAAACCCACAACTACACACTAGGAAAAACACTGCTATTAGCACAACTACATATTCACAAAACCCACACACAACAACTAACCTCTGGACCCCCCCACCTCTTTGCTCCCCACCCTTAAACCCTTAAAAACACCTTACAAGGTTTGATCAGGTGATATCTGTATCAAATTCCTTTTAACGCACTTTGAGCAGTAGCATATACTTTAGGTCCTGATGAAGCGGATGATACTTATTGATCTATAGACCGCAGAAACATGTCAACCACAATGATATGAATCAGTTCATTATCCAATTTTTAACATAGAGCACCTTTTCTTCTTTCTTTTTGATTTTCACAAATTCCTTTCTTGCACTGCTCTTCAGTTTATCTAGCAAGTTACCGCGCACTACCTTTTCCTTGTTGAAGTGGCAACAACTTTGCTTCCACATTTTGGGAAAGGTTTCAAATGATGACAGGGCAGCAAAGGACGATAAACTGATGGATATCTTCCCATCGAGTGCGATACATTGTTGTGTGCTGTTCAAACGATTTGTTCAACACACATTCACTTATTCACCCAGACACACTTCTGAAAAGACACATCCCCATTTTGACCCATAGTTATTTTGTTGTTTAGTTGCAGTGAAAAAGGCACCACAATGGGACTGCAGTAGAAGGTAACTCGAAAATCCATGCTGTGCAGGAACCAATTTGCATGCACACAGGGGGTCACTTGTTATTCCCCCTAGTGTGCATCGACATGCGGCTGAGTTACCTGTGTTTTCTCTCCGTTAGGCTTTCATGGCGGTAGAAGAGAGGAAACTCATAATATGCTTGGCGGGACCAAGGTTGTCCCATCAAGCAAATAACGGTCTCTGACCACCACTCCGGCGGACCCAGAGCAGTTCAACTGCCCAGGCCATAATTGGGCAGTCGGACTGCCACACCACCACAAGTCAAACCGTCCTCGGACTGCCTTACTTGTAATAGGGCCCTTAAGGGATGACATTTACTATTTCCATTCCAATCTAAACCAATTTCGAGAAAGTGTTGGACACGAATGGGGTGAAATTTACTATTCACATGCCAATCTATACCAAGTTGGGGACGGTGTTGGACACTAAAAGGGTGACATTTACTATTCCCACTCCAATCCATACAAATTTGGGGAAGTTATAGACAATGTAAAGAGAGATATTTACTATGATCTAAAACATTGTATGCAAGGTGCTCCATTCTAAAAATGTTCTAGACACAATCATTACTCCATTCTGACAGATAATTTTTCATATATAAAAAACTATACATTACATAAAATTGACACTAGCCAAAACTACAATCAGAAATATATTCATATTTCAACATTAAAAATAGAAATGAAAGTCCACCCGACATCATAATAGGCCCCCTTAATGTGATGTTTTTACCTTTTATATTACTGTTGATGATATTTTTGACAATTCTTGACAATATTATTGTAATAATATTTTGGTATCACAATATTTTGTATTCAATAATGTATCCAAATACCCCAAAAATAAAAGTAAGAATAATAGCTACACATGCAGGGGGGCACTCAGGGTAGAGTAACACACCTGTATATCATGCAGGGGACATTTTGTTCCTAACAAATGAAGAACCAGTAAATACATTACAATCTAATGGCAGAGAGAGAAGATAAAATTGAGATTGATTATTGTTAGAACAAATGTGTCTGCAAATAACATTAAAGTAGAGGTGGATGGTGAAATGCTGGCTGGAGAAGATTCGAACAAATGACGGGTTGCTCGTCGATCTTGGGATAATTCTCAAGGCATGTGAATACGTAGGGCCTCATTATTTCTGCCATTGAATGTAGGTAGAACGCGTAAATGATTGGAGGATGAACTTAGACAGAACTTCCTAATGTTTGTGATTGTTTTTCTAAAGTAAATAAATATATAAGAGATACAGTAAATTAATAGTTACATTTTGAAGTGTGCCTTAATTGCTGGGGCAGCGGACTTTAAAGCTGGGGAACTATATTTATGGCAGGAGGCTCAAACATCCTGTGATTCTGGGCAAATCAATTAGGCCCTAATTAGGATTTCATCGGAATTGCCTCTGACCAACATCCCTGTCATTTTGGAAACCAGAATTACGATGCAACCACACTTGGTGCGGTCACAGACAGCCATTTCCCTATGGGAGCTTTTGTGTCGGTTGGAAACTGGCCACAGAACAAGCTCCCATAGAGAAATAGGAGTCAGTGTATATTCCTACACCATGGGGTAGGCAACTCACTGTGCCTGACACACAGTGAAGAGATTTACAGCTGCCCCCTCTACCCCAACCAGAGGCTACAGAAGCAGGGTGGCTCTGATAGGGGCTCCCAAAGTTGCTTTCTGACAGGCTTTCCATGTCGGAAAGCCCGATATGGAAAGCCTGTTGGAAACTGACATCATAATTCTGACCGAGTAAACTCCGCCCTCAAGGGATCATGTTTCATGTCCGACTGCCCGACAGGCTCCATAATCGTAATACAGAGTTCGGAATTCAAACCAAGGATGTCTTTCGGTAATCTTCCGAAGAGCAATCGGAGGCTAACTGAAAGACAATCTAATTAGGGCCATAATCTCTCCGGCCTAAAAAATTAATGTGACCATCTGTAATGCAAATGGTGCTTAAGTAATGTGCTGTGATACCTTCGAGTGGAGTTTGCGCTATATAAAACAGCAACAACACAAAAAAGGGGGATACGTCATTGGTACAAAGGATGTCTTTTGGCCCCAATTTCTGAGAAGTGAGTAATTTAAAAAGTCAAATGGTGTCTGCTGTTAACAATCTATTGATTTCGAGGACTCGGTAGGTTTTGGTGTAAGATGAATGCATTTTGGATTGATATAGAGTGTAAAATTTGTGCCTGGATGAGAGAATATTTCAGCACATCCTTATTATGTGTTGATGAGAAATGCATACAATATCTGCGTTCAGAAAATCTAAAGAAGAACATATGTTGCTGGAGTGGAAACACATTATTCAGCACGTAAGGCCCATGGACTTTATGACATTCGGATGTATTGTGAAAAATGGCTTATGTTTTGGCAACCTCAGCCTAATTTGTTAATATCAGAGAATACATGGGTTGTGCATAGTGATCAGCTATATGGAAAGATAAGTACAATTTTAAATCTCATCCAGAATAAGACTTCTCCTGTGTTGGACCCATGATACCTAAATTTTTATGAGATTACTTTCAATTTACCTTTAAGTTAGAAGCAGATGTTTGTGCACCAGGCTACTGTCTTTGTTTCACTGCTGTGTCAAATTCAACATTTGTCTATAAGCAGTAAAAAAGACAAAAATTACCAGCTTCTAGCCCTTTTAGATAGTGAAGGTAAATTGTATGCACCCATAATGCAGGATCATTTTAATTCGTTAACAAAAAAGAGAAAAGTACTGCCAGTACAGCAATTAGAGTTTCGAAGTGGTGCTGTTACTAGAGTTAGCAATTCTGTTTACGAGAATAAAATCCTCATGACCAGACACTATTGGATGCATCTGGATGATTGAGAAAATGATTGACAATGGATTAGCTTTCAAATCAATAAGTCATCTGAAATTATTACCTAATGCATATGAATTAGGGGAACTTTGGGCCGATAAATCTTTGTCAGTCAAAGTGGACACAACACGATAACATAAGTAATTGCAAATGTTACCTTTGATAATGACATTACAAAGTGGCTTAATAGAATGTAAGGCTTGAATTCCTAGATATGAAGCTATATGTACTGTAGATTATTTTTTGCTGATGCTGAGATAGATTGGTCAAAGAGCCTTCTTTAGGTCCTTCCTGAACTCCTGCATGGTGGGGGTTATTCTGAGATGGAGAGTGAGGCCGTTCCTGGATTTGTCCACAAGGAGTGAAAAGGCGCAGCCACCACTCCTGCTCCTGTGAATGCGGGGTGTATGGGCCAAGAAGAGGGATGATGAGCAAAGTATAAAGGTAGGTTGGTGAAAATGTACCCTGCGGCTGAGGTATTCTGGTCCCTATGTGGTGTAGGACTTTGTAGGCGTGGGTGAGAAGTTCGAACTAGTCATTATTTATGATGGGGAGCCAGTGCATAGAGTTGGTGTGGAGGTGATGAGGGTCAGTATAAAGAGGTCGAGGATGAACCTGGCTGCTGCGTTCTGGATGGTCTGGAGTCTGTTTAGTAGTTGTGTGGTAATTCCCAAGTTGAGCAAGTGGCCGTAGTCCAGGAGGCTAGTGATGAGTGATGAGGGACTTGTTGACAGTGCATCTGATGCTGATGAGGAGGAGCATGTTGAAGATTTTCTTGACCATGCACAAAGTGAGGAAGCAGGAGATGAGACAGCTTTTGTCTGCTCTTGCTGTCCAGAAATATTCAGAGGTTTCTAGCATGTTCTGTGGGTGTGGGGCTAAGCTCCGTAGACCACCAGGACTTGTTCCACAGGGAGTTGTTGCTTATAAAGATGAATATTTCTGTTTTGTCTGTGTTGAATTTGAGGCATCTACTTTGCATCAAGCTTGGGACTATGGTCATGTATCTGCGAAGTTAGATTTGGTGTTAGGTGGGTCTGAAGAGAGTGAGAGGATGAGCTGAGTATCATCTGGTTAGGAGATTATGTTAATGCCATAGGAGTTGACCAGCCTGGCCAGAGGGGTCATGAGGGTATTGAATATGGTCAAGCTTAGGGAGGATCCTTGTAGGATGCCACAGATTATGTTTTTAGTCGCAATGTGAAAAGAGGGAGGCCGAGTCACTGGGTTCATCCAGAGAGGAAGGATGCAATCCACTCAGGGGCTTTCTCTTGGATCCGCATTTGGTGAGGATAGTGCAAGAGGGTGAAGTTGGATATGTGATATTTTGTGTATAGTGACATAATGGGCTTTAAAATACACAAAGAAGTAGATATGTTGGTTATGTAGGTGAAGAATAAATTAGTTTCCTATGTTATATGCAATTTTCCAAGATTTGTAGATCTTAAAAGTTGTTGTCTTAAAAATGATTTTAGGGCAAATAAAATCCGCAAAATGGTATATGCAGTGTTGATTTATGAATTATGATGTAAGTGGAAATAATCAACAACATGTATGTTTAGTTCAAATGTTAGAAAAGGCAATGACAAGGTTAAACAGTTTATGTTTATTATTATTATTATTGTTGTTAATGTTAATATTCTTATTATTTTGTTGTAATCTATTTATTAGCATGCATGTCAACTTCATCTTTATTCAGTCATTTAGGACCATAAAAGCATAGGATGAAATGGTTACATCTTCATAAAGTATAAATAACACTTTAAAAGCACCATAAAACAGACAATCATTAAAATGCATGGAGTCTTCTCAATTTGATAGTTGCTGTGATATAACTGAGAACAGCAGTGCAAACATTGTATAATTGTAAGCTTTGTAGATAGATCATACCCTCTTTGTAAGAATTAAAGCGCTTATGAAGTAGGGCAGGGCGTAAAAAGCACAGTCGAAGAGAGTAAAACCAACAATAGTTTATAGACGGGCTTAACATTACGCAATAGATTTAGTCCCAGTTTCGATAACCCAAAAAAAAAACAAAATAGGTCATACCTGGCTAGGGACCACTGAATGTTTTTTTACAAATGTGGCCATTGCTCTGTGTGTTCACATTCTATGGATAAAATAAAGACCTTTAGATACAACTCACTGACTGAATAAAAATTATATCCTTGATGAATTGTAAAAGCACATTTTTGGTATATTGCATAATATGTGTTTGCCAAAAAATCTATGTGGGACGTTTGATTAGGCCTGTCAAGGAACTTATACATGAACATATTAGGGCAATTAGGAATGGCAATGCCAGTTACCCCCTGGCTGTACATTTCAATGAGAAACATGGCGCAGCGGACCTTTTACAACTTAGATTTCATGGAATTGAATCTGTACCAGACAACCCCAGAAGAGGTTTTAGGTCTGCACAAAAAAGAGGCCTTTTGGCTATGTAAATTACGAGCGGTTAAGTATGGACTTAACTTTGATAAAGAGATGTTTGTTTTTCTGAAAGACAGATAACATTATTAATGATGTTGCAGGTCTTTTCTGTGTAATACAAGTATTTCTATATTCATGTTAAATGGCGATTGTGTCCGTCTGCATTATATGCAAAATATGAAATAAGGAATCGTAAACAGGTATTATAGATGACATTGTTGTAAGAACTAAGTCATGTTGCCCTAGAAAAAACATTGATGTAAGAATCAAGTCATGTTACCTATTCCGGATATCAAGGATTAACCAATGTTAATCATCTGTGTTAATGTCAATTATCATGTTACAAATGAAAAATAGGTCCTCTTCTATCACATGAAGTATTTGAACTAAGGGTTCTCTTTTAAGTAACTGACCACAAACGGGACTCATGAACAAGTATTGCATAGGACAGTAATGATATGATCTAAACGTTGCCTATTGCGGATACTAATAATTTTTCCGTATTTTTAATATGAGAAGCCTTTCTCTATCTTTTTACTAGTATATATATAGTTTGTATGAAGTGTATGTCTCTAATATGATGTTTAAGTTATGTTTAACAACTTTTGTTCTATAAGACACACCAATATGAAATATCTAAATGTCACTGGGGATGCTATTTCTCTATGAAGCTATCTTCTCTCTTTTCTGACCTTCACACGGACTAACAGCACTGTTTTTATATTACCGAAACGGCATTGACAATTAGTCTCAAGAGTATGCCGAGACATACTGAACAAAGAAACAACTATGAAATGTTTACCAAGTAGATACGAGTTATCTGTTGAGATTTTAAATAAATGAGTTACGCATAGACATCATATTAGAAAATTATACAATGGCATTAATTAAACTAGGGGCAAAAGATTCTATACGCTTAAATTGGCAGGACTACAATAATAACCAAAATAATTAGAAAAGACTCATACGTAAGCGGAAACCCAGACGCTGTGATGTATGTTGTTACGGCACAACACGTCAGCAGATGGAGGCTTCAAAACATTCACGGTAACGCAGGATGGGAAATACCTTCCTTACTTAGAGCGAAAATGTGGACCAGAGACTAACAACTTTTCATGCCCGAAAGTCTATTACAATAGCTTGGAGACTTGACGTTATTACATTTAACATCTTATTACTCATAGGAAGATGTCGTGCTACAGTTGAACACGCTCGCGAGAGCACTCATACCAAAATTACCTATTTAGAAACTCCGAATCCAAATCATTGGGGGCAATACGTTATCGATCAGGCTGCGTTATACTACACTAATACAAATTATTGATGATCTGGAGAACAGGATTCCAGACGAATTTACAAACGTATCCTCCTAGGATAAATGCGATTTTCTACTTCTAGATTACATCTACTTTTGAAGCCTTGAAAAAGTCGCAAGTGGGCGACGAAACACGTGTCGGCTGTAGCTGTATCATTGTTAGAAAAACTCAACAATTGTGATGAAGATTGCTTGCTGAACTAAACACACATTGAATCTTTTTATATTAAACAATTTTGCGGATCGTGGATACTCAGCTGTTTACTTGTATAAGCTGTGCTCTGTCTATGGCTTAATCGAACAGAGTCATATAAAGTACAAAATAAAATAAAATGAACAGTTGATTGAACAGTAACATAGTCACGGGGCAGCTGGGGAAGGGGAGAAACCAGGAGCCCACTACTGGGAAAGCCACAAGGAAATTAACTCTATTTAGAATGTATGCATTTGTGAATAGGTTTTACCAATTATGCAATGAAAATTGAGCTTAAGTGAAAAAAAAATCTCAAATATTGATTATCTTTAAGATGACAGCTGACGGAACATAATCATACTACTCTGAAGTTGATTATAAGGGCAACCTAAGCAATCTGAGGGTATTCTCTAATTCACCTTGTTCTAGGAGGCTGCGGTATAATATTATTTCCACATACTAGATTCTTGCGCTTTTTAGAGCTTACACCCTTGAACACAGGAGAAATTCAGATCACAAGTGGAATGCCCTTTAGCTGTTGAAATGTTACACTACAAGAGTATTTCTACTTAGGGCCTTATTTAGAGCTCTGCTGGTGGGTTACTCTGTCACAACAGTGAAGGATATCCTGTCTGCTGGAATATAAATCCCAATGGATATAATGGGATTTAGATTTCAAAAGACAGGATATCAGACACCCTGGTGACAGAGTAACCCTTCCGCCAAGATCTAAATCAGGCCCTTAGTCAAAATATTCATATCCCCAAAATCAAGAGTAACCAACTATTATGTGCTAGTAAAGGCAAGAATGATTTAATATATTCACATTTAAAGCAATCATAGCAATTGCAGTCTCTGCCCCTGTAAACTGCAATTAGTTGAAAATAATTAATGGGCAATTCCTCACTTGAAGGCACTGGGGTGTTCTTTTCCTCCCCCACCCTCGTTCAGTTAGGGATTGGTTTAATTTTTTACTCTCTCCCTAATTTAGTGATCATGGGGCGAGATTAAAACAGTAGCATAGTGTGGTAGGGAGATTGGCCTTGAAGAACCCTCACATCGCCCAATGGTGTTGGAGCATTTGTAGCCCTATTCCCCACCCTCTTCTCACCTAAGTTAATTAGGGCCAGTAAGTATCTCCTCCAGTAGGCAAGATAAGGGTGTAGGGCTATCCCTCTGGCCTTGGGCAGGGCAGGAGAAGAGCAGAAGAAAATACCCTCCCATCTTAATACAATGCAGGAGAAGTCAGAGCCATACAGGTCAAGAATTGATCTGCTTCAGCACGCCCATTTATGCATCATACAGTATGGACCCATCCCCCCCGTACGGTTCTTTTTTTCTGTTATGCACTGTCTGTTGGCATCGGGAAGGAGGGGAAGTGAGTGTTTGCTTACATACAACTAAAGAAAAACTCTTGCATGTTATTGTAATCTGTTTAATATTGTTTCTTCGAGATTACGAGCAAAAAACAAAATAGTTCTGACACGTGCAGTAAACATTCACATTTTGCATTTTATCTCATGAATGGTTCCAGAAATAGTTGCCAAATCAAGAAAAGGCACTGAACAATGGAAAAACCCTTTTATAATATAAATGTGGTGGACTTTCGAACTGAGGTTTCCTAGTTTAGCGCGAATCAAATTTCCTGTCGGGAAATGAGTGAGAATTTCAAAAGTGATAAGTTTTGGGACGCCCTTTATAACTTTTGTACTATTTGATCGGTCATCATCAAATCTGACGCCCAAAGGTTTAGTCCTGAATGCTCCTTCTACATACTCTGTTGAAAATTGGAAAGTGGATGACAAAATACATTAAGGATGAAAAAACGGATTTCCTATCGAGTGAGATGACACTCTACAGTGGCGATATATAGTTCAGAAATGCAAGGAAATGGAAAAGGTAATATTTTTGTTTTCGGTAGTTGACTTGCATTTCATAAGTAAAACAAGCGTTATTCACAGCCTGTATGTTTCGCTTTTAATGTTCAATTAAGGCACATCTTCAGTGTAGTTTAACATTTTACTAAAAGGTGCATTAATCACTCTTCATTGCATTGGGTTCTGCATTTGTGTAGCATGTTGCTATTAGTTGTGTGTCTCTGAAGTGCTGTGTCGTACTGTTGCCTTTTTGTTGTTAGCGGGGAGCTAGCATGCAGAGTTCCTAGAGTGAATAATTGTCATTTGACATAGGAGGGGAGCACTGGATGTTGCACTTCAGGAATAGGGGAACGCACCAGTCTTGTTGCTGGACATTTAGAGCTGTGTGTAGGTGCGTCTGTTGCAGAAACTGCATAATAAACTAAAAGCCCTTTTTGGGTGCCATTCATAAAGCTGTGGTAATCAAGATTCAGGCAAAGACTAGAGTTTGTGTCTGAATGGGGATTACAATTTGAAAGCAAGGCCCAGATTTGGAAGCACTTGTATTGCTATTGAGCCTCTCAAGGTAGCGCAAGGCATCGCAAGGGCTTCAGTGAGATTTATTAAGCCGCGCAAAGCCACCTTCTGTGGCTCTGCGTGGCTTGGTAAATCTGGAGGAAGCAAGGCACGTCAAGTTGCTGGCTTGTGTTACTCTGCCCTGGGAAGGCGTTTAATGGGTGGAGGGCCGGTGTTCCCATGCAACCATCCAGGGACTTTGGCGCAGTTCCAGATTTACTGAGACTAGCAAACTTGGGAATGTGTCAAAATCCTCCACTTCCCAGATGAGGAGCAATGAGGAGACATTCATTTATTTCTCCTAGTTTTTTCCTCTTCCTATGTGTGCTGCATTCTGCAGCACACAAACAAAGAAGAAACATTATCAGATTATTGGTTTTATGTAGGAAGGTGTCCTTTCCTGCACAAAAACAATACTGGCTGTAACACAGGCACCCTTGCACCAAGGCGCGCCTGCATCGATGCTAGGCTGCACTCGTTGCGTCACCGCAGGGAGAGAGCAGAAAGGCACCATATCTAAGCAGATATGACGCATTCCTCTGCTCTCCCTGACATGCAACGCAGCATGCAGCATACCAAGTTGCCTTGCTGTGTTGCATGACTTGTTAGTAAATCCGCCCTAAATGTCATATTTTTTTCTTTGCACAAATTTCGCAAGGTAAACCATGACGCAAATTTTTCAGAGAAATACCATGATATTCCGAGTTTTGCAGCTCCGAATTGGGGATAATATTATGTAACACCATGCAGCATAGGTGTTCACCAGTTGTAGTAGTATCCCTCAAAACACAGGGCACCCTTATTGAGACCATCAATCTTGCTGGTGTAAATGCTAATACACATTGTTTCTCCTGGAAATATTGGTGCTAAGGACTTTAGAATCTGGCCTAAATTTGACCAATGGAACATCACATGTACCGATTGGCAACAATAAAAACAGGTGCAATCATCTGGAATTTCTTCCTGATTCTGCTAAACCTAATTAATTTTGTAGGAATGTACACTTGCACAAATATGTATATCTGTAACCCAATAAACACTAAACATAAATCTGTAACCCAATAAACACTAAACATACAATTGCACAGTCAAATCATAAAGACAAATTGTGAAGGACATCCATGCACATTTATCATGATAAATGTAGTTCATTTAATAATTTAGTTGAAGAATGTTCCCATCTGCCACGAAACAGCCCGAGTTTCTCAGAAGCTCATGTGTCCGAGTAATTCAAATCATGTGTTAAAAGATATCTGTCAAGTTACAGGTCACTGTGTCTCAAGTTTTCCGGTTAATGCAATTTAATCACCTGTGATTCATAACCTGGGCTGTCATTTCCAAAGTTGTAAGACTAAACATTAGATCCGCTAAATGTTTTAAAACTCCTGTCTAATAAAGGACAGAACTCTCAAACACTTGTACATATTCACTGAGTGTGTAAAGTCGCCATTCCCCACCTCTGATAAAAAATATTATGGACATTTAATAAGCACCAAGATTGTATTTGATTGCCTGGTCTACGGTTATGGCATGCAAAGTCAATAATAAGTTTGTGTGAGGGCAAAATTTAGCAATGGCATTTTTTTCTTTGACAATACATTTTTTTTCTTCATCAATGATGTGGTTCAACAGTTGATGTGACTCTTTTTACAGTGCAATTGCAAGGAGACAGAAAAAGTGTGTGCACTCTCCCTTGCTCTCGGAACATGGAATTAAATGAAAAGGGTGTGCAGAGCAACCTTGACACAGTTCGCAGGAAGAACCAGACTTTAATTTGTAGAAGCCGGCCACTAGCATTGCTGATTGTCAGGGTTGCTAAATACCAAGGGCTGCCTAGTCTTGATTCCGCTTAATGCATCTTTCTTCAATCACCCTGCCCTTCCTGTCTCCATATCCATGTCTCCATATCTAACCGGTTACTTTGCTTTAACTTCCGGATCGCAATAAACAACTGGGAAAATCGGGATTCAACCCATGCACATACCGAATGCCGAGAGCCACGGGCAGGGACCGGACTGCAGCGTTTAGCCTTCTGCTATCCTACAGAAGAATATTGTTTCGCGAGTATTGAAACTCTTGTTTTTGGAACTTTGACAATATGAAAAAATTGCATTATCCGCTGAATTTGTGTAAATAGCCTTGAGAAAGCCCCGGCGCCACTCGCCATTAGGGGGCGAAACACGTGTCGGCTGTCTATGTTTCACAACACAACAATAAAGATGTCATACTGCAAGTCGAAGTAGTCGTGTCTTCTATAAGAAAATCTGAAAGAACGGATATTCATCCCAAAAAGCACAATATTTGACTGTTCATGGAGTACACATTCCCCTTTTTTCAAACCTGAGCAGGCACTGCCCCTATTTTAGGAAATACTGTCCCTCCGACTGGCTCCTTGAGCCCATTGGATTCGTGATGTACAGTCTCTCCCCTAGATACCTCCGCCCGCCACATCCTAATGCAGCAGGAGTTCCTGCAGGGGCCAGTGGCGGTGGGACTGTCACCGACGGCCTGATGCGTCAGTCTCACCTCCATTGTAATCAGTCTCTATTCTCCTAATAGTCACTCTGCATTCTTATTTCCCTTTCTGTCTTTCCGTTTCTTCCTCTTGGCTAATGTCTCATGATGAAAAGTAATTCCTAGTCCTCAAAAATGAGTGCTGATGCCTATCACCAGCAACTACCAGCACAAATTATGCACTCAAAAACATACAGTCTTAGGAGAAAAACACAAAACTGCATTTTATTTTCAATTATATTGAAATACAAGTATGCATGGTGTTTGCATAGGTTTAATGCTGAACTGAGATCCACTAGGTAGTACAGAATAACTGAAGAGTGCCAACTTTCAATATATATTTGTGCCTTGAACACTTTATTATATGACAAAAATGTAGTTTTGTACTAGCACTGGTTCTAAACTTGTCATGACCCTACATCCAATCGCATTTAACATTAGTTTAAAATATGGGATGGTACAACAGATTCATCAGACGAAATTTGACTGCAGAAGGCGAAGTGGAACATGCACAATACAGTACACTTGACTCAACACCTTGAATATTGAAAATGGCAGGCCATCTGCTGCACACTCCTCACCAGCTCCATTTCTTATACAAGTTTCAGTCCTCTATCATGTTGCCTCCAAATTGTGTTTTTTCTCTTAAAATCCATCAGAGTTATCTGCCAGCACCTACTTATGTTTCCCACGGGTCCTCTTTCTTACTTTGCTACCTCCTCTTTGCTTCATCAAGATGGGATACAGGACCCATCCTTCAATTCACATTCTACCTACTCGAAGGGCTGAACTGGCTGCATCTTTGCTGTGCCCCCGCATGTGCCTTGGACTGCTTCAATCATCTCAATCCCCCCATCACTTGAAGTGGGAATGGGGTAACTGCAAGTGTCTGGTCTGGAACACATAACATTGTAACCCTTCATGATGCTCCACTAACACGTTCACATTTCAGAATTGTGTCTGTCTTTTTTCTCAACAACACTCATGAAAACATCTGGCTTAATTGCTTCCATACTCTTTACTACAATTCTTCCCCCCTTTTCATCATCATCAACATATTTATAGACCACATAGGTCTATCAGTGTAATGAGCAAAATACATTGTACTAACAAATAGCAAATTCATACAAATTCTTCTGAACACTTCAATAAAAAGAAGAAATGATAAAAACAGCATGGTTTGTAATGCATTTCTTATGAATGAAACATCCAATTTCAGTTGTTCCAAGATGATGAGACTATAGTACAGCACTAATTTTCCACTTCTAATGTATGGATGTCAAAGCACCCCTTTACAAATTGAGTTCTTTGACTATTTAAAACGAAAATGATGGCTGCAGCTAAAGTTTACCATCTTAGACAGCATCAGGCACAACTGAAAGAAATGTTTCACCATCTCGGCAGGCAGCCATGCTACTTATATATTGGTGTGGAAGAAGGAGAATTAGACCATCAGGGGTTTGCTATAGGCAGGTTTGAAGTTCCAAACCTAAGGCACTTGAACACATTTCTTCACAGACTAGAAAACACCAGCCTCCAGATCAGAATTTAATATACAGTCCACCTTTCCATCCAGAAAGTCTAGTCAATGGAAGTGGAAGGTGTGTCCATCTAAAACCAGTTTCTCCCTCTCCCAAAAGGTTCATTTTGAAATAGCCACATCTCTTTGGCCCAAAGTCCTGGATAGTTCCACCTGCAATTAAGGTGAATGAGCCGTGTATTGCATTCAGTAGGTTTCCTAAATAGGCTAGTAAAGTATTTACCATCTCTATGTTGAATATTAGGATCGAGGAAAGAAATCTTCGTCTTGTTATGTGAGAAAGTGAATCTTAAACCATGGCAATTGTTATTAAGCCAATGTTAGAACTGTGTCAAAGTCTCTTCGGTGTTATGCTAAATCAGGAAAATATCATCAATATACCATTTCCACATGGAAATACATGTACAATATGGATTGGGGGGCATCAGGATTCTAGTCATCTCTAGATTATCCATATAGGGCATGGCAAAGTTGGGAGCGAAGACCGGCCCCATCAATGTCCCTTTTATCTGCTGATAGAATTGGTCATCAAATAAGAAGACATTTCTGGTGAGACAAAGTTCCAGTAATTGTAGAAAAAAACGGTCAGTACAGCATGAGGGCAGGGTCTTGTGTCCAGTATGTGTTAAACACCCTGGGGAATGTTTGTATAAAGGGATTCTACATCTAGGGTGCAGTGTCGTGTAGTTCCTATATTACCTATACAGGATCTGCGTGTTTGGATAACATAAACTGTGGGACTGGTGGCGGACGGATTCTGTGCACCCCCACAGGATACATTAGCCTGTCTGTATCAGCTAGCTCACAGTGCCACTAGAGTCTCCTCTTATCGGGGAGAGAATAGTTTTTGGCAACCTCAGAACATGACAACCCTGATTCCCCAGGATCAATGAAACAATATACTACGTTTTGCTCAGTCACTCGTGCTTACTTAGTTTGTCTCAGAGATACACAGAATAAAAAAACTGGGCGTGTGTCAATAAAGGTTTATTTAACTGTTGTTATTCTAGTGTAGAATAGATAAGCTGCAACACCCATTAGACAGTAGCAGAGATATATGATTAGCAATACTACAAAAGTAAAGAGATGGTATAGTTCTACCATCTTGCAGAAATCATGAATATGTACACGTACATAAAATACATGATAAAAAGGGCCTACTCCTACGATGTCTCCCTAACTAGATGTACCGAAATGTACCTTGCATCTATGTAGATGTTATGCCAAGAATCCCTCTATCCCTCTAGGATCTAGTCATTCCCATTACATGAGAATTAGGGAATGTGGTACCCCATCCTGGTCTCGAGTTGGACACCCCGCAAGGGATGTTTAGACTACTGCTAGGTAGAGCATCTGCAGACAGGAACCTCAGCGTCTCTGGTCGGTGTGTCAGCCGGGAAGGCACAATCTCCTTTGTACTTCTAAGCAAGACATAATGTATATATATATATCCATAGGTCTGACCAGGGGTCCTACCTTGCTGTGTCACTGTGTCAGCCTGAAGGTTTAAGTGGGACCTGAACTTTATAAAGAGATATTACACAAGAGATGTCAGTCCTGCTGTTAGTATAGGCGTGCTTCCAAGAAGCCTCATGCATAATATATGAGAATCGAACTAGGAAAAACCCACGTTCGGAATGCAGTGTCGTATCTAGGTAAAAGGTCAGTCTCTATGAACCGTTATGTATGTAATGTAGGGAAGGCTATAGGTGAAAGCTGGCAATGTTACCTGCGCCTATATAGGGTTCATATATGGAATATAACAGCAGAGGATGTATGAATTGGTGTCAAACTGATGGTGTTCTATCTGCTTTATCATCTCCATGCTGTGTATGATGTAGCAAGAGGTCTTAGGAACAAAATCCTTGATACAAAAGTTTACATATTGGCCAAGGGGCTCCAAATTGAGCCGCATCCTGGTCTGGAAATTATTGTGAATTTTTGGTAGTGTAAAAATCACTGGTGTCTGTGGAGATTTGGTATTCAAATAAAGATATTCATTCTGGCTTAAGTAACTCATAGTTCTGGCTTCACATGTAATCTTTTGAATAAGTTGTTGGAGTTCAGGTGTAGGGTCAGTCTGTAGTTTGCAGTAGTGGTCAGTATTGGCTAACTGCCATAATATCTCAGTTTTGTGAAGTTCGATCTCTTCGATAACAATTCCACCACCTTTATCTGCTGGTTTGATTATTAATGAGCTCTGTTTGATATTATTTTAATGTGAGTCCAATTCCTTAATAATATGATTTCTCACTGTTTTTTTGTAACCAGCAACTCCATGTTGGAGACATATTTATAACATGGTAATGAATTGTAATGATTTTATGTTCCATTCTGTCTTTTCTGCATCTCATTCTATTGATCAATATGTTTGTCCTCTTAGTCTCATGGTTAAGTGTATTCCATGCCATCATTCTACATTGGACTATACTTAGGATGTGAATCCCAACAACATAAGAATAATACTGTATATATTCGTGAATCTAACACTTTTTTCATGTTCCTTGCTGTCAGCATCCACTGTGGATGCGCTGTTGCTTCAAATTTTACTTATTGTTCAGCCCTTATTTTACTGTGGAAGCGCTGTTGATTTCAATTTGACCTATTGCTCAGTCCATATTTTACTCACCTCCATTATGGCTGTTACTCTGATTCCTTTGCTTGCATACTCGCCACCATTAAGGTTCTCAATTTTGGTCATTCTGGATTCATATAACATGACATACATACTACCACACTGTATTTGCCCTGATTTTGATATTGTTTTTTCGTGTACATTATTGTCAATATTAATTGCGTATGCATTGGGTATGCCACCACACTGTATGTACTCCTGATTATGACAGTTTTATCGTGTACAATTCTGTCAAATATCAATTGTGGATGCAATGGTTATTACAAATATTCTTTCTTACCCCCTTCTTTATGTGACGTATTGCTCTATCCTTGTATATTATTCACTTCAAGATGACCACCCTTTATCTACTCCGTTCCTTTTAATCTGCCTGCATTATCACCAGCACCACGTGACCGCCGTCATATAATGTTAGACGCTGTTTGTCATTCAATTTGTGTCCTGTCTCTTCCGCACTCAACTCGAACACAGGCATCTGGACGGTCACGTCGATTCCCTCGAGTAAGCATAGAGGTGCGATTTTGTCCGCCGGGCCCACAATCCGGTAATTTCAATCGGCCGGTTTTCCACAACATGAGGTCAGTTTTTTATACCTCCCCTTACAGTTCCCCTGTATTCCTGTTCCCATAGATTCGTTCATCGAAATTAAGTAACTCTCGATTCTTACTCAGTCCTGGGACACCCTCTGTGGTAAGACCTTAAGTTCAACTACTCCCTTACGCTGTTGTCACACCCACTCCGTCCTTGACTCTGATTTATTCACTTCATAGGTTATGCGGGCAGCAAATGCTTGCCTCCCGAATTCTCCAGACCCACTGTAGAACTACACATTCCCTGCAGCTGGTAAGTGTACCCTTGCCATAATTTTCACGACCACAAGGACATTTTTACGTCACCCAAATGCTCACATTCATGAGGATACATTTCCGCTGTTCACCAGGCACAGCAATAGTTTTACATTCAATAAATCACCCGTGGAAAAAGACAATCATATTCATTGAATCACCCACGGTAAAAATGATCACCTCCACTGGAATCCACTTAGGATAATACCTTCTCATCTTGTCCACTCTCTCCATCATTTTCTCCAGTAGGACATACTAATAACTAGGGAGATTTAAACCAACAACTTCCAAATTGCATGTCTGTCTGGGTCTCCGAACCTTATGGTCAACTTCGCTAATGGTTTAACTCTGCATCCCTGAATTCACTGCCTTTTTTCTTAACCGCATCTCTCTTCTCTTCTACGTACGCCGCGCTTATGATGATGACTTACCCCGTGGTCCCCTGTGTTCCAATTGCTGCTGACATCTAGTAGGAAGGTGTCACCAAGATACTGATGAATTAAAACAATACAGTCACGCAACTGTGGGAACCACATATACCTGAGATCATGTAACAAACAAAAGAGAGTTTTATGTCTTGCACAGCCTACCTAAAGTGATTGGTGCTATTGACTAAATCTATTTCCACATAAAGGCCTTAGTTGTTATTGTATAGGTGAACTGCTATCACCGCCACTATCAATGTCTAAATGTTTGACAGCAACAATTCATGCTAGAAAGGTAATGTGGGCCCTCTTTTCTGATTAGAATCATATGTACATATTAACATGAGGCTATTGCAATTGAAACAAGAACACTTTGGGGCCCATTAGGATTGCGGGCGGATTTCCCCCGCCAGGCTGGCGGTAGCCACTGCCGGCCTGGCGGGGGCAATCCGCCCACCATCCTAACCAGAATGACCACCGCCATATTAGCATGGCTGGGGGGGGCAGCGGCGGATGGGAAGACCATCCGCCGCTTTTCTGCCCCGGTCGCCTTGCGACCTGGGCGGTAAAAGGTTTAATATGGTGGTGGTGCCTTTCAGACACCACCAGCCATATAAGTATGGGCTGCAACAGATGCCTTTCTGTGGCGGCGATGCCGCCACGGAAAGGCAGGCGGCCTTCATTTTGGGGGCCCCCTGCGGGTCCCCAGAGTGAAGGCGAGGTGGGGGTGAACATGGGGGTACCTGTGGTACCCCCTGCATTTGCATGCACAAAGCGGCAGGCACCGCGCGGTGCCTGCCGCTTTGTGTATGCAAATGCATACATGCATTTTTAGCATTGTGGCGGGCGGTGCTGAGAGCACCGCCCGCCACAATGTTAAAAATGCAGGATGCGCCCGCCACTGTGGTGGGCACATCCTAATACCCCCCACGGGACCCCCGCCCTTGTTGCGGGTGGTCCCAAGTACTGTGAGGATGGCGGGTGTCTGTTAGGCCTCTTACTTCACAAATAGGCTCTAAGCTGTGCAATCAAGATCCAGGGTGTGCCGTTGAAATGAAAAAGGAATGTTATGTCTTGCTTATATATATGTGGTCTGTTTTTTGCCAGTAGAGACAGTGAAATAGTATGAGCAGAGACACACATATTGCATGCAGAGACAGACAAGGTAGATTACATGTAATATCCTCGTCATGTGCCTAAGATCACACTGTGAGTCAAGCTCGATTTTAAATGGATCTGGGTGAATAATTTGCTTAGTTGATGTGTTTAAAAATATGGAAATACATGTTTTCTTAAAGTCAGTTAGGCTTTAGCATATGTACTAGTAGGGAATGTAAGGCAGCATGTCTGTTAGGCCTCTTACTTCACAAATAGGCTCTACGCTGTGCAATCAATATCCAGGGTGTGCCGTTGACATGAAAAAGGAATGTTATGTCTTGCTTATATATATATGTGGTCTGTTTTTTGCCAGTAGAGACAGTGAAATAGTATGAGCAGAGACCCACATATTGCATGCAGAGACAGACAAGGTAAATTACATGTAACATCCTGGTCATGTGCCTAGGATCATACTGTGAGTCAAGCTCGATTTTAAATGGATCTGGGTGAATAATTTGCTTAGTTGATGTGTTTAAAAATATGGAAATACATGTTTTCTTAAAGTCAGTTAGGCTTTAGAATATGTACTAGTAGGGAATCTTAGGCAGCATGTCTGTTAGGCCTTTACTTCACAAATAGGCTCTAAACTGTGCAAACAAGATCCAGGGTGTGCCGTTGAAGTGAAAAAAGAATGTTATGTCTTGCTTATGTGTATGTGGTCTGTTTTTTGCCAGTAGAGACAGTGAAATAGTATGAGCAGAGACACACATATTGCATGCAGAGACAGACATGGTAGATTACATGTAACATCCTGGTCATGTGCCTAAGATCACACTGTGAGTCAAGCTTGATTTTACATGGATCTGGGTGAATAATTTGCTTACTTCACAAATAGGCTCTGAGCTGTGCAATCAAGATCCAGGGTGTTCCGTTGAAATGAAAGAGGAATGTTATGTCTTGCTTATATATATATATATATATGTAACATCCTGGTCATGTGCCTAAGATCACACTATGAGTCAAGTATGTTTTTAAATGGATCTGGGTGAATAATTTGATGAGACGTAGAGAGATGGACACTGTGGGGAGACACAGGTGATATTATTGAAAAATGTGAAAATATAATTCCTTATTTCATACAGACACTCAGGGCTCGATTCCGATCCGGTAAAAAAATCCACCGTACGATTCGTATTCGTAGCCCTTTCCGTACGAATCGTACCCGTCCGTCCAAGTCGCGTAGTACGATCCGCATTCTGTGAATCCGTCCGAATCGTCGCGATCCGTACGGATTGCAAGGCTGAGACTGTGAACCGTACGACTCGTACATACACCGTACGACCCGACGAGTACGATCCGGACCGGGGAACCAGGACGCGATTCGTACGGTCCACGTCAGGTAAGGGCGATTCGTACGTAAAAGCGCACAATTACATACACCGCGTACAGCGCGTACCCCCCCATGATTGCAGGGGTACGGCACGTACCCCTGCGATCATGGGGTGTACGAGCCGTACCCCCATTGTACCATCGGTGTACGAGCCATACCCCCATTGTACGATCGGTGTACGATCGGTGTACGAGCCGTACCCCCATTGTACGATAGGTGTACGAGCCGTACCCCATGTTCGATCGGTGTACGAGCCGTACCCTCATTGTACGATAGGTGTACGAGCCGTACCCCATGTACGATGGGGGTACGGCTCGTACACCGATCGTACATGGGGTACGGCTCGTACACCGATCGTACATGGGGTACGGCTCGTACACCTATCGTACAATGGGGGTACGGCTCGTACACCGATCGTACATGGGGTACGGCTCGTACACCGATCGTACAATGGGGGTACGGCTCGTACACCGATCGTACATGGGGTATGGCTCGTACACCGATTGTACATGGGGTACGGCTCGTACACCGATCGTACATGGGGTACAGCTCGTACACCGATCGTACATGGGGTACGGCTCGTACACCTATCGTACAATGGGGGTACGGCTCGTACACTCCATGATCGCAGGGGTACGGTGCGTACCCCTGCGATCATGGGGGGTACGCACCGTACCCGGGGGGGGCGTTCCGTACCTGTTTTGGCACGAACTCTGCTTTTACGGCTGTTTTCAGCTCCCGTAGAAAAAGGGTCGTACGGTGCGTACCCGACACGTATCGTACTTGCTGGGTCGTAAAAACCAGCCGCGAACCGTACAGATGTCGCGTACAGCAGGTTCCGAGGGAGAATCGTACGGAGATTAGAGTTGTATGGTGTCTTGTATGACTCGTACGGAGTACGGCTCCTGGTACGAATCGTACTTCGTCGTACGTACGGGGGACGTTGCAGGGTACGATTCGTACGGGAAAAACGCTCCGAACGGCTATTCGGAGCGGTTTTTCCCGAATCGGAATCGACCCCTCAGTGTGATACTTGTCAAAAATGTTAAACCATACTTTTTACCATGAAACATTTACCAGAGTGAGATAAGACACACGCAAACAGACAAATGACACACAGAAAGAGAGAGAGATGGGGAGGCACAGAGTGAGATGAGACACAGGAACAGAGTGAGGTGAGACACAGGTACAAAGTACCCTTTTAGTTTAGAGATGCAAACTATGAGCAGACACAGGTGACATTATTGAAAAATTCGAAAATATAATTCCTTATTTCATATAGAGACTTAGTGTGATCCTTGTCAAAAATGTTAAAGCCATACTTTTTACCATAAAACATTTATCAGAATGAGATGAGACACACGCAAACAGACAAATGACACACAGAATGGCCTAAAGTTGTAAAGCTATGGGATGCTGCACGTCATTATGAACTGATTCAGTCAGATAGCTATGTAGTAATATTTTATGACTTTTAAATACATGTATTTTAAAAATGTTAAATATCTCCTATTTTATAGTGTGTTAAATGGATTTTGGATGGTTTTAAATGAAATGTCATTGTTACAATCTTTTATGGCAAAATAATGCCGAAATACAGAAAGAAAGACACACAGAAAGAGAGAGAGATGGGGCAGGCACAGAGTGAGATGAGACACAAGCACAGACTGAGATGAGATACAGTCACAGAGTGACATAAGACACAGGCACAGAATGAGATGGTGCTGGCAGAAAGTAAGATTAATAATGAAACTGTACTGCACTGTTACTGTGACACAGTTGCTGTGGTATAAAGTAACTTATGTTGTAAACTAGTGTTTATATCGTTTACTTGTTGTAATTGCTAAGTAGTATGTTTGTAGTGGTCTATAATATGTTATTTTTTCTTTACCACAGATTATAATCATCTATAGAAATATAAAAGAATATGCCGTCAAAGGAAAGACGTCAAAAGAAATATAAACAAGATTTACGGTCCAAAAAAACAGAAAAACAACACTCATCCAAAACACAATCTTCAGTGAAAAAAGAATAATGCTTCTGGTAAGCAAACTAAGGACTTTTTAAGGAAGTTATTGAAATGTAAAAAAAAAAAGATGTTGTTTCAAAGAAGAATAAGGCATCTCTAAGTAGAAAGAAAAAACTGTGCCCCTCCAAAAATGTTTGACCTGTAGAAGGAGATGATATTGTCTCTAGCAATAGAAGGAGATATCAATTTATTGAAATTCGTAAACGAATGTTTTATAACAGAATAGTTACAAATTTATTGAAAAATGTAAAGCTGTATCAAAAAAAGACTGCTTTTTACAAGAAAAAAAACATAGTGAAGATTGTGGATGAAGCATTTAAAGTGAAAAATAAAATATGTTGTTTAGTAATCAATAGAATGTGTACACTAGATAAGGTAATCAATGTGTTCAAATCAAAATGTAAGTGGAAAAGAGTAATTAATGGGACTAATTTTTGTGATGTTTTTTCTGGAGAATGGAAGCATAGTTCAAGTTGTGAGCCATTTTTTAATGAAGAAAGTTACTTTCAGGATAATGATTTGGTGCATGCAGTTGACACCAAGGGTCGAGCATATGAGGTGAAAGACGGTTGTCTGGTTGAAAAAGACAAGATTGTGCCTAGAAATACAGAAGAGGTGTTAGCTGATGAAGTTTTAGGGAGATGTCCTAAGGCTCCAGTGTATACTTGGAATTGTAGTAGTATTTGTAGTGTGCGACAGAATTCAATTGATTTGTTTCTTAGTTTCTTACGGACATATACTAAGAATAGTCTAAAACGAAAAATGAAAATTTTACAAGAGTTAGATCCTTGTAGAGTGAGAGAAAAAACAGGTTTGCATGGACATTCACTGGCTTGTCTTTCAAGAAAAGTATGTCAGAGTGTTTTTCACCATTTTAGGATGTTAGCAGTGCATCATAATAAAGTGAGGAAATTAGTAAGAAGTTTGTATTATGCAAAAAGTCCAGCACCTAAGCTAAAACAGTAAAACAGTGCTCTTTTGCATGGAACTGAATTAGATGTGAAAAAAATTTGTAAAGAAATTGAGTTTTGTTACTTTGGTGAAAAAGAGGACAGTGCCAAAACTGATACAGTAATAGAAGGTAATGTGGAAGAGAATGTAAAGATTTCAAGTACAGAAAAATTTGACCATGAAATTACAAAGTTTAAGGTCAATTCAAGTGAAAGGCCAAATTTTACTTGCGTGTGTTGTCGACGAACTCATTATAAGAATCAGACAAGATCAGTTGATTTATATGTAAAAGGTGAAATGGAAAATAATAATGAGTGGAAGGATTTTGCAACTTATTTGTTGGTAGAAAATTGTTTTGATTTGGGTACTGATCAACATATTTGTAAATATTGTTATAATAAATGAAATGAAAACAGAATGCCTGCTAGAGCTGTTCATAATAATCTGGAGTTGGTAGCCATTCCTTCTGAATTGATGGATTTAAATACCTATGAGTCTATTGTGATTCAATGTGTGCATCCTTTTCAGGCTATTGATCGCATGGAGCCTAAGACAGGGAAATTGCCTCCTTCAGATTTACAGAGAGGATTAAAGGGAAGAGTTGTTTATTTGCCTCTAGATTTTAAGAAAAATATTGATACAATTGGTGTAGAAAAAGTAGAAGAGGAACCTCTGGTTATTCTAGTTAATGGTGTTCCGACAAAGAGTAAGAAAATCTGGCAAGAATTAGTGGATGTTAGGAAAGTCAAAAAGGCAGCGTTGTATTTGGTAAAAAATAATCACTACTACAAAAATGTATATGTAGAAGAAGAGGAAACAACTGTAGAAAAGGACAGTGATTTCTCAGCTGGGCAAATTGAAAAAGTTGATGTCTCTAGAAGTGAAGAAATTTATGAACATTATAGTATTCATCCATTGCATTCCAAAGAAGTAATGGGGAATGCTATTGACTTGTTTCAAATGAAAGAAGCAAAAGGAAGTCCCATTAGTGTATGGGAAGAAAGTTTGGAAGATCGTTGTTTTCCACAGTTATTTCCAACAGGTCAAGGTGGACGATATGATGACCGACCTGTTTAAATTCCTGCATCTGAATACTGGACTTCAAGATTATATGCAGAAGATCCAAGGTTTCGTCAATGCATTCCATATTTGTTCCATCTACTGTTTGAGAGTGACTTGTCTGGATTTTCTTATGCAGTGAACCATATACTGAAAAGTTGAGTACACCTACAAAATGTTTCGGCAAAGGACTTTATGGATAAAGTAAAAATGCAAGACAGTGTTTTGGAATCTCAGCTAATTAATCTCATGGCATGTCAGCGTGTTACTAACAAGTATTGGTACCGTCGTCATGGGGAATTGAAATGTATGCTAAGAAACTTAGGAACTCCTACATGGTTCCTCACTCTTAGCTGTGCTGAGTATGCTTGGGAAGACTTACTTCAATTTCTACGAGAGGCAAATAAAAACCTTGAAAATATTGAATACAAGACACCGGGAGAACTGTGTTCTTTGGATCCAATTAATGTATGCAGGTATTTTAATCATAGGTTTGAAGCTATGATGTCTTTTATTACAAAAAAAATCCTCCGCATGGAGAGGTTTTGGATTTCTTTTGGAGAAAGGAGTATCAAGCAAGAGGTGCTCCTTACATACATATGCTGCTATGGATTAAAGATGCACCAAAATTTGGAACAGATTCAGATGAGAAAGTGATGAGTTTCATTGAACAGTATTCCACATGTGCTGTTCCCAAAAGTACAGAAGAAAACAACTTAAGACATCAAGTTTTACGCTTTCAAACCCATCGTTGTGGAAAATACTGTTGTCGAAAATACAAATCCAAGGACAAGTTCTACACAAAATGTCGTTTTGCATTTCCACGTCCAGTAACATCGAAAGGAAGAGTGAATAATTTTATGTCTTCTCTGTGACATACTGTGACAAGAAAATCACCTAAAAATACATACAACCTAAGAAGAAATGAGGAATCGAAATACATAAATGACTACAACCCAGTCCTTTTGTCCATGTGGAATGCTAACATGGATATTCAATATGTTGCTGACAACTCTATTGCTGTGGCTCGATATGTGACGTCTTACATCACAAAATCAGAACAGACAGAACTGAAGGAAATGTGGGAGGACATTTCACATGAAAATAGTCTAAGCAAGAACTTATACAGTTACTGTCTGAAGATGTTGTCGCATCAAGAAATTGGAGCTTATGAATGTTCTGATCGGTTATCATCAGCAAGTCTATATGCCAAATCTAGAACCATCATTTGGGTGAGTCTAGGTCTTGCTGCAACACGAAACCGAGTTTTGAAATCTGTAGAAGAAATAGAGTATTTGGCGGAGAAAGAACCAAACAGTACAGATATTTTGAAGACAAACATGTTGGATACATACTATCCAAATAGAAGTAGTCATCTTGAGAACATTTGTCTGTATGAAGTTCTGCAAACCTATACTTTTAAGAAGAACGTCACAGAAGATATCAATAAAGGTGTATATGCTATAATTGGATGTGAAGGCTGTCTGGTGAAACAAAGAAAAGGCCATTTGATTAATCATCGAAAATTGAGTTGTGAATCTCCAGACAAAAGAGAATTTTATTACTTAGCCCTTTTGCAACTCTTTAAGCCTTGGCGTACAGAAGAGGAACTACTTGGAGATAGGATGTCCTGTTTTTTCAAATTATCTGCAAATGTTGAACAAGGAAATACAGCAAGAAGCTACAATTGCAGCAGAGATTGCTAGAGACAGTTCTCAAGACAGTCAGAGTTCTGCTTCATTGATTCAGGATCCACTAGGAGGACCAATTATCCAAAATGAAGCTGCCACTGCCATGGATGAAGTTGAAAGAGCCATGGAACAAGCTCAGGAGGATGTAGTTAACTTACAAGATTTGGAAAAAGAACTAAACGTTGAGCAGAGACAAATATATGACAAAGTCACAGAACAGATTGAGCATGGTTTATCTCATGAGAAAAAAGAGTGCTCATGTACATCATTTATACCTGTCCGACTGTACGTGAGTGGAGAAGCAGGAACTGGAAAAAGTTTTCTGATTAAAGCAATTGCAACTTATCTGCAGAAAAGGACGGAGTCGTCGCTGTCTTGTGTTGTTACCGCTCCAACTGGGTTGGCAGCACATAACATTAAAGGAATTACTTTACATCGGTTATTGATGCTGCCAGTAGAGCATGATAATACATTACAATACTACAAGCTATCTGGAGAAGCTTGTTGCGAAGTTTCCCGAGTCTTGAAGAAAATGAAACTTCTTATCATTGATGAGGTGAGCATGGTATCAAATGTAATGCTTGCTTTTGTGCATTTAAGAATGCAAGACATTCTTAAAACAGAGTACGATGTGTTATTTGGAGGCAAACACATCATTGTTTTTGGAGATCTACTGCAGCTAACTCCAGTGAAGGGACAACCAGTGTTTAAAATGCTTACACATGAAGATACAAGGAAGTGCCTAGGAAGCACTGGAAATGTTATCATATGGTTAAATTTCAACTATGCAGAACTGCTACAAAATATGCGTCAGGCAAAGGATGGAGATTATAAAAATGTTCTACAGGATGTAAGAATTGGAAAAGTAAGTGAGCATGGGAAAGCAGCTTTACATGCACAATTAATTTCAAATTTGTTTCCAAACGAAAACATTCTACCAGAGAATATTTTTAAGAAAATTCCTGAAAACAAATCTGTCATATGCTTGATGCCAACTCTGCAAGAATGTTCAATCTTCAACAACAAAATGTTAAAGATGGAAAATCAAGAGATTGTGAAACTGGAAGCTATTGATAATATAGAACATGAAGGAGCAACTATTATTTTGTCAGAAAAGTTGAAATCAAAATTGGATTCTTTAGAGAAGACAATATCTAAAACTGCTGGTTTGGAAAAGAGTCTGTATGCATCTTTAAATTGTCGTATAATTTTACGACGTAATTTACATGTGCAAAGAGGTTTAGTAAATGGAGCAATGGGTCATGTTGTTGATTTTGTGAATTACCAAAATAGAGATGGAATTGAATTATAAAAATTAAATTTGATGATATTGAAGAAGTACAACAAATCAGTTGTTGTTGTGCCCGATTTTTGCTTGTGAAAGATTTATATGTCCGCAGAAAACAGTTTCCTGTTTCTTTGGCATATGCGGTGACTATTCATAAATCTCAAGGTTTAAGTGTAGATAGTGCTTTACTGAAAATTGGAAGTTCTGTGTTCAAGGAGGGTATGGCATATGTTGCTTTATCTCGAGTCAGAACTTTATCTGGATTGTACTTGATTGATTTTGATGAGACAAAGATTAAGGCAGATCTAAATTGTGTAAAAGAATATAATAGGTTAAGAAGAGAGTATGCTCCAAATTTACCTCAATATCCTGTATTTGAAAAGCGTGTGGTAGGCCGGAAAAGAAGAAATGAGAAAAATTGTAGTGAAGTTGTAGCAAAAAGAAAAAAATTAGATGAACCAGTAATTGTAAGCAGAAAGAAAAAGGATTCAGTTAAATATGTTGTTGGATTTCAGTTTGAAAACACTTCTGGTGTCAACTGCTATGCTAATGTAGTGGTTAATGTTGTTTTTTTTCTCCAAACTGTACAAGAACAGATTGCTGAAAATCGTGATCAAACATTTTGTTCTTTGTTGAATTCTGTGTTTGAGAAATGTATCAGTGATAGAACAAAAATACAAAGTGTTTCTGAAATTTGAAATGTTTTAGACATATGTTCTGGTCTAAATCAATTTTCACAGAATATTCAGCAAGATTGTCAGGAATTTCAAATGTATATACGTGTTGTATTGCAAGATGAAGGTGTAGATGTAGAAAATCTTGTTGGCCTTTCTTATAAATGGCAGCATGACTGCGACAATTGTTCCTTTTCAAGTAGTACTACAATAGACACTGAAAGATTTATATATTTGACTTTACCAGACTGCAAATCAGTGTCTTTTAATAATTTAGTTAGACAAGCAAATCAAAACATGGTCTGTACTCAATGTAAATCTGCAATGCTATCAACATTATTTATAGAAAGATATGGACAGTATATAATTTTAATGTTCCAACGATCTAGACCTGATGGAACTAAAATGACAACTTTAATTAAAAATGTTGTGGCTTCTCAATTATCAATTTCAGGAAGAACCTTTGCAACTGCAGCATTTATTTACTATGATGGTCCTTCAACAACATCAGGACATTACACAGCTTATTAAACATGTCAAAAAGGCTGGAAACACTGTAATGACACTCAATTGACTTTCAAACAACGTTTTCCTTCTGACTTACAAAATTCTTACCTAGTGTTCTTACATCCGAAATTTAGTTGGAAGGTAATTGGCCTATGAAGATTGGAGCAGTTAATAAAACTTAGTTTGCTGTTCAAAATTACCTTCCGAGTGAGAGTGATCAAGATAATAAAAAACATGTAGTTCTCATAGAGGTAGTATAAGCGTATCACATAGTTTGTGATGTGAGTATTATAGGAAATATTAATAAAAAGTAAGCCAGAGGTGGGAATAAAACTATTGTTTAATAATGTAAAAGATGTTGGAGGTTTTCTTTCAGAAACTGGGGTAAATGGGAGATTAAGAATACTCGAGTAATTTCCAAAGAAAAGGGCTTTCCATATACTATTTGGCCTCGTGGAAAAGTACGTGGATCAAAAGTGAGTTAAGATATGTTTTTTCTAAATTTTACATTATTTATTGAAACGTTGTATGGGTTTTTTAAGCACAATCATTTTGATTGTGTTTTTTTTTGCCCGCTGTCATATGATGAGTAGTATTGAAGTCACTGTTTTCAGTGAAATTCAATATATTCTGAGAACAGCAAAAATAAACCATATAACATGTTGTACAAATTATTTTGTATTTTGTATTATCAAATATATATTATTCTCCCTTCTCTTATGCTAACTCACCTTTTTCCACCCTCTATCACTCCTTTTAACTCACCCTCACTGGCCTTCTCTCACTCTCCCTCACCTCCCTTCCCATATTCCACTTCCCTCACTTATCCTCATTCTCCATTCCTTCACTGCCCTTTCCCTCTCTCCCATCCACCCCATTCCAGCTGTCAGTCACTCTACTTCACTCCCCTTCACCTTCTTTCCTTTCTTTGCTGCTTCAATAATTCCCCTTCTCTCACTCACCTTACTCCACTTCACTCACTCCTTCTCTCACTCCCTCTGTCCTCTCACATCCTCACTCCCCTTCCCTCACTCCCTCTCTCTTAGCCTCACTCTCTCGGTCCTCTCACTCTCTCACTCCTCTTCCATAACGCTCACTCCCTATAACTCACCCATTCTCCCTTACTTACCTTTCTTTTCTCTCTCACTCAGTCCCTTTCTGTCACTCTTTCTTCACTACCTCTATGTCCTCACTCCTTCACTTCCCTTGTCTCATGCTCACTTGCTTTTATCCTCCCTCTATCTTCACTCTTTCCTCAACCTCACTGCCCTTCACTCACCCTCCTTCACCCTTGTTCCCTTATTCCAGTTCCCTCAGTTATCCTCATTCATCATCCTTAACTCCCCTTCCAGTTTCTCTCCTCACGCACTCACCTTTTCCCAGTCCCCTAACTCCACTTCTCTTCCCCTTCTTTCCTTCCTTTGCTCCCTCAGTCATTCTCCTTCCCTTACTCATCTTACTTCCCTTTACTAAGTCTTTCTGTCACTCCCTCTGTTCTCTCATATTCTCACTTGTCTTCCCTCACTCCCTCTCTGTTACCCTCAATCCCTTTGTCCCCTCACTGTCTTACGACCCTACATTCACCTTAACTCACCTTCCATCCCTCATTGTCATGAATCCATCGTCACTCACCCCTGCTTCCCTGTCACTCACTCCCCTTTCTTTACTCCCCTTTCTTTCTTTAGTTTTCCTGATGCACATTCCTTTACTATCTTACTCACCTTCACTTCATTTCTCTCTCCTGCTCTTCTACTCTGTCACTGAATGTATCCATGTCATTTTCCTTTTAGTAATTTGCTCCCTCTATTTCTTTTTCCCACTCTCTGACCTTCACCATTCCTTTGTTTTCCTTTCTGAGTCCTTCACTCCTACTTTATCTCTTACTACCCTTTTATGACTTTTAATCTCCTGCTTTGTCTCTTGTATGGTAAAATCTATATTGTAAATATTATAACTAACTTTTTTTTTTCTCTTTCACAGATATTACATTTACTGAAAATATGTAATTAAGTTTACATTACTTATAAGGTAAGTTTGACGTACAAAATTTACTTTCTCAACACTCTTTTCCTTAACCTCACTACTCTTCTCTCACCCACCCATACCCCCGTTCCCTTACTGCGCTTCCCTCACTTATTCTCAATCCCCACGTTTACTCCCCTTTTCCTCACTCCCCTCCCACACTCGCCTTCTTTCAGACCTTCTCCTTTACTTTCCTTCCTCTCTCTTCCCTTCCTTCACTCCTTTACTCTTTTCCCTTCCCTTACTCTCCTTACTCCTCTTCATTAACTCCTTCTCTTACTCCCTCTGTCCTCTTACTTCTACACTCCCCTTCCCTCATTCTCTCTCTGTTATTCTCATTCTCTCCGTCCTCTTAGTCTCTCACTCCTCTTCTGTCACGCTCACTCCCTATAACTCAGCCACACTCCCACACTCACTTTCTTTCAGATCTCCTGTTTTACTTCCCTTCCTCTCTCTTCCCTTCTTTCGATTCTTCACTCTTTTCCCTTCCCTTACTCTCCTTACTCCACTTCACTAACTCCTTCTCTTACTCACTCTGTCCTCTGACCATGTCATGAGTGATGTAATATGTGACATCATCAGCAGTGCATTGCAGGCGCGCAAGTTATAGTGAGTCCAACTAACTATAACGTGGGAATTTCAATGGTTTTATGTCAGTAAAATTTCCAGGTAACTATAACTGGTGTGAAACCTATGGTTTTTTCAGTGAATTTAATAGGTTTTTTAAATGCTAATTCATAACTATAACTGGTGTGAAACCTATGATTTTTTCAGTGAATTTCATAGGTTTTTTAAATCCTAATTCCTTTCTATATCGAGTTTGTAACCTATGTTTTTTTTTTAATTTGCTGATTTGTGTGAGTATTAATTAGTATTATTTTTTAAATTTATCATTTTTTTGGGGGGCGCTCTGGGTCCGCGCACCGGTAAGCTCTCCGGAAAACGCACCCATAGCGCTACTTGCGTTTGTGTAAAAAAATATGAATGAAAAGTAAATATTAACGCAAGACATTTAGTACCATACATATAAAAGCAGTTTTTTTGAATAAGGAAATGAAAATAATTTTGCATTTCCGTGAAACTATCAAAACGTCACTTCGGCGCGCCGCGTAAGCGCCCCCGGAAGCGCCTACGTTCGCGCCTCGGAAGCGCCTACGTTCGCGCCGCGTATGCGCCCCGGAAGCGCCTACGTTCGCGCCGCATATGCGCCTACGTTCACGCCGCGTATGCGCCCCGGAAGCGTTTACGTTCGCGCCGCGTATGCGCACCCGGAAGCGCTCCGGTGCGCGCAGCGTAAGCGCGTCAAGTCATGTGACCTTAAAATAACACTTTTCATTGGTTGCTAACAGTTTTTTTTAACAAAGAATGAAATCCCCACCCATTTCCTTCACTTCTTCTTTCACTTTTGTGACTGAAAGACCTGCCTTTTTGCTCTTGCATCTTTCTTGGTTAATCATGGCTGCCAGACCATCCAGCAGTGAAGATGAGCCAGAATTCATCGATGAAGAGCCTCCTCAGCCAAAGGTGAAAGAGCATTTCATCTGGAATTTTTTTTCCATACCAGAAGGACTGAAAAAGGTGAATGCTCCAAAAGTGGAGTGCAGGATCTGCAAAAAAGTCCTGTCACGGGGTGACCCCAAAAAGAAATATTCTTTTGGGAACTTCACAATGATACGGCATGTGGAGAGGAGGAACCCCCAGAATTTTGCCCGGGAAAGTGTCAGGGCTCTGGCACAAGAGGTTCCCAGTGATGGGGCCTCTACATCCACCGGAGGAGCAACTACTTCTGTAAGGGGGCGATCGCAGGAGCTGGTTCCAAATATTCAACCTGCATTCAACAAAGGTGTCCTGAAATGCAGTTACTGCGATCAACTCCTTACCTTTGGGGAGCAAAGTGTCCTGCTCATGGTTCGAGCATTGGAGAACCATCGCTGCCGTTCCCAGCCCTAATTTTTTTTGTTTTTTTTGCTCCTGTTGAGCAGTTTCCATTCCGTTTTTGTTTCTGTTCAGAAAAAAGAAAAAAGAAGAAAATAAAAGTTATTTTCAGAACTACCTCCAATTCTCATCAAAGAGCTATATTCTTTAAAAAATGAAAAAGAGTAAGTGAAGTGGAGGGCATTGATAATGGAAAGGAAAATGAGTAAGAAAGAACAGAAAGGTATGGGAGGAGAAAGGAAGTGAAGTAGGGGGACTGAAAGAAGGTGAGTGTTGGGAAGGAAAGTAAGGAGAAGGAAAGTGAATATGGGGAATGTGGATATTCAAAGAAAATGTTGAAAAGGAACGGGGTGTGGAAGGGTAAGAAAAGAAGCATTGACGGAGTTGCATCATTTTTGTGACACACTCCTGCAATGCATCACTTTTGCGCTTACAGATATGTCTGAAATACTGACGTATCTGTAAGTACTACCGACATAATATGTCATATATTTAATATGAGGCATGAGTAGAAGAATTAAGGCCTCATTTATGAGGCCATGCGTCACTTTTACGCCACCGGTGTGCCACTTTTTGTGACGCACCAGTGCTGTAAAAAATGCACCTTATTGAGTCATATTTACAAAGTGACGCATCTAGGTAGATGCGTCACTTTGTAAACCCCTACGCCACATTATACCTACGTCAGGTGTAATGTATGCAAAAGGGACGTATTGACGCAAGAAAGGGTCGTAGAGGTGACGCAGTGAAATCTATGAGATATCACTGCGTCACTTTTATGACACTGTTGCGTCCAAATCTCACGCCTGTTTCACAGCAGGCATGCAGGCCCTTTCACATGGGGCCTGGCCCCATGTGAAAGGATGCATTGCTGGAGTTGCATCATTTTTGTGACACACTCCAGCAATGCATCACTTTTGCGCTTAAAGATACGTCTGAAATACTGATGTATCTGTAAGAACTTCCGACATAATACGTCATAAATTTAATATGACGCATGACTAGAAGACTGAAGGCCTCATTTATAAGGCCATGCGTCACTTTAACGCCACCGGAGCATCACTTTTTGTGACGCATCAGTACAGTAAAAAATGCACCTTATTCAGTCATATTTACAAAGTGACGCATCTAGGTAGATGCGTCACTTTGTAAGCCCCTGCGCCACATTATACCTGCGTCAGGTGTAAAGTATGCAAAAGGGATGTATTGACGCAAGAATGGGTCGTAGAGGTGACGCAGTGAAATCTATGAGATATCACTGCGTCACTTTTATGACGCTGTTGCGTCCAAATCTTACGCCTGTATCACAGCAGGCGTAAGACTGATGCAAGCCCATGTGCAGGCCCTTTCACATGGGGCCTGGCCCCATGTGAAAGGATGCATTGCTGGAGTTGCATCATTTTTGTGACACACTCCAGCAATGCATCACTTTTGCGCTTACAGATACGTCTGAAATACTGACGTATCTGTAAGTACTTCCGACATAATATGTCATATATTTAATATGACGCATGACTAGAAGACTGAAGGCCTCATTTATGAGGCCATGCGTCACTTTAACGCCACCGGTGCGTCACTTTTTGTGACGCACCAGTGCTGTAAATAATGCACCTTATTCAGTCATATTTACAAAATGACGCATCTAGGTAGATGTGTCACTTTGTTAGCCCCTGCACCACATTATACCTACGTCAGGTGTAATGTATGCAAAAGGGACGTATTGACGCAAGAAAGGGTAGTAGAGGTGATGCAGTGAAATCTATGAGATATCACTGCGTCACTTTTATGACACTGTTGCGTCCAAATCTTACGCCTGTTTCACAGCAGGCGTGCAGGCCCTTTCACATGGGGCCTGGCCCCATGTGAAAGGATGCATTGCTGGAGTTGCATCATTTTTGAGACACACTCCAGCAATGCATCACTTTTGCGCTTACAGATACGTCTGAAATACTGACATATCTGTAAGAACTTCCGACATAATACCTCATAAATTTAATATGACGCATGAGTAGAAGACTGAAGGCATCATTTATGAGGCCATGCGTCACTTTAACGCCACCGCCCCGTCACTTTTTGTGATGCACCAGTGCTATAAAAAATGCACCTTATTCAGTCATATTTACAAAGTGACGCATCTAGGTAGATGCGTCACTTTGTAAGCCCCTGCGCCACATTATACCTAAATCAGGTGTAATGTATGCAAAAAGGACGTATTGATGCAAGAAAGGGTCGTAGAGGTGACGCAGTGAATAAACTGGGTTTTCCCCATGCTACGCTCCCCGGTCCGCTCCCCGGAGCGCGTACCGGGCGCTCCCCAAGCACAAATCAAAAAAAATTTTTTTTTGCCCCGCGGGACCCTATTATAGACCCCACATCAAACCTAGGGGGTCAGGGGGGGTCTACCCTGCCCCCTTATGGTCATTTCCCCCTTTTTTTTGCCACCTCTTGTGTCTCGATCCTACCGAGACACAAGATGGCGGCCGCTCTGGACTGTTTCGAATGTTTACAGACACCCGTGAGCCAATCAGCTTTCCGTGCGCAAGTAGCGTAGCACGCCCGGTGCGCTCCCCGGTGCGCGTACCGGGGCACGCCTATAGATATATATATATTTTTTAAACCTAAATTACTCAAAAACCACTGGAGCACATATCTTGAGACATAGCAAAGGCACATCGGGCTACCAGTCCCTACAATTTTGCCAAGTTTGGTGGAAAACCATTCAGCCGTTCGGTCTAAAAGTGAGTTCGATCGCCCTATGGAAATTAACTTGGGGAAAACATGTTTTGGGACCCCCCTTTTATCTCAGCCCCCGCTTGACGAATCCCCCCTAAACTTTCAAGGAAGAACCGGAGCTCCGCGAGGCAAGTTTGAAAAATTTTCAGGCAGATTCGTCAACCGGCGCCACAGTTATTCCAAATAGAATTTTGAGATTTTGCATTGAAAAAAATCCTAACTATACCTACCTACTGGTGACCGCCAGTAGGTAATATATATATATATATATATATATATATATATATATATATATATATATATATATATATATATATAGACCACTCTTCACGCCGCTTTCCTTACGGCGCCCCAATTGCCAAGGGTAAAGAGAGACGGACTCCAACAAATTTTCTTTTTACCGCAGCCGCAGGTAAAATTTATTTAGCATTTTTATCAGATGTGCATATTCCGAACAGGAAATCCAAACGCGTTTCGGCGTTCTCAGACGCCTTGCTCGCTGGTGATCAGTGCAAATATCCCCGCCCCATATTTAAACTGAGGCTAACCCCGTGATTGGTGACCAGTGCGTAATAGACATGGAAGATATACTTGTATCGTGACATCAGACAGTTATGTATCAAAATTGGCAAAACATTCTTTAAATACAATAACTTTGTTACATTTTCTGAAATACGATCATAATACTCCGTAATTGAAATTGATCACTTTACAGTCATATTAAATGTATTTAGCAGTTTTTTCACTCTTAAGTGGATGTTATTCTCAGATGTCTACTGCTTGTAATCGCTATCATTTACAGTTAACATTTCTTAAATCTTGACATATACGGTTCATAAAATACCATGATTTCACAAATGGTATAATTTATGATGAAACTTAGTAACTTTCCATGCATTTTAAACAAAGCACTTTTCCGGTCATATCACCCCGATTAATTGTGAAAGTGAATTAAAATTAATTGAACTGTGCAAGTGGTTTAATGGAACCTCTCAGCCGAGAGTTAAGCTGCAAAAAACCATCTGCTGGATAAAAGGTTGGGATGGGGGTATAAGGGATAGAAGCGTACGACTAGTTCTTGATAATGGTGGGACCACTTCTAACTGTACAAATACCTGGGCAGTGTTGAATACTGGCTGGTAGGATGGTATATCTGAGAAAGAATATTACTCATATTGGGATAGTGGGCCTCATGTGTCCTGAATAGTATTTGCTTGGAGTTTTATTTTATGGGGTCGGATGTCCAATGTGTAATGTGTAGTCATGTATTAAAAAGAAATGGCCTTTATTATTAGCGGCTCATTTGATCCTCTGAAACTTCAGAATTCATGGTGAATCTCACAATTATATTGTTGCCTGAAATCCACCTGTAATTGTTACAAGAGGAATATGTCTAAGACAATAAATATGTGGTTTGAAATAAAATGTTTAAGAATCTCATTAAACCCTTTAGATCCAGACTATACATATATATCTAAGTTGTTATTATATCTGGACATAATTGCCAGTCTGTCTTTTGAACCCTCATTTAAAGATCTTTACAAAAAGTGGAATAAATCTTCGCAGATATTAAGTCCTTTAGGGCTCTTACTATCTAACTCAATTATGTATCTAGTTTCGAGTTGGCAAAGCAGTTTCTCCCATCACCTCCTCTCTTGTTATATATATATATTCAAGGGCTACGGTAGCCCGAAACGCGTCGTTGCAGGCTGTGTTAAATAAAAGAAACTTCGCCTGAAGAGCTGTGGTGGTCTGAGTCTCCTTCTTCGCCACCACCATTGCGGGTTGGAAGTGGTTGGAGTTACGCGCTGCACATATATATACATATATATATATATATCCAAACCACAAGCTCACCTTCCAAGAAAGTAAGCAGGACACAGCTCCGAGTGCCAACAAAGGATTTATTCAAACAGACCACAGCTTTGTCCTCGCACTCCGTGAAACGCTATGGCAGACGCGTTTCTAGCCGGAAATGGCCGTCATCAGTGCCGGCTTCACAGGCTGGCTGGTGAGTCCTGGACACAGAGACTGCCCCCTAAGTAGCAGTCTCTCGGCTCCTCCTCCTAAGTGCGGGTCCTTTGATGGATGTTAGTGGTTCGCAAGGGTGATGCATGGTGGGAACTGGAGTCCATCGTGGTGCCGCATACAGTGATGGGGTAAACCAAAACACCCGAGTGGTGTCCCAAATTCATGGCGCAGGACTGAGTGCCTCCATACCACTCCCAGGTTTGTTATTCCGCTTGAACCTCCGTTGGCACTCTTATCAGGCAGTAAGATACCGCCTACTCTCTCCCCTTGCCGAAATGACCGCCTGGTGGCAATGACTTTTAGCTTGGGGGGGCGCCGCGTTGTGCACTCCTCGTGCTATACCACAGTTTTTTTGCCTTTTGAACGCGGAGCACCAGATCGAGAGGGTGTGTCCTTGTACCGGTATCGGCAACCCGGTACTATACATCCAAACCACAAGCTCACCTTCCAAGAAAGTAAGCAGGACACAGCTCCGAGTGCCAACAAAGGATTTATTCAAACAGACCACAGCTTTGTCCTCGCAGTCCGTGAAACGCTATGGCAGACGCGTTTCTAGCCGGAAATGGCCGTCATCAGTGCCGGCTTCACAGGCTAGCTGGTGAGTCCTGGACACAGAGACTGCCCCCTAAGTAGCAGTCTCTCGGCTCCTCCTCCTAAGTGCGGGTCCTTTGATGGATGTTAGTGGTTCGCAAGGGTGATGCATGGTGGGAACTGGAGTCCATCGTGGTGTCGCATACAGTGATGGGGTAAACCAAAACACCCGAGTGGTGTCCCAAATTCATGGCGCAGGACTGAGTGCCTCCATACCACTCCCAGGTTTGTTATTCCGCTTGAACCTCCGTTGGCACTCTTATCAGGCAGTAAGATACCGCCTACTCTCTCCCCTTGCCGAAATGACCGCCTGGTGGCAATGACTTTTAGCTTGGGGGGGCGCCGCGTTGTGCACTCCTCGTGCTATACCACAGTTTTTTTGCCTTTTGAACGCGGAGCACCAGATCGAGAGGGTGTGTCCTTGTACCGGTATCGGCAACCCGGTACTATACATATATATATATATATATATATATATATATATATATATATATATATATATATATATATATATATATATATATATATATATTACCTACTGGCGGTCGCCAGTAGGTATATATAGTTAGGATTTTTTCTCTATGGGATTTTTGAAAATTCTATGTCTAATAACTTTGGCGTTTGTGGACGGAATTGGCTGAAATTTTCAGGAAAATTGAACATTTTGTTTCTGAGCAGCCCCTGACAATTTGGGGGGGTTTCATCAAGGGGGGGCCGAGAAAAAAGGGGGGTCCCAAAACGCGTTTTTCCCATGTTAATTTCCATAGGGCGGTTGGCCTCACTTTTAGCTCGAACGGCTGAATGGATTTGCACGAAACTTGGCAAAATTGTAGGGACTGTTAGCCCGATGTGCCTTTGCTAGGTCTCAATATATGTGCTCCAGTGGATTTTGAGTAATTTAGGTTCAAAAAAAGATATATATCTGGGCGGAGCCTAACCACACATCTGATCTGATTGGCTGTCAGCACTTCATCCAAGAAGTGTTGGCAGCCATCTTGGGACCAATATACAGGATAGCACCTCATTAAAAAGCATTGTAGTTAATAGAGGGTTTTAGGACTTTAGTTACATTATAAATCATTTGTTGATGGTACCATACTCGTTTTAGGAATTGTGGTGGGTTCTAAGGTGATTTTACCATGTGAAAAAACCTTCTGCTGTGATATCATGAATATTGTTTGAAAGAAAACTAATATCTCATGATTTTCCCACAGTGGTTTGGAAGGGGATCTATAAGCTAAACTGAAAGCATATTTTCTGTAAATTCACATTATCTTTCTCAGTCATGTGAAAATGAAGTCTGACATTCTCAGTAAAACATGTACATCCAACAAGGACAGAGACTGTCAGTTGATTCCTTTGTGTTCTACTGCAGCCTCCTAGAGTGTTCTAAAGAACAACTAGAGCGCTAACAGTCCTACTTATTACAAAGGTATGGCGCACCTGAAGCCATCGTGATTGGAATAAAGTGGTAACTCTTAAAACATTTAATTTAAAAAGAAACAACATGAGGGGGTATATTTTGCCATAGAAAGTATGATTAGTGCTGCAGAATGAAAAATTAGGGCACATTTTGAGTGACTTCTCAAATCGTTTTCTATTTCATTAAAACATTCTGACATGCAGTCTCCCAAAATGGCCACCAGAGACAAAAGAGCCCAAATGTAGCCCAAATATCACCCAGATGTAGCCCAAGTATAGCCCAATGACAGAATGTCCCAGAGTGTTCTAAAGAACAACTAGAGCGCTAACAGTCCTACTTATTACAAAGGTATAGCACACCTGGAGCCATCGTGATGGGAATAAAGTGGTAACTCTTAAAACATTTAATTTAAAAAGGAACAAAATGAGGGGGTATATTATGCAATAGAAGGTATTATTAGTGCTGCAGAAAGAAAAATTAGGGCGCATTTTGAGTGACTTTTCAAATCCTCTTCTATTTCATTAAAAAATTCTGACATGCAGTCTCCCAAAATGGCCACCAGAGACAAAAGAGCCCAAATGTAGCCCAAATATCACCCAGATGTAGCCCAAGTATAGCCCAATGACAGAATGTCCCAGAGTGTTCTAAAGAACAACTAGAGCGCTAACAGTCCTACTTATTACAAAGGTATGGCACACCTGAAGCCATCTTGATTGGAATAAAGTGGTAACTCTTAAAACATTTAATTTAAAAAGGAACAAAATGAGGGGGTATATTTTGCCATATGAATTATGATTAGTGCTGCAGAAAGAAAAATTAGGGCACATTTTGAGTGACTTCTCAAACCCTCTTCAATTTCATTAAAAAATTCTGACATACAGTCTCCCAAGATGGCCACCAGAGACAAAAGAGCCTAAATGTAGCCCAAATATCACCCAGATGTACCCCAAGTATAGCCCAATGACAGAATGTCCCAGAGTGTTCTAAAGAACAACTAGAGCGCTAACAGTCTTACTTATGACAAAAGTATGGCACACCAGAAGCCATCTTGATTGGAATGAAGTGGTAAGTCTGAAAACACTCAATTTAAAAAGGAACAACATGAGGGGGTTACTTTTGCCATAGAAAGTATGATTAGTGCTTCAGAAAGAAAAATTAGGGATCATTTTGAGTGACTTCTCAAATCCTCTTCTATTTCATTAAAAAAATTCTGACATGCAGACTGAAACATGCACTTTGAATACCAGCAGCAGACGTCCCTGGTGAGCAGTAGCTTTACTACAGTGATCTAATGTGCAACTAGAGTGCTAACATTCAGAATTTATGGCAAATGTGTGACACATCTGAATGCCTTCTTGATGGAACCAAAGTAAACAAGCATTGAAAATGCAATAGATCTCGCCCTCGTTTAAGTTAAAGCCATTCTGTTTGTAATGAGGTGGCTTTTTAGCTTTGCTTTTATTAGTGTTTTTTCAACTTTCATGTAAATAACATGCATCTGTATGCATATAAGTATATGTATGCATGCATTTATGTTTGTATTTATATAGATATACAGATGATATATGTTTATATATGTATGTATATATATATATTCACTGAAAAAAACATATGTTATGGACCATATATAGTTAGGAATTAGCATTTACAAAACCTTGAAAATTCACTGAAAAAACCATAGGTTATAGACCATATATAGTTAGGAATTAGCATTTACAAAACCTTGAAAATTCACTGAAAAAACCATAGGTTATAGACCATATATAGTTAGGAATTCGCATTTACAAAACCTTATTTTACTCACACAAAACCATTGAAATTCCATATATAGTTAGTTGCACTAACTATATATCGCGCACCCGCAATCCACTGCTGATGATGTCACATATTACATCATTCATGACATGGTCAGTGACATCACTGATGACATCACTGATGACATCTCAAATGACATCACTGATGACATCACTGATGACAACATCCAGTGACTGTATGTTTCTGTAAAGTTAAAATATGTCTTACATATTGAAGAATGAGTGGATGTATAAGTGTCTGGATGAAGGATTTAGTAGGTGCATGACTGACTGTATGAGTGAGTGATTAAATGTGTCTCACTGAGTGCATGGGTTAGTGACTAAACTGTCTTAATTTGTGCATCATTATGTCTGTTGTTCTGTAAACTGTTGCATGTGTTGATAAGTAGCTATATGAGTAACTATATGGGTTATTGATTGGTTGCCCAAGTATTTGTATGGGAGACTGAGTGTGTGTGTGGGTGGCTGGGAGGTGTATGACTCTGTGCATAGATGTGTGAGCAGTTGATTCACTAGATGTATGGTTTCAAAAGTGCATGTGGAAACAGCTGTATGGGCGGTTGACTGTGTGCATGAGTGTATTGGTGAGTGAATGGATATCTCAGTGCTACATGTCAAAGTAAGTACATATGTAAAACACAGTACATGTGAGAGTTGACATATATAAATAACTGTGCATAAGAGCCAGTGAATGTGTGAGTGGCTGTATGGATCATTGTGAACTTGTATCAGGGATTGTATAAGAGAGTAAATATGTGTTAGTATATGTTTGAATAAGTAAAGTTTGTATAACTGTATAGTTGAGGAAATGGAGGTGTGATTGATTCTTTGCATGACTGACTAGGTGTGTGAGTAACTCCATGGATGAGTGACAGTCTGTGAGTGTCTGTTTACACTGATTGTATCTAAGGTTATATTAGAGTCTGAAGAGGTTCATCGTATTATCACATGAATGATATCATCAGTGATGTGATCAGTAATGTCAAATGAGATGTCATCAGTGATGTCATCAGTGATGTCATTTGAGATGTCATCAGTGATGTCATTTGAGATGTCATCAGTGATGTCATCAGTGATGTCACTGACCATGTCATGAATGATGTAATATGTGACATCCTCAGCAGTGGATTGCGGGTGCGCGATATATAGTTAGTGCAACTAACTATATATGGAATTTCAATGGTTTTGTGTGAGTAAAATAAGGTTTTGTAAATGCGAATTCCTAACTATATATGGTCTATGTATAGGCATTTATATAGCGCACTACTTACCCGTAGGGTCCCAAGGCGCTTCGACCGCTGCGAAACCCTTCCTGGCTTCCCTGAGAGATGGTCCCTTAATGGGTATCTCCAGGGTGAGACCAGGCATCCCCGGCGGTCTGGTGGGGCCGTTAGTGAAGATGAGGCAAGCTAATGCCCAGAGTTGCCGAGTGTGATCGCTGATCAGAGTGGGCACCGAGGCGAGAGAATTATCGAGTCCGCTGACCCTGGTCCAGAAACCTGCCGCGCCGGGAATCGAACCCTGGTCCCGGGCCGTCCTCTGCTCTCGGGTCTGCCGCCTCTAACCAGTGAGCCACACTACTTCTATAACCTATGGTTTTTTTCAGTGAATATATATATATATATATATATATATATATATATATATATATATATATATATATATATATATATATATATATATATATATATGTATATATTACCTACTGGCAGTCGCCAGTAGGTAGTTATAGTTAGGATTTTTTTCAATGTTAAATCTCAAAAGTCTATTTGGAATAACTTTGGCACCGGTTGACGAATCTGCTTGAAAATTTCCTCAAAATGGCCTCTTTGAGCACCGGTCCTTCCCTGAAAGTTTGGGGGGGATTCGTCAAGCGGGGGCCGAGATAAAAGGGGGGTCCCAAAACGCATTTTCCCCATGTTAATTTCCATAGGGCGGTCGATTTCACTTTTAGCCCGAACGGCTGTATGGATTTCCACCAAACTTGGCAAATTTGTAGGGACTGGTAGCACGATGTGCCTTTGCTATGTCTCAAGATATGTGCTCCAGTGGATTTTGAGTAATTTAGGTAGAAAAAAATATATATATCTATAGGCGCGCTCCGGTACGCGCACCGGGGAGCGCACCGGGCGAGCCACGCGACTTGGGTGCAGAAAGCTGATTGGCTCTCGGGTGTCTGTAAACATTCTAAACAGTCCGGAGCGGCCGCCATCTTGTGTCTCGGTAAAATCGAGACACAAGAGGTGGCAAAAACAAAGGGGGGAATTGACCATAAGGGGGCAGGGTAGACCCCCCTGACCCCCTAGGTTTGATATGGGGGCCATTAAAGGGCCCCGCGGGGTCTCAAAAAAAATAAATTCGATTTTCGCGGGGGGGCGCGTCTGGTACGCGCATCGGGAAGCACTCCTGGGAGCACTCCTGAGAGCGTACTATGGGGAAAAAAGAATCACTTTTAAAAATTGTATGTTTATTAATTGTTCTTTTTGTTGTTTTTTTTTATTTAAGTACCAACATGTAGGTATCAATGCAGAGTCTCTAATTTAATATACACAGTTTCCTTTGTAGATATCTTGCATGTTGTTACAGAAGTTATTGTGGTATATGGAATTCATAACATAGTCTGTCAGGAAAGCAGAAACAACATGGAGGCAGGAGATGATAAAGAGATGTTAAATACACATTGGCGATAATATAGTGGGAGAAAGGAAGTAACTATGAGCAAACTTTCTATGTAACACAATAAAGTTGCACAGTATATTATAAGTCTCACTTTATATTTTAAACATTTTTGATCTACTTGATGAATTACATATAAAAATGAATAATGGCTCGAACAATTTTTGATTATTAAATATAAATGTATTCTTCTGATTCTTTTTCATAATTTAATAAAACTTCTAATAAAATGTTGTCTGGAATCTCTTCATTTACATTCTGTGTTTCCATTGATTTCACACACTCAAGTAATTCAAGGTCCAGAGACTCATCCATAAAGTCAATGTTATCATTTTCAGCATTTTTTCTATCCTGGTTGTTGTTAAAAACAATTTCAAAAGATATATTCTTTTCTCCTTCCATTTTGTTGCTGTAAATTGCATAAAAAATAATTATATCAGTAGAGATAGGGCACTGTTGGGTTTAAGTTCAGACATGTAGTTTGGATTTTTTAACAGTGAAGTTATCTTTGGGCAGTATATGGTATCAGGCTGGAATTTGAAATATAACAAAGAGTATGTGATGAAGCCTAAGTAAATTTATAATAATACAAGGGAAGCCAAACTCAATCCATAACTATAACAGAGAAGCCTATTTCAATCTATAACTATTACAGAGGGATAGTATATAACTAACAGAATATTTTTTCTCAAATTAACTTAAAGTGCACAACATACTTCACTTTCCAAAATAACAACTTACCTTTGAGAAAGCAGTTGAAGTTGTCAGTGTTATTTCTTTTCAAATGTACTTCAGGAAGCAGTAGTCAAAATGGCTGTGTTTCCTTCTCTTGTTTTTATTTATTCATGTACATAACCAATCAAATGTCAGGAAATAATCGTAGAAAATGAAATAAACTTTTTAATTGGTTGTAAATTCTCACACTTCATATGTGTTTTGGTCATGTAATTTACCTCAGGATATTTAGTCAGGCCTGTAGCCTAAATGTCTCAATGGAATTCCACCAAATTTGGGCAAATGGTAGGGACTGCTATGTAGTAGGGCCTATTCTATATTTGATGAAAGTGTCTCCAGTGGTTTTTCTGTAAATTACTTTCCCACATTTTTTTATGGAGCGCTTACCGGTGCGCGCTCCGGTACGCGCACCGGCAGCGTTACGGGAGTCCTCCATTTTGTGTTTCGGTACAATCGAGACACAAGATGGAGGACAAACAATGCTCGGAATGGGTAGAAGGGGGCACGGTAGACACTTCCTGACCCTCTAGGTTTTCTGAGGGGGGCTTAGGAGGCTCATAAAGGCTTAAAAAAAAAAAATCTTGAATTTTCCGCAGGGGGAAGCGCCCGGTACGCGCACCGGTGCGCGTACCGGGAAGCGTACTTTGGTGAAAAATAGTGAAAAAAGTTAGAAAAAGATAAACGTTTTGAATGATCAGAGGTAGGGTAGCTCTGAAAAGAGCTTTTGGGTTCTGTGATTGATTTAGGTACCTACAAGTAGGTTCCAATGCACAGTCTTAAATTCAGGTGGAAAATTCTATTTCCCTCATCTGAGAAGTGCACACCATCTCCTCTGTAGATGTCTTGCATGTTGTAACACAAGGTATTATTGTATATTGAACCCATTCCACAGTCTCTCATGTAAGCAGAAACAGATTTATTCACATGTTTCCGTGCTTTTTCAAATTGTGGACAAAATTGGTTGGACCAGTTCCATTTCTGTCTTTGGCAAATATTGGAATATACCAAGGCAGTTTGTGGAAAAAGTGTCATCAATTGATCAAAGGTGTCCTTTAAAAGCATTTCCAGACCAACCCCAGTCACAGTGCCCAAATCATTTCCACCACAGTGCACTATTAAGAGGTCAGGGTTTGGCAGATGCAAAAAGGTTTTCACCAATGGTATCAATTGATGACATCTCAATCCTCTCTGGCCAATCCACTTGATTTCCAGATTTGATAAATCAAGGTTGTGATAATTTCTGCTAGCTGCATACCTTTGAGCCCAGTGGATATAGCTATGTCCAATAATCCACACAGAATACATGATGTGAGAAGGTTCTGCTGCAGTCAGATGAAGTGTGGGAATGAAATGGAAGTTGGAACAGTAGGAGTTTCCCAAAAAATAATTGTGGAGTTTCCCTGCTGTTGAATCACAAGCAATGATTGGTGGATTCAGATAGTTGAAAACTAAAAGTTAGGGTGCATGGTTGTGTTGTGTGAACGAAGCAATTTGGATGGTTAAGAAAAGTCACTAAAAGCAATAATGCCCTGGATATGCTGGTGTATTGAGAGGTCAAACATCCTTGCTGACTTAATTTGCAACATTGTAGAGTAAACTTTTGAACCTGAGAGTTCAGTTAGGAGGGAGTTGCTATGGTAACAGATAGAAAAATCTGAGAGGGGGAAGGGTGTTGGTTTGAAAATAGTGAGGGAAGACTTTTGATTGGTTGAAATAAGGCATTTGTGTGTAAAGATAGAGATTTTCTATGCCAGTCTTGGTTTCAGTATATTGAGTGCACACCTTTTGCTCTGCTAAAGAAAAATTGGTGTGTTTGTCTGACACTGTTTTCAAACTCCCAAAGCATTTGTAAAGGTAAGTAATGATTTATTTAATTTAGGTAGAGACTTGTTTGCTGTATGGAGAATATTTGGAAGCAGATAGTTAAGTTTTAGTAGTGAAATTGAATGCCTGAACATAGGTTCTGCGCAGTGTTTCTTAAATGTTATTCAAAAAACGATTTTGGGGGCAAATCAATGATATTTTCATTTGGCCCTTATTTATGATTGCCTTGTGCAAACGGTGCATCACTTTATACATGGGAAATAAGTGACGCTCTTCTGGCGCAAGGTCTTCATAAATAAGGCCCTGAGTCTCTTTGCTTTTGGTTTGTGTTCTGCTTTTTGATAATGCTTGATATCAACATTTGCAAGGTAGAGGATTTGTATTTTGGGAAACAGTGAGGTTTTAAAAGTGAAATTCAGTGCTTGTACATATGTTCCGCCCTGTGTTTTTTAAATGTTAATCAAAAAACGATTTTTGGTGCCAATCATTGGTATTTATATTTGGGTCTTATTTATGATTGTCTTGTGGCGTAGTTATGTCACTTTTAACATGGGAAGAAAGTGACGCACTGGTGGCGCAAGGCTTTCATAAATAAGGCCCTGGGTTTCTTTGCTCTTGGTTTGTGTTCTGCTTTTTGATAATGCTTGCTATCAACATTTGCAAGGTAGAGGATTTGTATTTTGGGAAACAGTGACGTTTCAAAAGTGATTTTGAGTGGTTATACATAGGTTCTGTGCAGTGTTTTTTAAATGTTATTCAAAAAACGATTTTGGGGGCAAATCAATGGTATTTTCATTTGGCCCTTATTTATGATTGCCTTGTGCAACCGGTGCATCACTTCATACATGGGAAATGAGTGACGCTCTTCTGGCGCAAGGTCTTCATAAATAAGGCTTTGAGTTTCTTTGCTCTTGGTTTGTGTTCTGCTTTTTGATAATGCTTGCTATCAACATTTGCAAGGTAGAGGATTTGTATTTTGGGAAACAGTGAGGTTTCAAAAGTGAAATTCAGTGCTTGTACATAGGTTCTGCCCTGTGTTTTTTAAATATTATTCAAAAAACGATTTTTGGTGCCAATCAATGGTATTTATATTTGGGTCTAATTTATGATTGTCTTGTGGCGTAGGTATGTCACTTTTAACATTGGAAGAAAGTGACGCACTGGTGGCGCAAGGCTTTCATAAATAAGGCCCTGAATTTCTTTGCTCTTGGTTTGTGTTCTGCTTTTTGATAATGCTTGATATCAACATTTGCAAAGTAGAGGATTTGTATTTTGGGAAACAGTGACGTTTCAAAAGTGATATTGAGTGGTTATACATAGGTTCTGGGCAGTGTTTTTTAAATGTTATTCAAAAAACGATGTTGGGGGCAAATGAATGGTATTTTCATTTGGCCCTTATTTATGATTGACTTGTGCAACCGGTGCATCACTTTATACATGGGAAATAAGTGACGCTCTTCTGGCACAAGGTCTTCATAAATAAGGCTTTGAGTTTCTTTGCTCTTGGTTTGTGTTCTGCTTTTTGATAATGCTTGATATCAACATGTGCAAGGTAGAGGATTTGTATTTTGGGAAACAGTGATGTTTCAAAAGTGAAATTTTGTGCTTGTAGATAGGTTCTGCCATGTGTTTTTTAAATGTTAATCAAAAAACGATTTTGGGAGCAAATCAATGGAATTTATATTTGGCTGTTATTTATTATTGTCTTGTGGCGCCAGTATGTCACTTTTAACATGGGAAGAAAGTGACGCACTGGTGGCGTAAGGCTTTCATAAATAAGGCCCTGAGTTTCTTTGCTCTTGGTTTGTGTTCTGCTTTTTGATAATGCTTGCTATTAAGCATGGGCGAATTTTGCGAATCTCGCGTTCGCGAATTTTGCGGATTTGCGAACTCGCAATCCGCAAAATCCGCGAATTCTCGCGAATTTGCGGATTTTTTTTGGGGGTTTGTGCGGGTTTCTGCCAGTTCACGAGGGTTTTGTACAATTTCGCAAATTGCGAACTTACCTGTCGGGTCGCAAGTTTCACGAACTTGTTGTTTCTACGTGTCCAGCCTGTTTGGGACACTCTTCTTCATCACTGCCACTCTCTGTCACCACTGCCACTCTCTGACTACTCATGCCACCCTCTGGCCCACCCATGCCACCCTCTGTTTCATCACAGCACCCTCTGGTTGTCCAGTCAGTGTACATTATTGTGGCAACGCAAGCACACCTTCCCTGCCTCAAGTGACCTGAATTAATTTGGGGCTGATTAATGTGTCACAGAATATTTTTTTAGCTGGCACCTGCTTCCTTAGTGCTTCCTGATTAGTGATCTTTTGCACTTGCTAAGTGCTTTCATTGTTGCAAAATTAGTTACAACACCTGCCCTGCCCCAACTGACAATAATGAATTAGGGGCTGATTAATGGATTTGAACTTCCAGCCTGGCTCCTGCTTGTCTCCCTTAGCTGTAATTCAGGACCTTTGTGGCATATGTGTAACTATTCTGAGGTTCAGAGCAGGGTCACATAATAGTTGCAACTGGCAACTGAACTCTGGAGGGGCCCCTCAGGAAGCACTACAGGAAATGGCTACTAATGATGAGCCTGAACTTTTGAACCTGGTAAGTAGTTTCAGTTTTGCTAAGATCGTATTTCTGCAATTTTGCACTTATTCGCGGGGCGCGAAGTTGTACTGGGAAGCCGCGAACTCACGCGAACAGTGCGAGCAAAATCCGCTGCTCGCGGATTTGCGGATTTTGCGGGAGATTCGCGAATCTCGCGGATTGCGAATTTACCGAAAATCCGCAAAATCCGCGAGCGAAACGGATTTTCCGCCCATGCTTACTTGCTATCAACATTTGCAAGGTAGAGGATTTGTATTTTGGGAAACAGTGATATTTCAAAAGTGAAATTTAGTGCTTGTACATAGGTGCTGGCCTGTGTTTTTTAAATGTTAATCAAAAAACGATTTTTGGTGCCAATCAATGGTATTTATATTTGAGTCTTATTTATGATTGTCTTGTGGCGTAGGTATGTCACTTTTAACATGGGAAGAAAGTGACGCACTGGTGGCGCAAGGCTTTTATAAATAAGGCCCTGAGTTTCTTTGCTCTTGGTTTGTGTTCTGCTTTCTGATAATGCTTGCTATCAACATTTGCAAGGTAGAGGATTTGTATTTTGGGAAACAGTGACGTTTCAAAAGTGAAATTCAGTGCTTGTACATAGGTTCTGGGCAGTGTTTTTTAAATGTTATTCAAAAAACGATTTTGGAGGCAAATGAATGGTATTTTCATTTGGCCCTTATTTATGATTGCCTTGTGCAACCGGTGCATCACTTCATACATGGGAAATAAGTGACGCTCTTCTGGCGCAAGGTCTTCATAAATAAGGTCTTGAGTTTCTTTGCTTTTAGTTTATGTTCTGCTTTTTGATAATGCTTGATATCAACATTTGCAAGGTAGAGGATTTGTATTTTGGGAAACAGTGACGTTTCAAAAGTGAAATTCAGTGCTTGTACATAGGTTCTGGGCAGTGTTTTTTAAATGTTATTCAAAAAACGATTTTGGGTGCAAATGAATGGTATTTTCATTTGGCCCTTATTTATGATTGCCTTGTGCAACTGGTGCATCACTTTATACATGGGAAATAAGTGACGTTCTACTGCCGCAAGGTCTACATAAATAAGGCTTTGAGTTTCTTTGCTCTTGGTTTGTGTTCTGCTTTTTGATAATGCTTGATATCAACATTTGCAAGGTAGAGGATTTGAATTTTGGGAAACAGTGATGTTTCAAAAGTGAAATTCTGTGCTTGTACATAGGTTCTGCCCTGTGTTTTTTTTTAATGTTAATCAAAAAACGATTTGGGGGGCAAATCAATGGAATTTATATTTGGCTGTTATTTATGATTGTCTTGTGGCGCCAGTATGTCACTTTTAACATGGGAAGAAAGTGACGCACTGGTGGCGCAAGGCTTTCATAAATAAGGCCCTGAGTTTCTTTGCTCTTGGTTTGTGTTCTGCTTTTTGATAATGCTTGCTATCAACATTTTCAAGGTAGAGGATTTGTATTTTGGGAAACAGTGACGTTTCAAAAGTGATATTGAGTGCTTATAAATAGGTTCTGCGCAGTGTTTTTTAAATGTTATTCAAAAAAAGATTTTGGGGGCAAATGAATGGTATTTTCATTTGGCCCTTATTTATGATTGCCTTGTGCAACCGGTGCATCACTTTATACATGGGAAATAAGTGACGCTCTTCTGGTGCAAGGTCTTCATAAATAAGGTCTTGAGTTTCTTTGCTTTTAGTTTGAGTTCTGCTTTTTGATAATGCTTGATATCAACATTTGCAAGGTAGAGGATTTGTATTTTGGGAAACAGTGACGTTTCAAAAGTGAAATTCAGTGCTTGTACATAGGTTCTGGGCAGTGTTTTTTAAATGTTATTCAAAAAACGATTTTGGGTGCAAATGAATGGTATTTTCATTTAGCCCTTATTTATGATTGCCTTGTGCAACCGGTGCATCACTTTATACATGGGAAATAAGTGACACTCTTCTGGCGCAAGGTCTTCATAAATAAGGCTTTGAGTTTCTTTGCTCTTGGTTTGTGTTCTGCTTTTTGGTAATGCTTGATATCAACATTTGTAAGGTTGCGGATTTGTATTTTGGGAAACAGTGACGTTTTTTGGCCTTTGAAGACGGGAATAGATAATAGATAATAGATAATAAAAGTTAGTTAGTTAGTTAGTTAATCTAATGTTTTAAATTATTTATCTCATATAGATACTTTAAGTGGATCTCAAAGTAAAAAATACTGATATATCTGACACAAATTGGCCGTGAGGAAAGTGTAAGATATGATGTTCTTAGATCTTTTTTCATAGGAAGTCGATGAAATGGAAGTTATAGAGCACAGCAGACTTTTTTTCCACCAAAAGGACCTTCACTATCTTCTATTTGGCCTCACGGAAAAGTAAGTGAATCAAAGATTAGTGTACATACATGAGATGTATGTTTGAATGGTTTGTTTTAAACACAATCTTTTAGATTGTGTTTTTTCCCGCTGTTATATGATGAAGACTTTGAACTCACTAATTTAAGTGAAATTCAATATATTCTGAGAACAGCAAAAATAAATAATGTAACATATTGTAGAAGTTATTGTATAATTTTCATTGTGTAATTTATATTGTATTCACATTGTCTCACACTCATTTTCCTTTTTCACCCTTATTTACCTCTCTTTACTCATTTACACTGCTTTTTTAACTTTGTTTCATCGCTGTTCCTTTACTGCACTTCATTCACAACTTCTCAATCCAATTTGAACTGTCTGCATTTCCTCTCTTCCTTCCACCACTTTTTATCTTTTTCACATTCTCCCAGTACCACTGCTTTAGTTTTCTTCCCCTCTCTTTCTTTCTTTTTCTCCATTTTTTTTCTTTCGCACTCATTGTACTGTAGTTCACTTAGTCCTTCCCTTTGTTTTTCTGTGTACTTACTCTCTCACTCCTGTTTCATCCATCGTTCTATATTAACCTCATTCCCTTCATCCCTTCACTCTGTGACTCCCCTTCACTCACTCTCAGTCATCTTCTATTCCTCTTTTTTATTAATAGTTCCTCATTCAGACTCCTCTCCTTTTCACTCATTTTCCTTTTACTTTCTTATCTTTCCTGATTTCGTTTTGGTATCTCACATTCTTTTAGTATCTTACTTACCTTCAGTAATTTGTTCTCTTTCTATTTCTTATTCCTTCTTTTTTCTCTTTCTACATTACTTTATTTCTGTTTTTGCATCCTTCACTATTGCTTTATTTCTTAGTAAACTTTTTTAGATTTTTTAACATCTTGAACTGTTTCTTCTATTTTAATATATATTTTTAACTAATTATACGGGTTTTTTCTTTTGTCTTTCACAGAAACAAGTTTTCATTAATTATATGGTAAGTGTGTTTACAAAATGTACTTTCTTATCACCCTTTGCTTTAACCTCACTACTTTTCTCTCACTCTACCTCACCCCTGTTTCCTTACTTTGCTTCCCACACTTATTCTTATCCTCCATGTTTACTTCCTACCACATTCAACTTCTTTCATTACCTCTGCTTATCCACACTCCTTCACTTACCTTTTTTACTGGTTCACTTAGTCCCTTTGTGACACTCCTTCCTTTATTCTCTCTCTTCTTTCTCTCTGTCACTCCCCATGTCTTACCCTTATTCACTTATATCCACCCTCTTTCACTCCTCTTAACTTACACTCACTGATATTTTCTTTCCCTCCGTCACTACTGTTTTTTTTTCTCTGGTTCCGTCACCATCTGTCATTCCCCATACTTAAGTCTCCTTCCTTTTACTTTCACCACCCATTCACATTTTCCCAGAACCTCTGCTTTAGTCTTCTTCCTCTTTCTTCTCTTCTTTTGCTCCCTTATTCATTTTCTTTTTCTCAGTTACTTCCTCTTACACCTTTTCTCTGTCTTACTATCTATTACACAATCCCTCTGTGTTCCTCCCTCTAGCACTCTTTCTCTTAACACCACTCTCTCTGTCCCCATTCCTCATGCTCACTCCTTCATTAATTTTTTTTCTTTTTTTTTTGTTGGTGCGCTGACGGGACGCGCACCGGTACGCGCACCGGGGCGTTCACCGGTACGCGCACCGGGAGCGCTCCAGAGTCAAATTTAAAAAAAAAGTAAAATACTATTTTAAAACAAAAATATTATCTTAATATACAATATAGGGTTCATTTATAGAAAAACATACCTTTCTCAGCTATAGACATTTGCCAAAAAATAAGCTTAGAAATTCACTACAAAGTACATAGGTATAAAGCCCTATAAAAAGTTAAAAATTAGCAGTTAAAAAACCTATGAAATTCACAGAAAAAAACAAAGGTTTCACACCAGTTATAGTTAGAAATTAGCATTAAAAAAAACTATGAAATTCACTGAAAAAAACAGAGGTTTCACACCAGTTATAGTTAGGAATTAGCATTTAAAAAACCTATTAAATTCACTGAAAAAAACAGAGGTTTCACACCAGTTATAGTTAGCTGGAAATTTTACTGACATAAAACCATTGAAATTCCCACATTATAGTTAGTCGGACTCACTATAACTTGCGCGTGCAATGCACTGCTGATGACATCACATATTACATCACTCATGACATGGTCAGTGACATCACTCATGACATCACTGATGACACCATCCTTGTGACACAGTGACAGACCTCCTTTCTCTGTAAAGTAACCTTTGAAACACATATTCAAAAATAGAAACTAACATTTTCAAAAAAGTGGATATACCCATACCAGTTACAACAACCAATTCAGTAATTTCACCATCTGCATCCGGCCAGTAGAGTGCAGCAGAGAGCCGTAATCGTAATCGGAAATACCGAAAACGCCAGAGCCGCCACGCCGAGTAGCAAGCAGCAAGAGGGAGAGCTACGGCGGCGGTACCTCACCTCGCCTGACCAGACCCGATCTGACCAGATCCGCAGCGGATGCGGAGCGGGAGCAGGAGCGGGACCAGGACCAGGACCGGGACCAAGAGACTGGGGGCCGAGCCTAGAGTCACCACGGCTCGGAAAGGGAAAGGGAAGAGAAAGAGGTGAGAGGTGGCATGGGGAAAAATACTCACAAGCAGACGGGCAGGGTGATAAGTGAAGACACCGCGACACCGCTACCTCAGGTGGAAGGGTCAGCGACCCTGCTTTGAGCATCCGAGCGCCACACCCCATTTGACCACTGAACATAAAAAAATATCAAAAGAACAACGACAAAAAAATTTACAATCCGTGGGTGTTTGGTGCCCTTTGTGAACTGTTCTTAGTAGGGATTGCTCCAAACTCAGCAAGTTCTGTGCTGTAAGAGTAAGAGTAGGAGCAAAAATACCGGGCTTCTGTGGAAAGCTGCTGCTAATGAATCACCAACCACCTAACAGTAGCCTCAACCACCTTAAACCTTGTTTTTTGGGAGTCGTGATGTTGCCCTGAACTCTAGACCTCCATGGGCTGCTGACCCACCCACTGCTAGTATCACTCTCTTCCCCGACGGCAGCTGCTCTTTGTTGCTGTTAGTACCTGCCTACTGCCATTGCGTCCTGCCACCTAGCTGTGTTGTGCTGCGCTAGAGGTTGCCAGTGCCCTTACAGCTTGGTGGTACCTCTCTGGTGGTTGAGGCGGGGCGCACGCCAGGGAGCAGACAGGCTGGGGAGGCAGAACGGTCACCAGTGGGATTACGGGATTGCCAAGCTACGGAAGGACGCAGAACGTGCGCATTTACTGGGCTGTTACACAACCAGGCCGAGGAGAAAGATTGATACATCTAGAGTTATAACAAGAGAGGAAGAAGCTACGGAGCCCGTTGGTCGGTTGTGGAGACTGAGTGTACGAGACTAGGAAGAAAGAAGGGGAGTAGGAAGTAGGAGATTAATACTATCTTCCAAGGGTACCCTAGCCGCACACAGTACGCAGAGCTAAAAACACTACAACATACGTTACACTGATTGACAAAAGTGAGGTATCAATTAGAAATGCGATCAGGCAAAGAAAGATCTGTGGGTAGCCCAAAGAAACGTATCCGGAAAAACCAAGCGCCGAAGGTACTCAAGAAATCTAGAGCTAAAGCAGACCTAAGGGGGACGACTCAGACGCTAATCTCACCTATAGCGAGGATGTTTGAAAAGTCTACAAAAATCCCACAGAAATTTGACTTTATGAAGGACCCGGCAATGGCACTTATGTCAATACAATTAGATCCAGAACCAAATATGCTACAGTCCCCTATCAAACCATCAAATATATCTAAAGAGAACTTGGACCCATTTGACAAAGTTGGGGCCAGTGACTATATCTCAAACCAACTACTAAGTACTGGGAGTGGGCAATTCTCTATATATAATGAATACACAGAGGAAAGATCAAAGAATCCTAACAACCTTGATACCACCAAGAATGTTGTTAACGAAGGGGCACCTATCCCAATAGAGGCCAAAGTGATCATTAGAAAACAACAGGATAATATATTAGAGGAACACCTTCTAGCTTTACCACCGGGACACCTAGAGAACTGCGAGAAGGATAAAATTGAGTATGAACAAGGTAAACAACAAGTAGGCATTGAACTAATGAAACCGGAACACGGTCTTACCTCACAAATAAAAGCTGGCAGAGAAAATAATATAATACAAAACTTGGGATCTAAAGACCAGTTACAAGAGTCGAATCTTAATCAACTACAAATACCTCCCAACACTAACAACATAATAGGTAGTAACGACTTACTAGTACCTACAGATGACTTTGTATCCATAACCAAAAATCCCATTGACAATATCAGGGCCTCACCGTCAAAATATGTACCAACATGTGCAGACAAAGAACTTCCAGGGAGACAAAATAATCATGAAAATATTAATAATACGTCGGATCTCAAAGAAACAGATGGGATCAAGAAAACAAAAAAACAAGAAAAACTGGATGCAGGAACAATATGGGATATACACTACCAAACCTCAGTATTGACTCTTGAGGCACTATCAGCACAATCAAACAAAATGGATATACAAATAGATATTTTGGGATTTATGGCCAACGCAGTTGCCGGAATTGAGACCAAACTAGCAGAACTAAATAATCTAATAATAAAAGTTCAAAAGACATCAGCACCAAATTACATCGAGTGCTCATGTTCCCCAATAATCAATAAGCTGGTAACTATACCGGAGGTCATGAAAACAATCCTGGAGGACATTAAAGAAAGTGTCTGTATTAAAAAAAAGGACACATGTAAGGAGGACGGTCTTCAAACTAAGATTAGTGAAATTATACCTGTAGATAAACAAGAACAAGTGCGACAAAAACTGTGTACTGCTAACACATCAAATGGGAACATAAATCCGAATAAAAATCAAGAAATAAATACTATGGGAGATGAAAAAAAACTGCTGAACTCACTATATGAATTGAATAGAGAAGGAGAAAAGGAAGAGGATATGGTAGCCTTTGAACCAACGAAAAGACAGAGAAAAAAGCTGCGTAAAGCGAGAAACAAGGCACTAAAGGAAAACACTTTTCAATTGAATACTGAATTGGTCACATCTAACAAAGAAATAGGAACAACAATAGACACTAAATCGGACTCAGTGCCAACTAGGAATGAAGCAGGAACAAAACATACACAAACAAAACTAACAGATGGTAATACTAATGGAACAAATAAAAAAATAAAATATAACACCAACGGGAACAACCCAACAAAAGGCTCAAAAACTACTGAGGGAGATAATAAATACTATGACATCTTCTTAAAACCAACAGTTTCCAGTAATAATCATAATCCGGTACAAGTTAGCAACAGTACACTAGCTGATAACTCCGAGGAAAATAATCAAAACATAGCTCAGGAAGATGGAGTAAAGCGAATAAATAATGGAAACGGATGTATAATAAAGGAGCCTATTTATTCCAATATCCGAAGTGACCCAGCAAAAGATGTGATCAAAGAAAAGTTGTCAGGGACTGCATCGGAATCCGGAAGATCCTCACAAAACGAGAAGGACCAACACAATCATATAACTCCACTAACGCAAAGAGAAGGAGATAAAATACATCTGGTAAGCATCCTGAGGTACTGTAACCAAAACGCTGATCTGGACGCAATGAACGAAACATGGAAAAAGGGATTACAACCAAAACCTTGGAAGGAAAAAGAACCAACAGAGGATTTAATATACCCAAATATCCAAAATAATTTGGTAATTGAAAGAAGAGGTCAGAACTGGCAGATCACATATGGATTACAGAAGAAATGGAGCCACCAATGGTGAAAAAGACAGGTCCACACAACTCGTCCTCACGCCACTTTATGAATCAAAAGGTCCACACGACATACTATATAGAGGAAATATCCTCCGACTGCTGAAATCGATAACATCGCTTGAAATGATAACCACAAAAGACATTACATGTGTGGGCTTTCAGCCAAACCCTGAAGGAAGCCTTCCGCTAACGCTACTAACAGTCACCACAGGATCGTTAGCGGACCTAATCTTAAAAGAGCATGATACCTTTCTTGAATGGGGTATACAAATCAGTCATCCACTTCCAAAGGTCTATCCAATCCCACTTCTACATGAAGAACGTCAAACAAAAAAATTACAGTCTGAAAGAATCGAGAGTGTATTTTCTATTCTAAAAAATCCTCTTGGCAAAACAATCATCGAAGATAAAAAACGTCTGATTAGTCCAAAGAAAGACAATACTAATGAGGTAAACGAAAAATGGATTACAGCAGCCTTGCATGGTAACAAGGTACATTGACAAGACTCGCCACTAATACCATTACAAGAACAGAGCACAGCAACCTCTATAATGAAAATATGCTCATGGAACATCAACGGGATTAATAGTAAGTTAAAAAACGCCAAAATAGAAGGTCTCTCGGATCAAAACCAACTTATATTATTGCAGGAAACATGGGCAATAGATCCACCTATGTTAAAAAATTACAAGGGGTATTTTGTACCAGCAATTAAATACAAGAAGTTTGGCCGCCCGTGCGGAGGCCTAGCAATATACGTTCCATTGGTATTAGACGCAAAACACGAGCAAATACAGACAAATAATCCAAATCTACTAGCAGTAAAATTACGATACAAAACTCGCAGAAGGGGGTCGTATAAAATCTTGATATTAGTCAATATCTACATACCACCGAAACAGAAATTAAAGAAAGAGATGACTGCCGCCATAAACAATTTACTTCTGGAACTAATCTTGGAAGAGCCGTTAGCGGACTACATCGTATCAGGTGATTACAATACAAACTTGCTGACATCCTTTGTGCGGGATGACTTCGTCCAAACTCAAAACCAACAGTGGGAAATCCCGGATCCAATAATGGAACCTAGAACATCTAATAAACAAAATAGAATAGGGATAAACTTGGTAAAGAACTTGGAAGCACTCGGTTTTAGGGTACTAAATGGGAGATTCACAACAGACTCTCCACCGGCTAGCTCTTTTCATTCAACTAACAGTAAATCATGTATTGATTACACATTTACATCATTGTGTACTTTCAGCAGAGTGACTTCCTACTATCTAAAAAAAGTTTTGAACAGCGATCACAGCCAGCAAATCGTTAAGATAAAGTTATTTTGCGCAGAATCTGAAAAGTACTCGATATTACAAGGCCAGATCAGTACCATAAATTACAAGAAACTTACTTGGAAACCTGAAAATATGGAGGAGACTATTGCAATGGCAAAAAATCTAGCTGTGGAATGCTTTGATGAACAAACAAAGTGCACTGCCCTAGATAGATGGGCTGAATTTACACAGAAAGTGGTGTCCAAGAATTCAAAAATAATAGGTAAACAAAGAAAAAAGAATACATTTATGAAGATAAAAGAAACTAAGATCTATCTCCCATATGCGGTAAGGAAAACTAGAACCATGAGAAACAGGCTGAGGAAACAGCTAACCAAGACCCCACTTAACGAGGAAATACTGGCATCATTAAAAACTACAAATAGCACCTTAAGGAAACTAATCTGGAACGAAAAAAATAAAGACAAACAAGAGCTTTTAACAAAAATCTATTACGCAAGTACTTTAACAAACTCGTGGGAATTCTGGAGATTAATTAATGGACTAGCTAGACCAAATAAGGTTGCTATAGGATCCAGCTTATCTGAAGAAGAATGGGTGACGTTCCTTAAAAAACATCTAGATTCCAAATCCACAGCACCAAAACAACCTGCAATCAATCCGATGTACATAAAGGCTGATCAAGAAGGCGATTGTGATATTATAATAACTGAAACTCAAGTGGCTGGGCTAATTAAAAGACAGAAGGATGGGGCCCCCGGCCCCAATGGTATCCCATTTGCACTATATAAGGAAGCACCTGATTTCTGGTCCACATATCTTACAGATGTTTTTAGAGAAGTAGTGGAGAGCGGCCAAATCCCTAAATCATGGAAAGGATCATTAATAACACCAATCCTAAAGAAAGGAAATTGGCAACTATTGGAAAACTATCGCCTAATTACATTGCAGGACACCGATGCAAAGTTGTTTGCCGGACTCCTACTGAAGATCTTAACGGAATGGGCAAAAGAGAAACAGGTACTGCCTGCGAATCAAACAGGCTTTATTAAGGGACTTGGTACATCCACAAATATTTTAATACTATCACTACTAATAGATAAAGCAATCACATCTAAAGAACTCCTATATCTGTGTTTCGTAGACTTTAAGTCTGCTTTTGACTGTGTTGACAGAGAACTCCTTTGGGAAAAGCTTAACAAACAAGGAATTCCGCATAATCTCTTACAATTGATCCGGCTCCTGCACACAGAAACTTGGGTAAAGGTAAGGTTAGGTGAGGGAAATACACTAACCAGAAAAATCTCTACATCGAGTGGCCTAAAACAAGGGTGCGTTCTGGCCCCCTTACTTTTCAACTTATTCTTAGCAGATCTTTCTACAGACCTAAATGAAATCAATGCACATTCCCCAAGGCTAGCAAACAAACTGATATCTAACCTATTATATGCCGACGATGTTGTGCTTTTAAGCCAAACCAAAGTCGGCATGCAACGATTAATCAATGGGATTTTTAGGTATTCACAGGAAAATGGCATGCAAATAAATGAAGCTAAGACCAAAGTAATGGTCATTTCAAAAAATGCTCATCTTAAATCCAAACATAAGTGGTTATTAAACGGAAAAAAATTGGAGCAAGTAGCAGAGTATAAATACTTGGGAGTTACTTTTAATGACAAAGGCAACTTTCAGACACAAAAATCGGACATTATAAGAAAGGCAAACTCCCTAGTAGGGGCCTTTAAAATCATTCAGAAATCAACGGGAGATTTGTCTTATCACCCTTTATTAAAAAAAATAATTGCCGCAAAATTATTGCCTGCTCTAACCTATGGTAGTGAGGCACTCAATGGTCAAGATGCTGAAATTATTAATATAGCTGTAGCTAAAACGTACAGATCCTTATTCTCTCTCCCGAAGAATGCCTCACAAGCTCAGGTGAGACTTGAGTTTGGGCTAAACAATCAATGCTACGCAAGGAAAGGGCACATACTAAAAGTATGGAACAGAATAAAAAACGACAAGGATAATGAAATGTCCCGCTTATTGTGGCAGGAAGTGAACAACAAAACAAACACAAACGTCAGCTCCTGCTTAAACAGCGCTATTGCAGAATTTGGTATAACACCAATCTGGGAAACCACAATTACGTCGGAGAGCTTCAAAAAAACAATAAACAAACTCACTAACTACCTCTCCATGATTATGGATAAAGATATTCTGGTCAAGCGTAGCCACGCATGGTCAGTTGTCTCTGGATATAAGAAAAAAAAGGTTCAAACCTATCTAGAAACTGCATGGTCTAAGAAAAATAAACACATTTTTATTAATGCCAGATTTGGCTTCTATCCAGGCACATGCCACTTACCACCATGGAAGAGACCACAAGGAAATAACATATGCAGGCTTTGTAACCTAGGAGAAGAAAACATCTTACACCTATTGTGTCTTTGCCCGGATCTGGAAATTGAAAGAAAAACTACAATTAAAAGAATGTTTAACATGCGTAGTGTAAGGACATGTAGACAGGCACTGATCGCAAGTCTTAACCCAGAAGATTTGCCGATGAGTTCTGCGCTTGTTAAATTCCTTCGTGCGGTACAGAAGAAATTGGATGCTTTTGATTGACCAAACAATAATCTACGTGAATATGGACTTTATACAATGCAGCTTTTTTTCCTTTTTATGTGTATAATATATATCTAACTTTTGAAAACTGATTGAAAATCCAATTGTTTTATAATTTTAAATTTGGTAAAGTTTTATCTGCTTTTTTGTAAGATTTTAATTAATCAAACAAATAAATAAAATACAAAAATACAAATACCATCTATATACACATTCACACATTCACCAACAGTTTTATATAGTCACTCATACATATACTCACTCATCATATGTAGTGATACCCCTATTCATCCTGTAACACACCGACAGTCATCAAAAAGTTACTCACACATATACTCACACATGCAAATAAACTAATAAACATCCATTTATTTGCATATACAGATTTACACACACTACCACCTTACTTCTAAGGAAACTTACACATATGTACTCTCTTAAACAATCACTTATAGAAACACATACTTATTTAAACAGGAACTCTTACAATCTCTCACTCTCACATATACTGACTTATATACATCAATACTCACATATACTAGATTAAAATATATCTTGTTACTGATAAACACACTAGTGAGACAGGCATTCAATCAGTAACACACACATATACACACTCATCCACTCATACAGTCCTGCGCATATGCTGTTTTCAAAAAACATACAAACAGTGAGTCAGTCATTGATACATCTATGTGCTAAGTAACACCCCCACCAAACTATACAGACACTCATACTGATACTAAAAAAACATATAATAACCCATATACACACACATGTAGCTACTCACCAACCCAAACAGCCACTTATACACAAAGTGAAACACTGATACATATATTTAAATATTTAAATATTACTCGCCAATATATGTATTCACTAAGATACACTTAATAAGCCAGTTAACCAATCAATTTTTTTTTTAAAAACATTAATTAAGACAATAATTTAAACATTTATTCTTCCATCGACCTTTACATATACATATATAAAACAGATTTATTTTTCAGAAAGACACACATTCACTGGATGGTGTCATCAGTGATGTCATGAGTGATGTCACTGACCATGTCATGAGTGATGTAATATGTGATGTCATCAGCAGTGCATTGCACGCGCAAGTTATAGTGAGTCCGACTAACTATAACGTGGGAATTTCAATGGTTTTATGTCAGTAAAATTTCCAGCTAACTATAACTGGTGTGAAACCTCTGGTTTTTTCAGTGAATTTAATAAGTTTTTTAAATGCTAATTCCTAACTATAACTGGTGTGAAACCTCTGGTTTTTTCAGTGAATATATATATATATATGTATATATATATATGATCAGAGAAGCCTCACAGGTAGGTTTTGAATAGTGCTTTATTTGGAGCAAGTTTGCAAGCGCTGAACAGGAGTCTTCACCTAGAAATTCAAGATGCCATAACCTACCTGTGAGGCTTCTCTGCATTGGGCAACCCTTGTTGTTTGAATTTGACTGGCCAGCCCGGGTCGGGGAGAAGCCCCGTCATTACTATGTGGACCCGTGCTGCATCCAGGGAGGCAGCACTCAAAGGGAGGAAGGTTGTGCGGAGAAGTAACACGGTGCAGGACGCTGTGATTGGAAGCCTTCCCAACCCATTGTGGCTTTCATTTTTTGGATCCATTTTGCTGCTGCAAATGAACTCACTGGAGCAGACAATTATGAACTACTATGACCAGAATGCCTGAGGGGCGTCAATGCTCGTTTAGCATGACGGAGCAGTTAAAAAGATACGATGATCAGCAACAGCGAACCATTTTTGCCTCTGAGGAAGTGCACCTAGTGCACGAAACGCATCAGGCATCTTGAATTTCTAGGTGAAGACTCCTGTCCAGCGCTTGCAAATTTGCTCCAAATAAAGCATTATTCATAACCTACCTGTGAGGCTTCTCTGCATTGGGCAACCCTTGTTGTTTGGATATATATATATATATATATATATATATATATATATATATATATGTATATATATATATATATATATATATTCACTGAAAAAACCATAGGTTTCACACACGTTATAGTTAAAAATTAGCAATGATGTCATTTGAGATGTCATCAGTGATGTCATGAGTGATGTCACTGACCACGTCATGAGTGATGTAATATGTGACATCATCAGTAGTGCATTACGGGCGCGCTAGTTATAGTTAACTATAACCGGGGAATTTCAATGGTTTTGTATGAGTGAAATGTCCAGCTAACTTTAACACGTGTGATACCTATGGTTTTTTCAGTGAATTGCTAAGGTTTTTAAATGCTAATTTTTAACTATAACGTGTGTGAAACCTATGGTTTTTTCCGTGAATTTCAAAGTTTTTGTGAATGATAATTTTTAAATGTATTAATTGTTATATTGTTTTATACTGATTCACTACATTATTGTAAACTATTTATTTTTAGATATTTTATTTTTTAAATTACATTACACATTTTCAGTATAAATTGAAAAAAAAGTTTTTAAAAATATTGAAATTGTAATATATTTTTTTTATTTAATATTTTTTTAATTTATATATATTTTATATAGCAGGCAATGATATCTTATGGAAGGAAATTCAAGTTACTGGTAAGTACAGTTACATTTACTTTTCAGGAAAAGTAGTGAGCTAGATTGGGGAATTAATTCCTCTTCAATCCAGGATCCCCTGTGAGCCAACTAGCCCACCAGGTACCTCCAGTATGCGCCAGCCAGCTGTGTTGCAGAGAGTCGTTCAAAGGGCACGCCCCCTTTTTACAACACTCTGCAACACAGCTCCGTGGGGCTTACTGGAGATACCTGTTGGACTAGTTGCCCCCTAGGGGACCTCTGGATTGAACAGGAATTAATTCCCCAACTTAAAACACGCCTCAGGGCATGTTTGCACTCACTGTTTACAAATAGAGCACATTAGGCCCAATTTGATCTCTAATTTGCTACAGAGGCACATTTTGTGACATGGTCATGATTGGCATACTATACCTCAGCTCAGACCCCATAAATAGGATTTACAAATGTCCAGGTTTATGCTAGGTGTTAGGTTCAGTGGAACACTTGTCCCAAATTATGTTATCGTTTTTAGAAATGTTAGCTTAGATTTAAGGGACACACTGCCTCATTTGTCCTGGCCTCCAGAAATATTCACATATCCCAAGGCTAAGCTTGAAGAAAAGGCTGCAATCATTTTACAAAAAAATACCTCTACTAATATAATTAGGTATTAAGAAATAACCTTCTTTGTAGCTTTAATAATTCGGCATCTACAAAAACTACTTTTGGTATGCTTGTCCTCTTTACCAAATATAGCACCAATGCCTGCTGCAGCCTTCACGGTCTGTTTACAATTAGAATGACACCACTAGTTACATTATTCATTCATTAGAAATTGACTTGTTGGTATTTTCAACCCATACATTTATTTTAATGGCTTGCAAGATACCAAATACTCAAGCGTGGTTCACGCAGGAGCAACTCATCCATTCAATGGTTTCCTTTGCATTCTGGGAATTGTAGTCACAATTTTAAAGAGATTATCGATTACAAGTTTACCAAAGAAAAGAAATGGGCTGGCTGACTAATTCCCGCACGGCTCCTGTAATGTTGCATTGTCACACGCACTAAAACTAACAAACGGAACAAGTAAGAGGTAAAACGGGCGAGATCTTCGACTGGTTACTACAGTACACTGTTAACTCACTCTACCTTTTTCTCACTGTTGTGCCTCTGCTGTGACCGAGAGAACGTCCTGAGACCGTGCCTGCTTATGTTCTTTGTGAAAAACGTTCTTAACGGTAGCATCATCATCTTTTTGGTTTGTAGGAACACACAGCCTACGTTCACACGTGCTGTATACTAGGTTGTGCTAAGGCGAGAGGTGAAAATGTAAGATTGCACGTAATGCCCAGCCCCCTGCTCTAAGCAGGTAGTGCAAGAACAGAGAATAGAATGACTCACCATCGATGACAGCCCAAAACCAAGACTTGCAAAGGGTGGAGCAACTATCTAAAGAATCAGGATGGATAGGAGATTAGTCTTACATCGTTGTGAAATATGGGGAAAGTCTGAAAAGTAGCAAAGTACAAGAAGGATGTTCCTCAGATGAGAGATTGGATGGATAACAGAAAGAACTGGAAGCACCCAGTGTCTGACAACACCAGCCCATTTAAAGCAGGCAAACAAGGGACGTCAGTGGAAACCGGCAATATCGCTCAATGACTCCAGGGCTCACTGTGGCCTGCAGATGAAGAGACTGAATCCAGCAATATCACTCTGACTTCAGGGCTCACTGTAGCTCAGAGCAGCGCCATTTTAAAAAGACAGAGGTCAGTCCCCCTAGAAAGTACAGCAAATGAGATTCTTCACTGGTGACTTTTGGCCAATGAGAGTTGCTCTAATTTTGATAGCGAGGCTTGGAATGCAAACAGTGGCAGATAGATTGACGTATCCTTCTTCGGGTTGATAGATGATTGGAAGTTTGAGCTAGAGAGATTGGAAGCGGAAATGCGATGAGAGATATTTCGGCTCTGACTCCCAGTGCTGTTCATTGATTTAACTAAATTGTTGCCGGATGGATACCGAAAATTGGTGGTCTAGGAGTGACAGCAGAGAGGGACGGGGTCACAATAGTGGAGGCGCAAGGAATGGAATTTGGCAGTCAACTTACACATTTATTATTATTTTCTTTTAATTGATCCTAAGTATGCCGTGTTGGAATCCCCATGCAAAAAAAATTTAAAAAATGGACATTTTGTTTTTATCGGCAGGGTACGCGTACCTACGTGAACCCCGCGATTTTTCAAACATTTGGGGGGGCCTTGGGGGTCCTTGTGGGACCCCCTGAGCAGGCATAGGAGGTCAGGCTGTTTCTACCCTGCCCCCTTTGCATGTTTTCCACCTTTGTTTCCCTGCTTGTTTTCTACCAAATTAGCATTCAGCTCGTGCTCGGGAAGGTACAGAGTACAGTAAGCTTACAGTAAGCTTACCATAACACCTCCAATATATATCTATGATTTTACTTTTTGATTTACTCAGGGACTACTGAACCGATTTACACCATTTAACAAAAAGGCCCATCTGCGAACAGAACTCTACCTTTTTGCCGAGTTTGGTGTAATTCCTTACAGCCGTTCGGGCTGTAGCCCCGGCTAAAGGTCCTATGGGAAATTGCATGGGGAAAACACGTTTTGGGATCCCCCTTTTTTCTCAGCTCCCGCTTCACGAATCACCCCCAAACTTTCAGGGAAGAAGCAGAGCGGAGCAGGCCATCTTCTTGGAGAAATTCGCGAAGATTTGTCCTCCGGCGCCAAAGTTATTCCAAATAGAATGTTGCGGATTTCCTATGGAAACTAGGTTTTAACTACAACTAACGACTGGCGACCGCCAGTGGGTAATATATATATATATATATATATATATATATATATATCCACAGGTATGGCTCGAAATCTTGTAGTCCAATGGCGCTCATCCACCGGTGCCGACTTCAAAGCAGAGCCCCGCTTTCATAAATTCTCCAAAAGCTATCAGCCGATAGCGCAAGTCAGCACTCAACACAGGAATTCTTTCCCAAAAGGTCACGGTTTATTGTCAGAAAGCAGCATACATCGCACAAAACCAACGCGTTTCGCAACTCACTGTTGCTTGATCACGGTAGGGATACAATGTTTCAGTTCTCTTTTGTAATATAATATATATATACACATGAGGTATGTAAAGCTCCGATGGTCCGCAAGTACAGCAGGTGAAGCCACACAAACAAACAGGAACCAGCAAGACCCAGGATGGTGCAATATTTTTGTTTATTTAAGTTTCAGGCCCAGCACCAGTCCGCCATGACGCGTTTTGGCTAGAGATAGCCTTGGTCACATGATGACGTCATGGGGGCTGACCACCCATTTAAAGTGCAACAATGCCATCACGTGACATGGAAAGTGAAAAAATACTGTTTCCTATTTTTTCACAAAGTTGATAACTGCATAAATGCCGGTATTGCACAGAGAATACAAATCGGTAATAGATGGTTAAAATATCTGTAAAATACATATTCCAAACACGAATGTAAAACCTCAGTGACCAAATAACATTGTGTAAATTGATGGCAACACTATATAAATATACAGTTAAAACCTATAAAATGAGTATAAATGTTAAAACCTATAAATATTCACATATAAATGTTGCCATTTAAAATCCATCAGATCAAAACACCCTCCGTATGTCGAATAGGGCAACAGAGGATAAATGCAAAAGGATAACAAATAATCCTGATTGTCGCACATTCATGTCTGATCAAAGGAAATAATGCCCAAGTGGGCTATACACTAGCACTGAGGTAAAAGGTGAAATTGAATCTGTGCAAATACGCGTAATTAGTGCAAGTATGTCATGATGGCAATAAAGTGCTACCAGAGAAAAGTGCAGAATTGTTAAATCAATAGAAATAAGAAAACAGTTACAAATAGGTCAGGAGGGGTCCATGATGCATGTTAGAGTTTCATTTCCCTGGCCTAAACTCAAGTTTACAGGAAAATCACAGTACTGATGAGAAAGTGCAATGTGCAAGTCACAGAATGAGCAGATACTATAGATAGGTGTGGCAGTCCTCCCCAGTGTTGAGCCCTTGCGGTGTCTTGGTATCTAGTAATATAATGTAACGGGTCTCTAGCTTTTGCAACAGGGACTCTCTGTCACCTCCCCTCCTCTGGGGGGGAACACAATCTATCACAAAATACTTTAGCAAGGAAGCATCTTTCCCATGAATCTTCTCAAAATGCCTGGCTACAGGATATGAGGGATCTGCGTTGATGATCGCTCGCAGATGCTGTAGAATGCGTTTGTGGACTTGTGGCCTCGTACTGCCCACATATCTTAGCCCACAAGGGCATTCTAGAACATAAACTGCAAATTCAGATTTGCAGTTTCGTTTTTGCTTGATTTTAATGGGAAACGGGGAGAGTGGCGTGCTCACCTCAGACTTACTGGTGCCATTTTTGCATGCTTTACAAGTAAAACATTTCAGGAAGCCCTTGCTTCCGTCTAACCAAGATCCCATAACCACCTCTGGGCTGCTAGAGACCAAGCTTTCTTGCATTGACCGGGCTTTCCGATAAGTTATACTAGGGCGTTTGGGCATGACAGGGCCAAAGACAGGATCACTAGAAATGAGGGTCCAATTGTCCTTGATTATTTTATGAATACTTTTGTGTTGATTACTGTATCCAATAATCAACCTTGTCTCCTCACAGGATCTATTAGCAGGAGACTCAACCTGTTTAACTCCTGAGCCCAGGAGTACTGTCCTGTCCATTCTGTTGGCTCTCTGTATGTCACTGTCTATAGTTTCTGATTTGTAACCCCTTTGGAGGAATCGGGCCCTACATTGTGATTGTGCCAGCCGGCATTGTTCCTCACTGCTGCAAATTCTCCTGACACGGAGCATCTCCCCATAGGGGATACTCCGTATCAGGTGTGCTGGATGGTGACTACCAGCGTGCAGTAGTGTGTTACCCGCTGTGGGCTTGCGGTACAACTTGGTATGGAGGCTACCATCCTGGACGAAGATTTCCACATCCAGGAACACAATGGATTGAGTGCTGACGCTGCTAGTGAACTGAATATTGAGATTGTTAACGTTCAGTTCTTTTATAAAATCCGTCACTTCAGTCTCGGTGCCATCCCATATTAAAAACAGATCGTCAATGTACCTTAACCAGAGTTTCACTTTGGTGTTCATTGTGGCAGCATAATCAGTCATGAGGACCTGCTCCTCCCAGTACCCCATGTGTAGGCAGGCGTAACTGGGTGAGAAGCAGGCCCCCATTGCCACTCCCCTGGTCTGTAAAAATAGTTGCTTGGCAAACAAGAAGACATTATTCTCTAAGCATACAGAGATCATATCTAACAACATTTTCGAATGTTCCTGGAAGCATTCCTCTCTCTTCCCAAGAAAATGTTGAGTGGCTTTGAGTCCATCTTGATGGAATATGCTGGTGTATAATGAGGTAACATCCATAGAAACCAAGATGTAGTTTGAATTCCATCTAAAATCAATAAGTCTCCTTAGTAAGTCACTTGTATCCAAAATAAAGGATGGCAGCCCTTTTACAAACTCTTGTAGAAAAAAGTCGATGTATTTACTCATGTTTTCCAACAGGCTGTTACAGGCTGAGATGATAGGCCTGCCCGGTGGCTGCTGGTAGTTTTTATGCACCTTTGGGATGAAATAGATTACCGGGGTGACTGGGTGATCCTTTTTCAGGAATCTGAACTCATCCATAGTCAGCAGGCCTTTGCTCCTCCAAGCTGAGAGTTTGGAGTAGATTTCATTCCTGGCCGTATGGGCATCCTGCATAGTAATACGCTTGTAACAGTCCCTGTCATTGAGCTGTTTAAGAGCTTCATCCAAATACATCTTACGCGGCCATAAGACCACGTTGCCACCTTTATCAGATTGTCTTACCACCAAATGTTTGTTTGCTTTAAGCTTCTTCATAAGTTTATGGTACTCACTGTCCCTGTAGTTGTAGCGCTTAATTGTATGAGCATTTTTGATATGTAATTCCTTCAATTGTGTGGTTACTCGGTCGTGAAATATATCCACATTGTCCTTGATCATCAGGGGGCAGAATTTTGATTTGGGTTTGAAAGGTGTGGGACACAGTACAGGAAATGGTTCACCTCCAAGCACTGCCTGATTATCTGTTTGAGAAGGGATCTCCTCCTCCTGAAGCTCCAAAAATTCTTGCGTCAGAGCTGCTCCCACAATGGCCACTTCACTGATTTCACTGGATTCATTGTGGGCACTGGCAGCACCCAGAGTCCCACTAGATGTATTTGAGTTCATTGTTTTGCGTAAAGCATGGTATTTGCGCAGTTTTAATTTTCGCACATATTTGAACACATCTATCTTGGTTGTGGCATAGTCAAAATCGCCACGAGGACTGTATGTTAATCCTAACGCTAAAATAGATGTTTCCTTTGGAGTCAGAGCAATGTCAGTTAAATTGATAACTGCATGAGCATTGGCATTGGCATCGATGGTGACATTTACTCCTGTTGTTGCGCTTGTTGCGCCTTGTTCCACTGCCATCTGGATCGTGGTTTCTTTTGTCTGCCTCCTGCGCTTACGGCGCTTGCTGCTTTTCCGCCTCTCTGCACGTTTCCTGTTGGCGTGCTGCCGGCGGCTGCCTGGGTTCCTGAGCGCAGGGTTAACTTGCGATCCTCCTGGACCACCTCCAGCTCCTGCGCTAAAGTAAATTTTCAAAACCCCAACCGTTGTTGATGCCTGGCTTCCGTGTCAGACTCACTTTCAGGTTGCGAGCTGTCCCCTGAAACCGAGGACACCTCAGTCGGCCCTGTGATCACTGTAGTGCCTGTAGTGTTTTTAACGGCAGTAATGTTTATGTTCTGGCGCTGTTTGATATTATCGTTGAAATTTGTATGCCTTCCTTCTTTTGATGACATCCTCCTCACGCTTAAGGCGTGTATTCATTTCCTCTCTGTATTTTGAAAGTTCAGGAGAGGGAGACAGTTTATCAATGTCAGCATTAATTGAGGCTATTTCATCCAAAAGTTTAATCCTATCGCTCTCAGCATACTGAATGAGTATGCCCATTAGGCGCTTTGAACTATCAAGGTTGCATTGTGCCCAGTCCGATAACATTTGTGGGTCGGGTTTTTCGTATGAGGGGGCTAACATGATGCGCAGTCCACGCGGCACCCGCCCCACCTTTAGGTAGCCCGTTAGAGAGGTGTGCTCCCACCATTTGGATTGCTTACTTTTGCTGCATTTTTCAAGCCGCTTGAACAGGTCCTTAGCACCGCTGCTGTGTTCAGGCACGGTATTAGAGCTTGTATTGGGAACGGACTCCCCGGCCGGGGGGTCCATCAACATGCCCCTGGACGCCTCCACATGCCCCCTTAACGTGTCTGCCGACATGGTGCGTGTCGATGGGCAAATGTCAAGTGCACAGAAAAAGTCGATACTCCTACCAGGCAATGCTCCTCGGAGTCGACTCTGTTACTCCACACAGGGGATCTTGCAGTTAGTCCGTCACAGCGTTGCAGGTACTTGCTCGGTGAGCCCAGGATTCCCGACCAGCTTCCGCCGACCCGATGCCCTGAACTACTTCCGGTCTTTCCACTGCGTCGCCTGCAAACAATTCCACTTTCCCTGGGGCGATGGCGGCGTCTCCTACACGGAAGTTTCGAATGAGTCCCGAGGAATGATGCTTCTTGCCGCAACTTGCCCAGAACGTGGAGGGGTCTCGCAAATTCTATATATATATATCCTTCAAAGATGCCTCTGCATTAAGAGACGCACTCCTCCAGCCACGGATTTTAACAAAATCATTTATTTACACAGGAGCAGGCAATACATTTATATATATATATATCTGCACGGTGTGACCGAGGTACGGAACACTTTCCCTTTAAAAGCAATGTTTGCACTCTGGACACATCGCGCTGACATTGATTTTACCAAGATCAGCAGTGGGAACCAGTTAACATTTGAAGGGCAGTGGAGCATTATGGGCAATGGAGTCCCGTGATGATATGACTTTAAATACAAAAGCAGAGAAAACTGTTTTATTTTGTACCACTGTGGGGTTACTTGGAAACCTGAAACACATAAGTACTCACCTCTGCTTTTCTTTCTACAGAGCAAATGGGAGAAAGAAGAAAATAATACTTTACACACTGTCCCTTTAATCTGGAGTCAATGACTGAAGTCCTTTCTCACTGCCTAATGAGATACGTTATTTAAATCAAAACGAACCCACGGACACTGCAGCTTGGCATTTGATGAAGAGTTGTGTAAACTCGAAACGCGTTATGCCTGTTTTTTTAAATAAAAAGATCTTTTGCAAGCACTGTTGGTGTGGCCCGTGCAGCGTGAGGTATTGCGCACGTCTTTCTTTGATATATATATATAGATATCATAGTCTTGTTGCTCCTTCCGGATCACCGGGACCCTTGGAAAGTGGCACGCACGCTGGCAGAGCGTACCTGCAAGAAAATCCACAAGAAAACGTTCCAGTAAGTGAGCTCTCAGGGTGTAAAAGCACTCAAACCAGGTAGAAGAAATGCAAACTGTTTATTACACTATGTGTTTTGACTGCCCCGCAGTCTTGGTCATGTGTAAAGTGCACACCCAATAGGTGCCTCTAGAAAGCATGGTAGAGACAAATGATGGTCGCATACTCCGATGTTCATAGATCGGCTATATTGGAATGGGTACACAGTTGCAAGAAAACATATGTGCTCATATCATTACAAATGTAATCGCCACATTTCAAATAAAATAACAGGGTGAAAATGCCTATGCCAGGCCAAACAATGAATGGCAAACGAACCTACGTATGTGCATTGTCGCGTAATCAAATGTTCATAGATCAGCTGTATAGGATTGCATACACGATAGGACTAAATCATATATGGTCATGACATTTCAAATGTGGATTTTTCAAGTGTCATCCAAAAGCTGGTGATCCAGGAAGTACCCTATTTGATCTGAGTAATATTGACATAATGTCCAATATATCATCACCATATGGAAAACCGGATTACCTTAGCTAGGTAAGGGGACATCAGAAAGTAAGACACATAGAAATTCCAGAAAGTAAAACACAATCCTACTAAACATCCGGTTTACAAACAAATACATCCAGTGTCTATATACCAGATAGAGCCATGCTAGTACCAGGGAGGATAACTGCAACATACAGGACCACTAGTAATGGCATAGTGTCTGACTGATTCATCAAACTGCATTTAAACTGAGAAAATTCTCAAAGCAAGCACGGTTAATGTAAGTGCTTGTCTGCAGCCTCCTCGTGGCTAAAGTTCCCAATATTGCCCCAACCAGAATGGAAACAATGTTCAAATAAGAGTAGGCAGAGCCCTGCCTACCCACCAAAAAGCGGCATCAAACCATAGTACTCCACACTATGCAAATACATTCTTAGCTGAGTGATGATCCTGAAGTGATAGCGAAGAAAAGGGTAGGGAACCTGTGATGGTGGTGCCAGTTGGGTGGACCTCTTCCTCTCCTCCTTCAACAGAAATAAAAAATGAAAAATAGTGATTAACAACAGAAAATACGAGTATATCATAATAGCGATTCATATAGTAAGAACATACTCAAAAGTTCAGTTTCTAATGCACTCTATGTGGAAGTGATGTTAAAAGGATGCTGCAAAGGATATAGAAAAAGGATATAGAAAAGAGGCTGAGTCTATTCATCTCTGAGATGTACAGCAAGTTCCTCGTCTTGGTTGAGTCCCCCTGGAATCTTAGTTTGAAAGTCTACAATGTACTTTGACTCTCGTTTCCTCAGTTTTAAAATTCTGTCCCCTCCTCTGGAATCACCACTGATCTGCTCAAGTACAAATTAACTCAGTTGGGTGGGATCAGAGAAGTGTTTGTGCTGGTAATGTCAGGCTACTGGATACCTGGGGTCCCTATTGGAGATGGCCCTTATGTGCTCCAATATTCATTTTTTAGCCATCAAGGTGGTTCTACCTATATACCATAGCTTGCACGGACACTCAATGGTGTGCACGACAAACTTGGAACTGCAGGTGAGAAACTGGGTGATGACTTTTTCATTGGTCTTATGTGCTATTTCCTTGCGGAACACACTGTTCTTGCAGGACTTACAATGACCGCAGGGAAAGAAACCCTGGAGACCTTGTTTGTTCCTAATCATCTGTACTGTACTGCGTACTAGCATGTCCGTGATGTTCCTACAGCTTCTGTAAGGTGATTTTTGGTATGTTTTGAATACTGTCACCAATAGTGCTGTCACACTTGAGAATTTTCTAATTTTTGGCTAAGATCCTTTTGACATTCTCAGCATCAGCATTGTATGCCAAGATGATCCTAGTGCTTTCTTCCACAGAAGAAACAATGTTATATAGGCAGCACCATCTCACAGGGAGAGCATGGTCAACACTGATTTCTATTTGGCTGGGTCCAAACTGAGGTGCTATGGTGAGCAAAAGATTGATGGGTTGGAGTGCTACCCCCAGCTATTGCCAGTGGTTAGACTTATTGTGAGCAGCCTCCCATCACCTCTTGTGTGCTTCATGTTCTTCCCTAAGTGGCATGGGTATGCCCAGACGTGGGTCCTGTACTCACTGTGTCACTGTAACCATGCTGTACCAGGTTGATGAGGTGAAACTGGTCATGGTTTTTTTTTCTTGTTCGAGGAGGACATCCCTTGGAAGTTTGGGCTGGATGTTTACCCTAAGGAGCATGCTCAAGGCTGATTTCAAATGGCTGGGTCCTAACTGTTGTGGCATGGCGAACCAAATAATTATGGGTTGGAATGCTACCCTGAGCTATTGCCAGTTGTTAGACTTAGTGCTTACAGCTGCCTATCATCTTTTGTTTTTTTTAAGTGTACCACAAAGTCCATGGCAGCCCAAGTGGGTATTTAAGAGGACCTGGAGCATGGAAAAATAGCCCAGGTGCATGCCAAAAAAAAAGGAAGAGCAAGGGGCAATCCCACGGTTGGGTTGGAGGCTGAACCTGAGGGGGACACCCTGAAGCCTACAGAAAAGGATGTTGCCACCCTGGGGAACATACCTGAGCTGGCAGCAAGAAGTGTTCCACCAAAGAGGAGTTCTGTTGGTGCCGATTGAGTGATCTACTCTTGAGGGACTACAGCGGCAGCCCCAGGCAACTGGCGACACCTCTGGTGATTAACTGATATACTGGGAGCATGGTCTCCTGCATAGCGAGACTAAAGTTCCTGAGCCTGGGTCAACATGTGTGTTGGTGGCCCCCTAGTACTACATGGCTTTCCTACTGGAGTTGTCTCATGATGTACCCCTGCCATGTCATTTGGGGCGATCCAAGACCTTTGCCAGGTTTGGTACCTACTTATATGAGCCTCAAATAAGGAGGGCCTTGATGCTTTCTGCAGGTCCTGTCCTACCTGCTAGGCCAAAGGCAAGTTCAGAGGGAAGTGCTAGGCTCCCCTTCAGCCATTTCCTGTCATTGGTAACTCTTTTGAAAGGGTGGGCATCAGCTTTGTTGAGCCTCTGAACCCTAAAACAGCCTTAGGCAACAGGTTCATCCTGCTCTTGGCGGACTATGCCACCTGCTACCCGGAAGCTATCCCTATGAGGACAGTGACTACACCCGCAGTGGCCATGGCATTGATAGGGATATTTACCCATGTGGGGTTCCCGAAGGAAGTGGTGTCAGTCCATGGAACCAGCTTCATGTTGGCATACATGAAGGCCATGTGGAATGAGTGTGGTGTAACCTACAAGTTATCCACTTCTTACCATCTCAAACCAATAAGCTTGTTGAGAGATTCAAAGAAGACCCACAAAGGCATGATCATGGACGTCTTAAAGAACTTGAGATGGGAGTTGGACGTCATCTTGCCATGCCTGTTGTTTGAGCACCAAGAGGTGCCTCAGAAGGGGGTTTGCTCCCGCCCCTTTGAGCTTCTGATTTGGCACCAGGTATGAGGATTCCACAGTCTGGTCAAAGAGGGGTGCGAGCAAGCTCCAAGGAAGGCCCCACAAGATATGGTCTGATACATGCTGACTCTCCAGGCCCAGGTGAGGTGCTTCAGGAAGCAAGCTAAGGTGAATCTAGAAGCCAGATAGGAGATCATGAAACAGTGGTATGACTAGAAGGCCACTCTGGTCGGGTTTTAACCTGGCCAAAAAGTGTGGGTGATGGAGCCTGTGAAACGCCGGGCTCTGCAAAACCACAGGTGTGGCCCTATGAGGTGAAAGAGCGCAAGAGTGAGGTCACGTACTGTGTGGACCTCAAGATTCAAAGGAACCCTTTAAGGTTTTTACATGTCAAATCACCTCAAACCCCAGTTTGAGGAGTCTCAGTTAACCATGTTTGTGGCCACGGATGATGGAGTTGCGGAGGAGCATGATCCTCTCCCCAACTGCCTTTCTTCCACAGAGCAGGAGGGTTCTGTGGAGTGTCAGACTCTCACTTACTCTGACCCTAGAACAACAGAGAAACTGTTGCCAATTGTCAGGACATTTTACCTTTTTCTGCTCCTTTACCCCATAACTCACTACATGGTGTACCAATGATACTGACACGGCGAACACCTGTGAAAAGCATAAATTACAGGTTGTCTGATAAAGAGAGATCCAGCATCAAGGAGGAGGTCTCCAAGATCATAGAGTTAGGTGTTATTGAGCCCTTAAACAGCCTGTGGTACAGCCCAGTGGAGTTGATCCCCAAGGCAGCCCATCCAGGTGCTACCCCAGAACTTAGTTTCTGTGTGGATTACCAAGGGCTCAATGTGGTCACCAAGACTGACACACACCCCATCCTCAGAGCTGAGAAGCTTATACATTGGTAGGGAGCTGCCAAGTTCCTCAGCACGATTGACTTAACGTCTGGGTACTGGCAGATTACCTTAACCAAGGGGGTTAAAGAGAGGTTTTCATTCTCTACCCCAGAAGGGCCCTTTTATTTCCGGGTAATGCCCTTTGGGTGGAAGAGCACCTCTACTACCTACCAGACCTTGGGCAACCAAGTCGTGGCTGGGTTGGAGAACATCAGTGCTGCCATTCTAGATGATATTGCAGTCTTCAGTTCTAGCTGGGAGGACCACTTGTGCCACTTCATAGAAGTACTTCAGGTTCTGCAGAGGGCAGGCGTGACTATCAGCCCCTCAGGGCCAACATTGAAACCACCCTGGCTTGCGAACCCCCCAAGACCCAGACAGAGGTGAGGGCCTTTTTAGACCTCAATGGCTACTACAGGAGATTTGTCGTGTGTGGTATGGCACCTTTGTTGCCTACTTGGCAGATCTCACTTCTAATTAGCAGTGAACGCAGGTGATTTATCAGAGGCGTTCCAGAACTCTTTTGACACCCTGAAGGAGGCCATGTGCACAGCACCCCTGCTTAAGACCCCTGAATTCTCCCCAAAATTAACTGTGCAGACAGTCACCTCAGAGCATGGCACAGGGTCCATACTCTCACAGCTAAGTGTAGAGGGACTGGCTCAACCTGTAGCCTTTATCAGTAGGAGGTTACTTCCCAGGGAACAGAGATGGAGTGTAAGAGAAGGGGAAGCCTTTGGAGCGGTCTAGGCAATAAAGAAATTGAGAATATACCTGTTTGGAGCTCACTTACAGGTTCAGACAGACCACTGACCACTCAGATGACTAATGTAGATGAGTGGTGAAAATCCCAAATTGTGGAGGTGGTCCATCTCCATACAGGGAATGAGCTTTATGATGGAATATCATCCTGGAACAGACCATCCCAATTTCTCCAGGTTCTTCTGCCTTAGTGTAGAGAACTCTCAAGGGGTTGGTTAATTCATCCCACTTTCAGCTGGGGGTATGTGCTAGACTGGGCATCCTTGATGGGGTGTTCCCCTTAACCTTTTGCCTTCAGACCTCCTGTTTTTGCTGACTTCATTTTTGCTGTCCGTAGGACTCTGCTCTTTACTACTTCTAACCAGTGCTAAAGTGCATGTGCTCTCTCCTTAAAACATGTTAGATTGGCTATACCCAATTGGCACTATCTGTAACCAGGGCTTGTAAATTAACTGCTACTAGTAGGAATGCAGCACTGATTGTGTGACCCACTTGAGTAGCACTGTAAATATATCTCATGCCTGCCATTGCAGCCTGTGGATGTGCAGTTTAAATTGCCATTTCAACCTGGCAAAAGAAACCTTTTTCCATGTCAAACCTTCCTTTTTAGTGCATATATGTCACACTTAAGGTAGACCCTGGACAGTCCCAAAGGCAGGGTGCAATGTATTTTAAAGGTTCAACATTTTCTTTTAAGTTTTACATCAATCGAAACAGGGCTTTCTGATCAATGCACGGTCTTTGATCAAACATGGTATAGAATTTCATGACTTCATAAGTAAGAGGCAACCTGACTGGGTCTTTGTTACCGAGACATGGGCCTCTGACTCCTCCGGTCATGACCTTCTTTTGGCTATACCAGAAGGATATGCATTTCAGAGGTTGGATAGAGTGCGTTGTAGAGGTGGTGGATTGGCTATCCTTTTTAAGTCCACACTCTCTTGCACTGTAAAATCTTTATCGGTTCCCACGGACCCATTTGAGGCCCTATATTTTTGTATTATGAATGCCCCGCCGAGTTCCTTCACGGGAATTCTCTTATACAGACCTCCAGGCTCCAGAACTATTTTCTGTCCCGAGCTTTTTAGAATTTTGGAACCTTACTTCGGTAGATCTAATTTCACCATCCTGGGTGATATTAATTTTCACCTAGAGGATATGGCTTCGAAAGACACATCCTCCATAGTTAACTCCCTGGAGGCATGCGACTTTGTCCAAAGGGTTCTCCACCCGACCCACAAGGCTGGTCACACCCTTGATGGGATATTTTCCAATGACTCTAGATTAACTGTCGGTATGCCGGTACCGATAAGCTGGTCTGATCATCTAGCAGTCCCACTGTCCTTAGACATTCCTTGTCTTGAGGGTAATTTGGGTACTAACAAGAAATGTTTCAAAAGAAGCTTCAGGAATTTTACAAATGAGGCTCTGGCTCCTTTTATCCAAAACACTAATATCACATCCCAGCGGATGGTGGACGAGGCGGCACAAGAACTCACTGATTCTATTACCAAAGCCGTAGATGAGTTAGCCCCCTCCTCTCTTAAATTTGTAGCGCGACAGAAGCCAACTGCTCCTTGGTTTACGGATGCATTGAGGCTTCTCAGACAAAAATGCAGAAAGAAGGAACGGGGATGGCGCAAATCCTGGGATCCTAAAGATCGAGAAGTTTACAAGGGCCTGTTACTAGAATACAAAAGCAGAGTGATTAAGGAAAAACAGGATTACTTTACCAACTTGACCTGTTCTCTTACATCTTCTAAAGAGCTCTTTAAGATCGTGGACTCTCTATGCTCTCTCCAGGTACCCGATCCCGTGGTTGTTTCACAGGAGCTATGTAACAACATCTCAGACTTCTTCTATAAAAAAATAGATGATATCTATCTAGCTCTTCAATCACAGAGGAACTCTCTGAGTGAGGAGGACTCCTCTCGAGTTAAACTTCTGGAATCTTGGGATGCGGAAACTCCTCAGGCCCTTAACCATTTCCCTGCGCTCTCCCTGGAGGGACTCAATCTCCTCCTAGATAACACGAAATCAGCTTCTCCTCTGGACCCGGTTCCTTTGAAAATACTAAAGGACTGTAGGGACATCATTCTTCCTCCGATGTTGGAAATAATGAATGGAGCCATGGAACAAGGTATTTTCCCGGTAGCATGGAAGAGAGCTATTGTAAAGCCTCTTCTTAAAAAATCTACCCTGGTTCCCGGCATATTGAAGAACTTCAGACCGATATCCCTTCTGCCGGCCCCTGCTAAGATGCTGGACGCCCACTTGAATTCTCATCTTTCCAATTTCCTTGAGGCTTCAGGGTTTTTGGACGGGTCCCAACATGGCTTTAGAAAGCTACAGAGCACGGAGTCTGCTTTGACCAAAGTCACGGATAATATCCGTAGGAAAGTAGATCTGGGTCAAACTACCGTGCTTTTACTGCTGGACCTTACAGCAGCATTTGATACCCTGTCTCCCTGCACCTTAACATCTAGGTTAAGGGAGGCAGGGGTAGCAGGACCGGCCCTCAGTCTCCTGAGCTCCTTCCTACATCAACGAGAGCAGGGTGTAATGCTAGGAGAGTACCTCTCCCCTGCTAAGTCTTTGCAATGCGGGGTGCCACAGGGGTCGGCATTGAGTCCGACCCTGTTTAATATCTACGTGGCCCCCCTTGCAAGACTAGTAAGATCCCAGGGGATGGAGGTAGTGTCGTATGCCGACGACACGCAGATTATGGTGTCCCTGACCCACTCTGTGAACGTCACCGCGTCAAACTTTAGGTCCTGCATGCAACTTGTTGCAGAGTGGATGATTTCCAACTCCCTAAAGTTGAACGGTGACAAGACAGAGGTCCTGGTCTTTGGCAAAGACCAGGGCATGTGGTCAGGTGAGTGGTGGCCCCCATCTTTAGGCATCTGCCCCACTCCTACACAATCTGCCAGGAACCTAGGCGTCATCTTTGACACCCGGCTCTCCATGGAACTCCAGGTCAATAGGACGGTGGCCACCTGCTGGGGTGTCATCAGGACTCTGAAAAGAATCGTCCACTATCTTTCCCCACAGGCACGTAAGCAGGTTGTGATCGCTCTTGTTGGCTCAAGGCTCGACTATTGTAATTCACTCTACGCCGGGGCCAACAAGGGCCTTCTGCAGCGCCTGCAGGTTGTACAGAATGCGGCGGCGCGCTTTGTTTTGGCCCTGCCTTGGCTGTCCTCTATGACCTTGGCTAGGAAGAATCTCCATTGGCTCCCTATTCCCTCCAGAGTTATGTTCAAACTTCTCTGCCTCACGTATAGTGCCCTGATGGCAGGTCCGGCTGATGCCCTTGGATCCTTGCTCACTAGGTATGTCCCCAACAGATGCTTACGCTCGGGAGAGCTAAACCAACTTGCAATCCCACGCGCTAAGAAGGCTAGCTGGGGGAGCAAGGCCTTCTCCATTCTGGCACCCCAGATATGGAACACACTTCCCCTGGAGATCAAATCACTGCCTTCACTTGATCTCTTCAGGAAAGCGTTGAAAACTTGGGTTTTCATTAAAGCATATCAGTAAGCTCCTGTCTCTGACTGCTGTCAGCTAGTTATTTGAGTTAGGCGCCTTGACGCCCATCGGGCATAGTTGCGCGTTACAAATGTCATTTCATTCATTCATTCATTCACATGTGCTGTAGTGAAAAACTCTTAAATTCATTTTTCACTACTGCTAGGCCTATTTCTCCTTTAGGATAACATTAGAATTGCCTTATTACATTTTAGAAGTGTAATTCCAAATGGGAAGAGGTACTCCTTCGTGTTGGTGTCTCTGGAATCACAATTTAAAATCCTAACTTATGGTGACACTAGATTTTAGATTACAATTCTGAAAATGCCTCTTTTAGAATGTTGAAAACTGAATGAGAGCATGCACTCCTTTCCTTTTGTTTGTACGTAATATTTCATAACTCAGAATTATTTTGTGTGCTAACAGTTACCGTGAGCTGTCGCAAAATATGGAATGGAATTCAAGTGCTGACATATGAACAGTATTAACAGCAATATTCAGTTGATAAGACATTGAAAATCTGTTCGTTGTTTTCCATATCAGTTGGGTTTGGGGTTTGCATTTACTTTGCAGGTTAACATTAGTTTAGTTTGTCGTATTGATTTGTTTAGACACATGGCATGATTTAGCTGTTTGGTAAGGTGAGATTGGAATGAGGACGGGTATGGAGAGGGTCGAGAACAAAGTACGTAGGTCACTGTTTGATTTTTTTCACAAGCGGGGTAATATTGCACCGAGAGATTGCTTTATTGTATTTTTAGTTTCACTCAGAATAGGTCACGGGCCATTGCTACTCTTCTTTGATTGAACTCAGATGGTATTCACGTGGGATGATTTAAGACCAGTAAAGAAAAAGGAGGGATCAGACAGTTTCTGCAGTTTGGGAAGGGCGTGGAAGTTGGGAGCAGGCTGCTGGCACTGGCTTTGAAGGAAGTTTTAAGAGTCTTTAATAGAAGTGTTGTACCATGGGTGATTTATGATTGAAATGGGTTGTGAATGGGTGAGTTTGGAAGTTTTTGTAATGGTTGTGGTCAGTGGCTCTAGGGGCACAGTCACCTGTTCAGGTAGACTGTGTGATAAAATGCATACAAGCACTCCTATGGCACGCTATTGGTGGTTCTGTCATCTGAAAGTACATTGGTGATGTTTCAAGATGAAACCTGTGGAGTATATTGGTAATGTTTCATTCTGGAACCTGGTTTACTGTGCCTCAAAAAATCATTGTATATTATGGGTTGTGTTTCTGCATGCGTTAAGTGTTAAACCTTTAAAGAGGATGTAAATAGATTTATGTCCTTTATTCTAGAATACATCATGCAAGCACTTTTAGCCTTGTATCTTCAAATGCAGCCTATATATAACTTCTATCTTTGATTGTTACCGGCAATCTCAAGTTCTTTACTACCTGTAACTCTGTGCCCACGCCCCCTGTATCATCACGCTCCTAAGAGCATTCTAGAACTACGGCGAAATTCAAGGGCGGGTCCCCTCTATAAAAGAGGACCGCGTCCATTCACAAATGCTCACTATTCCTCCGTTTCACCTGGAGGACGATTCAGAGGTTGCGGTCTTCTTCCTGCCTCTCCGTTCAGCAGCGGCTCTGCAACCTGAACTCTGCTCGCGACGGCTGCAGTCATCTTTGGTGATTTAACAAGTAGAGCAAGATGTTTCTTCTGAATCAGGGTAAGAGAACCGTGGCGCCACGAACACTTCAGTTAATTTTTGAAAACAAGCGTTGGCATCTTGTTGAGACTAAAAGAACAGTTAATTCAAGAACTGCTCAAAGAAAACCTTTCTGTTTAATGACTTAAACGGATAATTTTTGGAACATTTTCTTGCTAAAGAAAGGAACTAAAAGACATTCAGTTGTTGTATAAAGGTCTAATACTCTGTGTCATACCGACATCTCAGAGTTAGAGCTGCCTGGAGGTGGGCCCTTCTATCATCACACAAGCTCCGAGGGATCCACTTCTTTGACAGAATAGTTAGCCCACGAACACTATATTCCTCCCGGCTTGTCTGATTTTAGAATGACCACGTTCGATGATATTATGAAAGCTTTGGGGCGGATGCAACAGGAGTTAGCAGACTCCAAAGGAATCACCACTGCATTAGCTGAGAGTATCTCCCATTTACAACACAAAGTTGATAGTAGAGACAGGGTTTAACGTAATTCATTTGATGTCCCTCTAGACAAATTTCCAAGTTTGACTCATTCTCTAGGACTACAAGTGGAAGTTCAACCCCCACAACTATTTCTGGGACTGTTCCCTCCCCAGTACCATTGGCTGTACCAGGACGATTCTCTGTAAATCCTGCAAAAATTCATTTTTTCTAACGCAAGTTGAATTACATTTTACGTGCAAACCAACGGCTCTTCCTGATGCTCAATCTAGAGTTGCATTCCTCATTTCATATTTAATTGGTGATGCTGCATCTTGGGCAGTCCCCTTAGTATGCGAAGATAACCCCATCTTATATAATTGGAAGGCTTTGTTAAAGAATTTGAAAATGTATTTGATTGAAGGGCTGCAACATTATCCGGAGGCAGAGAGTTGTTAGAATTACGTCAAGGCAATCGTGATTTGGTCACATATCTTACACATTTTAATTTCTTGGTATCAGAAGCTAAATGGCCAGAAGAGAAAAAAGCAGCGATCTATTATCATGGTTTAAGAGATGGCCTAAAAGACATTCTGGCACAAATAGATCCACAACCCAAAAGAGGCACAGAACTTATAAATTTGACCCTACATCTAGATCACAGACTAACTGAGCGAAAAGGACGTAGAACGGAACGGAATACCTTTCGGTTTGACAGAAACAAATCAGTCATTAGCAGTAGCAGTGTCCCATCCACAGACTCTCAGAGTGAACCCATGGAGATAGGATCAATACACCCAAAACTTCTTTAACAAAAGAAGAGAAAGAAGCACGTAGAATAAATGGCCTGTGCTTGTACTGCGGAAAAAAGGGCCACTTTGTGAAAGACTGTTCCGCCAAGCCAAAAAAATAGAACCTTTACACCAATGAACAATACTGTAAATACCTTAACAAATCCGGCAGAAAACTAAGTAACTCAAAAGACAAATAGGGGGACCTTTGGAGTGTAGGGCAAATACCTTCAGCAAGTAAAGTCATGAACGAAAAGACTACTCATTTCACTCTACAGATGACCTTAGAAGTGATGCCAAAACAAGAAATACATACTATAAATGTGCTCCTTGATTCAGGAGCAACTGGAAATTTTATAGATTCCATGTTAGCTCAGCAGTTGTCTTTGCCTTGTAAAGTCAAATCGAGACCAGAAATAGCCCAAACAGTAGATGGAACAGTCTTAACGTCAGGCCCAATTACAAAACAAACCCAAGCTATGCAACTTGAATTCATGATAGCCAATTTAAGACACATGGAAATTATATCTTTTAATTTAATTGATGCCCCTCAATATGGTTTTATTCTTGGTATGCCTTGGTTACAGGCTCATAACCCACATATAGATTGGGTTCAAAAGGAAATTGTTGGTTTATCCACCTTTTGTCAACAACATTGTATACTGAGTGAAAAAGAAAAAGGTCATAAAATAACTCACTCTTTAGCTACAGCCGAGGAGAAAGAAACAGAGCTGCCAACTCAATACAGAAAATACCAGGAAGTCTTTAATGAACGAAAGGCAGATACTCTATTGATGATTGCCAGATAGATCTCATTCCCGGAGCTGTCATTCCCAATCTTCGAATCTATGCTCTAACCGAAAAAGAAAATGAACATTTGATAGACTACTTAGATAAATACTTAGTCAACGGCTTTATTCAACCTTCCAAGTTACCTGCGGCGTCTCTACTTTTTTTGTGCCTAACGCCAATGGCGAACTCCGCACCTGCATAGACTATAGAAGCCTAAACAAGATCACAATAAAAAATAAGTATACACTCCCACTCATCCCAGTTTTATTAGTCAAGTCAAGTTAAGTTGGGACATTTGTATTGCGCACATATCACATCCGGAGAGTCTTATGTCACTTGCAGACGGCTCTGACAAGAGGATCAATGATGTTTTACTTTCCAAAATGCCAAGTCTTCAGCTTTTTACGAAAGCAGCTGTGTTCAGGGATGATGCGAAGATGGAGGGGCATTTTATTCCATGTGGTGCGAGGAAGAAAGGAGAAAGCTCGACCACCATTCCTGGAAGTATGGATTCTAAGAGGGGTCAACAATGTCTTGTTACTAGAGCTAAGTTTTCTACAAGGCTGATACCAGCTTAGCTTTTGTGACATGTACTTAGGACCATTTCCATACATATGCTTATGAACCATGCATAGGGTTTTAATGAGAATTTGCTTTTTCACTGGAAGCCAGTGAAGGATTTTTAGACAGGGGGCAGAAGAGGATCTTCGCAGGAGGTTGAGAACTAAACGAGCTGCAGTGTTCTGAAGAACCTGGAGCCTATTCAGGTGGTTTTCATTTATTGAGAGTAGTAAGGCATTCCCGTAGTCAATTCTGTTTATAATTAGTCCCTGCACTAGGGGTTTCCGTGCCTCGGTAGGGATCCACTTAAAAACCTTCCTCAAACTGCACATTACACCAAAACAGGTACCAACGATGTGATTGATTTCGTTTTTCATGGATAGTTGATTGTCCATGTAAAAACCAAGATTCTGGACTGTTTCCTTGGGGGATGGGCAAAGGCCTAGATTGAGTGGCCACCAGTCATGTGTCCAGTGTTCTGCAGCTTTGCCAAAGAGCATAATCTCTGACTTGCTGCCATTTAGCTGGAGGTGGTTTACACTCATCCACTTCTCAACATGGGTCATGCAATTTTTAAAACGCTGTTTGGTTTCAATAGGGTCTGGACCCAGTGTGATCAGAATCTGGGTATCGTCAGCATAGGAAAGGACATCAAAGCCGTAGGCTCTGATCACCCTAGCCAACAGTGTCATATATACATTAAAAAGTGTTGGACTCAGGATAGAGCCCTGCGGCACACCCATCTTGACAGGTCTCTCACACGCAATGTTTTTGCCAATCTGAACAGCAGTTACACGGTCGTATAAGTAACTAGTGAACCATTTTAGGGAATCTCCTCTGACACCAATCTCCCAAAGCCGTTGTATTAGAATGCTCTGGGAGATGGTGTCAAAGGCGGCAGACAGATCGAGTAGGACGAGGATGACTGATTTATGTTTATCTAAAGCCAGTCTAATGTTATCAGTGACCTCCACCAACGCTCTCTTCGTACTGTGCGCTGCCCTAAAACCAGACTGTGAAGAATCTAGGAGTCCATGGCTTTCAAGATGGTCCACAAGCTGTTGATTGACAAAAGATATGAGCATCTTCCCGAAATAGGGAAGTAATGAGATGGGCCGGTAATTTAAAAGGATGTTGGGATTGGCCGTAGGTTTCTTTTAGATCGGTCTAACTCTGGCTGCTATCCATATTGTGGGGAAATGTGCCTCCTAAAGTGATTTGTTGAATAGACTGGTCAATCTCTCCACTAATACCGGGGCAAGAATAGAAAAAAGTTTGGTGGAAATAGGGTTGGTAGGGGAACCAGACTTTATTTTCAGCATGACAGAAGAGATCGACTTACTGTCACCTTTTACAAAATCATTCAGTATATGGGGGATGGGGGTCAGATAACGGATTTGGCCGAACTTCAGGACAAATGCTATTATGTTGTAGTGGAAAAGAATGATGAATAGCTATGACTCTTTCCTCAAAGAATTTAGAAAGAGCGTCAGTCCATTCTTGAGAAATGGGTATTACTGACTGATTGCTGGAGGTGGGAAGTTCCTTCAGAATTTGGTTTAGTTCTTTAGAGGAATTTTCTGCTTTATTTATCCGATCTATGAGAAATGTATTTTTGCCGCTTTTATTTCATTCATGAGCCATAATGCACTATTTTATATGCTTTACGGTCAGCCAGATCTTTACTTTTGCGCCACTTTTTCTCTGCAGTTCTACATGTGGATTTTGTAGTTTTCAGTTGCTCAGTAAACCAGGGGGAAGTTCTGGTCTTGAACTTGACTTTACTCAAAGGGGCGATTTTGTCCAGTGCAGTCTCGATGGCATTATCGAGGTGTTGTGCCACTGCATTTACTTTTTTTTTTTTTTTTATAAATATTTATTAAATTTTCAAAAGATTTTTCCAAACATTCCAACGTATGTTTACAGCACATTCCAATTTCTCTGGTGATTATATATACATTTCATTGCTTTATAACATAAAAAAAAATATTCATCCAACACTCTGATGTAAAATACATGCTACCCAGCCCAAAAGAGCATTCAGAATAGCTAAAAAAAGGGAAGGAAACAGACAGTTGCAATAATTATATATCACACTTTCTTGTGCTATTCAAGGTTTATCCAACTGTTTTTCCACCTCGTGATAGGTTGACATATTGTATTGCCTAATGCCTTAGCCCTTCTGCCCTTCCTCTCGTATATTGCTTTTTCTAGATTGTATATAGTGAGAAGGCTGGCAATTCAATCTGAGAATAGTGGGGGAGCCTTGTTCAGCCAATTCCTTGCTATGCAGATGCGAAAAACTGCAATTGAAACAAAAATAAACTCTACTGGCATAGCTTCTACCGTGTCGACCACCCCTAAAATAATTAATTCATCTCCGAGTTTAATCTTGATCCTAAGTGTTTTATCAAAAAATTCTTCAATGGCCATTTTCAAAGTAAACAATTGTGGGCATTGCGAAAACATGTGTACAATATCTGCCCCGTTCGCATTGCATCGTGGGCATGTTGTTCCCGTCGTCCCACCCCACTGGGCGATTCTAGCCGGGGTATGATAAAGTGAGAACACTGTTTTGAAATGCTGTGATTGGAGGGTTGCCGAACATAACACTTTTCTACCCAAATCCAATGACTCCTGAAAAGTTTCTGAGCCTGACCCCAGTTTTTCCATCCATTTCTGCGAATATTTCGCCCTTTCATCTGATTTGTTTTCTTTCAGTTCAGCATATAATTGTCTTATCGTACATTTACTGGTTGTTTCTATATATTCCATAATTTTGCATTGTCCCATCCCTGCCGTGCCACCTTGTTTTTGTGTTAGAAAGCTCCTGGTTTGAAGATATTTATAAAAACTATTATGCTCTAATCCAAATTTCGTTTTGAGCAGCCCAAACTGTAACATATTACCCTGACTATCCAGTATATTCCCTATCTTCACTATGCCCTTATTATACCAATCATACATAGTGGCATCCTTAAAGATCTCCCTCGGCAATGAACAGTTTGTATATAGTCTTGTATAGTTGCTATATCTACCTAAACCAAATTTTTTAGCCACTCCTTTCCACACCCTATATACCTCTTCCAAGGTCTTGAATCTTGTGTGTTTAAAATACGTGAAGTCAGTTGTATTTAAAAACCCATTCTCAGCCTCCTCACCCAATAGTGTCATATAAACATTGGCTAATCCTACGTCAGTTCCCGCTATGTGTTCTGAACCTCCCCCACCTATTAATACCCTACTATACTGTAATACAGCTGCCCAATAATAAAGCCTGAAATCCGGTGCCCCCCAACCCCCTTTTTCCCTATCTACAGTTAAGTGTCTATAGGCTCTCCTTGTTTTCCCTTTAACCCAGATAAATTTATTCAGAATCGCTTCCAACTTGTTGAACCATATGTTATCAAAAAATAAGGGTATGGATCTAAATAAATACAAAACTTTAGGGAATGTTACCATTTTGATAACGTTAATTCGGCCCATTAAGGTCAGGTGTAGATTATTCATTCTTTCTGTATTTGTTTTAATTTTGCATTTACAATGGCTTCTGGGCTTTCCAGGTCAGGGTGGAAGTGTTTAAGAAAAAGGGGTAGAGTGATTTTGCGCCATGGCTTACGCAATATAAATTCATTTTCCAATACCACTTTGGCTGCAGTTATGGGAATAGTGAATTTAAGTAAGTAATGATCTGTCCATAATAATGGAATTGAAGGCTCCACTGTTAAATCAGGCGAATTGGAAAAGAGAAGGTCTAAAGTTTGGCCGACAAGGTGTGTGGTACCTACAACCAGCTGGGCAAGCCAGGGGGGGTTCATGTTAGAGATCAGTTTGATAGTGTCAGAGTTGGATTGTATTTCTGCATAATAGTTAAAATCTCCAATTAGGAGAACATTATCTGAAGCTAGAACATGTGGCGCAATGATCTCAAGCAGCTCATCCTTTGGCACCCGGGGGTCAGTAAATTAAAGGCCCTCTCCAGGCGTTGTTGGAGGATCCCTTGATCTTAAAGATGCTAATTTCTGTGTGATTAAAGACGAGATTTTCCAAGATGGTGGTGATTAAATTATGGATGGAGGCAATTAGTAACCCACCTCCTCTTGTCTCTTTCCTACAGAATCGAGTTACTTTATACTGTAGTGGGAAGGCAGTATGTACATCAGGAGAGGCATTCTCATGTAGCCAGGTCTCAGTGACAAAGCAGATGTCAGGGGCTACTGAGTCCAGAAGGCTCCATGTTTATAATGTGTGTTTAGGGATTGAGAGAGCATTGAAATATATAGCATTTAATGGCTTAGAAGCCTTAAATGTACTGGGCTGAGACAAAGAGAAGTAAAAGTCTTCTTCTGGCCGAATGGTTGGGCTGAACGAGAAAGTTCAGGGATCCTACCTATTTCTGCTGCTAGGGCCTCCGTAGGTTCTATCAGGGGGGTGTTTAATTATTTTATTCCTTCGCTGGAGTATATAAAATGTTCCATATTTTTCTGACTCCGGGATGTTTCTAGAAGAATAGAATATTGAAAAATGTAGGTGTTCTGGCGTCTTGCCACAGTCTGGCGCGGACGGGCGCAGACGGGCTTGCATTTGGTGCACCTTTGGTGCACCGCCGGCTCGCCGCTGCGCGCGTCCGCACCCTTCTCCTTGTTAGGTAGGAGATGACGTGAGAGAAACTAGAGCGCTACTGTGCAGCTTCCGGTAGTGCGACTGGAAGTGAGTGAATGCCTACAGACGACCCTCCGTTCAAGCGGCACAAGCCGTGACGGACCGGGGTCAAAGGCAACAACTAGGAGCTGGGAAAGTGAAGATAGGCAACGTAGTGAGGCGGTGCAGAAAGCTAAAAACAATTAAAAATGTGAGTAAGATATAAAAATGTTAATTACAAAGTTCGTTTTTGGCGAGGATTGCCATGTGAATCTGGGGCACAGCGAGGACCTCAGAGTCAGAGGCGCCGCTGCCTCCGACTCTGGGGTCTATACAATTGCAGAAAAAGAACTATTAGCAATAAAAGGCACTTTTAAGGAATGGAGACATCATCTGTTAGGAGCACGACACACCATCACAGTGTTCACAGACCATCGCAATTTGCAGTTCATGAAGACAGCTCGGTTGTTAACCCCAACATATGCGATGGATGTTGTTCTTTTCTGAGTATGATTTCATAGTCACCTTCCGTCCAGGTACTGCTAACAAAAATGCAGATGCTCTAAGCCGTCAAGATTCTACACAACTTCTTCCAGATGCAAAACCACAAGCCATACTTGATCCTGATAAAGGTATTTGTCTAACTTCTACAGAAGACTTTTTGAATTCAGCACGTGATAATTTTCCTGTACAAAGTTGTCAGAGCTGGTTCACACAAGAAACAAATCTACAAATCATTCAAAACCTACCATTTCATGACAATGCCTTATTTGTACCCACTGAACAATTACAGAGAAAGGTTTTTGAATGGCATCACAATGATCCATGTGCGGGACATCCAGGTAGAGTAAAAACAATAACAGCCATTCTCGGAATTTCTGGTGGCCTAAATTACATCAAGATATAACCAAATGAGCAGTGGATTGTGAAACATGTGCTTGAAATAAAAGCGATCATGGAAAACAAAAATGGTTATTGATGCCACTAGAAACGCCAGAAAGACCCTTGGACCATTGCTCAGTAGACTTTATAACTGAGTTGCCAAATTTGTATTTGTATTTGTATTTGTATCTGGGTTTTATATCGCGCCAAATCACCGACAGGTCTCAAGGCGCTTCTGACCGAGTACAGCAACAAGGAGAAGGGTGAATAAAAGTACAGATTGCCGGCCTAACTTACAGAGATGTAAATGCGTCCCTGAAAAGCAATGTCTTCAGGGATTTCCTAAAGCGGAGAAGATTGGATTCTCTACGAAGCACCTCCGGTAACTTATTCCAAATGATGGGGGCTTGGACTGAAAAGGATCTGCCACCTTTAGTCGCCATTTTAAAGCGCGGGCATGATAGCAGAAGAGAATTGGAGGATCGTAGAGCTTGCTTGGGTTTAAACACTTCAAGCCTCTCTTTTATATAGGCAGGCGCTTGCCCATAAATTGCTTTATGGGTAATGCACAGGCTTTTGAATTCAACCCTTTGCTTTATAGGGAGCCAGTGTAACCTATAAAGTAGAGGGGAAGCATGGGTCCGTCTAGGTGATCCAAAAATTAACCGTGCTGCGTCATTCAGGATGACTTGTAGACGATTGATTAAGTTTTTTGGAAGACCTAGATATAGTGCGTTTCCGTAGTCGATTCTGGAGACTATTGTAGCTGAAACAATGGTTCGAAGCATGTTCGTGGAAAGCAGAGGGGCTAGCTTTCACAGCTGCCTAATCAGGTTGGTGCAAGATCCAACCACAGTGGATACTTGGTTGGTCATCGAGAGCTCCTGGTCGATTTTAATACCAAGGCTCTTTACACAGGGGCATGGCTTTGGGGTGGGTCCGAGTTCTTGGGGCCAGAACAGATCATTCCAGGGAGAGGCAGTAGTTGAGATCACTAGGACCTCCGTTTTATCTGTATTGATTTTTAATAGGTTAGATGTCATCCAGTTCACTGTAAACCGCAATATCTTTTGGGCCATGGACTGAGCCGATGTTGTATTTTCGATACTCAGCAACAGCTGAGTATCATCGGCGTAGTTGAAGACTTTGCAGCCCATGTTCGCCAAAGAGTCTATCAGTGGCTGCAGGTATAAGTTAAATAGGAGTGGCGAGAGTGCGGACCCTTGCGGGACTCCACATTCCAGGACGCCTACGTCAGATACACGATCTGCTAATTGGATCCTCTGCGTCCTCCCTAACAGAAAAGACGTTAGCCATTGGAGAGCTTGTTCTTTTATCCCGGACATAGCTAGTCTGTCCAGGAGGGATGTATGACGTTACAACGCATACTTTTACCACGCATACCATTACAACGCGGTATTTACAACGCATACCGTTACAACGCATAGCGCTTAGAGGTGCTGGATAGTGGTAAGTATAATTTTATATTCCAACTCCAGTCCCCATGGACACTAGGGAAGGTGTTGGATATAAAATTATACTTATTCCCTATCCTAGAGCGCCCCCCAGCGCAATGCGTTGTAATGGTATGCATGGTAATGCCTGCGTTGTAGTGGTAGTGCGTGGTAAAAACTTTGTTGTAAACGTTGTATACCGTCCAGGAGCAGTGCATGGCTGACAGTATCAAACGCCGCTGAAAGATCTAAAAGTATCAGGGCGCTTGGTTTTTTACTGTCAGCCATGCATCTAAGCTCGTCCAGCACCGACAGCCTCTTTAAAGCTAGCTGGCAATGATCCTGTAGCTAGTGAGTTATTTAGGAGGTCTAAGATCTGGTCCTCCAAAATAGGAATTGCCAACCGAAAAATTTCAGGAGGGCAGGGATCTGCAGGGGAGCCTGACTAAGTAGATATCGCAAGTTGTCTGAGGGAAGTGGAATCGATGTTAGGAAATCTAGAAATAATGGGGGTCGAGAGAATTTGAGGGGGCAAGGGAGTGGTGGACATAGTTGGAATTTCTTTCTTGATGTCTGACAGGATGGTAGCTACTTTTTCGAGAAAGTAACCTTGAAAGATGTTACAGTCTATCACTGTATCTACCTTTTCTTCCTTCTTACTTAGTTCTTTTAGAATTTGGAAGGTTTCTTTCTGGACATTTACTGCATTTTTTATGCCGGTTTCATAGTAGTCCTTTTTGGTTGATACGATGAGCTTTTTATACAGCTGAAAAGATGTTCTATACAGTTCGCGATCTGTATCATTTTTAGATTTCCTCCAGAATCTTTCAAGATAACGGAGCTTTCTTTTTTGATCCCTCAAGCTTTGAGTAAACCAAGGGGCCCCTTTTTCCGCACCCTTTATTTACTGTATCTTTTCCGGGGCTATCTGGTCAATTGATTGTCTGAGACTAGCTACTATAGTATCATAGTTTGAATCTAGATCTACGTCATCAGATGAGGTCATTGATTTATGTATATGTTTGGAGAGGGCATCTGTTAGGGTTACTGAGTCGACTTTTTTCCATTGGCGCACTTTTTTGGTTTTTAGCGGGAGTTTGACCTGAGGGTTATCTTGTGGTACATCACACAAGAGTAGGTGGTGGTCAGACCAAATACAAGGTATAATACTCGTGAGGGCCACCTCTGGCATAGAAGACCAGATTAGATCGAGAGTGTGGCCCTTTATGTGAGTTGGGGCTTCCACTAATTGTTCCAGGCCTAAAGCGGTCATGGAAGTCTGTAGCTGACGTGTTGGCAGGTCTTTATCTATCTTATCCCAATGAACATTGAAGTCACCAGTCACCAAGATATTTTTATATTGTGTGCATAGATCCGATATTATGGGGAAGAAGAGGTCATTAAATGTTGATGTACATTGTGGTGGACAATAGATTGTTAGGATGATAAGGCAGGAATTGTTCATAGTAATTTTTATCCCAAGTAGATCTACAGAATTTGTTGTCTCGGTTAAGATTTTCGTCACTGTGAGCTGCTTTTTAAAAATGGTTGCTACACCTCCACCCCGGACACCGTCCGGATGATTATGCCAAATCATATTATATCCGCTTGGAAGAACGGCTATGATGTCGGGGGAGGAGATATCGCTCAGCCAGGTTTCGGTATGGGTCAATATATCGATGGTCTCATCCTGTAAGAGGGTGAAAATTTCCAGGTGATGTTTCTGTAGTGACCTAGTGTTTAGAGTAGCTAGCTTTAATGGGAGTGGTAAGCAAGTATCTCAAGTATCTCAATGATCAAGGCCATACATGTATCTTAGTAATTGTGGATAGTTTTTCCAAATAGAGACATATTATGGCCTGTAAAAAATTACCTAGCAAACTAGCTAGACTACTTCTGTTGCACATTGTACGTCTCCATGGAATTCCCAAAAAGATAATTTCAGACTGAGGGTCTCAATTTACTGCCATGTTATGGTGTCAAGCACTACAAATTTCTCCTGCTCTGTCTACGAGTCACCATCCTCAAATCGATCATCAGACAGAAAGGCTTAATCAGACTCTGAAACAATATCTGTTATGTATCAAGTTCAAAGGACTATTGGGTCAGCTTACTTTGGTTGCCAGAAATAGCGCATTACTCAGCCTATCATACCTCAATACAAACCTCTCCATTTTACTCTACATATTTACCAGTAACTCTTCCTGAGACAAAGCAGTTGGTTCCTTCCATTTCAGCTGGAATAAAACAAGTTCAGAAAATACATTCTTCTTTAATTCAACAGCTCGAAAAGGCCAAAAAAGAATACAAACAAACTGCAGACAAACATCAAATTCCAGGCCCGACTACAAAGTGGGTGATAAAGTATGGTTATTCATAAGGAACATTCACTTTAAATACAAAAAGTCCTTTCATCCCAAATTCATAGGTCGCTATACGATCATGAAAAGAGTTAATCCAGTAACGTACAAACGACAATTACCCCTCTCAAATGATAATGCATGTGGTTTTTCACAACTCTTTGTTGAAGCCGGCATCTAAAAACTGTTCCCCGAAAACCTGCTCCTCTTTTGGTAGATGGGCAGGTAGATTTTTAGGTGCGTCGTATTTTGGACTCCCGTAAACGAGGTTCTCGTTTGTGGTATTTAATTATGTGGAAAGGTTACGGTTCTGAACATGCTTCTTAGGAGCCTGCTGCAAATGTTCACGCACCTCGTTTGGTGCGTCAGTTCCATGACTCCTGCCCTCTGAAACCAGCCCCTAGAGCCGCTTGAGAGGGGGGAGTACTGTCATGGCTGTGGTCAGCGGCTCTAGGGGCACAGTCACCTGTTGACTGTGTGGTAAAATGCATAAAAGCACTCCTATGGCACGCTATTGGTGGTTATGTCATCGGAAATTACATTGGTGATGTTCCATGATGAAACCTTTGGAGTATATTGGTAATGTTTCATGCCGGAACCTGGTTTACTGTGCCTCAAAAAATCATTGTATATTGTGGGTTGTGTTTCTGCATGCCTTAAGTGTTAAACCTTTAAAGAGGATGTGAATAGATTTATGGTCTTTATACTATAATACATCATGCAAGTACTTTTAGCCTTGTATCCTCGAATGCAGCTTATATATAACTTGTATCTTTGATTGTTACCGGCAATCTCAAGTTCTTTACTACTGGTAACTCTGTGGCCACGCCCCCTGTATCATCACGCTCCTACGAGCATTCTAGAACTACGGCGAACATCAAGGGCGGGTCCTCTCTATAAAAGAGGACTGCGCCCATTCACAAACGCTCACTTTTCTTTCGTTTTACCTGGAGGACGATTCGGAGGTTGCGGCTTCTTCCTGCCTCTCCTTTCAGCAGCGGCTCTGCAACCTGGACTCTGCTCACGACGGCTGCAGTCATCTTTGGTGTTTTAACAAGTAGAGCGAGACGTTTCTTCTGAATCAGGATAAGAGAACAGTGGCGCCATGAACACTTCAGTTAATTTTAGCAAATAAGCATTGGCATCTTGTTGAGACTAAAAGAACAGTTAATTCAAGAACTGCTCAAAGAGAAACTTTCTGTTTAAAGACTTAAACGGATAATTTTTAGAACATTTTCTTGCTAAAGAAAGGAACTAAAAGACATTCTATTGTTGTATAAAGTTGCGTGGCTGGTCCAGCAAACAAGCATAGTTAAAGACAAGAGTGGAAAAACTAGCGGTGGGTATAATACAAAGTCTCTTTGGTTATGGTAAGATGATGTGAGTAATGAACAGTTGATTATTTAACTACTGCATCGTGTGTTTCCTTCAAGCTAAATTCCTTGCGCTCCACAGAATAGACAACAGGGACACAAAAGGTGATTAAGAGACAACATTCTTTATTAGCAAAAATTCCAATTTAGAAATTCCTTATGTTGACATATTGTAAATTCTCTTTCAGATCTCCCTCCCTGCTGTTCTTTTCCCATCCTTCCTTTCCCCTCACCTGGCCACTCTACTACTCTGTGTCATAACGACATCTCAGAGTTAGAGCTGCCTGGAGGTGGGCCCTTCTTACATCACACAAGCTCCAAGGGATCCACATTTATAACAGTTTTTGAACACAGTAGGCATTACGTTTTGTGAGTAGTGGTAGACACAGGAGGTTTCAGTTTTGGGGTTTTTGTATTTACATATTCATGTATGGATACATGTTAAGTTAGGAAGGGGTGGTCATAATGTATTATTTAGTGGTGGGCAGCAGGAGCACTCAATCAATGAAATTGAATTGAATTGAATGTGGGTTTATAGAGCGCGTAGTGACCTGGAAGCATCCCAGCGCAATCAATCAATCAGGACTCTTATAGAGTGTGCTACATACCCGTGAGGGACTCAAGGCGATGGGGGTAGGGCGGTGCTGCTACTGATCGAAGAGCCAGGTCTTGAGGAGTCTTCTGAAGGCCAGTAGGTCTTACGTCTGCCGTAGGTTGGTGGGGAGGGTGTTTCAGGCCTTGGCGGCGAGGTGGGAGAAGGATCTGCCGCCGTTGGTCATTCTTCGGATGCGTGGAACTGTGGCGAGGGCGATGCCGGTAGAGCGGAGATGGCGAGTGGAGGTATAAAAGCTGAGTCGTCTGGTGAGGTATGCTGGGCAGGTGTTATGGAGAGCTTTGTGTGCATGGATGTGGTACTTGAAGGTTATCCTCTTGTTGTTCTCAGTTGGGGTGTGATGTGGCTGCAGCGGGGGATGTCGAGTATCAGACGTGCTGAGGCGTTCCGGATGCGTTGCAGTCATCTCAGCAGTTTGGCCGATGTTCCGGCATATAGGGCGTTTCCATAGTCCTATCTGCGGGTGACGAGGGCCTGGGAGACTCAGAGGCACTTTTTCCCCCACTCTGCCACCAAAGCTTGAAGAGGCTGCTGCCTCTGGCCCGGTATGTTCTCACACCCCTTAATGGACTCCTCGCAAAAAGAGATGGAAATCCACTATTTACAGTGGTTTTCAGCTCTTTTTCAAAGCCAGGGTGCGATATCCACTCCTCCCCGGGGAACTATGTGATAAGAGCTGATATCAAGGGCAGGGTCGGCTCTAGGTCGGTGCGACAGGTGCCACCATACTGGGTGCTGACTTCGGGTGGGGGCGTCTAACAATATGGTGTTAAATTATGTTGCTGCATTCTTTGCCTCCAGCAATTTTCAGCCAACAATAAAAATTTAAGAATAACTGGTGATTAACTGTTATGAAAGAGCTGCATAAAAACTGCAAGTATAGGCTGAAGCTTTATGCTTTTTCCCAAGTCTTTCATTATCCTAATGTTTACCTCGAACGAACCCGCCCGTGTTTCATCACCTTTATTTTGCACCCTGACTACCTTCAGCCATACCGGCCTGTGAGAACCCACATACCGGTTCGGAATTATCACCGGTCTATAAGTGAGTAACCAAACCATGGGGTCTCTTATTTCTGTAATTACTCAACTGCCCTACTTTAGTTACTAATTAGGGTTCTCCGTCCCCCCCCCTTTCTTCTTTCTTTCCATAGACTTTCCGTACAAGCGCATCAAGGTAGGCGACTGTACTGGTCGTGTGGCACCCGTTTTGCCTTTAGTTTCACTTAGACGCAGCAACCGCACCTATCGTTGCGCCCTTCCTAACTACACGATATAGTTTGCAAACGCGACCCCCTTTTTAATTCAATTATGGTCACCGCGTTGGCCTTTTCACATGGCCTACAGTACCCTCAACTTATGACTCCATACACACGCTATGTACTTATTGCAAAATGGTTATTTTGGCTTGGTTGATTAAGAATGTTTGTAATTTTGCTATTACGTTTGTGCATCTATTTTGTCACTTTCACCGCACATGTACACGCACCACTATTATAATTTTTTGAACTCCAAAGTTACGTTGAACTGACAGATATGCGACTCATATCTTCCATTTTTGTGTCTCAGGGTCATTGACCGTTACAGTATAACTATTTTCGCATGACCTCGTGTTGTTTTAATCGCCACAGATTCATTCCACACACTGGCGCATATTTCTCGCACATTAGCACGGGTTAGATATGTATTTTGAGACCGTGTTTTTTCTTTTTGTCGTACTCTTTCTGTCTGCGTTTCGAAATGTCACAGTTTGTTACGCTCGCTTATTCCCTGAGAAGCACTTTGTTAATGTGCTGGCCAGGTGAATCACTTATTATTCCCCTCCCAGTTTCTAAAATCCTTGCGAATAACTACCATGTATGCCTTCCAAGCGATTTAAAAACTCCTGATACCCTGTGCCTGTCATATTGCAGTTAGTGATACATGCTCTGTTCTTATTCCACAATTTCTTCCTTTGTCTTTAAAAAAAAAAAATTGGTCTTGATAGGGTTTCCACTGTTAATGGGTGTTATGTGTATACACCTCACCAATTAAGTGCTCCCACTTTGCTATGTATATTCCTATTGTGATTCGCTGGATCATTCATGTACTTTTTTCTTGCCGCATTATTCCCCAGCCCTGAAGAGTCACAGGCACTGACCTGTTGACGGAACAGGTGTTGGCTGGCGTTGTTGTAATTTTTCACATGAAAATCTTCATAAACACTACTCAAAAAGAAAACGACCGGTGTTGACCACTTCATTAACTTCTAATGTATTAACCTATGATCATACATGTGTGCCCAGCATTGTGTTAAAGTATACTGTAGTAAGAGTTTCTTAGCTCTTTCTCCCTTTCCGGAGGTTTTGGGTTTACCTCTGTTCTGGCTGCACCACATACTCCCACTCCCCACCAGTCCATATCAGACTAGGTTACCTGTACGAGCGCCATTTTCCTGCTACCCCAAAACCCTCTTCAGAAGCATTTTGCAAAATGTGTTTATTTGGGTAGAAATCAATTCTTATTATCAAAGTGAACCCCCAACCAAGGTGTTCCATTTTCAATTCAGATTTTCTGCTTCTCCAGACAAAGTACTCAAACTATACTGTCGACTACAACACCTTGTATCCTCTGTCCTATGTAACATTTCCTATAAACTGATTTACACATATATAATTGATTGCCTCTGGGTGATGTGTGTGATGTAAAGTGCTCTGATAATCTACACTGGTACGTGTGGTGCTATAAAACTAATAAATGTGTCTGAGAGAGTAGTTTTGGAGACTTGAGGGGCACTGTTAATGGGTGGTGTTGAGGGGATCCGTTGCAGAGGTGGTCATGGGTGGGGGGGCATCAACAAACATTGTTGCACGTGGCGCCACCAGCACTTATGCCGGCCCTGGTGGTGAGGGTGTTAAATAGAAAGGTAACAAACGGATAGAGGGGGACAAGCAAAGAAAGACACATAGGGATAGATTTGCAAATAATCGGAAGGGAGGAAGGCAGGTTGAGGAGAGGGTGGTGAGCCACAGAAAGGGGTGGAAGCGAAGGGGGGGAAGAAGTAAAGGAGACAAATAGCAGGAAAAAATAAAGAGGAAGAAACACACAAAGAAAAAAACAAAAGAAAATGTGATAAAAAAAGAAGGATGATCAATAGACTGAGAAAGAAACAGAGCCGATAAAAGAAGCCGTGTATCAGAAATTCTACTGGGTGAGGAGCGTGGCCAAACTCTTAAAGGGTGTGAAGGCCCCCGAAGACCCCGACCGACCCGCCTGACGTACTCCGCCGCCACCCTCATCGCACTCAACACCGGCCGACTCCCAGAATGCCATCAAGCCACTCCACGACGCACCCACGGACCTTTCAGCTGCCACGCCTGCAAGTTCACCTGCATCCGGACCTGCCCCGCACCAGCACCCGCCAAGTCGAACACCAGCAGCACCCACCTCAAGTGCATCCTGCTCAACACCCGCTCCGTCCACAGACACGCCATCGAACTCTGGAACCTCCTAGACGCCACAGCCCCTGACGTCGCCTTCCTCACGGAGACCTGGATGAACGCCTCCTCAGAGCCCGACATCGCCATCGCTATCCCAGAGGGCTACAAGATCGTCCGGAGGGACCGCAACGCCAACCAGATGGGAGGAGGCATCGCCATCATCCACAAGAACACCATCCGTCTCACGACCAGCACCGACAACACCCTGACCACCGCCGAACACCTGCACTTCCAGATCCACACCAACCCGAACACCACCCTCAGAGGCACCCTGATCTACCGACCCCCTGGACCACGCACACAATTCAGCGAGGACATCGCCGACTTCGTCAGCCCGCATGCCCTCCCCTCCGCTGACTACATCCTCCTGGGGGACCTCAACTTCCATCTGGAGAACAACAACGACCGCAACACCAGCACCCTGCTCGACAACCTCGCCAACCTGGGACTCAAGCAACTGGTGTCCACCCCCACCCACCTCGCCGGACACACACTCGACGCAGTCTTCTCATCCAGCACAGACATCGACTTCAGCCACGCCACAGAGCTTCAATGGACGGACCACAGCTGCGTCCACTTCACCTTCAAGAGAACGACGACCCACCACCACCAGCAACAGGCCGCCCGCAGAAGCTGGAACAAGATCACAGCAGACCAGCTCGCCACCTCCCTGAGCCAGCACCCTCCTGCCAGCTCAGCGGACCCCAGCCAGGCCGCCGACAACCTCCCGAAGTGGATCACCATCTGCGCGGACGAGCATGCCCCGCTGAGGACCCCGCCCAGCAGACCCGGCAGCAAGAAAGCCCCTTGGTTAACCGACGAACTCAAGAGCTCCAAGAAGAACTGCCGAGCCCTCGAGAAAGTCTGGAGAAGGGAACCTACACCGGACAACAGGACCTCCTTCAAGCTTGCCACCCGGAAGCACCACCAGCTGATCCGCGCCGCCAAGAAAACAGCATTCAAGGAACGGCTGGACAACAACGCACACAACTGCAAGGAACTCTTCAACATCTTGAAAGAGCTCTCCAACCCCAGCGCAGGAAACAACGACATCACCCCATCGCAAGACCTCTGCAACTCCCTCGCTTCATACTTCCACAACAAGATCGCGGACATACACAACAGCTTCAACAACCTTCCAACGCACACCTTGACCGAACAACCACCCCCCACCACCACCCTCCACGTCTGGACCCCGATCAGCACCGAAGACACCATCCGCACGATGAACTCCATCCACTCCGGGTCACCGACCGACCCCTGCCCTCACCACGTCTTCAACAAGGCCGACGCTGTCATCGCACCCCACCTGCGAGACATCATCAACACCTCCTTCGACACCGCCACCTTCCCTGAGAGCTGGAAACACGCCGAACTCAGCGCTCTACTCAAGAAACCAACAGCGGACCCCACCGAACTCAAGAACTACCGCCCCATCTCGCTCCTCCCGTTTCCAGCCAAAGTCATCGAGAAGACCGTCAACAAGCAGATGGCCGCCTTCCTCGAGACGAACGGATCCCTCGACCCCTCACAGTCCGGCTTCCGAGCCAATCACAGCACCGAGACCGCCCTCATCGCCGCCACTGATGACATCCGAGCCCTGATGGACAATGGAGAAACAGCAGCCCTCATCCTCCTAGACCTCTCCGCGGCCTTCGACACGGTCTGCCACCGCACCCTAGTACAGCGCCTCAGCAACATCGGAATCCAGGACAAGGCGCTGGAATGGATCATCTCCTTCCTCGACGGAAGAACACAGAGAGTCCGCCTACCACCGTACAAGTCAGAGGCCTCCGAAGTCATCTGCGGCGTCCCTCAAGGATCATCTCTGAGCCCCACTCTCTTCAACGTCTACATGAGCCCCCTCGCGGCCATCGTACGCAAACACAACCTCAGCATAATCTCCTACGCCGACGACACCCAGCTGATCCTCTCCCTGACCAACGACCCCGCCTCCGCCAGAGCCAACCTGCACGAAGGAATGAGAGAGGTAGCCGAGTGGATGACGACCAGCCGCCTAAAACTGAACTCGGACAAGACGGAGGTCCTCATCCTGGGCTCTTCCCCCTCCGCCTGGGACGACTCCTGGTGGCCCCCCGCCCTGGGCACCGCACCCAAACCGACAGACCATGCACGCAACCTGGGCTTCATCCTGGACTCCTCCCTCTCCATGACCAGACAAGTCAACAACGTCTCCTCGGCGTGCTTCAACATCCTACGCATGCTACGGAAGATTTTCCGGTGGATCCCCACCGAGACCAGGAAGACCGTCACCCAGGCCCTCGTCACCAGCCGACTGGACTACGGCAACGCCCTCTACGCCGGTACCACCGCCAAGCTCCAGAAGAGACTCCAGCGGATCCAGAACGCCTCAGCCAGACTCATCCTCGACATCCCACGAACCAGCCACATCACCGGACATCTGAGAGACCTTCACTGGCTCCCCGTCAACAAAAGAATCACCTTCCGCCTCCTCACCCACGCACACAAAGCCCTACACGACCAAGGCCCGAGCTACCTCAACAGCCGGATCAACTTCTACGCACCCAAACGCCACCTCCGATCAGCCAACCACGCCCTCGCCGCCGTCCCCCGCATCCGAAGAACGACTACAGGAGGAAGGTCCTTCTCCTACCTGGCCGCCAAGACCTGGAACTCCCTCCCGACCGACCTGCGCCTGACCCAAGACCACCTCTCCTTCAGGAAGAAGCTGAAGACCTGGCTGTTCGAGCAGTAGCGGCCCCCCCCCCCAGCGCCTTGAGACCCTACGGGTATGTAGCGCGCTCTACAAGTGTCACTGATTGATTGATTGATTGATAAAAAGGCCAGCCAAGCTTGGGAAGAGTCCAAGTGAGACGTTACAGGTTTCATCCGGGCGTATGGATGTATATGGCTGGTTATTCATTGCTATCCATTTATTTATATGTTGTAGAATTAGGCAACAATGTAAGTCTGCGATAAATGAGCAAGCAAAGCCCTGTGCAGTGCACTCTATATACCTCAACTGCACTCGTCTTCCGCAGCATTTTTACGTTTCTGGGTGACTTGAACACAGCCTTCCTCATGAGACCCTCAAAGGGCACTCAGGTGGTAAATGTTTGCAGCTTTCTGACAAGGAATATTTTCTTGCCCCCAAGTTTTGATTCAAATCTTATAGAACATCTCCAGCCTTGTGTATCTCTGTATTGCTCAGAAAAGTCCCTGTCACATATCAATACATTTGAGGCTGTTCTTTTCCATGCACTGTATAGTGAGTGAAAAAGCCAACCTGAATGATGCACACAATATAGCACCTATGTAAAGCTGTGAAAGTGTGTGAGGGCTTTGACTGCGACTATTACAAATGGCAGGTTTAATTTTGGCACCATTTTCAAGGCACACATTGCTCTTTTTTCCTGAAAACTCAGTGGTTTTAGCTGTGAAATATATAACTTAGTGCAATAAATAATGGTTTCAACAAATTTGCATTGAGGGTGAATCTTTCTTTCGTAAAAAATCGGGGATAGGCTGGATATATGATGCTCGCTGGGCCGTCAAGGTGGAGATAGTATGTTATACCAGCTGGAACTCCTTCAACCCCTGTTTTTTGACAGTCACATTAAATCAGCTAGAGGCATTGCCCATGAAAATGCACAATTCCACAGCCATGACTTTTACCTCATAAATATGGATTTGCTGCATTTGCCACATAATCCGTCTACGCATAGTTTTAAGATTTTAACAAAAAATGTTTCTAGATCAGATGGATAAACAGTTATTAAATTGACACACATGGGCCTAGCACTTTGCAAAAGGTAACAAATCATTGTTCAGCTGCTGACTTGTAATCAACCATTTAACAAGGTTAGAATGTTGCTCGGAATCTGTGTCATGCCCGTGCGTGACAGGGCTGTTATGGATGTCCCGTCCACTGTTCCCCTGAAATGAGACACCTGATTACTGCTCCCAGCCACTGCCTGCTGAGTCAGGACGGTTTATGAGTCACTGTGAAAAGACAACTCTTTAGCAGACCACGTGAGCGCGGCAAAGGCAGGGGCGGTACACTGCGTACACATTTGAAAACTCACGAAATACACTCAATAAAAGAGAGCGGTGGGTGGCCACAGGGAGAAAGGGGAAAGAACCAGAAACGCCTGAAAAGTAAATAGACTCAGAGATATAAAAGGGCATATCCTTTAGTAGGATAACATTTGGTCAATTTATGTCAGGGCTATTGATTCCTCAGGAGCAGTACCCTCAATATGCCCACCTTCTGGCAGCACCAATTCTGTGCTCGTTAGTAACAAGAAGGTCGGAGAGGCCAGACCGGGAGAAGGGTTTGGGGAGGGCACTTCAGGGACGGTTACCTGTAGAGAAATATGGTCAAGTCACACAGTATAAGCAATCGATGAGGTCTAGTATCTGAATCATTCAAATACTTTGTGCATGTATCCAATATGTTTGCACACATTGCTACACTGTTCCTACTGGAACTTTATTATGGGAAAGTTTTAATCTCTTCTTACCATGTCTCACTCAGTAATGTGTTTCGCCCTTACGCACTTTGCAGCTAAGACCCCGTATACAATAACAATGCATAGCAAAGTGTTAATAGTCAAATGGTTTTCTTGATTAAGACAAGCGCTATAATTACATTCAATACTTTGCTCTGCCAGTTTGTTTCTGTAAGATTGCTTTTACTGGACATGCATTAACATGCTGGATATCGCTAACCAGTGCTAAAGTGCTTGCGCTCTTTCCTTTAAACATGGTAAAATTGGCTTACACCGAATTGGAAAAATTAATTTACTTTTAAGTCCCTACAAATGTGGTTCTACATGTACCCATGGATTGCAAATTAAATGCTGCTACTGGGCCTGCAACACTTATTGCGCCACCCACTTAAGTAGCCTCCTGGTATGTGCCACAGGTTACAGTGGCTGCTGAGGCTAGATGCCTCCTCACTGTCCCCCCTGCATGCATGAGGTTTCCACTAGCTGCTGTTGTCTGGAGTCCTTCCACAGCAGTGGCAACCTGGATGAGTCCCCTGGCCACATCCCGCAGTAGTGGCTCATCTCCACCTGCGTGCTGAGCTGTAGTAGTACTCAGCCTATTTATGGCCCTGGGGTAACTGTGAATGCGCCCCATTGAATTGTGATGTCTCCTGCCATTTGAGGCATGCTCAGCCTGGATGACCCTGCACATATCTTCTATGGCTGTTGAAACACGGTCAGGTTTTTCACAGTTTGCCCAGTGCCCTTCAACAACTGCAGTTGTTAGCTCTCTCAGGCTGTCATCTATCCCACCCATGTGTGTTGCCATTGTTTCCAGTTGGCCCTGCATAATCTGCATATTCCTTCCTTGCAGGCGCTGGACCCTCAGCATCTTGGCCTCAAGTCCTCTGCAGGCAGGTGCACCATTGTCCTCAGCAGACGTCAGGATTGCCCTGGGCCTTTGCCTGCGGAAGTGCATGGAACGGCGCTGCATTGTTACCTCTGCTGGTGGTGGTGTATGGGCAGGCTGCTGGGTGTGAGCTCCAGTTTGCTGTCCTCATCACTCTGCAAATCACGCAGTGGTTGGACTATTTTCCTGCGGCGAGTGGGAGCAGGTATGGGTGAGGATGCTGACAGTTCTTGTCCCTCATCAGGCTGTTCCATATGACCCTCAGACTCGTGGTCCTCAGTCATGTCACTGTCCTGTGCTGCATCTGTGATTAAAAACTGTGCAAGTTGAGTTACACTTCATTTGCACATGTTTGTAACATAGCGCCTGCAAAGGTTTTAAATGTACTTATGTAATGTACAAAGTCTACTGTAGTTACTTCCTTGCTGTACTCTGCTGCAGTAGAGCTGTGCTGGTCCCTCCATGCCTTGCCCTTACATCTGTCTGTATACAACTCGCACAATGCATTATGATGTTGCAAGAAAAAGGTGGACTGGACTCGGGTGTGCTACACTATGCAGGGTATGCATTTGGGGCAGTTTGAGTTACATTTGACATAAAAACATGTTTAGCTGTGCTCTTACCTTAGGAGGTACCCACATGTCCTGAGGTGTCGATCTGTGTAATCCCGATGACTACCTCTGGCTGCAGAGTGGATTCCACCATGTCCTCCAGTGGGGTGTTTGCACGATTGGTAGATGGTCCACCTCCTGTTTTTTTGGCAGCGACTAGCCTTTCTGCCACACTCTCTTTAGCTCGGCTGCACAGGTCGTACCATCTTTTCTGCAGGTTAGGGATATCACGATGTGTTACCCCTACAGCATTGACCTTAGCTTGTATCCCAAGCCAAATCTTTCTCTTGACAAACTGAGCAACACGCAGGGATAGTTTCCCAAACAGTTTGTCATGGTTCAAGACCACTTCCTCAGTGAGTATTTCAAGATCCTTCTCACTGAATGTTATCTTTCTCTTCCTGCCTTCTCCTTTTTGTGCTTTTGTCTGTGGCCATGGTTTTTTTTTCACAGCTTCTGCTCAAAACACAGGGCCCAATTCACAGAATGAATTTAAGACTAAATCCTAAACCTACTACTATTTGGTATCCACAGAATGCACTTACTACTTTCAGGATTCACAGAGTGGACTTACTACTTTCGGGATTCACAGAATGAACTTACTACTTTCGGTATTCACAGAATAGATTTAAGACTACTAACTTTACGTCCGCACTCGGGCTTGCGGCCCAGAGGCGGAGCTTGTGTATTGGAGGCGGAGCTTCCGGCTCGGTGGTGGGGATTTGGCCATGGCTGAAATCTCCACCTCTATGCCACAAGCTCTGCTTCCGGGCCGGAAGCTCTGCCTCCGGGCCGCAAGCTCTGCCCCCAAGCAGGAAGCTCCGCCTCCGGGACGGAATTTCCGGCCCGATTGCGGACGTAAAGTTAGTAGTCATAAATCTGTTCTGTGAATACCAAAAGTAGTAAGTTCATTCTGTGAATCCCGAAAGTAGTAAGTTCACTCTTTGAATCCCGAAAGTAGTAAGTGCATTCTATGAATACCAAATAGTAGTAAGTTTAGGATTTAGTCTTAAGTTCATTGTGTGAGTCGGGCCCACAGTTTCTCTAGGGTGAGCTCCACCAGTCTTACTCCTCCTCAGACTCTATCTGTGTACAGGTGTGTGGATTCAGTGAATCACTTCCTCTTTGTGATGTTATTGCAATGCAGCAATGTGGGTAATTAGCAATTATCTATTCGGTAATAGCGAATTCGCAATTACAGATTTGGTAAACAGCTAATCGCTAATATTATTAGCGATTTTTAACGAATCGTACATTTTTACAGATAATCATAAATTCATTTTTTGATGCATGTGGGCCTTGATTTCTTGCATCTCTGAGGAAATGGCTTTGCTCTTGGCAATGTCATCTTCATTCAAGGCCAGGAAGCTTTGCCTTTGCGAAGGCAGGCTTGGACTTGGGCACTCCGCCATTATGGCAGTCGTGCCAGTTCCCCACACCGGGGGGGAGGTGGGGGCCGCTTCGGAGCCCGACTTCCCTCGTCAGCCAATCAGATAGGCGGTGGGCGCGTGAGCCGGAAGCACTTGTTTGTGCTTTCGGTTTCACACGTCCATCCAACGTCGGGCAAGACCCTTTAAAGGGGTTGGGGAATGGAGCAGGCATTCTCCTTTTGCTCCGCTCCCTAGCCATTTGACATCAAACGGGTCAGGCCCTTCACAAATATTGTCTTTCTTCTTTCTCCAGGTTTCTTCGAGATCGCAGCTGCAGGAAGAGCATGTTTTTTCTATTAGTTTTTTCCCCCATGCAGGTAGTCAACAAGGAGGCAGCTGTGAGTGGCGGAGTACCAGTTTATCTGTTGCAGAGCTGAGTTCAGTTGTTTTGCGGAGCCAAGGTCCTGTTATAAGGAACCAAGCAGTGGTATTTCTGCGTGCGACGGGGGAGCAGGGGGGCTTGGGGGGGGCAGCCGACCGTAGGGAGGTCCCCACCCCCGGGCTGATTGGGAGGGGCCAGTGGGGGGGGGGTTGTGCCAGAGCGCCAGCCTTGGGCTGGTTTTGGGCTGGTTTTGGGCTCCCTCGGTTCCTACTGAGGGAGCCCAGCTATATATCCCCTTGGCTCCGCCTCCCGGCCACCATTTTAGGTTGAATGACCTGGTGGCCGGGAGCTCATAGTTTAATTGAAAATTTTGGTGTTGTGTGGAATTACTGATTCGTCATGTCTAGTGAGGATTATCGCGTGTTAGAAGCGATCCGCCTCTTGAGCGAAGCGGGTCGCCTGGACCTGGTGTTGGGAGACGTGGCTGGGCCGTCGCGTCCTCGGCGACAGGCCTCGGCGCGTGTGGCGGCGGTGGTGGCGGCGTGTGCTTCGCCGAAAAGGGCGCGCAAGGAAGCGGTAAGTGACAGGGGCCGCCCGCGCTCTAGGAGAGCGGCCCCTGGTAATGCGTCGCATGCGGAGGGGGAGGCGGTTATGTTGAACGAGGCGGGTTTGGGAGGTGGTGAGGCGTCGGCTTCATTGGGTTCTGTGCCGCCGCAACGTTCGCTTTCAGTTCCCGCTGCCAGGGGCAAGCGGGCCGTCAAGCGGGGAGGCAGAAAGCGTTCCGCTTCTGTCTCCGCCGGTCAGGCCGAGGACTTGGGGAATGCGGTGACGGCGGTTGGCGCGCATGCGCGTTTTGACGCGAGTGCGCAGCGCGCCCATTTACATAATATTTTACCGGCTGATGTACCTTTAGAACGTTCGGTTTTGGGGGCAATTGGTATTAATCGTGAGGCGGATTTGCCTGCGGCTGGCAGGGGGCTTGTGAGTGACAGAGTGTATACGCCGGCTCGCGTTTCGGGTCCGCATTTGGCCAAGGGTGTTGAGGCTCAGCCTGGACAGTTAGGGGCGGGGGAGGTTTTTGTACCTTATAGTCCTCTGTTGTTTTCCCCCCCTGTTTCTGTTCGTGGGGAGGTTTATTCAGTGCTCAGTGGTTTGTGGGGGAGGGGGAATGGGCGCAGGTTGAGAGAAGGGAGAAGTCTGTGTTGCATGGTCAGGAGGTTGGTGGTGGTGTGTTGTCTAGCACTGCAGTTGTCTCTGAGTCGAGTGGGGGGTTTGTGGATCCTGCGGGGGGGGTTGGGGTTTTTTCTTCTGTTCCTGGCAGTGGTGACAAGCAGGTGGGTGCTAGGTCTTGGGAGGGTTTGGATGTTTTTCCTTCATGGGCAGAAGGGGTTTGTGATGCTGGTAGAGCTCAGCCCCTCCAGGGGACTGATATGCTGAGTGGTTTTGGGGGCACTTTGAGCTTTCCGGGGTTGCCTGTCAGGGGCAGATCGCTTGGGGGAATGGACCAGCCCCGCTCTGATGTCCAGCAGACGGGGCAGGGTGGACTGGCATTGGGGCCTGCGTCTAGGATTGTTCAGGAGTTGTTGGATTGGAGTAGTGGTGATGAGGACGTGGAGCCTTCCCTTCCTCGTGGGGGGCTGTCGGTTCGCTCAAAGGAGTCTGTTTCTCGGGAGGTTGGTCAGGTGCAGTTTCAGGATTCCGGTTTTTGTGTGGCTAGTGGTGTTGGCAGTTTTGTCCGTTCTGGTAGTAAGGGTCCCGGCACATCAGTTCAGCCTTTTTCTTTGCAGGTCGGAGAGCGTCGTGGTGAGGCAGACTTGGTAGGGTGGAGTGCGGCCCAGTTACACCGAGGAGAAGGGAGGGTGGAGCCTGGCGCGGCATACCCCGTACCGGCGAGGGACCCCGGCGCGGTCAGCGTAAGCAGGTCGGGCGCGGCCTCGTTTGCCCCAACGTCTTCCTTTCAGGATCTCGACAAGGTCAGCAGAAGCAGGTCGGGCGCGGCCTCGCTGGCCCCAACTTCTCTTGCTACAGGTATTAGTGGGGTTGGCAGAAGCGGACCAGGCGCGTCCTCGCTGGCCCCATTGTCAGGTTCTTTGGATATCGGCGGGGTTGGCAGAAGCAGGACCGGCGCGTCCTCGCTGGCCCCACATGTTTCTTCTCTTCAACACAGAGATTCATCGTTGGTTAATGTGCATAAAACTGGTCGACGTTCGGGGGAGTACAGACGGGTCCAGTCGGCTCCCCCGCCTCAGGTGTCTGTACGGGCTGGTAAGGCCCAGGTTGGGTTCAGAAGTCCGCCACAGGTGTTGGCCCCTCCTAGGTTGGAGGAATCGTTGGTTTTAGATTATGATGAGGAGAGCCCTGAGGAGGGCGAGATACGTGCTGAGGGTGCAAGGGGGGGGCTTTTTCACGCTTCTGATGATGTTTTGCAGGCACCGGTTGTGGTGCGTCCGAGAACCACAGTCTCCAGATCAATCCGGGAGAGCGGCCCCGCGGTGAGGGTTCCTCGATCAGGCGGCGCTGTTGAACAGATGGCATGGAGAGCGAGGCCGGCCCAACTGCCTTTATTGAATCCAGGTGAGCTTGCTGGTCCACAGGACAAGCCATTGATGGTCTCAGTTGGCACAGGGGGGGATCCTCCGGCAGAGGGTGTGGATCTTAAGCTCCATAAAGGTCGATATGTTAAGGATCAGGGAGTGGGCACGGGTGACGGGGGTGAGGGCTCTAAGGTGGATTCCGGGACTGTTACAGAGCCAGTGGAGGTAGGTAAGGATCCACTACACAGCAAGGAGCTTAAAATAAAGAAATTGCCTTACATGGGCGTCACAAAACCGTTGGGCGCTCATTTACTGCTGTCCACTAAGGAGAGGATTTGGAAAGGGGAGTACGTGGAATTATTGAAGCTCTTACATAGGGAAGTTAGGTCTAAGGAGGGGTCTAAGGAGGAGGAGTACGAGTTGGCCAAGCGCCCTAAGGTTCCTCTGAATATCGAAAATTGGACTGCGGCATTTCTTATATATGCTAGCGTGTACTGTGAGAAATTCCCTGAGCGCTGTGTGGCCCTGTTTAAGTATATGGACGTGATTAGAAAGGCACAGATTACTGGCAGTGGTTATGCCTGGTCACAGTACGATGAGGAATTCCGGGCTCGGATGGCTTGGGATCCTGAGGCAAAATGGGGGGAGTTAGATAATGACCTGTGGCAACACACTATGGGGGCATCAGCGGGTGGTAACACTGTTTTCACAGCTAGTGGTTATCCATTACCTTCACGGCCCTTTCAGGGTAAGCCCACTCGGGGAGGGGTGGGTGCAGCTGCGTCAGTTCAACCTGCCGATGGGACCTGTTGGGATTTTAACAGAGGATATTGCCCGAGAGAGTACTGCAAATTTCGACACGAATGCTCCCAATGTGGTAGAACGCACCCACTGTCCAGGTGTTGGGGGCCTCGGGTTACAAGGGGCAGGCAGTGGTCACATCAGTCAGCCAATGCCCCTGCTCCTGCGCAGCAGCCTCAACCTAACAGGGGGGGGAAAAACACTTCTGGGACTGGGCCCAAGGGCTCATACGCCAGTTAATCCTTTTCACTTGGCTGTGGCTCTGAAGGGTTATGGGAATGTTGAGGCTGCTAAGTTGTTGTTGAGTGGTTTTCAGGAGGGTTTTCGTCTTGGTTACACCGGGCCGCGGTTGCGGAGGTGGTCAAAGAATCTTTTGTCAGCAAGTGAACATCCGGAGGTGGTACAAGCCAAATTGGATAAGGAATTGCGTGAGGGACGGATGGCGGGTCCTTTTGATGACTGGCCCTTGGAAAATCTTATTGTCTCCCCAATTGGTGTGGTTCCTAAGAAAGAGCCTGGGCAGTTTCGTTTGATACAACATTTGTCATGGCCGGAGGGCTCATCAGTTAACGATTTCATTGATGGTGAGGCCGCTTCTGTGTCTTATTCTTCAGTGGATGTGGCCATGGCCTTGGTTGTATCTGCCGGCACTGGTGCGGCAATGGCAAAGTGTGACATCAAATCTGCATTTCGTTTATTGCCTGTACATCCTGAGGATTGGGATCTCTTGGGGATTCAATTTCAAGGCAAGTGGTATGTTGATAAGGCTCTTCCAATGGGTTGTTCCATGTCCTGTGCGCTATTTGAGACCTTTAGCACATTTCTCCAATGGTTTTTCACGGACACGTCAGGACACCAGCTTGTGACCCACTACCTAGATGATTTCTTTTTTGTAGGCGCTCCCAACTCCTCAGCATGCCAGAATGCCTTGCGTACATTTCAAACTCTGATGGAATTTTTAGGTGTGCCCTTAGCACCCGAAAAGACAATGGGCCCCTGCGCGACCATGTCCTTTTTGGGGATTGAAATTGACTCTAACATGATGGAGGCACGCTTACCGGTGGATAAAAAAGCAAAAATGTTGGACCTCTTACATGTGATGTTGAACAAGGCAAAGGTGACAGTGAAGGAAATTCAGGTACTGCTAGGCCATCTTAATTTTGCTTGTAGGGTGGTCAGGGCGGGTCGAACTTTTTGCAGGCGTTTGGGTAGAGCTCTGTCGGGTCAGTTTTTACCTCACCATCATGTCCGCTTGTCTGCAGGTGTTAAGGAAGATCTGCGGATGTGGGTAGCCTTTTTACACTCTTTCAATGGCATTCCTTTGTACAGAGAAGAGAATTGGATTTGGGACGTCCAAGTTTTTTCAGATGCTGCAGGCAGTGATGGCTTCGGTCTTTACTGGCAGGGCAGATGGTGTGCTGAACAGTGGCCTGCTGCGTGGAAGAACGGAGGCAGGAGTATTGCCTTCCTTGAGCTTTTCCCTGTGGTGGTGGCGTTGACTCTGTGGGGTCAGGAGCTGGCTCACAAAAAAGTGCTGTTTCGCATTGATAACAAGGCTGTAGTGGACGTTATCAATCGGCAGTCGGCCAGGGATGCTCACATCTTGAAGCTTTTGCGAGTCTTTGTGTTGGGGTGCTTGACGTATGACATCAGTTTTAAGGCCTTACACATTCCTGGAGTGGACAATGACATTGCGGATGCTTTGTCTCGTTCACAGTGGGAGAGATTCCATGGGCTAGCCTCGGATGCGGACAGGACGCCGACCCGCATGCCAGAACATCTGTGGACTGTAGGCGAGACAGGGTTTTGCAGTTGGTGGTAGGTTCGCTCGCACTTTCCACTAGGACAGCGTATGAATTGGCATGGAAGGAGTTTTTGGACTCTGGGGCCGACTGGCGTGCTCCGGGCTGGAGACGATCTGAAGATGTGGTACAGTTCATTCTTCGCTTGATAGACAGGGGCCTGACACGTGTGACGATTGCTGGAAAATTGGCTGGTATTGCGTTCATGGGCAAATTACTGTGGGGCTATTCTCCTTCGGCTGGGGAGGTGGGTAAGCGCATGCTGGAAGGCTGGTCTAGGGAGAGGGGTAGGGAACATATGGTTCGCCGACCTTTGTCTTGGCAGACGTTAGCCCGAGTTTTGCAGGTTTTGTCCTCAGTTTGTTTGAATGAGTTTGAGGTTTGTCTGTTTTCTACTCTTATGGTTTGGATGTTTTTTGGGGCTTTCAGAGTTTCTGAGTTGCTGGGGTCGAAAGTTGCTCTTGGGGTGGGGTGGGAGAATGTTCGATTTTTGGAGACGGGGTTGCACGTCTGGTTGGCTCGGGCAAAAACTGATCAACACAGCAAAGGGAGGGGCATTTGGCTGGAAGCTTCTTCCCCTTCTGAGACGTGTCCTTTTAGGTGGGCCAGGCGTTTGAGGGACTCTTCGGGGGCCGCCTTAGAGGGCCCTGTTTTCCGACATAGGGATGGTTCCAGGGTGACTGAGTACCAACTGCGCATGGTTTTGCGTAAAGCGCTGCGATTCTTGGGGTTGGATGAGACACAGTATGGTACGCATTCCTTCAGGATTGGAGCAGCAACAGAAGCTCATAACAGGGGTTGGTCGCAGCAGGACATTATGTCTTTAGGGCGTTGGTCCTCCAACTGTTTTAGGCGCTATGTGCGGACTGATCCTGTTGTGGCGCCTGCGGTTGATAATTTTTCTTGAATTTGATGCTGCTTTTCTTTTTCAGGTTCAGTGGCCGGCCCCCGTTCTACTGTCATGACGATCTGGATAGTGGGACATTCCTTCATTAGGCGCGCGGAAGATCAAGCTATAAGAAGCTACTTTGGTTCCACTCTTGGTTTTAATTCTCGCCTTTTTAATGTTGTGTGGAAGGGGAAGGGAGGTATGATTTGGAGGGAGCTTATCCCAGCCTTGAATTCTTGGTTGGTGGGAGGTGTTTGTCCTGACGTGTTGCTCTTGCACCTTGGGGAGAATGACCTTTGTGGAGTGAAGGGAGTGGTTTTATTGCGAGCAATGAAGAGGGATCTTTCTCTTATTCGTCAGCAATGGGCGGGTTGCCATGTTTTGTGGACAGAATTGGTCCCTAGAAGAACCTGGAGGGGTGCGATCAAGCCTAGGGCGGTTGATAAGGCGCGACGGAAGTTGAATCTGGAGGTTTCCCGTTTTTGTAGAGATTTGGGTTTTGGGCGGGTGTCCCATAAGGACATCCGGTATGACAATGTGGAATTCTTTCGCGGCGATGGTGTTCACTTATCTCGTATAGGCATGGATTTATATCTATTGGAATTGCGAGAGGTGCTCTCCAGGTGTTTGAAGATTCAAAATTTCTTAGGTTGAGGTTCTGGTTCGTTGGTTGGTTGGTCTTGGGGGGCAGAAAGAGAGGAGGGTAATTCCTTTCCCCCTCTTTTCTGGGTGGCGGAATTTGGGCGTTCTTGGTCAGCTGGGACATGAAGGTTGTTGGGTTTTGATAAAGTTGGGCTATGGCTGAAAAGTTTAAATAGTTGTTTCGTGGGGTGGTTACAAGGTTTTGGGCAATGTACGTTGTTGGTGGGTAAATTTTGCAATGTGATGTTTGGCGGTGGGTTGGGATGATATGTAAATGATTATCAGGTTTTGGTATTGTTTGAATTGTAATTATGTTGTGCTGGGTGGGGGCGGGGTTTGTGACGTGTTAGGGGCGGGCCTGACGTTTGGGGTTGTAAGGTAACATCTTATTTAGTGAGGACTAGTTTTGTTAGGCGGTTGCCAGGTTTGTATTGTTGTAAATATGCACCTGTTTCAATAAAAGCGGCCTTTTGCACACTCTCAATTTGGTTTGGTGTCTGCTCACCCCCCCTCACCCCTCCCTCCCAAGGGGGGCTTGGGGGGGGGGCAGCCGACCGTAGGGAGGTCCCCACCCCCGGGCTGATTGGGAGGGGCCAGTGGGGGGGGGGTTGTGCCAGAGCGCCAGCCTTGGGCTGGTTTTGGGCTGGTTTTGGGCTCCCTCGGTTCCTACTGAGGGAGCCCAGCTATATATCCCCTTGGCTCCGCCTCCCGGCCACCATTTTAGGTTGAATGACCTGGTGGCCGGGAGCTCATAGTTTAATTGAAAATTTTCCCTCCCTCCCCCCCCTTTTTTATCGGTTAGCTCTTCTAATTCTTTCAGGTTTTTATTTATTTATCTATTTGCGTTATTTATTTATTTATATTCATAATTTTGGGTTCTTTTGTCGGAACAGGTGGATATGGGGTAACTCAGAATGTTGTTCATTGTCGCTTGGAACAGGTGCCGTGCGGAATTTGGGCGTTCTTGGTCAGCTGGGACATGAAGGTTGTTGGGTTTTGATAAAGTTGGGCTATGGCTGAAAAGTTTAAATAGTTGTTTCGTGGGGTGGTTACAAGGTTTTGGGCAATGTACGTTGTTGGTGGGTAAATTTTGCAATGTGATGTTTGGCGGTGGGTTGGGATGATATGTAAATGATTATCAGGTTTTGGTATTGTTTGAATTGTAATTATGTTGTGCTGGGTGGGGGCGGGGTTTGTGACGTGTTAGGTGCGGGCCTGACGTTTGGGGTTGTAAGGTAACATCTTATTTAGTGAGGACTAGTTTTGTTAGGCGGTTGCCAGGTTTGTATTGTTGTAAATATGCACCTGTTTCAATAAAAGCGGCCTTTTGCACACTCTCAATTTGGTTTGGTGTCTGCTCACCCCCCCTCACCCCTCCCTCCCAATGTCAGCTGTTGGTTAACTCTTTGGGAAGCAGGCTGCGGGTTGAGCGCAGTCAGGGTTTGGCAGGCATTTGGAGGGCATTACGGCTGCAGGCTATTGCAGGTCAGCTGTTTAAAGCGGATTGCATCAGCGGAGCGGAGCAGCACGTACAGTGCGTGCAGTGCGGTTGGGGCTTTGCTAGGCACTGGGGGCATTCTGGGCGATCTAATTGCGTATTATCTGCCGCAGCAGCAAGGGATGAGCGGACCAGCCATTTTGGATAGGCAGCAGGGTGCGGTGGGTCATTCGTTCTTTCAGGCAATGCGCATATGGTGAGTTCGACGTGTCAGCTGTTGGGCATAAAAGCCAGGGGCAGGAAGAGCGCGGTGGGGCGCTTTATTACTGAGTGTCATATTTTGCAGGCATATCATATTTTGCAGGCATTACAGGGAATTTCCATCCAAAGGAAGGATTAAATCGGGAGGAGTGTCCCCCCCCTTTTTGGATATTTCCCCTGTAATTTTAAAGCAAAGCACAGCAGGTACGCATTGGTTGGGTGGAACAATGCAACAGGAATTTGGAGGCATCCCTGGCAGCAAGTCGCTCAGGATCTTCTCATTTCAGGCAGCACCAGCAGGCCTGCATTTGCCATCGCTTCTGGGAGCCATGTGGGTTTGAGTTTACTCATCTGACCCACTAGACTAGCTGGTGGGTGTTGCTCTGGTTGCGTGGGTGCGCTGGACGGCTGATGGGTGCTAATACTGCAAGGTAAGGGTTTGGGCAGTGGCTCGGACCTGGGCTCGGGGGCTGCAGTTTTTGTGTGGGTGTTTTTTCTAGTGCCCTTAGTAGTTGCCTGGTAATATAACTGAATTAAGGGAAAAAGCGGATGGGCTTGTAGGGGCAGGGGGTAGGCCCAGGCGACCTGGGGTAGCCCTTAAATCAGCTTTTCTCTTAGTACCTAAGAGAAATAGACCCATAAAAGGGGGAAAGGGTGGGGCGCATACACCTATGGAAGGTGTTGGCCAGGAAGGGACACCAGCACCAGCCCCTGCGGGGGTGATACCTCAGCCAATGGATCCCATAGCGATCCCACAGGTCATTGATGGTCCTAGTACACCGTCTCCCACACTTCCTACCGACAGGCATCCAGGAATGGGGGGGGGGGGCACACCACAGGCGCCACCTGTCCCTCTGATGGGGTGCCCAGCAGGGGACACACCAGGCCAGCCCGATTTAGTATCCAATCTGGCAGCAGTTCTTCCCTGGTTGGAAAATGTAGGGAACTGGTCCCCAGCAGTGGGAATGTCAAGTAGCGGGAGGACGTGATCGAGAAGGCCAGACAGATAATGGCACAACTTAACAGGATTAAATCTAAGGATGGGCCGGCAGTACCGGAGGGGGGTGCAGTGCCTAGGAGCACAGGGCCAGCAGGCATTGGTGGAGTTCCGCCACCAGGAATCACACCAGCAGATCCAGGAGCAGCAAAACCAGTGGAGTCAGAAGCATCAGGTGTAACAAAGACCTTCCCACCTTGGGTTTGGGTGAAATGCGTTCATCTAGGGAGCAATTTGGGCGACATTTGTCTCAAGAGACAAAGGGAAAAATTAAAAAGGGCACATACTTCAACATGTTTGCCATGTTACTAGATGAGGCAGAGAGGGAGGAAGCCAAAAAGAGCAAGGAGTGACCTCACCCTAGGGAATGGCTAAAACGATATTAAAATACAGGGTTGAGGTGACTTTAGTAAACTGGATAAAAGGCTTCACAATTTATATCTCAATTAAGTGTGAGCGTTTCCCAGGTCTGGTTTCAGAAATGGCTTGTTATCAAAGCAGGATTACTTGTGCATTTGATAAATTTGGGGAAAGTGGCTGGAAGGAGTATGACAAGGAATTTAGGAGAGCAAAGGTATTCGATCCAACCCTAGGTTGGAACCAAACAGACAGGATCATATACTTATATCATTTAAATCAACGGCTCTCTGACAACCCACGGGGACAGTCTCAGGACACTTCTTGGGGCCTGTCCTTTCGTTCAGGCCACCCAGGCAATTCTGGGGGCAGTGGAAGGAAGGGGGCCTGTTTGGATTTCAACAGACGTGCATGTACAAGAGCAGCTGGAACTTGTAAATTTAAACATGCTGGTTGATTTTGTGGCAATTCCTCACATCCTGAATCAAAATGTTTTCAGAAAACAAGAGATAAGGGGGCAAGAAGCAGGACTGGGAGTGTGCACCTCGTTAAGGCCAGATCCCCCATAAAAAATAAGTGCCATAACACCTTAGTTAGATAGTTACAACTGCCCAGACGCTGCTACAATCCAAAGGGAAGGCTTCATGGATGGTTTTTGGATTTTCGCACCTGGCCACACTGGGGGTCACACTTCCAAAACCAATAATCAGTCTGGGCTACCGAGGGTAATGTATCTGCAAAAATTGAAAAGGAGGTTAAGCTGGGCAGAGTAGCAGGGCTGTTTGATGATGCCCCAATAGAAAACTTTTTCTGCTCTCCACTAGGGGTGGTTCCCAAAAAAGGACACAGGGAATTCTGATTGATTCATAACCTATCGGCCCCCAGAAGACAGTCCCTGAACAATGCCATTGATGGTGAGTTGTGCAGTGTTAAGTACTCTTCTTTTGATCAAGCAGTTGAGATGCTCAGGAGGTTGGGACAGGGCGCATTGTTGAAAAAATCAGATATTGAGTCAGCTTTCCGTTTGTTGCCGGTACACCCGCTAGACTTTCACCTGTTGGGTTTCCAATTCTGGGGGAAGTACTACGTAGATAAGTGTATGCCTATGGGCTGTTCAGTTTCTTGTGACTATTTTGAGAAATTCAGCTCTTTCTTGGAGTGGGTTTTCAGGCGAGCGACAGGGCACCGTTTGGTATTAACAAAGGACATGAGTGGATACCCCCACAGATTAGCAAAAATTGGGCAGTAGCTCCAAAAATAAGAAGTAATCACACACAGATCAGTTCACATATTATTTATTTATTTATTTATTATCATTAGTTTTTTTGGGAAAAAGAATATAGAAAGTAGAAAAAATTGTTTTTAAAAATGAACATACATTCTACAAACAATATTATGTAGACAACATCAATAATCATGATACAGAAAGACAACCCACAAAATTAATATGCAAGAGAAGAACACACTATATGGAAATCCAACTAATTAGCAAATAAATCTAACACATACATCATTGACATAATCATGTACAGCAACAAAAAACATAACACAATGCAAAACAATACACAATAGAAGAACAATACATCACATATAGAACGACAAGGGTGAAAAGCGCTGACGCGAGTTTCGGAAACTACCACAGCTTCAATATTACTTCATCAGGGCGCAGCCTTCATAATTTTTATTTTCGAAGTGGCCAGAAGGTAGCTATTAACCAAAGTAATACATAAAATACATGTATAGTGTGTATGCAGGGCTGAACGAACTGTCTGTGGGGAGAAAATTAAGAAAGTATTTGCAAGGAAAAGAACAACCAAGGCTAAAAATAGTCACACTGAGCAAGAGATTCAGTGCCACAGAGGTGTACATGAAGTTAAGAAAACGAATCCACAACAGCTGTGTGAAAAATATTCCAGAGCACTCAAAGGATATCCTGGAGAATCAACCTTATAGCCCAAAAGTGTGGAGAACGCACAAAGTGAGGTATAAACAAAATATAATAAGCACAAACCTCAACAGTCAATACAGAATAACTATGAAGAAATATAAGCCCGGTCTGCACTTAACCAGTTTCAGGGGTTGAGAGTTCTAAAACAAAAAGACAAGTGGAATAAGGCACCATACTGCCAGTAATAGTAGGGCATACTAGTATTGCAAAAAGGTGGAAAAAGTTAAACACCTACATTGACTTAAACATCCACAGGGCCTAAGAAGGACAGCAAATAATGCAAGTATTGAGGACCAAAAATTGAGTGTACAGGCATAGAGTAATATCTGCACAGAAAAGACAAAAGGTAGAGCCGAAAGGTCATGAACATATCTACACTCTTTTATAGCTAATAGAAAAGAGTGGAAAAAAGAAAAGAAATGTGAGCCAATACTCACAGTCCAAAGCAATAAATCCTGTTGCTTGAATATGTTCAACGAAGCAATGAGTCCTGTGTCTTAAATATATGGAGCGATGCAATGCCGCTAGCTTCCAAAGAATGCCAAAAGGGTCACAAGATATAGATAGATCCAAGGCTCCAGACCTCTGGTCAAACAAGGAATCATCAGGAGCTTCAAGAAAACATAAACACAGGAAGATAAGTGACTAAATAGCTGTCGGATATACAGCGGCCAGAGTGCCGGGATGCATGCGAGAATATGGCCTACTTAAAAAAATGCTTCCGCAAGGACGTAACGCAGGTAACTCCATGGCTCGTACCGATGCAATGAGCCAAAGGGCGAGGGAGGCTCCTACAAATACATGGGCACCAAGTACTAGATGCCCGGCAATAAGCAACACATGCGTGTGTTGGACCGGAGCTGGAGCGCATAACACAAGTAAATAAAGACCAACACTGTCTGCCATCTTGAAATCTAGCCTGGAACAGCAGAGAAACACAGACATAAATAAAGGTATGCGCCATACAGAGATCTAGATGCAGCAGTCTGAATCGATGAGTCTTGATCGATCAACGGAAAAGAAATACAAATATAAAAAAATAGTAAAAGAAGAAAATTGAAGGTAACAAAGAATACACAAAAAAATATATGAATAAATAAATTACCTACTTCGAAGACCGATACAAAACGGAAACCGTCCCAGAGCTGGGTAAACCAGAAAGCACATCAGCCGACAAAGTAGGCGGCGCTAGTATAAACGTTAGAAAGTAAAAAGACATGGAACAAATGATTCAGAGGAACAACTGTCGGCCATCTTGAAATACGGATCGGGTGAGCTAAGACAATGCAAAAAAAAACATAGAAATGAAGAAAAAAATTCCACAAACCCAGGAGATAGGAAAAAGCACCCTCAAGCACAACAAAGGAATAAATATAGTATATACAATAATGCCACAATATGAGAGAAATATCCCACTGCTGAGTGTGGTAAAACAAAGTCCAGTGCTGGAAACATCAATAAAGGCACTATAATGGGCAGAGATAAGGTGAACAGACCTAACAAGGCCTAAGGGGGAACTGACTCAAGGACATAAAAGCACCTCTCACAAAAACAAAGGGGAGGGATGAACAAATAGGGAGGGAGAGAGAGAGAGACTAACACTGGGGAACCATACAAAACTTAAATACTGGCATTTTCCCAGGGAAGGCATTTGTTAAGTCCATGGCTGGCAGTCTGCAAAGGGAAAATCCCAAAAACCTCTCTTCCATCTCTGTGTGTCCACATTGCCATCCTTCGGCTGGACACCCGTTCCAGAATAAGCCATTTTAATTCCTGAATCGTATGCTTTTGATCATGCCAATGGGCAACCAAAGGGGCACAAGCCTTTTGGTTGCGAATAGACGATTTGTGCTCACTAAAACATTTTCTAAACTCTCTGCTAGCTTCACCAACATACCCTTTCTGGCAGGGGCATAGCACAAGATAAACATCGCTGGGCGTACGGCAATTCGTCATTTCCTTGAGGGGGAATTTTTTCTTTTTTTCCCAAATGAGTTCAGACGAGACAATGGCAGCATCACATGCGTGGCAATTTCCAGATCTGTGAGTGCCACAGATAGGATTGGAACCTGTGATTGATCCCTGGACAAAACCACTACTTTGAGTGACTGAAGTTCTGACTAAATTTTGTTCCGCCGGAACGAGAAGGTCGATTTTTCAAGTGCTTTAACTGTTTTTTTTTGTGTCATAATTTTTTATTGGAGATTATAGATATGCAATTTCACAGAATGCAAAACAAGATCATAAGCCATAAGTCAGTATGGGATAAATATTACACACTTTCAACTAAGGGTGGGCGTAGTGGGGCGTAGTGGGGAGTAGTGAAGTGGGCAGGAAACTACGCCCACCCACGCGCTTCGCGTAGCCCCAATAAGCGCAGGTCGCCTCCCTCCCGCCCCCCTCCCGCCCTCTTCTACATCCCTAATTCAGTTTTTAAATAGTATAAAAATAAAATACAAGCACTTACCTGATAAGCGGCGTCCCGGGGCTCCATCTTCTATTTCACGCCGACTTCTTCCAACCAAATGCGCATCCGGTGGCACCCTCGCATGCGCATTTCTTGCGAGGAATGCGCATGGGCGGGTGCCCGCGCATGCGCATTTGGCTGGAAGAAGTCGGCGTGAAAGACAAGATGGAGCCCCGGGACGCCGCTTATCAGGTAAGTGCTTGTATTTTATATTTATACTATTTTAAAACTAAATTTGGGATGTAGAAGAGGGCGGGAGGGAGGCGGGTGGCGGGCAACTTTGCTCCGTCCTTGGGTGTGCGTAGTGTTGCCTACTACGCCTACTTTGCGAATCGCAAAGTAGGCAACACTACGTGCACTCCGTGGGCGGAGCGAAGCACTCTGCCCAGGGTTACTTACAACCTAGTATGGAAGAGGAGAGAAAAAAAGAAGAAAAGAGAAGGGAAAAAAAATAGTTTCAGGATTCTCAAAGAAAGGGGGTCCACACCTGCTGGAATATTTGTTCTTGATCTTGCATCTTATATATTACATGTTCATATGATGCTGTCTGTACCAAAGCAGTACATCCAATCCTCTTTGGAGGGAGGATTAGGTGACTGCTAGTCGTAAAACACATAGTTTAGCAGTAGAGAGTGCAGTGTGTAAAAGTTGACTCTGAGGTCGTGAAATAGTAGAAAAACTGCTAAAGTCATGTAATAAAATAATGACAGGTGTAAGAGGAAGGGTAAGGGGAATTGTTTCCAACAGTGCAGCACCTATGTGTGACCAAAACTGTTTTATAAGGGGACATTCACAGATTATATGTAGAAGGTCACCATTATCTTCAGAGCAGTCACAGTTATCTTCTAGAATGCAGTGATAATCCAGCTCTTTGCAACTTTAAGGGAGTCCAATGCCAGTCGTGTAACATTTTAAAAAGACAAAACTTCACACAGGCTTCACGGGTGCCCTTGTCCAGAGCTTCCAATATGTCTGGCCAAGTATCTTTGACTATAGTGATATGCAAACGTTCCTGGCATTTATCACGGAGAGTAGTCAGAATACACTAGTTGATCCAAGATAAGAATTCCTCAAGCTGTTCTACAGGATCTTTCCAGATAAAAAAGATATCAGTTCCAATGAAAAATATTTTTATAAAAGGGGGCTACCTCATTATAGATGAATCTATTTTCAAAGAAACCAATGTATGCATTCGCTACTTTGGGCAGCGCCCATGCTAATGCCTTGGGCCTGTTGGTAAACAAATTTATCAAATTCAAAGAAATTCTCCCTGAGAACCATTTGGTATTACACTATCTAGATGACTTCCTGTTCTTGGGCAAAAAAAACAGTTGATGGACAGAATACAGAACAATGGCATACATTCACCCCAGTACAGAAATCTGGGCCTAAATCCATCGTTTTTTTACTCTCCACATCACCCCAGTTCAGACATGGCCATATGCAAATCAGCCAAGTCCCTGTGCCTCATGGGAACAGTCCAGCCCGAACTGCCAATCCATGTCTTCCCTGGACCGGAATCAAGCATCCTAGATCCGGTTTCTGGCTATCAACCGTCATCAGCCAGGAGAGCTTGACTCCAGTGGTGTGGAGAGCACAGGACTCCCGTCTGAGCATACCTGTCCCACTCGGGGTGACAAATGCAAAAACAACAATTGATGGACAGAATGCAAAACAATGTCATACATTCACCCCAATACAGAGCTATGGGCCTAAACCCAAAGTTTTTTTGCACTCCACTCCACACCAGTTCAGACATGGCTATATGCGAATCAGCCTTGACCCTGTGCCTCATGGGAACAGTCCAGCCCGAACTGCCAAGCCATATCTTCCATGGACCAGAATCAAGCATCCTAGGACCGGTTTCTGTCTGTCAGCTATCATTAGCCAGGATAGCTTGATTCCAGTGGTGTGGAGAGCACGGGACTCCCGTCTGAGCATACCCGTCCCACTCGGGGTGACAAATGCAAAAACAACAGTTCATGGACAGAATGCAGAACAATGTCATACATTAACCCCAGTACAGAGATCTGTGCCTAACTCCATCGTTGTTTTGCACTCCACACCACCCCAGTTCAGACATGGCTGTATGCAAATTAGCCTTGACTGTGTGCCTCATGGGAACATTCCAGCCCGAACTGCCAAGCCATGTCTTCCCTGGACCATAATCAAGCATCCTAGGACCGGTATCTGGCTATCAGCCATCATCAGCCAGGATAGCTTGACTCCAGTGGTGTGGAGAGCATGGGACTCACGTCTGAGCATACACTGTCCCACTCGGAGCGACAAATGCAAAAACAACAGTTGATGGACAGAATGCAGAACAATGTCATACATTCACCCCAGTACAGAGATCTGGGCCTAAATCCATCGTATTTTTGCACTCCACACCACCCCAGTTCAGACATGGCCATCCGCAAATCATCCTTGACCCTGTGCCTTACTGGAACAGTCCAGCCCGAACTGCCAAGCCATGTCTTCCCTGGACTGGAATCAAGCATCCTAGGACCGGTTTCTGGCTATCAGCCATCATCAGCCAGGATAGCTTGACTCCAGTGGTGTGGAGAGCACGGGACTCACCTCTGAGCATACCCGTCCCACTCGGAGCGACAAATGCAAAAACAACAGTTGATGGACAGAATGCAGAACAATGTCATACATTGACCCCAGTACAGAGATCTGGGCCTAAATCCATCGTATTTATGCACTCCATACCACCCCAGTTCAGACATGGCCAAATGCAAAACAGCCTTGAACCTGTGTTTCATGGGAACAGTCCAGCCCGACCTGCCAAGTCATGTCTTCCCTGGACCAGAATCATGCATCCTAGAAACCGGTTTCTGGCTATCAGCCGTAATAAGCCAGGATACCTTGACTCCAGTGGTGTGGAGAGCACGGGACTCACGTCTGAGCATACCCTTCCCACTCGGGGTGACAAATGCAAAAACAACAGCTGATGGACAGAATGCAGAACAGTGTCATACATTCACCCCAGTACAGAGATCTGGGCCCAAATCCATCTTTTTTTGCACTCCACACCACCCCAGTTCAGACATGGCCATATGCAAATCAGCCTTGACCCTGTGCCTCATCGGAACAGTCCCGGTACAAAAAAGGGGAGGTGATGGACGGAGCATCTGAATCAAACACTCACACCCAGTCAAAAGATCTGGGTTTAATCCATCACCGTTCTTTAGCCCACTCTGCCACCCCAGTTCAGACATGGCTATATGCAAATCAGTCTGACCCTGTGCCTCAATGGAACAGTCCAGCCCGAACTGCCAAGCCATGTCTTCCCTGGACCGGAAACAAGCATCCTAGGACTGGTTTCTGGCTATCAGCCATCATCACCCAGGATAGCTTGACTCTAGGGGTGTGGAGAGCACGTGACTCATGTCTGAGCATACCAGTCCCACTCGGGGTGACAAATGCAAAAACAACAGTTGATGGACAGAATGCAGAACAGTGTCATACATTCACCCCAGTACAGAGATCTGTGCCGAAATCCATCTTTTTTTGCACTCCACACCACCCCAGTTCAAACATGGCCATATGCAAATCAGCCTTGACCCTGTACCTCATGGGAACAGTCCAGCCAGAACTGCCAAGCCATGTCTTCCCTAGACCGGAATCAAGCATCCTAGGACCAGTTTCTGGCTATCAACCGTCATCAGCCAGGATAGCTTGACTCCAGTGGTGTGTAGAGCACAGGACTCACGTCTGAGCATACCCGTTCCACTCGGGGTGACAAATTCAAAAACAACAGTTGATGGACAGAATGCAGAACAATGCCATACATTCACCCAAGTACAGAGATCTGGGCCTAACTCCATCGGTTTTTTGCACTCCACACCACCCCAGTTCAGACATGGCTGTATGCAAATCAGCCTTGACCCTGTGCCTTACTGGAACAGTCCAGCCCGAACTGCCAAGCCATGTCTTCCCTGGACCATAATCAAGCATCCTAGGACCGGTATCTGGCTATCAGCCATCATCAGCCAGGATAGCTTGACTCCAGTGGTGTGGAGAGCATGGGACTCACGTCTGAGCATACCCGTCCCACTCGGAGCGACAAATGCAAAAACAACAGTTGATGGACAGAATGCAGAACAATGTCATACATTCACCCCAGTACAGAGATCTGGGCCTAAATCCATCGTATTTTTGCACTCCACACCACCCCAGTTCAGATATGGCCATCTGCAAATCAGCCTTGACCCTGTGCCTTACTGGAACAGTCCAGCCCGAACTGCCAAGCCATGTCTTCCCTGGACTGGAATCAAGCATCATAGGACCGGTTTCTGGCTATCAGCCGTCATCAGCCATGATAGCTTGACTCCAGTGGTGTGGAGGGCACGGGACTCACGTCTGAGCATACCCGTCCCACTCGGGGTCACAAATGCAAAAACAACAGTTGTTGGACAGAATGCAGAACAATGTCATACATTGACCCCAGTACAGAGATCTGGGCCTAAATCCATTGCTGTTTTTGCACTCCATACCACCCCAGTTCAGACATGGCCAAATGCAAAACAGCCTTGAACCTGTGCCTCATGGGAACAGTCCAGCCCGACCTGCCAAGTCATGTCTTCCCTGAACCAGAATCAAGCATCCTAGAAACCGGTTTCTGGCTATCAGCCGTAATAAGCCAGGATAGCTTAACTCCAGTGGTGTGGAGAGCACGGGACTCACGTCTGAGCATACCCTTCCGACTCGAGGTGACAAATACAAAAACAACAGCGGATGGACAGAATGCAGAACAATGACATACATTAATCCCAGTACAGAGATCTGGGCCGAAATCCATCATTTGTTTGCACTCAACACCACCCCAGTTCAGACATGGCCATATGCAAATCAGCCTTGTCCCTGTGCCTCATGGGAACAGTCCAGCCCGAAATGCCAAGCCATGTCTTCCCTGGACCGGAATCAGGCATCCTAGGACTGGTTTCTGGCTATCAGCCATCATCACCCAGCATAGCTTGACTCTAGGGGTGTGGTGAGCACGGGACTCATGTCTGAGCATACACGGCCCACTCGGGGTGACAAATGCAAAAACAACAGTTGATGGACAGAATGCAGAACAGTGTCATACATTCACCCCAGTACAGAGATCTGGGCCCAAATCCATCTTTTTTTGCACTCCACACCACCCCAGTTCAGACATGGCCATTTGCAGATCAGCCTTGACCCTGTGCCTCATCGGAACAGTCCAGCCCGAACTGCCAAGCCATGTCTTCCCTGGACCGGAAACAAGCATCCTAGGACTGGTTTCTTGCTATAAGCCATCATCACCGAGGATAGCTTTACTCTAGGGGTGTGGAGAGCACGTGACTCATGTCTGAGCATACCAATCCCACTCGGGGTGACAAATGCAAAAACAACAGTTGATGGACAGAATGCAGAACAGTGTCATACATTCACCCCAGTACAGATATCTGGGCCGAAATCCATCTTTTTTTGCACTCCACACCACCCCAGTTCAGACATGGCCATATGCAAATCAGCCTTGACCCTGTGCCTCATGGGAACAGTCCAGCCTGAACTGCCAAGCCATGTCTTCCCTAGACCGGAATCAAGCATCCTAGGACCGGTTTCTGGCTATCAGCCGTCATCAGCCAGGAAAGCTTGACTCCAGTGGTGTGGAGAGCACGAGACTCACGTCTGAGCATACCCGTCCCACTCGGGGTGACAAATGCAAAAACAACAGTTGTTGGACAGAATGCAGAACAATGTCATACATTGACCCCAGTACGGAGATCTGGGCCTAAATCCATAGTTTTATTGCACTCCATGCCACCCCAATTCAGACATTGACATATGCAAATCAGCCTTGACTATGTGCCTCATGGGAACAGTCCAGCCCGAACTGCCAAGCCATGTCTTCCCTGGAGAAGAATCAAGCATCCTAGGTCCGGTTACTGGCTATCAGCTGTCATCAGCCAGGACAGCTTGACTCCAGTGGTGTGGAGAGCACGGGACTCACGTCTGAGCATACCCGTTCCCCTCGGGGTGACAAATTCAAAAACAACAGTTGATGGACAGAATGCAGAACAATGTCATACATTCACCCAGGTACAGAGATCTGGGCCTAACTCCATCGTTTTTTTGCACTCCACACCACCCCAGTTCAGACATGACTGTATGCAAATCAGCCCTGACCGTGTGCCTCATGGGAACAGTCCAGCCCGAACTGCCAAGCCATGTCTTCCCTGGACCATAATCAAGCATCCTAGGACCGGTATCTGGCTATCAGCCATCATCAGCCAGGATAGCTTGACTCCAGTGGTGTGGAGAGCATGGGACTCACGTCTGAGCATACCCGTCCCACTCGGAGCGACAAATGCAAAAACAACAGTTGATGGACAGAATGCAGAACAATGTCATACAATCACCCCAGTACAGAGATCTGGGCCTAAATCCATTGCTTTTTTGCACTCCATACCGCCCCAATTCAGACATGGCCAAATGCAAAACAGCCTTGAACCTGTGCCTCATGGGAACAGTCCAGCCCGACCTGCCAAGTCATGTCTTCCCTGGACCAGAATCAAGCATCCTAGAAACCGGTTTCTGGCTATCAGCCGTAATAAGCCAGGATAGCTTGACTCCAGTGGTGTGGAGAGCACAGGACTCACGTCTGAGCATACCCTTCCGACTCGGGGTGACAAATGCAAAAACAACAGTTGATGGACAGAATGCAGAACAATGACAAACATTAATCCCAGTACAGAGATCTGGGCCGAAATCCATCATTTGTTTGCACTCAACACCACCCTAGTTCAGACATGGCCATATGCAAATCAGCCTTGTCCCTGTGCCTCATGGGAACAGTCCAGCCCGAAATGCCAAGCCATGTCTTCCCTGGACCGGAATCAGGCATCCTAGGACTGGTTTCTGGCTATCAGCCATCATCACCCAGGATAGCTTGACTCTAGGGGTGTGGTGAGCACGGAACTCATGTCTGAGCATACCCGGCCCACTCGGGGTGACAAATGCAAAAACAACAGTTGATGGACAGAATGCAGAACAGTGTCATACATTCACCCCAGTACAGAGATCTAGGCCCAAATCCATCTTTTTTTGCACTCCACACCACCCCAGTTCAGACATGGCCATATGCAGATCAGCCTTGACCCTGTGCCTCATCGGAACAGTCCAGCCCGAACTGCCAAGCCATGTCTTCCCTGGACCGGAAACAAGCATCCTAGGACTGGTTTCTCGCTATCAGCCATCATCACTGAGGATAGCTTTACTCTAGGGGTGTGGAGAGCACGTGACTCATGTCTGAGCATACCAGTCCCACTCGGGGTGACAAATGCAAAAACAACAGTTGATGAACAGAATGCAGAACAGTGTCATACATTAACCCCAGTACAGAGATCTGGGCCAAAATCCATCTTTTTTTGCACTCCACACCACCCCAGTTCAGACATGGCCATATGCAAATCAGCCTTGACCCTGTGCCTCATGGGAACAGTCCAGCCTGAACTGCCAAGCCATGTCTTCCCTAGACCGGAATCAAGCATCCTAGGACCGGTTTCTGGCTATCAGCCGTCATCAGCCAGGATAGCTTGACTCCAGTGGTGTGTAGAGCACGGGACTCACGTCTGAGCATACCCGTTCCACTCGGGGTGACAAATTCAAAAACAACAGTTGATGGACAGAATGCAGAACAATGTCATACATTCACCCAAGTACAGAGATCTGGGCCTAACTCCATCGGTTTTTTGCACTCCACACCACTCCAGTTCAGACATGGCTGTATGCAAATCAGCCTTGACCGTGTGCCTCATGGGAACAGTCCAGCCCGAACTGCCAAGCCATGTCTTCCCTGGACCGGAATCAAGAATCCTAGGACCGGTATCTGGCTATCAGCCATCATCAGCCAGTATAGAATGACTCCAGTGGTGTGGAGAGCATGGGACTCAAGTCTGAGCATACCCGGCCCACTCGGGGTGACAAATGCAAAAACAACAGTTGATGGACAGAATACAGAACAATGTCCAACATTCACCCAAGTACAGATATCTGGGCCTAAATCCATCGTATTTTTGCACTCCACACCACCCCAGTACAGACATGGCCATTTGCAAATCAGCCTTGACCCTGTGCCTTACTGGAACAGTCCAGCCCGAACTGCCAAGCCATGTCTTCCCTGGACTGGAATCAAGCATCCTAGGACCGGTTTCTGGCTATCAGCCGTCATCAGCCAGGAAAGCTTGACTCCATTGGTGTGGAGAGCACGAGACTCACGTCTGAGCATACCCGTCCCACTCGGGGTGACAAATGCAAAAACAACAGTTGTTGGACAGAATGCAGAACAATGTCATACATTGACCCCAGTACGAAGATCTGGGCCTAAATCCATAGTTTTTTGCACTCCATACCACCCCAATTCAGACATTGCCATATGCAAATCAGCCTTGACTATGTGCCTCATGGGAACAGTCCAGCCAGAACTGCAAAGCCATGTCTTCCCTGGACAAGAATAAAGCATCCTAGGTCCGGTTACTGGCTATCAGCCGTCATCAGCCAGGACAGCTTGACTCCAGTGGTGTGGAGAGCACGGGACTCAGGTCTGAGCATACCCGTCCAACTTGGGGTGACAAATTCAAAAACAACAGTTGATGGACAGAATTTAGCAAAATGTCATACATTCACCCCAGTACAGATATCTGGGCCTAAACCATCGTTTTTTGCACTCCACACCACCCCAGTTCAGACATGGCCAAATGCAAAACAGCCTTGAACCTGTGCCTCATGGGAACAGTCCAGCCCGACCTGCCAAACATGTCTTCCCTGGACCAGAATCAAGCATCCTAGGAACCGGTTTCTAGTTATCAGCCGTCATAAGCCAGGATAACTTGACTCCAGTGGTGTGGAGAGCACGGGACTCACGTCTGAGCATACCCGTCCCACTTGGGGTGAAGAATGCAAAAACAACAGTTGATGGACAGAATGCAGAACAATGTCATACATTCACCCCAGTACAGAGATATGGGCCTAAATCCATCGTTATTGTGCACTCCTCCACACCACCCCATTTCAGACATTGCTATATGCAAATCAGCCTTAACCCTGTGCCTCATGGGAACAATCCAGCCAGAACTGCCAAGCCATGTCTTCCCTGGACCGGAATCAAGCATCCTAGGACTGGTTTCTGGCTGGCAGCCGTCATCAGCCAGGATAGCTTGAATCCAGTGTCCTAGTGAGCACAGGACACACGCCTGGGCATACCCTTCCCACATAGGGTGAACAGCAAAACACACAAGGTGATGGACTCATGGACAGAATGTTGCACATTGGCAAAACATTCACCCCCAAAAACCGCTCCAAGGATGCTTGATTCCGGTCCAGGGAAGACATGGCTTGGCAGTTCCGGCATGGACTGTTCCCATGAGGCATAGGGTCAAGACTGATTTGCATATGGCCATGTCTGAATTGGGGTGGCGTGGTGAGTAAAATAACGATGGATCAAACCTAGATCTGTGACTGAGGGTGAATGTTTTGCCAATTTGCAACATTCCGTCCATCACCTTGTGTGTTTTGCTGTTCACCCTAGGTGGGAAGGGTATGCCCAGACGTGGGTCCCGTGCTCACTTGGCCACTGGAGTCAAGCTATCCTGGCTGATGATGGCTGATAGCCAGAAACCGGTCCTAGGAGGCTTGATTCCGGTCCAGGGAAGACATGGCTTGGCAGTTCGGGCTGGACTGTTCCCATGAGGCACAGGGTCAAGACTGATTTGCATATGGCCATGTCTGAATTGGGGTGGCGTGGTGAGTAAAATAACGATGGATCAAACCCAGATCTGTGACTGAGGGTGAATGTTTTGCCAATGTGCAACATTCCGTCCATCACCTTGTGTGTTTTGCTGTTCACCCTAGGTGGGAAGGGTATGCCCAGACGTGGGCCCCGTGCTCACTTGGCCACTGGAGTCAAGCTATCCTGGCTGATGACGGCTAATAGCCAGAAACTGGTCCTAGGATGCTTGATTCCGGTCCAGGGAAGACATGACTTGCCAGTTCGGGCTGGACTATACCCATGAGGCACTGGGTCAAGACTGATTTGCATATGGCCATGTCTGAACTGGGGTGGCGTGGTGAGCAAAATAACAATGGATTAAACCCAGATCTGTGACTGTGGGTGAATGTTTTGCCAATGTGCAACATGCCGTCCATCACCTTGTGTGTATTGCTGTTCACCCTATGTGGGAAGGTTATGCCCAGACATGGGTCCCGTGCTCACTAGGCCACTGCAGTCAAGCTATCCTGGTTGATGACGGCTGATAGCCAGAAACCGATCCTAGAATGCTTGATTCCGGTCCAGGGAAGACATGGCTTGGCAGTTCGGGCTGGACTGTTCCCATGAGGCACAGGGTCAAAAATGATTTGCATATGGCCATGTCTGAACTGGGGTGGCGTGGTGAGCAAAATAACGATGGATTAAACCCAGATCTGTGACTGGGGGTGAATATATTGCCAATGTGCAACATTCCGTCCATCACCTTGTGTGTTTTGCTGTTCACCCTATGTGGGAAGGGTATGCCCAGACGTGGGTCCTGTGCTCATTGGCCACTGGAGTCAAGCTATCCTTGCTGATTACGGCTGATAGCCAGAAACCGGTCCTAGGATGCTTGATTCCGGTCCAGGGAAGACATGGCTTGGCAGTTCGGACTGGACTGTTCCCAAGAGGCACAGGGTCAAGACTGATTTGCATTTGGCCATGTCTGAACTGGGGTGGCAGTGTGAGCAAAATAACAATGGAATAAACCCAGATCTGTGACTGATGGTGATTGTTTTGCCAATGTGCAACATTCTGTCCATCACCTTGTGTGTTTTGCTCTTCACCCTATGTGGGAAGGGTATGCCCAGACGTGGGTCCAGTGCTCACTAGGCCACTAGAGTCAAGCTTTCCTGGCTGATAACGGCTGATGACCAGAATTCGGTCCTAGGACGCTTGATTCCGGTCCAGGGAAGAAATGGCTTGGCAGTTCGGGCTGGGCTGTTCCCATGAGGCACAGAGTCAAGACTGATTTGCATATGGCCACGTATGAACTAGGGTGGCGTGGTGAGCAGAATAATGATCGATTAAAACCAGATCTGTAACTGGAGGGGAATGTTTTGCCAATGTGCAAAATTCTGTCCATCAGCTTGTGTGCTTTGATGTTCACCCTATGTGGGAAGGGTATGCCCAGACATGGGTCCCGTGCACAAGAGGCCACTGGAGTCAAGCTATTCTGGCTGATGACGGCTGATAGCCAGAAACTGGTCCTAGGATGCTTGATTCCGGTCCAGGGAAGGCATGGTTTGCCAGTTCGGGCTGGACTGTTCCCATGAGGCACAGGGTCAAGACTGATTTGCATATGGCCATGTCTGAACTGGTGTGGCGTGTTGAGTGAAATAACAATGGATTAAACCCAGATCTTTGACTATAGGAGAATGTTTTGCCAATGTGCAACATTCCGTCTATCACCTTGTGTGTTTTGCTGTTCACCCTATGTGGGAAGGGTATGCACAGATGTGGGTCCCTTTCTCACTAGGCCACTACAGTTAAGCTACCCTGGCTGATGACAGCTGATAGCCAGTAACCGGTCCTAGGATGCTTCATTCCAGTCCAGGGAAGACATGGCTTAGCACTTCAGGCTGGACTGTTCCGATGAGGTACAGGGTCAAGACTGAGTTACATATGGCCATGTCTGAACTGGGGTGGCATGGTGAGCAAAATAACGATGGATTAAACCCAGATCTGTGACTGGGGGTGACGGCTGATGACCAGAAACCGGTCCTAGGATGCTTGATTCAGGCCCAGGAAATAAATGGCTTGGCAGTCCGGGCTGGACTGTTCCCATGAGGCACAGGGTCAAGACTGAGTTGCATATGGCCATGTCTCAACTGGGGTGGCGTGGTGAGCAAAATAACGATGGATTAAACCCAGATCTGTGACTGGGGGTGAATGTTTTGCCAATGTGCAACATTCCGCCCATCACCTTGTGTGTTTTGCTGTTCACCCTATGTGGGAAGTGTATGCCCCGACATGGGTTCCGTGGTCACTAAGCCACTGGAGTCAAGCTATCTGGGCTGATGACAGCTGATGACGGCTGATGACCAGAAACCGGTCCTAGGATGCTTGATTCAGGTCCAGGGAAGAAATGGTTTGGCAGTTCGGGCTGGACTGTTCTTATGAGGCACAGGGTCAAGACTGATTTGCATATGGCCACGTCTGAAGTGGGGTGGCGTGGTGAGCAAAATAATGATGGATTAAACCCAAAGCTGTGACTCGGGGTGAATGTTTTGCCAATGTGCAACATTCTGTCCATCACCTTGTGTGCTTTGCTGTTCACCCTATTTGGGAAGGGTATGCCCAGACGTGGGTCCCGTGATCACTAGGCCACTGCAGTCAAGCCATCCTGGCTGATGACGGCTGATAGCCAGAAACCGGTCCTAGGATGCTTCATTCCGGTCCAGCGAAGACATGGCTTAGCACTTCAGGCTGGACTGTTCCGATGAGGCACAGGGTCAAGTATGAGTTGCATATGGCCATGTCTGAACTGGGGTGGAGTGGTGAGCAAAATAACGATGGATTAAATCCAGATCTTCGACTGGGGGAGAATGTTTTGCCAATGTGCATCATTCCGTCCATCACCTTGTGTGTTTTGCTGTTCACCCTATGTGGGAAGTGTATGCCCAGACGTGGGTCCCATGCTCACTAGACCACTGGAGTCAAGCTATCCTGGCTGATGACGGCTGGTGACCAGAAACCGGTCCTAGGATGATTGATTTCGGTCCAGGGAAGAAATGGCTTGGCAGTTCGGGCTCGACTGTTCCCATAAGGCACAGGGTCAAGACTGATTTGCATATGGCCATATCGAAACTGGGGTGGCGTGGTGAGCAAAATAACGATGGATTAAACCCAGATCTGTGACTGGGGGTGAATGTTTTGCCAATGTCCAACATTCCGTCCATCACCTTGTGTGTTTTGCTGTTCAACCTATGTGGGAAGGGTATGTCCAGAAGTGGTTACCGTGCTCACTAGGCCACTGGAGTCAAGCTATCCTGGCTGATGACGGCTGATGATGGCTGATGACCAGAAACCGGTCCTAGGATGTTTGATTCCAGTCCAGGGAAGAAATGGCTTGGTAGTTCGGGCTGGACTGTTCCCATGAGGCACAGGGTCAAGACTGATTTGCATATGGCCACGTCTGAACTGGGGTGGCGTGGTGAGCAAAATAACAATGAATTAAACCCAGATCTGTGACTGGGGAAGAATGTTTTGCAAATGTGCAACATTCCGTCCATCACCTGTGTGTTTTGCTGTTCACCATATGTGGGAATTGTATGCCCAGATATGGGTCCCGTGCTCACTAGGCCACTGGAGTCAAGCTATCCTGGCTGATGACAGCTGATGACCAGAAACCGGTCCTAGGATGCTTGATTCCGGTCCAGGGAAGAAATGGCTTGGCATTTTGGGCTGGACTGTTCCTTTGAGGCACAGTGTCAAGACTGATTTGCATATGGCCACGTCTGAACTGGGGTGGTGTGGTGAGCAAAATAATGATGGATTAAACCCAGATCTGTGACTCGGGGTGAATATTTTGCCAATGTGCAACATTCTGCCCATCACTTTGTGTGCTTTACTGTTCACCCTATGTGGGAAGGGTATGCCCAGACGTGGGTCCCGTGCACAATAGGCCACTGGACTCAAGCTATCCTGGCTGATGACGGCTGATAGCCAGAAACCGGTCCTACAATGCTTGATTCCGGTCCAGGGAAGACATGGCTTGCCAGTTCGGGCTGGACTGTTTCCATGAGGCACAGGGTCAAGACTGATTTGCATATGGCCATGTCTGAACTGGCATGCTGTGGTGAGCGAAATTACAATGGATTAAACCCAGATCTGTGACTATGGGTGAATGTTTTGCAAATGTGCAAAATTCCGTCCATCACCCTGGGTGTTTTGCTGTTCACCCTATGTGGAAAAGGTATGCCCAGACGTGGGTCTCGTGCTCACTAGGCGACTGCAGTCAAGCCATCCTGGATGATGATGGCTGATAGCCAGAAACCCGTCTTAGGATGCTTGATTCCGGTCCAGGGAAGACATGGCTTGGCAGTTCGGGCTCGACTGTTCCCATGAGGCAGAGGGTCAAGACTGATTTGCATATGGCCATATCTAAACTGGGGTGGCGTGGTGAGCAAAATAACAATGGATTAAACCCAGATCTGTGACTGGCGGTGAATGTTTTGCCAATGTGCAACATTCCGTCCATCACCTTGTGTGTTTTGCTGTTCAACCTCTGTGGGAAGGGTATGTCCAGACGTGTCTACCGTGCTCACTAGGTCACTGGAGTCAAGCTATCCTGGCTGATGATGGCTGATAGCCAGAAACCGGTCCTAGGATGCTTGCTGCTGGTCGAGGGAAGACATGGCTTGGCAGTACGGTCTGGAGTGCTCCCATGAGGCACAGGGTCAAGACTGATTTGCATATGGCCATGTCTGTACTGCGGTGGCGTGGTGAGAAAAATAACAATGGATTAAACCCAGATCTGTGACTGGGGGTGAATGTTTTGCTAATGTGTAACATTCCGTCCATCACCTTGTGTGTTTTGCTGTTCACCCTATGTGGGAAGTTTATGCCCAGACGTTGGTCCCGTGCTCACTAGGCCACTGGAGTCAAGCTATCCTGGCTGATGATGGCTGATAGCCAGAAACCGGTCCTATTATGCTTGATTCCGGTCAAGGGAAGACATGGCTTGGCAGTTCGGGCTGGACTGTTCCCGTGAGGCAAAGAGTCAAGACTGATTTGTATATGGCCACGTCTGAACTGGGGTGATGTGGTGCGCAAAATAACAATGGATTAAACCCAGATCTGTGACTGGGGGTGAATGTTTTGCCAATGTGCAACATTCCATCCATCACCTTGTGTGTTTTGCTGTTCACCATATGTGGGAAGGGTATGCCCAGACGTGGGTCCCATGCTCACTAGGCCAATAGAGTCAAGCTATCCTGGCTTATGACGGCTGATAGCCAGATTCCAGTCCTTGGATGCTTGATTCCGGTCCAGGGAAGACATGGCTTGGCAGTTCGGGCTGGACTGTTCCCATAAGGCACATGGTCAAGAATGATTGACATATGGCCATTTCTGAACTGGGGTGGTGTGGTAAGCAAAATAACAATGGATTAAACCAAGATCTGTGACTGAGGGTGATTGTTTTTCCAATGTGCAACATTCCGTCCATCACCTTGTGTTTTTTGCTGTTCACCCTATGTGGGAAGGGTATGCCCAGACGTGGGTCCCGTGCTCACTGGGTCACTGGAGTCAGGCTATCCTGGCTGATGACGGCTGATAGCCAGAAACCGGTCCTAGGATGCTTGATTCTGGTCGAGGGAAGACATGGCTTTGCAGTTCGGTCTGGACTGCTCCCATGAGGCATAGGGTCAAGACTTATTTGCATATGGCCATGTCTGTACTGCGGTGGCTTGGTGAGCAAAATAACAATAGATTAAACCCAGATCTGTGACTGGGGGTGAATGTTTTGCTAATGTGCAACATTCAGTCCACCACCTTGTGTGTTTTGCTGTTCACCCTGTGTGGGAAGGGTATGCCCAGACGTTGGTCCCGTGCTCACTAGGCCTCTGTAGTCAAGCTATCCTGGCTGATGATGGCTGATAGCCAGAAACCGGTCCTAGGATGCTTCATTCTGGTCCAGGGAAGACATGGCTTAGCACTTCAGGCTGGACTGTTCCGATGAGGCACAGGGTCAAGACTGAGTTGCATATGGCCATGTCTGAACTGGGGTGGCGTGGTAAGCACAATAACGATAGATTAAACCCAGATCTGTGACTGGGGGTGAATGTTTTGCCAATGTGCAACATTCCGCCCATCACCTTGTGTGTTTTGCTGTTCACCCTATGTGGGAAGTGTATGCCCAGACGTGGGTTCCGTGGTCACTAAGCCACTGGAGTCAAGCTATCCGGGCTGATGACGGCTGATGACCAGAAACCGGTCCTAGGATGCTTGATTCTGGTCCAGGGAAGAAATGGCTTGGCAGTTCGGGCTCGACTGTTCCCATGAGGCACAGGGTCAAGACTGATTTGCATATGGCCATATCTAAACTGGGGTGACGTGATGAGCAAAATAACGATGGATTAAACCCAGATCTGTGACTGGGGTTGAATGTTTTGCCAATGTGCAACATTCCGTCCATCACCTTGTGTGTTTTGCTGTTCAACCTATGTGGAAAGGGTATGTCCAGAAGTGGTTACCGTGCTCACTAGGCCACTGGAGTCAAGCTATCCTGGCTGATGACGGCTGATGATGGCTGATGACCAGAAACCGGTCCTAGGATGTTTGATTCCAGTCCAGGGAAGAAATGGCTTGGCAGTTCGGGCTGGACTGTTCCCATGAGGCACAGGGTCAAGACTGATTTGCATATGGCCACGTCTGAACTGGGGTGGCGTGGTGAGCAAAATAACAATGAATTAAACCCAGATCTGTGACTGGGGGAGAATGTTTTGCAAATGTGCAACATTCCGTCCATCACCTTGTGTGTTTTGCTGTTCACCCTATGTGGGAATTGTATGCCCAGATATGGGTCCCGTGCTCACAAGGCCACTGGAGTCAAGCTATCCTGGCTGATGACAGCTGATGACCAGAAACCGGTCCTAGGATGCTTGATTCCGGTCCAGGGAAGAAATGGCTTGGCATTTCGGGCTGGACTGTTCCTTTGAGGCACAGTGTCAAGACTGATTTGCATATGGCCACGTCTGAACTGGGGTGGTGTGGTGAGCAAATTAATGATGGATTAAACCCAGATCTGTGACTCGGGGTGAATGTTTTGCCAATGTGCAACATTCTGCCCATCACTTTGTGTGCTTTACTGTTCACCCTATGTGGGAAGGGTATGCCCAGACGTGGGTCCCGTGCACAATAGGCCACTGGACTCAAGCTATCCTGGCTGATGACGGCTGATAGCCAGAAACCGGTCCTACAATGCTTGGTTCCGGTCCAGGGAAGACATGGCTTGCCAGTTCGGGCTGCACTTTTTCCATGAGGCACAGGGTCAAGACTGATTTGCATATGGCCATGTCTGAACTGGCATGCTGTGGTGAGCGAAATAACAATGGATTAAACCCAGATCTGTGACTATGGGTGAATGTTTTGCAAATGTGCAAGATTCCGTCCATCACCCTGGGTGTTTTGCTGTTCACCCTATGTGGAAAAGGTATGCCCAGACGTGGGTCCCGTGCTCACTAGGCGACTGCAGTCAAGCCATCCTGGCTGATGACGGCTGATAGCCAGAAACCCGTCCTAGGATGCTTGATTCCGGTCCAGGGAAGACATGGCGTGGCAGTTCGGGCTCGACTGTTCCCATGAGGCAGAGGGTCAAGACTGATTTGCATATGGCCATATCTAAACTGGGGTGGCGTGGTGAGCGAAATAACGATGGATTAAACCCAGATCTGTGACTGGCGGTGAATGTTTTGCCAATGTGCAACATTCCGTCCATCACCTTGTGTGTTTTGCTGTTTAACCTCTGTGGGAAGGGTATGTCCAGACGTGCCTACCGTGCTCACTAGGTCACTGGAGTCAAGCTATCCTGGCTGATGACGGCTGATAGCCAGAAACCGGTCCTAGGATGCTTGATTCTGGTCGAGGGAAGACATGGCTTGGCAGTACGGTCTGGAGTGCTCCCATGAGGCACAGGGTCAAGACTGATTTGCATATGGCCATGTCTGTACTGCGGTGGCATGGTGAGCAAAATAACAATGGATTAAACCCAGATCTGTGACTGGGGGTGAATGTTTTGCTAATGTGTAACATTCCGTCCATCACCTTGTGTGTTTTGCTGTTCACCCTATGTGGGAAGTTTATGCCCAGACGTTGGTCCCGTGCTCACTAGGCCACTGGAGTCAAGCTATCCTGGCTGATGATGGCTGATAGCCAGAAACCGGTCCTATTATGCTTGATTCCGGTCAAGGGAAGACATGGCTTGGCAGTTCGGGCTGGACTGTTCCCGTGAGGCAAAGGGTCAAGACTGATTTGTATATGGCCACGTCTGAACTGGGGTGATGTGGTGCGCAAAATAACAATGGATTAAACCCAGATCTGTGACTGGGGGTGAATGTTTTGCCAATGTGCAACATTCCATCCATCACCTTGTGTGTTTTGCTGTTCACCATATGTGGGAAGGGTATGCCCAGACGTGGGTCCCATGCTCACTAGGCCAATAGAGTCAAGCTATCCTGGCTGATGACGGCTGATAGCCAGATTCCAGTCCTTGGATGCTTGATTCCGGTCCAGGGAAGACATGGCTTGGCAGTTCGGGCTGGACTGTTCCCATAAGGCACATGGTCAAGAATGATTGACATATGGCCATTTCTGAACTGGGGTGGTGTGGTAAGCAAAATAACAATGGATTAAACCGAGATCTGTGACTGAGGGTGATTGTTTTTCCAATGTGCAACATTCCGTCCATCACCTTGTGTTTTTTGCTGTTTCCCCTATGTGGGAAGGGTATGCCCAGACGTGGGTCCCGTGCTCACTGGGTCACTGGAGTCAAGCTATCCTGGCTGATGACGGCTGATAGCCAGAAACCGGTCCTAGGATGCTTGATTCTGGTCGAGGGAAGACATGGCTTTGCAGTTCGGTCTGGACTGCTCCCATGAGGCATAGGGTCAAGACTGATTTGCATATGGCCATGTCTGTACTGCGGTGGCTTGGTGAGCAAAATAACAATAGATTAAACCCAGATCTGTGACTGGGGGTGAATGTTTTGCTAATGTGCAACATTCAGTCCACCACCTTGTGTGTTTTGCTGTTCACCCTGTGTGGGAAGTGTATGCCCAGACGTTGGTCCCGTGCTCACTAGGCCTCTGAAGTCAAGCTATCCTGGCTGATGATGGCTGATAGCCAGAAACCGGTCCTAGGATGCTTCATTCCGGTCCAGGGAAGACATGGCTTAGCACTTCAGGCTGGACTGTTCCGATGAGGCACAGGGTCAAGTCTGAGTTGCATATGGCCATGTCTGAACTGGGGTGGCGTGGTGAGCAAAATAATGATCGATTAAAACCAGATCTGTGACTGGGGGTGAATGTTTTGCCAATGTGCAAAATTCTGTCCATCAGCTTGTGTGCTTTGCTGTTCACCCTATGTGGGAAGGGTATGCCCAGACGTGGGTCCCGTGGACAATAGGCCACTGGAGCCAAGCTATCCTGGCTGATGACGGCTGATGACCAGAAACCGGTCCTAGGATGCTTGATTCCGGTCCAGGGAAGAAATGGCTTGGCATTTCGGGCTGGACTGTTCCTTTGAGGCACAGTGTCAAGACTGATTTGCATATGGCCACGTCTGAACTGGGGTGGTGTGGTGAGCAAAATAATGATGGATTAAACCCAGATCTGTGACTCGGGGTGAATGTTTTGCCAATGTGCAACATTCTGCCCATCACTTTGTGTGCTTTACTGTTCACCCTATGTGGGAAGGGTATGCCCAGACGTGGGTCCTGTGCACAATAGGCCACTGGACTCAAGCTATCCTGGCTGATGACGGCTGATAGCCAGAAACCGGTCCTACAATGCTTGATTCCGGTCCAGGGAAGACATGGCTTGCCAGTTCGGGCTGCACTGTTTCCATGAGGCACAGGGTCAAGACTGATTTGCATATGGCCATGTCTGAACTGGCATGCTGTGGTGAGCGAAATACCAATGGATTAAACCCAGATCTGTGACTATGGGTGAATGTTTTGCAAATGTGCAACATTCCGTCCATCACCCTGGGTGTTTTGCTGTTCACCCTATGTGGAAAAGGTATGCCCAGACGTGGGTCCCGTGCTCACTAGGCGACTGCAGTCAAGCCATCCTGGCTGATGACGGCTGATAGCCAGAAACCCGTCCTAGGATGCTTGATTCCGGTCCAGGGAAGACATGGCTTGGCAGTTCGGGCTCGACTGTTCCCATGAGGCAGAGGGTCAAGACTGATTTGCATATGGCCATATCTAAACTTGGGTGGCGTGGTGAGCAAAATAACGATGGATTAAACCCAGATCTGTGACTGGCGGTGATTGTTTTGCCAATGTGCAACATTCCGTCCATCACCTTGTGTGTTTTGCTGTTTAACCTCTGTGGGAAGGGTATGTCCAGACGTGGCTACCGTGCTCACTAGGTCACTGGAGTCAAGCTATCCTGGCTGATGATGGCTGATAGCCAGAAACCGGTCCTAGGATGCTTGATTCTGGTCGACCGAAGACATGGCTTGGCAGTACGGTCTGGAGTGCTCCCATGAGGCACAGGGTCAAGACTGATTTGCATATGGCCATGTCTGTACTGCGGTGGCGTGGTGAGCAAAATAACAATGGATTAAACCCAGATCTGTGACTGGGGGTGAATGTTTTGCTAATGTGTAACATTCCGTCCATCACCTTGTGTGTTTTGCTGTTCACCCTATGTGGGAAGTTTATGCCCAGACGTTGGTCCCGTGCTCACTAGGCCACTGGAGTCAAGCTATCCTGGCTGATGATGGCTGATAGCCAGAAACCGGTCCTATTATGCTTGATTCCGGTCAAGGGAAGACATGGCTTGGCAGTTCGGGCTGGACTGTTCCCGTGAGGCACTTGGTCAAGACTGATTTGCATATGGCCACGTCTGAACTGGGGTGATGTGGTGCGCAAAATAACGATGGATTAAACCCAGATCTGTGACTGGGGGTGAATGTTTTGCCAATGTGCAACATTCCATCCATCACCTTGTGTGTTTTGCTGTTCACCATATGTGGGAAGGGTATGCCCAGACATGGGTCCAGTGCTCACTAGGCGACTGCAGTCAAGCCATCCTGGCTGATGACGGCTGATAGCCAGAAACCGGTCCTAGGATGCTTGATTCCGGTCCAGGGAAGACATGGCTTGGCAGTTTGGGCTCGACTGTTCCCATGAGGCACAGGGTCAAGACTGATTTGCATATGGCCATATCTAAACTGGGGTGGCGTGGTGAGCAAAATAACGATGGATTAAACCCAGATCTGTGATTGGCGGTGAATGTTTTGCCAATGTGCAACATTCCGTCCATCACCTTGTGTGTTTTGCTGTTCAACCTCTGTGGGAAGGGTATGTCCAGACGTGGCTACCGTGCTCACTAGGCCACTGGAGTCAAGCTATCCTGGCTGATGATGGCTGATAGCCAGAAACCGGTCCTAGGATGCTTGATTCTGGTCGAGGGAAGACATGGCTTGGCAGTACGGTCTGGACTGCTCCCATGAGGTACAGGGTCAAGACTGATTTGCATATGGCCATGTCTGTACTGCGGTGGCGTGGTGAGCAAAATAACAATGGATTAAACCCAGATCTGTGACTGGGGGTGAATGTTTTGCTAATGTGCAACATTCCGTCCATCACCTTGTGTGTTTTGCTGTTCACCCTATGTGGGAAGGGTATGCCCAGACATTGGTCCCGTGCTCAATAGGCCACTGGAGTCAAGCTATCCTGGCTGATGATGGCTGATAGCCAGAAACCGGTCCTATTATGCTTGATTCCGGTCAAGGGAAGACATGGCTGGGCAGTTCGGGCTGGACTGTTCCCGTGAGGCATAGGGTCAAGACTGATTTGCATATGGCCATGTCTGTACTGCGGTGGCGTGGTGAGAAAAATAACAATGGATTAAACCCAGATCTGTGACTGGGGGTGAATGTTTTGCCAATGTGCAACATTCCATCCTCACCTTGTGTATTTTGCTGTTCACCATATGTGGGAAGGGTATGCTCAGAAGTCTGTCCCATGCTCACTAGGCAAATAGAGTCAAGCTATCCTGGCTGATGGCGGCTGATAGCCAGATTCCAGTCCTAGGATGCTTGATTCCGGTCCAGGGAAGACATGGCTTGGCAGTTCGGGCTGGACTGTTCCCATAAGGCCCAGGGTCAAGAATGATTGACATATGGCCATTTCTGAACTGGGGTGGTGTGGTAAGCAAAATACCGATGGATTAAACTGAGATCTGTGACTGAGGGTGATTGTTTTTCCAATGTGCAACATTCCGTCCATCACCTTGTGTTTTTTGCTGTTCACCCTATGTGGGAAGGGTATGCCCAGACGTGGGTCCCGTGCTCACTGGGTCACTGGAGTCAAGCTATCCTGGCTGATGACGGCTGATAGCCAGAAACCAGTCCTAGGATGCTTGATTCTGGTCGAGGGAAGACATGGCTTTGCAGTTCGGTCTGGACTGCTCCCATGAGGCATAGGGTCAAGACGGATTTGCATATGGTCATGTCTGTACTGCGGTGGCGTGGTGAGCAAAATAACAATGGATTAAACCCAGATCTGTGACTGGGGGTGAATGTTTTGCTAATGTGCAACATTCAGTCCATCACCTTGTGTGTTTTGCTGTTCACCCTGTGTGGGAAGGGTATGCCCAGACGTTGGTCCCGTGCTCACTAGGCCACTGTAGTCAAGCTATCCTGGCTGATGATGGCTGATAGCCAGAAACCGGTCCTAGGATGCTTGATTCCGGTCAAGGGAAGACATGGCTTGGCAGTTCGGGCTGGACTGTTCCCGTGAGGCACAGGGTCAAGACTGATTTGCATATGGCCACGTCTGAACTGGGGTGATGTGGTGAGCAAAATAATGATGGATTAAACCGAGATCTGTGACTGGGGGTGAATGTTTTGCCAATGTACAACATTCCATCCATCACCTTGTGTGTTTTGCTGTTAACCATATGTGGGAAGGGTATGCCCAGACGTGGGTCCCATGCTCACTAGGCCAATAGAGTCAAGCTATCCTGGCTGATGACGGCTGATAGCCAGATTCCAGTCCTAGGATGCTTGATTCCGATCCAGGAAGGACATGGCTTGGCAGTTCGGGCTGGACTGTTCCCGTGAGGCACAGGGTCAAGACTGATTTACATATGGCCATGTCTGAACTAGGGTGGCGTTTTGAGCAGAATAACAATGAATTAAACCCAGATCTGTGACTGTGGGTGAATATTTTGCCAATGTGCAACATTCCTTCTATCAACTTGTGTGTTTTGCTGTTCACCCTATGTGGGAAGGGTATGCCCAGACGTTGGTCCCGTGCTCACTAGGCCACTGTAGTCAAGCTATCCTGGCTGATGATGGCTGATAGCCAGAAACCGGTCCTAGGATGCTTGATTCCGGTCAAGGGAAGACATGGCTTGGCAGTTCGGGCTGGACTGTTCCCGTGAGGCACAGGGTCAAGACTGATTTACATATGGCCATGTCTGAACTAGGGTGGCGTTTTGAGCAGAATAACAATGAATTAAACCCAGATCTGTGACTGTGGGTGAATATTTTGCCAATGTGCAACATTCCTTCTATCAACTTGTGTGTTTTGCTGTTCACCCTATGTGGGAAGGGTATGCCCAGACGTGGGTCCCGTGTTCACTAGGCCACTGCAGTCAAGCTACACTGGCTGATGACAGCTGATAGCCAGAAACCAGTCCTAGGATGCTTGATTCCGGTCCAGGGAAGATATGGCGTAGCACTTCAGGCTGTACTGTTCCCATGAGGCACAGGGTCAAGACTGAGTTGCATATGGCAATTTCTGAGCTGGGGTGGCGTGGTGAGAAAAATAACGATGGATTAAACCCAGATCTGTGACTGGGGGTGAATGTTTTGCCAATGTGCAACATTCCGTCCATCACCATGTGTGTTTTGCTGTTCACCCTATGTGGGAATTGTATGCCCAGACGTGGCTCCTGTGCTCACTAGGCCACTGGATTCAAGCTATCCTGGCTGATGACGGCTGATGACCAGAAACCAGTCCTAGGATGCTTGATCCCGGTCCAGGGAAGAAATGGCTTGGCAGTTCGGTCTGGACTGTTCCCATGAGGCACAGGGTCAAGACTGCTTTGCATATGGCCACGTCTGAACTGGGGTGGCGTGGTGAGAAAAATAATTATGGATTAAACCCAGATCTGTGACTGGGGGTGAATGTTTTGCCAATGTGCAACATTCTGTCCATCACCTTGTTGTCTTTGCTGTTCACCCTATGTGGGAAGGGTATGCTCAGAGGTGGGTCCCGTACACACTAGGCCACTGGAATCAAGCTATCCTGGCTGATGACGGCTGATTGCCAGAAACCAGTCCTAGGATGCTTGATTCTGGTCCAGGGAAGACATGGCTTGGCAGTTCGGGCTGGACTGTTCCCATGAGGCACAGGGTCAAGACTAATTTGCATATGGCCATGTCTGAACTGGGGTGGCGTGGTGATCAAACTAACGATGGATTAAACCCAGATCTGTGACTGGGGGTGAATGTTTTGCTAATGTGCAACATTCAGTCCATCACCTTGTGTGTTTTGCTGTTCACCCTGTGTGGGAAGGGTATGCCCAGACGTTGGTCCCGTGCTCACTAGGCCACTGTAGTCAAGCTATCCTGGCTGATGATGGCTGATAGCCAGAAACCGGTCCTAGGATGCTTGATTCCGGTCAAGGGAAGACATGGCTTGGCAGTTCGGGCTGGACTGTTCCCGTGAGGCACAGGGTCAAGACTGATTTGCATATGGCCACGTCTGAACTGGGGTGATGTGGTGAGCAAAATAATGATGGATTAAACCGAGATCTGTGAATGGGGGTGAATGTTTTGCCAATGTACAACATTCCATCCATCACCTTGTGTGTTTTGCTGTTCACCCTATGTGGGAATTGTATGCCCAGATATGGGTCCCGTGCTCACAAGGCCACTGGAGTCAAGCTATCCTGGCTGATGACAGCTGATGACCAGAAACCGGTCCTAGGATGCTTGATTCCGGTCCAGGGAAGAAATGGCTTGGCATTTCGGGCTGGACTGTTCCTTTGAGGCACAGTGTCAAGACTGATTTGCATATGGCCACGTCTGAACTGGGGTGGTGTGGTGAGCAAATTAATGATGGATTAAACCCAGATCTGTGACTCGGGGTGAATGTTTTGCCAATGTGCAACATTCTGCCCATCACTTTGTGTGCTTTACTGTTCACCCTATGTGGGAAGGGTATGCCCAGACGTGGGTCCCGTGCACAATAGGCCACTGGACTCAAGCTATCCTGGCTGATGACGGCTGATAGCCAGAAACCGGTCCTACAATGCTTGATTCCGGTCCAGGGAAGACATAGCTTGCCAGTTCGGGCTGCACTGTTTCCATGAGGCACAGGGTCAAGACTGATTTGCATATGGCCATGTCTGAACTGGCATGCTGTGGTGAGCGAAATAACAATGGATTAAACCCAGATCTGTGACTATGGGTGAATGTTTTGCAAATGTGCAAGATTCCGTCCATCACCCTGGGTGTTTTGCTGTTCACCCTATGTGGAAAAGGTATGCCCAGACGTGGGTCCCGTGCTCACTAGGCGACTGCAGTCAAGCCATCCTGGCTGATGACGGCTGATAGCCAGAAACCCGTCCTAGGATGCTTGATTCCGGTCCAGGGAAGACATGGCGTGGCAGTTCGGGCTCGACTGTTCCCATGAGGCAGAGGGTCAAGACTGTTTTGCATATGGCCATATCTAAACTGGGGTGGCGTGGTGAGCGAAATAACGATGGATTAAACCCAGATCTGTGACTGGCGGTGAATGTTTTGCCAATGTGCAACATTCCGTCCTTCACCTTGTGTGTTTTGCTGTTTAACCTCTGTGGGAAGGGTATGTCCAGACGTGGCTACCGTGCTCACTAGGTCACTGGAGTCAAGCTATCCTGGCTGATGACGGCTGATAGCCAGAAACCGGTCCTAGGATGCTTGATTCTGGTCGAGGGAAGACATGGCTTGGCAGTATGGTCTGGAGTGCTCCCATGAGGCACAGGGTCAAGACTGATTTGCATATGGCCATGTCTGTACTGTGGTGGCATGGTGAGCAAAATAACAATGGATTAAACCCAGATCTGTGACTGGGGGTGAATGTTTTGCTAATGTGTAACATTCCGTCCATCACCTTGTGTGTTTTGCTGTTCACCCTATGTGGGAAGTTTATGCCCAGACGTTGGTCCCGTGCTCACTAGGCCACTGGAGTCAAGCTATCCTGGCTGATGATGGCTGATAGCCAGAAACCGGTCCTATTATGCTTGATTCCGGTCAAGGGAAGACATGGCTTGGCAGTTCGGGCTGGACTGTTCCCGTGAGGCAAAGGGTCAAGACTGATTTGTATATGGCCACGTCTGAACTGGGGTGATGTGGTGCGCAAAATAACAATGGATTAAACCCAGATCTGTGACTGGGGTGAATGTTTTGCCAATGTGCAACATTCCATCCATCACCTTGTGTGTTTTGCTGTTCACCATATGTGGGAAGGGTATGCCCAGACGTGGGTCCCATGCTCACTAGGCCAATAGAGTCAAGCTATCCTGGCTGATGACGGCTGATAGCCAGATTCCAGTCCTTGGATGCTTGATTCCGGTCCAGGGAAGACATGGCTTGGCAGTTCGGGCTGGACTGTTCCCATAAGGCACATGGTCAAGAATGATTGACATATGGCCATTTCTGAACTGGGGTGGTGTGGTAAGCAAAATAACAATGGATTAAACCGAGATCTGTGACTGAGGGTGATTGTTTTTCCAATGTGCAACATTCCGTCCATCACCTTGTGTTTTTTGCTGTTTCCCCTATGTGGGAAGGGTATGCCCAGACGTGGGTCCCGTGCTCACTGGGTCACTGGAGTCAAGCTATCCTGGCTGATGACGGCTGATAGCCAGAAACCGGTCCTAGGATGCTTGATTCTGGTCGAGGGAAGACATGGCTTTGCAGTTCGGTCTGGACTGCTCCCATGAGGCATAGGGTCAAGACTGATTTGCATATGGCCATGTCTGTACTGCGGTGGCTTGGTGAGCAAAATAACAATAGATTAAACCCAGATCTGTGACTGGGGGTGAATGTTTTGCTAATGTGCAACATTCAGTCCACCACCTTGTGTGTTTTGCTGTTCACCCTGTGTGGGAAGTGTATGCCCAGACGTTGGTCCCGTGCTCACTAGGCCTCTGAAGTCAAGCTATCCTGGCTGATGATGGCTGATAGCCAGAAACCGGTCCTAGGATGCTTCATTCCGGTCCAGGGAAGACATGGCTTAGCACTTCAGGCTGGACTGTTCCGATGAGGCACAGGGTCAAGTCTGAGTTGCATATGGCCATGTCTGAACTGGGGTGGCGTGGTGAGCAAAATAATGATCGATTAAAACCAGATCTGTGACTGGGGGTGAATGTTTTGCCAATGTGCAAAATTCTGTCCATCAGCTTGTGTGCTTTGCTGTTCACCCTATGTGGGAAGGGTATGCCCAGACGTGGGTCCCGTGGACAATAGGCCACTGGAGCCAAGCTATCCTGGCTGATGACGGCTGATGACCAGAAACCGGTCCTAGGATGCTTGATACCGGTCCAGGGAAGAAATGGCTTGGCATTTCGGGCTGGACTGTTCCTTTGAGGCACAGTGTCAAGACTGATTTGCATATGGCCACGTCTGAACTGGGGTGGTGTGGTGAGCAAAATAATGATGGATTAAACCCAGATCTGTGACTCGGGGTGAATGTTTTGCCAATGTGCAACATTCTGCCCATCACTTTGTGTGCTTTACTGTTCACCCTATGTGGGAAGGGTATGCCCAGACGTGGGTCCCGTGCACAATAGGCCACTGGACTCAAGCTATCCTGGCTGATGACGGCTGATAGCCAGAAACCGGTCCTACAATGCTTGATTCCGGTCCAGGGAAGACATGGCTTGCCAGTTCGGGCTGCACTGTTTCCATGAGGCACAGGGTCAAGACTGATTTGCATATGGCCATGTCTGAACTGGCATGCTGTGGTGAGCGAAATACCAATGGATTAAACCCAGATCTGTGACTATGGGTGAATGTTTTGCAAATGTGCAACATTCCGTCCATCACCCTGGGTGTTTTGCTGTTCACCCTATGTGGAAAAGGTATGCCCAGACGTGGGTCCCGTGCTCACTAGGCGACTGCAGTCAAGCCATCCTGGCTGATGACGGCTGATAGCCAGAAACCCGTCCTAGGATGCTTGATTCCGGTCCAGGGAAGACATGGCTTGGCAGTTCGGGCTCGACTGTTCCCATGAGGCAGAGGGTCAAGACTGATTTGCATATGGCCATATCTAAACTGGGGTGGCGTGGTGAGCAAAATAACGATGGATTAAACCCAGATCTGTGACTGGCGGTGAATGTTTTGCCAATGTGCAACATTCCGTCCATCACCTTGTGTGTTTTGCTGTTTAACCTCTGTGGGAAGGGTATGTCCAGACGTGGCTACCGTGCTCACTAGGTCACTGGAGTCAAGCTATCCTGGCTGATGATGGCTGATAGCCAGAAACCGGTCCTAGGATGCTTGATTCTGGTCGACCGAAGACATGGCTTGGCAGTACGGTCTGGAGTGCTCCCATGAGGCACAGGGTCAAGACTGATTTGCATATGGCCATGTCTGTACTGCGGTGGCGTGGTGAGCAAAATAACAATGGATTAAACCCAGATCTGTGACTGGGGGTGAATGTTTTGCTAATGTGTAACATTCCGTCCATCACCTTGTGTGTTTTGCTGTTCACCCTATGTGGGAAGTTTATGCCCAGACGTTGGTCCCGTGCTCACTAGGCCACTGGAGTCAAGCTATCCTGGCTGATGATGGCTGATAGCCAGAAACCGGTCCTATTATGCTTGATTCCGGTCAAGGGAAGACATGGCTTGGCAGTTCGGGCTGGACTGTTCCCGTGAGGCACTTGGTCAAGACTGATTTGCATATGGCCACGTCTGAACTGGGGTGATGTGGTGCGCAAAATAACGATGGATTAAACCCAGATCTGTGACTGGGGGTGAATGTTTTGCCAATGTGCAACATTCCATCCATCACCTTGTGTGTTTTGCTGTTCACCATATGTGGGAAGGGTATGCCCAGACATGGGTCCAGTGCTCACTAGGCGACTGCAGTCAAGCCATCCTGGCTGATGACGGCTGATAGCCAGAAACCGGTCCTAGGATGCTTGATTCCGGTCCAGGGAAGACATGGCTTGGCAGTTTGGGCTCGACTGTTCCCATGAGGCACAGGGTCAAGACTGATTTGCATATGGCCATATCTAAACTGGGGTGGCGTGGTGAGCAAAATAACGATGGATTAAACCCAGATCTGTGATTGGCGGTGAATGTTTTGCCAATGTGCAACATTCCGTCCATCACCTTGTGTGTTTTGCTGTTCAACCTCTGTGGGAAGGGTATGTCCAGACGTGGCTACCGTGCTCACTAGGCCACTGGAGTCAAGCTATCCTGGCTGATGATGGCTGATAGCCAGAAACCGGTCCTAGGATGCTTGATTCTGGTCGAGGGAAGACATGGCTTGGCAGTACGGTCTGGACTGCTCCCATGAGGTACAGGGTCAAGACTGATTTGCATATGGCCATGTCTGTACTGCGGTGGCGTGGTGAGCAAAATAACAATGGATTAAACCCAGATCTGTGACTGGGGGTGAATGTTTTGCTAATGTGCAACATTCCGTCCATCACCTTGTGTGTTTTGCTGTTCACCCTATGTGGGAAGGGTATGCCCAGACATTGGTCCCGTGCTCAATAGGCCACTGGAGTCAAGCTATCCTGGCTGATGATGGCTGATAGCCAGAAACCGGTCCTATTATGCTTGATTCCGGTCAAGGGAAGACATGGCTGGGCAGTTCGGGCTGGACTGTTCCCGTGAGGCATAGGGTCAAGACTGATTTGCATATGGCCATGTCTGTACTGCGGTGGCGTGGTGAGAAAAATAACAATGGATTAAACCCAGATCTGTGACTGGGGGTAAATGTTTTGCCAATGTGCAACATTCCATCCTCACCTTGTGTATTTTGCTGTTCACCATATGTGGGAAGGGTATGCTCAGAAGTCTGTCCCATGCTCACTAGGCAAATAGAGTCAAGCTATCCTGGCTGATGGCGGCTGATAGCCAGATTCCAGTCCTAGGATGCTTGATTCCGGTCCAGGGAAGACATGGCTTGGCAGTTCGGGCTGGACTGTTCCCATAAGGCCCAGGGTCAAGAATGATTGACATATGGCCATTTCTGAACTGGGGTGGTGTGGTAAGCAAAATACCGATGGATTAAACTGAGATCTGTGACTGAGGGTGATTGTTTTTCCAATGTGCAACATTCCGTCCATCACCTTGTGTTTTTTGCTGTTCACCCTATGTGGTAAGGGTATGCCCAGACGTGGGTCCCGTGCTCACTGGGTCACTGGAGTCAAGCTATCCTGGCTGATGACGGCTGATAGCCAGAAACCAGTCCTAGGATGCTTGATTCTGGTCGAGGGAAGACATGGCTTTGCAGTTCGGTCTGGACTGCTCCCATGAGGCATAGGGTCAAGACGGATTTGCATATGGCCATGTCTGTACTGCGGTGGCGTGGTGAGCAAAATAACAATGGATTAAACCCAGATCTGTGACTGGGGGTGAATGTTTTGCTAATGTGCAACATTCAGTCCATCACCTTGTGTGTTTTGCTGTTCACCCTGTGTGGGAAGGGTATGCCCAGACGTTGGTCCCGTGCTCACTAGGCCACTGTAGTCAAGCTATCCTGGCTGATGATGGCTGATAGCCAGAAACCGGTCTTAGGATGCTTGATTCCGGTCAAGGGAAGACATGGCTTGGCAGTTCGGGCTGGACTGTTCCCGTGAGGCACAGGGTCAAGACTGATTTGCATATGGCCACGTCTGAACTGGGGTGATGTGGTGAGCAAAATAATGATGGATTAAACCGAGATCTGTGACTGGGGGTGAATGTTTTGCCAATGTACAACATTCCATCCATCACCTTGTGTGTTTTGCTGTTAACCATATGTGGGAAGGGTATGCCCAGACGTGGGTCCCATGCTCACTAGGCCAATAGAGTCAAGCTATCCTGGCTGATGACGGCTGATAGCCAGATTCCAGTCCTAGGATGCTTGATTCCGATCCAGGAAGGACATGGCTTGGCAGTTCGGGCTGGACTGTTCCCGTGAGGCACAGGGTCAAGACTGATTTACATATGGCCATGTCTGAACTAGGGTGGCGTTTTGAGCAGAATAACAATGAATTAAACCCAGATCTGTGACTGTGGGTGAATATTTTGCCAATGTGCAACATTCCTTCTATCAACTTGTGTGTTTTGCTGTTCACCCTATGTGGGAAGGGTATGCCCAGACGTTGGTCCCGTGCTCACTAGGCCACTGTAGTCAAGCTATCCTGGCTGATGATGGCTGATAGCCAGAAACCGGTCCTAGGATGCTTGATTCCGGTCAAGGGAAGACATGGCTTGGCAGTTCGGGCTGGACTGTTCCCGTGAGGCACAGGGTCAAGACTGATTTACATATGGCCATGTCTGAACTAGGGTGGCGTTTTGAGCAGAATAACAATGAATTAAACCCAGATCTGTGACTGTGGGTGAATATTTTGCCAATGTGCAACATTCCTTCTATCAACTTGTGTGTTTTGCTGTTCACCCTATGTGGGAAGGGTATGCCCAGACGTGGGTCCCGTGTTCACTAGGCCACTGCAGTCAAGCTACACTGGCTGATGACAGCTGATAGCCAGAAACCAGTCCTAGGATGCTTGATTCAGGTCCAGGGAAGATATGGCGTAGCACTTCAGGCTGTACTGTTCCCATGAGGCACAGGGTCAAGACTGAGTTGCATATGGCAATTTCTGAGCTGGGGTGGCGTGGTGAGAAAAATAACGATGGATTAAACCCAGATCTGTGACTGGGGGTGAATGTTTTGCCAATGTGCAACATTCCGTCCATCACCATGTGTGTTTTGCTGTTCACCCTATGTGGGAATTGTATGCCCAGACGTGTCTCCTGTGCTCACTAGGCCACTGGATTCAAGCTATCCTGGCTGATGACGGCTGATGACCAGAAACCAGTCCTAGGATGCTTGATCCCGGTCCAGGGAAGAAATGGCTTGGCAGTTCGGTCTGGACTGTTCCCATGAGGCACAGGGTCAAGACTGCTTTGCATATGGCCACGTCTGAACTGGGGTGGCGTGGTGAGAAAAATAATTATGGATTAAACCCAGATCTGTGACTGGGGGTGAATGTTTTGCCAATGTGCAACATTCTGTCCATCACCTTGTTGTCTTTGCTGTTCACCCTATGTGGGAAGGGTATGCTCAGAGGTGGGTCCCGTACACACTAGGCCACTGGAATTAAGCTATCCTGGCTGATGACGGCTGATTGCCAGAAACCAGTCCTAGGATGCTTGATTCTGGTCCAGGGAAGACATGGCTTGGCAGTTCGGGCTGGACTGTTCCCATGAGGCACAGGGTCAAGACTAATTTGCATATGGCCATGTCTGAACTGGGGTGGCGTGGTGATCAAACTAACGATGGATTAAACCCAGATCTGTGACTGGGGGTGAATGTTTTGCTAATGTGCAACATTCAGTCCATCACCTTGTGTGTTTTGCTGTTCACCCTGTGTGGGAAGGGTATGCCCAGACGTTGGTCCCGTGCTCACTAGGCCACTGTAGTCAAGCTATCCTGGCTGATGATGGCTGATAGCCAGAAACCGGTCCTAGGATGCTTGATTCCGGTCAAGGGAAGACATGGCTTGGCAGTTCGGGCTGGACTGTTCCCGTGAGGCACAGGGTCAAGACTGATTTGCATATGGCCACGTCTGAACTGGGGTGATGTGGTGAGCAAAATAATGATGGATTAAACCGAGATCTGTGAATGGGGGTGAATGTTTTGCCAATGTACAACATTCCATCCATCACCTTGTGTGTTTTGCTGTTAACCATATGTGGGAAGGGTATGCCCAGACGTGGGTCCCATGCTCACTAGGCCAATAGAGTCAAGCTATCCTGGCTGATGACGGCTGATAGCCAGATTCCAGTCCTAGGATGCTTGATTCCCATCCAGGAAGGACATGACTTGGCAGTTCGGGCTGGACTGTTCCCATGAGGCACAGGGTCAAGACTGATTTACATATGGCCATGTCTGAACTAGGGTGGCGTTTTGAGCAAAATAACAATGAATTAAACCCAGATCTGTGACTGTGGGTGAATATTTTGCCAATGTGCAACATTCCTTCTATCAACTTGTGTGTTTTGCTGTTCACCCTATGTGGGAAGGGTATGCCCAGACGTGGGTTCCGTGCTCACTAGGCCACTGCAGTCAAGCTACACTGGCTGATGACAGCTGATAGCCAGAAACCAGTCCTAGGATGCTTGATTCCGGTCCAGGGAAGATATGGCGTAGCACTTCAGGCTGTACTGTTCCCATGAGGCACAGGGTCAAGACTGAGTTGCATATGGCAATTTCTGAGCTGGGGTGGCGTGGTGAGAAAAATAACGATGGATTAAACCCAGATCTGTGACTGGGGGTGAATGTTTTGCCAATGTGCAACATTCCGTCCATCACCATGTGTGTTTTGCTGTTCACCCTATGTGGGAATTGTATTCCCAGACGTGGCTCCTGTGCTCACTAGGCCACTGGATTCAAGCTATCCTGGCTGATGACGGCTGATGACCAGAAACCAGTCCTAAGATGCTTGATCCCGGTCCAGGGAAGAAATGGCTTGGCAGTTCGGTCTGGATTGTTCCCATGAGGCACAGGGTCAAGACTGCTTTGCATATGGCCACGTCTGAACTGGGGTGGCGTGGTGAGAAAAATAATTATAGATTAAACCCAGATCTGTGACTGGGGGTGAATGTTTTGCCAATGTGCAACATTCTGTCCATCACCTTGTTGTCTTTGCTGTTCACCCTATGTGGGAAGGGTATGCTCAGAGGTGGGTCCCGTACACACTAGGCCACTGGAATCAAGCTATCCTGGCTGATGACGGCTGATAGCCAGAAACCAGTCCTAGGATGCTTGATTCTGGTCCAGGGAAGACATGGCTTGGCAGTTCGGGCTTGACTGTTCCCATGAGGCACAGGGTCAAGACTAATTTGCATATGGCCATGTCTGAACTGGGGTGGCGTGGTGATCAAACTAACGATGGATTAAACCCAGATCTGTGACTGAGGGTGAATGTTTTGCCAATGTGCAACATTCCGTCCATCACCTTGTGTGTTTTGCTGTTCACCCTATGTGGGAAGGGTATGCCCAGACGTGGGGCCCGTTCTCAATAGGCCACTGCGGTCAAGCTACCCTGGCTGATGACGACTGATCGCCAGAAACCGGTCCTAGGATGCTTGATCCCGGGCCAGGGAAGACATGACTTGGCAGTTCGGGATGGACTGTTCCCATGAGGGACAGGGTCAAGACTGATTTGCATATGGCCATGTCTGAACAGGGTTGTTGTGGTGAGCAAAATAACGATGGATTAAACCCAGATCTGTGACTGGGGGTGAATGTTTTGCCAATTTGCAACATTCCGTCCATTACCTTGTGTGTTTTGCTGTTCACCCTATGTGGGAAGGGTATGCCCAGGCGTGGGTCCTGTGCTCACTAGGCCACTGGAGTCAAGCTATCCTGGCTGATGACAGCTGATAGCCAGAAACCGGTCCTAGGATGCTTGATTCTGGTCCAGGGAAGACATTAGGCATGGGCGTAAAATCCGTTCCGCTCGCGGAATTTGCGGATTTTCGGCAAATTCGCAATCCGCGAACTCTCGCGAATTTGTCGAAAATTCGCAAATTCGCACGCAGCGCATTTTTTTGCTTGGTGATACAATATTGCGGCACGCGGTGTTCACTTACCGTCATTCAGCGTTTGCAGAGTTGTTTTTCTCCATATTTTGCGTGTGCTGCGCCATTTTGGATCTTGCTGCGGGATCCCGCGGGAGTTTGTCGACCGTGATTACGTCATCGCGGCTTGCCACCTTGTACAGCGCGCATCGCGAGTGTTCGCAATTGCGAACACGTAGATGCGGCGGGCAGCAACAATCTTGCACTCGCGAAATTGCAAAATTTGCAATTCTGCACAAGAAATCCACCAGCAAGCAGCATAAACCTTCTGAAAATGATGATTTTATCAGAATAACTCCTCAGGTTGACATGTGCCTGCACTTCTTTTTTAAAGGAGTCCATTTTTTAGGAAGGAAGTGCCCCCCAGTCTCCAACTTTCTGTTCCTGTCCAGCAGGCTCCTCCCAGTGCTTTCTTCATGTGCTGGTCACTTTCATTTGGATCTTGACCTGGAAGGATTACTTTTTGTGGATGCTGCTGGATATTTGGATTTGAGGCCTTTTTGACTTTCTTTGGATCACTTTTGGATTAGAAATTTCACAAGTAAGTTTGTTTGGAGCATTACAGTTGCTGCAACTACAATTTTGGAATTTTCGATTTTTGGGCTGTTGTTGGGGCCTTTTGCCCAGGGGTAGTGAGTGGTGCATGGACTGAGTCTTTCTGTGGGGTCTCTTTTATGTAAACATCATGGAGGGCATGGATGGAATGGGATTGTGCTGATTTTTGTGTGTTTTTCAATTTTTTTGGGGTGTTGATGGGGACTGGGCTTGTGGGTGGGGGCCATTTTGAGTGCTGGTACAGGCAGGCCCTGGCCATGTGCTGGGGGGCAAGGGGCCATTTTGAAGGCAGGCAGTGTTCTCAGGCCTGCACCCATTTTGCCTAGCTTTCATCCATTATGCCCAGGGGTAGTAAGTGGTGCATGGGCCTAGTCTTTCTGTGGGGTGTCTTGAATTTAGCAAAACAACAAGGACAAGACCTGAAGCAGGTATTTTTTTCAGCAGAATTAAATTGGTAATCACCAATAAATTTGTAAACCCCTCACCCATCTCTCTAGTAGATGGCATGCTTCATCATCGGGGGCCAGTTGGATCACCGAGTGCGATCAAGCTGTGCTGCAATGCCTGTCTACAGCGGAGCGGGTTTAATTGTGTATGTGAGTGAACAGTGCTATGTGAAGTAAGTTTTATGAGTTAAAAAAGCCTATGGGAACTACCCTTTTAAAAGTTTTAATAGAAGGGTCCCATGGCATGAGTAAAAAAGAATTTGTTGGATATATCAGAGGATATTATGGCCCTCTATATCCAGAAAAGTGTAGGTCAACTAGTTTCAGCCTTCATCATCAGTCGGGAGGCTTTCTTCAGGACCGAAAAAAGTGGGGTCAAAAATGAAGTAGATACCCCAACAGTGTGTCTATATATCAAGGCACATCCTAAAGTGCGTTGTTTGAGTAGTGGGTCTGTATACTTACGGATCCCATTCGTAAAATCTGTAAAGAAAACAGAGTGATACAATGCTAATCAAAACAAATATAAGTAGCATAGTGCCTATGGTGATTAGAGGTGACCAAAGTGATCATAGTGATAAACCTGCTTAATGTGCTTTGAATGCAGCATGTATGAGGAATAAAATAAGAACCTTAAGTGACTCTCAATATTCCCAGAAGCAGTTGTTTGCTGTGATTGTGCGTGTTTATAGTTGTCTCAATAACCCGTCCATGGTGTAAAAACAGTGATATTTACTTTGGTTGGTGGTTTAAAACAATATTAAAACCAAGCTACAGAATGTCGTATGCTTGTGACTAGAGAATCAGAAAGGCAGAAGCAGTAAAGATCCAAGTGCCCAAACACATGAAAGAAACTTACATGATTTTTATGTTTTTATGGCTACATGGAGCCTGCCCCAGAAGAGGAGAGTCCAGGGACCCTGTAACAGAGGGCGCCGTAATCTCAGAGTCAGTAAATAAAATGGTAATTCAAACGTGAAGATGAATACACAAAGCACCGACATTAGTGACTGGTTTACTTACGTTTGTCACCTTGAACTGCAGCCCTAAACCTAGTACTGGGTACAGGAACCGGCGAAGTGGCATTGCCCACAACACTCCTATACAGGAAGTGAGTGCGAACACGTGATCGCTGTAGCGCGTCACATGAGAGAAAGGCTAGAACGCTTACTTCCCGAGGCGTCACGTATCACTCGCCGGGAAGTAGCATATGTGAAATAATGTTACGTAAAGGTAGCCGATATATACATGGTGATATGACCGTCGGGGTCAGGTTAAGACATCATAATGGCTCTTATGGTATGAGCTGAAATGAAAAAGCTAGTTTGCATATAAAGCAGCAGTGTGAAGCTACATGCGCGCGATAGGCAATCTTAGCAGTGTGATGTTAATAGCTATAATAGGGAAGCTCATTTGCATATGAAGGGTGTACATTAGGTTTTAATGCAAATGGGCGGGCAGAAGCAGCAATGTAAGTCTACATGTGCACGATAACAGTGTGATGTTATAAGAAGCAGAACAAACGTGCGGGCAGTGGTGGTGTGTATCTGCATTGTGCGATGGGCCATGATAACAGTATGATGTAGTGGGAGGCAGAACAAGAAAAGGATTTCAGATTCCATTCTGATTTCTTAGAATTTGGTTCCAAGGAACCTCATCATTAAGGCCGGTCACATGGGTACGAAGTCTGTAGACCCATCGTTGCTCCTTTTCTAAAAGGGCCTCTTGTAGATTATGTCTATTACTTTCAAGTTGTTCTATCACCACCCAGGTCATGTCATTAGTGGTGTGTTCTGCGGTTAGAAAATGATCAGTTAATTTGGTGGTATTACGCTTACATCGGATATTACTCCTGTGTTCACAAATTCTTGTTTTGACCTTCCTGGAGGTCATCCCAATGTATCTCAGCCCACATGAACAGGTTATCATGTATATTACGTTAGCAGAATTACAGTTTGAGTGTCTTCTGATTTGCCATACCTTTCCTTCTTCGAGACATAGGTTTTTTGCATCATGGTTATATGACACACGCTGCAATTGCCACAAGGGTAATGTCCCTTGACATCAGGTAGTCCCCAGGCATTTAGGACAGTTGGTTGTTTTGTGTTAATTTGTTTAGGGCATGTAGAGACCAAGCTGTCACGTAAATTACGAGATCTTTTGTAGGAGAATAATGGTTTTTCCCATTGTAAGGTTCCTGAGGTCAGAATCCTCCAGTTGCTCTGGATGATTTTAGCCACTTTAGTGGAGATGGAATTATATGTGGTTACACATGTCAGTGGAGTTACAGTTTGTTGTTTCACTGTGGGATCTAGTAATGCTTCCCTGTTTGATTCCTGGCCCGTTTGTGTGCCTTTTGGACTGTTTTAAAGGATATCCTCTCGTTGTAAGTTTCTGAGTGAGTGCTTGTGCTAGTGTTTTAAAATCACTAATCTCACTACAATTGCGTCTCAGTCTGAGGTATTGTCCATAAGGTAGGTTTTCGCGTAATGGTTTTGGGTGGAAGCTTTCATATCTCAGCAGGGAGTTTCTTGCCGTAGGCTTGAAGTGTGTCTTGGTCATTAACTTGCCATCTTGTGCTCGTATGTCAAGGTCGAGGAAGGTGATGCTCTCTCTACTCACAGTATGAGTGAACCTGAGATTGGGGTCAAGTGTGTTAATCCAAACTAGAAATTCTGTCAATTTCTGTTCTGTGCCTTGCCAGATGAGCAGGACGTCGTCGATATATCTTTTGTAGAACCCCAATTCATTATAATATGGGAATGACACATTCAGTACGTGTTTTGATTCAAAATTGGAATACGGCAAGAAACTCCATGCTGAGATATGAAAGCTTCCACCCAAAACCATTACGCGAAAACCTACCTTATCGACAATACCTCAGACTGAGACGCAATTGTAGCGAGATTAGTGATTTTAAAACACAAGCACAAGCACTCACTCAGAAACTTACAATGAGAGGATATCCTATAAAAACAGTCCAAAAGGCACAAAAACGGGCCAGGAATCAAAACAGGGAAGCATTACTAGATCCCACAGTGAAACAACAAACTGCAACTCCACTGACATGTGTAACCACATATAATTCCATCTCCACTAAAGTGGCTAAAATCATCCAGAGCAACTGGAGGATACTGACCTCAGGAACCTTACAATGGGAAAAAACATTATTCTCCTACAAAAGATCTTGTAATTTACGTGACAGCTTGGTCTCTACACGCCCTAAAGAAATTAACACAAAACAACTAACTGTCCTAAATGCCTGGGGACTACCTGATGTCAAGGGACATTACCCTTGTGGCAATTGCAGCGTGTGTCATATAACCATGACCGCAAAAAACCTATGTCTCGAAGAAGGAAAGGTATGGCAAATCAGAAGACACACAAACTGTAATTCTGCTAACGTAATATACATGATAACCTGTTCATGTGGGCTGAGATACATTGGGATGACCCCCAGGAAGGTCAAAACAAGAAATTGTGAACACAGGAGCAATATCCGATGTAAGCGTAATACCACCAAATTAACTGATCATTTTCTGACCGCAGGACACACCACTAATGACATGACCTGGGTGGTGATAGAACAACTTGAAAGTAATAGACACAATCTACAAGAGGCCCTTTTAGAAAAGGAGCAACAATGGGTCTACAGACTTCGTACCCATGTGACCGGCCTTAATGATGAGGTTCCTTGGAACCAAATTCTAAGAAATCAGAATGGAATCTGAAATCCTTTTCTTGTTCTGCCTCCCACTACATGGCCCATCGCACAATGCAGATACACACCACCACTTGTTCTGCTTCTTATAACATCACACTGTTATCGTGCACATGTAGACTTACATTGCTTCTTCTGCCCGCCCATTTGCATTATTACCTAATGTACACCCTTCATATGCAAATGAGCTTCCCTATTATAGCTATTAACATCACACTGCTAAGATTGCCTATCGCGCGCATGTAGCTTCACACTGCTGCTTTATATGCAAATGAGCTTTTTCATTTCAGCTCATACCATAAGAGCCATTATGATGTCTTAACCTGACCCCCACGGTCATATCACCGTGTAAATATCGGCTACCTTTACGTAACATTATTTCACATATGCTACTTCCCGGCGAGTGATCCGTGACGCCTCGGGAAGTAAGCGTTCTAGCCTTTCTCTCACGTGACGCGCTACCGCGATCACGTGTTCGCACTCACTTCCTGTATAGAAGTGTTGTGAGCAACGCCACTTCGCCGGTTCCTGTACCCAGTACTAGGTTTAAAGCTGCAGTTCAAGGTGACAAACGTAAGTAAACCAGGCACTAATGTTGGTGCTTTGGGTATTCATCTTCACGTTTGAATTACCGTTTTATTTAATGACTCTGAGATTACGGCGCCCTCTATTACAGGGTCCCTGGACTCTCCTTTTCTGGGGCAGGCTCCATGTAGCCATAAAAACGTAAAAATCATGTAAGTTTCTTTCGTGTGTTTGGGCACTTGGATCTTTACTGCTTCTGCCTTTCTGATTCTCTAGTCACAAGCATACGACATTCTGTAGCTTGGTTTTAATATTGTTTTAAACCACCAACCGAAGTAAATATCACTGATTTTACACCATGGACGTGTTATTGAGACAACTATAAATACGCACAATCACAGCAAACAACTGCTTCTGGGAATATTGAGAGTCACTTAGGGTTCTTATTTTATTCCTCATACATGCTGCATTCAAAGCACATTAAGCAGGTTTCTCACTATGATCCCTTTGGTCACCTCTAATCACCATAGGCACTATGCTACTTATATTTGTTTTGATTAGCATTGTATCACTCTGTTTTCTTTACAGATTTTACGAATGGGATCCGTAAGTATACAGACCCACTACTCACACAACGCACTTTAGGATGTGCGTTGATATATAGACACACTGTTGGGGTATCTACTTCATTTTTTACCCCACTTTTTTCGGTCCTGAAGAAAGCATCCCGACTGACGATGAAGGCTGAAACTAGTTGACCTACACTTTTCTGGATATAGAGGGCCATAATATCCTCTGATATATCCAACAAATTCTTTTTTACTCATGCCATGGGACCCTTCTATTAAAACTTTTAAAAGGGTAGTTCCCATAGGCTTTTTTAACTCATAAAACTCACTTCACATAGCACTGTTCACTCACATACACAATTAAACCCGCTCCGCTGTAGACAGGCGTTGCAGCACAGCTGGATCGCACTCGGTGATCCAACTGGCCCCCGATGATGAAGCATGCCATCTACTAGACAGATGGGTGAGGGGTTTACAAATTTATTGGTGATTACCAATTTAATTCTGCTGAAAAAAATACCTGCTTCAGGTCTTGTCCTTGTTGTTTTGCTAGATATACCGGGGGTGACGGACAAGCACCACGGTCTCCTCCTCACTCTCTCATTGTTATTATATATGTGTCTTGAATTTAAACATCATTGAGGGCATGGATGGCATGGGATTGTGCTGATTTTTGTGTGTGGATTTCGACTTTTTGGGGTGTATAACTGATGTTCCTCTGTCTTCCATTGCTTTTAGGTGCACAAGAGAACCACCAGTGCCAGGAAGAAGTCCTGCAGCGGTGTGTGCAGCATAACGTCACACTACGTCACGTGTGGCCACAGACAAGACAACTCTGCAACTCGTGCAACTGCGGCCTGCTGTTCTGACATCTGAAGAAGATGGCCCCAAAAAAAGATCCCCGTAGCTCCTCTAGCAAGAAAATTGTGAGTACGGAGCAGAAGAAGTAAGTGGCGCCACTTACCAAGGAGACTGGTGTGCCACCCGCCACATTTTTTGGGAATAAAAAAAAAAGTACGCCTGCAGCAGCAGCAGGATCTGCTGGGGACCAAGCTGGGAGCAGCACCCCCGCTCCATTGGGCTCAGTGCCACCACCACCACGCCAACTTAAGTCCAAGCCCTTGAGTGCTTTACAGGCAGCCAGTCTAGTTGTTCAATCACCATCGACCAGGGATGTTGGCTCATCACAAGAAAGTAGCAGCATCCCTCAATCAACAAAGGTTGTTGTAACTCATCTGACGAGTGTTCAACAACCACTGCCGCAACAAGAACCACATGTGCAAGTACAAGCCCAAGTACATGTGGAAGGAGAGGCAGCGCAAGGAGATGCGCAAGCAGAGGTGCATGGAGCAGCACAAATGCCCACAATAGTTGTTGCTCCTGAAGTAGGGGCACATCAGGAAATCGACATTCAAGCCAAGGTATCATTTGAGGAAGCCACTCCTCCTGATCATTCATTGTCTTCCAGATCCCTAGGAAGTAAAAGATCAAGGATGGTGTCTACATCTTCTTCAAGCCCCCTTCCTTCTGATGATATGGATCTAAATTGGGAACCACCACAGCCGTCTGAGAGTGAGGCACACCATGATCTGACAAAGGTAGCTAAGCGTAAAAGGAAGGTCCCTGAAAGTCTCTTACTTATGGAGTATGATGATGACGCTGAAGAAGAAGTGGCGTATACTCCTGCTGATGAAGACTCTCACGATGACGACGCAGTCATCATAAACGTCACTCCAGGCTCAGCGGGCATGCAGCAAACAGACATTTTTACTCTAGTCCGAAATGCTGCTGAGCGCGATGTTGGAGACGTGGGAATGGGACCACCACCAATGCAGTTAACTAGTACACCACCACCTACCGCTTCCATATTTTCTCGCCAGAAGGGACCTCCATCCACCTCGACCTCCATTTCCTCAATTAGTGGTGCTGCAAGTGCACAACGTAGTAAGGTTCGGCAACACACATCCTCCACTTCATCTGGCATTAGCATGAGCAGTATCGCCTCCTCCGCCCCCCACAGACATTTGAAGTCCGCAGTTTGGGACTTCTTTAGTGTTAGCACAACAAGGGAAAACATAGCCATTTGTACCATTTGTAAGCTTGAAGTTAGTCGTGGTAAGCTTGGTACCAACTATGGTACCGGAGGCCAGAGAGGTCATCTTGAGAGACAGCACACTGTCAAATGGCATGCGCACCTAAAGGAGATCAAGGAAGCCCGAATTGCAAGTCAACAAACTGTATCCGTTGATGTTTCATCTGATGATGATGAGGAGGAAGAAGCGTCAAACATTCCCTCAGTTACACCCAGTACCCCTGTCAGCAGCACACCCCCTGCAAGATATATGAGCCACACTAAGAGTGTGGGAGAGAGTGAGACACCAATACGAAAAAGTTCATCAACATCACCGAGCGTAACTGGGTCGAAGAAGTTATCATCATCATCATCATCCCGTAAAATGGTCCAGCCCACCATTAGAAGCATGTTGTTTTCAGATGCGCCATTTGAACCCAGACACCCAATGACTCGTCTGTATAACACTAAGCTGGCTAAAATGCTAGCTCTGGACTTTCTCCCTTTTTCTTTTGTGGAAGGGGTTGGTTTTCTTGAATTAGTGGCAACGCTCTGCCCTAAATGGAAGGTTCCTAGCCGGTTCTATTTTGCCAGAGTTGCGGTTCCAGCACTACATGAAGATGTGCTGGAGGTGATTGGGGCAGCTTTGCACAAGAGTGCTGTTCACACTATACATCTGACAACAGACATGTCGACCAGTTGCGCAGCCACTGATTACATGTGCATCACTGCACACTGGGTCTCTTTTTCAGAGGTTACAGCCAATCTAAGGGCAGGTGTTGACCCGGACAACGTTTTTAAAGCTGCTCGGAAACATGCAACACTAGCCATGTTTGGCATGGAGAAAAGTCATACAGGAGAAAACATTTTGCATGAGTTTAACACGAGGGTCTTTCAATGGCTGTCCCCAAGAAAACGCATGATTGGTTATGTTTCCACGGATAATGGCGCCAATGTAGTTAAGGCCATGGATATGGGTAACTATTCCAGAGTGCAGTGTTTGGCGCACTGTATAAACCTGGTTGTTAAAAAATTCTTGAGTGAAGAAAGTTCAGTGTGCAAGTTACTGACCACCTGCCGAAGAATGTGCACACATTTCAACCATTCTTTTAAGACCCGGAAGTATCTGAGGGGCCTGCTACATAAACATAAACTGCCTGTGAAAGCACTCATCCAGGAGGTGGCAACACGTTGGAACTCAACCTTCTACATGCTTGAGCGTCTGTATGAGCATTGTGCGGTAGTCGATCAGTATTTCTTTACACAGGGTGCAGCTATGAAGGACATAAGGATACAGGTGGAGCAATGGAAGCTAGTTCAAAGCCTGACAGACATGCTTCGTCCTTTTGAGGTCTTCACGCATGCAGTCAGCAGGGAGGACTGTAATTTGGGAAACGCTATCCCATTGTTGCGCATGCTAGAGCACCAACTGAAGGCAGTGTCTTCTACGTTTCGAAAAGATGAAAAAAGCAAGAAGCTTTTGATTTGGCTGAGAAATTATTAGAGCGCCTACTTTGCGATGAACGTCTTCAAAAGATCCACACAGAACAGCATTATATTTGTGCTACTATTCTGGATCCACGGTACAAAAAGGCACTGGCAGGCAGAGTATTCTTTCCTTTTGATGACGCAGAAGTTACAAAGTACAAACGTTGGCTAGCTATGTCAGCCACTCGGTTTGAAAGAGAACGGCAGGAAATTGAAGGAAAAGGCAGTACATCAGCATCAGCAGGCCATCCGGAGTCAAAAGAATCCACTTCTGCACCTGTGGCTGTGGCAGAAGTGAGTGATTTTCCCTCTCAGCCGTTAAAGACACCAGCAACTGGATCATCTGCACCAGACACAACAGTAACATTGTGTTAAGAAGAGGATTGGCTAACTCAGCTTGGGTTTGCTTCTCAAAAGGTCCCAGCAAAAAGTAAGCAAAGTGGAGGAACCGTGGAGAACCTGGAGTCGATGGTGCAGGACTATCTGAATGACTCAATAGAGCTCTATGTTCATGATGACCCATTGGCGTATTGGCATGGGAAAAAAGAATTGTGGCCTGAGATCTCCAACCTGGCTATAAATTCCTTGTCTTGCCCACTCGCAAGCGTGTCTTCAGAACGTGTTTTCAGTGCTGCTGGTGGCATTGTAACTTACAAAAGGATCCGCCTCTCGCCCAAAAATGTGGAGAGGTTAACAATGATCAAGATGAATCAGCACCTCATACCACCAGATTACAAAATACGAGAATACACGCAGGAAGAAGACGAGGAGGACACCAACTTAGATGAGGGAAGTTCTTCTCTGTTAGGTGACCTACTCCCGCCTGAATTCGCAGAGTATGATGACAAACTCTTCTTCCCTGACACCGAGCCCTGAAAATGAGCCAATGAATCAATAACTTTCTTTTTCGTCCTTATTCACTTTTATTCCTGTGTGTCTGTCTTTCTTTGTTTTGCAAAATCTATATAAATAAAACTTTAATCACCTAATCACAAAAACAAGCCTATCAGCAGAACTGGCTTCACTTATTTGCTTATTGATTTGAAGGTGCAGCAGTCTGCATTCCTCAGGTTCACAAGTTCACAAGAACATGCTCCTCTATCCTCCTCCTCCAGACTCCTATTTCCCTCAAAGCAGATGGCTGGATTACGCCCAATGAAGAAAGACTCTGCAGTTGTGGGGGTGTTCTACTTCTTTGCGGGTTAGTTGATGGCTCGGGGTCCATTGCTGGGAAGGTCTAATACCGGATAAAAGTGTTTTGCTGAAAATCAGAGTTGAAAAAGTTTTTGCCTTTTTGCTCACTATCATGTTTTCGGGGGCCTGTTTGGGTGGGTTCCTGGTGTTTGGGGGTGGGTTTTGGGGTCTGGGAGCACTGCTGGCACAGTCTAATGTTGATTGCATTTGTTTTCCAGGACATCCATGGTGGAAAAGTGGAGTTATGACCTAGCTGCACAGCGCATTTGGACAGAAGGCCGAAAAATATTGTAATTTGCCTGTATGGGGGTATTCTGCTTTTTTTGTGGGTGGGTTGGCAGGTCTTGGGGCATTGCTAGGAAGGTCTAATACCGGTTAAAAGTGGTTTGAAGAAAATCCATGCTGAAAAGCGTTTTGGCACATTAATTTAGGGCTTGTTAGGGCTTGTTAGGGTTAGCACTAGCAGCAGGATTGCATGTGTTTCGGGGTGTTCTAGATTTTTGCAACTGAGTTCTGGGGTCTTAGAGCACTCGTGGGAATGTGTAATTTTGGTTGCAAGTGGTTTGAAGAAGAAAATCCATGGTGGGGATTTGGCCTAGTTAAAGAAAGCGTTTGCCACTATTCTTAACTTAGGGCTCCTTAGGGTTAGCAGTATTGTATTGCATGTGTTTGGGCGGGGGCTGTTTGTGGGAGGGTTTGCGAGTCTTGGATGGAGCGATGCTGGGTAGGGATACTTTTGCTTGCTTGCAAGTGGTTTGAATACAATCCACGGTGGGTAAAGGGGGATTTGGGCCTACTTTACTTTCAAAGTACGTTCTACTAGACCTCGTTTTTTGAGATCTGATTGGGGGTCTTCTACATTTTTGCGACTGGGTTTAGTAAGGGTCTGGGAGCACTGCTGGGAAGGTCTAATTTTGTTCTAAAACACAGTTTACAGTACACCTAGCTTGAGGGGAAAGATCCGCTAAATTAATTCGCCCATACTTATTTATCCTTCAAAAGGAGATTCAGACAGAGTACGCACTTTCAAAAATATTGTACTGTCTATTAGGAAACTCAAAGTGTGACTTTTTGCACTACACAGCGTACATACCTTATATTTATTTGTCAGTGGTGTTCTAATATCACTTCCTGTTTTTCCATCAATAATTACAGGCCGGGTTTCAGCCTGTGCAATGGGAAAAGGATGAAGTCAGGCTTCACATTAGCGAGCCGCAATTCAGCATCCGCCAGGCAGGCAGTGGACAGGGTGTCTTCTGGTCACCAACATTAATGGAAGGAGCGTCAGATGGAATGGAGGGGTCACGCTAATAAGAGGAATGGTTGGATGCATCTTACAACTTCCCAAATTCAACAGAACAACTACAACAACATACAGATACAGTATCAGTTCTTTTCTAATTATCTTTTAAGTAATGTTATTGCTGTGAACTTCTATGAGTGTAACTCTGCATTTCTTTGATCTCTGCTTCTAAATTCATCCCTACAGCCATTGTATAGGTTTTACTTCTGCTATTTTTCAAACCTAATTTAATGTACGAAGTGTTTCTCTGAGTGCAGAGATAGGCAAGTGAAAACGCATAATTATTACTGCAGCCTTGTACTGTCGCATTCTTTCATTCACAGTTGTCGAAAGTACTACTTACTTTCAGTAACCATGCATGCAGTAGTCTAGTCTAGTCTGGAAATTTGTATTGCGCAAAACATATCACGTCCCGTGAGGGAGTCTCATGGCGCATGCATGCACTTCCTTTATGTCACTTAAAAGATTTATGGTTAGTTTTGTACCCAAAGATTTCTTTATCTTCGAATATTGTTTGTCCATGCTGTGCTTTTTTTTTCTTCTCGCAACAAAACTTTCCCAAAATCCCCCATTCCCATCCATTTTCCACACCTTAACCCTCTCCCCCCAGGCTGTGTGGTTTTGATTGATGTGTGACTAAATGACAGCAATAATTCCACAAACTTGCTGGGGAGGATAAGGTCATAGCAACAGGCTGGTGAAGGAATCCGAGGATATATTCTATTCTTACTCAGCTTGACACTCAGTCACTATTGGCAAATGAAAGCAGATTTTCATGTGCGCAATCAACTTCATTGGTCATCAAGAACATCCTCCTCCTAGACGTGGCAAATTATTACGCTGCTGTGTCCTTCACCTTCAGTACTATTTCTTGTAGTAGTAGCCAATGTCAAAGAAATTCAACGCAAGTACTAGTTATACTTTCAATACTTTACCATTTGTTAGGCTACATTGTGGCACTGTTCTAGTGTACTGTCACCTGCTATATTCTCTATCGTACCGTTCTAATGCTACGGTAAGGACAAACAAGGTTTCATCTTCTTTTTTTTCAGATGCTGCAACTGCCACTGTGTACCACCACAAGTACCACCGCAGTGATGACATTTCATCCGCCCAGGATTGCCAACCTTAATCGCCATTTCGCGTGCAGCCAGCCCTGTGCCTAGCCCTATTTCCAAACACAAATTACAGGTAAGATAAGCGTTTGGGGGGAGGTAGTATAATGGAGTATTAGGAGAGACGAGAGACTGACGGTCCTAGGACTATTGAATTCACTTACTCTGTGAGAGGCACTTAGTTTTGAAAACATTTGGGCCATTAGTACTTACACAACTTGAATCAAGATGCCACTTAAGTTTCTGGACTGTTAAACCCCCACCCACCAGCCTCAAAAGCAGTAAAAAACATGTATGCTAAGATAAAGTTTAAAGTATATTTATATATCCCTAACATAAATAATCTCCCGCAAGACCCAACCCACCCCCCCTCCCGAACCCCAATGAATGTCCCTGAAAACGAAGTCCAAAAAAGTAGAAAACCCAACTCCCAATTCCCACCCCTCAGAAGTCTTTAAAAAAGGGGCAAGGGACAGTCTCCTCCTACTGCTGGCTGCTGTTGACTTTTTGGGCCAGGTCGGCATGCTCCTTGCGGAGGGTCTCTAGCAGGGTTTTGGTGTTGAGGAGCTCCTGCTCGAGGTAGGAAACCCTCAGGGAAAGGCGCTGCATCCTTTTTTTGCAACTGCTGTGGGGGGCAGCTGATTTCTTTGCTGCTCGGCGGTGGCGGGTGGCTGCGGTACCCCGGCTCTGTACCGCTGGAGACCTGCTGCGCTGACTGGCTGACCCAGAGAGCGCGGAGGAGGATGCAGGTGTCGCCGTGGATGTTGTTGACGTACTAGTCTGCGTGTCCTCCTCCTCCTGGGCCACCAGACGCCGATATTTGGCGACAGTGGCCTCCAGCCTCCGTTGCCGGGCCCTTTTAGCCAGCTCCTTCCGTTTTGGTTTGGAAGGAGCATCTATATGAAGAAAGAAAGACATAGTCTGTAACCAATGCTCTTTAAGATTAACACAAAATGATTCAGCAGAAAGTTGTGCCACAGTAGAACTAGCAACTTGCAAGCGCAGTACATAACTATTGTGGCCAGTATCTATCTAACCTCCCACTTCTTCATCCTTGCTCTAACATTAGTGGGAGTTTAAAGGAATCAATTCTACGAGCACTATGGACTCACCCCATTAGAGTCGACTATGACAGTACACTAGTCTTATTCTTCTTCTTCTCTCTTGTTTAGCAAAATTGGTACGTTAACTTCTGCAAGCCGGCATAATGCCAGCGCAGTCAACTTGCACCCGAGAAAAACAGACGCCCGCCATGATGAGTGAGACAGACTTGCGTTTCTGTACCAATCCAGTACATGCAGGTGGTGATGCTCTTACTTTTCTATTATGGGTGGCCCTGAGAATACTCTGTTACAAGGGCTACTGCCTAATTAATTTAACTTTCACCCTACAGTGCCAATGAATACTAGAAAAGGAACATGAAGAAGATAAATAATCTGATTATCTATCACTGCACATGGTATGTATTTGCTTACATATGGGATGACTTTAGGTGCTTTGCTTTTTATTGAATGAACAGTGATACATCCACACATGAATGACCGAGTTCTACTAAACTTATTAACAGAGGTAGTGAGTGGCCATCGTAATAGCCGGATATATGCTGTGCTTGCAATACAAACTACTGCTACTATTCATGGTAGTATTCGGACAAAATTACAACTTCTGTTCCTTGCCTTTCCTACACTGGGACGGACGTGCGGGTGCGGTGTTACATGCTCTTCAAAGTAACACTTAGTTCATCCAGTGACCGTCTACTCTCTCTAGATACACATATGCTATCTAAGAGTCAGATAGTAACATGATCCAGGCATCCATCCATTCAAACTATATGTCAATCATTCTTCTTCATGTCTCTCATCTGGACAAACCTTACGTTTTCTCACGGGGAGCAGCACACTATGCAGTCTGCAATCTCAATAAGTAAGGAATATAAGAGCTTACCACTGCCCGCCACTACCGTGGCAACCCGCACAGCAGTTTGGTCCGGCACTTGCACCGCCTCCTCCCCAGAGCTTTTCTCCTCCACCTCCGCGCTGGGCCCAGCACCAGATGTTCCACCTACAAAGTACATTTAAGAATGTTAGATGTCATAGACATACACCACTCACTAGTATTTTGTCTAGGAATGAAGAAATGTGAATACAGAAACCAATCTAATAATTTGTGACTGTCTACTCTAAAGTAAAAATGTCCCTTTTTCCAGGGAAGGGTGTTGTCTTGCTGCACTTTTTGGCACAACAGATGAATGCTTGCTTTTTAACACGCACCCTTTTTCTCATAACAGACAGAAGCTTCACTTCTAGGAACAAATAATCATCACCACTAGGACAGAGGGACCAACGATTCAGCACCAAAACGAAAAATTAAAGTTCAAACCAGATGAGGGCTCGGCTCGCCCACAATAAATGTGTGAAATAAATCACTATAAGCACTTTTCCATTTTTAATCAACCATTTATGTTTTATGACAAGCTTGATTTTAATAAATATTTTTACTTTTAATAAAGCTTTAAAATTTAAATAGACTCTGTGATTTTTGGTCAAGAGTGAATGAGCAAAAGGTTTTGCAATTTGCAAGCATGAGTCCGTGCCTCTGACACTTCTGGACTCTGACTCAGTACTCTTGTCCTGCATTGGATAATCATCATTGGGGATCAATCATCGATGAATTCGGGAGCTAAATGACTCTGCCACACTATCTAGTCAGTAAGGAGATTGGGGGTTCTTCAAAGACTGATATCACTGAGGTATGTGGAAAGTCTACCTGGGCCTATTACAATTGATAAACAATGCACTATTTATTGTCCATAGTTCTGTTTGTGCAGATTTGTCCCTGTAACAGTAGTAGTATGGATTGTCCTCCTATCCAAACCAAAAGTAAAGTAGTATCTTATTCTTTCTTGGTGGTCATTCACCTTTTTATTGTTGGTAATTGTCAAAGCATAAACATTTAGAAGACTTGAAAAGACATTATGGACAATCCCAGAGGACTGCACTCAGTGAGAGCTATTGCTGACTAGAATGGGAGTTTCGTTTAACACCTTTTGCCAAATGTGCAATCTTAGTTAGCTACACAGACAGACTAATAAGAATAATCTAGTAATACCACAGGGAGTCATAGTCGAGGCAGGATAAGAATTTAGATACAGTCTACAAGAAGATCAAAGACGATTTAGAAAAAATTGACTGAGGCACGCTAGGAAAAAATAGGTACTCTACATTAAAATTAAAACTTACCGGGGCCAGCAAAGGAGCCCTCACCTGACCTATCCTGGCCTTGTTCAGCAGCAGCAGCCTCCTCCAATGTCCTCTTGCCCCTGGGGGGAGCTGATGTACAACATGAAAGAAAGAAAGACCCGGAAACATGGATGATTGCTGTCAACCAAATCAAACATTACAAAAGAACAATAACAAAATATTTTGGCGAAATAGCAAATAGACAACTATTCCACGGGATATATTGACCTATCTCATGTGGTCTACTACGATATTAGTATTGCTTGATTTGCGGACCGTCGACTTGAAAAGTTATGTAACTCACTAAACAAACTACTAAAAAGGTTCGCCTAGGACTGGCAGGCAGCAGTCCGCAGCACGCGAAGTGACAGACAAACTCCATCGTGATTGCAGATCAGCGACAACACTAAAAAGTTTCCTACTACATTAACCAGTCATTAAAATACTCAAACTATCAATCCACCACCACTATTTCTTCTTATTGCCAGGTGTACAAAGGAAGGACTGGACTTGAGTCTGTAGGGGCAGATTTACAAGCCCCTTGCGGCTCTTTTGCTCCGTTGTTGCATGACTTTTCTAACGCAGCGGCAGAACAAAAGAGGCGCCATGGTGCGGCGTATATTACCAACGTGACGCATATGGGAGATGCATCACATTGTAAAGCCCTGCGCCATCAGGGGGCGGTCCGGCGCAAGGGAGGGCGTTCCTGCGCAGGAACGCATCCTAAAAGTGGCTGAGGAAAATATACAAGATTTCAATCAGTCACTTTTAGGACAATGATGCGTGACTCAAACCCTGTGCCTGCTTGAAGCAGACGTATGGCTTGACGCAGCATTGGGAAGATAGGGCACCCCAGAGCATTGCTGGAGCTGCGCCATCATTGCGACGCAACTCCAACAATGTGCCGCCTTTACGGCACAGATGCGTAACGCTTCGGTGACGTTTTGGGCCAATGGTGCGCCGCATTGTAAATACGGCGCGTCATGGGTGGTGGTGGCGTGGCTCACAATTACTGGCGCATCCCTGCTACTTTGCAGGGATGCGCCAGTAATTAAAAATCTGACCCTTAGTGTCTAGCATAACGCAGTTCTTTAAACTACACTCATACATAATTTCTCAGGCCAATGAAATTAACACAAAATCGAAAACAAATAAGCATAGTAGCAACGCTACTGAGAAGGAGAGCAGTGCACCTGAAATGCACAGAAGATTTTGAAATATAATTTACCTACAATGTAATTAGCAGCATTATTGCAGGAGAAAACAGAGTAGTAAAGAAATAGCTACTACTACTCACCAAGCCCAGGGATCTCGAGCCCGAACTGGTCGATCAAGTCGCGTTCCCGGTCCAGGAGATCCGTCCAACGGTGGGTGGCCTGGTTGTATGTGCGCCGGACCCGAGAGTGTTGGTACATGGCCCGGCACACCTTCTCCCACCGCTTCTGGCGCTCCCGGATCCCGTAGCCACTAGCGATCTTGCCGCCTGCCATGATGGTCCTGGGGAGGCGGCGCTGGACATAAAAGACTAGTGCGGCCACCTCCTCCGTGCTAAAGATCTCCCGGGCTGTGACTGTCTCCCCCCTCAAATGCCCGCACGGGAGCCGGGCACCGGGTGCGGGACCCTTCCCCTTCTCAGGCTGCTTCCCGGCTCCCTTTACCATGGTCTGGGCAGAAAGGAAGGTAAATAATAAAGAAGAAATAAAATAGGGAAGAAGAAAAGAAAAGAGTTTTAAAAGTAGTTTAAAATTAACCAAAAGTAGCAGAAAACACAAAAATATAGAGCTAGAAAAATAGAGGGAGAGATAATAAGTAAAATAGATTAAAAAAAAACTTCAAACAAGCAAAGGATGGCAGAGATTGACAGAGGATACAGAAAGCATGCCCAGAACCATAGCAATAAATGAAAAACAAGATGGCCGCGCCCGTTCACGACCGCGTGGGTAAATATGCGCGAGATTTTCCTCGCGATCACACGCGAACTTGTACTAGCGAGCCGCACACTTTGCGAGATTACACATAGCGCCCGGAAACGGAATTTGGCACGCAAACAAAATGGCCGCGCCGTGAACGACCGTGAGAGTAACTTCACGCCGTTGCGCTACAAGCGGCTCGCTAAAATGCACAAAACCTTGCAAACTAACACGCTGCAAAATACCAAAACGCATATTCGCACGAATTCGCGGCTTCCGAATTCGATCTTGTGCAAATTCGCGCCCTGCGAATCCTGCGAAATTGCAGAAAAACGATTTTTGCAAAACTGAAAGCACTCAGCAGGTGCAAAAGTTCAACCTCATCATTAGTAACCATTCCCTGTAGTGCTTCCTGAGGGCCCCCTCAAGAGTTCAGTTGCCTACTTGCAACTATTCTATGACCCTGCTCTGACCCTCACAGCAGGCTCAGAGAATAGCTACAAGTAGACCACAAAGGTCCTGTGAAAAAAAAATTGCACTGCAACAGAAAGCAATTACAGATAAGAAAGCAGGTACCAGACTCAGTGACACATGAATCAACCCCAAATTAATTCATGTCAGTTGAAGCAAGGCAGGTGTGTTGCCTTTTCCCCCCATAATCTACAGTGATGAACCAGAGGGTGGCATGGGTGAACGAGAGGGTGGCAGTGGTGAAACAGAGGGTGCTGTGATAAACCAGATGTAGAAACAACATAGTCGCGACCGTTGCGACCCGACAAGTAAGTTCGCATTTGCGAACTGGTACAAAACCCTTGCGAACTGGCAGAAACCCTTGCGAACACAAAAAAAAGAAAAAATCCACAAATTCGCGAGAGTTCGCGAATTTTGCGGATTGCGAATTTGTGAATACGCAAATTTACGAACCGCGAATTCGCAAAATTCGCCCATACTTAGAAGACATGGCTTGGCTGTTCGGGCTGGACTGTTCCCATGAGGCACAGGGTCAAGACTGATTTGCATATGGCCATGTCTTAACTGGGGTGGAGTGGTGAGCAAAATAACGATGGATTAAACCCAGATCTGTAACTGGGGGTAAATGTTTTGCCAAGGTGCAACATTCCGTCCATCACCTTGTGTATTTTGCTGTTCATCCTATGTTGGAAGGTTTTGCCCTGACGTGGGTTTCGTTCTCACTAGGACACTGGAGTCAAGCAATCTTGGCTGATGACGGCTGAAAGCCAGAAACTGGTCCTAGGATGCTTGATTCCAGTTCAGGGAAGACATGGCTTGGCAGTTCGAGATGGACTGTTCCCATGAGGCACAGGGTCAAGACTGATTTGCATATGGCCATATCTGAACTGGGGTGGTGTGGTGAGCAAAATAATGATGGATTAAACCCAGATCTGTGACTGCAGGTGAATGTTTTGCCAATGTGCAATATTCCGTCCATCACCTTGTGTGTTTTGCTGTTCACCCTATGTGGGAAGGGTATGCTCAGACGTGGGTCCCGTGCTCACTAGGCCACTGGAGTCAAGCTATCCTGGCTGATGACGGCTGATAGCCAGAAACCGGTCCTAGGATGCTTGATTCCGGTCCTGGGAAGACATGGCTTGGCAGTTCGGGCTGGACTGTTCCCATGAGGCACAGGGTCAAGACTGATTTGCATATGTTCATGTCTGAACTGGGGTGGCGTGGTGAGCAAAATAAGGATAAAATAAACCCAGATCTCTGACTGGGGGTGAATGTTTTGCCAATGTGCAAAATTCCGTCCATCACCTTGTGTGTTTTCCTGTTCTTGGGAGCACACGGGTCAATAGTCTTCAACTTGGCACTGCAGAAGTTCTGTGCACTCATGCAGGAGGTGGGAGTGCCATTGGCACAAGGCAAAACTGTTGGGCCAAGCACTGAGATGTAATTCCTGGGAATAGAGTTGGATTTGGTGCAGGGTGTGTCACCATTGCCTTTAGAGAAAATAACAGCTTTTTGGACTGCGTTAGAGCACTGCCTGATGAGGGAGAAGGTGACATTGCACCAGTTACAACAGGTTGTAGGGCAATTAAACTTTGCGTTAAGGATAATCCCAAAGGCTCGACCTTTTTCATGCACCATCGCGCAGGCTATGTCAGGGAGAAGCACCATCACACCAGACTGTCCAGCGAGGTCAGGATGGACTTGTGGATATGGGCGGCATTCCTGCATGACATCAATGGTAGGGTTGTGTGGGCCAGTCCTCCCAGGTCCAGCCCAGTTAGGGTTAATTTATTTTATTGATGTCATTTATAGAGCGCTTGAATCACTTCGGTTAGGGTATCTCCGCGCTGTGGATGTACAGAGGTGGTGACTGGCACTAGAAAAGTGAAGTTTTTAGTTTTTTCCTAAAGGTCAAGTAGTTAGTGCATTGACGAATGTCTAAAGGTAGTTGATTCCAGAATTGAGGGGCTAGTTAGGAGAATGCTTTGCCTCCTAGCCTGGTTTGTTTTATGCGTGGGAAGGTGAGAAGACCCTTACCTTTTGAGCGGAGAGTAAGAAAAGGTGTGTGTCTGACCAGTTTGTCCAACAGATATGTTGGTACCATCTGGTTTAGGCATTTAAACACCATACAGCAAATTTTGAATTGAATTCTTTTGCGAATGGGTAACCAGTGTAGTATGTGGAGAAGGAGGAGTTCGGGAGTTCGGTGGGGTGCACTGGCTAATAGGCGGGCTGCTGTGTTCTGGACCACTTGTAGACTGCTCAGGGAGGTTTCCTTGGCAGTGATCAGCAGGGCATTGCTGAAATCTACTCGACTGAGCACCAAAGCGTGTACCAGGGTTTTACATATGTAAGGGGGGAGGAAGTGAAAGACCTTGCGGAGCAGGCAGAGTGCTTGGAAGCATGCCAATTTCGTTGCGATTATAGGCTCCTCCAGGTTGAGTTTGCTATCTATTAGGACCCCAAGGTTCTTAACCAGCAAGGTGACCAGCTAGTAACTGCATCTTTAAATAGGATTATTTCAGTTTTTTCTGCGTTTAACTGCAGTAAGTTGTTACTCATCCATGATGTTATGGTTTTCATGCCCTCTGCGAAGATGCCTTTGATGTTAGGGGTGTTTTTGTCAAAGGAAAGGAGGAGTTGAGTGTCGTCCGCATAGGAAATGGGGGTAAACCCAATGTTTCTTAGGAGTGCAGCAAGGGGGTGACATATACGTTGAATAGTAAGGGGCTGAGGCAGGCGCCCTGTGGTGCGTCCTTGGATACCATGGTGGTCTTAGATTTAAAGGGACCAAGGTTTACTGTTTTGGTTCTCCCCTTAAGAAAGTCCATCAGCCAGTTTAGTGCAGTGTCCTGAATGCCCATAGTTCGTAATCTTTCCAGCAGAATCTAGTGTGAGATGGTATCGAATGCTGCGGACAGGTCAAGCAGTATGAGGAATGTCATCTATGACATTGACCAGGGCTGATACTGTGCTATACCTGGGATGGAATCCTGACCGTGAATGATCGAGGCAGTCAGAGGATTCAATGAATGTGGTTAGATGTGGATTAATGTGTTTTTCCAACAATTTCTATGGAGAGGGAGTAGTGAGATGGGTCGGTAGTTAGATATCACGTCAGGGGGCAGTTTGATATTTTTCCTAATGGGCATAATCTGGGTGGCTTTTCACTCTGTGGGAAGCTTGCCTTCTTTGATTCAGCAAAGAGGAGCAGCCAGCTCACCTGCTGGATTTCTGGGGATTTTAGCTGGCATTAGGTCTTTGGGGGATTCAGATTTTGAAGATTTTAATAGGGATTCTGTGTCCTGGATAGTGAGCAAAGGGAATTCTTTTAAAGTAAGAGAGCTAAGTGGAGCCGGGGCAAGTTCAGAAATTTTGGCATGTGCTTGTGGTGGAGGAGGTTATCTTATTGTAGATGTCTTCAATCTTTAGTGAGAAGTAGTCTGCAATATTGTCGCAGAGTGACTGGGTTGGTGCATCTTCTGGGCTGCAAGCTTTGGGATTGATGAGGTTGTTGAGTACTTGAAAGATGACTTTAGGGGTGTTACCCGTTTGTACAAGTTGGTTGGCTATGTCGTTTTTCCAAGCAATTTTTATGTTTTTATGATAAGATTCTAAGGCAGTTTTATACTTTCCTTTGTCAAGGGGTGCCTGAGTTTGGCGCCATTGATTCTCATTCTTTTTACATCGACTTTTTTCTGTCCGAAGGTCTGATGAATACCAAGGGGTCTGGGCAAGATTAGGAGCCACATATGATCTTTTCAGGGGGATCAGAGCATCTATGGTGGATTTGATTTCGTCCTGAAAGACAGGTGTTTCTCTACCGTGTCTGATGTAGACGAGTGAGGGGGGATGAAGGTGTCGCAGAAAAGTGTGGGTGTTAATTTGTGCCACTGTCTGTAGGCTCGTATTAATGGTGTTTCCTTGGCTATGTGCTCAGGGGGCCCACTAGGCTAAAATCAATTATGGAGTGGTCTGACCATGTCAGAGTGCTAGTAGATTTATATATTGTGTGTGGTGATTTGGAGAGAACTAGGTCTAGAGTGTGGCCTGCGATGTGCGTGGGTGCATCATTGGTTTTAGTAAGTCCTAGAGTTGCCAACACGGTCAGAAGGGTAGAGGTCTCAGAGTCCTCAGGATTCTCGCTATGGATGCTGAAGTCTCCCAGAAGAAGGAATTTATTGGAAGATATCACATGAGGGGCAATCATATTTAAGAGGTGAGAAATAGAATCGGAAAGAGGTCCGGGTGGGCGGTATACGAGGGCTTCTTTCCAGCTCATCTGTAAGTGGAGATCTATTCTAAATACTTAAATTTCAATTTTGTCGCTGCTAAGTTGGTCTAATATTGTGGCTTTTATTGGGTCTTTGTACATGATGGCTACCTCACCGCCCATCCTGCGTGGTCTATCTAATTTCAGGATACCGTAACCGCCAGGTAGTGCAATAGCGCTAGCTGGGGTGGAGGAGGGTTTTATCCATGTTTAAGTTACAAATCCGATGTCTGGGAGAGAGAAGAAGAGCAGGTCCCAGATATTAATAGCGTGTTTAGGGAGTGAGCAAACATTGGCCAGGAAGCAATCCCAGCTTGCTCTAACCTCACCAAATTTACGGGGGTGGTTTACAGTTTGGCAGTCAATGGGTGGTATGGAGGAGATGCTGTGAAATCCACAGTTTATACACGTTAAGGCTCCTGCTACTATTATGGGAAATTTGTGGGTGCAGGGATGCACTTCCTTATACCTAGCGGGAGGTAGTGTGTGCTCCCTGATGAGTGATAACTCCTGTCTAGTGTATTTAGTGAGCAGGTCAGGACGGATTCCTTGACTTACGGTTAAACCGGCAGAGTTTCTGGTTCCTGGTGATGGTCTGGCGCTTACGGGCTTTCCTTAGGTGCCGCCGCTGCGCGCATCCACTGCGCGTCGGCCAGGGCATGTGAATTTGTAGTTCCAGCCAGCTGACCTAGTGACTACGTGTCACTTCCGGGTAGTGCAACACTCCCTCCACTCAAGCGGAACAATCTGTGGTGGACCAGGGAGGCACCCCTCTGTGTGACCCTTAATTAGCACAGAAAACAGTGAGTACATGGAGTACATTGATTTAAAAAAAAATGTAGTTCGGCTTTTTAAAATACGATTGCAGAGCTCAATTAAATGCTGAGATAGCGTGGGTGCTTAGGTAAAAAGGAAAGGCAAATTGTGGAGCCCTTTACCATGCGCTCCTGCTGTCTGACTTGTACCTCCGAGTCTTGTGAGTTTCTAAATGCTGCCTCTAGCGCGTCGGCCAGGGCATGTGAATTTGTAGTTCCAGTCAGCTGACCAGCTGACCTGGTGACCACACATCACTTTCGGGTAGTGCAACACTCCCTCCACTCAAGCGGAACAATCTGTGGTGGACCAGGAAGGCACCCCACTTTGTGGCCCTTAATTAGCACAGACTAATTATTAATGGCTGACGCAGCAGATAGCAAAGGGTTTGGTGCCATCCTGGGTCCAGCATGGGTTGCACAACGTTGGCCAGCATGGTGGGAGGACTCAGGGCTCACAAGCAACATAAGCTTCCTGGAGCTGTTCCCCATTCTGGTGTGGTATTCTGGTCAGACAACATGGCAGTGGTGGAATGTATCAATAACCAAACTGCGAGTTATAAAATGATCTTGTGGCTCCTAAAAGAGATAATGCTGCTGTGCATGAAGATGAATCTGCTGTTTAGAGCTAAACACATGCCAGGAAATTGAACCATGCCGCTGATGCGCTCTCTCTCTTTAAGATGCAGGTGTTCAGGTCTCATCACCCAGAAGTGGCAAAGAACCCAACGCCCTTCCCAGAACAACTTTGTCAGCTTGGTTCCCCCAGTTATCGGACCTCGTGGCAGCTAGCCTAGCACCCAGGACTAGGAGGGCATACGAAGGGGTGTTTGGGATATATATGGCAATTTTTGGGGGGACGGTTGGGACCACAAATGGCACAACACTGGGTCTGTTGTTTCCTATTTGAGATTAATGAGAGACGAGGGGCGCTCAGTGGTATCAGCAAGGCAACATATTTCACCATTTCCTTTTTTGCAAAAGCTAGGGGTAAGGGGGATCCCACCAGCACTTTCATAGTGCGAAAAGCTTTGAAGGGGTGGCAACTCCTACAAGGGATGCAGCCTGATGAAAGAAGACCCATAGGAATTCAGACATTCGCCACATTGTTGTAACTCTCCTTGGGAGGCAACTCTGTTTCAAGATGCTTTCTGTCCAGCTTTTTATGGCGCTTTCAGAATAGGGGAGCTAGGGCAAAACACAAAAGGGACTGGCAGGGGGGCTTCAGTTGAGGCATGTGCAGATTAAAGGGGACTAAGTATTGATTGCAATACCCATGTCCAAAACGAATCAGGGAGGCAGAGGGGAAGGCATAGTTTTGTGTAGATCTGAAGGAAGTGTCTGCTGCCCCATTACCAGATTGGAGACTTTCCTGGCACAACGACCAAAGGCCATGGGGGGGCCGCTACTAGTTCATGCTGACGGAACCCCGCTCACCATTTTCCAGTTTAAGAGGTTCATGGGTTTAGTCATGAAGAAAGCCTGTTTAGATCCAGCTAGCTTTGGGACCCACTCCTTTAGGATAGGGGCCACCACAGAAGCAGTGGCCATAGGGTTTAATGGAAATGAGGTACAAATGATCAGTAGGTGGTATTCAAAGTGCTACAAACACTATATTCGCTTGCATATGCTTTAGCGGTTGCAGAGAGAATGCACTGATGGTTGTTTTTAGTTCCCGGTTGATTTGCAGTTTCTACATCCTATGTCGCAGGGGGGAAGCTTGCAATGGTTCACCATCCTGCAAAGGTTGCGCCATCCTGCCCGGCACGAGGACAACAGTCAACAGTTCAGCAAAGCACAGTGCACATCATGGCACAGGTCCAAGCTTGGGACCAAGAAGAACAGGAGGTCTGGATTATTGGCCATTCTTACATACAACAGTTACAGAATTTCTTTACTGGTTCCTGTGAAGTTAGAACATGGCAGGCAGGTGCAAGAATCTCTTTTTATGGACAGGGTGGTCTGCTCTTTAGTTAGTTCAGGGAGCTGGTGACACAAGCACTGAGAAAACATCAGGAACCCCCTGCGGTTTGTATTTTGCATTTAGCAGGCAACGACCTGGTACACATGGGGCGGAGGGGGTGTCATAGAGACCCTGCTTACTGAGGTGGGGTGGTTGGCAAAGAAATGGCCTGAGGGCCTGATAGTCTTGTCACACATGATCCCAAGATTCCAGTGGAGACGGGGTGAGTCTGTATGGACATTGAATCACTCGGTAAAGAGGATGAACAACAAGATGAAAAAGTTGTTCAGGACCCCTAAACTTAGATCAATAGGACACGGGTACATACGGGGTGAGCAGTTTTTTCTGCAAGATGGGGTTAACCTTTTGAGTCAAGGGAATCAGGCATTAATGGAGGATATACTAGCATGGTTGGAGGGTGCAAGGCGCAGGACATGACCTTCTGAGTATGCAGAGGGGGGAGGCCAGATAGTCGGCAACTATACTGGCCCGTGGCGGTAAGGTCATAATTGGTGAGCATAGTTTTCGGTCCTTAGTGGGCATCACCATTGTCAAATGGGACGCCTGAGGGGGAGACAGAGGGACTCTCATAGAACTCCAGGGGCAGTTACAGCCGGTAGGCTGAAAGGGTGCGGGGCAGGGAAGTTTCACTTCCGGTTGGCTGGCCGGCCATCCCCGCACATGCATGCGCTCAAGGGCGCAAGGATGCATAATTGCAGTGGCCCCTTTATGGAGTTAAGGTTGAGGGCATAGGGGGTGCCCAGGGGAGGTATCCATCCAGTAAGCTGGGCCGTCTACGCAGCGTCACTCCGGTAGGAGTTTTTGGGGACTTAACTTTATCGGGATCTTGGGCCGCCAGTCATTGACCTTGCCGTAGGCTCTAACAGGGATACGCAGAAAGGAAATTATATTCATCAATAGGAATGGCGATGTATTAGAAACACGTTAAGGTTAGCCAAATTGACATCTTGTACCTAGCAATGTATTGAACTTTCTGCCTATTGTACATAATGTAAATAAGAATCATTTTATGTTTTTATTATTTTGTAATAAAATACAGCCGGGGTTTATGACCCCTAATCCAAAGAGTTGTAGTGTCCGAATTGTTTGTCTTGGGGGAAGGGAGGGTCCACACCCCAAGGGTACTTAAGTAATATGAGGGGGATTAGGCAGTACCAGCCCATTATCAACAATGGTCATAGTGGTAAATGAAATGGACTGCAATATAGATTATCAAAATTACAATACCAAAGGTAACTGTTTGGTTGGCATCCAGCATGAGTGTGTTTTCACAGAGAGTTTTTAACAGAAGGGCCCTACATGTTAGAAAGGCAATAGTGTGACGTGTTCACAGGGACCAATATTACTGTATCCCAGCTCTATATTAAATACTAAAATGGGATATTAATAGTGTATAGAATGAAAAAGAAGGGGTTCTGTGATTAGACAGGTTTTGCAATGCTTTCACAATTTTTTCTCTTAGGTTGACTGTACTAGGTATTTTGTTTAAAGAGATTTAGGCATTGCAAGCTATAAGTGTGCTGCCTTTTAATACAAATGTAGAAAGGCATAGAGATCAATGATATCTGCAAAAATATGAAGTTCAAAATTGTTATTTACAGTGAGACCAGATCAGCCTTCTTTCCTTGTCAGATCAGTATATTAGGTACCATTACAATGTGTAATAGTAACACCTTCAGTTTTTACAATGCCTGTGCAAAGGTAGAACTGCAGTATGAGCCGCTTTTGAAAAATAAGTCAATTGAAAAGTTATACTTTAGGTGAAGCAGAATTTCATCCATCCAGCTAAAGTGACTGGAAATTAGTAGTTTCAAACAAAGAGTATTGCTGATATGTAGCCCAAAAGTAATACATTTCTGCTGTAAAGAGAGCACAACAAGTGGTTGACTATTCTGGGCTTCTCAAAGAAGGCTTCCCTCAACCGAGACACGAGTTGATCTAGTTTTTATTTTAACGCATTCTGCTATGCAGTCCATTGCCGCTGGCCAATATTGTACATTCCCAAAATAAAGTTGGCAAATTGCATTAACTCCATACAATAGAGAACTAACATAGAAGGGTCTCAAGGATTCTGCCTTCAAGTTCTCTGATGGGCAAATTTGCTGGGACAAGAAGGCATGGACAACGGAGCACCCTGCAAGGCCACAATCACAGCTCTGGTGGTTGAAACATGGGTGGGAGAATGGTGGAGAAGACCCTCAAACTAACGAATCTCAGCTCTAATTTGGTCTCCTTCAGACACAATTATGTATTTCGTAAATATCTGGAAATAGATTGGTGCGAGCATTTAATTCTCCCATCGCGAGATCACATTGAAAGCTGAACACCAGTTTAAGAGTTAGTGGTAATGAGAAATCCTCAGATTCCTGGCAAAAGTGCTGGTATGGAGGAGAATCCTTACGGACATTAAAAAGAGGAAGCAATGTGTAGTTACTGCTACCCCTATTTTGCCTTTGGTACACTTGGCTCTGCCCTTGCTAACAATGGTCTCAGAGTTAATGAAGGCAGTGTCAGGAAAAGTAAGCAGACTGATATCTATAACCATATTTGGATTTTGCAGTTTGTACTTATTGCACTTCCCCTGGCATCTGAAATGGAAATAGGGCTATTCTTGGCTTTTTTTTTGGTTGAACTAGCAACCAAGGAGAATGCGTCAGATGAGTTTACCTCTTCATGGGATTTATTGGGTGGAAGACATTTCACTGGTTGGTTCCCCACCAGATTTACTGGTACTTCTACAGTTTTAAGGATGTGTGTAAAAATAAAATTAAAAAGGTTCTACAAACTCTCTCACGTTGTACTTTGCAACTCTGCCTCCCCTTGCAAATTTCCAGCAAATCCTTCAATTAGCCTGCTTTCACAGGCCTCATTTATCAAGGAAACTGACTTCACAGCGGACGAACCACAATATACTTGTAAAAATGTTCAGGCAAACCATGCACCAATTAATTGGTAGGTACAAAGGGGCCGAATGTGTGCCCGATACCAAATTTGACACCTTGGAGCAGAGATAAATATGGCAATAGTGCGCGTTTTTCTCCATTCCAAGGTGTGCGCACAACTCATGTGTGCTATCTGCTCCATGATGTGTACCCATTGTAATCTCGCTTTAGTGCAGATAGGAGTTGGAGAACAAATGGGGATTACTGGATCCAACTTAATTAGACCCAAACAGTTCATATTTCATCACTAGAGTGTTTGAGGTTTTAACTAGGGTTCCTAAGCTTCAGTAGGATTAACTCTGTTTGGGTGGGAAATTTATTTAGGCTTGTGAGCCAAAGGAAAATGGTTCACACAGACCAAAAAGAAAGCAGCCATGAGCGCACCATGGATAAGTCAGGCCAGACTCTTACTCGTATACCTCTTCCTAAGAGATTAATCGCATGTTTTTTATTCACTCGTACTAGAAATTCTGTCATACTATTAAAGGCAGGATAAGATCTTCAATTAAAGACAGAGAAGATGCAGAATATATTACTGGACAATATGTTCTTCCTACACCAACATACAAAAAAATGTAAAACAGGTCTGCATGTTCTCTTTGCATTCACTGTTCAGTTGTAGCCACCACACAGTGAAGGTATTTAGTTTTATGTAAACTAATACTTTAACATCTTACAGGCATTACCGCTTTGATTTTGGGTGATCTGCCTAAGCTCTTTTGGGGTGCTTTTGTTACAGAGCTCTGTATTTCAGGCATTTATGGGTTGTCTCAAATCGCGTAGTTATCTGCTTACTGTTACAAAGTCCATATGGATTCTTGGGAGCACTGTTGTCGTTTTCAATCAGAAGGTATATTTAATAAGATGAAAATACTATGTTTCACATTGAAGGCAATACATTTTAAATACTCCACAAATCCCATTTCCTGAAAGACTTTGTCATTTCAGGGTATGTGTGGTTATTTGATCTCACATGCTTTTACCCACGGTGTTTAATATCCAATACTTGTTATACGAGAAGACTATAATTGCAGGACTATATCTTGACCATACTGTTGATTTCAACTTTCCGTCAATAAACCCTGGGAAACTTCTAGTATGCTATTTACTTTTTTTAAGTTTGACGTTGTACAATTATGTAGGCTGAGAATCCTCGGTTTTGAACGGCACATTCTGTGTTTTGTGTAGCTGATGGTGGGCTTCATAGCTTCATATTTCACCGAGATTGATTCTCTCACAAGAAGAAACCCTGAAATATTGCTTTCTATAATCTGTCTCGTCAGCGATTTCCTATTCTTTGACACTGCAGGAGAGTGTACTGCGAACCTCCTAAAAAAATTGTATCACACTAAAACGGAGACAAAAATCCTAGGGTTGTCGAAATATCACCTAAACAGACGTATCAGTAGTAGAAATTGTCGCAATATTGTCTGTATCGTGCGAACAGAATTTAATTTGTCTTCAGTAAAAACTGACGGTGATATTTAAATGTGTTGTGTAGATTTTATTTATTACAATATTTCTTGAAATAATGGAAAATGCATTTCATGGCCAACATGACACTAACTCCAAGCATTGTACAAAAGAATGCTGACAAACATTAAAATAAGGCTGACTGCTTTTATTTCTGACAAACTAACAAACCTTGGAAACAAATCTGTTTACCCGACAAGGCCTACACCAATAAAAACATTTCGGATACATTCGTAGACTGATGCAGCCTATTTGGCAAAGTTTAATTAGTGTCTGACTATTCCTCGATTTAAGGCTGAAAAACATATACTGCAGGGATTAACACAATCAATCAATCAATCAAAGATCTTTATTTCGGCCTAAACGGGCATAAAAACACAACTAAAAATACAGTACATACCATTTGTTAAAAAGGAGAGGACAATCGTTACATTATAGAAAAAAGTGCTTGTACAATGTATTAACAGCAGAAGGTAAATAAAGTGCTCCAGTGTAATCCAGGTAAGAATATAGTAGTCTGTAAAGTGCAAGTGCAATACATAAGCAGCAAGGGGGCCTATAACAAAGAAAGCGGCATCTTAAAACATATACTTAAAAGCCATTGTATGTGTGCAAATTACCTCTGCCCTCTGATGTTCCGGAGGCCCTATGGTCCTCCACAAAACATTACAGTACAAAATCTACTTTTAAAACAATTCCTTATACACAATTCACACATCCCCTCTGATGTTCCTAAGACGCAATGCCACTCTTAAAAAGTTTACAGTACATTGCAAAGTTAAAAAATCTGCAGAAAGTTTTAAATACAATACCTTGGCCTGCCTAAACCCTGCTTTTTTTAAGACTCTTTTTAAATAATGTTTCCTTGGGTGCTTGTAGTATGGACATAACAACACTAAGTGAAGGGTGTCCTGCGGAGATGGAAGATCGCAGCCGCAGGGACCCTTCTCCTCCACCGTTTTAGTAAAACCTGCAGGCACTGCTAAGATATGATGTAAGCAATTTAACCTGAAACGCGTCACAAGGAACCTATCTTGAGCACTGTGAATAAGATACAAGTAAGGTTCAATACCAGGGCAACATTTTGTCAGGATATGCTTTCTCACTGCGGGTTTTAATATCTCCTGGTCTTCTCTACTGGACCCCAGTAGTTTCAAAAACTTCCCCTTCACAGTGATCTTATCCTTTGCCGATAATTTCGTAGGGTGAGTGAAGAGTTCCAGATGACCCATGGCCTCTAAAGATTCTCTGACATATTTAAGCCAAGGAATATTCATCCCCTTATCCCATGCCAGGCAATTTTGAATGATGTCTCTTGTTAGGGTGGCCTCTGGATTTGTCCAAATTTTAACCCAGCAACTGACCGGTTTCAGTTTTATCCTGTCCTTGATGTACGGAACACCGAATTCCTCATGTGCAATGAAGCCTGGGGTACTTTGTGGCACTTTCAGTAGTCTTCTTAAAAGTTTGTTCTCTTTAATATGAAGCGACTTAGCATGCACAAAGCCCCAGACCTCACTGCCATAGAGTACTTTGGCGGAGCATATTGAGTTTTAGAGGATCAGGATCTGGTCAGGGGCCCAGCGACCCAGCCTATGTGCATAGTTCATAATCGCCCCCATGCTTTTGATTAGAGTACAACACTTATCTTCCAGCAGCGGTTTAAAGTTGAGCCTGGAGTCAACCAATATCCCCAAGTATGAGAAGGATTGGACTTTTTCTATATGATGTGCCCCAATCATATATTTATATTTCTTTGTGGGCACCTTCCCTACCTCCATTATATCGGATTTGGCAAGATTTGCTGACAGGTCCAGGCTCTCCATGAAGTGGATAAAGCCATCTAACAGTATTTGTAGGCCACACAAGGTTCGGGCCAGAAGTACTGCATCATCTGCATAAAGCAGAACCTGAACCCCCCCTATGACCTATCTTAGGCGAGTCCACTCCCAGCCCAGCCAAAGCTTTCTCTAGGCCATTAATATAAAGGGTAAAAAAGAAGGGAGCCAGAATACAGCCCTGTCTGACTCCCCTCATACAGGAAAACTGATCTGTCATACTACCCTCCTCATTATACCTAACCTGGGCACAGGTGTTCCTGTGTAGGGATCTCAGAATGTTTACTAGGTCTTGGTCCACTCCCAGTCCCTCCATGAGTTCCCATAGTTTGTTCCTGTTCACCCGGTCGAATGCCGCTGTAAGATCCATAAACGCCAAGTACACGGTACCTTGGCTCGCTATCGTGTACTTGGCCGTCTGGAGATACAGATTTAAAAAATTGGTCTTTTGTGGAACAACCGGCCCTGAAACAATACTGCGTGTCCATGATGATCTTTTGTTCTTCTGCCCAGTCTAATAGACAGTTAAGTATAGCCCTGCCAAGAACTTTCACGGACACATCGATCAGGGAGATGGGTCGGTAACAGGACAGGCTCTCCCTGTCACCTTTTTTGAAAATTGGAACAATTGTGGCTGTCGACCAGGATTCAGGCATGCCCGTACACACTGATTAATTTATAACCCTGGTCAAAATGGGAGCCCACAACTCTGGATGAGCTAGGAACAAGTCCGGGGGGGGACCATCTGGTCCCCGCGCTTTGTTTCTGGTCAATCCTTCCATGCCAGCCTTAATCTCATTTAGCGAGAAAGTTATAAGTTCCTCTCTTCCTGGCCCTTCCTTGGTCACTAGGCAATCCTCATTGGTACTGAGGTTGTATAGACCATTGAAGTGCTCAAACCATGTCTCCGCCAGGATATGATTTACAATCTTGGGTTTGTCCCTGTCTTGGAAGCATGGGTCATTTATGATCTTCCAAAATGCTGTCATATTTCTGGTGTCCACTGCCTCTCTCAGGTTCTCCCAGGCCTGCTGCTGCAGGGAGGATTTGCGGCACTTTACAGCATCCTTATATAAGCCCCGACACACCCTGGTCCTGGTTTTATCCCTAGGGCGGGTTTTCAGTGCCGATTTCAGCTCTCTCAGAGCCTTAGAACAGGCCTGATTGCACCCATGTTCCCTCGGTCCTTTTTTCCTGGACTTGACCCTGAGGAGTCTGTCTATGTGGGATGTTACCCCTTCGTAGGCCTTGAATAGATCAACCCCTGTTACTTTGAGGTTTAGGCACCTCCCTACATGATGGTCTTTGTCTGCCATTAGTGCTTGATAAAAGGCGTCGATATCCAGGTTGGACCATCTCAGCCTTCTGCCCTGGTCGGTCGCTGTTAGCTCCCCATTCAAACCCCTTTTATCCTCGGTGCTGTACCTATTTGGGTCCCTCAGGGTAATAACTAGGGGGTTATGATCACTGAATGCACTTGATTATATTTCAAACCTCAGTAGCTCCTGTTTCATTATCTGTGATACAAAAATAAAATCAATAACTGAATCACAACATCTCCCTTTAAAAGTTGGATTTATCCGCCCAGCATTCCCTTTTTAGATTGAATCCATTGTGTGTTGGAGGTCATGCCTATCCAGCACCTTGTTGAGCTCCTTTCCCTCTACCGTAATTTCTAAATGTGGGTCCTCTTCCAGTGGACAAGAGGACCAGGCACCCACTACATTTTTGACGTTTGGGCAAAGGTGACAATTGAAATCACCCGCAAGCACCCATTGGAACAGACGTCCCTTTTGGTCAGTCTCCCCCTCCAGTCTTTTTTCCAGTTCTTTGAGACTAGTAAGTGATGACCCTGGTAATATAGCGTTATAAAAATTCACAAATAATATGTTCTGGCCTCTCATGCATAATTTTAACCCTTGTAGAACATCAGAGTTCCAGCTCAGGTCTTCCCATTTCCCTTTCAGTTTTAGGTCCACATAAATAATCAAACCTCCCTTAGCTCTTTCTACCCGACCTTTCCTTGCCGGGACAAAAAACATCTTGAAACCTTCAAGAGCTAGCTGGTCTCTGGTCCATTCCCAGGTCTCTTGTAAACATATGACCTGGAACCTTTTTATATAAGCCACCCAGTCGTTATTTGTTAATTTTGCTGTAAGCCCCGCTACATTCCATGATATAACTTTTATAATGCCTTTGCCCAAGATACTTATACTTGGCGATGTCTGACCATCTGTGATGGACGAGTGGGTTCCTAAAATCGGGCCTTTGTCAATTTTATGGCAACTATCCTTGTCACTTTCCATAAGGACAGGTATTAATGTACTAGCTGGGATTATTGGAGGGCCTCCAGATAAACATCTGTATGGAGAAATCGCTTCGGCGGGGGCATCACCGCAGCGAGGGCTCCATTCAAGTCAATCAATATCTTCCAAGCTCTGACTGTTTGCCAGTAGGGCATAACGATTTTTAGTAAGAGGCAAGGGCCCTTTTCCTGCCACTCCACTGTGGATTTGCCAGTCAACCTCTCTTCTGGAACTTATCCTTGGGTCCCGATAAAAGAAACCCAATGGTAACAATTGGATAGGTGAGCCACTCTCCCCCCTGAGGCCACCCCGGGAGTAGGCAAGAAGGTCCTGAACCAGCCCTGGTGATCTGAAATTTACGATCACTGCAACTCCTTCAAAGCACTTTCTGCTACGGCCTATCCAGGACACCCTTCTTGCCATTAGTATATGCCTAAAGTGCTCAAGCTTGAATTGAACATTTTTACTTAGCCAATGGGCTACCTTATTATTTAACATATGGGGTGTTTCTTCACAGGTTTCAGTTGAGGCAGGATCCCCTGTCAGAATTATTGTGTATGGGCTTGCTGCTGGAGGAGGTCCATAACAGCAAATTCCTCGTGCTCATGACGTGCACTGGCACATCAAAATTTGTTGCGTCCACCCCATCCCCCCAGACCCCCTGTACCCTTTTATCTATCGGCCGACTTTGTTGTGGCTTCGTTTGCCCTTCCATCTTGCAAGGCAGAGCTCTTTCCTCCCCTCTGGTTTCATCCTTTCCGTCACACCCCGGGGGTCCTGCTTGTACATTGCCCAGGTGGATAGTGTTCCTTTCTCTTTGTGATGGATCCCTCTGTGAAGCTCCCCCCCTACTAACACTACATCGGGTGACCATGCCCTGAACTTCTGTAGGTCGGTGGGGTAACTGTCGTGGCTGGACCCATCCTTTCTTCTACCATTCTAATTACTTTCCCTTCAAGCGCACTCATTTTTCATGTAAAGTGGTGCTAGTTGGTTAGTAATTAGCGTTTTCAGCCTTAGCCATAGTGGCAAGTCATCCCCATCACCCAAGTCCATCCCTCTCAGTAGCGGTCGGCAGTAGGTGTTTCTATAGGGCGGTGACGTGGGCAGGAGGAGGGGCAGGGTGGGGGGAAATAATGTATGGATTACGGAGTTTTACAGGTAAGTAAACATTTAAATACATAAAACGAATTTCGTTGCGCACACTGCATCACCAAATGTGATGCAGTGTGCGCAACGAAATTTGTTTTATGTATTTAAATGTTTACTTACCTGTAAAACTCCGTAATCCATACATTATTTCCCCCCACCCTGCCCCTCCTCCTGCCCACGTCACCGCCCTATAGAAACACCTACTGCCGACCGCTACTGATCCCTCTACATTTAGAGCACTGCGAGGAGCCTATAGCTTCTAGGGTCCCTTTAGGCCTACCCTCCTTTGATGACTCTTTCTTATTTGCTTTGCTAGTGGGCATATTGCATCCCCACCTTGTCCCCCCCCCCTTCGTGAGCTCTTAACTGAGGCTAAGGGGGCACTTGCAGGTGTGCCCTCCCTGTGTGTCATTTGTTTGTCTAGGAGCGCCTTTTTAGAACGTGTTATCACCTCTGCAGTTTCCATGGGTGGTTGCCCACAGGACTCAGCTTCGGCCCTCGCCACCCCCTCTTCCCCTGCTCCCTCCCCCCTTGAAGATAACATAGATACAACTGTGGGTCGACCTGGCACTCCATCTTCCACTCCAGTTATTCCCATTAAAATTGACCTCTCCTTAGTTGGTGATATATTTACTGCTGCCTCAATGTCAATTATCTCGATCTCTCTCTGGGGGGTATTTTCGCTGTCTAAATTCCTCGGGGTGACAGCCTTCAGTGTCCCTGTCTTGACTAAACCCCCCATAGACAGTCTTTTCTGAGCCGTATTAAAGTACAGGGAGAGACTTTTTTCGGCAGAGCGAATTTCTTGGTCCAGAGCCGACTGTTCCCTAACAAAGAAGGCATCAAGTGTCGCTTTTAGGCTCCCTCCCCCATTGCCTGACTTGATCCTCTCTTTGGTCATCACGAGTCGCTGATGAATGTCCTAACGAGGGCGGCTTTAAGCTCCACACTAATATGTATCCAAATCAGCAACACTCGGGGGTATATAAGTTCTGGCCGGGTGAAATGTTCCATGACCAGGAGCAGTTACAGTTCTAAATGTCCCGACTAAATTGGAACACAAATGGTAATGCCTTTGCCAAACGATAACAGGCACACACAATACTCCTCACCTTCTTTCTGTGGCGGTATATAATCACAGGAGCGAGGCGTGTTCAAATACCTCCGGGCCAAACGAGGGAGGGGCTGCGGTCTGCTCCTTGGCCCGGTGTGTCCTGGGCGCTGTAGTGCTGCCGGCGTCCCCCAAAGCTTGGTCTATGCGTCTCCCCAAGACGGAAAGAGAGCAACAGATGGTATGGTGGTGAGAACCTTGTCCCACCGGGGCTGCTGCGGGCGAAACAGGGGTTGCCGGACGTCAAAGATCAGCGGTGACTGTGGGGATGAGGTAGGGGAATGGTAAACCTCACCTCTGCTCCTCGGCTCCTCTAACCACGGTTTTCCTCCCACACCTCTGCTCTCCTTTTGTGGCTGCTGCCCTGCGCTTCTGTTCTGGGGCTGGGACCCCAGCCCTCCTGTTGGCTGTTGGTTGCCCCGCGGCTCTCAACGTGCAGGTGGAGCCAGGGCCGTTTCTAGGTGTTTTGCCGCCCAAGGCGAGGATTGAAAAATGCCGCCCCATCCCTTTTACTACCATCACTCTCTCCCCTGTCATCCAGGCTAAAAGAATTAGATATAAAAAGCATTAGATATAAAAAGCATTAGATATAAAAGAACTTGTACTAGGGGCTAGTAGCAAGAAGTCTGGATAGCTCGATGTTGTACACTCCTTACTGACAGCAAAATTATTCACAACTCTTTATCATTACCAACGAAGAACAGGGAGTTTAACCAAAATGCAGAGTTTTCTCACCAGTAATTAAGAGGTCCACTCCACACTGGGGGTTGACAAAATTGTGATTTTTTTCTCACAATAGACGTCACTTTTACAAATATTTAACAAAATGACGCACATTTACTAAAATGCTCTAGGACAATATCTCAAATGAAATTGACACACAAGGGCTTACTCCAGGTAATAAAAAAAAGTCACAAAAGATACCAGCAGGAGACTTGTTTGAGAACAAATGCATCTCAACCACAGTTCTAAAGTTCTTGTAAGGACTTTTCTCCTTGAACTAGTGTCCTCTGGTTGAAAAGTAAGCAAAATTTCACAATAGCAAAATGGCAAAAATGTATTTATAAAATTCATGCAATGCCAATATTCTCATTTCTTGGTATTTGGCAGCCGTAATGAAACTTTCACCCGGGCCTACTTATATCCTGGAATGGCAAATTGTCTCTCAATAGCAGGGCCGTTTATTTTTCGAATTACAGATAACCCTTAATCTCCCCATTATGCTTCTATAACCTTATTATTTCACATACACACTTCCAGATGCTGGAAGGCTTGGAAGGACACTGAGAAAAAAGCGCCGGCCTTTGACTGCCTGCCCCCTCTCCTTGACCTGTTCTCTCCTCCGTCCTCTCTTTTCTTTATCCCTCATCCACTTAAGTAATTCTCTCCTCACGCCTCCCCTCGTCCCTCCTCACACAGCCCCCCTGTATCTTTCCCTGTCTGTGTACCCCCTACCCCCTACCCCCTCCCTCCCAATACCCTTGTCCTTCTGCAGCTCCCCCCTATCGCGGTGTACTTGGGGCTGCAAGGTCTCCTCACTTCGGCTGAAAGTGCTTAAAGCTCACATGGTAATTGCAGCACACCGGTTTGTCATGTCATCTCTCCTCTCTCATCCTCTCCTCAACCCCCACCCTGCGCTTAACCCTCCTCTCTCACTCAGCTGCCATAACCATTTGAAACTTACCACTCCACCCCCCCAGCACCCACCTCAATGTGCAGCTGCTCTCGTTCTTATCTCTGTGTCCACCTGTACCTCCATGACTCTGCCAGGCACCTCCATGTCCGTCCGTCCGCGCCACAGAATATTTCACCTTTTTGTTCTTACCTTTTCTGTCTCTCTGCTGGTCTTTGTGTTCCCTCGTTTTATGTTCTGTCTAACACGAGGCCATGTGCCCCCATGTTTTACTCTCCTCAGCGCTGACATGAAGAGTAGATAGGTATGGTGTAGTCCTTCGTGTATATTTATCGGAGAGGGGGGGTCTCTGCAGTCTTTGTGGTCACAGTTCTGAGAACAGTAACTCATGCCACTGAGCTGGGGAGGGGCAGAGCAAGGCCTGTCTAGAGACGGATTCACCGGATCACACATTCGCTTTTTACAGGAGAGCTAATAGTTGCCAGCTGTGCGTCACCCCACTTGTCACCCCCGCGCACCCCTGTCTTGGTGCATACGTACCTATGTACCTGACTGTATCTCTGCCTCTCTGTCTGTACTGTGACCCTGATGGCAGGTGCAGCACAGCAATGCTGGCAACCGCACAGATCGCAGCGCACACGGCCCCCTCCAGTGGCGCCAAATGTGACATCAAGGCTTACAACATTGCTTTCCTCCTTTTGCCACCCTAGGCAGCCGCCTAGTCCTGCCTAATGGTAGAAACGGCCCTGGGTGGAGCTCTAGCAGATCCGCTCCTGCTCTCCCTACTCACTCACGGGGCTCTTGCGGTTCCTGCCGTCCTCACTGGACTCCCAGGACTCTCACGGCTCCCTCCCGCGGCTCTTGCGGGGCTCCCGTGGCGCTCCCGCGGCTCTCGCTGCACTACGTGGTTCCTGCATCCCCCTTGCTGAACCCTCGGGGCTCTCGCGGCTCTCTCCTGGGGCTCTGCGCGGCTCTCTCCCGGGGTTCTCGCAGATCTCTTCGGATTAAGTGTCTGCTGTATTCTGCGTCCAGCGCCCACCTCCGTGTTGCACCTCAGGGATAAACACATTTTAGAAGCAATATGTGTCATTGGGTGTATTTGCCAGGTTGTCATATATTGCTGTAGGTGAAAAGGTTGAGCTATTTGCAAGTGCTCTGTGGCACTGATCTGTGGCTGCAAAAATTGGAATGCAATGGATATCAAATTTACCCTTAGAGCCTACTATTCTGAAAAGATGTGAAACTGGGGCCCAGATCTTCTAACACCTTGGCGCAAAGCAACACATTGGTATTTAATTTTCAGCGCAATAGATATTTTGTGCTGGAAAGGTGCCCTTTACTAAGCACAAAAAGTGCCTTGCCTTTCTTTTCATTGTTTTTCGTCAAGGGGGCATTACTGGGGCTTTACAGTGCTAACACTCACAGTGTTTGATGCAAATCCCAATCAACTATGTTAGCCAGATCAGACTTTGCACCAAAAACCAAACAGCTCTTAACAGGTAGGAATGTTTTCTTTTGTTAAAAACCCCACACATTTTATATGTGCTGAAGTTTGCAACACACATCCAGTGTGTAGGATTCCTCTACGTTTGTCTTGACCAGAAGACTTCAAATGGTTTTTGTACTCGGCCCCTCAGAGTAAAACATTTTGAAGTTGGGACCCACCTCCAAAATCTATAGGAAGGTTTGAGGAATTGTGAGCGGCAGGGCTGAGCGCAGGGGGCGAGGCTTATGAGATTATTTAGGGAGGCTTTTTTTTTGTAGTTCATAATCAGCAATAAATAATATATTTATAAAAGAGCAAATTCATCAAATAAACATTTTAATTGCTCAAAATTCTCTGGCCCCCATAACTGGGGTGTTGTAAGCCCCTCATACTCCTTTGCACCAATGCAACTGCACCTGCTGCACTAATAGTGGTTATCCAGAGCAGAAGTCTATTTACTCTGCTCTTTCACTCCTTCCCCACCATGCCTTATTATCACTGCAATCTTGAAACAGGCTCTTTGTAACTTTTGAGTTTTATATAGCCCAAACTCGTGTAAGTACATTGTTTCGCTCTACATGAGCTCCTGTTTCATTACATAAGGTTAGACTCCATTTGTTAAAGCACAGGGAGATCAAGTGATTTGTCGGGAATCACAGGATGTTGAACCAAAACAGAGACTGGAACCTGGTTACCTAGTTTCAAAGTCGGCAGCTTTCACTGTTAAGCCATAACTCCTCCCTTTCAGGAAAAAAATAATAAGCTTCCATGTGTTGTTCCTATTTTTACAGCAAATGTGCCTTCAGCACTAATGCTAGTAAGGAAAATGAGTCCCCATGCTCTTTTTATAAAGAAAGACAATCATAAATGTGACAGAATCCTGTGCCTCAGTATTGCTGCACCTGCTTCACTAGTGATATCTATTGCCCTACAAAGAGAGCTGTCTACTCTGCCCTTTGATAAAAACCAAGGTGCCATCATTCCTTCAACTATCTCTTTCCATAAGCCAGTTGTCTTCAAACTGTGGGTGGGCCCCCCTGGGGGGCGTGGGGTCATCTCAAGGGGTGCGCCAGTCCACGCCCCCCCCAGTCGCAAGCAGAAGCCCCAGAACGCACTCCCAAGGGGTTTTGATTGGAACATTTTGTAGCCTGTTTACAATATTGTGTGTTTTGGCCTTATTTTTATCGGCAGATGGGCTTGTACTGAGAAAGACTTGGATTCGTGTAAGGAAAGGCAGGAGCAGCCTCAGAAACTCGTAAGTAGCGAAGGATGGACAGGGAGACTGAGCACAGTGCACTTTACAATTTGTACTGTCTGGTTGGTAGTCAGAAGAGGGGGGCTGGTTGTTGTTTTAAAAAAGACACCCCAGTGGTAGTTTGCAGAAGTGTTTTGGATGGGTATTTGAAGAGCAGTTTTAGATTGGGGATTTTAGCAAAGCTGGTGGTGCTATGAAAAGAGGTACTGAATGATGTCTTACAAAGTGGTTTCTGCGAAGAGCTTGGTAAAGGATGTCTAAATTGTGCTTTTTAGAAAGGGGTCTGAGTACTGCTTTCACCGGTGGGATCTGTGTAGTGCTTTTCAGATAAAATCGAGGTATGGCTTTGCAGAGTGGGGGGTCCATAGTGGGCTTTCTAGAGGACGTATTGTTGAGAACTCTGGAGAATGAGTCTGGTTGCCCTGTCAAGTACCACACATGGTGGTTAGACTAACGCATTTTAGTGCTGGTGTACACAGCACAGCACAGCACTAAAATGCATTAGCCATTACATTTATTGTTATGGTCGGGTCATTAAGGGGTAGTACGTTAGTGACCTTCTATTGCAGATGTTTTTCAACAGTTTGTAGAACTTTTTAAAGATTCTCATTGCTTAAAAGGGTGCAGTGTCTGAGATCTTTCCATGCACTTCATTGCTTATTTTTGTTCATAGGAAAGTCTTACTTTTAAGTGGCGCACATTTGGTCATTAAATATCACTCTTAAGCCCACTGAAACCCTGGAAATGTGACACATAAGCATTCAAAAAACTTAGCAGCTATAGTCTGGGTGCGAATTTCCAGGGCTGTTAGGATAGGCCATTGTAAGTACAGCTCAGGATGGTGCTCTGCAGAGAAAATGTGAAAGGGGCTTTGGTTAGAGGACTTGGATGGGGCTTTTGGCCAGTGGAAATCTCAATATACTGATTGTTTAGTTAGCCTTCTTATCTTTGTCTCGATCTGTCCTTTCATATGTACTTTTTGCTCATGGGGGGGGGGGGGCTTGGCATACCAAACTTTGAAGACCACTGCCCTAAGCCATTACTCAAAAACCCAAAGTATCACAGGCACAGCAAGTCTGTATTTGGCCCTAATGTAAGCATGGAAGGATAGTACAACAACCATAACTGAGGTTTAAGTGGCACCTCATACCACTGGGCTCTGACGCCACTGCACCTGACATACCAATCAGAATAGAATATCGATGTTAAAAATATCGAGAAAAAAAATATAGACTACAAAAATATCGACTCCATACCTACACAGGTAAGTACAAAATAAATGGAATCAAAAATATTGATGTAAAAAATATTGATTTAAATATATATATAAAACAAAAGAATATATATTAAATATATTAAATATTAATATTAATTTTAACAAAATAAATTCAATGTAATATACATGTTTACAAAATATTACAAATAAACTTAAATAAAAATCAACACACAAACATAATAATTTGTACTCCATACTAATATAATAAAGAGAGAGCCCAAACCTTTGAAGCGGGTAATCACAGGAACCACAGCACCAATCACAACACCCAATACAGCGTTGGAAAGGGCAGTAGCAGCAGAAGGACATAGGCTATGCAGACGCCCACCATATACATTTAAAAGGTAAAAGAACCGTGCCAGCAAAGTAGTCCCTTATGAGCGTGTCTGCGTTGGGCTGTGGGCGTGTGCTGGGGGCGTGACAAACGCTGGGGGCGTGTGGTACGTTCCGCCCTTCATGCCATGTCTCATATCGTGTGCTAATCCCACCCTGCTCCCTTTAAATACACTTGCACCCCGTTTTCATAACCCACCCTTACTCCTTAAAATACCCCAACACCCTTAAACGCTAACCCATCTTAACCCTATAAATATACCCTGTACCCCAAAACCCAAACCTATCCCTAAACCCTAAAAATACCCCTGTACCCCAAAACCCAAACCTAGCCCTGAACCCTATAAATACCCCTGTACCTCAAACCCCAAACCTATCCTTGAACCCTAAAAATACCCCTGTACCCCAAAACCCAAACCTAGCCCTGAACCCTAAAAATACCACTGTACCCCAAAACCCAAACCTACCCCTTTACCCCAAAACCCAGCCCTGAACCTTTAAAGTACCCCTGTACCCCAAAACCTACCCCTGAACCCTAAAAATACCCCTGTACCCCAAAGCCCAAACTTAGCCCTTGAACCCTTAAAATACCCCTGTACCCTAAAACCCAAACTAGCCCTGAACCCTTAAAATACCCCTGTACCCCAAAACCCAAACCTAGCCCTGAACGCTAAAAATACCCCTATACTCCAAATGCCAAACCTAGCCCTGAGCCCTAAAAATACCCTGTACCCCAAAACCCATACCGATCCCTAAACCCTAAAACTACCCCTGTACCCCGAAACCCAAACCTAGCCCTTGAACCCTAATAATACCCCTGTACCCCAAAACCCAAACCTAGCCCTGAACCCTTAAAATACCCCTGTACCCCAAAACCCATACCTATCCCTAAACCCTAAAACTACCCCTGTACCCCATAACCCAAAACTATATCTGAACCCTTAAAATACCCAAACACCCCAAAAGATATACCTCAGTACCCCAAAACATATACCCCTATACCCATACTTACCTTATCCAAACATTTAAAAAAAACATGCTTTTACCATTCATGCATTTACAACAAATTTTGTTGTAAATTTATACGTGGTAAAAGCATATAAAATGTAATACCATGCGTTATAATGGCATTGCGGAGTCATGGTACTTTCGTAAAGAAAGTATGCGGAGTGATGGTATGCAGAAAGAAAGTTACGGAATAATGGGTGTTTACCCTCCCCCGGTAAGTACATTGGTGGCACGGCGGCCCACATCTCCAGCAACATACTCATATTTTTTCACCACCCATTTGAAAAATGCACAGGTCTCTCTCATTGATGGCAAGCACCGACATACACTTTTAGACACACTTCCCGCCACAAGTTCTAGAATTGTGAACTTTAGAGCTGGGGAGCTACGTTCAAATCTTGGCATCAGCTCAACATCCTGTGATTCCAGGCAAATTGCTTTGTCTCCCCGTGCCTACCACAAATGAACGTGTTCTTCTGTAATGTAAATTGTGCTCATGCCATGTTATCGAGTTCGCGCTATATAATATTGCAAGGAAAAATAAAGTAGAGAAATTCGAGTTCACACACTACTAAAACGCGCACTCTTAAGTGCATCAGCAGTGCACTGTGAATCGGAGCGTTTCACAGGCCTGTCACAGATAAGAAATGCTATCTAAACGAAATCCTACAGAACTAAGCATGGGGCGAATTTTGCGAATCTGGCGTTCGCGAATTTGTGTATTTGCGAACTCACAATCCGCAAAATCCGCGAATTCTCGCGAATTTACGGATATTTTTGTTTTTTTTGTGTTCGCAAGGGTTTCTGCCAGTTCGCAAGGGTTTTGTACCAGTTCGCAATTGCGAACTTACTTGTCGGCACGCAACGGTCGCGACTATGTTGTTTCTACGTCTGGTTCATCATCACAGGTTCACAGCACCCTCTGTTTCAACACTGCCACCCTCTGTTTCTCACATGCCACCCTCTGGTACATCAATGCCACCCTCTGGTTCATCATCATCACTGTAGATTGTGGGGGGGAAAAGCAAGCACACCTGCCCTGCTTCAACTGACATGAATTAATTTGGGATTGATTTATTAATGTGTCACTGTTTTAAAATTCCAGTCTGGCACCTGCTTCCTTATCTGTAATTTGCTTTCTGTTGCAGTGCACATTTTTTTTCCAGGACCTTTGTGGCCTACTTGTACCTATTCTATGAGCCTGCTGTGAGGGTCAGAGCAGGGTCATCCAATTGTTGCAACTAGCAACTGAACTCTGGAGGGGCCCCAGTCAGGAAGCACTACAGGGAATGGTTACTAATGATTAGTTTGAACTTTTGCACCTGCTGAGTGCTTTCACGGGGCGCAAACATGCGCAAGAACGAATTCGGAAGCCGCGAATTCGTGCGAATATGCGATTTGTTTTTTTGCGGCGTGTTAGTTTGCAAGGTTTTGTGCGTTTTAGCGAGCCGCTTGTAGCGCAACGGTGCAAAGTTACCCTCACGGTCGTTCACGGGCGTGGCCATCTTGTTTGCATGACGTATTTCCGTTTCCGGGTGCGATGTGTAATCTCGCAAAGTGTGCGGCTCGCTAGTACAATTTTGCGTGTGTTCGCGAGGAAAATCCCGCGCGAACTTACCCACGCGGTCGTGAACGGGAGCGGCCATCTTGTTTCTCATTCATTGCTATGGTTCTGGGCATGCTTTTTCTATCCTCTCTGAATCTCTGCCAACCTTTGCTTGTTTGAAGTTTTTTTTTGATCTATTTTACTTATTATCTATCCCTCTATTTTTCTAGCTCTATATTTTTGTGTTTTCTGCTACTTTTAGTTAATTTTAAACTCTTTTCTTTTCTTCTTCCCTATTCTATTTTCTTTATTATTTAGCTTCCTTTCTGCCCAGACCATGGTAAAGGGAGCCGGGAAGCATCCCGAGAAGGGGAAGGGTCCCGCACCCCGTGCCCGGCTCCCGTGCGGGCGTTTGAGGGGGGAGCAGGTCGCACCCCGGGAGATCTTCAGCCCGGAGGAGGTGGCCGCACTAATTTTTTATGTTCAGCGCCACCTCCCCAGGACCATCATGGCAGGCGACAAGATCGCTCACGGGTACGGGATCCAGGAGCGCCGGAAGCGGTGGGAGAAGGTGTGCCGGGCCATGTACCAACACATGTACCAACCTGCTCGGCCTTGAGATCCCCGGGCTTGGTGAGTAGTAGTAGCTATTTCTTTACTACTCTGTTTTCTCCTGCTCTGTGTGTTATTATATTGCAAATTTTTGTTTTTTACCAAGAGCATTAATGCTGCTGATTACATTGTAGGTAAATTATATTTCAAAATGTTCTGTGCATTTCAGGTGCACTCCTCTCCTTCTCAGTAGCGTTGCTACTATGCTTATATGCTTATTTGTTTTCGATTTTGTGTTCATTTCATTGGCCTGTGAAATTATGTATGAGTGTAGTTTAAAGAACTGCGTAATGCTAGACACGAAGGGTCAGATTTTTAATTACCCGCGCATCCCTGCAAAGTAGCAGGGATGCGCCAGTAATTGGGCCCAAAACGTCACCAAAGCGTTACGCATCTGTGCCGTAAAGGCGGCGCATTGCTGAAGTTGGGTCGCAACGATGGCGCAGCTCCAGCAATGCTCTGGGGTGCCCTATCTCCCCAATGCTGCGTCAAGCCGTACGTCTGCTTCAAGCAGGCGCAGGGTTTGAGTCACGCATCATTGTCCTCAAAGTGACTGATTGAAATCTTGTAGATTTGCCTCAGCCACTTTTAGGATGCGTTCCTGCGCAGGAACGCCCTCCCTTGCGCCGGAACGCCCCCTGATGGCGCAGGCTTTACAACGTGATGCATCTCCCATATGCGTCACGTTGTTAATATACGCCGCACCATGGCGCCTCTTTTGTTCTGCCGCTGCGTCACAAAAGTCACGCAACAATGGAGCAAAAGAGACGCAAGGGGCTTCTAAATCAGCCCCTACAGACTCAAGTCCAGTCCTTCCTTTGTACACATGGCGATAAGAAGAAATAGTGGTGGTGGATTGATAGTTTGAGTATTTTAATGACTGGTTAATGTAGTAGGAAACTTTTTAGTGTTGTCGCTGATCTGCAATCACAATGGACTTTGTCTGTCACTTCGTGTGCAAATCAAGCAATACTAATAACGTAGTAGACCACATGAGATCGGTCAATATATCCCGTGGAATAGTTGTCTATTTGCTATTTCGCCAAAATATTTTGTTATTGTTCTTTTGAAATGTTTGATTTGGTTGACAAATATCATCCATGTTTTCTGGTCTTTCCTTCTTTCATGTTGTACATCAGCTCCCCCCAGGGGCAAGAGGACACAGGAGGAGGAGGCTGCTGTTTAACAGGATGCAGGCCAGGATCGGGCAGGCGAGGGCTCCTTTGCTGGCCCCGGTAAGTTTTAATTTTAATATAGAGTACCTATTTTTTCCTAGCGTTCCTCATTCGATTTTTTTTAAATCGTCTTTGATCTTCTTGTAGACTGTATTTAAATTCTTATCCTGCCTCGACTATGACTCCCCGTGGAATTACTAGATTATTCTTATTAGTCTGTCTGTGTAGCTAACTAAGATTGCACATTTGGCAATTCCATTGGACTCCCATTCTAGTCAGCAGTCCTCTGGGATTGTCCATAATGTCTTTTCAAGTCTTCGAAATGTTTATGCTTTGACAATTGCCAACAATAAAAAGGTGAATGACCACCAAGAAAGAATAGGATACTACTTTACTTTTGGTTTTGGATAGGAGGACAATCCATTCTACTACTGTTGCAGGGACAAATCTGCACGAACAGAACTATGGACACTAAATAATGCATTGCTTAGCTTATCAATTATAATAGGCGCTGTTAGACTTTCCACATACCTCAGTGATAACAGACTTTGTAGTTGAACCCCCAATCTCCTTACTGACTAGATAGTGTGGCAGAGTCATTTAGCTCCCAAAGTCACCGATGATTGATCCCCAATGATGATTATCCAATGCAGGACAAGAGTACGGAGTCAGAGTCAAGAAGTGTCAGAGGCACGGACTCATGCTTGCAAAAATTGCAAAAGCTTTAGCTCAGCCACTCTAGTCTGGAGAACCAAAAACCACAGAGTCTATTTAAGTTTAAAAGCTTTATTAAAAGTAAACACATTTATTAAAATCAAATTTGTCATAAAACTAAACGTTTAACTGAAAATGGAAAAGTGCTTAGTGCTGACGATTAATTGAACACATTTCTAGTGGTCGAGCCGAGCTCTCACCTGGTTTGAACTTGATCTTGCTCGTGTTCTTAGAAGTCAAGCTTCTGTCTGTTAGGAGAAAAAGTGGTGCATGTTAAAAATAAAAAGCAAGCATTCATCAGTTGTGCCAAAAAGTGCAGCAAGACAACAGCCTTCCATGGAAAAAGGTACATTTTTACTTTAGAGTAGACAGTCACAAATTATTACATTGTTTTCTGTTTTTTTTCACATTTCTTTATTCCTAGACCAAATATTATATAGTAGTGAGTGGTGTATTCTAACATTCTTAAATGTACTTTGTAGGTGGAACATCTGGTGGCGGGGCCAGCGTGGAGGTGGTGGTGGTGGATGAGGAGAACACTTCTGGGGAGGAGGCGTCGATGCAAGTGCCGGACGACACCAATGTGCCTGTGAGGGTTCACACGGTGGTGGCGGGCAGAGGTAAGCTATATATTCCTTACTTATTGAGATTGAAGACTGCAGAGTTTGCTTTCTGCACGGGTGTATTATAAATCAACCAGGTAGTAGCCTCTTCTAAATGTACTTCGACTTAGCTGTGAAGTTTTTGGCGAGAAGAATCCCAATCAGATCTGAGATGAACTTGATGGATGAGATGAACGAAAAGCGAAAGAAGGGTGTAAGTAAGTGTGGAAGGACGAGAAATGTAATGATGACTGGCAAAGAAGAATGATATGTGTTTGCTTGGTCCCCGAGGTGGCTGGGAAGGAAAGAATATGGTATGGTGCATGGCTGAGTGAATGATGAAGCAAGGATGGGTGGAAGGAGAACAGCCTGGGTGGGTGAAACATAAACTGTATGTGTGCATATACTTTGAATGGATGGATGCCTGGATCATGGAAATATATGACTTTTAGATAGCATATGTGTATCTAGAGAGAGTAGACGGTCACTGGATGAACTAAGTGTTACTTTGAAGAGCATGGAACACCGCACCCGCACGTCCGTTCCAGTGTAGGAAAGGCAAGGAAAAGAAGTTGTAATTTTGTCCAAATACTACCATGAATAGTAGCAGTAGTTTGTATTGCAACTGCAAGCACAGCATATATCCGGTTATTACGGTGGACACTCCCTACCTCTCTTAATAAGTTTAGTTTAGTAGTAGTACGTCATTCATGTGTGGGTGTATCACTGTTCACTCAATAAAAAGCAAAGCACCTAAAGTCATCCCATATGTACTCAAATACATCCCATGTGAAGTGATAGATAATCAGATTATTTAGCTTCTTCATTTTCCTTTTCTAGTACTCATTTGCACTGTAGGGTGAAAGTTAAATTAATTAAGCAGTAGCCCTTTTAACAGAGTATTCTCAGTGCCACCCGTAATAGAAAAGTAAGAGCTTCACCACCTGCATGTACTGGACCGGTACAGTAACGCAAGTCTGTCTCACTCATCATGGTGTGCGTCTGTTTTTCTCGGGTGCAAGTTCACTGCGCTGGCATTATGCCTGCTTGCATAAGATAACGTACCAATTTTCCTAAACAAGAGAGAAGAAGAAGAATAAGACTGGTGTACTGTCATAGTCGACTGTAATGGGAGTCCATAGTGCTCGTAGAATTTGTTCCTTAAACTCCCACTAATGTTAGAGCAAGGATGAAGAAGTGGGAGGTTAGATAGATACTGGCCTCAATAGTTATGTACTGTGCTTTCAAGTTGCTGGTTGTACTGTGACACAACTTTCTACTCAATCATTTTGTGTTAATCTTAAGGAGCATTGGTTACAGACTATGTCTTTCTTTCTTCATATAGTTGCTCCTTCCAAATCAACAAAACCAACAAGGAAGGAGCGGGCTCGAATGGCCCGGCAACGGAGGATGGATGCCACTGTCGCCGAATATCGGCGGCTGGTGGCACTGGAGGAGGAGGACATGCAGTCTACTGGTACAACATCCACTGGACCAGCTGCATCCTCCTCCGTGCCCCCACGGGCTGCCAGCCAGCGCAGTGCTCCAGCGGTACGGAGCCGGGCTACCAAAGCCAACCGCCACCGCCGAGCAGCAAAGACAGCAGCTGCCCCCCACAGGAGTTGCAAGGCATGCCAGCACCGCTTATGCCTCAGAGTGTCCTACCTGGAGCAGGAGGTCCTAACATATAAGACCTTGGTGGAGGGCCTCCGCTCCGAGCATGCCACCCTCCGCAAGGAGTATGATGCCCTGGCCGCTAAAGTGAACAGCATCCTGCCGTAGTGTCCCTTGCCCCTTTTTTAGAGACTTTTGGGGGGTGGGAATTGGGAGTTGGGTTGTTTTTGGGACTTTTGAAGGACAATCATTGGGGTTAGGGAGGGTCTTGCGGGAGATTATTTTGTTAAGGCTACACAAATATACTTTTTGAAACTTTATCTGAGCATACCTGTTTTTTACTGCTTTTGAGTCTGGTGGGTGGGGGTTTAACAGTAAGTTTGTTTTCCTGAAACTTAAGTCTGTGTCATTTTCTTCCTTGAAGTGTAAATGGCTAAATGTTTTCAACACTAAGTGCCTCTCACAGAGTAAGTGAATTCAAGAGTCCTAGGACTTTAGTAGTACTACCGTCAATCTCTCGTCTCTCCTAATACTCCCTTATACTACCTTCCACCAAACGCTTATCTTACCTGTAATTTGTGTTTGAAAGTAGGGCTAGGCCCAGGGCTGGCTCCATGGGAAATGGCGATTAAGGTTGGCAATCCTGGGCGGATGAAATGTCCTCATCGCGGTGGTACTAGTGGTGTGACACAGTGGCAGCTGCATGCCTATGGAAAAAAAGTAAATGAAACCTGCTTTGTCCTTACTGGAGCATTAAAACGGTATGATAGAGAATATAGCAGGTGACAGTACACTAGAACAGTGCCACAATGTAGCCTAACAAATGGTAAAGTATTGACAGTATAACTAGTACTTGCGTTGAATTTCTTTGACATTGGCTACTACTACAAGAAATAGTACTGAAGCTGAGTAAGTCTAGAATATATCCTCGGATTCCTTCACCAGCCTGTTGCTATGACCTTATCCTCCCCAGCAAGTGTGTGGAATTATTGATGTCATTTAGTCACACATCAATCAAAACCACACAGCCCGGGGGAAGAGGGTTAGGGTTTGGAAAATGGATGGGAATGGGGGTTTCTTTTTGGGTAGGTTTTGTTGAGAGAAGAAAAAAAAAGCACAGCATGGACAAACAATAATTGAAGATAAAGAAATCTTTGGGTACAAAGCTAACCATAAATCTTTTAAGTGACATAAAGGAAGTGCATGCACTACTGCATGCATTGTTACTGAAAAGTAAGTAGTACTGTCGACAACCGTGAATGACAGAATGCGACAGTACAGGGCTGCAGCGTTTTCACTTGCCTATCTCTGCACTCAGAGAAACACTTCTTACATTAAATTAGGTTTAAAAAATAGCCGAAGTAAAACCTATAGAATGGCTGTAGGGATCAATTTAGAAGCAGAGAGAGATCCAAGAAATGCAGTCACACTCATAGAAGAAAACAATGGATACTGTATCTGTATGTTGTTGTAGTTGTCCTGTTAAATTTGGTAAGTACGTTGCACGCATCAAACCATTCCTCTTATTAGCAGCACTCCTCCATTCCAGCTGACGCTTCGTCCATCAATGTTGGTGACCAGAAGACACCCTGTCCACTGCCTGCCTGGCGGATGCTGAATTGCGGCTCGCTAATGTGAAGCCTGACTTCATCCTTTTTTTCCCATTGTACAGACTGAAACCAGGCCTGTAATTATTGATGGAAAAACAGGAAGTGATATTAGAACACCACTGATAAATAAATATAAGGTATGTACGCTGTGTAGTGCAAAAAGTCACACTTTGAGTTTCCTAATAGACAGTACAATCTTTTTGAAAGTGCGTACTCTGTCTGAGTCTCCTTTTGAAGGATAAATAAGTATGGGCAAATTAATTTAGCGGATCTTTCCCCTCAAGCTAGGTGTACTGTAAACCGTGTTTTAGAACAAAATTAGACCTTCCCAGCAGTGCTCCCACCCAGACCCTTACTAAAGCCAGTCGCAAAAATGTAGAAGACCCCCAATCAGATCTCAAAAAATGAGGCCTAGTAGAAAACTGGTGACAAAACGTACTTTGAAAGTAAAAGTAGGCCCAAATACCCCCTTACCCACCGTGGATTGTATTCAAACCACTTGCAAGCAAGCAAAAGTATCCATACCCAGCATCGCTCCAAGACTCGCAAACCCCCCCACAAACAGCCCCCCACCCAAACACATGCAATACAAAAACTGCTAACCCTAACGAGCCCTAAGTTAAGAATAGTGGCAAACGCTTTCTTTAACTATGCCAAATCCCCCCTTTCCCAACATGGATTTTCTTCAAATCACTTGCAACCAAAATTACACATTCCCACGAGTGCTCTAAGACCCCAGGACTCAGTTTCAAAAATCTAGAACACCCCGAAACACATGCAATCCTGCTGCTAGGGCTAACCCTAACGAACCCTAAGTTACAAAAATTGCCAAAAGGCTTTTCCTTATGGATTTTGTCCAAACCACCTCTATCCGGTATTAGACCTTCCCAGCAATGCCCCAAGACCCGCCAATCCACCCGCAAAAAAGCACAACACCCCCAAACAGCCAAAAAGGAAAATCTCATACTTACAATATTTATCGGCCTTCGGTCCAAACGCGCTGTGCAGCTAGGTCATAACTCCCGTTTTCCAACACGGATTTCCTGAAAAGCAAATGCAATCAAAATTAGATTGTCCCAGCAGTGCTCCCAGACCCCAAAACTCACCCACAAACACCGGGAACGCCCCCAAAGAGCACCTCAAAGGCAAGCAAGTCAGCAAAAACGCAAAAAAAAATGTGCCTCAGATTTGGTCCAAACCACTTTTATCCGGTATTAGAGCTTCCCAGCAATGGCCCCAGAGCCGTCAACCCAGGCGAAAACTAGTAGAAGACCCCCAAACAGCCAAAAAGCAAAAGTACAAAAATGGGGACTTGGTCATTTTCATGGCAATTTCCAAAATCACTCCGCGTGCGCTCTGCAGCTAGGCCCTAACTCCCCTCTGCCACCATGGATTTGCTTCAAACCTCTTGCAATCAAAAGCATCAATAGCCAGCAGTGCTCCCAGACCCCGAAACCCACGCACAAACACCAGGAAGCCCCCCAAACAGGCCCCTGAAAACGCTACATTGAGCGAAATGTCAGAAACAGCAAAACCTTTTCCCTCATGGATTTTGTCCAAACCACTTCTATCCGGTATTAGACCTTCCCAGCAATGCCCCAAGACCCGCCAACCCACCCGCAAAAAAGCACAACACCCCCAAACAGCCAAAAAGGAAAATCTCATACTTACAATATTTATCGGCCTTCGGTCCAAACGCGCTGTGCAGCTAGGTCATAACTCCCGTTTTCCACCACGGATTTCCTGAAAAGCAAATGCAATCAAAATTAGACTGTCCCAGCAAAGTCTCCCAGACCCCAAAACTCACCCACAAACACCCGGAACCCCCCCAAAGAGCACCTCAAAGGCAAGCAAGTCAGCAAAAACGAAAAAAAAAATTCGCCTCCGATTTGGTCCAAACCACTTTTATCCGGTATTAGAGCTTCCCAGCAATGGCCCCAGAGCCGTCAACCCAGGCGAAAACTAGTAGAAGACCCCCAAACAGCCAAAAAGCAAAAGTACAAAAATGGGGACTTAGTCATTTTCCTTGCAATTTCCAAAATCACTCCGCGCGCGCTCTGCAGCTAGGCCCTAACTCCCCTCTGCCACCATGGATTTGCTTCAAACATCTTGCAATCAAAAGTATCAATAGCCAGCAGTGCTCCCAGACCCCGAAACTCACCCACAAACACCAGGAAGCCCCCCAAACAGGCCCCCGAAAACACTACATTGAGCGAAATGTCAGAAACAGCAAAAACTTTTCCCTCATGGATTTTGTCCAAACCACTTCTATCCAGTATTAGACCTTCCCAGCAATGCCCCAAGACCCGCCAACCCACCCGCAAAAAAGCACAACACCCCCAAACAGGCAAAAAGGAAAATCTCATACTTACAATATTTATCGGCCTTCGGTCCAAACGCGCTGTGCAGCTAGGTCATAACTCCCATTTTCCAACACGGATTTCCTGAAAAGCAAATGCAATCAAAATTAGACTGTCCCAGCAGTGCTCCCAGACCCCAAAACTCACCCACAAACACCGGGAACGCCCCCAAAGAGCACCTCAAAGGCAAGCAAGTCAGCAAAAACGCAAAAAAAAATGTGCCTCAGATTTGGTCCAAACTACTTTTATCCGGTATTAGAGCTTCCCAGCAATGGCCCCAGAGCCGTCAACCCAGGCGAAAACTAGTAGAAGACCCCCAAACAGCCAAAAAGCAAAAGTACAAAAATGGGGACTTGGTCATTTTCATGGCAATTTCCAAAATCACTCCGCGTGCGCTCTGCAGCTAGGCCCTAACTCCCCTCTGCCACCATGGATTTGCTTCAAACCTCTTGCAATCAAAAGTATCAATAGCCAGCAGTGCTCCCAGACCCCGAAACCCACGCACAAACACCAGGAAACCCCCCAAACAGGCCCCTGAAAACGCTACATTGAGCGAAATGTCAGAAACAGCAAAACCTTTTCCCTCATGGATTTTGTCCAAACCACTTCTATCCGGTATTAGACTTTCCCAGCAATGCCCCAAGACCCGCCAACCCACCCGCAAAAAAGCACAACACCCCCAAACAGCCAAAAAGGAAAATCTCATACTTACAATATTTATCGGCCTTCGGTCCAAACGCGCTGTGCAGCTAGGTCATAACTCCCGTTTTCCACCACGGATTTCCTGAAAAGCAAATGCAATCAAAATTAGACTGTCCCAGCAAAGTCTCCCAGACCCCAAAACTCACCCACAAACACCCGGAACCCCCCCAAAGAGCACCTCAAAGGCAAGCAAGTCAGCAAAAACGCAAAAAAAAATTCGCCTCCGATTTGGTCCAAACCACTTTTATCCGGTATTAGAGCTTCCCAGCAATGGCCCCAGAGCCGTCAACCCAGGCGAAAACTAGTAGAAGACCCCCAAACAGCCAAAAAGCAAAAGTACAAAAATGGGGACTTAGTCATTTTCCTTGCAATTTCCAAAATCACTCCGCGCGCGCTCTGCAGCTAGGCCCTAACTCCCCTCTGCCACCATGGATTTGCTTCAAACCTCTTGCAATCAAAAGTATCAATAGCCAGCAGTGCTCCCAGACCCCGAAACCCACCCACAAACACCAGGAAGCCCCCCAAACAGGCCCCCGAAAACACTACATTGAGCGAAATGTCAGAAACAGCAAAAACTTTTCCCTCATGGATTTTGTCCAAACCACTTCTATCCAGTATTAGACCTTCCCAGCAATGCCCCAAGACCCGCCAACCCACCCGCAAAAAAGCACAACACCCCCAAACAGCCAAAAAGGAAAATCTCATACTTACAATATTTATCGGCCTTCGGTCCAAACGCGCTGTGTAGCTAGGTCATAACTCCCGTTTTCCAACACGTATTTCCTGAAAAGCAAATGCAATCAAAATTAGACTGTCCCTGCAGTGCTCCCAGACCCCAAAACTCACCCACAAACACCGGGAACCCCCCCAAAGAGCACCTCAAAGGCAAGCAAGTCAGCAAAAACGCAAAAAAAATTTGCCTCCGATTTGGTCCAAACCACTTTTATCCGGTATTAGAGCTTCCCAGCAATGGCCCTAGAGCCGTCAACCCAGGCGAAAACTAGTAGAAGACCCCCAAACAGCCAAAAAGCAAAAGTACAAAAATGGGGACTTAGTCATTTTCATGACAATTTCCAAAATCACTCTGCGCGCACTCTGCAGCTAGGCCCTAACTCCCCTCTGCCACCATGGATTTGCTTCAAACCTCTTGAAATCAAAAGTATCAATAGCCAGCAGTGCTCCCAGACCCCGAAACCCACCCACAAACACCAGGAAGACCCCCAAACAGGCCCCCGAAAATGCTACATTGAGCGAAATGTCAGAAACAGCAAAAACTTTCCCCTCATGGATTTTGTCCAAACCACTTCTATCCGGTATTAGACCTTCCCAGCAATGCCACAAGACCCGCCAACCCACCCGCAAAAAAGCACAACACCCCCAAACAGGCAAAAGGAAAATCTCATACTTACAATATTTATCGGCCTTCGGTCCAAACGCGCTGTGCAGCTAGGTCATAACTCCCGTTTTCCAACACGGATTTCCTGAAAAGCAAATGCTATCAAAATTAGACTGTCCCAGCAGTGCTCCCAGACCCTAAAACTCACCCAAAAACACCCGGAACCCCCCCAAAGAGCACCTCAAAGGCAAGCAAGTCAGCAAAAACGCAAAAAAAATTCGCCTCCGATTTGGTCCAAACCACTTTTATCCAGTATTAGAGCTTCCCAGCAATGGCCCCAGAGCTGTCAACCCAGGCGAAAACTAGTAGAAGACCCCCAAACAGCCAAAAAGCAAAAGTACAAAAATGGGGACTTAGTCATTTTCATGACAATTTCCAAAATCACTCTGCGCGCACTCTGCAGCTAGGCCCTAACTCCCCTCTGCCACCATGGATTTGCTTCAAACCTCTTGAAATCAAAAGTATCAATAGCCAGCAGTGCTCCCAGACCCCGAAACCCACCCACAAACACCAGGAAGCCCCCCAAACAGGCCCCTGAAAACGCTACATTGAGCGAAATGTCAGAAACAGCAAAACCTTTTCCCTCATGGATTTTGTCCAAACCACTTCTATCTGGTATTAGACCTTCCCAGCAATGCGCCATGACCCACCAACCCACCCGCAAAAAAGCACAACACCCCCAAACAGCCAAAAAGGAAAATCTCATACTTACAATATTTATCGGCCTTCGGTCCAAACGCGCTGTGCAGCTAGGTCATAATAATTTCCGTTTTCCACCACGGATTTCCTGAAAAGCAAATGCAATCAAAATTAGACTGTCCCAGCAGTGCTCCCAGACCCCAAAACTCACCCCAAAACACCCGGAACCCCCCCAAAGAGCACCTCAAAGGCAAGCAAGTCACTAAAAACGCAAAAAAAAATTCGCCTCCGATTTGGTCCAAACCACTTTTATCCAGTATTAGAGCTTCCCAGCAATGGCCCCAGAGCCGTCAACCCAGGCGAAAACTAGTAGAAGACCCCCAAACAGCCAAAAAGCAAAAGTACAAAAATGGGGGCTTAGTCATTTTCATGACAATTTCCAAAATCACTCCGCGCGCGCTCTGCAGCTAGGCCCTTACTCCCCTCTGCCACCATGGATTTGCTTCAAACCTCTTGCAATCAAAAGTATCAATAGCCTGCAGTGCTCCCAGACCCCGAAACCCACCCACAAACACCAGGAAGCCCCCCAAACAGGCCCCCGAAAACGCTACATTGAGCGAAATGTCAGAAACAGCAAAAACTTTTCCCTCATGGATTTTGTCCAAACCACTTCTATCTGGTATTAGACCTTCCCAGCAATGCGCCAAGACCCACCAACCCACCCGCAAAAAAGCACAACACCCCCAAACAGCCAAAAAGGAAAATCTCATACTTACAATATTTATCGGCCTTCGGTCCAAACGTGCTGTGCAGCTAGGTCATAATAATTTCCGTTTTCCACCACGGATTTCCTGAAAAGCAAATGCAATCAAAATTAGACTGTCCCAGCAGTGCTCCCAGACCCCAAAACTCACCCAAAAACACCCGGAACCCCCCCAAAGAGCACCTCAAAGGCAAGCAAGTCAGTAAAAACGCAAAAAAAAATTCGCCTCCGATTTGGTCCAAACCACTTTTATCCGGTATTAGAGCTTCCCAGCAATGGCCCCAAGACCCGCCAACTCACCCGCAAAGAAGTGGAACACCTCCACAAGTGCAGAGTCTTTCTTCATTGGGCGTAATCCAGCCCTCTGCTTTGAGGGAAATAGGAGTCTGGAGGAGGAGGATAGAGGAGCATGTTCTTGTGAACTTGTGAACCTGAGGAATGCAGACTGCGGCACCTTCAAATCAATAAGCAAACAAGTGAAGACAGTTCTGCTGATGGGCTTTATTTTTGTGATTAGGTGATTAAAGTTTTAATTATATTAACTGTGCAAAACTAAGAAAGACAGACACACAGGAATAAAAGTGAAAAAGGACGAAAAAGAAAGTTATTGATTCATTGGCTCATTTTCAGGGCTCGGCGTCAGGGAATAAGAATAAGAGTTCGTCCTCATACTCTGCGAATTCAGGCAGAAGTAGGTCAGTGTCACCTAACAGAGAACAAATTCCCTCATCTAAGTTGCTGTCCTCCTCGTCTTCATCCGGCGTTTGTTCTCGTACGTTGTAATCTGGTGGTATGAGGTGCTGATTCATCTTGATCATTGGTAACCTCTCCACATTTTTGGGCGAGAGGCGGGCCCGTTTGGAAGTTACAATGCCACCAGCAGCACTGAAAACACGTTCAGAAGACACGCTTGCAAATGGGAAAGACAAGTAGTTTATAGCCATGTTGGTGATCTGTGCCCACAATTCTTTTTTCCCATGCCAGTACGCCAATGGGTCAGCATTAACATAGACCTCTGTTGAGTCATTCAGATAGTCCTGCACCATCGACTCAAGGTCCTCCAAGGTGCCTCCACTTTGCTTACTTTTTGCTGTGACCTTTTGAGAACCAAACCCAAGCCAAGTTAGCCAATCCTCTTCTGCATCCAATGTTACTGTTGTGTCTGGTGCAGATGATCGGGTTGCCGGTGTCTTTAACGGCTGAGAGGTCACTTGTGCCACAGCCACAGGTGCAGAAGTGGATTCTTTTGACTGGGGATGGCCTGCTGATGCTGATGTACTGCCTTTTCCTTCAATTTGCTGCCGTTCTCTTTCAAACCTCATGGCTGACAAGGCTAGCCAACGTTTGTACTTTGTAACATCTTCATCATCAAAAGGAAAGAATGCTCAGCCTGCCAGCGCCTTTTTGTAGCGTGGATCCAGAATAGTAGCACAAATGTAATGCTGTTCTGAGTGGATCATTTTGAGACGTTCATCACCAAGTAGGCGCTCTAATAATTTCTCCGCCAAAACAAAAGCGTCTTGCTTTTTTTCATCTTTTTGAAACATAGAAGACACCGCCTTCAGTTGGTGCTCCAGCATGCGCAACAATGGGATAGCTTTTCCCAAATTACAGTCCTCCTTGCTGACTGCACGCGTGAAGACCTCAAAAGGACGAAGCATGTCTGTCAGGCTTTTAACTAGGTTCCATTGCGCCGCATCTAGCCTCAGGTCCTTCTGAGCTGTACCCAGTGTTAAGAAATAGTGATCGAGTACCGTATACTGCTCATACATACGCTCAAGCATGTAGAAGGTTGAGTTCCAATGTGTTGGCACCTCCTGGATGAGTGCTTTCACTGGCATTCGACGTTCATGTAGCAGGCTCCTCAGATGCTTCCGGGCCTTAAAAGAATGGCTGAAATAGTTGCACATTCTTCGGCAGGTGGCCACTAACTCGCACGCTGGACTGTCTTCATCACTCAAGAATTTTTTAACAACCAGGTTTATACAGTGCGCCAAACACGGCACTCTGAAATAGTGACCCAGATCCATGGCCTTAACTACATTGGCACCATTATCCGTGGAAACATAACCAATCTGGCATTCTTTTGGGGACAGCCAGTGAAAGACCTTTGTGTTAAACTCATTCAAAATGTTTTCTGCTGTATGACGTTTCTCCAAGCCAAAAATGGCTAGTGTTGCATGTTTCCAAGCAGCTTTAAAAACTTGGTCCGGGTCAACACCTGCGTTTAGCTTTGCTTTAACCCCTGAAAAAGAGACCCAGTGTGCAGTGATGCACATGTAATCAGCGCCTGCGCCACTGGTCCACATGTCTGTTGTCAGATGTATAGTGTGAACATCACTCTTCTGCAAAGCTGCCCCAATCACCTCCAGCACATCTTCATGTAGTGCTGGAACCGCAACTCTGGCAAAATAGAACCGGCTAGGAACCTTCCATTTAGGGCTGAGCGCTGCCACTAATTCTAGAAAACCAACCCCTTCTACAAAAGAAAAAGGGAGAAGGTCCAGAGCTAGCTTTTTAGCCAGCTTAGTGTTATACAGACGCGTCAGTGGGTGGTTGCGATCATATGGCGCTGCTGAAAACAACATGGTTATAATGTTGCCCTGGACCATGCTTTTACGGGATGATGATGATGATGACTTCTTCGACCCAGTTACGCTCGCTGATGAACTTTTTCGCATTGGTGTCTCACTCTCTCCCACACTCTTAGTGTAGCTCACAGGGGGTGTGCTGCTGACAGGGGTACTGGGTGTAAGTGAAGTGTTTGACACTTCTTCATCCTCGTCATCATCAGATGAAACATCAACGTTTTCTTGACTTGCAATTCGGGCATCCTTGATCTCCTTTAGGTGCGCAAACCATTGGACAGCGTGCTGTCCCTTAGGATGACCTCTCTGTACCATAGTTGGTACCAAACTTACCACGAGTAACTGCATGCTTACAAATGCTACAAATGGCGAAGTTTTCCTTTTTTGGGCAAAGACTAAAGAAGTCCCAAACTGCTGACTTGAAATGTCTGTGGGGGCCGGAGGAGGCGGCGATACTGGTGGTGGTGGTCATGCTGTAATGCCAGATGAAGTGGAGGATGTGGATTGCCGAACTTTACTACGTTGTGCACTTTCACCACCACTAATTGAGGTCAAGGTGGATGGAGGTCCCTTCTGGCGAGGAAGAAATATGGAAGCGGTACGTGTTGGTGTACTAGTTAACTCCAATGATTGTGGTGTTTCCATTGCCTCCTCGTCGACAACATTATCACGCTCAGCAGCTTCTCGGGCTAGGGTCAAAATGTCTGTTTGCTGCATGCCCGCTGGGGCTGCAGTGACCTTTATGATGACTGGGTCGTCGTCGTGAGAGTCTTCATCAGCAGTAGTATCCGCCACTTCTTGTTGAGCCTCATCTCACTCCATAACTATGAGACTTTGGACGAGCTTCCTTTTACGCTGAACTACCTTTGTCAGATCATGGTGTGCCTCACTCTCAGACGGCAGTGATGCTGGTTCCCAATTTTGATCCGTATCATCTGAAGGAGGTGTGCTTGAAGAAGATGTAGACACCACCCTTGATCTCTTCCTTGCTAGGGATGTGGAAGACAATGAATGATCATCAGGAGGAGTGGCTTCCTCAAATGATACCTCGGCTTGATTGTCGATTTCCTGATGTGCCCCTACTTTGGGAGGAACAACTATTGTGGGCACTTGTGACCCTCCATGCACCTCTGCTTGCGCATCTCCTTACGCTGCCTCTCCTTCCACTTGTACTTGGGCTTGTACTTGCACATGTGGTTGTTGTTGGGGCTGTGGTTGTTCAACACTCGTCAGATGAGTTACAACAACCTGTATTGATTGAGGGACATTGCTGCTACTTTCTTGCGATGAGCCACCATCACTGGTCGATGGTGATTGAACAACTAGACTAAGTGCCTCTGCAGCACTCAAGGGCTTGGACTTAAGTTGGCGTGGTCATGGTGGTGGTGGCACTGAGCCCAATGGTGCGGGGGTGCTGCTCCCAGCTTGGTCCCCAGCAGATCCCGCTGCTGCTGCAGGCGTACTTTTTTTTTTACTCCCAAAAAATGTGGCGGGCGGCACACCAGTCTCCTTGGTAACTTGCTTCTTCTGCTCCTTACTGGCAACTTTCTTGCTAGAGGAGCTACGGGGAACTTTTTTTGGGGCCATCTTCTTCAGAGGTCAGAACAGCAGGCCGCAGTTGCACGAGTTGCAGAGTTGTCTGTGGCCAGATGTGACGTCGTGTGACGTTATGCTGCACACACACACCGCTGCAGGACTTTTTCCTGGCACTGGTGGTTCTCTTGAGTCTTGTGCACCTAAAAGCAATGAAAACAGAGGAACATCAGTTCAGTTATACACCCCAAAAACTCGAAAACCACATAAAAATCAGCACAATCCCATGCCATCCAAGCCCTCCATGATGTTTAAATTCAAGACACAGACAGTAACAGTGAGAGATAATAGTTGGAAAGTGGTCGAGTCGAGACTCAAGGGTACCAGGAGGGAAATATTGTTCCCATCAGAAGCCACACTGTACCGCCCTTATTATCATCATATGGGATCTCCTTACCCAGGAGGCAAGACGGCCGGTAAACATTACCGTGACCGAGATGTAATATGAGGTATGAGAGCAGAACAGAGAAGTGTGGTAGTGGCTAATGAAAAAAAGCAGCGTATAGTGATTTGGAGTGAAAAAGTGAAGGGTACTAAAATTAGGTGAATGGGTGGTAAAAAGAATTTTAATAATAACCCCCAAACCCTAAGGTTAAAAAGCAGATGTGGGTGCAGGTTTTAAATAATAACCGCACTTATTAGTGGTCGACATGTTTCAGCATATTGTAAGATGTTCTTAATGCATTCCTCAGGACCTATATATAGTACACTGCTGCTTTCGAGAAAAAGAATTAAAAAAGGTGTCACCTGAAAATCCAGGCGTGCTCAACCGTATACTGTCAATGAGATGGTAAGGGATCCAACATGTAAAACAAAACAGCAAACAAACACACAAATAACACAAGGCACGTTATTATTTGTATTTATAGTGATATTGCAAAATGTACATTCATACCTGATCATTATATCCGGTATGCACTCACCCTTACGTGTAGGCTGAGGAGCTTCACCCCACCTGGCTGCAGCGCAGGTAAAAGGAGCACCGCTCTGTGAGAAATCACATAACGTATAATCGAGCGGTTAGTGATAAGACACTAACCCATTTGGGTAGCAAAATATACTTTGAGATGGCAGGTTATCTGAGACGTTTATAACCAGGCTGGGCGTAGGCGCCGTATACTGTCATAACTCAGGAGCAATGACCACACAAAAGGGGATATGCAGAACAGAGAGGCCGTTCCACGTCAGTTAAAGTCGGGAGACTCTGACGGAAAGCGCTTAGTATTTAAGTTGCGGAATAGCATCTGGCAACGTGTCAGTTACAGAAAGCGTGTCATTTACAGAAAACGCACACGGAAAAGCCGCTACGTGTTATGAAGCAGCGTACAGAGAGGAGAAAACGCTGCATATGCTCGATGTCAGGCTGGCCTCTAGCGGCAAATACGAGCAAGGCGAGGCAGACAAATGTTACGCATAATGCGTTGTGGCATGCATTCACTCACCTAACCGTCGGCGTCTCCAGGCAGTCTTCAGTACTGCTCGGGGGGGCGCCGACCGCCGAGTGAGGTAGTGTTTTGTGTGTTTCTCAGACCCAGCGCGTTGACGCGCAGTCACATGACAGTGAGACTGCTGGGAGATGTAGTCCACTCCAAATAATGACACATTAAAGTTTTACCAAAGTCTTAATGTAGGTCCTATGTGATGTACCAGGATGCGCAGTGGTTTGTAAATAATTATTGGTAGTACATTACCAAAACCAGAATGACATAAATCATGTGACAGGTGCACATATGCGCAGTGAATGGATGTTAAATTACAGACGACTGTTAATGGATGTTAAATTACAGATGACTGTTAATACTGATGATAGTATGAGTGCGCTCTGCAAAAGGATTATGATGCGCTATTAGTACAGGCATTGACCTGGTAAACGCCCTGGTATGCGATGAATTATTGGTAGCTATTGGTGAAGTGTGCACATGTACGCAGTGGATGTTAAATTACAGACGACTGTAAACACTGATGTAAATATTAATGCGCACTTCAAAAAGATAATGATGCGCTATTAATACTGGCGTATCTAGAAGGGAAGTAACCTGCTGTTAGTAGGCAGTGGAGACAGATTTCCAAAGGGTATTTGTTTTCTTATACAGTGCAATGGCATCCATGGGAGGAACAAGATGATTACGACCAATCATAGGGACATCCAGGGTATGGGTTCGTTAAGGCCCTCCTTGTCACTGTTGATGCGGTACACCCATTTCTGTTCTATCTTAAACAAGAACCTGCTTATATCTGCGCATGAGTCTGGAATATGCGGTTGTTCAAGGACAGTCCAGTAAAAGTCTTCGGGTCCATGGCCCTTCTCCAGGAAATGTGCGGTCAGTCTGGTTGCTTGCTTGCGGCAGCGCACAGTGCTTTTGTGTTCCTGAATACGTGTGCGTACCTTTCTAGTAGTCATACCGACATACCGCAATTCACAAGGACATTTGATCAGGTATATCAAGTTACTGCTGTTGCAATTAGTAAACTTGTTCTGTGTCCATGGGCGATTAGTGCCGATGTCAACTTCTGTGGATTTATTAGTCTGAGGGCAGACCGAACAATTACCACATGGGTGGTGACCAACCACAGCTGGTAAATCCCATAGGGTGCCCACTTGTCTTTCTTCTTTACTGCGTGGACGTGTGTGAACCAGTTGATCCTTCAAATTGGGTCCTCTTTTGTATGCAAACATGGGCTGAGGAATATTATCACCTCCAGTTTGTAGAATGGACCAGTGTTTCTTTATAATTCTCTGCAACTGGTTAGATCGGCTGTTGAAGGTATTTACAAAAGCAATCCGGTCTGATTTTTCTTTCGGAGGGTTGATTGCAAGAAGGGCATCCCTATGGTTGTTAGAGGCCCTCTTTTTAGATCTGCGAATGATCTTCTTAGGGTATCGTTTCTCCTTTAGTTGTTCTTCCAGATTTTTGGAGTGTGTTTCAAAAGACTCCTTCTTGGAACAGTTTCTTTGTACCCTTAAGAACTGGCCAAAAGGTAGATTGTCCCTCAGGGCTCTTGGGTGGCAGCTGTCATACCGCAGCAATGCATTCCTGGCCATAGGTTTGCGATATAACTCAGACTCTATGCCGGCTGGGGTTGCATTTAGTTTCAGATCCAGGAACGCCAGTGAAGTTCTACTGTATTCGATGGTGAACTTCAGATATTGGTTTACACTGTTTAACCAACCATGAAATGATATTAGTTGTTCTTCAGTGCCCCGCCACACTACCAAAATGTCATCAATATAACGTTTCCACACGTGTATTGATGATAGGTATGGGTTGGTGTTGGTAAAAACACTCTGTTGTTCAAAATGGTGCACATATAGATTCGCCAGGCTCGGCGCGAAAACACTGCCCATGCTGGTCCCGGACGTTTGTAAATACAGCGTGTCTTCAAAACGGAAGTAGTTTTCTTTCATCGCCATTTCTGCTAATTGCATTATAAATGGTATTGGTGTCATCGATTGATGGTTATTCTGCTCCAGAAGTGCTCCCACTACTTCTAGGGTCTCCGTTTGAGGGATCGAGGTGTATAGGGATTCGACATCGAACGATACTAGGATGTCAGTCTCCATATTGTATTGTATCGTCGGCAGGAGTCTTAGGACATCTTTGGTGTCTTGGAGAAAGGTGGGCATAGCTTTGACCATCGGGTTGAGAAAGTGGTCCACAAAAGTTGAAAGGGGTTCCAATACTGACCCAATGCCTGAAATGATAGGCCTCCCAGGTGGTGGCCTTGTTGGCTTGTGAACTTTGGGCAAGCAATAAAAATAAGGAATTGTAGGGTGTTGTGTAACCAAATATTGGCCTTCCTGTGAGGTTATCCATCCCTCACTAGTGGCTTCTTCTACTAAGGCGCTTATTCTGTTTTGTAGACCTTCAGTAGGATCCGATCTCAGTGGTAAATAGGATTTACGGTCACTGAGCTGTCGCAGACATTCATTTCTGTACACTGTAGTGTCTAAAATTACAGTTGCTCCGCCTTTATCAGCCGGTTTAATGGTGATGTTTTCGTTGGCGGTGAGTGAACGCAAAGCTTGTTGCTCATCTCTGGAGAGATTCATGAATGGCTTGACATCTTTTTTATATAAGTCAGTGACATCCTTTTCAACAGCCGTTTCAAAGGTGAGAACTTTAGGCGGTAGTGTGGCACTGGGTGGATTAAATGAAGAGGGTCTCTTCAGACCGGTGTTAACGTCCATGGAGATGGTCTCCAAAGCAGTGGTTTTCGCAAAAAAGTAATGCAACCTTATCTTCCTGAAAAGCTTGGAGAGTTCAATTTGAGCCAAAAAAGGGTCACCTTTTTGGGTGGCCACAAATCCTAAACCTTTATTCAGGAGAAGTTCCTCATTGGTAGGCAAGGTGTGTGAACTAAGGTTTATCACGAGGCCTGCTGGTTGCTTGTTCCCGCAGCGTCTTGGGGGACTTTCTTCCCGCTGCGTAGGCCCATCCCCGATTGTTGCGGGATGTTCGTGTCCGTGTTCCAATGGACTTGTTGTTGCACTGCCCCTTGTCTCCTCCTGCCTCGGCCGCGTCTCTGGCCAAAACCTAAAAAAGGAAACGATCCCGGGCCTTGTTGCATCTGTGGTGGATAAAAGGGAGGACCCATTTGTGGAGGGCAGTTTGGACCCATCATCCATGGGTTGATAGGCCACCATGGTTGGTGGTTACCAAAGTTTTGCGATTGGTTTCTCCAATTTCTCTTATTTCCACGACCCCGCGGGGTTTGATTAGATGATCCGGTCTGTGATGCATCTGAGTCACTGGATGTCCCATCTGAACTGGAGGTGCCATAGTTAGAACCGCCTCTTTTGCCACTGCGACTGAATGTAGGTGCTATATAGCTATCGCTACTGTAAGGGTAGATTTTCTCCATTGAAAATTTTTCCAGATCCTTTTTAAACTTCTCCAGTTTTATGGATAAAATTGATTCCTTGAAATCCTTGTTGGTCTTATCCGTGTCGTCCTGTCCCTTTTTAAACTGTCCACTTTTGAGAGTGGTTTTTATGTGGCCTTCCAGGACCTGAATCTCAATCAGAATGTTATCAGCGACTCTTTTCGCGGTTTTTATGATTAGGACTAGCCAATCTCTCGTACATCTCCAGGCTATTAGTGCCCAATCTTTAAGAAATTGTTTGTCGTCAAGAAAGAGGCGTGGTGCATTGTTGACGATGAGGCCTGTAGGTGCACAGTTGCCCCTAAGATATTGGGCCATGATAATGCCATGAACAGAGGTACGAGAATGAGATTTCTTTAGGATCAAGACTTTGTTCCAATTATCATCATTATTAACTGCTTGGGGTGGAGCGGACACATTGTCCAGAAGACTAGGATTTTCATCTAAGATGTTTTGTACTTCGGCACTTTCGAATGCTAACCCCCAGTTGGTAGCCATCGCTCCGAGTAGACAGGTGACACAGTCAAGCCTCAGAGCAAGATACTCAAAGTATATTTTATTGCATTGGTGACCAGTGTGGTCAACCAGAGAATCTAAAAAGACCCACAGCCTTAGCTGTACTAGTAACACAACAACAACAAGTGAGGAGGGTCTGAGGGCAAGTTTACCGACCAGCCAGATATACGCCCCTGGCACAATCTATCACAACAATAAATATCTGGGGGTCAAAAAAGAAGAAGAAAAGAAAGTATGACAGTAGGAACCACTATACCAGACAGTAACAGTGAGAGATAATAGTTGGAAAGTGGTCGAGTCGAGACTCAAGGGTACCAGGAGGGAAATATTGTTCCCATCAGAAGCCACACTGTACCGCCCTTATTATCATCATATGGGATCTCCTTACCCAGGAGGCAAGACGGCCGGTAAACATTACCGTGACCGAGATGTAATATGAGGTATGAGAGCAGAACAGAGAAGTGTGGTAGTGGCTAATGAAAAAAAGCAGCGTATAGTGATTTGGAGTGAAAAAGTGAAGGGTACTAAAATTAGGTGAATGGGTGGTAAAAAGAATTTTAATAATAACCCCCAAACCCTAAGGTTAAAAAGCAGATGTGGGTGCAGGTTTTAAATAATAACCGCACTTATTAGTGGTCGACATGTTTCAGCATATTGTAAGATGTTCTTAATGCATTCCTCAGGACCTATATATAGTACACTGCTGCTTTCGAGAAAAAGAATTAAAAAAGGTGTCACCTGAAAATCCAGGCGTGCTCAACCGTATACTGTCAATGAGATGGTAAGGGATCCAACATGTAAAACAAAACAGCAAACAAACACACAAATAACACAAGGCACGTTATTATTTGTATTTATAGTGATATTGCAAAATGTACATTCATACCTGATCATTATATCCGGTATGCACTCACCCTTACGTGTAGGCTGAGGAGCTTCACCCCACCTGGCTGCAGCGCAGGTAAAAGGAGCACCGCTCTGTGAGAAATCACATAACGTATAATCGAGCGGTTAGTGATAAGACACTAACCCATTTGGGTAGCAAAATATACTTTGAGATGGCAGGTTATCTGAGACGTTTATAACCAGGCTGGGCGTAGGCGCCGTATACTGTCATAACTCAGGAGCAATGACCACACAAAAGGGGATATGCAGAACAGAGAGGCCGTTCCACGTCAGTTAAAGTCGGGAGACTCTGACGGAAAGCGCTTAGTATTTAAGTTGCGGAATAGCATCTGGCAACGTGTCAGTTACAGAAAGCGTGTCATTTACAGAAAACGCACACGGAAAAGCCGCTACGTGTTATGAAGCAGCGTACAGAGAGGAGAAAACGCTGCATATGCTCGATGTCAGGCTGGCCTCTAGCGGCAAATACGAGCAAGGCGAGGCAGACAAATGTTACGCATAATGCGTTGTGGCATGCATTCACTCACCTAACCGTCGGCGTCTCCAGGCAGTCTTCAGTACTGCTCGGGGGGGCGCCGACCGCCGAGTGAGGTAGTGTTTTGTGTGTTTCTCAGACCCAGCGCGTTGACGCGCAGTCACATGACAGTGAGACTGCTGGGAGATGTAGTCCACTCCAAATAATGACACATTAAAGTTTTACCAAAGTCTTAATGTAGGTCCTATGTGATGTACCAGGATGCGCAGTGGTTTGTAAATAATTATTGGTAGTACATTACCAAAACCAGAATGACATAAATCATGTGACAGGTGCACATATGCGCAGTGAATGGATGTTAAATTACAGACGACTGTTAATGGATGTTAAATTACAGATGACTGTTAATACTGATGATAGTATGAGTGCGCTCTGCAAAAGGATTATGATGCGCTATTAGTACAGGCATTGACCTGGTAAACGCCCTGGTATGCGATGAATTATTGGTAGCTATTGGTGAAGTGTGCACATGTACGCAGTGGATGTTAAATTACAGACGACTGTAAACACTGATGTAAATATTAATGCGCACTTCAAAAAGATAATGATGCGCTATTAATACTGGCGTATCTAGAAGGGAAGTAACCTGCTGTTAGTAGGCAGTGGAGACAGATTTCCAAAGGGTATTTGTTTTCTTATACAGTGCAATGGCATCCATGGGAGGAACAAGATGATTACGACCAATCATAGGGACATCCAGGGTATGGGTTCGTTAAGGCCCTCCTTGTCACTGTTGATGCGGTACACCCATTTCTGTTCTATCTTAAACAAGAACCTGCTTATATCTGCGCATGAGTCTGGAATATGCGGTTGTTCAAGGACAGTCCAGTAAAAGTCTTCGGGTCCATGGCCCTTCTCCAGGAAATGTGCGGTCAGTCTGGTTGCTTGCTTGCGGCAGCGCACAGTGCTTTTGTGTTCCTGAATACGTGTGCGTACCTTTCTAGTAGTCATACCGACATACCGCAATTCACAAGGACATTTGATCAGGTATATCAAGTTACTGCTGTTGCAATTAGTAAACTTGTTCTGTGTCCATGGGCGATTAGTGCCGATGTCAACTTCTGTGGATTTATTAGTCTGAGGGCAGACCGAACAATTACCACATGGGTGGTGACCAACCACAGCTGGTAAATCCCATAGGGTGCCCACTTGTCTTTCTTCTTTACTGCGTGGACGTGTGTGAACCAGTTGATCCTTCAAATTGGGTCCTCTTTTGTATGCAAACATGGGCTGAGGAATATTATCACCTCCAGTTTGTAGAATGGACCAGTGTTTCTTTATAATTCTCTGCAACTGGTTAGATCGGCTGTTGAAGGTATTTACAAAAGCAATCCGGTCTGATTTTTCTTTCGGAGGGTTGATTGCAAGAAGGGCATCCCTATGGTTGTTAGAGGCCCTCTTTTTAGATCTGCGAATGATCTTCTTAGGGTATCGTTTCTCCTTTAGTTGTTCTTCCAGATTTTTGGAGTGTGTTTCAAAAGACTCCTTCTTGGAACAGTTTCTTTGTACCCTTAAGAACTGGCCAAAAGGTAGATTGTCCCTCAGGGCTCTTGGGTGGCAGCTGTCATACCGCAGCAATGCATTCCTGGCCATAGGTTTGCGATATAACTCAGACTCTATGCCGGCTGGGGTTGCATTTAGTTTCAGATCCAGGAACGCCAGTGAAGTTCTACTGTATTCGATGGTGAACTTCAGATATTGGTTTACACTGTTTAACCAACCATGAAATGATATTAGTTGTTCTTCAGTGCCCCGCCACACTACCAAAATGTCATCAATATAACGTTTCCACACGTGTATTGATGATAGGTATGGGTTGGTGTTGGTAAAAACACTCTGTTGTTCAAAATGGTGCACATATAGATTCGCCAGGCTCGGCGCGAAAACACTGCCCATGCTGGTCCCGGACGTTTGTAAATACAGCGTGTCTTCAAAACGGAAGTAGTTTTCTTTCATCGCCATTTCTGCTAATTGCATTATAAATGGTATTGGTGTCATCGATTGATGGTTATTCTGCTCCAGAAGTGCTCCCACTACTTCTAGGGTCTCCGTTTGAGGGATCGAGGTGTATAGGGATTCGACATCGAACGATACTAGGATGTCAGTCTCCATATTGTATTGTATCGTCGGCAGGAGTCTTAGGACATCTTTGGTGTCTTGGAGAAAGGTGGGCATAGCTTTGACCATCGGGTTGAGAAAGTGGTCCACAAAAGTTGAAAGGGGTTCCAATACTGACCCAATGCCTGAAATGATAGGCCTCCCAGGTGGTGGCCTTGTTGGCTTGTGAACTTTGGGCAAGCAATAAAAATAAGGAATTGTAGGGTGTTGTGTAACCAAATATTGGCCTTCCTGTGAGGTTATCCATCCCTCACTAGTGGCTTCTTCTACTAAGGCGCTTATTCTGTTTTGTAGACCTTCAGTAGGATCCGATCTCAGTGGTAAATAGGATTTACGGTCACTGAGCTGTCGCAGACATTCATTTCTGTACACTGTAGTGTCTAAAATTACAGTTGCTCAGCCTTTATCAGCCGGTTTAATGGTGATGTTTTCGTTGGCGGTGAGTGAACGCAAAGCTTGTTGCTCATCTCTGGAGAGATTCATGAATGGCTTGACATCTTTTTTATATAAGTCAGTGACATCCTTTTCAACAGCCGTTTCAAAGGTGAGAACTTTAGGCGGTAGTGTGGCACTGGGTGGATTAAATGAAGAGGGTCTCTTCAGACCGGTGTTAACGTCCATGGAGATGGTCTCCAAAGCAGTGGTTTTCGCAAAAAAGTAATGCAACCTTATCTTCCTGAAAAGCTTGGAGAGTTCAATTTGAGCCAAAAAAGGGTCACCTTTTTGGGTGGCCACAAATCCTAAACCTTTATTCAGGAGAAGTTCCTCATTGGTAGGCAAGGTGTGTGAACTAAGGTTTATCACGAGGCCTGCTGGTTGCTTGTTCCCGCAGCGTCTTGGGGGACTTTCTTCCCGCTGCGTAGGCCCATCCCCGATTGTTGCGGGATGTTCGTGTCCGTGTTCCAATGGACTTGTTGTTGCACTGCCCCTTGTCTCCTCCTGCCTCGGCCGCGTCTCTGGCCAAAACCTAAAAAAGGAAACGATCCCGGGCCTTGTTGCATCTGTGGTGGATAAAAGGGAGGACCCATTTGTGGAGGGCAGTTTGGACCCATCATCCATGGGTTGATAGGCCACCATGGTTGGTGGTTACCAAAGTTTTGCGATTGGTTTCTCCAATTTCTCTTATTTCCACGACCCCGCGGGGTTTGATTAGATGATCCGGTCTGTGATGCATCTGAGTCACTGGATGTCCCATCTGAACTGGAGGTGCCATAGTTAGAACCGCCTCTTTTGCCACTGCGACTGAATGTAGGTGCTATATAGCTATCGCTACTGTAAGGGTAGATTTTCTCCATTGAAAATTTTTCCAGATCCTTTTTAAACTTCTCCAGTTTTATGGATAAAATTGATTCCTTGAAATCCTTGTTGGTCTTATCCGTGTCGTCCTGTCCCTTTTTAAACTGTCCACTTTTGAGAGTGGTTTTTATGTGGCCTTCCAGGACCTGAATCTCAATCAGAATGTTATCAGCGACTCTTTTCGTGGTTTTTATGATTAGGACTAGCCAATCTCTCGTACATCTCCAGGCTATTAGTGCCCAATCTTTAAGAAATTGTTTGTCGTCAAGAAAGAGGCGTGGTGCATTGTTGACGATGAGGCCTGTAGGTGCACAGTTGCCCCTAAGATATTGGGCCATGATAATGCCATGAACAGAGGTACGAGAATGAGATTTCTTTAGGATCAAGACTTTGTTCCAATTATCATCATTATTAACTGCTTGGGGTGGAGCGGACACATTGTCCAGAAGACTAGGATTTTCATCTAAGATGTTTTGTACTTCGGCACTTTCGAATGCTAACCCCCAGTTGGTAGCCATCGCTCCGAGTAGACAGGTGACACAGTCAAGCCTCAGAGCAAGATACTCAAAGTATATTTTATTGCATTGGTGACCAGTGTGGTCAACCAGAGAATCTAAAAAGACCCACAGCCTTAGCTGTACTAGTAACACAACAACAACAAGTGAGGAGGGTCTGAGGGCAAGTTTACCGACCAGCCAGATATACGCCCCTGGCACAATCTATCACAACAATAAATATCTGGGGGTCAAAAAAGAAGAAGAAAAGAAAGTATGACAGTAGGAACCACTATACCAGACAGTAACAGTGAGAGATAATAGTTGGAAAGTGGTCGAGTCGAGACTCAAGGGTACCAGGAGGGAAATATTGTTCCCATCAGAAGCCACACTGTACCGCCCTTATTATCATCATATGGGATCTCCTTACCCAGGAGGCAAGACGGCCGGTAAACATTACCGTGACCGAGATGTAATATGAGGTATGAGAGCAGAACAGAGAAGTGTGGTAGTGGCTAATGAAAAAAAGCAGCGTATAGTGATTTGGAGTGAAAAAGTGAAGGGTACTAAAATTAGGTGAATGGGTGGTAAAAAGAATTTTAATAATAACCCCCAAACCCTAAGGTTAAAAAGCAGATGTGGGTGCAGGTTTTAAATAATAACCGCACTTATTAGTGGTCGACATGTTTCAGCATATTGTAAGATGTTCTTAATGCATTCCTCAGGACCTATATATAGTACACTGCTGCTTTCGAGAAAAAGAATTAAAAAAGGTGTCACCTGAAAATCCAGGCGTGCTCAACCGTATACTGTCAATGAGATGGTAAGGGATCCAACATGTAAAACAAAACAGCAAACAAACACACAAATAACACAAGGCACGTTATTATTTGTATTTATAGTGATATTGCAAAATGTACATTCATACCTGATCATTATATCCGGTATGCACTCACCCTTACGTGTAGGCTGAGGAGCTTCACCCCACCTGGCTGCAGCGCAGGTAAAAGGAGCACCGCTCTGTGAGAAATCACATAACGTATAATCGAGCGGTTAGTGATAAGACACTAACCCATTTGGGTAGCAAAATATACTTTGAGATGGCAGGTTATCTGAGACGTTTATAACCAGGCTGGGCGTAGGCGCCGTATACTGTCATAACTCAGGAGCAATGACCACACAAAAGGGGATATGCAGAACAGAGAGGCCGTTCCACGTCAGTTAAAGTCGGGAGACTCTGACGGAAAGCGCTTAGTATTTAAGTTGCGGAATAGCATCTGGCAACGTGTCAGTTACAGAAAGCGTGTCATTTACAGAAAACGCACACGGAAAAGCCGCTACGTGTTATGAAGCAGCGTACAGAGAGGAGAAAACGCTGCATATGCTCGATGTCAGGCTGGCCTCTAGCGGCAAATACGAGCAAGGCGAGGCAGACAAATGTTACGCATAATGCGTTGTGGCATGCATTCACTCACCTAACCGTCGGCGTCTCCAGGCAGTCTTCAGTACTGCTCGGGGGGGCGCCGACCGCCGAGTGAGGTAGTGTTTTGTGTGTTTCTCAGACCCAGCGCGTTGACGCGCAGTCACATGACAGTGAGACTGCTGGGAGATGTAGTCCACTCCAAATAATGACACATTAAAGTTTTACCAAAGTCTTAATGTAGGTCCTATGTGATGTACCAGGATGCGCAGTGGTTTGTAAATAATTATTGGTAGTACATTACCAAAACCAGAATGACATAAATCATGTGACAGGTGCACATATGCGCAGTGAATGGATGTTAAATTACAGACGACTGTTAATGGATGTTAAATTACAGATGACTGTTAATACTGATGATAGTATGAGTGCGCTCTGCAAAAGGATTATGATGCGCTATTAGTACAGGCATTGACCTGGTAAACGCCCTGGTATGCGATGAATTATTGGTAGCTATTGGTGAAGTGTGCACATGTACGCAGTGGATGTTAAATTACAGACGACTGTAAACACTGATGTAAATATTAATGCGCACTTCAAAAAGATAATGATGCGCTATTAATACTGGCGTATCTAGAAGGGAAGTAACCTGCTGTTAGTAGGCAGTGGAGACAGATTTCCAAAGGGTATTTGTTTTCTTATACAGTGCAATGGCATCCATGGGAGGAACAAGATGATTACGACCAATCATAGGGACATCCAGGGTATGGGTTCGTTAAGGCCCTCCTTGTCACTGTTGATGCGGTACACCCATTTCTGTTCTATCTTAAACAAGAACCTGCTTATATCTGCGCATGAGTCTGGAATATGCGGTTGTTCAAGGACAGTCCAGTAAAAGTCTTCGGGTCCATGGCCCTTCTCCAGGAAATGTGCGGTCAGTCTGGTTGCTTGCTTGCGGCAGCGCACAGTGCTTTTGTGTTCCTGAATACGTGTGCGTACCTTTCTAGTAGTCATACCGACATACCGCAATTCACAAGGACATTTGATCAGGTATATCAAGTTACTGCTGTTGCAATTAGTAAACTTGTTCTGTGTCCATGGGCGATTAGTGCCGATGTCAACTTCTGTGGATTTATTAGTCTGAGGGCAGACCGAACAATTACCACATGGGTGGTGACCAACCACAGCTGGTAAATCCCATAGGGTGCCCACTTGTCTTTCTTCTTTACTGCGTGGACGTGTGTGAACCAGTTGATCCTTCAAATTGGGTCCTCTTTTGTATGCAAACATGGGCTGAGGAATATTATCACCTCCAGTTTGTAGAATGGACCAGTGTTTCTTTATAATTCTCTGCAACTGGTTAGATCGGCTGTTGAAGGTATTTACAAAAGCAATCCGGTCTGATTTTTCTTTCGGAGGGTTGATTGCAAGAAGGGCATCCCTATGGTTGTTAGAGGCCCTCTTTTTAGATCTGCGAATGATCTTCTTAGGGTATCGTTTCTCCTTTAGTTGTTCTTCCAGATTTTTGGAGTGTGTTTCAAAAGACTCCTTCTTGGAACAGTTTCTTTGTACCCTTAAGAACTGGCCAAAAGGTAGATTGTCCCTCAGGGCTCTTGGGTGGCAGCTGTCATACCGCAGCAATGCATTCCTGGCCATAGGTTTGCGATATAACTCAGACTCTATGCCGGCTGGGGTTGCATTTAGTTTCAGATCCAGGAACGCCAGTGAAGTTCTACTGTATTCGATGGTGAACTTCAGATATTGGTTTACACTGTTTAACCAACCATGAAATGATATTAGTTGTTCTTCAGTGCCCCGCCACACTACCAAAATGTCATCAATATAACGTTTCCACACGTGTATTGATGATAGGTATGGGTTGGTGTTGGTAAAAACACTCTGTTGTTCAAAATGGTGCACATATAGATTCGCCAGGCTCGGCGCGAAAACACTGCCCATGCTGGTCCCGGACGTTTGTAAATACAGCGTGTCTTCAAAACGGAAGTAGTTTTCTTTCATCGCCATTTCTGCTAATTGCATTATAAATGGTATTGGTGTCATCGATTGATGGTTATTCTGCTCCAGAAGTGCTCCCACTACTTCTAGGGTCTCCGTTTGAGGGATCGAGGTGTATAGGGATTCGACATCGAACGATACTAGGATGTCAGTCTCCATATTGTATTGTATCGTCGGCAGGAGTCTTAGGACATCTTTGGTGTCTTGGAGAAAGGTGGGCATAGCTTTGACCATCGGGTTGAGAAAGTGGTCCACAAAAGTTGAAAGGGGTTCCAATACTGACCCAATGCCTGAAATGATAGGCCTCCCAGGTGGTGGCCTTGTTGGCTTGTGAACTTTGGGCAAGCAATAAAAATAAGGAATTGTAGGGTGTTGTGTAACCAAATATTGGCCTTCCTGTGAGGTTATCCATCCCTCACTAGTGGCTTCTTCTACTAAGGCGCTTATTCTGTTTTGTAGACCTTCAGTAGGATCCGATCTCAGTGGTAAATAGGATTTACGGTCACTGAGCTGTCGCAGACATTCATTTCTGTACACTGTAGTGTCTAAAATTACAGTTGCTCCGCCTTTATCAGCCGGTTTATTGGTGATGTTTTCGTTGGCGGTGAGTGAACGCAAAGCTTGTTGCTCATCTCTGGAGAGATTCATGAATGGCTTGACATCTTTTTTATATAAGTCAGTGACATCCTTTTCAACAGCCGTTTCAAAGGTGAGAACTTTAGGCGGTAGTGTGGCACTGGGTGGATTAAATGAAGAGGGTCTCTTCAGACCGGTGTTAACGTCCATGGAGATGGTCTCCAAAGCAGTGGTTTTCGCAAAAAAGTAATGCAACCTTATCTTCCTGAAAAGCTTGGAGAGTTCAATTTGAGCCAAAAAAGGGTCACCTTTTTGGGTGGCCACAAATCCTAAACCTTTATTCAGGAGAAGTTCCTCATTGGTAGGCAAGGTGTGTGAACTAAGGTTTATCACGAGGCCTGCTGGTTGCTTGTTCCCGCAGCGTCTTGGGGGACTTTCTTCCCGCTGCGTAGGCCCATCCCCGATTGTTGCGGGATGTTCGTGTCCGTGTTCCAATGGACTTGTTGTTGCACTGCCCCTTGTCTCCTCCTGCCTCGGCCGCGTCTCTGGCCAAAACCTAAAAAAGGAAACGATCCCGGGCCTTGTTGCATCTGTGGTGGATAAAAGGGAGGACCCATTTGTGGAGGGCAGTTTGGACCCATCATCCATGGGTTGATAGGCCACCATGGTTGGTGGTTACCAAAGTTTTGCGATTGGTTTCTCCAATTTCTCTTATTTCCACGACCCCGCGGGGTTTGATTAGATGATCCGGTCTGTGATGCATCTGAGTCACTGGATGTCCCATCTGAACTGGAGGTGCCATAGTTAGAACCGCCTCTTTTGCCACTGCGACTGAATGTAGGTGCTATATAGCTATCGCTACTGTAAGGGTAGATTTTCTCCATTGAAAATTTTTCCAGATCCTTTTTAAACTTCTCCAGTTTTATGGATAAAATTGATTCCATAAAACTGGAATCAACACCAACCCATACCTATCATCAATACACGTGTGGAAACGTTATATTGATGACATTTTGGTAGTGTGGCGGGGCACTGAAGAACAACTAATATCATTTCATGGTTGGTTAAACAGTGTAAACCAATATCTGAAGTTCACCATCGAATACAGTAGAACTTCACTGGCGTTCCTGGATCTGAAACTAAATGCAACCCCAGCCGGCATAGAGTCTGAGTTATATCGCAAACCTATGGCCAGGAATGCATTGCTGCGGTATGACAGCTGCCACCCAAGAGCCCTGAGGGACAATCTACCTTTTGGCCAGTTCTTAAGGGTACAAAGAAACTGTTCCAAGAAGGAGTCTTTTGAAACACACTCCAAAAATCTGGAAGAACAACTAAAGGAGAAACGATACCCTAAGAAGATCATTCGCAGATCTAAAAAGAGGGCCTCTAACAACCATAGGGATGCCCTTCTTGCAATCAACCCTCCGAAAGAAAAATCAGACCGGATTGCTTTTGTAAATACCTTCAACAGCCGATCTAACCAGTTGCAGAGAATTATAAAGAAACACTGGTCCATTCTACAAACTGGAGGTGATAATATTCCTCAGCCCATGTTTGCATACAAAAGAGGACCCAATTTGAAGGATCAACTGGTTCACACACGTCCACGCAGTAAAGAAGAAAGACAAGTGGGCACCCTATGGGATTTACCAGCTGTGGTTGGTCACCACCCATGTGGTAATTGTTCGGTCTGCCCTCAGACTAATAAATCCACAGAAGTTGACATCGGCACTAATCGCCCATGGACACAGAACAAGTTTACTAATTGCAACAGCAGTAACTTGATATACCTGATCAAATGTCCTTGTGAATTGCGGTATGTCGGTATGACTACTAGAAAGGTACGCACACGTATTCAGGAACACAAAAGCACTGTGCGCTGCCGCAAGCAAGCAACCAGACTGACCGCACATTTCCTGGAGAAGGGCCATGGACCCGAAGACTTTTACTGGACTGTCCTTGAACAACCGCATATTCCAGACTCATGCGCAGATATAAGCAGGTTCTTGTTTAAGATAGAACAGAAATGGGTGTACCGCATCAACAGTGACAAGGAGGGCCTTAACGAACCCATACCCTGGATGTCCCTATGATTGGTCGTAATCATCTTGTTCCTCCCATGGATGCCATTGCACTGTATAAGAAAACAAATACCCTTTGGAAATCTGTCTCCACTGCCTACTAACAGCAGGTTACTTCCCTTCTAGATACGCCAGTATTAATAGCGCATCATTATCTTTTTGAAGTGCGCATTAATATTTACATCAGTGTTTACAGTCGTCTGTAATTTAACATCCACTGCGTACATGTGCACACTTCACCAATAGCTACCAATAATTCATCGCATACCAGGGCGTTTACCAGGTCAATGCCTGTACTAATAGCGCATCATAATCCTTTTGCAGAGCGCACTCATACTATCATCAGTATTAACAGTCATCTGTAATTTAACATCCATTAACAGTCGTCTGTAATTTAACATCCATTCACTGCGCATATGTGCACCTGTCACATGATTTATGTCATTCTGGTTTTGGTAATGTACTACCAATAATTATTTACAAACCACTGCGCATCCTGGTACATCACATAGGACCTACATTAAGACTTTGGTAAAACTTTAATGTGTCATTATTTGGAGTGGACTACATCTCCCAGCAGTCTCACTGTCATGTGACTGCGCGTCAACGCGCTGGGTCTGAGAAACACACAAAACACTACCTCACTCGGCGGTCGGCGCCCCCCCGAGCAGTACTGAAGACTGCCTGGAGACGCCGACGGTTAGGTGAGTGAATGCATGCCACAACGCATTATGCGTAACATTTGTCTGCCTCGCCTTGCTCGTATTTGCCGCTAGAGGCCAGCCTGACATCGAGCATATGCAGCGTTTTCTCCTCTCTGTACGCTGCTTCATAACACGTAGCGGCTTTTCTGTGTGCGTTTTCTGTAAATGACACGCTTTCTGTAACTGACACGTTGCCAGATGCTATTCCGCAACTTAAATACTAAGCGCTTTCCGTCAGAGTCTCCCGACTTTAACTGACGTGGAACGGCCTCTCTGTTCTGCATATCCCCTTTTGTGTGGTCATTGCTCCTGAGTTATGACAGTATACGGCGCCTACGCCCAGCCTGGTTATAAACGTCTCAGATAACCTGCCATCTCAAAGTATATTTTGCTACCCAAATGGGTTAGTGTCTTATCACTAACCGCTCGATTATACGTTATGTGATTTCTCACAGAGCGGTGCTCCTTTTACCTGCGCTGCAGCCAGGTGGGGTGAAGCTCCTCAGCCTACACGTAAGGGTGAGTGCATACCGGATATAATGATCAGGTATGAATGTACATTTTGCAATATCACTATAAATACAAATAATAACGTGCCTTGTGTTATTTGTGTGTTTGTTTGCTGTTTTGTTTTACATGTTGGATCCCTTACCATCTCATTGACAGTATACGGTTGAGCACGCCTGGATTTTCAGGTGACACCTTTTTTAATTCTTTTTCTCGAAAGCAGCAGTGTACTATATATAGGTCCTGAGGAATGCATTAAGAACATCTTACAATATGCTGAAACATGTCGACCACTAATAAGTGCGGTTATTATTTAAAACCTGCACCCACATCTGCTTTTTAACCTTAGGGTTTGGGGGTTATTATTAAAATTCTTTTTACCACCCATTCACCTAATTTTAGTACCCTTCACTTTTTCACTCCAAATCACTATACGCTGCTTTTTTTCATTAGCCACTACCACACTTCTCTGTTCTGCTCTCATACCTCATATTACATCTCGGTCACGGTAATGTTTACCGGCCGTCTTGCCTCCTGGGTAAGGAGATCCCATATGATGATAATAAGGGCGGTACAGTGTGGCTTCTGATGGGAACAATATTTCCCTCCTGGTACCCTTGAGTCTCGACTCGACCACTTTCCAACTATTATCTCTCACTGTTACTGTCTGGTATAGTGGTTCCTACTGTCATACTTTCTTTTCTTCTTCTTTTTTGACCCCCAGATATTTATTGTTGTGATAGATTGTGCCAGGGGCGTATATCTGGCTGGTCGGTAAACTTGCCCTCAGACCCTCCTCACTTGTTGTTGTTGTGTTACTAGTACAGCTAAGGCTGTGGGTCTTTTTAGATTCTCTGGTTGACCACACTGGTCACCAATGCAATAAAATATACTTTGAGTATCTTGCTCTGAGGCTTGACTGTGTCACCTGTCTACTCGGAGCGATGGCTACCAACTGGGGGTTAGCATTCGAAAGTGCCGAAGTACAAAACATCTTAGATGAAAATCCTAGTCTTCTGGACAATGTGTCCGCTCCACCCCAAGCAGTTAATAATGATGATAATTGGAACAAAGTCTTGATCCTAAAGAAATCTCATTCTCGTACCTCTGTTCATGGCATTATCATGGCCCAATATCTTAGGGGCAACTGTGCACCTACAGGCCTCATCGTCAACAATGCACCACGCCTCTTTCTTGACGACAAACAATTTCTTAAAGATTGGGCACTAATAGCCTGGAGATGTACGAGAGATTGGCTAGTCCTAATCATAAAAACCGCGAAAAGAGTCGCTGATAACATTCTGATTGAGATTCAGGTCCTGGAAGGCCACATAAAAACCACTCTCAAAAGTGGACAGTTTAAAAAGGGACAGGACGACACGGATAAGACCAACAAGGATTTCAAGGAATCAATTTTATCCATAAAACTGGAGAAGTTTAAAAAGGATCTGGAAAAATTTTCAATGGAGAAAATCTACCCTTACAGTAGCGATAGCTATATAGCACCTACATTCAGTCGCAGTGGCAAAAGAGGCGGTTCTAACTATGGCACCTCCAGTTCAGATGGGACATCCAGTGACTCAGATGCATCACAGACCGGATCATCTAATCAAACCCCGCGGGGTCGTGGAAATAAGAGAAATTGGAGAAACCAATCGCAAAACTTTGGTAACCACCAACCATGGTGGCCTATCAACCCATGGATGATGGGTCCAAACTGCCCTCCACAAATGGGTCCTCCCTTTTATCCACCACAGATGCAACAAGGCCCGGGATCGTTTCCTTTTTTAGGTTTTGGCCAGAGACGCGGCCGAGGCAGGAGGAGACAAGGGGCAGTGCAACAACAAGTCCATTGGAACACGGACACGAACATCCCGCAACAATCGGGGATGGGCCTACGCAGCGGGAAGAAAGTCCCCCAAGACGCTGCGGGAACAAGCAACCAGCAGGCCTCGTGATAAACCTTAGTTCACACACCTTGCCTACCAATGAGGAACTTCTCCTGAATAAAGGTTTAGGATTTGTGGCCACCCAAAAAGGTGACCCTTTTTTGGCTCAAATTGAACTCTCCAAGCTTTTCAGGAAGATAAGGTTGCATTACTTTTTTGCGAAAACCACTGCTTTGGAGACCATCTCCATGGACGTTAACACCGGTCTGAAGAGACCCTCTTCATTTAATCCACCCAGTGCCACACTACCGCCTAAAGTTCTCACCTTTGAAACGGCTGTTGAAAAGGATGTCACTGACTTATATAAAAAAGATGTCAAGCCATTCATGAATCTCTCCAGAGATGAGCAACAAGCTTTGCGTTCACTCACCGCCAACGAAAACATCACCATTAAACCGGCTGATAAAGGCGGAGCAACTGTAATTTTAGACACTACAGTGTACAGAAATGAATGTCTGCGACAGCTCAGTGACCGTAAATCCTATTTACCACTGAGATCGGATCCTACTGAAGGTCTACAAAACAGAATAAGCGCCTTAGTAGAAGAAGCCACTAGTGAGGGATGGATAACCTCACAGGAAGGCCAATATTTGGTTACACAACACCCTACAATTCCTTATTTTTATTGCTTGCCCAAAGTTCACAAGCCAACAAGGCCACCACCTGGGAGGCCTATCATTTCAGGCATTGGGTCAGTATTGGAACCCCTTTCAACTTTTGTGGACCACTTTCTCAACCCGATGGTCAAAGCTATGCCCACCTTTCTCCAAGACACCAAAGATGTCCTAAGACTCCTGCCGACGATACAATACAATATGGAGACTGACATCCTAGTATCGTTCGATGTCGAATCCCTATACACCTCGATCCCTCAAACGGAGACCCTAGAAGTAGTGGGAGCACTTCTGGAGCAGAATAACCATCAATCGATGACACCAATACCATTTATAATGCAATTAGCAGAAATGGCGATGAAAGAAAACTACTTCCGTTTTGAAGACACGCTGTATTTACAAACGTCCGGGACCAGCATGGGCAGTGTTTTCGCGCCGAGCCTGGCGAATCTATATGTGCACCATTTTGAACAACAGAGTGTTTTTACCAACACCAACCCATACCTATCATCAATACACGTGTGGAAACGTTATATTGATGACATTTTGGTAGTGTGGCGGGGCACTGAAGAACAACTAATATCATTTCATGGTTGGTTAAACAGTGTAAACCAATATCTGAAGTTCACCATCGAATACAGTAGAACTTCACTGGCGTTCCTGGATCTGAAACTAAATGCAACCCCAGCCGGCATAGAGTCTGAGTTATATCGCAAACCTATGGCCAGGAATGCATTGCTGCGGTATGACAGCTGCCACCCAAGAGCCCTGAGGGACAATCTACCTTTTGGCCAGTTCTTAAGGGTACAAAGAAACTGTTCCAAGAAGGAGTCTTTTGAAACACACTCCAAAAATCTGGAAGAACAACTAAAGGAGAAACGATACCCTAAGAAGATCATTCGCAGATCTAAAAAGAGGGCCTCTAACAACCATAGGGATGCCCTTCTTGCAATCAACCCTCCGAAAGAAAAATCAGACCGGATTGCTTTTGTAAATACCTTCAACAGCCGATCTAACCAGTTGCAGAGAATTATAAAGAAACACTGGTCCATTCTACAAACTGGAGGTGATAATATTCCTCAGCCCATGTTTGCATACAAAAGAGGACCCAATTTGAAGGATCAACTGGTTCACACACGTCCACGCAGTAAAGAAGAAAGACAAGTGGGCACCCTATGGGATTTACCAGCTGTGGTTGGTCACCACCCATGTGGTAATTGTTCGGTCTGCCCTCAGACTAATAAATCCACAGAAGTTGACATCGGCACTAATCGCCCATGGACACAGAACAAGTTTACTAATTGCAACAGCAGTAACTTGATATACCTGATCAAATGTCCTTGTGAATTGCGGTATGTCGGTATGACTACTAGAAAGGTACGCACACGTATTCAGGAACACAAAAGCACTGTGCGCTGCCGCAAGCAAGCAACCAGACTGACCGCACATTTCCTGGAGAAGGGCCATGGACCCGAAGACTTTTACTGGACTGTCCTTGAACAACCGCATATTCCAGACTCATGCGCAGATATAAGCAGGTTCTTGTTTAAGATAGAACAGAAATGGGTGTACCGCATCAACAGTGACAAGGAGGGCCTTAACGAACCCATACCCTGGATGTCCCTATGATTGGTCGTAATCATCTTGTTCCTCCCATGGATGCCATTGCACTGTATAAGAAAACAAATACCCTTTGGAAATCTGTCTCCACTGCCTACTAACAGCAGGTTACTTCCCTTCTAGATACGCCAGTATTAATAGCGCATCATTATCTTTTTGAAGTGCGCATTAATATTTACATCAGTGTTTACAGTCGTCTGTAATTTAACATCCACTGCGTACATGTGCACACTTCACCAATAGCTACCAATAATTCATCGCATACCAGGGCGTTTACCAGGTCAATGCCTGTACTAATAGCGCATCATAATCCTTTTGCAGAGCGCACTCATACTATCATCAGTATTAACAGTCATCTGTAATTTAACATCCATTAACAGTCGTCTGTAATTTAACATCCATTCACTGCGCATATGTGCACCTGTCACATGATTTATGTCATTCTGGTTTTGGTAATGTACTACCAATAATTATTTACAAACCACTGCGCATCGTGGTACATCACATAGGACCTACATTAAGACTTTGGTAAAACTTTAATGTGTCATTATTTGGAGTGGACTACATCTCCCAGCAGTCTCACTGTCATGTGACTGCGCGTCAACGCGCTGGGTCTGAGAAACACACAAAACACTACCTCACTCGGCGGTCGGCGCCCCCCCGAGCAGTACTGAAGACTGCCTGGAGACGCCGACGGTTAGGTGAGTGAATGCATGCCACAACGCATTATGCGTAACATTTGTCTGCCTCGCCTTGCTCGTATTTGCCGCTAGAGGCCAGCCTGACATCGAGCATATGCAGCGTTTTCTCCTCTCTGTACGCTGCTTCATAACACGTAGCGGCTTTTCCGTGTGCGTTTTCTGTAAATGACACGCTTTCTGTAACTGACACGTTGCCAGATGCTATTCCGCAACTTAAATACTAAGCGCTTTCCGTCAGAGTCTCCCGACTTTAACTGACGTGGAACGGCCTCTCTGTTCTGCATATCCCCTTTTGTGTGGTCATTGCTCCTGAGTTATGACAGTATACGGCGCCTACGCCCAGCCTGGTTATAAACGTCTCAGATAACCTGCCATCTCAAAGTATATTTTGCTACCCAAATGGGTTAGTGTCTTATCACTAACCGCTCGATTATACGTTATGTGATTTCTCACAGAGCGGTGCTCCTTTTACCTGCGCTGCAGCCAGGTGGGGTGAAGCTCCTCAGCCTACACGTAAGGGTGAGTGCATACCGGATATAATGATCAGGTATGAATGTACATTTTGCAATATCACTATAAATACAAATAATAACGTGCCTTGTGTTATTTGTGTGTTTGTTTGCTGTTTTGTTTTACATGTTGGATCCCTTACCATCTCATTGACAGTATACGGTTGAGCACGCCTGGATTTTCAGGTGACACCTTTTTTAATTCTTTTTCTCGAAAGCAGCAGTGTACTATATATAGGTCCTGAGGAATGCATTAAGAACATCTTACAATATGCTGAAACATGTCGACCACTAATAAGTGCGGTTATTATTTAAAACCTGCACCCACATCTGCTTTTTAACCTTAGGGTTTGGGGGTTATTATTAAAATTCTTTTTACCACCCATTCACCTAATTTTAGTACCCTTCACTTTTTCACTCCAAATCACTATACGCTGCTTTTTTTCATTAGCCACTACCACACTTCTCTGTTCTGCTCTCATACCTCATATTACATCTCGGTCACGGTAATGTTTACCGGCCGTCTTGCCTCCTGGGTAAGGAGATCCCATATGATGATAATAAGGGCGGTACAGTGTGGCTTCTGATGGGAACAATATTTCCCTCCTGGTACCCTTGAGTCTCGACTCGACCACTTTCCAACTATTATCTCTCACTGTTACTGTCTGGTATAGTGGTTCCTACTGTCATACTTTCTTTTCTTCTTCTTTTTTGACCCCCAGATATTTATTGTTGTGATAGATTGTGCCAGGGGCGTATATCTGGCTGGTCGGTAAACTTGCCCTCAGACCCTCCTCACTTGTTGTTGTTGTGTTACTAGTACAGCTAAGGCTGTGGGTCTTTTTAGATTCTCTGGTTGACCACACTGGTCACCAATGCAATAAAATATACTTTGAGTATCTTGCTCTGAGGCTTGACTGTGTCACCTGTCTACTCGGAGCGATGGCTACCAACTGGGGGTTAGCATTCGAAAGTGCCGAAGTACAAAACATCTTAGATGAAAATCCTAGTCTTCTGGACAATGTGTCCGCTCCACCCCAAGCAGTTAATAATGATGATAATTGGAACAAAGTCTTGATCCTAAAGAAATCTCATTCTCGTACCTCTGTTCATGGCATTATCATGGCCCAATATCTTAGGGGCAACTGTGCACCTACAGGCCTCATCGTCAACAATGCACCACGCCTCTTTCTTGACGACAAACAATTTCTTAAAGATTGGGCACTAATAGCCTGGAGATGTACGAGAGATTGGCTAGTCCTAATCATAAAAACCGCGAAAAGAGTCGCTGATAACATTCTGATTGAGATTCAGGTCCTGGAAGGCCACATAAAAACCACTCTCAAAAGTGGACAGTTTAAAAAGGGACAGGACGACACGGATAAGACCAACAAGGATTTCAAGGAATCAATTTTATCCATAAAACTGGAGAAGTTTAAAAAGGATCTGGAAAAATTTTCAATGGAGAAAATCTACCCTTACAGTAGCGATAGCTATATAGCACCTACATTCAGTCGCAGTGGCAAAAGAGGCGGTTCTAACTATGGCACCTCCAGTTCAGATGGGACATCCAGTGACTCAGATGCATCACAGACCGGATCATCTAATCAAACCCCGCGGGGTCGTGGAAATAAGAGAAATTGGAGAAACCAATCGCAAAACTTTGGTAACCACCAACCATGGTGGCCTATCAACCCATGGATGATGGGTCCAAACTGCCCTCCACAAATGGGTCCTCCCTTTTATCCACCACAGATGCAACAAGGCCCGGGATCGTTTCCTTTTTTAGGTTTTGGCCAGAGACGCGGCCGAGGCAGGAGGAGACAAGGGGCAGTGCAACAACAAGTCCATTGGAACACGGACACGAACATCCCGCAACAATCGGGGATGGGCCTACGCAGCGGGAAGAAAGTCCCCCAAGACGCTGCGGGAACAAGCAACCAGCAGGCCTCGTGATAAACCTTAGTTCACACACCTTGCCTACCAATGAGGAACTTCTCCTGAATAAAGGTTTAGGATTTGTGGCCACCCAAAAAGGTGACCCTTTTTTGGCTCAAATTGAACTCTCCAAGCTTTTCAGGAAGATAAGGTTGCATTACTTTTTTGCGAAAACCACTGCTTTGGAGACCATCTCCATGGACGTTAACACCGGTCTGAAGAGACCCTCTTCATTTAATCCACCCAGTGCCACACTACCGCCTAAAGTTCTCACCTTTGAAACGGCTGTTGAAAAGGATGTCACTGACTTATATAAAAAAGATGTCAAGCCATTCATGAATCTCTCCAGAGATGAGCAACAAGCTTTGCGTTCACTCACCGCCAACGAAAACATCACCATTAAACCGGCTGATAAAGGCGGAGCAACTGTAATTTTAGACACTACAGTGTACAGAAATGAATGTCTGCGACAGCTCAGTGACCGTAAATCCTATTTACCACTGAGATCGGATCCTACTGAAGGTCTACAAAACAGAATAAGCGCCTTAGTAGAAGAAGCCACTAGTGAGGGATGGATAACCTCACAGGAAGGCCAATATTTGGTTACACAACACCCTACAATTCCTTATTTTTATTGCTTGCCCAAAGTTCACAAGCCAACAAGGCCACCACCTGGGAGGCCTATCATTTCAGGCATTGGGTCAGTATTGGAACCCCTTTCAACTTTTGTGGACCACTTTCTCAACCCGATGGTCAAAGCTATGCCCACCTTTCTCCAAGACACCAAAGATGTCCTAAGACTCCTGCCGACGATACAATACAATATGGAGACTGACATCCTAGTATCGTTCGATGTCGAATCCCTATACACCTCGATCCCTCAAACGGAGACCCTAGAAGTAGTGGGAGCACTTCTGGAGCAGAATAACCATCAATCGATGACACCAATACCATTTATAATGCAATTAGCAGAAATGGCGATGAAAGAAAACTACTTCCGTTTTGAAGACACGCTGTATTTACAAACGTCCGGGACCAGCATGGGCAGTGTTTTCGCGCCGAGCCTGGCGAATCTATATGTGCACCATTTTGAACAACAGAGTGTTTTTACCAACACCAACCCATACCTATCATCAATACACGTGTGGAAACGTTATATTGATGACATTTTGGTAGTGTGGCGGGGCACTGAAGAACAACTAATATCATTTCATGGTTGGTTAAACAGTGTAAACCAATATCTGAAGTTCACCATCGAATACAGTAGAACTTCACTGGCGTTCCTGGATCTGAAACTAAATGCAACCCCAGCCGGCATAGAGTCTGAGTTATATCGCAAACCTATGGCCAGGAATGCATTGCTGCGGTATGACAGCTGCCACCCAAGAGCCCTGAGGGACAATCTACCTTTTGGCCAGTTCTTAAGGGTACAAAGAAACTGTTCCAAGAAGGAGTCTTTTGAAACACACTCCAAAAATCTGGAAGAACAACTAAAGGAGAAACGATACCCTAAGAAGATCATTCGCAGATCTAAAAAGAGGGCCTCTAACAACCATAGGGATGCCCTTCTTGCAATCAACCCTCCGAAAGAAAAATCAGACCGGATTGCTTTTGTAAATACCTTCAACAGCCGATCTAACCAGTTGCAGAGAATTATAAAGAAACACTGGTCCATTCTACAAACTGGAGGTGATAATATTCCTCAGCCCATGTTTGCATACAAAAGAGGACCCAATTTGAAGGATCAACTGGTTCACACACGTCCACGCAGTAAAGAAGAAAGACAAGTGGGCACCCTATGGGATTTACCAGCTGTGGTTGGTCACCACCCATGTGGTAATTGTTCGGTCTGCCCTCAGACTAATAAATCCACAGAAGTTGACATCGGCACTAATCGCCCATGGACACAGAACAAGTTTACTAATTGCAACAGCAGTAACTTGATATACCTGATCAAATGTCCTTGTGAATTGCGGTATGTCGGTATGACTACTAGAAAGGTACGCACACGTATTCAGGAACACAAAAGCACTGTGCGCTGCCGCAAGCAAGCAACCAGACTGACCGCACATTTCCTGGAGAAGGGCCATGGACCCGAAGACTTTTACTGGACTGTCCTTGAACAACCGCATATTCCAGACTCATGCGCAGATATAAGCAGGTTCTTGTTTAAGATAGAACAGAAATGGGTGTACCGCATCAACAGTGACAAGGAGGGCCTTAACGAACCCATACCCTGGATGTCCCTATGATTGGTCGTAATCATCTTGTTCCTCCCATGGATGCCATTGCACTGTATAAGAAAACAAATACCCTTTGGAAATCTGTCTCCACTGCCTACTAACAGCAGGTTACTTCCCTTCTAGATACGCCAGTATTAATAGCGCATCATTATCTTTTTGAAGTGCGCATTAATATTTACATCAGTGTTTACAGTCGTCTGTAATTTAACATCCACTGCGTACATGTGCACACTTCACCAATAGCTACCAATAATTCATCGCATACCAGGGCGTTTACCAGGTCAATGCCTGTACTAATAGCGCATCATAATCCTTTTGCAGAGCGCACTCATACTATCATCAGTATTAACAGTCATCTGTAATTTAACATCCATTAACAGTCGTCTGTAATTTAACATCCATTCACTGCGCATATGTGCACCTGTCACATGATTTATGTCATTCTGGTTTTGGTAATGTACTACCAATAATTATTTACAAACCACTGCGCATCCTGGTACATCACATAGGACCTACATTAAGACTTTGGTAAAACTTTAATGTGTCATTATTTGGAGTGGACTACATCTCCCAGCAGTCTCACTGTCATGTGACTGCGCGTCAACGCGCTGGGTCTGAGAAACACACAAAACACTACCTCACTCGGCGGTCGGCGCCCCCCCGAGCAGTACTGAAGACTGCCTGGAGACGCCGACGGTTAGGTGAGTGAATGCATGCCACAACGCATTATGCGTAACATTTGTCTGCCTCGCCTTGCTCGTATTTGCCGCTAGAGGCCAGCCTGACATCGAGCATATGCAGCGTTTTCTCCTCTCTGTACGCTGCTTCATAACACGTAGCGGCTTTTCCGTGTGCGTTTTCTGTAAATGACACGCTTTCTGTAACTGACACGTTGCCAGATGCTATTCCGCAACTTAAATACTAAGCGCTTTCCGTCAGAGTCTCCCGACTTTAACTGACGTGGAACGGCCTCTCTGTTCTGCATATCCCCTTTTGTGTGGTCATTGCTCCTGAGTTATGACAGTATACGGCGCCTACGCCCAGCCTGGTTATAAACGTCTCAGATAACCTGCCATCTCAAAGTATATTTTGCTACCCAAATGGGTTAGTGTCTTATCACTAACCGCTCGATTATACGTTATGTGATTTCTCACAGAGCGGTGCTCCTTTTACCTGCGCTGCAGCCAGGTGGGGTGAAGCTCCTCAGCCTACACGTAAGGGTGAGTGCATACCGGATATAATGATCAGGTATGAATGTACATTTTGCAATATCACTATAAATACAAATAATAACGTGCCTTGTGTTATTTGTGTGTTTGTTTGCTGTTTTGTTTTACATGTTGGATCCCTTACCATCTCATTGACAGTATACGGTTGAGCACGCCTGGATTTTCAGGTGACACCTTTTTTAATTCTTTTTCTCGAAAGCAGCAGTGTACTATATATAGGTCCTGAGGAATGCATTAAGAACATCTTACAATATGCTGAAACATGTCGACCACTAATAAGTGCGGTTATTATTTAAAACCTGCACCCACATCTGCTTTTTAACCTTAGGGTTTGGGGGTTATTATTAAAATTCTTTTTACCACCCATTCACCTAATTTTAGTACCCTTCACTTTTTCACTCCAAATCACTATACGCTGCTTTTTTTCATTAGCCACTACCACACTTCTCTGTTCTGCTCTCATACCTCATATTACATCTCGGTCACGGTAATGTTTACCGGCCGTCTTGCCTCCTGGGTAAGGAGATCCCATATGATGATAATAAGGGCGGTACAGTGTGGCTTCTGATGGGAACAATATTTCCCTCCTGGTACCCTTGAGTCTCGACTCGACCACTTTCCAACTATTATCTCTCACTGTTACTGTCTGGTATAGTGGTTCCTACTGTCATACTTTCTTTTCTTCTTCTTTTTTGACCCCCAGATATTTATTGTTGTGATAGATTGTGCCAGGGGCGTATATCTGGCTGGTCGGTAAACTTGCCCTCAGACCCTCCTCACTTGTTGTTGTTGTGTAAATTCAAGACACCCCACAGAAAGACTAGGCCCATGCACCACTCACTACCCCTGGGCATAATGGTTGAAAGCTAGGCAAAATGGTTGCAGACCTAGGAACACTGCCTGCATTCAAAATGGCCCCCTGCCTCCCAGCACATGGCCAGGGCCTGCCTGTACCTGCACTCAAAATGGCCCCCACCCACATGGCCTGTCCCCATGAACACCCCAAAAAATCGAAAAACACAGAAAAATCAGCACAATCCCATGCCATCCATGCCCTCCATGATGTTTAAATTCAAGACACCCCACAGAAAGACTAGGCCCATGCACCACTCACTACCCCTGGGCATAATGGTTGAAAGCTAGGCAAAATGGTTGCAGACCTAAGAACACTGCCTGCATTCAAAATGGCCCCCTGCCTCCCAGCACATGGCCAGGGCCTGCCTGTACCAGCACTCAAAATGGCCCCCACCCACATGGCCTGTCCCCATGAACACCCCAAAAAATCAAAAAACACAGACAAATCAGCACAATCCCATGCCATCCATGCCCTCCATGATGTTTAAATGCAAGACACCCCACAGAAAGACTAGGCCCATGCACCACTCACTACCCCTGGTCAAAAGGCCCCAACAACAGCCCAAAAATCGAAAAACACAGAAAAATCTGCACAATCCCATGCCATCCATGCCCTCCATGATGTTTAAATTCAAGACACCCCACAGAAAGACTAGGCCCATGCACCACTCACTACCCCTGGTCAAAAGGCCACAACAACAGACCAAAAATCGAAAAACACAGAAAAATCAGCACAATCCCATGCCACCCATGCCCTCCATGATGTTTAAACTCAAGACACCCCACAGAAAGACTAGGCCCATGCACCACTCACTACCCCTGGTCAAAAGGCCACAACAACAGCCCAAAAAATCGAAAAACACAGAAAAATCAGCACAATCCCATGCCATCCATGCACTCCATGATGTTTAAATTCAAGACACCCCACAGAAAGATTAGGCCCATGCACCACTCACTACCCCTGGGCATAATGGTTGAAAGCTAGGCAAAATGGTTGCAGACCTAAGAACACTGCCTGCATTCAAAATGGCCCCCTGCCTCCCAGCACATGGCCAGGGCTTGCCTGTACCAGCACTCAAAATGGCCCCCACCCACATGGCCTGTCCCCATGAACACCCCAAAAAATCGAAAAACACGGAGAAATCAGCACAATCCCATGCCATCCATGCCCTCCATGATGTTTAAATTCAAGACACCCCACAGAAAGTCTAGGCCCATGCACCACTCACTACCCCTGGTCAAAAGGCCCCAACAACAGCCCAAAAATCGAAAAACATAGAAAAATCAGCACAATCCCATGCCATCCATGCCCTCCATGATGTTTAAATTCAAGACACCCCACAGAAAGACTAGGCCCATGCACCACTCACTACCCCCGGGCATAATGGTTGAAAGCTAGGCAAAATGGTTGCAGACCTAAGAACACTGCCTGCATTCAAAATGGCCCCCTGCCTCCCAGCACATGGCCAGGGCCTGCCTGTACCAGCACTCAAAATGGCCCCCACCCACATGGCCTGTCCCCATGAACACCCCAAAAATTCGAAAAACACAGAAAAATCAGCATAATCCCATGCCATCCATGCCCTCCATGATGTTTAAATTCAAGACACCCCACAGGAAGACTAGGCCCATGCACCACTCACTACCCCTGGTCAAAAGGCCCCAACAACAGCCCAAAAATCGAAAAACACAGAAAAATCAGCACAATCCCATGCCATCCATGCCCTCCATGATGTTTAAATTCAAGACACCCCACAGAAAGACTAGGCCCATGCACCACTCACTACCCCTGGTCAAAAGGCCACAACAACAGCCCAAAAAATCAAAAAACACAGAAAAATCAGCACAATCCCATGCCATCCATGCCCTCCATGATGTTTAAATTCAAGACACCCCACAGAAAGTCTAGGCCCATGCACCACTCACTACCCCTGGTCAAAAGGCCCCAACAACAGCCCAAAAATCAAAAATTCCCAAATTGTAGTTGCAGCAACTGTAATGCCCCAAACAAACTTACTTGTGAAATTTCTAATCCAAAAGTGATCCAAAGAAAGTCAAAAAGGCCTCAAATCCAAATATCCAGCAGCATCCACAAAAAGTAATCCTTCCAGGTCAAGAATCCGAATGAAAGCGACCAGCACATGAGGAAAGCACTGGGAGGAGCCTGCTGGACAGGAACAGGAAGTTGGAGACTGTGGGGCACTTCCTTCCTCCCACCCCTCCCCCCCAAAAAATGGACTCCTTGCAAAAAAAAGTGCAGGCAAATGTCAACCTGAGGAGTTATTCTGATAAAAATCATCATTTTCAGAAGATTTATGCTGATTGCTGGTGGATTTCTTGTGCAGAATTTCAAATTTTGTAATTTCGCGCGTGCGAGATTGTTGCTGATCGCCGCATCTACGTGTTCGCCATTGCGAACTCTCGCGATGCGTGCTGTGCAAGGTGGCAAGCCGCGATTACGTAATCGCGGTCGCCAAACTCCCGCGGGATCCCGCAGCAAGATCCAAAATGGCGCAGCACTCGCACAATATCGAGAAAAACAACTCGGCAAACGCTGAATGACGGTAAGTGAACGCCGCATGCCGCAAAATTGTATCACCAAGAAAAAAAAATCCGCTGCGTGCGAATTTGCGGATTTTCGGTAAATTCGCGAGAGTTCGCGGATTGCGAATTTACCGAAAATCCGCAAAATCCGCGAGCGGAACGGATTTTCCGCCCATGCTTATACAAAACAATATACTACTGGCCGTCAGCAATTCATTCCCGGACAACGTTGGGACGGGCTGCTAGTTTATATATATATTCACTGAAAAAAACATAGGTTTTAGGGGTGTTATAGTTAGCTGGACATTTCACTCGTACAAAACCATTGAAATTCCTCCGTTATAGTTAGTTGTACTAACTATAACTTGCGCGCCCACAATCCACTGCTAATGATGTCACATATTCCATCATTCATGACATGGTCAGTGACATCACTGATGACATCCCTGATGACATCTCAAATGACATCACTGATGACATCACTGATGACATCATCCAGTGAATGTAGTTTGGTTCGATATTTAAATATGTATTATATATATAGCAATCTGAATTGAAGAATGAGTGGATGTCTAAGTGTCTCGATAGAGGACTAGTAGCACTGCGATTGACTATCTAAGTGACTAATTTAAAGTGTCTCACTAAATATATGGGATAGTGATTCAATTGTGTGGACATCTGTTTCACTCTATCTCTTGTTGTGTAAACTACTACATAAGTTGGTTACTAGGTGTGTGAAAGTTTATATTAGTATTAATTAAGTGAGTATTTGTATGGGATAGTGAATGTGTGTGTGTGGTTGGGTGGGAGGTGTGTGACTGTCCAAAGCTGTGTAAATAGTTGATTTAGTAGGTATATGAAGTTAAGATTGCATGTGAAAACACTTGTTTGGGTGATGAATCTCTTTATGGGTGTGGTGATGAGTAAATATATTTCTCAATGATACATATCCAACAAAGTAGAAATATAAAAGGCACTGTATGTGACAGTTGTTGTTTATAAATAAGTATACATAAGACTCAGTGATTGTATCAGTGACTGTATTGAACACTGTTAACTTGTAATAGTGATTTTATAACTCACTAAGTATGAGTTAGTATCTATGTCAATAAATAAAGTGGTATTTGTATAAGTGTGTAGCTGAGTAAATGTAAGTATGATCAATAGTTTACATAAGTGAGTAGGATGACTGCATAAGTGAATAGGATGTGTGCTGGTGTGTAATGTCGATGTAGGTGTATAAGTATATTTAATAGTTTTATATTGATCTTTGTTAGCATGAATGAGTGAATCTACAGGTAAGTGTTTAGATGTGGGTGTAGATGTAGGAATCACTGAGTGGGTTTTTAGAGACTTGTATTGGTGTGTCAATGGTTTCAAATATGGTATTCCATATTTCATAATGAGTGTTGACAGGTTATACTAGTGTATGATGAGGTGTATCAGATTGTCAAGTAGATGATGTCATCAGTGATGTCATCAGTGATGTCTCAAACTCTCAAATCAAGCTTTATTCGATCATATACATATAATCATAAAAGCAAGCGTCAGAATCTATACAAAAGACAAATCACGATATATACAAATACAGATCTCAAGAGAATTATAATACTCTACATTTTACATTTTTTATACAAAACAGGTTTAAAAGGGGAAAAAGCCCATCAAAGCACATACTTTTCCTCAGCCTCACAGCCTTCTTCAAGAAGCTAGAAACCCTCCAAGCCACAAGTTCATTCTCTAAATATTGCAATCGAATGAGCGCTGGACGACATTGTCTCAGGCCGAAGGAGCTTAAAATAGGAAGTATCCAGATTTTCCTTAATTCATTAAAAAATTTACAAAAAAAGAATAAGTGAATGGTAGACAAATCACACATACACCGAGGGAGTTCTCTTGACCAGTCATTCATAAGAGGGATAGTCAAAATTCTGTGGACTATTCCTAATCGGAATCTCATTAACAACATACTGTCATGATCTTTAGAGACAAAATCTAAGTAGGGTTCCATATAGAAAGTTGTAAGCCTTAGCTGATGGTAGATGACTGTGGGTTTTGGGGCTTCAACCGCTAATCTCACAACTCCCAATATATCCAAACAATCTTTCTTCAAAGATTTTCTTGACATTTGGGTCATTGAGTTTGGTTTTAAATAATACTCAGGATGACCAAGATCTTTGGCAAACTGGAATATGTACTTAAGCCAAGGAATTTTCAATGCTCCATCTAGCTTCATGCAATCGTACAGGATATCACGATTTAATTGGGTCTGTTCACTAGACCAAATCCTGTCCCAAAGAAGTAAGGGCTCGAGTTTAATAAGATCCATAATATATGAAAGACCCAACTCCTCATGGCAAACGAAAGAGGACGTACCAGGTAGAACACCAAGAATAAAGTGAAGAAAGAGATTTTCTACTGTTTGCAGGGAATTCGGATTAGAGATGCCCCAAACCCCAGCCCCATATACCACACCCGATGCACATTGAGCCTTATATAAATGTAGAAGCTCCCTGGGTGGTTTCCTCCCTAAATCAGTGATGTCATCAGTGATGTCATTTGAGATGTCATCAGTGATGTCACTGACCATGTCATGAATGATGTAATATGTGACATCATCAGCAGTGGATTGCGGGCGCACGAGTTATAGTTAGTACAACTAACTATAACAGAGGAATTTCAATGGTTTTGTACGAGTGAAATGTCCAGCTAACTATAACACCCCTAAAACCTATGTTTTTTTCAGTGAATTTCTAAGGTTTTGTAAATGCTAATTCCTAACTATAACATGCCTGAAACCCTCAGTTTTTTCAGTGAATTTCAAAGGTTTTGTAAATGTCAATGTTTAAATGTATTGTTATATTTTTTTCATATTGTTTTACTATAGTTTTTTAATCTATTTTTTTAGATACCTTATTTTTTAAATTACATTAGACAAATTTAATACAAATGTATTTAAAAAAATATATATATATTTTATTTTTTATGTTCTTTTAAATATATTTATTTTATTTTCTTTATTATTCTTTTTTCTATTTTTTTGGAGTCTCGCACACAAAGCGCACCCTTCTCGGTCACTGTGCGGAACAATTCTGCAATTTTAGGATTGTTTTGTAGGATCCGCGTACGGTGTGAGACGAATACGACTTTCCCAACGTGGACGCTATGCGACTTGTACGCTACTCGTGGCACATACGTGACATGTACATATTACACTACACAACGGTAGCGTGGTTGTGAGTGACATCATACGTACATCAGACGTGGTGGGTGCACGACCCTGCAAAGTTTTTTAATGTTCATAAACTTTTATATATATATTTAATATAAATATTAAGACAAGACATTATCTGAGCTAATCATAAAAATAATATTCTTTAACTTTCAATAAAGTTACATTACTTATAAATGCAATTTTGCAAAGTCGCGCTGGTTGCGATTTGGGTGTGAGCTGTGTACACACACCCTATGCGTACCCCATGTGACCAGAAAAAAAGAGATTTGATTGGTTCATTACACTTCCTGTTGTAAGTATTGAAGGAACCCACCCATTTCAATCACTCTTGTTAGACCTTCCTTAGGAGAAGACCTCAGCTAGCAAGAACTGTTGTTTTTGTTGATTCCAGGCCTGTTTGCCCTTAATATTGGAAAAATGGCTTCAAATCAACCTTCTTCTGATTCAGAGCAGTCCAATGAGGAGGGGTTTGTTCCTGAACCATCACGCCCCAATCGATTTGAATCAATTGTTTGGAGATTTTTTACATTCCCAGGAGGACTGAAGAAAACAAGTGCCACAAAGGTAACCTGCAAAATTTGCAAGGTAGTTCTATCAAGAGAAGACCCCAACAAAAAATATTATTGTGGAACTGCCAGTATGTTTAAACATCTGCAAAGTTTGCATTCTGTGAATCTGGCAAGAGAAGAATGACAAAGACTGCAACAGAGTGGACCACCAGCACCGCAAGTTGCAAGCACTTCTGGGGCATCCACTTCAACATCTACCAGCCCCAACTGGCTAATGCCAAAATTCATTGCATGAAATGCAATAGGTTGCTTTGCTTTGGGGAGAAATCACTTGATTTGGTTTGCAGGGCTATGGTGAACCATCACTGTTAGACTGTTTTTTTCGCCCTAAAGTTAATTGTTCTGTTCGTCCCGTTCAGTTTTTTTTCATTTTAAAAACGCCCCAAAAAATCAAAAAATTGTTCAAAAAAGTACCCCAAAAATTATTTTCAGAACTACCTACTCTGTTTAAAAAAAGAGCTAAACTTGTATGCTAGTGTTTGAAAGATTAGATTCATGTATTTGTAGTGCATAATTGACTGAAAGAATGCATTTGTGATGTGTGGTGAATGCATAAGTGCAGAACTATAAGGAAGTGCTGCATCATGACACTGTAAAGTGTTTAGCTACAGCGTGCTATGGTACTTCCGAAGCACAGGGATGTAACACATGTGCATAAATATGTTGCAAGTCTGTGCTTCTCTCTGCACAGCTGCTTAAACTGCAGCCATATAGTGACACGGGCACCCTTGCACCATGATGCAAGGATGTCTGTGTCATGCCGAGATTGTTTTTGTGCAGGAAGGGACAACTTCCTGCACAAAAACAATCAGTAAAGGCATTTTTCTCCTTCAATATATGCTGCACATTGTAGTATATATTAAAAGAGAAAAAATGAGGAGAAGTGAAAACAATTCTCCTTGTTGTGCCTTGCTACACCAATTGGAGGATGATGCAGCATTCACAAACATGTCTAGATTTATGATTTTTGATAAAACTGGACATGTGTCTTGTCTATAAGTGTTCTATGCAAACACGCACAGCAACACCTACAGAAAGCCTTTTCAACGCAAAGTGGTGTGTATGATGAGATTATATTTACATGGAAAACAAAAGGTATACAGAATGCCTTTTCCTCACCTTTCAAATATGAAAGAGAGTTAATGGCTAGGCCAATTCTTATTATAGGAGTACATTTCTGTACTGCCAACAGAGAATAAGATACATTTATAAGTACTTATGTTTTAGGAAACTTATAGCACATATTTATATATGACTGCAGAGAAGGGATAGGGCCTAATGTGACATGTGCAAACGCACTTAGTGATGTGCTTTAAGTTAAATAGTTTTATTTCTTATAATTCTGAAATTACCAGGCCCTTCAAGACCACCATATGTCTCTATTGTGTACTATACCATGTATCTTGCAGACAGATGCTCTGAAGTTGTCTCCTATTTGATACCTGTCTGCAATGGAATTCTCTGGCACAAATCTACTCCATCCATCTTCCCTTTTTTCAAATGTGTGCAAACACACACCATTGTGCATTTTAAGACTTACTTAAACTTACCTCAGCAGTAATACATCTAAAAAACGCTACACATTTTATTCAGTTGTCTTTTTATAATGTAAATTGTGGTATACTGCTTATTTTAGAATTAGGATCTGTGAAAGAAAAAAAATTGTTACAACGTAATTATATATGTTTGATAACACAGCATAATTTAGACATTTTACAAAGTAATTTCTTTGCCTTTTTTGCTGTTCTCAGAATATATTGAATTTCACTAGAAACAGTGATTTCAATTATACTCATCACATAACAGCGGCCAAAAAACTATCAATAAGATTGTTTTGAAAAAACAAGAATCCATCCTCAAAAATATACCATATATAAAATCCTTACTGCTAAGAAAATTCTATAACTTTAATTTATAAACACTGTAAATGTTGTCACTTAAAAGTATACACCGAGACAATGTGCAAGAAAATGTCCATAATTCAAACAGATACCTTTCCATGAGGCCAAATGGTATTTTGCACTTCTTTTTATGTCAATTATTCAATGGTAATCCTATTAAATCATAATAATAAATTCCTCAGAGGCTGAATTATCTTCTTAAAACTTTGGCTTTAAAATTATTAGGTAGGAATTTGGTAATTCGAAAGGCAAATGTTGTTTGAAAACCAACTGAGCATCATTACAAGTGGGGGCGATTCCGATCCTGGAAAAAAAACGTCCGTACAATTTTCATCCGGAGCCATCCGTACGATTCGTACCCGTCCGTCCGAGTCGCGTAGTATGATCTGTAGTCCGTCAATCCGTCCAAATCGTCGCGATCCGTACGTATTGCAAGGCTGAAACAGTGAACCGTACAACTCGTACACATGCTGTACGACCCGACGAGTACTATCCGGACCGGGGTATGAGGACGCGATTCGTACGGTCAATGGCAGGTAAGGGCGATTTGTACGGAAAACCACACAATCACTTACACACTGTACGGTGCGTACATCCCATGCTCGCAGGGTACAGTGCGTATCCCTGCGATCTTGGGGTGTACGCACCGTACCCCACGATCGCAGGGTGTACGCACCGTACACCCAGCGAACATGGGGTATGGTGCGTACACCTCAAGATCGCGGGGTGTGGTGCATACACCCCGTGATCACAGGGATACGCACCGTACCCCTGCGATCATGGGGTGTACGCACCGTACCCGGGGGTCATTCCGTACCTGTTTCGGGGCGAACTCTGCTTTTACGGCTGTTTTCAGCTCCCATAGAAAAAGAGTCGTACGGTGCGTACCCGACACGAATCGTACTTGCTGGGTCAGAAAAAGCAGCCGCAAACCTTACAGATGTCGCGTACAGCGGGTTCCGAGGGAGATTCATACGGGGATTTGATTTGTACGATCTCTGTACCATTCGTACGGAGTCCAGCTCCTGGTACGAATTGTACTTCGTCGTACAAATGGGGGACGTTGCAGGGTACGAATCGTATGGGAAAAACGCTCCGAACAGTTATTCGGAGCGGTTTTTCCCGAATCGGAATCGACCCCAAAGTGTCCAGTCTTTGTCACTTTTTAGATAGGCAGTGTAATGTCCAGATGTTGTGGAAGGACCATCATGGCAAATTATTGCTACTGCTACTAAAGTCCTTCCTGATATTGATAGTTGACTGGCTACAAAATGTTTTATTAAAGTGTCCAATTTTCTCCCAACAGCTGTACAACGTTGCATCCTTAAAATTATATATTGTCTATATCTTTGTATAAATAATGTTGATAACATTTCTGATTTGCATTGGCAACACTCCATCTTTTGATTTGCTGCTTTAACTAATTTATTGAAAGACAATGATTTACGATCCGGTAATGTCAAATATAGAATTCTTTCAGTGTCAACATTAGTGCTACACGTATACATACAATTTTCACAATGATGTTCCCATTTATAACAAAGACCAAAAAAATTCTCTATGGCTACACCTTCCTTTTCCAGTACAGTAAGCATATACATTAGAAATACTGAGCATCTTGTTGGATATTTTGCGTAAGTTGTGAAGAACCAGAACATACGTCCAAAAGATTACGAACATCACAAACACTTTGTATTTCACTTTTATCAGTTCTCAATTTTTCATAAATGGAATGCAACAAGGAACAAAGTGCTAGATGTCGGTAAATCTAATTTACCGATTCATAAATACCGAATTTTACCGATTCAGTATTTATGAATCGGTAAATTAGAAGGAGGCAGATGTAGGTAATTTTTAAAACACAATTACCGAATCTGTAAGATTCGGTATTTACCGATTCGATAAATACTGATTCAGTATTGCCCATTGATTCCTATGGGCCTTGAAGCCCATAGGAATCAATGGGAAATACCGATTCAGTATTTACCGAATCGGTAAATACCGAATCCTGCAAGGGTGAAGGGGGTGTCACTTTGACACCCTCTAGCACCCCAAGTACAGGCTTGTGTGACATGTGGCACACATACATGCCCTAAGGGCATGTCTGTGTGTCACATGGCACAGGTGTGCATGCACAGATGTGCATGCACACCTGAATTCGGTATTTTACCACCCAATAGGATTGGGTGGTAAATACCGACTCCTAAAGGGCCTGTGGCACTCTGTGAAGTGCCACCTACATATTGATTTACAGAATCTGTAAATTTACCAATTCGGTATTTTACAGATTCTGTATATTTACAGAATCAGTAAATTTACCGATTCTGTAAATCAGATGCCCCCTACATCTCAAAAGCCAAATACCGGTCAGAAACGGACGAAATCGGCCGTTTCCGACCGGTATTAAGGCTCCTACATCTGGCCCAAAATCTTTTTTCACGATTCTCCATAATTTGCTGTTGCAAACCTTTAAGAAAGAAAACAACATTGACCACTACATTAGCATAGCAGTTGACACCTGAACTATTTTCAAACAGATAACTAACAATCTCTTCAACTGTTTCCTTTTTCTTTTTGCTTGCAGTGACAACCTTATCTTGTTTTTTTTTCCTTCTCCATACCTTCACAACAGATATTCTCATACCTTTTTTTCTAGCTACTACACGTTTTTCAAATACAGGATATTGACCTAAATTAGGAACATATCTTCTTCTTAACCTATTATACTCTTTTACACAGTTTACATCTGCAGTAAGCTTTGTGTCATCAAAACCAATTAAAAACAAACCAGATAATGTTCTGACTTGCGACAAAGCAACATATGCCATACCCTCTTTCAACACACTATTTCCAATGTTCACCAAAACACTCTCAACACTTAATCCTTGAGATTTATGAATAGTCACTGCATATGCCAGAGAAAGTGGAAATCTTTAACAAGCAAAAAACAAACTGAACAACGACCAATTTGTTTCACTTCTTCAATCTGATCAAATTTAATTTTTAAGAATTCAATACCATCTTTATTCTGATAATTAACAAAATCCACAACTTTACCCATTCCTCCATTAACTAAACCTTTTTCTACGTCCAAAGTTCGCCTTGAAATGACTTGACAGTTTCTACATGCATATAGATTCTTTTCTAAACCAGCAGTTTTTGACATTGATTTTTCTAAAGAATCCAATTTTGTCTTCAATTTTTCTGTCAAAATAATAGTGATTCCTTAATGATTTATTTCATAGATGGCTTCCATTTTTAATATTTCTTCATTTTCCAGTTTCAAAAGTTGTTAGTTGAATATACAACACTCGCACAGTGTTGGCATTAAGCAGATTACAGATTTGTTTTCTGCAATTTTCATGTATATTGTCTCAGGACCTACATCTTCATTTGGAAACAAATTGGAGAGTAATCGACTCTTCAAAGCTTGTTTTCCATGTTCTGTCAGTAGTCTAATTCTTATATCTTGAAGAATAGTTCAGTGATTAACATAATTCGCGTGTCGCATATTTGTAATGAGTTCTTTGTATTCAAAATATGACAAAATGTTCACATTTCCAACACTACCCAGAGACTTTCTTGTGTCTACATGTGCAAGTGTTTTAAATACTGGTTGTCCATTTACAGGAGTAAGTTGCAGAAGAACGCCGAAAACTATGACATGTTTTCCTCCAAATAACACGTCATACTCTGTTTTAGGAATTTGCTGCATTCTTAAATGCACAAAAGCAAGCATTAAGTTTGAGACCATGCTTACCTCATCAATAATCAGAAGTTTCGTTTTTTTCAGGACTCTTGAAACTTCACAAAAAGCTTCTCCAGATAGCTTGAGGTATTCCAATTTGTTTTCTTGCTCCACTGGTAGCATTAGTAAACAATGCAAAGTAATTCCTTTAATGTTGTGTGCTGCCAACCCAGTTGGTGTGAAAATTGCAAAAAACACAGTTGATGGACAGAATGTAGAACAATGTCCTACATTCACCGCAGTACAAGGATCTGGGCCTAAATCCATGGTTTCTTTGCACTCCACACCACCCTGGTTTAGACACTGGCTATATGCAAATCAGCTTTGACCCTGTGCCTCATGGGAACAGTCCAGTCCGAACTACCAAGCCATGTCTTTCCCAGACCGGAATCAAGCATCCAAGGACCGGTTTCTGGCTATCAGCCTTCATCAGCCTGGATAGCTTGACTCCAGTGGTGTGGAGAGCCTGGGACTCACGTCTGAGTATACCCAGAACACTTGGGGTAAAAATTGAAAAAAAAAAAGTTGATGGACAGAATGTAGAACAATGTCATACATTCACCCCAGTACAAGGATCAGGGCCTAACTCCATTGTTTCTTTGCACTCCACACCACCCTGGGTTAGACACTGGCTATATGCAAATCAGCTTTGACCCTGTGCCTCATGGGAACAGTCCAGTCCGAACTACCAAGCCATGTCTTTCCCAGACCGGAATCAAGCATCCAAGGACCGGTTTCTGGCTATCAGCCTTCATCAGCCTGGATAGCTTGACTCCAGTGGTGTGGAGAGCCTGGGACTCACGTCTGAGTATTCCCAGCACACTCGGGGTGAAAATTGCAAAAAACACAGTTGATGGACAGAATGTAGAACAATGTCATACATTCACCCAAGTACGAGGATCTGAGCCTAAATCCATTGTTTCTTTGCACTCCACACCACCCTGGGTTAGACACTGGCTATATGCAAATCAGCTCTGACCCTGTGCCTCATGGGAACAGTCCAGTCCGAACTACCAAGCCATGTCTTTCCCAGACCGGAATCAAGCATCCAAGGACCGGTTTCTGGCTATCAGCCTTCATCAGCCTGGATAGCTTGACTCCAGTGGTGTGGAGAGCCTGGGACTCACGTCTGAGTATACCCAGCACACTCGGGGTAAAAATTGCAAAAAACACAGTTGATGGACAGAATGTAGAACAATGTCATACATTCATCCCAGTACAAGGATCTGGGCCTAAATCCATCGTTTCTTTGCACTCCACACCACCCTGGGTTAGACACTGGCTATATGCAAATCAGCTCTGACCCTGTGCCTCATCGGAACAGTCTAGTCCGAACTACCAAGCCATGTCTTTCCCAGACCGGAATCAAGCATCCAAGGACCGGTTTCTGGCTATCAGCCTTCATCAGCCTGGATAGCTTGACTCCAGTGGTGTGGAGAGCTTGGGACTCACGTCTGAGTATACCCAGCACACTCGGGGTGAAAATTGCAAAAAACACAGTTGATGGACAGAATGTAGAACAATGTCATACATTCATCCCAGTACAAGGATCTGGGCCTAAATCCATCGTTTCTTTGCACTCCACACCACCCTGGGTTAGACACTGGCTATATGCAAATCAGCTCTGACCCTGTGCCTCATGGGAACAGTCCAGTCCGAACTACCATGCCATGTCTTTCCCAGACCGGAATCAAGCATCCAAGGACCGGTTTCTGGCTATCAGCCTTCATCAGCCTGGATAGCTTGACTCCAGTGGTGTGGAGAGCCTGGGACTCACGTCTGAGTATACCCAGCGCACTCGGAGTGAAAATTGCAAAAAGCACAGTTGATGGACAGAATGTAGAACAATGTCATACATTCATCCCAGTACAAGGATCTGGGCCTAAATCCATCGTTTCTTTGCACTCCACACCACCCTGGGTTAGACACTGGCTATATGCAAATCAGCTCTGGCCCTGTGCCTCATGGGAACAGTCCAGTCCGAACTACCAAGCCATGTCTTTCCCAGACCGGAATCAAGCATCCAAGGACTGGTTTCTGGCTATCAGCCTTCATCAGCCTGGATAGCTTGACTCCAGTGGTGTGGAGAGCCTGGGACTCACGTCTGAGTGTACCCAGCACACTTGGGGTAAAAATTGAAAAAAAAAAAGTTGATGGACAGAATGTAGAACAATGTCATACATCCACCCCAGTACAAGGATCAGGGCCTAACTCCATTGTTTCTTTGCACTCCACACCACCCTGGGTTAGACACTGGCTATATGCAAATCAGCTTTGACCCTGTGCCTCATGGGAACAGTCCAGTCCGAACTACCAAGCCATGTCTTTCCCAGACCGGAATCAAGCATCCAAGGACCGGTTTCTGGCTATCAGCCTTCATCAGCCTGGATAGCTTGACTCCAGTGGTGTGGAGAGCCTGGGACTCACGTCTGAGTATTCCCAGCACACTCGGGGTGAAAATTGCAAAAAACACAGTTGATGGACAGAATGTAGAACAATGTCCTACATTCACCCCAGTACAAGGATCTGGGCCTAAATCCATTGTTTCTTTGCACTCCACACCACCCTGGGTTAGACACTGGCTATATGCAAATCAGCTCTGACCCTGTGCCTCATGGGAACAGTCCAGTCCGAACTACCAAGCCATGTCTTTCCCAGACCGGAATCAAGCATCCAAGGACTGGTTTCTGGCTATCAGCCTTCATCAGCCTGGATAGCTTGACTCCAGTGGTGACCCAGTTGGAGCAGTTACAACACCAGACAAATGCGACTCAGTAGTTTTCTGTAGATAACTGTTGATTACTTTAATTAAGAAACTTTTTCCTGTTCCAGCTTGTCCTCTCACATACATTCGGATAGGTTGAAATGATGTACATGTACGTTCTTTCTTTTCATGAAGAAATCCATGGTTAATCTGTTGTCTCACTTGTTGATATATTTCTTTCTATTCAACATTTAGTTGTTATTCCAAGTCTGCTAAGTCTGTTACATCTTCTTGAGCTTGATGTATTGCTGCTTCCACCTCATTCATGGCAATTGCTGCTTCATTTTAAACAATTGGTTGTCCTACTGGATCTTGACTCAGCGCAGCAGAACTTTGACTGTCTAGAGAACTGTCTCTAACAATCTCAGCTGCAATTGTAGCTTCTTGATCAATTTCATCATTCAACATTTTCACATAATTTGCAAAAGCACTGCATTCTATACTATCTTACATGCATTGAAGGAATCTTCAATGCTCTGGAAATCTCCAAGTAATTCCAGTTCTGAACACCACGGTTTGAACAGTTGCAAAAGGGCTAAATAGTAAAATTACCTTTTATCAGCAGTGTCGCAACTCAGCTTCCTGTCATTAATCAGATTTCCTTTTGTTTGTTTCACTAGACATCCTTCGGAACCAATGACTCCATATTTTCCTTCATTGATGTTCTCTGTAATATTCGGTTTAAAAGTGTAGTTTTGCAGCACTTCATAGAGACACATGTTCTCAAGATGATGACTTCTGTTTGGGTAATATGTGTCCAACATATTCGTTTTTAAAATACCAGTACTTTCTGGATCTTTTTCTGCTAAATATTCAATTTCTTGAACAGTTTTCAGTACCCGATTTCGCATTGCTGCAAGACCTAGACTCACTCAAATTATTCTTCTAGATTTGCAGTAAAGAATTGCAGATGAGAACCGATCTGAGCATTCATATCCTCCAATTTCTCGATGCGATAACATCTTCAAACTTAAACTGTATAATTTCTTACTTAGAGTCTTCTCGTGAGAAATCTCTTCCCACATTTCTTTCAATTACGTCTTTTCTGATTTTGTAATATAGGACGTTACATATCTAGCAACAGCAATGGAATTGTCCGCAAAGTACTGAATGTCCATGTTAGCATTCCAAATGGACAGAATAACTGGATTGTAGTCATTTATTTATTTTGACTCTTCATTTCTTCTTAAGTTGTAGGTATTTTTAGAGACTTTCTTGTGATGGTATGTCGCAAAGATGACATAAAACTGTTCACTCTTGCTTTGGATATTACAGGACATGGAAATACAAAATGACATTTGGTGTAGAACCTATCCTTAGACTTGTACTTTCGTCGAAGGTATTTTGCACATCGGTGGCTTTGGAATCGTAAGACTTGTTCTCTTAAGTTGTTTTCTTCTGTACTTTTGGGTATAGCACATGTGGCATATTGTTTAATAAAAGACAAAACAGTATCATCCGCATCTTTTGCAAATTTGGGGGCGTCCTTGATCCATAACAGCATATGTATATGAGGAGCACCTCTTGCTTGATACTCCTTTCTCCAAAAGAAATCCACTACTTCTCCAAGAGGACGATTTTTTTATTGCAGATAAAAGACATCATAGCTTCAAATCTATGATTGAAATACATGCATACATTAACAGGATCCAAAGAGCACAATTTGCCCAGGTGTCTTGTATTCAATATTTTTTATATTGGAATTTGCCTCACGAAGAAGTTCAAGTAAATCATCCCAAGCGTACTCAGCACAGCTTAGGGTAAGGAACCATGTAGGAGTTCCTAAGTTCCGTAGCATACATTTCAGTTCTCCATGACGACAGTACCAACATTCATTAGTCCCACGTTGACATGCCATCAGATTAACCAATCAAACCATAGGGAGGAGTAATTACTGTCCATTCAGTTCCCCATATCAAATCAAAATTAATCAAGTGAGGGAATGGACACTTGTAGCGTTCAGAACCATTGGTTCAGAAATGGAAACCCTCATAAACGCCGTGTTGTTGCAGTATGCGGTGTATCTTGATTATCCGCCCCACACTGGCGTTATGGCATAGTCATCGGGCATCCAGTTATTTGTGCTCTATGCCAGCCTCACCCAGAGGCAACCTCTGGGTCTGAATGCAGTGTCCAAGTAATGAGGGGCAACCCCTAGAGGTAGAATAAGTGAAGAGTAAAAGGTAAAGAAATTTTTTTAAAAACCAAATCCTCTCCTATGAACAACTGTTTTAATATGGAAAAGGTGATAGACTTGGTATTAAAAAGCTGTTTGGTATCAACTGTGGAACGAGTTACTGGGTCCAGTTGTACCTCCTTGTAAATTCAGTCGACATGTTTCTGCTCCCTATGCCCAAAAGGTCTATGAAGCATTCGTCAGGACAAACACACATACATTTACTCACACGACTTGTGCGGTATAGGTCAATGTATTCATAGCCTTTTACACTCTCGTTGACCTGTAGTAAGGAAAAAATGACAGAAAATACATGCATATGACAGACATTGCTATCACAATTATCACTGGGGTGGCACATATATACTCTACGTTCGAGCAATGCAGGAAGCAACTTGGTCATGCACATTTATATTACAATTGAAAAGTAAAAAAGGAGATTAAGCAAAATAAACAGGGGACCACATGGATCTAGTTTTTTGTGGTATCACCATGTATTGAAAACATTCCCAGGTTTACTGATGGCTTGCATGCAGGGTAGATATTGTTTTTTTACGCTGTTCGATTATACAAAATGTTTGCACATTAAACGGCACAGGATATAAATCTGTACCAGATGTCTAAAAAGAAAGAAAGTGTCCCCTTGTGTTGTTTTAACCTTGCCAATAAATGAATGGACGGTAGCAGGTTTAACTCAAAATGTGAGTTTTGTTTAGTTTGTGTCTTAAGCTTTCTAGTATCTCACGTGAAGGATTTACATATCACGGAGTAAATCGTGTTGTGGTATGGGTTTTATACTCTTTTTGTCTAGCTTGTCTTTTCGATGAGTAAGAGAGAACTTGGAACCCGCCGGGAGAAATGCGCTTTTTTAAAACTAGCCGCGTGGTTCAGTTACTCGTAATTATGAAAGTCAAGTAAAAGACAGAAACACAATGTGCTGCAAAATTCGTGTTAGTATATTTAGAAAAAACATGCAGGAAAGCCAGTTTTTATTACCTTTTACGCGAATGTGCTCTATTTCAACGGGCGTTTGACAAGTAAAAAACGGAAATCAAATGTGTCTGCAAAATACGTGTTAGTGTATTTAAAAAACACACGCAGGAAAGCCAATCTTTGTTACCTTTTGCGAGAATGTGCTCTATTTCAACGGGCGTTCGGCTACCTTGTAGCATGGAGCTGGGGACATATTGGAGAATAGACAGCGTATTTATTTATCATTCCTGCTTTTTTAAAACAAATTTGACGGAATCGAAAGGGTAGCGTGAAGGCAGCGTTCATACCTGCACTTGGAAGGACTTCCTCCGGTGGTGCTTGCTCTGACCCGGAAACCTAAGGGCGTGTATACTTTGCCTCTATAAGGCCGTCCTAGTAGAAAGAGGACTGGCTTTTTTTAGAGAACTTTATTTGTATGACGCTACGTTGACAGCGTTATTTGTGAACACGACCTTTCGATGAGTTAATGTAAAGTCGTATTTGATTGTGCATATAGTTTTTGAGAGATGCTCAATTGTTTTTCTTAAGAAACGATTCTAGACGAGTAGTCAAATTAGACGAATGGGGAAAGAATCAGTATGGCACAGATTATTTTGAGATGTTATGTATAGCTTTTCGTGATGGTAATCTTAAAGTTACCTTTTCTATTAGTCATTGTGTCTTCAGTATGTGTTCCCTAAATGTAAATTTATAAAGTCACTATTAGTGACTAAATGAATATGGAATGGTCCCTTTTATGGTTACAGGAAAGAATAGGGTAATACAGCAAATGATCGTTATTATCAAGAACGAATAGTTTCTGAAAACACAGTTTCTCAAAAGGCTGTTGTGTGCACTACCAGTACATGTTCTTGACTTATTTACGGACATTGCATTAACCGAATTGGTGCCAGGGAATATTGTCATTCATGCCTGTTAGATGAGTTTGGAGCCGATTTACCCATCGTTGCTCTTTTTCAAAAAGTACTTTTTCGGCATTTTGACTTCTTTCGGTCAACATTTCCAGGACTGTCCAACGTAGATCCTCACAGTTGTGCCCAGTCTCGACAAAATGGGAACAAAGTTTAGTGTTGTTTTTCTTGAGTCTTATATTACTTTTATGTTCCCATATTCTAGTTTTGACCTTTCTACATGTCATTCCGAAGTACTTCTTTTGACACGGGCAGCTTATCATATAAATTACATGTGTGGAATTACAATTGGTATGTTGGCGTTGTGTCCATCTCAATGTCTCAGTTAACTGTAGGGATTTTGTAGGGGTTGTAAGTTTGCACACCAGACATGTGCCACATGGGTAATGACCAGTTATTGGTGACATATCAAAGTTTCTTACCCTTTCAGAATTTTTCTTTTGGAGCGGACGAGTGTGTACCAATAGGTCCTTTAAATTTTTTGTCCTTTTATTGGCGAACCTTGGTTTTGGCCAGTTGAATTTGCCAGTGGATAGTACTTGCCAGTTCTTTCTTATTGGTTTCTGAACTTCATAAGTTGCTGGGCAGTATGTAGTTACACAAGTCATAAGATCCGGGATAGGTTCTTTTGGGTTCTGTTGTAATAGGCATTCTCTTGGCTGGTGTTTTGCTCGTTTCATACATTTGGAAATTGTTGCCGATGTGTAGTCTCTAGCTTTCAGTTTTTGACTCAATTCTAGGGCCTGCTTGTTGTAGTCACTGTCCTTGCTACAATTCCTTTTAAGCCTTAAAAACTGGCTATAGGGGAGATTGTCCCTCACGGGTTTAGGATGGTAGCTTTTATAGGAGAGAAGGCTGTTCTTGGCCGTAGGTTTTGTGAAAGTCTTTGTTTCTAATACTCCATTTTCTACAAAGATGGTCAGGTCTAGAAAGTCAAGTTTTTTATTATCCTCCGTAAACGTGAATTTGAGCCACTTGTCTTGTTTGTTGAGCCATTCGATGAATAATGGGAGATCTTTTTCCTTGTTCCAAATTAATAGGATGTCGTCAATGTATCTTTTCCAGTATAAAATACTGGAAAAGATAGGGTTTATCTCATTGAGGGCAAACTGACATTCAAATTGGCTTACGTAAAGGCCTGCCACCGAAGGGGCAAAGGCACTGCCCATGGAAGTACCATGGCATTGTAAGTACAGGTCCCCATTGTACTCAAAATAATTTTCTTCTAGGGCCAAATGACAACATTCCAACACGAAGTGTCGCGGGGTGTTGTGAGGCCAGTCTTCCATATACAGTAGATCTTCCAACATTTGGAGTGTGTCTTCCTGGGGTAAGCTCGTATATAGGGACTCCACATCTAACCCTACAAGGAGCATAGTATTAGAGTCAAAAGTTCTTCCAGTGATTTGGTTGAGCAGGTCACGGGTGTCCTTTAGATATGTTGGTGTTTTCTGCACCAGAAGTTTGAGGTACTCGTCTGCAAATCAGATTAATCTGCTGAGATTCTAAATGATCATCTCTCTGGTGCATTTTATCCATAAAATCCTTTGCAGATGTATTTCAGTATTTAAAATGTGATTGACTGCATATGAAAGTCCAGACAAGTCCTTTTTCAAACAAAAGATGAAATATATATTGGATACATTGACGAACTCTTGGATCTTCTGCATATAATCTTGTTGTCCGATATTCAGATGCAGGAATCTGCACAGGACATTCATCATATTGTCCTCCTTTTCCTGTTGGGCTTCCAAGCTCTCTTCCCATACACTCATGGGACTTCCTTTTGTATTTTCCTTTGGAACAACTCAATAGTGTTTCCCATCACTTCTTTTGAATGAAGTGGATGCACACTATGATGTTCACAGATTTCTTCACATCTTAACATGTCCACTTTTTCAATTTGTCCACTTGACGGCCAGTATCTTCTGTTGAAAGTATTTCTTCTTCTCCTATATAAACATTTTTATAGTATGTATTGTGTTTTATCAAATACAAAGTTGCCTTCTGTACTTTCCTAACATCCACTAACTCCTGCCAGATTTTCTTATTCTTAGTCGGCACACCATTAACAAGAATAACTAGTTGTTTACTTTCTACACTCTCTACACCAATAGTTTCAATATTTTTCTTTAAATCTAATGGTAAATACACAACTTTTCCTTTTAATCCTATTTGTAAATCTAAAGGAAGCAAGTTACCTGTTTTAGGCTCCATACAAACAATAGCCTGAAACGGGTGCACACATTGAATGAGAATAGACTCATAGGTGTTTAAATCTATCAATTCTGGAGGAATAGCAACTAACTATAAATTATTATACACAGTTCTAGCAGGCATTTTATTCGGATCTAATTTGTTGTAACACTATTTACAAATACGCTGATCAGAACCCAAATCAAAACAATTCTTTACCATCAAATAAGTTGCAAATTCCTTCCACGTATCAATATTTTCATTTTCACTTTTTAAATACAGATCAACACTCCTAGTCTGATTTTTATAGTGAGTTCGCCAACAACAAATACAGGAAAAATTTGGCTTTCACCTGAAATCACCTCAAACTTTGTAATTTCACCTTCAACATTTTTTGTGCAACTATGTTCAACATTCTCTCCAACAATTTCTTCTATTAATGTCTGAGTTTCTTCACTCTCTTCTTCAGGACCAAAGTAACAAAACTCAATGTCATCACAAATCTTCTTCACATCTGAAACTGACCCACACAAAAGAGTACTGTTCAACTTATTTAACTTTAGTGTTGGACTTTTTGCATAATACAATCTTCTGACTAACTTCCGCATTTGAGCATGATGTACTACCAACATCCTGAAAAGGTGAAAAACACTTTGACAAACTTACCTAGAAAGACAAGCCAGAGAGTAACCTTGCAAACCAGTATTTTCTTACTCTACAAGGGTCTAGGCCTTGCAAAATCTTAATCTTTTGTTTAACACTTTTATAAGTATATGTTCGTAAGAAATTGGGTAAATTATCAATAGATTCTTGTCGTACGCAACAAATACTATTGCAATCCCAAGTAAACACAGGGGCTTTAGGACGTCTGCCAAGAACTTCATCAGCTATCACTTCTTATTCTTATTGACTGATCTCCTGAGGCCGAAAGCCGGGAGCGCGACTTGCTTTTTAAAAACATTTGAGAGTCACAATTTGCTGTATTTTTAAAAGTCACCCCTCTTCCCCTCCAGCACCTCTCAGGACACTTGATTGCTCCTGAAAAGGCCGCGCAGCGGATTCAGCGCTGCTGCGGAAGCTGCACAGGGTTACTCTTGCCGCCATCACCGGCGTTCGCTGAGGCCACGCCCCTTATTGAGGCCACGCCCCCTTCGAGCCCATATAAAAGGCGTTGAATACAAACGCGGTCAGATTGACTGATCTCCTGAGGCGGAAAGTCGGGAGCGTGACTTGCTTTTTAAAAACATTTGAGAGTCACAATTTGCTGTATTTTTAAAACTCTCCCCTCTTCCCCTCCAGCACCTTTCAGGACACTTGATTGCTCCTGACCAGGCCGCGCAGCGGATTCAGCGCTGCCGTGGAAGCTGCACAGGGTTACTCTTGCCGCCATCCCCGGCGTTCGCTGAGGCCACGCCACTTATTGAGGCCACGCTCCCTTCGAGCTCATATAAAAGGCGTTGAATACAAACGCCGTCAGATTGACTGATCTCCTGAGGCGGAAAGCCGGGAGCGTGACGCTTTTTAAAAACATTTGAGAGTCACAATTTGCTGTATTTTTAAAACTCACCCCTCTTCCCCTCCAGCACCTCTCAGGACACTTGATTGCTCCTGACCAGGCCGCGCAGCGGATTCAGCGCTGCCGCGGAAGCTGCACAGGGTTACTCTTGCCGCCATCACCGGTGTTCGCTGAGGCCACGCCCCTTATTGAGGCCACGCCCCCTTCGAGCCCATATAAAAGGCGTTGAATACAAACACCGTCAGATTGACTGATCTCCTGAAGCGGAAAGCCGGGAGCGCGACTTGCTTTTTAAAAACATTTGAGAGTCACAATTTGCTGTAATTTTAAAACTCACCCCTCTTTCCCTCCAGCACCTCTCAGGACACTTGATTGCTCCTGACCAGGCCGCGCAGCAGATTCAGCGTTGCCGCGGAAGCTGCACAGGGTTACTCTTGCCGCCATCACCGCGTTCGCTGAGGCCACGCCCCTTATTGAGGCCACGCCCCCTTCGAGCCCATATAAAAGGCGTTGAATACAAACGCCGTCAGATTGACTGATCTCCTGAGGCGGAAAGCCGGGAACGCCACTTGCTTTTCAAAAACATTTGAGAGTCACAATTTGCTGTATTTTTAAAACTCACCCCTCTTTCCCTCCAGCAGCTCTCAGGACTCTTGATTGCTCCTGACCAGGCCGCGCAGCAGATTCAGGGCTGCCGTGGAAGCTGCACAGGGTTACTCTTGCCGCTATCACCTGCGTTTGCTGAGGCCATGCCCCTTATTGAGGCCACACCCCCTTCGAGCCCATATAAAAGGCGTTGAACACAAACGCCGTCAGATTGACTGATCTCCTGAGGCGGAAAGCCGGGAGCGCGACTTGCTTTTTAAAAACATTTGAGAGTCACAATTTGCTGTATTTTTAAAACTCACCCCTCTTCCCCTCCAGCACCTCTCAGGACACTTGATTGCTCCTGACCAGGCCGCGCAGCGGATTCAGCGCTGCCGCGGAAGCTGCACAGGGTTACTCTTGCCACCATCACCGGCGTTCGCTGAGGCCACGCCCCTTATTGAGGCCACACCCCCTTCGAGCCCATATAAAAGGCGTTGAATACAAACGCCGTCAGATTGACTGATCTCCTGAGGCGTAAAGCCGGGAGCGCGACTTGCTTTTTAAAAACATTTGAGAGTCACAATGTTCTGTATTTTTAAAACTCACCCCTCTTCCCCTCCAGCACCTCTCAGGACACTTGATTGCTCCTGACCAGGCCGCGCAGCGGATTCAGCGCTGCCACGGAAGCTGCACAGGGTTACTCTTGCCGCCATCACCGGCGTTCGTGGAGGCCACGCCCCTTATTGAGGCCACGCCCCCTTCGAGCCCATATAAAAGGCGTTGAATACAAACGCGGTCAGATTGACTGATCTCCTGAGGCGGAAAGCCGGGAGCGCAACTTGCTTTTTAAAAACATTTGAGAGTCACAATTTACTGTATTTTTAAAACTCTCCTCTCTTCCCCTCCAGCACCTCTCAGGACACTTGATTGCTCCTGACCAGGCCGCGCAGCGGATTCAGCGCTGCCGCAGCAGCTGCACAGGGTTACTCTTGCCGCCATCCCCGGCGTTCGCTGAGGCCACGCCACTTATTGAGGCCACACTCCCTTCGAGCCCATATAAAAGGCGTTGAATATAAACGCCGTCAGATTGACTGATCTCCTGAGGCGGAAAGCCGGGAGCGCGACTTGCTTTTTAAAAACATTTGAGAGTCACAATTTGCTGTATTTTTAAAACTCACCCCTCTTCCCCTCCAGCACCTCTCAGGACACTTGATTGCTCCTGACCAGGCCGCGCAGCGGATTCAGCGCTGCCGCGGAAGCTGCACAGGGTTACTCTTGCCACCATCACCGGCGTTCGCTGAGGCCACGCCCCTTATTGAGGCCACACCCCCTTCGAGCCCATATAAAAGGCGTTAAATACAAACGCCGTCAGATTGACTGATCTCCTGAGGCGTAAAGCCGGGAGCGCGACTTGCTTTTTAAAAACATTTGAGAGTCACAATTTTCTGTATTTTTAAAACTCACCCCTCTTCCCCTCCAGCACCTCTCAGGACACTTGATTGCTCCTGACCAGGCCGCGCAGCGGATTCAGCGCTGCCACGGAAGCTGCACAGGGTTACTCTTGCCGCCATCACCGGCGTTCGTGGAGGCCACGCCCCTTATTGAGGCCACGCCCCCTTCGAGCCCATATAAAAGGCGTTGAATACAAACGCGGTCAGATTGACTGATCTCCTGAGGCGGAAAGCCGGGAGCGCAACTTGCTTTTTAAAAACATTTGAGAGTCACAATTTACTGTATTTTTAAAACTCTCCCCTCTTCCCCTCCAGCACCTCTCAGGACACTTGATTGCTCCTGACCAGGCCGCGCAGCGGATTCAGCGCTGCCGCAGCAGCTGCACAGGGTTACTCTTGCCGCCATCCCCGGCGTTCGCTGAGGCCACGCCACTTATTGAGGCCACACTCCCTTCGAGCCCATATAAAAGGCGTTGAATATAAACGCCGTCAGATTGACTGATCTCCTGAGGCGGAAAGCCGGGAGCACGACTTGCTTTTTAAAAACATTTGAGAGTCACAATTTGCTGTATTTTTAAAACTCACCCCTCCTCCCCTCCAGCACCTCTCAGGACACTTGATTGCTCCTTACCAGGCCGCGCAGCCGATTCAGCGCTGCCGCGGAAGCTGCACAGGGTTACTCTTGCCGCCATCACCGGCGTTCGTTTAGGCCATGCCCCTTATTGAAGCCACACCCCCTTCGAGCCCATATAAAAGGCGTTAAATACAAACACCGTCAGATTGACTGATCTCCTGAGGCGGAATGCCGGGAGCACAACTTGCTTTTTAAAAACATTTGAGAGTCACAATTTGCTGTATTTTTAAAACTCACCCCTCTTCCCCTCCAGCACCTCTCAGGACAATTGATTGCTCCTGACCAGGCCGCGCACCAGATTCAGCACTGCCGCGGAAGCTGCACAGGGTTACTCTTGCCGCCATCACCGGCGTTCGCTGAGGCCATGCCCATTATTGAGGCCATAACCCCTTCGAGCCCATATAAAAGGCGTTGAACACAAACGCCGTCAGGTTGACTGATCTCCTGAGGCGGAAAGCCGGGAGCGCGACTTGCTTTTTAAAAACATTTGAGAGTCACAATTTGCTGTATTTTTAAAACTCACCCCTCTTCCCCTCCAGCACCTCTCAGGACACTTGATTGCTCCTGACCAGGCAGCGCAGCGGATTCAGTGCTGCTGCGGAAGCTGCACAGGGTTACTCTTGCCGCCATCACCGGCGTTCGCTGAGGCCACGCCCCTTATTGATGCCACGCCCCCTTCGAGCCTATATAAAAGGCGTTGAATACAAACCCCGTCAGATTGACTGATTTCCTGAGGCGTAAAGCCGGGAGCGCGACTTGCTTTTTAAAAACATTTGAGAGTCACAATTTGCTGTATTTTTAAAACTCACCCCTCTTCCCCTCCAGCACCTCTCAGGACACTTGATTGCTCCTGACCAGGCCGCGCAGCGGATTCAGCGCTGCCGCGGAAGCTGCACAGGGTTACTCTTGCCGCCATCACCGGCGTTCGCTGAGGCCACGCCCCTTATTGAGGCCACGCCCCCTTCGAGCCCATATAAAAGGCGTTGAATACAAACGCCCTCAGATTGACTGATCTCCTGAGGCGGAAAGCCGGGAGCGCGACTTGCTTTTTAAAAACATTTGAGAGTCACAATTTGCTGTATTTTTAAAACTCACCCCTCTTCCCCTCCAGCACCTCTCAGGACACTTGATTGCTCCTGACCAGGCCGCGCAGCGGATTCAGCGCTGCCGTGGAAGCTGCACAGGGTTACTCTTGCCGCCATCACCGGCGTTCGCTGAGGCCACGCCCCTTATTGAGGCTACACCCCCCTTTCCTTGTCCCCTTCTCTATAAATCATGTGCCTCTTCCAGACACGCAGCGGACGAGCGCAGCGGGTGCGCCGTTTGCGCGCCAAAGGCAAGCCTGTCTGCGCCCGTCCGCACAAAGGTAGCGCCTTGCGCCAGCTACGATGCCTGTCTCGGCCCAACTGATTCTAGCCTGCTACCTTCTGGCCCTCCCTACTCTAGAGAGACACTCATACAACTTGGTAAGCTACATGCAGACAAAGGAACTTTTACATTGTTACATGCGGCCATCCCGCGAGCCGATTTTCTGGCCAATAATCTGTTAAAATGTGGGCTTCTGAATGTAAGGTCCCTGCCTAGGCACAGCACAGAGATCCAGCTACTTATTGAAACTCATGAACTACAAGTCCTTTTCATGACGGACACGTGGACTCGTCCTGACTGCCTGGTTGATCCCGGCTTTGCATTTCCTCCTGGGTTTAAATGTCTACACACTCCTAGGGCTAGTGGAAGAGGCGGGGGGTAGGTGTGATTTTTATTGCATCTTGTAACATTAAGGTTCTTGTTTTAGATCCGACCGAAGGCATTGAACTTTTAGGCTTATCAATTCAGGCCCACTCCGGGACTACTGTTACCGGGATAGTATGCTATCGCCCACCAGGTGCGTTTAGCCTTCAGCAAAAACAAGCGCTTTTGGTCACTCTGACTAATATCGCACTTTCCCATCACAAACTGATTATTCTTGGGGATTTTAATCTCTGGCGCAATGGCGCCCTTGACTCTGGTCTTCGCAACTTACTTCATTCCTGCGAAAGCTTCGGCGTCTCCCAGTTGGTCACTGTTTCAACCCATAAGGCCGGACACCTTTTAGATCTATTGTTCGCGGTTCCTCATTTGGTGGCGATGGGGGAAACCTTACCTATGGAGTGGACAGACCACTCACTTATCAAATTTTATATACACATAGACGGTGGCCATCACTAGGCTCCTGGGTTGACCAGTAAATTTAATTGCAGAGACTGGAGAGCCCTTACACGTTTGCACTCCCTAGGGGAAGTGTTCCAGTTGGAGCAACTATTTGATGAGGAAAAACAAGTAGATGAAAACTACTCCTCACTATGCACAGGTATCACAGCTATCCTTGATGCTCATGCCCCTCTAAAAACTAGCAGTTGTAAGGGTATTGACTCCGCTCCTTGGTTCAACGATACCTTAAAAAATCTGAAGCAGGGTTGCAAACAAGCCGAGAGAAGGTGGAGACGTGACTATACAGAAACCTTTAGGGAGCTGTGGAAAAATAAAGTTCGTGAATATAAGAACCTGATTAAGAAATCAAAAGCAGAATATTACTCCTCCATGATTTGTAACTCCACCAACAATTCTAGAAGCATTTTTAATATACTGAATAGCGTTACCAACCCTGAATGCGCCAAAAACGCCATCATCCCGTCCCAAGAACTCTGCGAGAACCTTTCTGTTTTCTTCAAAGAAAAAATCGAACACATCATTAGGGACCTGGAAGTCTCGTCAGACTCTGTCCCTCCCCCCGACCTGAGACTGGGATCTTCAGTGGACCAGCTAGCAGGGCCAACCTTGGCTCCGAATGATCTTCTACTCGAGTTCCCACCTCTTACGTACGAGGCCTTCTGTAAACTAGCCAGAGAGATTTCTTCTGGGTCTCCCTTGGACCCTGTTCCGCATAAAATTTGGAAGGAATTTGAGAAGGAACTTTTCCCTTCACTCCATCTAATCTGTAATCAATCTCTTGTGACTGGGACTGTCCCAGCTCAATGGAAGCGGGCGTTAGTATCTCCTTTGCTAAAAAGCCCTCTTTTGACCCGGATTGTTCTAAAAACTATCGTCCCATCTCCCTGCTACCATTCCCAGCCAAGATTGTCGAATGTTTGGTTAGCAACACCCTCTCCAACCATCTGGAACGTCATCAACTACTAGATGTTGATCAATTTGGCTTCCGGCCCGCCCACGGAACCGAGACCGCCCTAATCACCGCTATGGACGAGCTTCAGAGGTGTGCAGACAGAAGGCAGGCAGCGTTTCTGATCCTGCTTGACATGTCTGCCGCCTTTGACACAGTGAACCATAAGATTTTGCTGAAGCGGCTGTTTGAGGCGGGAGTAAGAGGGTCGGCAGTGCAGTGGTTCCACTCATTTCTGCAGGATAGGCAGCAGGCGGTGTCTATCCCCCCTTTTCAGTCAGCTTTTACTCTGATTTCACATGGGGTTCCCCAGGGCTCAGCAATTAGCCCAATCCTTTTTAACCTTTACCTCAGACCTCTGATTACACTAATCAAAAGCTTCAATATTAAAATTGTCAACTACGCTGACGACATGCAGATGATCCTCTCCTTAGAAGGAGAGGACTCTACATCTGTTGAGGTTTTCCACAACTGCTTGCGTGATACTTCTCGCTGGCAAAAGGACAACTCCCTCCTCTTTAGTGCTGGAACTTAGATTCCCCGGCCATTCCCAGATAACTTCTGGCCCCCTGAAACAGGGACCACAGTCCGGCCGGTGGAATCAGTCCGTAACTTAGGGGTCATGCTGGACCACAGGCTCAGTATGGAGACGCATATACAAAAGACTACTGCCTGTTGTTTTGCCATCCTCCGATCCCTAAGGAAAGTCCTGCCTCTCCTTCCTTCCCATGCTCATGCCCAAGTGGTAAGATGTACCATCCTCAGCAGACTGGACTATTGTAATGCCCTTCTGCTAGGATCCCCTGGGTTCTTGCTGGATAGGCTCCAAAGGGTCCAATCAGCAGCTGCTAAACAATTCAATTCAAGGCCCTTTGTATAGCATTCAGGGCGCTCCATGGAATTGGCCCTGCTTCCCTACAATCAAAATTTGCCTGGTACACTCCAACTAGGCAGCTTCGCTCTTCTGAGGCCAAGCTGGCAGTGGTTCCCAGATTCAAGAAAGTCAGATCCGGAGGCAGATCCTTCGAGGTAGCAGCTGCCAAACTCTGGAATACGCTCCCAGCCGAAATTAGGCACATTACTGAACTTCTCCCATTCAGGAGAAGGATTAAAACCTGGTTATTCCCCACGATAACCGCCCGATAATTCCCGCTCCTGTGTTCACTTCCATGCCTCCTTCTGATCTAGTCAGCGCCAGGATGCCTGCAATGGTGATAGTGCGCTTAACAAATGCCTAAAATAAATAAATAAATAAAATAAATTTCTGGGAACCATTTTTTCTTTGTTAATTGGAAAACCATTTCTATCCTCATAAGCTCGACTACTGGTGTCAACTGCATGCAACAAATCATTGGTCTGAAAATAACTCTCTTCATTAAAGAAAGGCTCAGAACTTGAACTGTGTTTCCATTCCCCTAAAAGAAATCACAAAAATTTGTTTGGTTAATTATTCTTTTCCTCTTACTTTTGGACTTCATTAAATTGATTGGTTTATCTAGTGATCGAATTCTATTTAATACTAAAATAAATAGTTTCCTTTTTCCTTCAAAGGCCTTTTCATCAATAGGTTCAATACACTTCTTCTTTTTATAAAATAGTGCTCTCTTTTTATATTTCTTTGTATATTTCAGTAAATTAAGAACTACTCTATTATAAAATATTTGTTTGCGAATTTCTTTATACTGATTTTGTTTTCTTTACCCATAGATTGTGTCCTTTGAATGTTCGTTTTCTTTTTTTCGTTTGCTATTTTTTTTTTTACAATTTTTTCTACTTGAACCATTTTCAGTGGTTTCAGCATTCTGTACATTCCTTCTGACCCTCTAAACATTTGTTATAAATTGCTTTGTGCTCTTACCAGAAGATTTTGTCTTTTTAGCCACATTATGTTGGTCATCCAATACTTGTGGTAGAGTTTTCTTCACGTAACTGTCCTTTCTCTGCTCTTTTCTTTTTCTTACTTTGTCCGACATTAGAACTTTATTTTAATGATGATAAACAGTATCTGTGAAAAATAATTATAAATAAATATATATTAATACCTTTATAAAGTAAACTTTTATATTACTATACAAACACATTTTATATAAATACTGACTGAGAAATTGTAGACCTTAAATACAAATGTGAAGGTGGTTAGAGCACTACATACATATTTTATAGGAGTTTGAAACATTCCATACCCTAATGCCTCGCTCACTGCATAACTGTATTCATACTGACTGAATGATTACAGTACTATAAGAAAAAACATTGGGTGAATTCATTATTCGTTGAATTTTATTTTTGTGAATGGATTAGTGCCTGTTACTGACAGAGTCACTAAGGGATTGCAACAGCAGTCACAGGTTTGTTTGGAGTGCACGAATAGTGACTGGGGAATTATAGACCTGAAACACAAATGTGAAGGTTGTTAGACCAATACATGCATAGGCGTTTGAAGCAGTCTGTACCCTAAACCATGCCTCACTGTATGACTACATGCATACTGACTGAATGATTATAGTACTATAAGGAGAGACAGTTGGTGAATTCATAATTGACTGATTTTTACTTTAGTGAACAGATTAGTACATAATACTAAAAGAGCCACTATGACATTGCAAGAGCAGTCACAGTGTGTTTGTTGGAGTATATGGATACTGACCGTGGAATTGTAGGCCTGAAACACAAGTGTGAAGGTGGTTAGACCAGTATATACATAGGACATAGGAGTTTGAAGCACTCTGTGCCCTAAAACCTGGCTCACTGCAAGAGTACATGTACTTATGTGTCTGCAAACACATCATTTAACCAAATGATTCTCTCTCAATTTTCCCAAATGCACACTGACTCACAGTGTGATTCTAGACAAATAACAGTATCCCTTGCTTGTCACTGAAAGTATTACTACATGCTACTGAAAGAGTCATTGTGGGATTGTAAGAGCAGTCACAGGGTGTTTCCTGGAGTCTATGCATAATAACTGAGGAATTGTAGGCCTGATACAGAAATGTGAAAGTGGTTACACCAGTAAATGCATAGTACATAGCAATTTGAACCACTGCATGTCCTAAAACCAGGCTCACTGCATGAGTACATGTACTTATGTGTCTACAAACACATCAAGCAACCAAATGATTCTTTCTCAATTTTCCCAAATGCACACTGACTCACAGTGTAATTCTAGACAAACAACAATATCCCTTGCACTTTACTGAAACAATTACTTCATACTACTGAAAGAGTCACTATGGGATTGCAACAGCAATCACATGGTGTTTACTGGAGTATATGGATACTAATTGGAGAATTATAGGCCTGAAACACAAGTGTGAAGGTGGTCAGACCAGTACATAAATAGTACATAGGAGTTTAAAGCACTCTGTGCCCTAAAACCTTGCTCAGTGCATGAGTACATGTACTTAAGTGTCTGCAAACACTTCAACCAACCAAATGATTCTCTCTCAATTTTCCCAAATGCACACTGACTCACAGTGTGATTCTAGACAAATAACAGCAGCGACGGCTCGTGGAGGGAGTTACGGTGGGGCAGGAGGGCGGGGAGGGGGAGGGGCAGGGCGGAGGTTGCTAAAAACCGGCATATGGATAATTGCAGGTAAGTAAACAATTTAATTAATAAAACGAATTTCGTAGCTCGCACTGCATTGCATTTTGCGATGCAAGGCGCACTACGAAATTCGTTTTATTAATTAAATTGTTTACTTACCTGCAATTATCCATATGCCGGTTTTTAGCAACCTCCGCCCTGCCCCTCCCCCTCCCCGCCCTCCTGCCCCACCGTAACTCCCTCCACGAGCCGTCGCTGAATAACAGTATACCTTGCACTTCACTAAAAGGATTACTACATGGTACTGAAAGAGTCAATATGGGATTGTAAGAGCAGTTACAGGGTGTTTCCTGGAGTCTATGCATACTGAAGAGTTGTAAGCCTGAACTAGAAGTGTGAAGGTGGTTACACCAGTACATGCATACCACATAGCAATTTGAAGCACTGCGTGCCCTAAAGCATGGATCACTGCATGAGAACATGTACTTATGTGTCTGCAAACACATCAAGCAACCAAATGATTCTCTCTCAGTTTTCCCAAATGCACACTGACTCGCAGTGTGATTCTAGAGAAATAACAGTATCCCTTGCACTTCACTGAAAGCATTACTACATGCTACTGAAAGAGTCACTATGGGATTGCAAGAACACTCACAGGGGGTTTACTGGAGAGTATGGATACTACCTGGGGAATTGTAGGCCTGAAAAATAAGTGTGAAGGTGGTTAGACTACTACATGCATAGTGCATAGGAGTTTCAAGCACTGCGTGCCCTCAAGCCTGGCTCACTGCATGAGTACATGTACTTATGTGTCTGCAAATACATCAAGCAACCAAATGATTCATTCTCAATTTTCCCAAATGCACACTGATTCACAGTGTTATTCTAGACAAACAACAATATCCCTTGCACTTTACTGAAACAATTACTTCATACTACTGAAAGAGTCACTATGGGATTGCAACAGCAATCACATGGTGTTTACTGGAGTATATGGATACTAACTGGAGAATTATAGGCCTGAAACACAAGTGTGAAGGTGGTCAGACCAGTACATAAATAGTACATAGGAGTTTGAAGCACTCCTAAAGCATTATTGGCGAGGCCAACTACTTAACTAAAGATCGTACCAAGGGGAACCCCTCTGAGGATCTAGCAGGCCCATCCAATGAAAATATTAATTCTAATGATTTTGGTGGAAAGATGATGCATAAGACTATTACACGCCCTAGGTCTGTCATGATAACTAACACGGGGAATCTTTTGTCTTGGAATGTGGCTGGACTATGTTCCAAGTTGGATTGTGCTGACTGGTTTGGATTTAATAATAAGTACGATCTTTGCATCTTCCAAGAGACTTGGGCGTGTGACCCTGTCTTTGCTCTGGGGTACATACATTTTCATGTTCCTGCTTCTAAGGGCCCTAAAGGGCGTCCGATGGGGGGTCTTACTATATGGATCAGGCAGTCTTTAAAAACTGTTGTAAAATGTGTGGAGCTTGACCAAAAAGATATCCAGCTCATCAGACTCACTCGTGATCTACCCATCTCCATAGATATTTACAACATCTATGCTAGAGGTGGAAACAAAGTCAAATCTGAGGTTCTTTTGAGCCTTTTTAATCTCCTTGAGATACATTCGGCAGGGAAAAACATACTAATTGCAGGCGATTTAAATCGCACTTTTGAACCTCTCATCACTGGTGATTCCCCTCTCGGGGTAGAGGAAGATAAGCTATGGGATATCCCCACATTAGACACTCCACCGATAACTCGCTGGACAGCTGACATACTAGGCTTAAATGCAATGTGCCTGGAGTATGGGCTACGAGCCCTGAATGGTCGAACCAAGTCAGATCGTGTCCCTGCCATGACTTTTAATAATGGGCGAAACAAAAGTCGCATTGATTATGTCATTTGCAGCATATCTATATGGTCATCTGTTAGTGACATGGTGGTAACAGCAAGGCCAGAAAGCGACCATGACCCTCTATGTGTCTCTCATAATTGGTGGTCGTCTAAAGTATTAGCACCAACCCCTTCTGACCAACCTTTGCTCCCGATGATTGTTCCAACTAACAATATGCGCAGGTTAAGATGGTCAGGTGTCAGGACAGACCACCAGGTCCTTGAAAAAATTGGAGCAGCGACAGACAAGGCCATTGTGGCCCTGGAGAGCGTAGCTGGGACCTCACAGGGATATGAAGACATAACTAAAGCACACACGACTCTCTTTAATGAAGTTAAAAGTTACTTCCTAAAACCTGTACATAACAAGAGGGTCTGCCCATACAAAGCTGCAAAGTGGTATAATCAGGATTGTAGGGCGGCAAGATCCAACCTAGGAGTTGCCATTAAGAGTAACAACCTGGGTGAGATCCGAGCTGCTAGGAAGCACTATAAAAATTGTATTGCTAGGGCTAAAAGAGAATGGGACGAAGCCCACTGGCAGAAGCTGAAATGTGCAACTGATCGTAAATGCTCTAGACTATTTTGGCACATTGTCAAATGGGGCCACGATAGGCCCCCAGAAGCTCCCAATAACAACGTTTCTCATGATGCATGGGTCACATTTTTTAGTGAACAGTACTCGTCCAGGGACCAATTCGGTAACAGTTCCTGCCTTACTTACCTATTCGCAGATGATGATATCTTTGCCCAGAGTGAAGTACTGTCTGCCCTGAAATCTATTCACAGTGGCCGAGCACCGGGCATTGACGGAGTCCCTGCGGATGTTTTTTTAAATGACACCGATAGGTGGAGCAAATACATCTGCTTATTATTAAATCACATTGCTAGGGGTGCCGAAATTCCGGTATCCTGGCGGGGTGCTGTCATTATTCCAGTATACAAAAAGGGAGATCGTGCCCAACCTTGTAATTACCGCCCTATCAGCTTAATTGACACTGTTCAAAAGGTTCTAGGGCGTGTAATTATTAACAATTTGCTTGATTGGGCAGAGGAGCAGAATGTTCTATCTACTTTTCAGGCTGGGTTTCGCAGAGCAACCAGCACTGTGGACCAGGTCTTCCGTTTTCAATTGATCCAGTGGAGGACTGTGGTACTGGGTGGAGGTAGTCTTTACGCAGCATTTGTTGACCTCCGGGCTGCATTCGACCTGGTGCCTAGGGCAAAATTGTGGGAGGTGCTGGCAGCTCTGGGGGTCCCAATGACCCTGTTGACCCTGATCATGAGACTCCATGAGGGTACTTACTCTAAAATCCAATGGGGTGGCTATGGAAATGACACTGTCGATTTCCCTGTCGAGCGTGGGGTTCGACAGGGTTGTTCAATGGCACCAACATTGTTTACTCTTTATATTAATGGCATCGTTTCCCGTATGGAATCTCAGTCTGTGGATGCTCCCTCTCTCGCAGGTGCTAAAGTCCCTATTTTAATGTTTGCCGACGACACCTTAATTTTATCCAAATCCCCCAGCGGTCTGCAAAAGGCACTGGTAATTTTTGACAAGTTCTGTAGTGACCACGGCTTGGAGGTAAACGCAGCTAAAACAAAACTCATGGTTTTTAATCCTTATAGAAACTTTAAATCTAAAATATCCATGAGTGGGCGTTACCTTGAAGTAGTAAATTCCTTTACTTACCTGGGGATTCATATTTCCAATGATAATAGATGGAACCAACATTTAAACATTGCAGTTTTAAGACATAAGCAATTGGCTGGTACCATCATTAAGGAGCACAGTAAATCATTGACTAAACCGATTAAACCCCCCTTGATCATATACGAGGCTAAGGCAATAGGGTCAGCATTGTATGGGGCAGAGTTGTGGGGGCAAGAAAACCTCCAGGAGTTACAGACATCGGAGAATAACTTCCTTCGGAAACTCACAGGCACCCCACAGAGCAGTCCCCTTTTGCCTCTTAGATATGACCTTGGCAGGAAAGAAATCTCGGCAATGTGTAAACTTCGTCCGATATTATATTGGCGTAGAATCTGGACCACCCCTGAGTTGTCACATTATGCAGAAGGGTTTGCTGATGTTATCAAAGCGGACCGTTTTAACAAAATTAGATGGTTTAAATCACTAAAATTAGCATTATGTGAACTAGGACTAAATGAACTGTGGTCCGATCCAGCCGGGTCATCCTTTCCATCTAAGTTATTTATAAAAAATCTTTTCTGGGAACGGGTTGAAAACAGGAGTCTGCTTAGTACTAACAATGGGTCTATGACCACTGCTTTCCTTGAAGTTAAGCTGTTTCCTACATATGAAATGTACTGGGATTTTATAACGAAACCCATGGATAGGAAACTGTTTTTCCAAATGAGGGCTGGATCTCTACCTCTACGCAATTTAACATCAAAGTGGAGAGATGGAGGTCCAGCTACTTGCCCAGTATGTGGGGAAGGAAAGGAAACGTTAGGTCATTTCTTGTTCTCCTGTTATGTATATTCTGCTCCCAGACGTGTTCGGTTGGCTCCTATGTGTAGAAATTTGGGTACTAAAAGTAGTATGGTAGCCTTGCGTATTGTAAAATCTACCTCCCTAACCTGGATTATAATAGCGACTGCAAAGTATTTGGGGTGGGCGTGGGTAATTAGGCAGAGATTGCTAGTAGGGTAACTACTCTCTGCTTAGTTAGTTGAACAGAGACTGCTAGATTATCTATTCTCTGTTCCGTTCCCACGTGAGGTGTCCTATCGGATGAATAATTTTAAAATTTTTACTGACTTTTAACAGTGATATTGGACGTTTTTTAAACTGATTTTTATCAAATGAACTTTGCACCTGGGATTGTATGAAGTATGTTAAAATGTAATTGTATTTCTTTTTTATGTTCAATGTGCTTATGTCATATTCGATCCTCTAATTTAATTGTATTTTATTATGTGTTTGTATGTCTGCTTTTATGAGTAATACTTGAATAAAGCACTTTTGAATTGAAAAAATTGAATTGAGCACTCTGTGCCCTAAAACCTTGCTCAGTGCATGAGTACATGTACTTAAGTGTCTGCAAACACATCAACCAACCAAATGATTCTCTCTCAATTTTCCCAAATGCACACTGACTCACAGTGTGATTCTAGACAAATAACAGTATACCTTGCACTTCACTAAAAGGATTACTACATGGTACTGAAAGAGTCAATATGGGATTGTAAGAGCAGTTACAGGGTGTTTCCTGGAGTCTATGCATACTGAAGAGCTGTAAGCCTGAACTAGAAGTGTGAAGGTGGTTACACCAGTACATGCATACCACATAGCAATTTGAAGCACTGCGTGCCCTAAAGCATGGATCACTGCATGAGTACATGTACTTATGTGTCTGCAAACACATCAAGCAACCAAATGATTCTCTCTCAGTTTTCCCAAATGCACACTGACTCGCAGTATGATTCTAGAGAAAAAACAGTATCCCTTGCACTTCACTGAAAGCATTACTACATGCTACTGAAAGAGTCACTATGGGATTGCAAGAACACTCACAGGGTGTTTACTGGAGAGTATGGATACTACCTGGGGAATTGTAGGCCTGAAAAATAAATGTGAAGGTGGTTAGACTACTACATGCATAGTAGTTTCAAGCACTGCGTGCCCTCAAGCCTGGCTCACTGCATGAGTACATGTACTTATGTGTCTGCAAATACATCAAGCAACCAAATGATTCTTTCTCAATTTTCCCAAATGCACACTGATTCACAGTGTTATTCTAGACAAATAACAGTATTTCTTGCACTTTACTGAAAGGATTACTACATAGTACTGAAAAAGTCACTATGTGATTGCAAGAGCAGTCACAAGGTGTTTGCTGGAATGTATGAATACTAACTGGGGAATTGTAGGCCTGAAACACAAGTTTGAAGGTCGTTAGACTACTACATGCATAGTGCATAGGAGTTTCAAACACTGCGTGACCTAAAGGCTGTAAGGCACGCAGTGCTTGAAACTCTAATGCACTATGCTCAACGCATGAGTACATGTACTTATTTGTCTGCAAACACATCAAGCAACAAAATGATTCTCTCTCAGTTTTCCCAAATGCACACTGACTCACACTGTAATTCTAGACAAATAACAGTATCCCTTGCACTTTACTGAAAGGATTACTACATGCTACTTAAAGAGTCACTATTGGATTGCAAGAGAACTCACAGGGTGTTTGCTGGAGTGTATGGATACTAACTTGGAAATTGTAGGCCTGAAACACAAGTTTGAAGGTGGTTAGACCACTAAATGCATAGTGCATAGGAGTTTGAAGCACTGCATGCCCTAAAGCCTGGCTCACTGCATGAGTACATGCATACTGACTGAATGATTATATTACTATAAGGAGAGACAGTTGTTGAATTTATAATTGATTCAGTTTTACTTTAGTGAAATGATTAGTACATTGTTCTGAAAGAGACACTATGGGATTGCAAGAGCAGTCACAGGGTGTTTTTGGAGTGTATGGATACTGACTAGGGAAATATAGGCCTGAAACAGAAGTGTGAAGGTGGTTAGACCAGAACATGCATAAAACATAGTAGTTTAAAGCACTGCATGCCCTAAAGCCTGACTCACTGCATGAGTACACGTACTTATGTATTTGCAAACACATCAAGCAACCATTCCATATATTTCATTACTGCATTTTACTTTTAAAGCCTAACTCATTTTGCAAATACATAACCAATGACTATTTTCCAATTCTACCAAAAAGTGAGAACACAATAGGTTTTTAATCAATTATATGTCTGCAAACACATGAACTACCAAAATGCTTCTCTCCGAGTGATTCCTAAATGCACACAGACTCACAGTGTGATTCTAGACAAGCAACACTATCCCTTACATATTACCAAAACACATTTACTAATCTACAAGACATAAGATGACTGCACACATTCCACACAATTTTCTACTACACATTAGTATAGAATGCTTCTCTCAGAATGATTCCTAAATGCACACAGACTCACTGTGTGATTCTAGACAAGCTACACTATCTCTTATATTTTACCAAAATACATTTACTAGTCTACAAGACTTAAGGTGACTGCACACATTCCGCAATATTTTCTACTACACATTAGTACCAAAAGGTTTCTCTCAGAATGATTCCTAAATGCACACAGACTCACTGTGTGATTCTAGACAAACAACACTATCCCTTGCATTTTACAAAGTACATTTCATAGTCTGAAGCAGTACTGTATTTTAGTGTAGAAACTTGACTTATTTTGCAAATACATAAAGAATAACTGCTTTCTAATTGTACCAAAATATTAAAACAGCACCTATTTTTAAACAGTTATCTGTCTGCAAATACATGAAATACACAAATGCTTATCTCAGAATAGTTTCTAAATGCACACACACTCACAATAAGATTCTAGACAAAAAAAGTACTCCCTGCACTTTAGCAGGAGAAACACATCATTGTTATTAAAAACAAACACACTACATACAACCCCTCACATATTAATAACTCACCTTTCAAATTGTTTTGTAGATTAGGAAGTATGCCAGTCACACTCTAGATTTTCTTATACATAATCTCTGTACTGTGCAGCTGTCAGCAAAACCAAAGAATGGCAAAGTTTCCCTCTCATTTTCAACACATATACATGTAAACATCAAATCAATTTGCTTCTCACATTAATTCAAAAGCAAACACACATTTCTATTGGTTACACATTTCAACCCTTTCCAAATGACAAAAATCTGAACCCTACCCCTAATCTGCCTTCTGTCTGTTACCATAGAAACAGTTCATGGAACACTTAGCTGAGCACACAAGTCACAAGTTCACCTCATAATGTTGCTAATCAAAACAGCAAGCGTGCTTGACTTTTTAACATATCAGCTTATCCTAAGTAATGTTTCTTTCAATCAGTTTTTGTTAACCCATAAGATTCATGCTTTTAACCTCATCGCTGCTTGGGATATTCCTCTGCTGTGCTGGACAGCAATAAAAACGGGTGTGGTCATGACGAGCTCAGCTCGTCATAAGCACACGAGCAATGTGCTGCATGACGAGCTGAGCTCGTCATGAGCATGGAAGGGGTTAAAAAACAGAAACATGAACCCTAGTTTTCAGTGTAGAATGTTGTCAAACAACCAATTATTTATTTTCTTTTTTCAAAACTGCATCTTATCCACCATTTTAGAAAAATCTTACTTTTCAAACTGCCATTGCATTTACACAGACCATCTGAGTGCATCCAGACCTCCCTTTAAGAAGCTTAGAGTGTGGATTGTGGGTCACAGCTATATTTTCTGAAGCCAAAGATATGCAGAAAACAAAGGAATTCACAAAGACCTATGTTTGCCAAATATAGACATTAAATGGATTAGACAGAGAGGGTTAAAGTGGCACAAATTGATGCCATTGGTTAAATCCCTTTGCATCTCCAACACCCTGACCTCATAATTGTGCACTGTGGTGGCAATGAGCTTGGCACTTTGACTGGGGTAGGTCTGAAAATGCTTATGAAGGACACCTTTAGAGAATTGATGTCACTTTTCCCCCATTGCCTTTCTCTAGTCTAACATATGCCAAAGGCAGAAAAGGAACTGGCCAATCAATTGTGTCCACAGATTGAGAAAGATAGGAAACATGTGAATAAAACTGTTTCTGCTTTTCTCCGAGATTATAGGATGGGGTCAATTTACCACAACAATCTGCATTTCAATATGGATGGTATCTATTGGAGAGATGGTGTACATTTTACAGATGAGGGTAACAGAGTATTCCTCTTGAACTTTAGACTCTGCATAGGTACTTACTTGTAGGTACTAAAAATCTTCCAATAAACACAAGGGCTCTTTATAGAGCCAGCTTAGAACAAAACATATGCTTAATGTATATCTGAAAAATTGTATTTGTTTTTTGGCTCGGAGTCGAGCACCCAACGCGCCACAGTCGCGCACCCAACGTGTAGAAGTCGTGCACCAAACGCGCTGGAGTCGCACACCCTACAGGTTAGAAATCGTGCATCTAACACGTACACACCAGGGGGCTGCACTGAGCGCCGTGCTGGGTGCCCGACTCCCAACTGTAAAAAAAAGATAACCTCTATCACTAATTTCTATCATCCCTGGGACCCCATCCCCCGGGGCTTATATAAAAATATTGGGGACTGTGGGGGAGCCCCAATGCCCCCACCATCTTGCAGGCTCCCCGCATCCTTCAGGAATCCGCAGTGCTTTTCCACATGGGCAGCTGCTAACATGTAGCTCCACATTTGGAAAAGCAATATGGTTTGGATTTTGAAAGAGAGAACAGGTTTCTCTTCTCTCTCTTTCAAAATCCAAACCAGGTTTGCTATGACAGGGCGGGAACCTCGGCTCCCGTCCTGCCATAGCAAGCAGCAGTGTCCCTGGGGTGGGCACACCAGGACACTGCAGGAGCGGGCACTGAGGGGTGGTGGTCGCCAGGGCCCTCGAGGGCTCCAGGAGGGTGGCCATGCAGTACCCCTCCCACAATATATACAGCCCCGGGGGGTGGTGGTCCCCAGGGCTTTGGGGGCCTTCCATCCCACCCCCCAACCATTTCTTTTTTTTGTAGCCCGGGGGGGTGACGGTCCCTGGGGCTTGGGCCCCTCTGGTCCCCCATAAAATGTAATAATTTTGCCCACGGGATTTGGCCCCCCAGGGGCTCATTATAAAAAAAATCTTTTTTATTTATTTATTTATTTTTACGGCAGTCAGGATCCGCGTACCCTACGCGCACTTTCTGTTTCTGTAAAAAAAAAAAAAAAAAAAATTTGTGACCCTGGGGGTCCTTGTGGGACCCCCTAACCAGGTCTAAAGGGTTGAAGTATTTCTACCCTGCCCCCTTCATACGTTTTCCACACTTCTTCCACTGACTTCTTCAGCCTCGCTTCTTCCGAGGCACAAAATCGCTGCCAACACTTCCTGGTTTTGAATGCTGACAACCACTTCACAGCCAATTAGCATTCAGCGTGTGAGCGGAAGGGTGCGCTTATTGTGCGCTCATGGTGCGCTCAGGGTGCGCTCAGGGTGCGCAGATCCACTGCGGCCAGAGATATATAAATGCTTTTAACTGTCATTTTCTCAGGAACTACTGAACAGATTGACACCATTTAAGTAAAAGGTACGAGTCTGAACTGAGCACTACCTCTTTGACAAATTTGGTGTAAATCCGTTGAACAGTTGGGCTTTAGCTACGTCAAAATCCTATGGAAAATTGCTTGGGGAAAACATGTTTTGGGACCCCCCCATTTTTTCTCGGCCCTCGCTACATGAATCACCCCAAAACTTTCAGGATAGGAGCAGACCAGAGCTGATAATTACTTTGAAACATTTTGCGAAGATTCATCAACTGACGCCAAAGTTATTCGAAATACAATGTTGCGGATTTCCTATGGTAAACAGGTCCTAACTATAACTACCTACTGTCGACTGCCAATAGGACATATATAAGAAAACCAGAGTTCCGGTAAAAAGCAGTCACGCTCACGGGTGGGTCGGAGTAGGGCTCCCGGTCACCCACTATATTCACAAAAGTACTGCATTCATCCGAACAGACGTCTCCGACACTCAGAAGATGCTGTGCACATAATTTTAATCAGCAGGAAAACAATGCGTTTCGCTTCACAGCTTGATCACGTTTACAAGTGGAGACCAAACAATTGTCCTTTTACTCTTTCAATTAACATAAACAACGGACTATCACCCTTATGTGAGAAATAGGTACCAAATACGGCGGACATGTTTAGGAAGAAACTACACATATGGTCAATTGGCAAAATTTCAATCACATCATATTGTCAAGACTTTTCTAGTGCTTATGTCATGAGTGATGTCACTGACCATGTCATGAGTGATGTAATATGTGACATCATCAGCAGTGCATTGCAGGCGCGCAAGTTATAGTGAGTCCAACTAACTATAACGTGGGAATTTCAATGGTTTTATGTCAGTAAAATTTCCAGCTAACTATAACTGGTGTGAAACCTATGGTTTTTTCAGTGAATTTAATAGGTTTTTTAAATGCTAATTCCTAACTATAACTGGTGTGAAACCTATGGTTTTTTAAGTGAATTTCAAAGTTTTTTTTAATGCTAATTCCTAACTATATAAGACCTGAAAGCCCACCAGGAATCTCCAGTATGCGCCAGGGGACTGCATTGCAGAGAGATATAATGAAGCCACGACCCTTTTTACACCTCTCTGCAACGCAGCCCCCGTGCATGTTTGAAGAGGGAGAACTAGTTCCCCTTGCATACTGGGGGCCCCTGGGGGCCAACTAGCCCACCTGGAACCTCCAGTATGCGCCAGGGGGCTGCATTGCAGAGGTGTAATGAGGCTATGCCCCTTTTTACACCTCTCTGCAACGCAGCCCCCTGCCGCGTTTGCAGAGGGGGAACTAATTCCCCTTGCATACTGGGGTCCCTGGGGGCCAACTAGCCCACCAGGAGCCTCCAGTATGCGCCAGGGGGCTGCATTGCAGAGAGGTGTAATGAGGCCACACCCTTTTTACACCTCTCTGCAATGCAGGCCACTGGCGCGTTTGCAGAGGGGGGACTAATTCCCCTTGCATACTGGGGGTCCCTGGGTCATATCTGCCCAAACACCGATATTCCGAACGATTGAAAATGACTTTTCTTGAGAAACATTTGGATTTGGATTATCATGTCCTATACTTTGGAATTTTTGAAAGACTAACTTTGAGGATGCTATAAATTACTCAAGTCTGCCCGAATTGTGTGGGTAAAATTGATACCTAGTCACTTTGAATAAGAATGTACTTACGTCTCGTCTAACATTTGGAAGAAATATCTAGTTATATGACAACAGGGTACCGACATAACTTGAAGGAAATAAGAACGCCCTGAAGAAGTTCTGTTGTACAGAACGAAACGTTTCGGCTGGCTGTGGTACATAAACTTAAGGAAAATAAAAGCATTTGAATATTCACCAAGATTCAGCGCTTCAATAAGGACTCTAAGTGATATGATTTGATTGGACTCATTGTGCAGGTGGTGCTGTGCCAAACTTTAGAATATTCTCCACTACTCTCTACTACTTACTTTCTCCTACTCCACTACTCTCAAATACTCACTCTCTACTACTCATTCTCTACTACTCTACTACTCTCTACTACTCTCTCTCTACTACTCACTCCCTACTACTCGCTACTCACTACTCCCTACTACTCACTATCTACTACTCTCTACTTCTCACTCTCTACTACTCTCTACTACTCACTCTCTACTAAACTCTCTCTACTACTCACTCGCTACTACTCACTCTACTACTCACTCTCTACTACTCTCTACTACTCACTCTCTACTACTCTCTCTCTACTAGTCTCTACTACTCACTTTACTACTCACTCTCTACTACTCTCTACTATTCTCTCTGCTACTCACTCTCTAGTACTCTCTACTAATCACTCTCTACTACTCACTCTCTATTACTCTCTACTACTCACTCTTTACTACTCTCTACTACTCACTCTCTACTGCTCTCTACTACTCACTCTACTACTTACTCTCTACTACTCTCTACTACTCACTCTCTACTACTCACTCTCTACTACTCTCTACTACTCACTCGACTATTCATTCTACTACTCTCTACTATACACTCTCTGCTACTCTCTCTACTGCTCTCTACTACTATCTACTACTCACTCTCTACTATCTACTACTCACTCTCTACTCTCTATTACTCACTCTCTACTCTCTACCTCTCTACCTCTCTCTACTTCTCTCTCTACTAGTCTCTACCTCTCTACCGCTACCTCTCTACCTCTACCTCTCTACCTCTACACCTCTACCACTCTACCTCTCTCTACATGCACACATATACACATATATGCATATATATGCATATGCATTTATATATATGCATGCGTATGTATATAGATATAAAAAAAAACAACAAAAATACATTTTTTTTAAAACAGCTACTTTTTAAAAAAAAAACTGTCATTCTTTTTCCCCATGGTACGCGCACCGGTACGCTCCCCGGTGCGCGTACCAGGCGCTCCCCCCGCGAAAATCAAACTGTTTTTTTTTTTTGCCCCGCGGGGCCATTTTATGGCCCCCACATCAAACCTAGGGGGTCAAGGGGGGTCTACTCTGCCCCATTATGGTCAATTCCCCCTTTGTTTTAGCCACCTCTTGTGTCTCGATCCTACCGAGACACAAGATGGTGGCCGCTCCGGACTGTTTGGAATGTTTACAGACACCCGAGAGCCAATCAGCTCTCCGCACGCAGGGCGCGTAGCGCGCCCGGTACGCGCCCCGGTGCGCGTACAGGGGCGCGCCTATAGATATACATATTTTTTTGAACCTAAATTACTCAAAAACCACTGGAGCACATATCTTGAGACATCGGGCTACCAGTCCCTCCAATTTTGCTACGTTTGGTGGAAATCCATTCAGCCGTTCGGGCTAAAAGTGAGTTTGACCGCCCTATGGAAATTAACATGGGGAAAACACGTTTTGGGACCCCCCTTTTATCTCGGCCCCCGCTTCACGAATCCCCCCCAAACTTTAAAGGAAGGACCGGAGCTTCGCGCGGCAAATTTGAGGAAATTTTCAGGCAGATTCGTCAACCGGCGCCAAAGTTATTCCAAATAGAATTTTGAGATTTTGCATTGAAAAAAATCCTAACTATAACTACCTACTGGCGACCGCCAGTAGGGAATATAAATATATATATATATATATATATATATATATATATATATATATATATATATATATATATATATATATATATATATATATATATATATATATATATATATTCACACACACACACATATATATTTACTATAAAATAATGAATAAAGTATTTTCTTTAATTTATTTTAAATCTTTAAAATTATATTTAAAAAACTTATACAACAATTTAAAATATAAAATATTTCCAGAATAAATAAAAACTTTAAACTAGGAAAAAATATTTAAACTTGCCCAATACAGTCAGTGCAACAGTAGGAAAAGTGTTGGATAGCAAAATAATAAAATTTACTTTTCCAACTTCAGTGAGTGCAAAAATAGGGAAATTGTTTGATAGCGGAGGAGTAAAAATTACTATTCCTACTCCAGTGAGAGCAACAGTAGGGAAAATGTCAGACTGCGGAGGGGAAAAATGACTATTCCCACTCAAGTAAGAGCAACAGTAGGGAAAGTGTTGGATAGGGTAGGGGTAAAAATTACTATTCACACTCCACTGAGTGCAACATTAGGTTAAGTGTTGGATGGAGGAGAGGTAAAAATGACTATTCCCACTCCAGTGAGTGCAACAGTAGGGTAAGTGTTGGACAGCGGAGGGGTAAAAATTACTATTCCCACTCCAGCAAGAGCAACAGTAGGGAAAAAGTTGGATAGCGGAGGGATAAATATTACTATTCCCACTCCACTGACAGTAGAAAAGTGTTGGATAGCGTAGGGGTAAAAAAATGTATTTTCACTCCAGTGAGTGCAACAGTAGGGAAAATGTCAGACTGTGGAGGGGAAAAATGACTATTCCCACTCAAGTAAGAGCAACAGTAGGGAAAGTGTTGGATAGGGTAGGGGTAAAAATTACTATTCACACTCCAGTGAGTGCAACAGTAGGGAAAGTGTTGGATAGTGGAGGGGTAAAATTACTATTCCCACTCCAGAGAGTGCAACAGTAGGGAAAGTGTTGGATATCAGAGAGGTAAAAATTACTATTCCAACTCCAGTGAGTACACCAGTAGGGAAAGTGCAGGATAGGGGAGAGAAAAAAATTACTATTCCAACTCCAGTGAGTGCAACAGTAGGGAAAATGCTAATAGCAGAGGGGTAAAATGACTATTCCAACTCTAGTGAGTGCAACAGTATGGAAAGCGCTGGATAGTGGAGGGGTAAAAATCACTATTCTCACCCCAGTGAATCCAACAATAGGGAAGTGTTGGATAGCGGAGGGGTAAAAAATGTATTCCCACTCCAGTGAGTGCAACAGTAGGGAAAGTGTTGGATAGCACAGGAATAAAAATTATTATTCCCACTCCAGAGAGTGCAACAGTAAGAAAAGTACAGGATAGCGGAGAAATAAAAATTACTAATCCCACTCCAGTGAGTGTAACAGTAGGGAAAGTGCGGGATAGCGGAGGGCTAAAAATTACTATTCCCACTCCAGTGAATGCAACAGTAGGGAAAGTGTTGGATAGCAAAGAAAAAAAACTACTATTCACACTTAAACATTTAGAAAATATATATATATATATATACAAAATCTAATACATTATAAAAAATAATAAATAAAAATATATATATATTAAACATATAAAAAGAACACAAAATATAATACTAATTACATATAACAAACAGTTACAAATATTATGTAAAATGAAATAACAAATACATTTACACGAAAATTATTCTTTCGAACCAGAAAATAACTACAAATTTATTAAAACATAAGTGTATTTATTGTATTTCCTACCCAATACCACCACACCAATAACAAAAGACTTCACCATTTTTAATTAAATGTATTTACATATTTAACATAATCAATAATCAATTAAAAGAATATTATTAATCAAAAATAACTAATATACATTAAATGACTCCACACACTTTAACACTATAATATCCACAACACACACCTAAATTAGACTATGAAATAATAAAACACAATTAAAACTTATTTTAAAATAAAAACTTTTACTATAAACAACTTATAATTAAATAAGTAAAATGTATTTAATACCCACGCTTTACCCCTTTAAAAGTAAAAACAACACACACAAAAGTAAATAATTACCCATAATTACCCAAAATAAATATCAAATAATTAACATTAATTATCAATGGTATACAATTAATTAAACGGAAATTACTTCTCACCCTGTACTCCTATGAACACTGCAACACACACCAAAATGTTATTGCACAATTGCCACAATTAATTACCAACTAATTTATTAAAAATGAATTAGCAACCATTTATTAGATGATCGAATAATAATTAAATACTTCTCACCCTTCCCACCCTTTACACCTTTCAGAACCCCAACACACACCTAAAATTAATAACACAATTAGCAAAATTAATTACAAATGAATACATTAAAAATAATTAACAACCAATTATTAATTTATAAATGAAAAATAAATAACTTCACATCCTTTACACCAATAAACACCAAAACACACACCTACAAATATTTACAAAATTACCTAAATGAATAACCAATGAATTAAATAAAATTAATTACCACCCAATTAATAATTATTCAATTAAGAATACATTACTTCCCATCCTTTCCACCCTTTAAAGCTATAAAAACCACAACACACACCTAAATTGAATTACCAAAATGAATGGCAATTTAATTATTTAACATTAATTAACAACCAATTATTAATTGATATATCAAAAAAAATTACTTCCCACCCTTTATACCTATAAACACCACACCTAAAATTAATTACAAAATTACCAAAATTAATAATGAATGACTGAATTAAAATTAATTAACAACCAATTATTAATTCATAACTTTAAAAATAAATTATTTCTCACCCTTTACACCAATAAACACAAAACCTCACACCTAAAATTAATTACACAATTACCATAATTAATTACCAATTAATTTATTAAAATGAATTAAGAACCAATTATTAATTAATTAATAATAAACAGCTTTACACATTTAACACTATAAATCTCAAATAAACAAATCTTAATAAATAAAAATGTATCAATAACTTTAATATAATTAAATCACTTCGCACCCTATTCCCCTATAAACCCACAACCCGGTACGGAACTAAATACACAAAATTCAAATAAAAAAGAAAATTTATATTTGATATAATTAAATTACCTCCCACCCTATTCCCTTATAAACCCACAACCTGCTACGGAACTAAAAGCACAAAATTCGAAGTTTTTATTTCTTATAAATACTAAAAATGTAAAACATCTATTAGAAAACACAATTTCTATACAAACATACATCACATACATATAAAATATATACTAAAATACATAACAATAATAAAAAAAAATATTTTAGCAACTATTTTTTTGCAAACGATATTAAACACTTTGATATTTTTAAAATCAATATTATTTACCTTAAGTCAAAATTCTTGATCATAATCTTTCTGCAACTCGATATTTCTGACCCAATATATTAATGACTCGATATTTGTGCAACTCAATATTTTTTACTCAATGGGGCATATTCTCAAGGACCTATCCAAGAGTTAACGGCACTTTATCGCAGCCAAAGTCCCGATAAATGTATTCACGAGCTGGTGCTACCAGCCCATAGCACCAGTTTACCTGAGATAGCAGCTGCAAAAAAAAAGCCACAGATGACCCCTGCAGCTATCGATAATGAGATGCAGAGTAGACGTTCCCAAGCAAAAAGCAGCGACAACGCCACTCCGCAACATTTTCAGCGACCAGCCAGATATACGAGAAGATCACAAAACATGCGATAAGGCACGTTAGCAGAAGGAAACTAACACCTGCTCTGACATGGATTAAAGTCGAACCACAGGCTGGACCACAAACCTCTTAAAAGACAATTTAAAAATTAACACAATTCTAAAAATAATTATTTCTTTAAAAAAAAAGAATTAAATAAAAAAATGTAAAACATTACCCACACTTATACTTTATAAACCCAACATTCTGCTCCTAAAACACAGATTTAAATTTCATTTACAATAATGAAAAACTATAACATTTAAAAAAAATAATTTAAAACACTCTTCACAATTATCCCCTGTAAACCCAACATCCCGCTCCTAAAACACAATATTGAATGTAATTTATATTAATAAAATGTTTTGAAATGGAATTTTGTTTTTAAACGCTCCCCACCCTTACCCCCTATAAACCCAACATCCACCTCCTAAAATATTTTTTCATATAAAACATATACAATTAATTAAAAATTATTAATACATATACAATTATATACTATATTAAAAAATTAACAACAGTTACAAAATAGATATCTTTTCATAACAATATTTTTAAAGTCAATATTTTTAACCAGGATATGTTATACAACACAACAATTCAATGTTCTTGACATCTATATTTTTAACAACTATATTTTTGACTTTCAACATTCTAAACCCGATATTATTGCACAACGATATTTAAAACTCAATATTATGTCTACTTACCAAAACAAATAAATAGCTCAAGGTCTCTCAGTGATTAGCAGCACTGTATCTCTCTGCCCCAATAGTACTGTTCTGTGTTTTTGTTTTACAGTGAAATCGATTAAATGTAATCTTTTCCATGTTGTTAGTTATTTCCACTACATCAAGGGACGCCTGTCAGAGATGTTCATGTTATGCTCCAAATGTTTAAGGCCTAATATAAACTATAACTCACCACTCTACTTTTCAGTGTTCTCAGAAATTATGTGATTTATGATGTCTTAAGTGTTGTTACAAATGCTATATTGCAAATACTATAAGAGATGTAATATGAAAGCAGTGCATCATAAAGGCACAAGGTATAACTATTGTACTGTGCATTGTGGCTAGCGAGTTTACAACACTGTAAGGAGGAGTGCAAGTTATAACAAGTTGAAGGTGGTGCTTAAATAACAAAGATTAAGGTATAACTTTAAAATGTCAACATTTTAGTTGTTGTTTAATATTGGTTTATATAGAAAGAATAAATAAAGTCTTAGGGGCCGATTACGATGGCAGGCGGAACAACGTCCGTACCGCCATGGCAATGGGAAAAGAACGCCCATATGGCTCGCGGTGGCACCGCCGGTCCCATTACGATGCACTGCGGAAAAAAGACACCCGCTGCAGCCGTAATCCATGAAACACCGCTGTGCATGTGCGGAAAAGCTGAAATACTGTCCACAGTGGTCCTATTCGCCGCGGCAAGCTCACAAACCTCCGATACACCAGCGGAATTCCCCTAGTGCAATTATGATGGCACGTCGGTGCTTGTGGTACGACCGCTTGTTACCGACCGTCGCTAATGTCAACAATGATGAATGTGAGCCCCGGAGACAGGACTAGCACGGTCCCACCGAAGGCAACTACAGCACAAAACCAACTAATGTGGATGTGCAACTGGCTCAGCCAATAAAAACAAGTAACACATCCCATTGACAGATGCCCCTGGAACACATAAACTTCAAATCCCAGCTCAACACAGACAACACACCTGATATGAATACTCCTTGAAAACACACCCACATAGCTGAGCATAAAACCAGCCCCTGCCTTACCACAATCCACAGCAAAACTCCAGAAGTGAAGGGCCCCACATTATTACACAAACGAAAGCCAAACCTGCACACATCACCCCATCTCAAACACACCCACACCACACACATCATCATCACCCCCACCCACAACTGCACTCCTAACCACTCAGCACATCACACACCATGGCACAGAAAATGACAAAATTCACTAATGATGAGTTGTCAGTCATGGTGGATGAGATCATACAAGTAGAGCCATACATCTTAGGAAGCAGGGTATAACAGACCCCCGCAATCAGGCATAGTCAAATGTGGCAAAGGATAGTGGACAGATTCAATGCTGTAGTTAAAGTTGCACGCAACAGGAAGGAGATCAGGAAAAGGTGGACTGACCTCAAGAGCAAGGTCAAGGAGAAGAACAGCAAGAACCATGAGCTGGCCAACCATACTGGCAGTGGAGCTCCCATCCCACCAAGGACATTCAACCCATGGGAGGAGAAGGTGCTAGGTATACTGCACCCAGAGAGTTGCACTGGAATTGAGGGTGGATTGGATTGAGGGTGGATTTGGAAGTACCAATAAAACCCTGCATTAACACTGCAATGTAGTATCTTGCACAACCCTAAAGCAACTGTCCCTAGGCCCAAATATCCTCATGTCCAAAACACCCCCCAAACAGGTCTCACAGATCCCACATCAACTCCCTCTCATTCAGCACACATGTACCTAGCAATATTTAAGTGATGACACATGTTCAGGCAGCCTGCACTACAACTTCTACAAGCCCCCCTTGTCCTTGTCCCACAGCTGAGCAGGATGCTGCACTCCCCCAGAAGCATGTGGCAGCCATTGAATTGTTCACCTTCACCCAACAGGTAGGTAGCAATCTATCTTCCCTGGGAGGCCTGTTTGGGGGAGGGAGGCTTGTATCATTACTACCACCATGCCCCCTGTCCTACAGCCTACCAAGATGGAGCACTCACTCCCACCCCACCCAGAAGCTGTTGGAAGCCATTGCATTGTTCACCTTCACCCAACAGGTAGGTAGCCATCTTGCCTGGGAGGCTTGTTTGGGGGAGGTAGGCCTGTACCACTACTACCACCATGCCCCCTGTCCCACAGCCTACCAAGATGGAGCACTCACTCCCACCCCACCCAGAAGCTGTTGGAAGCCATTGCATTGTTCACCTTCACCCAACAGGTAGGTAGCCATCTTGCCTGAGACGCCTGTTTGGGGGAGGGAGGCCTGTACCACTACTCCCACCATGCACCCTGTCCCACAGCATCATCAAGATGGATCCTTCCCTCACCCAACCCAGAAGCACCTGGAAGCCATTGCAGTACAACAAACGAACTAACAGGTAGGTAGACATCTTGCCTGGGACGCCTGTTTGGGGGAGGGAGACCTGTACTATTACTCCCACCATGTACCCTGTCCCACAGCATCATCAAGACAGATCCTTTCCCCACCAAAACCAGAAGCACCTGGTAGCCACTGCATTGTTCACGTTCACCTAACAGGTAGGTAGCCATCTTCACAGGGAGGGTTGTTTTGTGGTGGGAGGCCTGTACCACTACTCCCACCATGCACCCTGTCCCACAGCCTACCAAGATCGAGCACTCCCTCCCACCCCACCCAGAAGCACATGGAAGCCATTGCATTGTTTACTTTCACCTAACAGGTAGGTAGCCATCTTGCTGGGAGGGCTGTTTTGTGGTGGGAGGCCTGTATCACTACTTCCACCATGCACCCTGTCTCACAGCCTACCAAGATGGAGCACTCCCTCCCACCCCACCCAGAAGCACATGGAAGCCATTGCATTGTTCACCTTCACCTAACAGGTAGGGAGCCATATAGCCTGGGAGGGCTGTTTTGTGGTGGGAGGCCTGTACCACTACTTCCACCATGCACCCTATCCTACAGCCTACCAATATGAAGCACTCCCTCCCACCCCACCCAGAAACACTTGGAAGCCTTTGCATTGTTCACCTTCACCTAACAGGTAGGTAGCCATCTTGCTTGGGAGGGCTGTTTTGTGGTGGTATGCCTGTACCACTACTCCCACCATACACCCTGTCCCACAGCCTACCAAGGTAGAGCACTCCCTCCCACCCCACCCAGAAGCACATGGAAGCCATTGCATTGTTCATCTTCACCTAACAGGTAGGTAGCCATCTTGCCTGGGAGGGCTGTTTTGTGGTGGGAGGCCTGTACCACTACTCCCACCATGCACCCTGTCCCCCAGCCTACCAAGATGGAGTACTCCCTCCCACCCCACCCAGAAGCACATAGAAGCCATTGGATTGTTCACCTTCACCTAACATGTAGGTAGCCATCTTGCCTGGGAGGGCTGTTTTGTGGTGGTATGCCTGTACCACTACTCCCACCATGCACCCTGTCCCACAGCCTACCAAGGTAGAGCACTCCCTCCCACCCCACCCAGAAGCACATGGAAGCCATTGCATTGTTCACCTTCACCTAACAGGTAGGTAGCCATCTTGCCTGGGAGGGCTGTTTTGTGGTGGGAGGCCTGTACCACTACTCCCACCATGTACCCTGTCCCACAGCCTACCAAGATGGAGTACTCCCTCTCACTTCACCCAGAAGCACATAGAAGCCATTGGATTGTTCACCTTCACCTAACATGTAGGTAGCCATCTTGCCTGGGATGGCTGTTTTGTGGTGGGAGGCCTGTCCCACTACTCCCACCATGCACCCTGTCCCACAGCCTACCAAGATGGAGCACTCCCTCCCACCCCACCCAGCAGCACATGGAAGCCATTGCATTGTTCACCTTCACCTAACTGGTAGGTAGCCATCTTCACAAGGAGGGCTGTTTTGTGGTCGGAGGCCTGCACTACAACTCCCACCAGGCCCCCTTGTCCCACAGCTGAGCAGGATGTAGCACTCCCCACACCCCCAAGCATGGGGAAGCTCTCTCATTGCTATCCTAAAACTTACAGGTAGGTAGTAACTATGTGCAGCACGCTCAACTTTCCCAAATGCATGTTGCCACATGCCCACAACAGCAATGCAAGTTATGTAGATGATGACATGTCTGTGTTGTCACAACATGTGTACACTGCACCAAGTTCCAATTCGCAACAGACACCATGGACTAGTAAGGTATGTACCTCAACATCATGTCATGGTGCATTGTCTTTTTGCAGACATGCAAAGACAATTTTATTGTCAATCATCTGTTGCATCAAATGTCACAAATGTTAGTGTAACATCAAGCTTGTTGCGTGCAACTCAATTACCATATGACCTCTGTCCAACAGGAGAACGACAACGAACTTCACAGGATGACGCCAACATGCAGAGCCAGTCCCCACCATGAGGAACGTGAGCACTCGGATGCAGATTCCCTCACATTCTCTGACCTGGATTCTGAAGCTGGCCCCTCTGGTGTGCCATGGAATAACATGGCTCGAGCCCTCACCATCACCACCACCACCACGGCAACAACAACTGGGCTGGCCCCTGCCACCACAACCTGTGTGGCATCCACCAACATCCCCTCCAACACGGCAACAACAACTGGTCTGGCCACTGCCACTACGACCTCTGTGCCATCCACCACCATCCTCTTCACCACGGCAACAACTGTGCTGACCCCTGCCACTACGACCTGTGTGGCCTCCAACAACACCATCACCACTGCTGCCTGTAACAATCGCCCTGCCACAGTGGTTACCAACACCACCGCACAGTCACAGCATGGAAGTGTGTCAGTGCGTCGTGGGACAATGCCACAGGTAAATGGCAGGAGGCCAGGTGGGAGGAGACATGGGGCAGAGACACAGGAGGACGATGACCTGGCCACCATTGCAAGAGTCCTTGGTTCCTACCAGGAGAATCATGGAGTAATGTGCCAGCTTGCCAAGGACATGCATGAGAGCCGCATGCTGCAGCAGTCCATGGACACACGGATGGGCCAGCTGGTCGACCTTGTTGGCCAGATAGTGGGTGTGCTGAGGGACAGGCTCCCAGGCCCAAGTGCAGATCAACCCCCCTCTAGTGCGACGCCTGCCAGGCAGCACAACAAATCAGCTATAGCCACAGAGAGGGCTGTACTGGAAGAGAGGGAGTCCTCAGACACCACTGACCATGGAGCAAGTGCACCCCCTGCCAAATGTATCAGGGGCCATCTGAGAATCCACAGGGGAGGATCTGGTGGCAGGCCACCATACCAACGCCACTCACGGAGCCAGCCATGATGGTACCTTGTTGTTTCCCCTTGCATTGACTCTGTAGACTCTGTTAGCCCACGTGGCCAAGTTGATGGCATCAGTCTGTTGGACTATGTGACTCCTGCTTTGTGCAGACTACTACATTTATCTCATCTACCATGACAGACAAATATTGTATACACTCCTCACAATCGTGTACATATTTACTTCACTTGTACAAATCCTCTGTTTCAATAAACACCCATCACATACCTATATCTGTGTCAGTGCCCTGATTATTGACGTAGGTACAATGACAATTCAGTGTCCACCGTAACACCAGCAGTGAATGTAGGGGTGGGCGGAATTTGCGAAATTCGCTTTCGCAAACTATCGCGAAAATGTAAAAAATCTCTGCGATCACGCAGAAATATCGCGAAGGCGCAGAAGTTTTTTTCCCGTCCGTTTGTGATATTTTCTGCATGATCGTGGCTCGCCAACTTACCCATGCGGTCACTCACGGGCACAGCCATCTCGTTTTCACTTGTCCCGCCGGCCCGCAATGCTTACTTCCTGTTCCGGGTCACGCAATGCATGCTCGCGCCCGTTCGTGGTACGTATTTCCTCTTTGGGACAGCTTTTACTCGTTCGCGGCGCTTTTTGCGTGCTCGGGGAGAAAATATTGGGCATACTTGCGCACGTGGTCGCAATGGGCGCGGCCATCTTGTTTTTCACTCTATTGCATGGTTCTGGGCCTGATTTTGAATCCTCCATGTATCTTTGCAATCCTTTGTTTCCAGCCACTTTTTTTTACATTTTGTTTATTCATTATCTCTCTAACTATTTTCCTGCTTCTATATTTTTGGTTTTTGTCTACTTTTTTTGAGTTTTTAGCTAGTTTTTTACTCTTTTTCTATTCCCTGCTATTTCCTTTACTTACTTTTTTAATTGTATTACCTTTTCTTTCCCGCCCGTCTCTCTCCCCAGAACCATGCCAAAGGGTAGGGCTCATCACAGTCAGAGCCAAGGCGGCTCCCACAAGGGGTGCAGGCACCGACCTTATTCTGGGCGGTGGAGTTGGCTGCACTTATCTTCTTTGTGCGGCGCCACCTCCCCTCTACCCTCGCAGCAGGTGGCAGGCCTGGGTCTGGGTAAGGGCTCCGGGAGCGTCGACAGCGCTGGGGGAAGGTGCTCCGGGCAGTGTTCCGCTGCTCTGGGGTCCGGCGCACCCAGGCGCAGTTGACGCACCGGTGGTCCGACATCCTGGACCGTGAGCAGGACCTGTTGGACCTGCTAGGAGTGGACGTCCCAGGTCTTGGTGAGTAACTATTTAATTAGTACTACTTTGTGTCTGTTCTTTTGCTCTGTGTTATATATTGCAAATATCTTTTTTTCTTCCAACCAGCTAGAATGTTGCTGCATACATTCCAGGTTAATTAGGTTTACAAGTCTTCTGTGATTGTTATGACACAGGTGCTCCCCTGTGCTACTACTAATCTTACTTGTTTGCAACTTTGCGTTTGCGCTCGCTTAGCGTGATTATGTAAGAGTTTATTTTAGAGAAATTAAGTTACGTAATGCTATAGTGACTTTAGTCCTTACTTTGTCCTGTCACTAAGAGATAGAGGCGGATTGATACTTAGGTTTAGTTACTTTGTATGAGTTTGTAATTTTTTTAGTGGTATGCGTGATGCCCCCTCAGTTACGTCATGTGCTACTGGTACCCCAGTCTTTATTAGAACCTTTTCTAGTTTGTTCAATGAGTGGACGTAATCAGCGACGGCCCGTGGAGGGAGTTACGGTGGGGCAGGAGGGCGGGGAGGGGGAGGGGCAGGGTGGAGGTTGCTAAAAACCGGCATATGGATAATTGCAGGTAAGTAAACAATTTAATTAATAAAACGAATTTCGTAGCTCGCACTGCATTGCATTTTGCGATGCAAGGCGCGCTACGAAATTCGTTTCATTAATTAAATTGTTTACTTACCTGCAATTATCCATATGCCGGTTTTTAGCAACCTCCACCCTGCCCCTCCCCCTCCCCGCCCTCCTGCCCCACCGTAACTCCCTCCACGGGCCGTCGCTGGTCGTAATAGGCTTAGCACTAGCAGAACATCAGCATCAATAAATCAACCAAAATTTGGTGTAAACAAAAAATGTAGTCATGTGTCCTCCATTTGACCATATGCAATGTTGAGGACTAAAAGAAGTAGAAATGCATACTTAATGTACATTTGGCATGCCTGGAATAGGTGGGCTAGGTCGGGTGGTACGTCGTACTTATGCTTAGTTAGTATTCTGGAATCAGAATGGAAGACTGGATTAGTGTTGATAAATAGGAAGTAGTCGATCCACGAATACCCCGATACTAATTGTTGACCAGATGAGATCTGTCAATTTAGTTATTGCAATTGTTGTTTACATAAGTGTTTTTTGACCAATCTTTAAAAATATTTTATTTGTTTGACACCATCCATCAATGTTTGTTTCTTTCTTATATCTTTCCTGTTCAGCACCCAGGGGCAGGCAGACACAGACAGGGAGTGGGAGAATGACAACACCAGGACGACACCAACGAGGGCTCCTCTGCTGGCCCTAGTAAGTCTTCTTCGGGCATATTATCAAGGGGGTTTATCTCCGTTTTTTTGGCTTTAAAAGCCAAGAAAGATGAGATAAAATTATCTCCCTATTACCTAGCTGTCGCTAACACCAGTTAGCGACAGCTAGTAGGAGATAGCGACCATCTTGGGCCCCACTTTGCATGTCAGTGATATTTATCACTAATGACATGCAAAGTGGGCGTGCCAAGATGTTAGCTACTGAAAACAGTCGCTAACATCGCTATCTCCTATTACCAACTTTTGGAGATATTCGCGCTAAGCGCGAATATCTCCAAAAGCTAACACCTGCCCTGAGCAGTTCTTAGCCATGTTATCCAATGGGAGGTGGATAACATGGCTAAGAGCATTAGCTCGGTAAGGCATGAATATCGCTGACTTTTCAGTGATATTCATGCATTGCGGCGATTCGTATTGCATTTGCGATAAACCTTGGTAATAGCAAGGTATATTTGCGGTAAAAATCGCCGCAGCTCAGCGGTAAATTTTTGTCTCTAACCAAGCAATAGCGATAATTATCGCTATTGTTTGGTAATATGCCCCCTTGTTTTTAATAATAATTCTTATTCCATAACTTGTACCGCACCATATTTTTCCCAAACTATTGTTTCAGTTTCCTAATGCTACTTTTTACTAACAATTATCCTTCGATTTGTACTGTTTTGAAAATCTTGTTATCCCTGCCTCTGCTTTGATGACTCTCTGTACTACTACTACTATTAGTCTGTCTGTACTGTAGTAGCTAAGCTTGCCCAGTTGGCCACTCTTTAATTAAAAGGTTGTAAATACAACTCAGATTCACCAGTAGATCTAGCCATTGAGTCGAGTCCTTTGGGTCATCCTCTTGTACTACTTCTAGTCTTATTGATCTTGAGTCTTTGTTAATCTTGAGGCCTTGACAATTCACACCAACAAATGCCCAAGCAGATTTGATACTATTTTGATATGATAGGACATACTACTACTGTTGTAGTGATTTTGCACATACAGGCCTTTGAACAAGAAAATAGGATGTTGGTGATGGTAGGTTGGACCTTCCTCACACACCTCAATCAGAAGTTCAGAACCCACCACAATCCCCTGCCCGACTAGTTATAGTAGTGTTGTGTCATAACTATTAGCTCTCCGAACCCTCTCCCCAAGATACCCAACAAGTAGACAACCCAGAACATAACACACCCAACCTCTCAGTCGTTGAAGCAATGCACATGCTTCCTTTAAATTGCTCACTCGTGTAAGTCCACACCAAATACCACCAAGTCTATGTAAGTTCAAAATGTTTATTGACAAGCTCTGTACATTAACATAAACATTGTTACACTTACTTACAGTTGTTAATTAAATCATGATAACTGAGCAGTGGTGGAAGCACCACCATCCCCTAGGTAGAAATTCAGTTTATATAAATTTATAACTGAAGATCTCTGAGTGAAGGGACCCCTCACCTTAGAAGAACCTAGTACTGGTAGTTGTTGCATCATACCCTCTGTAAAGCTCTGGTTCTTAGAAGGGAATCTTCCGTCTGTAATGAGAAAAATGAAATGGTGCGCGTTATTATATTGCAAGCATTTCTCAGCCGTGCCAAAAAGTGTAGCATTTATGGATCAGCAATATGGACAAACAGTACACCAGAACTTCATAAAAAAGTGGATTGTTAATGTTTTGGTTGACCGCTTATAAGCAGCGCTTAGACAGTCGCAGTGTGAGGTCATGGGGGCTCAAAGGTGTCTTATACAACAAGCTGCAAGGTAACGTCACATGTGCAAAAATAAAAGACACAAAGGTAAAATGGTTGCATGGCTTGGGCTAACTAAGCAAAGGCTAGAATGACCCTAGGGACCATACATAACTACGAGTTTCTACTCGACTACTACCTGATTTGTAATAGTGATGTATGTTATATACTACTAAATCATTTTTCAATCTTGCTACTGACCAATAGGGGGAGGTGTATATGACGCCTAAAAAATGTGTAATGTTTTCTAGGCGCACTACCCACGACCACCATTGCCAGGGACAGCCAAGGCGACACGGAGGGAGAGGATGCGGAAGTTGCCGGGAATACAGATGGAGCTGTAGGGAGAGTGCCAGCACCAGTGGCGGGCGGTGGTAAGTTAGATTCATAATCCTTAACTATTGTTGACATTACACTCACTGCAAGGGTTGCCCCCACCAGGCTGGCGGTAGTCACCGCCGACCCTGCAGGGGCAAACCTCCTGCTAACCCTGTAGAAAAGACCCCCACCATATTACAATTGCTCTGGGGTCCGCGGCGGATAGAAACCGTCCGCCGATTTTCCGCCCAGTTGACATATCGACCAGGCTGAAAAGGTTTCAATATGGTGGCGGTGTCTGAACACACCTCCAGCCATATAATCTGCATTTTGGAATGGCTTTCCGTGGCGGCATTGCCGCCATGGAAAGGCATGCGAAGTATGCTTGGAGTGCCTGTTGCGGGCCCCCATTGAGGGTACCTACCTATGCTATGGTACCCCCTGCCTCTCAAAGCACAATGTGGCAGACTCCACGCGAGGCCTGTCACGTTGTGCTTGGAAAAGCACAACATTATTTTTAGCATTACGGCTGGAGGTGCTTTCGGGACCGCCCACCACAATGTTAAAAATACGGGATGCGCCACCCACTGTGGCGGGCGCATCCTAATTGTCCCCACGGGACCCCAACCCTTATGGCGGGTGGTCCCTTTTTAGCGTGAGGATGGCGAGTGGACAAAGCCGCCCGCCATCCGATGTCCTAAGTAAGTAAGAGTTGTTGTGAACGTTTGAAGAGTGAAGAAGACACCCTTTAATTGGCATATGGGAGGGAGTATTGAGTAACCAATGGCCTCATCTATCTGTGATTTCAACTCCGCTTTGAAAATTTTATGGAGAAGACTAAAAGTCAGATCAGATTACCTGGTGTTCATCTAAAAAGTGAAAGACGGGTGGAAGGAAGAACGGGCGAGATTTAATAAATGTTATGTACTTACTGTGCTTTATAGTGCTACCATGCCACTATGTGTATAACTATAACTTGTCTTACTGTTTTTCTAAGAGTAAATGTAAATGTAAATGTAAAGAGTATATTTTACAATTGTCTTGTTTCTTTTTGATATACAGCTACTCCTTCCAAGGTTGATAGGAAGGAGTTGGCCGTCAAGGCACGGCGCCGGAAACTGGAGGCAATACAGCGGGAATACCGGCAGCTGGTGGTCTTGGCGGAGGAGGAGACTGCTGCAGCACTTGAAGCCTCCTCCAGTGCCCCGAGCCCCAGCCACCGCCCTCCAGCGGTACATCACCATCGTCTGGCGGCCGCCCGCCGCCCTAGCCGCAACACCATCTCTGGTGCCCCCACCACTGTTGCTCCTGCTGCCGCACTCTCAAGCGCCGTGTCCGCCGTTTAGAGGAGCAAATGTGTGTCACCCTCCAATCCCGCCGCAAGTCCATGTCTTAGTTCTGCCCCTTTTTTAATTCTTGTTTGGGTGGGTGGGAATTGGGTGTTGGGGATTTTTGGACATTTGGACTTCAGTTTCTTACTTACAGACATTGGTTGAGGTTAGGGAGGGGGGTGGGTCAGCTTTTGTGGGTTTCTGTTTTACATAGTTTATTTTAGTTAGGGTAAATGAAATCTATATTTATACTATACATGCAATGTTGTTAATGTTTTGTAGGTGGGGTTACTGTTTTACATCACACTGTTTCCTTGCTGGTGCAGAACCGCCCATATCCAGTGTTTGATTTCAATAATTGGCTGACTGTGTAAGAGACAAACAGATAGATGCGACACCCCTCACTGATTGAGTTGTCCTACCAGTACTTTGTCTCTCTCTTCTAGTCTATGCATTCTTTATCTGGACTCAAAGGAGTGTGTGAATTCATTGAAAACATGTCCATTATTAATTATGTCTCCCCCAAACTTCTCTTACCTTTGCTTGATGTTTAACTTAGGCACAGCGATGGCTGCATGGTGAAGATGGTTTCCTTTTTCTATTCTAACATGCCATGATTGGGGTGGTGGTGGTAGTAGTAGTAGTAGACACTGGCAGGGTAGCAGCATTTGCAAGAAAAGAAAATGAGACAGTCAGTCGCATTTGAGAGACTGTTCGAGGAGTAGTAGAATGAAGTACAGTGCAGAACTTACCAAACAACAATATTATGCTAAATATTTTACAACAAAACCTAATGGTGGTGGGGATAGCCTACTAGACAGAGTTACAAAAACTATAGTTGTGTCGAGTCACTTGACTAGGCCTACAGCGTATCAGTTAGTGCTGTGTATGAGGAATGTCAACAAATCCAATCAATGCTGAGGTATATGTTCCTTTGTTAAATAAAAATCACCTCTAAAATATACTGCTCATGTGTGGGCAAGCAGAAGAAGATCAACGCTCTGCCTTGAAATTGAAGTACTGTTGCTTTCGCCACATCCGCCCCAGCAAGCTTGTGATTAATTATTGGTGTCCATTTAGTTTAGTCACACCTCAATAAGTCACACAGCCCGGGGGAAGAGGGTTAGGGTTTGTTGAAGGGATGGGAAGGGGGTTTGTTGGAAGGTTTGACAGTGAAAAACAGTATGCATGGACAAACAAACAACAATCTTTGAAGACTACCATATCCATATCCACATGTTAAGGGAGAAAAAGGAAATGCATGCATGATGATGATTGATAAGGAGATCCGGATTACATACACTTCTTGTTCAGTTGTTCCGGGCTTAATACTTTTACAGATAGCAAATAGAATTTTTAAATATTGGTAGGGATGAATCAAAAACAGAGAGCAAACCTAATGATAATAACAACAACAACAAGAAAACACTGTTGTAAAGATTGTAGTGAAAAAAAAATAATCAAATTATTTAAAAGAAGGTGAAAGTTGATACTGTTACTGTGTTATCCTGGTCAAAAATGTGGACTGCATTTGCATCTCGGCATTCCTCTTGGTTCTCTCGTCCATCAATCTTGGGTGTCGCCACTCGCCACTCGCCACTGCCCGCCTGGAAAAAAATGTAGATTTATTGGTAAGGCATTGTAATGTTTTCCCAAGTATATAGGGCAAGGCTCGGCCTGTAATTGTAGATGGAAACACAAAGGGGATATTAAGAAACACAGTTGAAACAAATGCACAAGTTATAGTGTAGTCATAGTGCAACACAAGAACACTTTCCGAGGCGGCATGTATGCATCATTTCTACTCTAGTCTGTTTCCAGCATTGACCTTCAACAACAACAGGACAGAGCAGGCCCACAGTGACAGGCCTGACGGGCCGGCACGTTGCTTAGCACATCCTCCGTTTAGAGTATTTTTTTTTAAAGAGTTGGACAAAGGCAAAGCACATATCCATTCCAAACATAGCATTTTACAATTTAAGTTAGTTAAATAAAAGCACCGCAGTCATCCCACCGCTACACTCGACTCCACTTCTACACAGACATTTGGGCCTGCTGAGGTTGTTGTTGACGTTTTTACCTATAGGCTTTTATGCCACGCATGAAACGTCCTCCTGGCTTGCTATTATTCCATCAATCATCTCTAATACTTGCACTGACTGACTATGAAGGTCGGCCTGCAGTAGAAGTAAAATGTTGTTATTACACAACAAGGGTAGAACTATTATTGACTTGAGTCACTCTTTAGTGTGTACAATAAGACTACTCGTACACTTTGACTTACTTCGTGCACAACAAACAAACAACAAAAACACCAATCGCTCAGAGTCAGGTATCTAATGCATGCCATTCATTTTCATTACCTGTTCCTTCTCATCTCGTTAACGGGCCGTCTTTTTCACCATCATCATCATGGACGGTGCTGTTGTCATACTCATGTGTCATAGTGGGCAGATTGAGTCCCCTTCCTATATTCAATCAAAAGCAATGTATCAAGCTGCAGTAGAAGTACAAATTTCTTATTTGCAAGAAGGGGAAAATTCACCTTGAGTTACGTTTAGTGTGTACTGGAGAAAGATGATTAGTGCACAATGACATAACTTCATGCGCAACAAGCAACAACAAAATCACTCAGTCTGCGACTCTGCGTCCAATGCATGGCATCAATCATCATTACCTGTTCCATCTAATTTTCATGGGCAGTCTCTCTCTGCTCTGAAAGGAGGATAGCTATAGTAGTCATCATGTTCCACTTCTTTTGGCAGGACTAGGAAAGTTTACATTTTTTCTTCTATTTTCCATCATCCAATCATAATGAGGGCAATGGATTTAGGCGGGAGATTCAGTATGATGGAGCGGAGGAGCTGGATTCGGAGGACTGTACTGTCAAATGCAGACACCAGAAAATTGTATATTCAAATAAGAAGAGTAGAAGACATTGGTAATGGAATGGATTTGTTGTGATTCACAAGTTTGTAACCGTAACGACAGACACACAAAGCAAATGAAAAAAAGGGAGGAAGACAGTAAGTGCAAGCCTAATTGTCAGGGAAGTATAGCTCATCCTAAAACTCTGGGGGTTCAGCCAGTAGTAGGTATTCATATTGTGACATACTACTTCCGCTGTCCTCCTAGTCTTCCTCCCTTGTTTCATGTATTGTGGTCTTCGGTGGTATAAAGTGCTGATCCATTTTGATCATTGTTAACCTCTCCACGTTTTTTGGTGAGAGATTGGTCCTTCTCACTGTTACAATGGAACCAGCAGCACTGAAAACCCGTTGGGAAGAGACACTTGTGACTGGGTAAGCCAGATAGCTTATCGCCAGCCTGCTGAGCAGTGGCCATTCAGACCTTTTCCTATACCAATACTGCAATGGGTTTTGATCAATGTACACCTCTGTTGGGTCGTCCAGATAGGCCTGGACCATCAGCTCAATGCTCAGGGGTGTTGCTGCTAACCTTTTGGGCTCTTTTCTCTGTGCATCAGCACTGCGCTTATTGATGCCTAACTGTAAATAACAATCATCTAATGATTCTACTGGGCCTAATGATGGTCCAGTTATTGCTGTTGTCGATAGTGATGGTAAGTGTTGTGATCCAAGCGCACTGCCCTCAGCCTCCAAAGTTGCACTTGATGCTCATGCCCTTCTGCAGTACTTCTTGTGGGTTGATCTTGCGGGCTTTTAATTAACAGCCATTAATTTTCCAACTTACTCGCTGCCTCAGCTATCCAAGTTTTGTAGCGGGCAACATGAATCTCTGAAAAAGGAAAGAATGTCTTCAGTCCCAATTTTGTTCGTGGATCCAGAATTGTGGCACAAATGTAATGTTCTTGTGCCAATATTTTATTTTCTATCCTTGTATTTTCAGCTAAGCGACGGGCTGAGCTCTCCACCAAGTCAAAGACTTCCTTTTTGTCCTCTACACCTTTGTATGATTCAGATACCTTTTTCAGCTGATACTCTAGCATTTGCAATAATGGGATAGCGTGGCCCATTGTACAGTCATCCTTGCTGACTTCACGTGTGAAGACCTCAAGAGGACGAAGCATCTCAGCCAGGCATTTAACTAGCCCCATTGCTCCATCTGAAGGGTCATGCCTTTCACAGTAGCATCCCCTCTTTGCATGACATATTCATTGAGTGGCCTGTACTGCTCAAACAGACGATCAAGCATGTAATACGTTGAGTTTCAAAGTGTTGGCACCTCCTGGATGAGTGCTTTGACTGGCATCCTATATTCAGCTGTTTCCGAGCTTTAAAAGAATGGCTGAAATTAGTGCATATTCTTCGGTAAATGCTCAGTAAGTTGCTGACTATGGGTTCTTTTTTCAGAAAGTCTTGAACTATAATGTTTATGCAGTGCGCCAAACACGGAACCCTGAAATAGGAACCAAGATCCATGGCCTTAAGTTCATTACTGCCATTATCTGTGGCAACAAAACCAATAGTAAGCCCTCTTGGGCGCAGCCATTCAGAAACCTTGCTGTGAAACTCTTGCAAAATGTTTACAGCAGTATGAGATTTCTCCATGGCGAACATAGCTACAGTTGTATGTTTCCGAGTAGCTTTAAAAATCCCCGCTGTGTCAACAGCACCTCGTTCAGATAGCTTATCTCTAACCCCCACAAAAGAGACCCAGTGTGCAGTGATGCACATGTAATCTGTGGCTTGGGTTCTGGAGGCAAGATGGCCGCCGACAGACCGTAGGAGGCAGCAGCACCCGACCACTCTCCCGTGGTGAAACGCTGGGAACTTGGCTTTGATAAGGAGAGCAGACCGATAGGCTATATCTTATGCAACATGCAGCAGAATTACGACATTAATCAGGTTGCAGCCAGAAAAACAGATTGCTGAGGCACCACACAGCGGGATGCTCAAGGACTTGATTAACTGGTTTGATTTTATCGAGTGGCCCATTACACAATCCTCTGCTAGTTACAAGAGAGAGCCATATACCCTCTGGCCGACAGTTGGAGCAGCAATTGAAGAGGCGCTACAGCGACTCCAGAATACTTGGCGCTTTGGGAGGCGACTCATGGCTCCAAAAGTGATGAGGACAGGCAAGGATATGGCCGAAAGCGAGGATGAAGATCTGCGAACAAGCGATGCTGAGATTCCACCAAATGCAAGGGTGAAGGCGCGACACAGAGCCCATCTGCGGAGGGAAGCTGCCAAGATCCGCGAAGAAGAGAAACTGGCTGCCACGGAAAAGAGAAAGCAGGATAAAGAAACAGAAAAGAGGAAAAAGAAAGAATCAATTAGAAAGGGACTTACGAAATGCGCTGATGCTGGCTCTGAATCCTCGAGGGAAGCTACCCTGCGGCAGCCGACTCTGTTCGAGTCATTCCCGGTGCTGAGAGCGCTGAGGATGCTCTCGCGAACGCTGCCGGACTGAGTGGCTGCAATGGGCCAGAAGGTGTTACAGAGCAGCTGTCCGGATTGCAAGATGTAACCGAGGCTGAGCGATTAGAGGCTGCGAGGGGCTTGGAGGATGACGTCAATGAAGCGAGGAGTGAGGAGCAATCCAGAGCGGCAGCTGAGATGTGTCAGAGGGAAGAACGACACGACGCGGCGGGAATCAGCAGCGGGTCGACGGCAGGCAAGGAGTCAGCCCTGGAACTTGTGAACGGGGCTGCAGTTCAAGAGTCTGGGGAAGAACAAAGTAGAAAGGAATATATAGAGGTGGTGACAGGTCTGGAGCGTACGACCGTGTTAACAAAGGCAAAAACAATGCCTGGTGATATAAGAGATGGGCGAAACAGAGCCACATGTCAATATAATCGCAGGAGAAGCCCTACCCGAGGCTATGCTGCTATCGACAGTAACAACGCCTAATACTCAAGCCCAAGTGGGTAAGGAGCAAGAGGGGGGTAGCCAAGTGATTGAGAGCACTTTAACAGCTGAAATGACACAGCTATCTCCCGGTAATAAGGAGATAGTAGATATGCCTACCGTAACTGACCCAGGAGATAACTCTGCAGATATCTCAGCGGATAAAACGAGTAAGGCTAAAATTGGCATTAACAATAATATTTCTGAGGGTGTTCCAGATGACTCTCAAGTAAGGACTGAGGGTGTGGATAAGGGGAGTACTAACAGCAGGATTGAATATATGCTTGCAGCTACTGGCTCACCTAGTGATGACTGCTTTTTTACTGGGAATGATGATGACAAGGAGGATAATGAGGAAGAGGTTGAGGCCGAAGAGTCAGACTCAAGTCATAATTTATCTGCTGATTTAGATGACACATCATCACCCACGGAAAGTGGCTCGGAGGCATCACAGATAGATACTTCAGAGCTAAATACTGAATCAGAGTCAGAACATGATACTGTACTAAAAGGAAACTTAGTGAGTAAGCCAAGTAGAACCAAGGGAAGGACCCGTAGAAGAGCAAAGAAACGTGGGAGCGTAATACAAGCAGGTGTGGCTAAAAAAACTGGATTGGGATTATGCAGCCACCTCACAGCTGTACCAGGAGGGTGCAGTTGGTGGCTCTGAACAATTAAATAAACCGCAAGCTCAGGCCCAGACACAGGAGAAAGACTACGCAGCAAGCTTCGATCTCTTGTTTTCAACCCTAAAGCAGATTCAGGGGGAGGCTCGGCGGGAGAGCCAAAGAGCTAAGCAAGCAAATAAAAAAATACAAGGGACTCTACGCAAGGTTGATAAAATGTATGCGGAAATGGCTGGCAGACTGGTGGAGGTGGAGGAGAGGACAGGCAAAGTAGAGGATGAAGTCGTAAAATTACAGGAGTACAGAGATGAACAAGAGAAAATATCATCAGACGTGTTGTGGAAGCTCGAAGATTTCGAGAATAGACAGAGGCGCAACAACATAAGACTGCTTGGGATTGAGGAAGGGAAGGAGGGGGCGGATGTACGTGCCTTTACTGTGGAATTGTTGAGAGGAGCTTTCCCAGAGATGGATAAATGGGATTGGGATAAGGAGGTGCAACGTGCACACAGGTTTCCTTTGACGCAAAAAAAACCACAAGCACCAAATCAAGGGCCATTCTAGTATATGTGGGAAATTTCTTACTAAGAGAGGAAGTAATCAGCAAGGCAAAGCCAACAGCTAAGCGTTCATATAAGGACATAACTTTCTTTGCTCGTCCAGACTTTTGCCACACTACCGTGGAGAGAAGGTGGCGAATGAGGCAGTTAATAACACCCTTCCAGAATGTGGGATGTGAGGTATACTTGATGTTCCCCTGTCGACTCAAAGTTGGCTTTAATGGCCAATTCAGGGTCTTCTTTTCAGAAATAGTGGCATAGGAATACCTGACTTATCTAAAAGAGGGGAAGGCACAAAGAGATGGGAAAGCGCAAAATGACAGGGCTGCAGCTATAAAACAAACTGCTTATGTGACGCAAAAAAAGAAAATATGAAATGGAGAAGCCAGAGTAAGCGAGTGAGGGAGGGAGCAGTATGGATAAATAATCCCGGCAAAGTAGGTTAAATAAAAGGATACTGAGACTATGGGAGAGTGGCAGGGGAGAGGCTTCCTGGGGGAGCTCGGCTGCCAGACATAGGTCAACATTGACCTGTTTGCCAGTAGGGGTGGGTGGGAGGGCAGGGGTCAGGGGGGGGAGGGGGAGCACAGGGCACGGTACGGCAGCAAACGGTAGAATCATTCACAGAAGCAGAGGCAGAGGTGGGGGAAAAAGGAGACAAGACAAGAGATTTGGGGATGAAAGGAAGGAAAAGTTTACTTGGTGAGGGGTACAGATGCGAGAAAACGGGAAATACTGAAAAAAGAAATAAACTGTATAAGCATATGAATCTATATGGTAGCAAAATAATGAACTACTCATGGGAACTAGATATGTAACATGGAATGTGTGCGGGTTAAATGATGCTCAGAAAAGGCTAAAAGTTTCAGTGTTATTAAGACAAATGAATGTGGATTTTATTTTGTTACAGGAGACACATGTTATGACCTCGCAAGAATTTTATTTGAAACAATTGGGCTTTCAGGTATTAGTAAGTTCACAGCAAAGTGTTAAAAAAAGGGGAGTAGCTATACTATCCAGAAATAAAAATTTGCTCCTGAGAAAAAAAGCACAAGACCAGTGGGGGAGGTGGGCAATGGTTGAATGTATGATAGATGGGGAGTGGACCACGCTGATAACTGTATACGGGTCGACCGAGGATGACCCGGAGATTTTTCAATTTTTAGACGTGGAACTAGCTACTTTGGCTCCCAGAATCATTATGGCAGGGGACCTGAATATCAATGGCGCTGATGGTCTAGGCTTAGGCTCATTTGGTAAATATTCTGGTAGAAAGAGACGCGTATGTCATGCCCTACAGGGATTAGTGGTAAATAATGCTCTATCTGATGTCTGGGGGAAAAGAAGGGTAGGAAATAAGGGCTATACATACTATTCGGCCCCACATAAAATTTGTGTAAGATTGGATTATTTTTTTGTCTCAAATGCACTTTTATCGGAATCAAGAATAGAAAGACTCCCACGGATCTTAAGTGATCACAATCCCCTAATCCTTACAATAACAAAACCGGCAAATATTCGACAGCAAAGACAGTGGACTTTTGAAAGAGGATTATTGCAGGAAGATAAATACGTGGATTACATGAAAGTATGGATTAAAGAAGTTTCGAGAACAATAGAGATAGTTCTACTGTAGGGGTAGTATGGGATGCTTTTAACGCGGGGGTCCGGGGGGAGACCCTGAGCTTTAACTCTTATAAGCGAAAACAGGAGCAGATGAGAAATATGGAACTTGCAAAGGCAGTACTCAAGGCTGAAGAGAAACTAGAGGAGTGTACAGTGAGCGGTACCCCATTAGATAATGTAATCTTGGAACTTTTAAAAGTGAAATGGGACACTGAGGGAGACATCGCCAGAAAAGCTGCAAAACTATACACAGCAAAAAGAGAAAAATGTCACGAATTTAGTGAAACAGTGGGTAGAACCTTAGCTGTCCGAACAAGGCAGCAAGAAGCGTTAGGTACTGTGAGGGAGATCAGGGATACCTCTGGTAGGATTCACACAGAGTCAGGGGAGATAAGGGAAGTTTTCAGAAATTTTTATGAGAAGTTATATGAGGAACAGAAAAGGGGAGATGTTACTAAAATCAGAGATTATCTACAGGAAATCCCGGTGACTAGATTTACGGATGAAGAGGCAGATACTTTAGAGGAAGCTTTTCAGGGGGAAGAAATAAAAAATGCTATTTTGAATCTCCCCTCTGGAAAAGCTGCAGGCCCAGATCAGATCCCAATAGAGTTCTACAAAATATTCTGGGACATCTTAGAAGCCGATATAATCAGGACAATGCAACAGGCACAAATAGGTAAATCAATACCTGGGTCATGGGGGGGGGGGCTGAAATAGTGATAATTTTAAAAAAAGGGAAGCCTTCGGAAGAACCGGGGTCATATAGGCCCATTACCTTGATGAACACGGATACTAAAATCTTTTCTAAAGTACTAGCAACAAGATATGCCAAGATAATAGATAGGGTGGTGAGTAAGAACCAACATGGTTTTATACCTGGAAGGAGCACCACCCATCATACGCGCAAGGTAATAACCCTATTTAACGCCGCAGCAGTCTCAGGGGACCCAATGGCGATTATGTTACTAGATGCGAAAAAAGCATTCGACCGGGTCTCCTGGGACTATCTGTGGCATACCCTCGAAAGATCAGGAGTTAAAAAAAGGTTTATTAAAGCAATCCAGGTGTTATATGTAGACCCTGTGGCCTCTGTGCGAGTGAATGCGGGGACTACAACACAATTCCAGATAAGGAGAGGTACGAGGCAAGGCTGCCCCTGCTCCCCACTGCTATTTGCAATGTACATGGATCCACTAATTCGGAGAATAGAGATGTGCGATCTAGTAAAACCATTACCCACACGAACTGGTTATTGTAAAATACTAGCGTACGCTGATGACGTTGCAGTAATCACACCAACACCAACGGAGGCTATTGCCCAAGTGGAAATCGATGCTTCGAAGTTTGGAGAAATTTCGGGCTATAAACTTAACACCAATAAGACCCAGATAATTAAAAATCACTATACTACGTGTACAGATAGCCGAGTTGCTCAGGCAGGTACATATCTGGGAGTGTCTATATCAGCTGATTTAGACTGCTTAGTGGAAAAGAATGTAACACCCTTAATCAATAAAGTACGGAGGGACCTGGATAGACTAGATAACTTACATCTATCAATTGTGGGACGAACGAACATAGTAAAGATGCTGGTTTTACCTAAGTTTCTTTACTTTTTTAGAGCAATACCTTTATTATTCGAGGCCAAAGTGTTCAAGAAGATAGAAGATATGATTAACAGATTTATATGGGCAAAAGGGAAAACTAGGAGAGCACTTAGGTTTATGACACTTCCACGGGAGAGGGGTGGATGGGCACTGCCAGATTTAAAGCTCTATTATTGGGCAGCAGCTCTGAAAAATATGGATGGTTTGGTGGGGGGGGGGAGAATCTGAAGGATGGAACGAGTTGGGATCATTAGCAATTTATGGCTTGCTATTGGGCCCAGAAGCAGAGAATGTATTCTTAAAATATACCGAATCCAGCTATTTCAAAAGGACACGGTTTAAAACGCTCCTAGCGGCTTACACTGTCTGGAAAGCTTTCACTAAAAGATTCGGGTTGGGGCGGTATAATTCATACACTAGACTGAAAGGAAATCCAAACCTACCTGTGGAAGTAGCCTCTGGAACTATACTTGCAGAATGGGAAAGAAAAGGAATCAGAAGGATAGGAGACTTTCTGGGACAGCAAGGGGTCTACCAGTTTTCCGAACTACAAGCCAAGTATGCAATAGACAAAAGACAATTTTTTAAGTACTTACAATAAGGAGCTTTCTGCATAGCAAAAAAGGTGGCTCGTCAGGATTTAGTAAAAATGCAATTATGGAAGTGATTGAAGCAGGCGAGGATTGTACCATAAAGAGATTCTATGCCGAGTTATTAAATTCAAAGGAGGATGATATCGAAAAATGGGCAAATAAATGGAAAGGTAGTTTGGAAGTCAGGGAGGAAAGTTTTTATATGTCTTTGGAAATAGGGTATACACTGTTATGTTCAGCGCCTCTTCAGGCGCAACACTACAAAACACTATACCACCTATACCATACGCCTGCAAAGATAGCTCAATGGGGTGGAACAGCAGGAACCAATTGTTTTAGATGTGGAAACTCAGAGGCAGACCTAATACATGTATTTGCAACATGTCCTCACCTGCAGTTACTCATAAAAGACATAGAGGGTTTCTTAAATCAAGTATTAGGAACAAATATTCCCCTAACCCCCTCAATAATTCTTTTGGGGGTAAAAGAGGAGGAGGGTCAACATCAGGGCGAAGGGGAATCCTTTCTATTCTTAGCTATGTCAGTTATGAGACTCTGTATTGCATCTGCATGGCTGGATCCTTTACCACCGTCATTCCATCAATGGCTTGCTAAATTACTATCAATATATAATTTGGAGATTGAGATCTATGCAAGGAAGGGGAAAAAGGGAAGGAAAACTGGGAAACAGATGTGGGATCCCATCACTCGCTGGAAAAAAGAGAGTATGGATTGAAAGGCTTGAATAATATATTTGGTTAATGTACATTGCACTGTCTAATTTATATTTATGTTTGCTGATGCTTACCTAGTTGGGGGGAAATTTTGCAATTTTGTTTGAACTTTAAAATTCTGTACTCTTCTCTACTTCCCTTTTTTTTTAAATTTTTTTTTTTTTTCTTTTTACCCTTTATCTCTTAGTATATGATATGTCTTGTTTCATGTAATACTTTGCCGTGCCCTGTATGTATAAAAAGGGAAAAAACTTCTTCAATAAAAATACTTAAAAAAAAAAAAAGTAATCTGTGGCTTGGCAACTGGTCCACATGTCTGTTGTTAGGTGGATATTGTGAACAGCACTCTGCTGCAAAGCTTGTCCAACCAATTCCAGCACATCATGATGTAGTGTCGGAACAGCAATTCTTGCAAAATAGGACCAACTGGGAACTTTTCATTTAGGGCAGATGGCTGACACAAATTCATGGAAACCCACCCCTTCCACAAATGAAAAAGGTAGAAGGTTCAGTGCTAACATTTAACCAGCTTCGCATTGTACAACTGTGCCGTTGGGTGGTTGCGTTGGATCTGCCCCTCCAACCTAAGCATGCTCTTAATGGTTAGTTGGATTACTTTCCTTTGTGGTGCTGTTGTTTTCATTAACCCACTTAGGTTTAACGACGCAGCTTGTCTCATTGCAGTACTCGGTCGCCTTAGTGTCTCAGCCTGATTCTGAGTATGGCTCTTACTGCAGTGCCACTCAGATTTACTGAGGAGGATGTGGGCGGTACCACAACACTACTGGGGACAGGGCTAGAAATGCCTCCCTCTTCTTCACCTTCCACCGCAATAATATCATCCCCTGATTCTTTATGCCCAACTTCAATGGGTTGAGTTTTTTTACTTGTGTTTTAAGTGAAGTAGATTATTCTCCCACACGATAGTGTGGTGTATTCCGAGATGACTTGCTTGGCCTCCGATACCATAGTTTGTGCCAAGCTTACCCCGCCGAACAGGTTGTAGACAAATTGAGCATATAGTAACGTTCTCCTCCTTGGTGCTAACAGAAAAGAAGTCCCAAATTGGGGAGGAGAACTTTCTGGCATGGCTGGATGTGCCACTTTCAATACCAGATGAACTGGAGGGTGTGCTTGGAATGTGGCTCTGTGCAGCTACACTGTGACTTTTACTACTACTACATTCTGAGATGGTTGACCTGGAAGTAGGTCCCTGCAGGGCCTTGGAAAATATGGCAGCTGGAGGTCGTGGTGGTGTAACCTGCGTTGGTGGTATCCGTGCTGCATCCTGCTCAGTAGCAGCCTTTCTGGATAGGGTGAGAAGGTTGTTCTCCATCCCCTTTGGGGCGGGAGTGATGTGCGTGATGACTGGCTCGTCCTCTTCATCAACATCACGCCCCTCTTCTACATCTACCTCCATAACTGTACGTTTTTGGGAACCTTCCTTTTCAGAAGCATTGTCTTGTGGCGTGCATCACTCTCAGACTGAGCTGGTGGCTGCTAAGTGGCATCACGGTCATCAGAAGCGGGGCTTGAAGAAGAAGATGATGGACTAAGCCTCCTTTTCCTTGCTGGTGGTCTGGAAGACAATAGATCTTCCGAAACAATGGTTTGCTCCACTTTGTCTGGAGGAAGCTCGATTTCCTGAAATGCCCCTTTGTCAGGAGAAACAACTACTATTGTGGGCTGTTCTTGCGGCTGCTGCTGTTGTTGTTGTTGCAGCTTCTGTTGTTCTTGCGGCTGCTGATGTTGTTGTTCTTGCGGCTGCTGCTGTTCTTGCGGCTGCTGCTGCTGTTGTTCTTGCGGCTGCTGGTTCTGTTCTTGCGGCTGCTGCTGTTGTTGCGGCTGCTGCTGCGGCTGCTGTTGTTGTTGTTGCTGCTGCACACTTATCTGCTGAGTTGCCTGCGTTGATTGTGCACTACTTTACGATGATGACATTTCAATATCGCTGCTCGTTAGTAGACTGGCTACCTCTGCGACACTCAAGGGCTTGGGCCTAGGTTGGTGTGGTTGGTCCGCTGGTGCGAGGTGTTGCTCCCAGCTTGGTTCCCGGACAATGCTGCTGCAGGCGTAACTTTTTTGCTCCCCAAAAAAACATTGACCGTCACACCAGTCGTGGTTAATGGCACTTCCTTTTTCTGTTCCTTCTTCTCACCAGCAACTTTCTTGGTACTGGACCTGGTACCTTTCTTTGGGGCCATCTTCTTCAGATGTTAGGCAGGACGCAGATACACAACAAGTTGTGTTCACACGTGGACGTGATGCACAGCAGGACTTCTGTTTGGCTGGCAGTACAACGGGTGATGATGATGACACATCCTCCTCTGGCTTTTTCACCTAAAAGCAAATAAGCCAGGAGAAGAACATCAGTGCAATTTTGCATTTGTTGTTGTGTGATTAAGTTACTTACTACTGTACACAAGATATAGTCTAGCCATTTCTGAGACTTTGTCAACAAGGGCTATGTTATACTGCTGTGTATACACACACTACACTCTCAGGAGGGATAGGAAAGAGAATAAGAACTACCAAATTAAAAATGTAATGGAAGTGGGGTGGACCCTATTTGCCATTAATTTATTAGAGCATCACATGATCATGGAGCTGCTGCTGGCAAAGGGGGTGGATGGATGGAAGCAGTAAGCCAATAGAAAAACCATGCAGTCCTATATGACAAAAGCAGGACACTACTAACTCCCAACACAAAGAAATGCCGCCATCCACATGGCCAGGCCCAACAACATCATAAAGCCCACCCCAAAAAAACACACTTCCCAGTTCCCACCTCAATCCAGTGCCATTCATGACCACACACAGAAACACTTGATTAATAAAGCTGTGGCTACCTGCTCTGAGCCTACTGGATGAAAGCAGGCCTGTTGGCAGACAAGGCCAGACAACCTTGCAGGCCTAGGCGTCAAAATGGCTACCAGCCACATGGCCAGGCCCAACATCATCAGAAAGCCCACCTTAAAAAAACACACTTCCAAACTCAATCCAGTGCCATCCATGCCCTAAATGATGTCTAAATTCAATAGACCACACACAGAAACACTTGATTAATAAAGCTGTGGCTACCTTCTCTGAGCCTACTGGATGAAAGCAGGCCTGTTGGCAGAAAAGTCCAGACAAGCTTGCAGGCCTAGGCGTCAAAATGGCCACCAGCCACATGGCCAGGCCCAACAACATCAGAAAGCCCACCCCAAAAAAACACACTTCCCAACTCAATCCAGTGCCATCCATGCCCTAAATGATGTCTAAATTCAACAGACCACACACAGAAACACTTGATTAATAAAGCTGTGGCTACCTGCTCTGAGCCTACTGGATGAAAGCAGGCCTGTTGGCAGACAAGGCCAGACAAGTTTGCAGGCCTAGGCTTCAAAATGGCCACCAGCCACATGGCCAGGCCCAACATCATCAGAAAGCCCACCCCCAAAGAAACACACTTCCAACTCAATCCAGTACTATCCATGACCTAAATGATGTCTAAATTCAACAGACCACATACAGAAACACTTGATTAATAAAGCTGTGGCTACCTGCTCTGAGCCTACTGGATCAAAGCAGGCCTGTTGGCAGACAAGGCCAGACAAGCTTGCAGGCCTAGGCTTCAAAATGGCCACCAGCCACATGACCAGGCCCAACAACATTAGAAAGTCCACCCCAAAATAACACATTCCCCAACTCAATCCAATGCCATCCAGGCTCTAAATGATGTCTAAATTCAACAGACCACGCACAGAAACACTTGAATATTAAAGCTGTGGCTACCTGCTCTGAGCATACTGGATGAAAGCAGGCCTGTTGGCAGACAAGGCCAGACAAGCTTGCAGGCCTAGGCTTCTAAAGGGCCACCAGCCACAAGGCCAGGCCCAACAACAGAAAGTCCACCCCAAAAAAACTCATTCCCCAACTCAATCCCATGCCAGCCAGGCCCTAAATCATGCTTGAAAATGAAATTCATTCAAAAAACAACAAAGGAACAGTTGCTTCATCATGCACACAACCATGAGGCCATGACTAGCTCTGGCCTACTACTGACTACTACTACCCACAACATTTAAAAAAAGGAATAATAGTTACCAACATTAAATTGTAGTTGCAACAATTGCAATGCCCCCAATCCATCAGACACAACAACCACTTACTTGTAAAATATCCAACTCAAAAATCCTCAAATCCAATTGCAATGATGCAGCAGACAAAAAGAGTGATATTTCCAGCTCAAAGTCCAAAGGCAGAATGACCAGGAGATGGACAAAGCACTAGAAGGAGCCTGCTGGACAGGAACAGGAAGTTGGAGATGCTGTGACACTTCCTCCCTCTCTCCACCTTTTTAAAAAAGGACTCCTTGCACAAAAAAGAACAGCCAAATGTCAATCTGAGGAGTTTTTTTCATCCAAATCATCATTTCCAGAAGGTTTCAAGACAACACATGATCTTCCTGTCCTATGAAGTCACTTGCATTCAAGGGAAGTAGTTGGCAATGAGCTGGTACCACAGGTCACCACCTTCCTCTTCACCACTATCATAATCACTGGAAGTGTGCGGGTTTGCAGGAGGGGGCATCTGCTGCTCATCCTCATCCAGGATGAGTGGAACATCATTGCGCATGGCAAGGTTGTGGAGCATGCAGCATGCCACTAGTATCCGGCACACCTTTTAAGGGGAATACAACAGTGCACCTCCACTCTTGTCCAAGCACCGGAATCAGGACTTCAGTAGGCCGAAGGTGCGCTCAATCACACAGTGTATCCTACCATGTGCCTCGTTGTAGTTTACTTCACCCGTGGAACCTGGATTCCTTAGTGGACTCAGCAGCCAAGGCCGGTTGGGATACGCTGAGTCACCTAGGTGTGGCATACACAGAGAAAGTTTGTGATACAAACAGTTGAAGAGAACAACATGTCACACACAGCACACTACTTGACTCAGTCTACTCACCTACAAGCCATGCACGCTCTAGCTGTAGATCTGCCATCAACCGTGGTACCATGCTTCTCCGCAGGATGTAGGAGTCATGGGCAGAGCCAGAAAATCTTGCACACACATGGCTGATGATCAAATCAGCTTGGCATACCACCTGCACATTTATGGAATGGTAGTGCTTGCTGTTTCTATACACCTGCTCATCTGCTTCTGGTGGTACAATGCCAATGTGTGTGCAGTCAATGGACCCCACTACATGAGGAAAGCGGCCAAGGACATAAAAAACAGCCTTCACAGTGGGCAATTCTTGTCTACTTGGGAATCGTATGTATTGGTCCTTGTACAGCATCATTGCCAACACAACCTCCCACAGCACCATGCTGAACGTGCCTTGTGACATACCACCACCAATGGCAACCGTGTATTGGAAAGAGCCTGTAGCAAAACAATGCAGGGCTGCCCTGTGCTTCACTGTTGGGGACAGGGCAGTTGGATATGTCTGTTGATGTGTCAGATGGGGCTCCAACTGAGCACACAGCGCTTGAGGTGGTGTGCGATCAAGACGGAACTTCCTGATGACATCCACATCCTCCATGTCTGCCAGTACTGTGAAAGGACGGTGCACATTTGGTTGTCACCTACATTAAAAGGACATTCTTTTACTTGCGGAAACGTGGCTAACCCCTGCCTCCGCACCCGACATAATAGCGGCTATGCCACCTAACTATTAAATTATCCAGGCAGACCGTGTCACGGGGAAAGGGGGGGGAGGAGTTGCGGCAATTATTCGCTCTAGTCTGGATGTCACCTCCCTTACTTGCCTGACGCTAGCAAACACAGACAACCTAGTGTTTAAAATTGCCACTCCCCACATGACCATAGCAGGTGTCCTCCTGTACAGACCCCCTACCTCGATGCCATCGTTCCCTATGGCCCTAAGTGATCAAGTTGCTAATTTAGCACTCAATCACGCCAGAATCTTCCTAGTAGGTGACCTAAACTACTGGCATAAAGATCCCTCGGAGGGTCCTCAATCGGCCGAACTGACTGACCTTATGTCCAACCTAAATTTTAATCAACTAGTGCTCTCCCTTACCCACTGCAAGGGTCACATCTTAGATCAGGTGTGGTCCAACACTACCTGTGTAACAACCCCGTTAACTTTGCCATGCCTCTGGTCAGACCACCTAATACTTAAATTCAAAGGGGCAGATTTATGTTAACTGGCGCATCCCGAGGGATGCGCCAGTTAACGTGCGCCACAATGCGCCACAGCTACGCCACCCATGGTGCGCCGCATTTATAATGCGGCGCACCATGGTGCAAAAACGGCACAGATGCGTGACGCATCTGTGCCGGAAATGTGGCGCATTGCTGGAGTTGCGTCGCAAGCGCGACGCAGCTCCAGCAAGGCTCGGGGGTGCCCCATCTACACAATGCTGCGTCAAGACCTACGCCTGCTTCAAGCAGGCGCAGGGTTTTGACGCAGCATTGGCCAGAAAGTGACTGAGTGAAATCTTATAAATTTCACTCAGCCACTTTCAGGAGGCGTTCCTGCGCAGGAACGCCCCCCCCTGCGCAGGAACGCCTATGCATGGCGCAGGGCTTTACAACGTGACGCATCTCTTAGATGCGTCACATTGTAAATAGGGCACATTGTTTGCTCCGCAGTTGCGTCAAAAAAGTGACGCAATTGCGGCGCAAGGGCATCATAAATCTGCCCCAAAGTATGTATCACCCCCACTAGGACCACCGCGCCAATCGCCGGTGGGCTAGCCAGAAACTGGAACGCAATGGATAAAACTGCTTTCTTACAGTCACTAGGTAATACTATTCCTCCCATGAATAGTGACATAAACTCTTCAGTATCCACCCTTACAGGTTGGCTACAAGCGGCTAGCAATCTCCATGCCCCGTACAAAAGAATTAGATTGGCACGGCGCGCTGATGCCAATAGATGATTCTCCTCAGACTTAAAATCTAGGAAGTTGGCCCTGCGGCACCTAGAACGCCTTTGGCGCCGTGACTACGACCCTGAGCTAAAAGCTAAATACACAAGGACTAGAAAGGAATACATGAATGCCATCTCCGCAGCAAAGGCGGCTTATTTTTCTTCCCGAATCCTAGACTCCTCAAACAAATCTAAGGACATCTTCTCTATTTTTAATGAATCGACAAATTTGGACAATGTTCGCCCTAAGGTAATTCCTACCCAGTCTCTCTGCGATTCACTTAATATTTATTTCAGTGACAAAATCACTGACATTAAAGCTAGCATTCCTCAACCGGTGTCCTCAATCACGACCGGTATGGCAATCAAGACGACACTGCCACCCTTACTAATTTTTCGCCCATAACTCATGACCAGTTCTTGGAACTACTGGCAAGAGTTAAATCCGGCTCCCCATTGGACAACTGCCCCCCCCCCCATATTCTAAAAGAGTGTTTCTCCACTTACCCGGCCCCTGCCCTTACACTCTTGAATGACTCCCTGACTACGGGCATAGTCCCCTCAGCTTTTAAAGAAGCTACGGTCATACCTCTTTTAAAAAAACCTGGGGCTGACCCAGCTTGTAAGGCGAACTATCGGCCTATTTCCTTATTGCCCTACCTGGCAAAAGTCCTGGAGGCACATGTGGCTAAATGCCTATCTAATTTTTTGGAGGAGCCTTCGTGTTTTGACTCCCACCAGGCTGGATTCCGGCCAGCACATTCAACAGAGGCAGTGGTCACCACAGTCTTGGACACGCTGCGGGACCGTGCCGATAGACGCTCCCCCCAGGCCTTGGTGCTCCTGGACCTGTCGGCCGCGTTCGACACGGTCGACCACAACATCCTGATCGACTGTGTCGGACAGGCCGGCATACGGGACACAGCGGCTTGCTGGTTGAGGTCCTTCTTGGAGAACCGCTCTCAAGCGGTTCGCCTGGGAGACCTAACCGGCGTTAAACAGTCCATCGCTTGTGGAGTGCCACAAGGCTCCTCCCTGTCACCTCACCTTTTTAACCTATACATACTCCCTCTGATTCAGACCCTCAGAGATAAACAGGTGAGAGTCTTCAATTATGCTGACGATTTACAGCTACTCTTTACCATTGATAACTCTGAAAATTCCATTCTTCACTACCAGTCAACCATGAGGTTCATTAAATCCTGGATGGATCAAAACCAGCTGAAATTAAACCCAGGAAAAACCGAATTGGTTCTCACAGGGGACAGCGCCAAGTATTCGGGCCCCCACTATTGACCATCGGATCTGGGTCAAGCCCCGCCACCCTCACCTTCGGCCAAAACGCTGGGAGTCATCGTGGATCGCGAACTCTCATTAAAAGCTCAAGTGGGCCAGGTGGTCTCCAAATGCTTCTTTCAGCTAAAATAAATTTGGAAGGTCCGGCGGCTACTCACGTCAGAGGCAACCACCCAGGTTGTGATCGCCACTGTTCTGTCCCATCTTGACTACGCGAATGCCATCTATCTGGGCCTTCCCAACTATCTACTCAAACGTCTCCAGATGGCACAGAACTCTGCTGCGAGGTTGATTTTGAAGCAACCGTGGTGGCATGCAGCTACTCCCCTACTCAATAAACTGCACTGGCTTCCGGTCACTCAACGCTGTGCTTTTAAAGCAGGCTGCATGATCTTCAAATCCCTGTACGGCAAAAGCCCTAAATTCGTTGACCAACTAATCACCAGATACGTGCCATCTCGCAACCTCCGCTCACTCCACCAGGGCCTCCTCCAGACTCTCCCTTTCAAATTCAAACGTGCTGGTGGTCGCAGGTTTGCAACACTTGCTCCCTGCCTGTAGAACGCCTTTCCCTTGGAGATCCGGAATTGCCAAGATCTCCTCTCTTTTCAGAAAGCGTTGAAGACCTGGCTATTCAGACAAGCATTTTGATAAACTCTCTACCTTTCACCCATGTTTATGTTTACTGTTGATCTCAGCACCAAGAAACTAATCAGTGATAGTGCGCTCAATAAATACCTTAATACCATAACATAACATAACAAGAGGACTAATGTAATTCAGATAATGCTATGACATGTGTCAAACATATCACATATTGACTTACGCAGCACAAACAATTAAGGGACTTCAACCATTGATGAATCCACAACTCAGATGCAGGTACACATTGAACACATGTGGGGTTACATCTGGTCATGTTGCACATACTGACTAACTCAAAAACAGATTTGGACGTTGTGAATGGCACACCAATGCATCTTGTGTTCCAAGCCCCAGGAGTAGGTGGCACAGCAGATGTATGATACAGCTACACATAGCTGCAGTGCCTGCCACACCTTGCTGATCAACTTGCAAAGACCGCCAGTGTTCACCACAATGTGCACAGAGTGTGTAAGCAGATAACATGTAATAGTTCATTCAGATATGTGCACATAAAAATAACTGTAGTTTATGTCCATGCAATCATGTGTGTGATCTGATTGTCTCTCTCACACAGTGATTACATGGTAAACATTGTACCACGTAACAGAAGCAAGAGATGTACATGCACACACATATCATAGCTAACAGGAGTAAGTGCATGTCAATGCATGTTACATTGCCCACACACATGGCATGAGTAGGTATCAGTGAGTTGTATGTCACACTAGCATTCATATTGACAAACAACTGCAAGAAGACACGGTGGTGGCATCTTGTCCAGGAAGAAAAGTCGCTGAGTCACATTGCTAGTGCATACAGTGACCATATGTGCGGTAGGCATGTTCTGCATCCGCGGGTCAGCTCATTGGACGTACTTGAAAGGTGCAACATGCTGGCAGCGACTGCCTGGCCTCCGCGGTGTGACACCACCAATGCCATTGCAGCCAATGGGACCCGCGAGCGGGGTGGTGTGATGCAACATTTGAAAACCGTGGTAGGCATGTTCCGCATCCACAGGTCAGCTCATTGGACATATTTGAAAGATGAAACATAGCGGTAGCGACCGCCTGGCCTCCGCGGTGTGACACCACCAATGCCATTGCAGCCAATGGGACCCGCGATCGCGGTGGTGTGATGCAACATTTGAAAACCGTGGTTGGCGTGTTCCGCTCTGCGGGTCAGCTCATTGGACATACTTGAAAGATGCAACATAGCGGTACCGACTGCCTGGCCTCTGCGGTGTGACACCGCCAATGCCATTGCAGCCAATGGGACCTGCCATCCCTGTGGTGTGATGCAACATTTGAAACCTGCGGTAGGCGTGTTCCGCATCCGCGGGTCAGCTCATTGGACATACTTTGAAAGATGCCAGCCAGGCAGCCCAATTACAGCAGCTCACTATCACTTATACAACCCCAGGGGCCTATAAATGTCTGTGAGAGCCCAACAGATCTAACATGCCTTCAGACACTGATGACTGCCATTACTCCACAGCAACTGCTTGTTTCCCAGATTCCTGGATACCATGATGTTGAGGGCGGAGAAAGTCAGGGCTAGTCCCTTCACCACAGAGGAGCTTGAAGTTCTGGTGGACGAGGTCCTTGAACAGTATGGGCGGCTTTTTGGTGCGCCAGGTGTACTGGTAAGTGTGACTGAAGACAAGTGTGATAGTTCTCAGAATGTTACCTTGATGTTCCTGTGCACTAGTATGTGCCTGTGAGTGCAAGTTCATGTGCAGGCATCCATATAGTTACCATAGAATGCTCCATACATGGGCCGTGTGAATTGCATTGGGACACGTGCTGAGAAGGGAATTGTACACCTCTCCAGCCATTCCTGCACTACCTCAATGAACATGTTGTTGCGAGATTAGCTATTGCAAATCTGTGTCACACTTCCATGCAATGTAATGTAATGTAAATGATGTTTGTAGCCTCATTACGCAACATACCTGACCTGGCTGAGGGTAGGGAGTGCCTTGCTTTTTTCAAACTGGCACACGGACAAATGTTGTTTTGATACATTCCGAGTGAGGACTTACTCTGACTGTGCCATGTGATGTTATTGCCCACTCACACATGCCAAACTCACTAGTGGATAATCATATGTATATTGTCATAGGCCAATGGATGATGAGTGAAATGCTATAGTGCATGATGTTGAGGTGTGCAGCATGACTGTAACCCAGTTCTTTAAGTTGCAACTCCACACACCTATTACCCAAAGAGCCATCACAGGACTGAGTATTGCACAATACAGGTATTGAGATTGTGATAAGTGCATGATGACTCTGAATATGTCCAAAAATGCATCATACACGATGTAGTGAGGCATCACCATGCCAAGGGCATTGGGGTGTGAGGGGAGTGGTTGACACAGTCATTCAGGTACAACACATCTTTTACACTGTGTTACATGTCTTGCTCACTTACAGCCCACTGCACATAGCTTTCAGTGCCGCCATTGTGCCTGTCTAGGTGATAGCCATGTCATGTGTCCTGCATCATACGTACATATCTATGTAGTGATGTTATGCAAATGTACAATGTGTATTGTTGTATGGCCTGTGATGAGGATTTGTCTCTTTGTGTGGCATGCATTTCCGTTCTCCTGTACTGACACACAGTGTGAATTTACACAGGGTGTCTGATACTTCCTGTTCTTGTCTCCCATGCTTGCAGTTGAAGGTCAACCAACGTAAGGCCACATGGAAAGACATTGCACGGAAGGTGCGGGCCCTCAGTGTATTCAACAGATGGCACACACACTGCCATAGGAGGTGGGACGACATCTCCCGCCTCTGCAAGACCGTGGTAGAGATGACATTGGGGCTGGCACCTCGGACAGGCAGGCTGGCGCGATGGACCCTGACTCCAATAATGTCCTGCATCTTTTCTGTGACACAGCAAGAACTATATGGACGTTTGAGGGCCCATCAGTAGGATATTTGTGGTGAGTATTCTGAGAATTCTGACTTTGTGTGTGAATGACTGACCACATGAATGGCATCTGTGAGCCACTTCTGTTCTTGTTGGTGTGTCAATTCCGATGAGATTACTACTGAGTGGCCTATGTGTGGAGTGCAGGTGTCATGTTACTTCCATAGATGTGAATTCAAATGTTTAAGATACTATGGCTCTTGATGTTGCGTCATGACATGTAGCCTTATGACATTTCGTGCATTGTGGGTGTTAACCACATCAGCAGACAGTCTACAGCAATGTGCAACATGTAAGTGTGCATTTGATGATCTGTGCCTTGCAGGACTTTGAAATGGTGTGACCTACACTTCTGACAACAACATGCAAATGTTTGTGTGATTACTTGCACGATTTGATATACATCATTAGCTCTGGTACAATGTAAGATGCCATTATTAGTATTTGTGTGGTCTCCTTACAGTGACTGCATATGTGACAGGGGCAACATGCTGTGTTGTATGCCTGTATCAGATACAGGCACATGGGTTTGCTTACAGGGATGTCCATGTTGGGTTTAAAGGGAGCACAGCCCAGATGTTTACCTGTGTGTACGTCACATGGGACTTTGCTGTCAACAATGCATGTTTAAATCAGCCTCTGTATCTAGCATTATTGTTACAAACGCACACTGCACAGGGTGTTGTGCAACATGGGGTTGTCATTATGTAATTTGGTGTTGTGCATGCATCTTTGTGTTTCTTGCACTGTACTAAACCTATGTCCCTGTCCATTGCAGAATCTACTGAGTGCACAGGAGGCAATGAGACGGACACCAGTGCTGAAGTATCTGGCACGCATGCGGCCGGCTGGGGCCTTCCTTTGTTCTAAGGCTGGTCTAACTCCATCGGCGTCTGTAGGGCCAGTCTTATCTGACTTCCCGCCTATTTCAACTGCTACGTCCCTGACACTTCTCGCCAATCTCAAATCCGGATCGCCGCTCGATCCATGCCCGGCCAAATTTTTGGCGAAGATGGCGGCAGTCGTAAATCCACTGGTCAACCCCCTTCTGAATCTCTCGCTGAGCCAGGGAGTGGTCCCTGTGGCTTGGAAACAAGCGATGGTTATCCCCCTTATTAAGAAGCCCGGCTTGGCCCCCGAGGTTTTGGCCAATTATAGGCCTATTTCTCTTCTCCCCGCCCTGGCCAAGACCGTGGAGAAGCACGTGCATAACGTGCTTTCCAATTTTTTGGAGTCCCACGATCTCCTCCATTCCACTCAATCGGGCTTTCGTCCCAATCTTAGTACAGAGACGGCGCTGCTGGAGGTGTCTGAGGCCATCAAGGAGACGCTACACCTGGGTGGTAGAGCCATGCTGATCATGCTGGATTTGTCGGCGGCTTTCGACACCGTCCCCCATGAGGATCTGCTCGTCAGACTTCATGGGATCGGTCTGAGGGTGATGGTGCTCAGCTGGTTTACATCTTTTTTGGCCGGCCGCCGACAGACGGTCTGGGCCTCTTCTAGCTCTGCCGAGATGCCGCCACTGGGAGTCGGAGTCCCACAGGGCTCTGTATTGAGCCCGACTCTCTTCAATATCTTTATGACCCCTCTGGCAGCTCTGGCCGAGTCCTTCGGGGCCCAGATCGTATCCTACGCAGATGACACCCAGCTGCTCTTCACCTGCCGGAAAGGAGAGGATTTTGATGGAGAGAGCATCCGTGAGTGCCTTGGGGCTGTGTTCAAATGGCTCCAACTGAACAGCCTCAAGTGCAACTCAGACAAATCGGAGGTGCTCTTCTTCGGTTGTCAATCCGATCCGGACTGGCAGGTATGGTGGCCGGCCGACATGTCTCCTCCGGGGCGGTCGTCTCAGTTAGCTAAGAATCTGGGGGTTAAAATTGACAACGGTCTGACCCTGAGATCTCAGATCCTTACCCTCACTGGCACCTGCTTTGGGCTTCTCCGCATGCTTAGGAAGTTTTTTCCGTTGCTCTCCGAGGACCATAGGAGGATTACGGTTCAGGCTCTGATCGGGTCAAGACTGGATTACTCCAATGTCCTATATCTCGGCCTGCCCGAATATCTCCTGCAACGGATGCAGGTGGTCCAGAATGCTGCAGCACGTGCCATTTTTGGCTTGCAGAGGCGAGTCAGAGTCTCTGGCCTGTTGCAGTCGCTTCATTGGCTGCCTATCCGACAGCGGATAGTTTTTAAAGCTTTAACACTCGCTCATAAGGCCTTTTATGCCACGGGGGCGAAATACCTTCAGAAGAGGTTAGCTTCCTATCGTCCTGCTCGATCTTTGAGGTCAGAGTCGAAGTTTCTTGCCATTGTTCCGCGAGTGAGGAGGGCACGTATTGGAGGTCGCTCATTTATGCTTCGGGCCCCTCAGCTTTGGAACACTTTGCCCCTGACGTTACGCAGCACCTCTAATCTGCTGGCTTTTAGGAAGGGTTTGAAAACCTGGCTCTTTGCCTCCTAGCTTCTTGTAATGCTTTGTTGACCCTGTTTTCTTTTATCTTGCTGTGTTGTGTTTGTCTTTCTTGGTTGTCAATAAAGCGCCAGGACACTCTTCTGAGTAGCCGAGCGCTATAAAAGACATAAAATAACATAACATAACATAACATAACATAACATAACGTAACATGATGCACCTGAGATGACTGACATGGAGGTGTCCAGCGCCTCTGAGGGGGACAGGAGTGTCCATGAAGAGTCGCGTGCAGAAAGCCCTACATCTACATCCAATGACTCCAGTGGGGAGTTCGCAGTAATGGTGACTACAGGGAGTGACAATTCGAATCTCTATCCACCACACATCAGCCAGTGCCCACCATCCCGCCTACTACTACTAGTGCATTCCGTGCATGCAGGGCTGTCAAGGGAGGAGCCGCATTAACCCCAGGAACTGCTGCCCCTGCTCAAGTGCCCCCTGCTGCCCTCAGTGTTGAGGCGGTAGACCTCTTGAGGCAACTGTGTGTGGGACAGACAGCTCTCCTATATGCTTACCAGGATCAGGACAAGAAGTTGGGACAGGTTCTGGCATTCATGGAGGGCATTCATTCAGACGTGGGTGGGCTATACAGGACTCTGCAGGGTTTGTCCTCAACCGTGACTGCTGCCATTCAGCTGTCACGGCCTCAAAGTCTGGCTCCTATTCCTTCAACAAGCACCTTGCCAGTGGCAACACCTGTGGAGAGTGAACACACAACAGAGCCCTCAAGTGAAAGCACGATGCAAAAATTAACACGCAGCGCCCTGCCTCCCTTTGGGACGGTCCATCTGGACTGGATCTTACTGCTTGTTTATCTAACACGGCTCTTGAGATATGAAACTGTTTCACGAAAGCTGTGAAGCAAGTGATCCAATCCGGATGGGCCGGACCAAAAGGCCAAAGGGAGGCAGCGCAAACAGCTCATTTCCAATGGCAGGCCATCGTTCAGCATAAACGGTGACTCAAGCCAATGGAAATGAGGGGTGGTGCTTCAAGCCCCCTTCTGAAATATCTCTTTCACAAATTCTCTCAGCGAGGTGAGCAGTGCTGTGCGCTGCAACATCATGTGAGACCTAAAAAAAATATATATATAAAGGCCTGGCCCCAAAGGATGAGGTCCACTGGGCCAAAATCGGCCTTGGGAGGGGGGCCACACAGTCCCCTCCCTTTTAAAAAAGTTTTAAAAAGGGTCAAGGACCGGGGGATGAGGTTCCTGGGGCCAAAAATGGCCCCGGAGGTGTACCACTTAGCCCCCTCCCTTTCTATTATAAAAAAATAAATAAAGGCCTGGCACCAGGTGATGGGGTCCCCGGGGACAAAATCAGCCTGAGAGGGGGTCTCCTCCCTTTTTTAAATAAAAATAAAAGGGTCCAGAGAAGGGGGCCACATGCAAAGGAAAAAGCTGGCAACTCTCAGGAGGCTCTGCGCCCTTTCTCGACCACGCAACCACTCCTCCTAGGGCGCTGCTGGTTGGGGGATGAAGTCATCTTGGCTGCTGAGGGTCCTTGGGGGCCACTAGGACCTCCTGTTATCTCCAGTAATTCCCACGCAGTAGGATTGTTGAAAGGTGGTCGGTAGCCACACCCCCTTCTCCACCACTCTGCAAACACTCCTTATGACACACTGCTGTGACACCGGCAGCCAGAGGAAAGGAGGGGGCAGACTACAGGCCCCAGAGATACCTACAGCTGCCACCGCCTACGTGCTTGGTTTTCACACCTGGAGGCGCCAACTTTAGTTTTCTGGGGATCCCGCTGTGCCCCAGAGATACCTGTGGTGACCGCTGCCTACATGCTTGGTTTTCAGGCCTAGAGGCACCTACTTCAGTTTGCAGGAGCTCCTGTCTCTGCCCGTCTGCAACTGTTTGAGGCTGAGCTGGGCCACTGCTCCTTTAAACTGAGACAGTATGGACATAGCTCTTACAAGTTGAAATATCTTACCTTAACCTTGTTTAATCTCATACTTTATGCTTCCCCTACTCTAGTTGTGCTTGGGTGAATTAAGTCATTAAGATATTCTATGTAGGGTGGAGACTTATTTACCTGGCTCTGCAAGTTACCTGTAAAGACAATGTTAGACTGCTGAGATAACTAGCTGCAGTAGCCTTAAATACCTGGCTGCCAGCAAGAATGGGCAAGAGGAAGCTTAATATGGGCACACCTGGTGGCGATACAACAACCACTCTAGACTCTTTCTTAGCTAGGGTAGCAAATGTCCTGTCAAAAGAAATTGCCCTCATGGAGAAGAGACTTTCGATGGAAATTATAAATAGGGCTCCTGTTTTTCCGTTTTTACAAGTTTTCCTTTATCTGTATTTATATATAAAAATGGGAAAATACTAGTACATTTTGCTGTGCTGCCGTCAGGAGTCTCCCCCTCCTTAGAGGGTTAAGAGGTGTCAGCCCAGGCTGAGACAGCTTATCTGGCACACACAGAGCTGCCAGCCGCACCCGAGCACTTCACAGGTCTTTGAAAGACCATTTACTTGTTAATGAGACTTTGTTGAACAAATGCTATCTGATAATGAAACTGAGTACAGGCACCACGTGAGGTCTCAGCTGCATGTGATTTATGCACGCTCTCTGGTTTGGGGAACAATGCAGTTGGCTTTAACCTCACCATAGCCACATTAACTGCGCAGAGAAGATGCACTACAGAAAGCGAAAGATGCACTAAAGAAGGAAACTTCCAGCCCCCCTTACCAATCAAGATCATGGAGAATAAGACTGTATGAGGCCACTAGCACCATCCGAAAACAAGCCACATTGCACATGAGCAGCTATTGAGAACGTAGGCGAAAAGGACAGCCAGGGGGCGTAACACAGGCCCCCGCAGCCACCGCGGTGCGGGGGGCGCACTCCAGGGGCCCAAGAACAGCCTCCGCTCTGACCGATGTTAGAGGGAACAACCTGCTGTCCATGGACATAGAGGAACCTAAAGTCCTTACCCTGCTAGACCTGTCTGCAGGAAACACCATGGTGGCCCAAGAGCCTCTCCTGGCCAAGGTGGAAAAAATGGGGAGCGATCTGGGTTGATCCCATAGTGCACGAAAGCTTCCTTTTGTAAAGGAATTGAAAGATGCTGCCCCAGGGCAGAGCCCACAGGTGCCTGGGGAACAATTCAGAATCTCTCAATAGATTTCAGTAATGTCTATTGACTTACCAAAACTGAGAACCCGCTTAGCAGAGGCCCACCTCTCAGCACAGTGAAAGTCCCTCGGTGTAAACAAAATGTTCCAATGTCTTAGCATTAACTGATCTCTCGAGCCTCCTCTGTGCCATTGAACTGAGACAACCAGGCACCCAACCCAACCAATATCTTTCCCTGTCCCTCCCCCAGCATCAGGAATCAGAAACCCCGGACCATCTAGCTGCCCCCTGCTTTGTGGTTTGTGTGTAACCTTCCCGCTTCAGCAGCTCGCAACTTGTAACCTGCACAACGTGATAGTGTGCTATATTATTAAGGTTCTGGTGGGGAACCTAAATTCATGTTTTATTCCTTTTAACCTGGCTGGTTCCCAAGCCGAAAGCCAGGTTTTCCTCTTCCAACAACCTCTTGCAGTTACTGTTAATTATGTTTGGTAAGAACAAGCTGTAAACAGTTTCTCTGCACTGCTGACACGAAGTTACTTGAAGTGGCACCCAATCCTGAAAGGGGTATTTACTATCCAGTCTAAAAATTTCATTTTTGAGCTGGAGCTGCACTTGTCGAGTTCTGTCTGGAAAAATCTAAGCTTAGCCTCGACTCTCTTTTGGCGCTATGTTATGTGCTACTTGCCCCTCACTATACAACGTAGTTCCCGCCTCCTATGTGTGATGCCCAGAGGGGGTGACCCTGCGCCTTGCTAAATATGCCACTGGGCCGCTGTCGCTCACAGCAGAGAGGACACAACACACGCATTAAAAGTTGGCGTGAACTGACCCCGTGCAGTCACGCCCACCCATTTATTAGAGCTCTCCGCCTTCCCGGCATGAATGCGTTGGTGTCACATATCCAGCGTGGGCCGGCTGAGTTCACCTAGACAGCTGACTCATTACATCTCATCCCAACTCAGTCCTTAACTTTTCTTTGGCTTCTCTGCCGGTTACTCACTTGGCACGCAAAGTCTCTCAGGCAGGTGCTTGGCCACGGATTTTTCCTCAGTTCATATCTGGGGTTTCCACTCCTGGTGTTTGGGGAGGACCCGGATCCCTTGGATGTCAACGGTACCTCTGGGTCCTCGTTGGCTGCCTCCTCACAAGGCATGGCCGGCGGTGGTCATGCCGGTTGACTTTCCGTGTGCTCTCATTGCTCAGTTTGGGTGATCTCTCACTCATCCGGTGCCTCGTCAGTCTCGGCACCAGTGGGGGGGCGGGGGCTCAGACACCTACTTGAACCAGGAGATGTTTTGAGCCACCATTTCTCCTCCTTCCTCAACCATCACCATGTTCCCTTTCACACTGACCACTGTCCAGTATCTGGGTTCGTAGCGGGTCCAAAACTTCCCTCTTGGCTGGCTTTCTTTTTATTACCACTGTGTCCCCCTCTTTCCCCTTGCGGGACACTGCTCTCCTTTTCTGACTGGCAGTGAGGTTTTGTTTTTCCCTCCTCCTGATGGCGCCTTCTTCATCATAGGAAAAAGGAAACAGGAGTAAACCCATTGACCCGGCTGAGACCGGGTATGCTTTATAAGTTATACACCTTTTAATTATGTTTTGGTTTTTAAAACAGATAAATAAAAGGAATTGTCATTTACAATGGCAATAGCTTAAACTAGCGTAAATGTGAGACCTATTGCATTGCAAATGCTTGTTCTCTTCTGCACACACAAAACATCAATCCTCATAGTGATGGCCAGGGACAGCTTTAGAGCTGATGGGGCACTGTTGGGTTGCAGCTGAAGGCAGTGTGAGTTTCTCTCAGTGGGGCAGTATGGTGTTCAGTGGGGGAGAGGATGTGGCACTCTGCCGATAAAAGAAAGTGCAAGGTTCGTAGACAAATGGCTTGTGATAGCACTTTTAAGTATATTTGGGACATTTTGCAAATGACAAAGTTTTGAGATGAATGTATAGTGTTGACCAATAACAACTGAGCGCATGTGTGCATTATCAGTTTAAATAAATGTGGAAAAATACTAGCTGTAGCGTGGTCTTCTGCTTGTGGCAAAAAAAATGTGGATAAATACAGAAAAAATGCTTGAAAAATATATATGGATAAATACAGCCAGAAATGGCAAAATAATAAATACCATAAAACCTAGAGCCTTAATTATAAATCACCCTCAGGAGCCTCTAACCAATGCTGCTCCTTTGTTATTGGAAGATACAGCGGGCCTACCACTGGCAACAAATCCTATTGCTGAACTGTCAGACGATATTGACATTATTCAGGATGATGCTACAATTGTGTCTGAATCTCCAGTAAAAAAGAAGAGGGCTGAGGGAAAAAAGCTGGCCACTGGCGGGTAATGTTGGACCAGACTGATTCGTGTCAGGTTGTGGATAAATTAATCCCTAAATTTGAAGTTGTGTTAAAATCACTCTTGCTGCCCATTATATCATGAATTGGAGAGATAGCAGCTGTGCTCACTAAACTCAGTGAACCCCAACATATCACCTTTCCCAAGAATACTGAGGCTGCAGTGGTGGCTGGAGGTACAGGGATCAGTCAAACAGCTGAAATTGCACCCAGGGTCCACTCAGAGAGGGCAGCATTCCGCAGGGCACAGTGACACCCCACAGGAAGGTCAGGGGGTCAAACGACCTGCTCAGGAGGGCCCTTGATGCTATAGGGGTATGGACTCACCCATAAATGTGGGAGCCGCCAAGGGTAGTTGGGGTTTAGCGTCCCAGAGGCATTTCAAAGGCCAGAGGGCTGGCCCTTGAACTGTGCTTCAGCTCTGAGGGCCCAGTGCCTATGGCTCTAATTAAATTAGCACTGAAAACAACAATCTTTTTGGGTTCCTGTTTAAATCATTACATCACACACACACACTACCACCAATCATAATGTACTCTGATACCGCTATAGCCAGCACCAATCAGAACTCAAGAAGATAGTGTAGAAAAAATGCATGGATCTTTATGTTTCAATACATATATATATCAAAGATTATTTATTTTGTCACTTGGATAAAAACACTTCTCATTTGAGAGTTAGTCACACAACCTACAAACAACAATAGTACAATAAAAAGGTTTTTCTTAAGCAGCAATATTGCAAATGTCGGGGAATTATAAAAAAATATTCACTAGATCTAAAAATCACCTCCTGTTCACTGTGGCGAATCTCTTTACAAAACAGGACATTATATGTCCTCAAACATCACTTGCTAAGCACATACATATTTCTTTTTTTTAGGTCTGCCCTAGATGTTGCTCCAAATATGTTAATTGGACCGCCTATGTTATGAACAGGAGTTATTTGTAGAATTTTTCATGGGCACAGAAGCAACGCGTTTACGTGGAATCTATCCACCTTCTTCAGGCTAACAAAAAGATCAAATCTCCCCACGGTTTATCCTATCAGAGGTGAGAAGACGGAGGAAACAATCTCTCCATGTGGATCAGCCAAATGTCTTGGTCAAGTACATTGGCAATCGGACCATTAAAGAAGGGGTCAAAATCGATCACCCTATTGCGTCTTGTATCTTAGTTTCTCTTTGTCTCACTTTTTTAAAATTGATTTGTTTTCAACACGCTGGAAGCTGCATCCATCAAAGGTATGCGTCTCCTGAATTCCACTGTTTAGTAAGTTGGGTTAGTTCAACCAAAAGGAGCTCAAATGTGCACACCGTCCAGGTAACTTTTAAAAGGATTGGCACTCCACATTTAACCAGTATATCGGCGTATCCTTCGCCGCTCCTCGGTATTAACAGCAAACTTGTCTAATTAAATTAGACCACTTCCAATGACGGATGGTGACAGTGTTCATTTAAATTTGCCCCCAGAGTCAGCTCCTCTTGTGGCTATTTTGACAGGTGTTTCACCCATTAAGCAGGGCATAATGGAGACCATAATAGATCTGTTGCATAAAGTTGCCCACTGGTGACACAACACAATAGTAACTGCACACTATTTATTGCCTCACATTGTTATGGCTAGAAGAGTGGACTGGGTTGGCTCCAATTTAAAAAAAGGGATAGGGAAAGAGACTGTGTTGTCATTAACCTAAGACACCCTAAAAACACAAGAGCTAGGGTTGACAGTTATCGCAAGGAAGAGTACAAAACCACTATTGGGCTCATCCCATTCCACTTCTTCTACCCTATGGGTTTGTCATACCCTATAAGTTTGCATATTAATAGGGACCTTCCATCGGTGAGGATATCACAAAGTTTGTTCATACGATCAGTCATTCCTTTGACCAACAGATTTTCTCCACTGGAGGGTCATGACACTATAGATTGACAAATGCCATCATTTGGGGGGTGAGCCAATTGCAGGGTCCCCTTTATTACCATTTGAAGTGCCTATTTCATAGCCCCAGCCTGACCCCACCTCCTTCAGTCTTCCAATCATTAAGATTTTTACCTAGAATATCACAGGCTTGAGGGGCTGAGAGAGATGAGCATCAATGGCTAGCAACAATAAGGTCCTGCCATGTAGTCGCACTGCAGGAAACATGGGATACATGTGATACCTTTGTCTTGGATGGCTTCAGACCTTTTTTAAAGCTGCATCTCCCACAACAGTACTTCATGCTAAGGGCGGCCTGCTAACTCTGATATCGCTCAAAATTGCTTGTACTACCAGGGTGGTGACATGTCATTCACCCCATCTGCTAGGAGTGGAATTAACTTTTAGCAAGCGTCTTACTTTGTTGGTGATGCATTTCTATAATTCCTTTTGTTGGATTGACAATACTGAATATACTGCCACCTTGTAGGGTTTTCTGGAGACCTATGAGGAGGTGGGACGCCCATATCATGAGGTTATCATTCTGAGGGACTTTAATGTACACCTTTGTCAACTTAACAGTACCTGAGTCTCCTTATCTACATCTGTGTTTCAATTTTGAGCACTCCTAAAGGATAGAGAGTCTTTTAACAGCTAGCAATCTGCATTGCCTTGAAAACACCAGAAGATTTGATTCTCTCCCAACTTTTATTGGCAGGGTTTTTCCTCAACCATTGGTATCCTGGTGCTGCTCCTTTGCTCCCCGACATGCTCAAATTATACTCTTGTTGGAGAAGCTTTAGTGATCATAACCAGCTAATCCTGGAACTGAGGGGAATTCTTGTGTTTCATGGAGTGGAGGGCAAGAGCATATCGAAAGGGGAATTCAAAATACTAGATCAGGCAATAGAATTAAGTGGGAGAAGATAATACTGAATGATTTCTTAGATAAGTTATACGTAGAAGGTGTGGAAGACATTAAACTTTGTCTTGATAATCGTACACAGGACATAATGGTATTAGATGCTTATAGTAATCTAGTGAAGCTGATCACGAGCAATTTATTGGCCAGTAGCAGAGCAGGAGATATTAAGGGGGAACGATGGTTTGATGGTGCATGCTCCAAATCACTTAAATTCCTAATGACGGCTGTGAAACAAAAACCCAGGGATGAGGGCAGGTGAAGGTATGTAGGAGATCCCATACATATGCAATCAAGCAAAGGAAAGAAGCTATATGGGATCAGGCATGGGATGATTTAAGACAGGTCAGTGTATTGTCCAATAGCTCTAAATTCTGGGAAATTGTCAATAGTCCTTTATTTGCAGACCAGCACTCCTCTAGAGTGGATTGTATCATCCCCACTGATAAATGGGTAAAACATTTTTAACAGATCTATAGAGGGGTGGTTGTAGGAGTTAATTATACGTCTTGGGAGCCAAGCGTAGATACATGACCACTGATCTTCATGGTAGAAGAGGTTCAAAAAACCATTGGGCCACAGCCGGGAGGAAAGCACCAGGTCTTGATGGGGTTCAGTCGGATCTTTATTAGGCCAATCCCGTGAGGTGGGACTAGATCCTGACCTGGGTTTTTAATGTAGCAACCATGAATGGCCTGCCATTCTCTTGGTCTACTGCAGTCAACATATTGGTTTTCAGAAAGGGAGTGAGGGATGACCCAGCCTGTTATCGCCCATTCTCCCTACTTTATTCAGCTGCAGAAATCATGGGAAAGGTGATTTTGGACCTCCTAACACTATGGCTAGAAGATTCCATTGTCATTTCAGAACTGCAATGTGGCTTTAGGAAATGGAGAAGAACCCTGGACCAATGCATCAATTTGCTCCTGGTGATTGATAAATATACAATAGCCAAAAGGGACGTTTGCACATCGATGTGATGGAGCTAATGTCTGCATTTGACTGTGTTAATAGGACCAAATAATTGCCTTTACTACTTGGTATGGGCATGGATGCTGATCTGGTGGCGTTCTTGCACTGGCCACCCTCAAATCTGACGGCTCACTTTCAGCATCCTGGGAGGTCAAGTGAGGGTAAGACAGGTATGCATTTAAGCACCCATTTTGTTCACCTTATACATTAATATACTTGGGGCTGATGTGTCAGGTGCTTGTAACTATATCCCCAGACGAGTCCTAAAGTATATGCAGACAACGCAGTGTTACTTGCCAGAATGGCTGTGGGGTTGAGAAGTCTTTTAAATACTTTTACAGATTTTACAGCTTCACTTGATCTTTCTATTAATGTTTTTAATCACATATAATGACGGTATCAAGACAAAGCTCTCCAAATGTAGGCTCTTTTGTCGGGGGAGGACTGACTATAGTCTCCAAATTCCCTTATTAGGGTGTCCTGTTTGATGAACCGGGGTCATGGGTGTCTGGATTTTGCTAGGAGATTGGGGACCAAACCGCAACCCGTCCTATTTTAGGTTTATCATGATAAATGTATACCCATGGCCACTTACAGCAGTGATGTCTGGGTTATAAAGATGTTAGTGAACGTCAGAACTCTGAGAATAAATTCCTTCGCATACTCCTATCATTACCCCCTTGTACTCCATCCTTTATGGTACATTAGGAACTTAGGCAAGGTTACAGTTCTGATCTTATTACTATGGCCCCAGTAATGCAAGGGTTGAAAATGTGGTCTAAACCCACTCCTACGTTGAATCAGGTTGTCCCAGAGGACTGTATAAAGTTTGACAGGGCCCTTAAAATTTCATGGTCGGGTTACGTCTTAGAGCAATAAAGAACTTAGGGTGTCCCAAGATGTTTACACATCATAGGCTGATGCACCCAAGTGAGTTGAGAGATATGAAATCACTGTTTTTGGCCAGAAGGATGGCAGAAAGGGAAAACGGGGAACTCACTAAGCCCACAATAAGGCCATATTTAATCCTGAATCCAGCGACTCTAGGACAGCATTATTGGACGTGTATTAAAAATCTGCATCATCATTTTCTTTTAACCAGGTTTAGCATTAGTTGTATTCACTAGTGTTTATCTGTACCCAGGGGCTTTTCTAAGCCAGGTACTTTAAAGCCTTGCTCTTGTGATCATTTCTCCGAACAAGATCTTTCCCATTTTATCTTTTTCGTGATTTTTATTGTAACCCACAAAATACATGTATTCTTTCACTGTTAAAGCACTGTAATTTTGCACAAGTGAAGCCAGCCCTGACATACTTGCAAATGCAGTCTTGACCTCTAATTTGCTTTGGAGTTGCCAGTTTTTTTAACAGGTGCTTTAAACAGAGAGAAAAAGCCCAAAGCATAAGTGCTCTAGTTTTCATTTCTGTTCCCTGAGGATATTCATTGGCTTTTAGCACCAAGTTGTTTTAAAAATGTTACTGTATTACACTAGTGGTATATATATACATCATGTGATCAGGCCTGTGGACACAGGTGAAACGTGTCATGGCGGACAAGCTGGGTGTTGAAAGGCACGAATAAAGCACCTTTGCTTGGCACCAGATTGGGTTTCTACTCTTCGTCATTCCTTACCGGCAGAAAAGTTGATGGGGCCGTTGGCGTCTGGCGAGAATTTGTTCATATATATATTCACTTAAAAAACCATAGGTTTCAGGCTTTATATAGTTAGGAATTAGCATTTAAAAAACCATTGAAATTGCTCCTATATAGTTAGTTGGACTAACTATATTTCGCGCACCCGCAATCCACTGCTGATGCTGTCACATATTACATCATTCATGACATGGTCAGTGACATCACTGATGACATCACTGATGACATCTCAAATGACATCACTGATGACATCACTGATGACATCTCATTTGACATCACTGATGACATCACTGATGACATCATCCAGTGACTGTGTGTTTCTGTAAAGTTTAAATATGTTTTACATATTGCAGAATGAGTGGATGTATAAGTGTCTGGATGAAGGATTTAGTAGGTGCGTGACTGACTGTATGAGTGAGTGATTAAATGTGTCTTACTAAATGCATGGGTTAGTGACTAAACTGTCTGAATGTGTGCATCAGTATGTCTGTTGTTGTGTAAGCTGCTGCATGTGTTGATCAGTAGCTATATGAGTGGCTATATGGGTTTTGATTGGTTGCCCAAGTATTTGAATGGGAGACTGAGTGTGTATGTGGGTGGCTGGGAGGTGTGTGACTCTGTGCATAGATGTGTGAGCAGCTGATTCACTAGGTGTATGAGTTCAAGAGTGCATGTGGAAACAGCTATATGGGCGGTTGACTGTGTGCATAGGTGTGTTGGTGAGTGAATGGATATCTCAGTGCTTCATGTCCAAGTAAGTACATATGTAAAACACAGTGCATGTGAGAGTTGGCATATATAAATGACTATACATGAGAGCCAGTGAATGTGCGAGTGGCTGTATGGATCATTATGTACTTGTATCAGTGATTGTATATGAGAGTAAGTATGTGTTAGTATATGTTTGAATAAGTAAGGTGTTGTGTGTATAACTGTATAGTTGAGGAAATGGAAGTGTGATTGATTCTTTGCATGACTAACTAGGTGTGTGAGTAACTCCATGGATGAGTGGCAGTGTGTGAGTGTCTGTATAGGTGTATGAGTGCATATGATAGTGTTATATTGATGAGTGACTGTATGTATGAGTGATTCTATGGGTGAATGAGTGAATGTGTGTGTAGACCTAGGAATCAGTGAGTGTGTATGTAGTAACTGGTATTGGTGTGTCAATGGTTTCAAGAATGGTAGTCTGTATTTAACACTGGGTGTATCAAAGGTTATATTAGAGTCTGAGGAGGTGCATCGTATTATCACATGAACAATATCATCAGTGATGTGATAAGTTATGTCAAATGAGATGTCATCAGTGATGTCATTTGAGATGTCATCAGTGATGTCATCAGTGATGTCACTGACCATGTCATGAATGATGTAATATGTGACAGCATCAGCAGTGGATTGCGGGTGTGCGAAATATAGTTAGTACAACTAACTATATAGGAGCAATTTCAATGGTTTTTTAAATGCTAATTCCTAACTGTATAAGGCCTGAAACCTATGGTTTTTTAAGTGAATTTGCAAGGTTTTTAAAATGCTAATTCCTAACTATATAGGGCCTGAAACCTATGATTTTTTAAGTGAATTTGCAAGGTTTTTTAAATGCTAATTCCTAACTATAATACTATATAAGGCCTGAAACCTATGGTTTTTTAAGTGAATTTGCAAGGTTTTTTAAATGCTAATTCCTAACTATATAAGGCCTGAAACCTATGTTTTTTTCAGTGAATTTGCAAGGTTTTTTAAATGCTAATTCCTAACTATATCAGGCGTGAAACCTATATTTTTTTCAATAAATTTCAAAGGTTTTGTAAATGCTAATTCTATTAGCTGATAATGTTTATATATGTTATTATCCTTCTGGGACCACCTTAGCAGCCATCTTGTTTCTCAGGAGAAGTGAGGCACAAGAGAGCACAAAACAAGAGTGGAAAATGCGAAAAGGGGGCAGGGTAGAGACCCCCTGACCCCCTAGCCCTTCTAAGGGGGTCCCATAAAAATTAATAATAGCGAAGCACGGGAGCCCGCGGTTCAGTTTTTTTTTTCCGGCCAAAATTCGTGCTGGGTATGTGAATCTTTCTGATTTTTGTTTTTAATGCTTTTTTGGGCCCTGGCTATCTTTGTGGGACCCCCTGAGCAGGCCTAAGGGGTCAGGGTGTTTCTACCCTGCCCCCTTTTCTTGTTTTTTATTTTGATTTAAATAATGAGTCATAGATACAGTCACAACTGCTATGTATCTAACAGCAACTGAGGTACTTTAACAGGGAACAGTTTCAAGGCTGATTTGCATACGGATGGGTCCAAACTGGAATGGTGTGACAAGCAAAATTACGATAGATTAAACCTATATCAATGATTGGGGTGCATATTTGACAATGTTCAACATTCTGTCCATCATATTTTTGTGTTGTACTTTCACAGTAAGCCAGGCACTACTGTTATGTGTCGATTTAGATATCACTCAGCACCACCACAGCACCACTCAGCACCACCACAGCATCACTCAGCACCACCACAGCATCAATCAGCACCACCACAGCACCACTCAGCCTCACCCCAGCATCACTCAGCACCATCCCAGTATCACTCAGCACCACCACAGCACCACTCAGCATCACCACAGCACCACTCAGCACCACCACAGCACCACTCAGCGCCACCCCAGCATCAATCTGCACAACCATTGAACAACAACTGGTTCAAATATGTTCTCTCAATGTTTCAAACTTTATTACAAATGTCACAAAAAGATGTTAATATTTCACTTCTGTTCTTGGATTTTCGTCACAATAAAATACACTGAACATAATCTTCACAAAAGTTATTTACAAAAGTTTAAGCTATTGCCATTATAAATTAAAATCACTTTTATTTAAGTATTAATTATTTAAAAAAAATTAAAAGCCATTGTAATTTGTAATATCAATACAGCTAAGTCACGTAAATACAAAACATGTTGCATTACAAATGCTATAGGTGCCACATTTGCGAAAGTTATAACTATTGGCATTGTAAATGACAAAGCTATTAATTTAGCTATTTTCAAAACCAACACATAAATAAAAAAAATTGTCATTTACAAGACCAATAGTTCCAAACTTTCCTAATGCGAGACCTATTGCATTGCAAATGCTTGTTTTTATATCTGTCAGTGCTTCCTGTTGAGGTTTAATTTTTGTGACAGGCGCCTCATTGCCTACTTGTAACTATTCTCTGACCCTACTTCAAGGGTCAGAGCAGGGTCAGAGAATAGTTGCAAGTAGGCAACAAGGCGCCAGGAAGCACTTACAGGCTTACAGCAGCAGGTGCCCAAGTTGAAGTTAATTTCTTTGTAACCCTTTTGTAAAAGGTTACAAAAAATTAGCTTCAACTTTTGCACCTGCTGCTGTAACCCTGTAAGTGCTTGGCTGAAAATTCGTCCCCGCTGATTCGCGGATTTTATCGCAATTTCGCGAGATTCGCGGATTGCGAAATCGCGGAAAATACGCAAATTCCGCGAGCGGAACGAATTTTCAGCCCATGCTTAGATTAAACACAATTTTCGTAATCTGTTGGAGGGGGAAAGGGAGGAGCAGGAGCTAAGAAAACCAGTGGTGAGAAGTATTTATGGTTTATTAAGAAGATTCCTTCAAATGTAATTATCTAGGGGTGTCAAAAGGGGCTCATGGTTTTAAATTGAAACACCTAATGATGCACTTTATACTGGATTCAATTGCTGTCGGATAAGGGCCTTTTTTATACTGTATATGATGTATTTAATGTATTTCAGACAGTGTATACATGAATTGCAATACCTGAATGATTATTTTATCTCTTTTTACATACTTTTAAATGTGTGGAGGATCATTTTTCTTGTACTGTCTTTTATGATTTTAATTAATCAAAATAAAGAACTTTTGACTGACTCACGAAACAGAAAGAACAAGTTGGGGGAGTAGTTCATAAGGCCTTTGCTTTCAAGAGGAAGCTTCTTATTTTGATTATAAATAGAATGAAGAGTCTTGAGAAAATAGTGCTGTACATGAGGAGACTAAACCAGAAGAAAAGATTAGTTAATAGAACTAAATGTTGTACAGTTTTTAGTGGAGAATGCATACATACTTCTGCTATGGAGCCTTTCTTTAATGGAGAAAATTATCTCCAGGATAACACATTAGTTGATGCTATTGATTAAAGAGAACATTTTTATGAAATGTTAAATGGCACTCCTATAGAGAAAGAGTAACTGTGTCTAGAAATGTAGAACAAGTTATTGCAGAGCAGGTACAGGTAAGGCACAGCCAAGCCAAGAATACAAATAGAATTGTAGTGGTGGTTGTAGTAGTCAACAACAATCTGTTGATATAGTGAGAACATTTCTACATATCTTTCCAAAGCAAGCTTTAAAGCACAAAATAGATGGGATCCTTGCTAGGTTAGAAAGCAAACACATTTGGATGGACACTTGTATTCCTTGTTTATCAAAGAAAGTGTGCCAAAGCCCCTTTCATTATTTCAGAATGTAAGCAGTACACCTCTCAACAATGTGAACTTTACTTATGAGGTTTTAGTATGTTCAAATTCCTGCATTATGTTTAGGTGAAAAGAATAGAACAGTTTTGTATGGTACTGTAGTAGAGGTAGAAAAGGTTTGTGATAATGTGCAGTTTTGTTTCTTTTGTGCAGAACAGGACTCTATGCAAAAGGAAGAGTTGATATCATGAAGAGTTGCAGAACATGACACAGGTATTATAGATGATAGCTTTGAATAAGAGAAAATTCTACACAGTGTGCTCTGAAAAAAACAGAATATGTTTGTATATGTTATGAACACACTCTGCGAGTGTCTGATGTTGCTGTGTCCTAGGGATTGGAGTGATGCTAGGATGGGTCCTCATCTCAATAGCTTCATATCTAATTGATATATCAGCACAGACTGTTGAAGTGATTAAGCAGGGGAAGGAAAGGTAGGATGTAGCAGGGAGGGAGATCTGTAAAAGAAGAAACACAATTACTAGCGACTCGTTCCCCTCTCAATCACTGTTCCCCTCCTCCCTCATACCATATTCACATATATAGCCATATAGAAATACCTGTAAAGGAAAAGACAGACACTTTTGTTTGGAATGCGTGGGCCAGCTGAGAAGACAAATATTTTGCCATTAAATGCTGTGTTGCTTTTGTACCACTATGGGAGAGGAGAATACACCAATCAATATTGAATTCATTAACACCGCCAGGTTCTATTTAGATGAAGGTCGAGGCTTATACATACCCAATTATCTGTATTGCCATGAATCACAGGGGGAGTGAGAAAGGTCCATCCTGGGTTCTGACTCCAAGCCCCTGCTATATGCACAAACAGACAAGCGATACACAATAAGTTCTTTTCATATCATAGTCTCTCAAACATGGAAATAACAGACATCCAAATATTGGCATTCCTTCCGCTATTGTCACATGAAACTAGCGAGCACAGTTCTGTGGAATCTCACGGCCTGGATATTGAATAGCAAAAGAATGGATAATCACAGTTATCTGAGTGAAAAGGAAGTTACTGCACTTCCTACAGAGAGCAGAAGAACAAGCAGGCTTAAGCATGCCCTTTCTTTTAGGCATTTCCTCAATACCTCTCCGCATGGGATTTTGGAAAGAAAAAATTCAACAACAAAAATGCGGGAACAAATTGTTGAAAAAGTCACCAAACGTAATACTGCATCCTTGTGGTTTACTATCCTGAAACGTTGAGCCAAAAGGCTCCAGAAACAAAGTGCTTGGTGCTAGGACCACCCTTTTTGGGCCTTGTCCCTTCCAGTAAGTCCGTTCCAGTAAACAATGCCAGTAATTCACAAAATTTTCAGGCGCGTCTCTTGACCCGGAACCGATTTTAACAGGATTTGCTTCGCGGGAGCGTGAACATGCTTGCGCGTCATTTCCTGAACACGTCGCATGCCGGGAATCGTAGTTCTGACTCAATTGCATTTCAGTGCTCACTTCGGGATCCTGTGAGATCTGACTGCAAGATTGAAAAGTGGATTGTTAACTTGTATTTAAAAACTGAAAAAGAAAATAATGATAACTGGAGAAAGTTTACTGTGTACTTATTTGTAGAGGAATGCTTTCTCTTGGCCATACAGCAAGATATATGTAAGTACTTTTGCAATAGATTAGCTGATAATAAAATGCCTGGTTGAGCTGTGCATAAGAAGTTAATACTGGTTGCCATTCCAAAACCCCTTCAAGGTTTAAATGTTTATGAGTGAATTCATATAAAATATATATTCCATTTCACACTATAGTTAACATAGAGCGAAAGTAGGCAAGTTACTACCAAGAAAGTGGCGGAAAGGTCTAAAAGGTAGAGTATTGTGGTGGATTACAGTGCTTTCTCAAAGTGTTCAGCAGGATGCTCAAGAATCTTTTATGCTAATGTTAGGACTATTAGACAAAGAGGATGTGAATATCAAGGAGTTATTTGGTTTAGGTTAACAATAGAATCATGGTTGTGAACATTGTGAATCACCCTCTAGCAGCTATTGCAACTCTTGCAACTATTTCTCTATTTGAGGTTACCGAATTGTAATGCTTTGGACTTTGAAAATGTAAGCAAAAACTCCCATAAAGATATGAATTGCAAACATATTCAATGAAGGGGTAAATATACCCTCTAAACACTAAACAACATATTAAAGATCTCAAAGAATATAGACAGAGTGCATTGCCATATAAATGTGATTGAAATAAAGACTATGTGAAAAGATAACAAACGTATATCTGCTATTTCTAGAACCGAAGTTGTAAGGATAATTTAGGAAAAGAAAGTGTGCTATTGTGTTGAAAGGTATACGAATTATGAATTTCTGAGATATTATTCGGCCTGTTAGGGATATTGTCTACAGCTTGTTGTTAGAAATGAAAAACTCTTTTTAACTGCAGGAAAGGAATTTCTAAAATATTGCAGGACTACATTTTGTTAGTACAGATAAAAACTAAACTAAGGTACGATAATACCAGCAGTCTCAAATTGCACTTAAGAAATCCCTTTTCCACCTTACCATTGTATCTTATTTTGGTTGCCTAATGTTCAAAATGAAATCCTAATACATTTTTCTATGTTTGCATTTTTGCAGGGGGCTTGATCTGCTGCAATAAAAACCAACCAAAAAATAAATAGTATTGTTTCTCACATTCTGCAAAATGACATCTATAGCCTGCACCTCAGCTCTTATGATGGTGTTACAGTCCATGCAAAAGGTAGCAAATTACTTTAGCGGTGCTGACATTTCACTGCATTTTCTTACCACATAAGCTAGTAATGTATTTTCAGGAGCCGGAGATTGAGGTCAGGAGACTGAGCATCCCATTCATTTTTATCTCTCTGGAATTTTAAGTTGCTCTTTTTCCAATGTTTTCTATTTGTACAACATTGTTGTACCACATGAATATTCTTTTGCTCTAACCTAAGATAATGTATTCTCACATATGCTATACCTCACCACTTTAGTTATTTTTTTCAGTTTAAGAAATGTTTATTTGTTTAAAGAAAGTACAATACAAAAGATAATATAATAGTACAGTAGAACCAAATGATATACATCTGATGCATATGAAAAAGTAGTAAAAAATAACGGTTCAGTTGTAAAAGAAGAAATAAGAAGATAGAGAGATCGAAGAGATAGAAAGAGAGGAAGAGAAGAGAGGGGAAAGAAGAAGAAAGAGGAAAGGGTAAGAGAGAGTAAGGGAAGAAGAGAAACAGTAGATAAATAGGTCCAGAAATCAGAGAGAAGGGGGTGATGAGAGATAATTGGAGAAGGGGAGCCAAAGGAGATCAGATTTAACTTTAGAGGAGACAGACGAGGAGGAAGCAATAGAAATCCTATGCTCATCACAAACAAAGTTCCACCAAGTAAGGACAGATAATTTGGAATTATCCTTCCAACAAGAAAGAATTACTTTAAACGCAATAGCAATAAAAAGATCCAGTAATCTAACACTCGAAGGAGCAATATCAATATCTACTGAAACAGATCCTAAAAACACATTCAAGAATGATACGGGAATAGAACAATGAAATATGCGCATGCAAATAACCCAAACAGAGGTCCAAAAAGCAAAAACAGATGGACACTCATATAATTGATGTTTAAGTGTACCAGTGAGTGAAGAACATGACCAACATAGAGTACTAGAGGAAGGAGAGAACTTGGCGATACTAAGAGGAGTGAGAATGGATCTATGATAAATAAAATATAACGATTGAGTAATGCGGGCTGCAACAGAAGTCTTAAACAATTTGCTCCATATACTATTCCATTCATCAACAGAGAGAGATACTGACAAATCGGATTCCCAAGCAATCTCAGTTGCTGATTTAGATCGTTCCAAAACATTTGAAGACAGCAATTGATAAACAAGAGCAGCTTTGGGTTGACGTAGGGAAAATAAAGGATAAAGGGGGGAAGAAGGAGAGAATGAGGGTAGAGTATCAGAGGAAGGAAAGGTTGATAAGTGTGAGGTTATAGCATTAGTAATAATCGTATATTCCTTGAGAAAAGACATGGGTAGATTATACAAAACTTGCAGTTCAAAAAAAGAAATAATGGCATTATTGGCGAAAAACTGATTTACAAAGATAATGTCCTTTTCTTTCCAATATTTGTAATAGAAAGATCTGCCCTTATATTTGAGAAATTTGTTATACCAGATACAAGAGGACATAAAACATTGGAGTGGAGACAAGTCTATAGCAAATAAATCATGCAGTAGAGTTTGAGAATATTTTAAAACTGTATGTTTGGATAAAAACGAGCAATTAGACATAAAAACAGTATGTTGAAATGAAAAACCTTGTAACAATGATCGTTCGAAGGTTATCCATTTAGGAATCGGGGAGTCATGAAAGTCAAAAGCTAAAGAGAAGGATTGCTTAATAAGGAATGCAGAGTGATAAAGTTTGAAATGAGGAAATCGAACCCCGCCTTCCAATTTAGGGCGTATGAGTTTATGTAAGGCAATAGGAGGGTGCTTGTTGTTCCACAGGAATTTGGAGCAAATGGAGTTTAAACGAGTAAAGTAAAAATTAGGAATTTTCATGGGGAGCATTGATACAGTATATAATATGTGAGGCGTAATCATCATTTTGATGGTATCAAGTCTACCCCACCATGATAAAAATAGAGGAGACCAACTTTGAAGGAGGGATTGAATTTTCTGAGTGAGGGACGCAAATGTGGCTTTAAGGGTATCAGTAAGGGATGGTGAAAACCAAATGCCCAGGTATTTGATTTTGGAGGGACACCAAGCAAAGTCAGTGGAGGAAAACCTGAAATGGTAACAAGTAGAATTTAAAGGTAGGACTTCAGTTTTAGATAAATTGAGTTTATACCCAGAGACTGAGGAGTAAAGGCGGACTTCGTCCATAAAAGGAGGAAGAGAAGTAACAGGGTTAGACATGTAGACTAAAATATCATCCGCGTATGCAGACAATTTAGTTTCAACAGATGAAAGTTTAAATCCAGAAATTTGGGGATTAAAACGAATTCGTTCAAGGAAGGGTTCAAGGCAAAGTATGAATAGTAACGGGGATAAGGGACACCCTTGTCTCGTTCCTCTACCTAAGGGAAAAAATCTAGAAAATTGGTTATTGACAAAAATACTGGCACGGGGAGCTGAGTATAGGAGTTTGACTAAGGAAATAAAAGAGGGGCCAAAACCAAACCATTGCAAGGTGCGAAACATAAATTGCCAGTTAATACGGTCAAAGGCCTTTTCCGCATCTAGGAATAGGGCAGCCAAAGGGGCTTTAAAATGTTTACTATGGGAAATGACATTAGCGAATATACGGGCATTGTCTGCAGCAAGTCTGCTTTTAACAAATCCAACTTGGTCAGTTTTAATTAAAAGTGGGATGATTGAGTCAAGACGGGAAGCAAGGATTTTGGCAAAAATGTTACAGTCATAATTGATCAAGGAAATAGGGCGATAGTTTTTACATGGGGAATGGTCTTTATCCGGTTTGGGAATTATGAAGATAAGTGCATCCAGGAAAGAACCAGAGGCCTTAGCATTAGCAATGAAGGAATTAAACAGTTGTAGTAATTTAGGTACAAAAATAGCATGGAGGGCAGAATAAAACTCAATTGGTAATCCGTCTGGGCCAGGGGCCTTTGATTTTTTAAGGGAATTGATGGCCAGGAGAATCTCTTGAGAAGTAATATCCTTTTCTAATTGATTAAATTCCTCAGGAAGTGTCGGAGGAGGGGGGAGAGTCTAAAAAAAAAAAGATAAATTTTGATCTGTAGGGTATGTATCATCGGTATATAGATTATGATAGTAGGTGTGAAAAACCTCTGCAATATCTTCATCAGAGGTAACTAATGAATTTGTAGAGTCATTCAGGATAGGGCCCACAGTTTTACGTTCAGATTTGATTTCTAGGTAATTCGCCAACATTTTACCAGCCTTATTCTGACCTCCATGAAACTTAGATTTAATTTTCAATAAAGTGTTACATGCTTCAGTTGTAGCTATTTTATTCAGTTCGGATTTTGCTTTAACAAGATTGTGGAGGGCAGTAAAATCTTTAGATGAGAAATACAAATGTTCCAGCTTCTTAATGGAAGTGAGTTGTTCCGAGTACTTAGATATATTTAGTTTCTTTTTTTTGGAGACATACGAGATTATAAAAGCTCTCAGGGCAGCTTTGAAGGCATCCCAGTTATTTGGAACTGATGTGTCCGTAGGAACATTAAAAGTAAAAAACTCAGCTATAAAATTCTGAACCTCCTTCATAAAAACAACATCTGACAAAAGGAAGGTGTTGAATTTCCAACGACTGAATCTGGACGAGGAAAGGGTGAGATCAAGGGTTGCAAAGACAGGAGCATGGTCCGAAATAAAAATAGAACCAATTTCAGATTTATGTAATGTGGGGAGGAGAGGTTTACTGACTAGAATATAATCAATTCTAGATCTAGTATGATGTACGTTCGAATAAAACGTGTATTCCAAAGTATCAGGATTACAAGTTTTCCATACATCATATAGGGGGCGGGAGGAGATGGCATATTGGAAACATTTATGAGTTTTGTCAGGACGAAATTTAGTGGAGGAGAGTCTATCAGAGAAGGGATCCAACCATTGGTTAAAATCACCAGAAATAACAATATTGGGACATTCAATAGAGGAAATAAGAACTTTAACCTCATTCCAAAATTCAGGAGAAGGGCGGGTAGGACCATAAATGTTCAGAAAGACTAATGTCTTATTTTGGATAATAACTTTAGCCATAACCCAACGGCCTTCAGTATCAGCTTTGGAGGAGAGAATTTGGACACATAAACTTTTGTGAAAAAAAATTGCAACACCTCCCTTATTATTAACAGCAGGAGAATAAACAACTTGACCCACCCATTGTCTCTTGAGTTTAGAGGATTCCGAATCCGTACAGTGGGTCTCTTGAAGCGGTCTATAGCGCCAGGACACTCGGGTAGAGTAACAGTGCGCTTTACAAGTATCCCACATTTACATTTGAAGAAAGGCAACCTGTGAATTAAGCTTGGATAAATGTGACAATACCTTTTGACGCTTGACAGGGTGACCCAGACCACGAACGTTCCACATGACAAGATTACACATGATGGGAGGTGAGGAAGGCGGCGAACATCTGGGGTGAACACATTGCAGGAGAATGACTAAAAAAAAAGAGATAAGCAACACAAACATTAGAAAAAGAGAAAATATCCAAGAAAAGTACATTAATTAGAAAAAATATGCCAAAAAGTACCAGAGACGAACTAACAAGGAACAAATTACAAAAATCAAGGAATAGAACAGTTGAAAAAGAAAGGAAAGGGAAAGAGATGTCAGACAAAAGTGCATAATGGAAGGACAGGAAAAGGAAGACTAGAAGGAGGAAAGAAAAGAGATAAAAAAAGGAAGAAAAATAAGTAGACAGATCAAGGCAAGAACAGAACTGCCTGATCTGAGAGGAAAGAAAACACCAAGACATCTGGAGCGAGGAGACGCCGAAGGAGATACAGACCCCCCCGAAACGCCCGAAGAGAAGTAGAGAGAAGCAAAGAACAGCACGACATAGAGAAGAAAAACATGGTAAGGTTAGAAACATTCCAATAATACAGCAAAAGGCGGAAGGAAAAAGAGAAGTAAAAGAAGCCTAATAAAGGCATCAGGTATTAACATCCATGTTAGGTGCAGAGGCAAATTGGAGATATTCATGCAACTTCTGAGGATCATCAAAGGTGCGAGTGCGACCATTATGAGTGATTTTGCAGAAGCACGGGTGTAGAATTCCATATTGAATATTCAGTTGTCTCATCTGAGGACGAAGATTGAGGAACTCCTTACGCCAGGCGTTGGTTGCATTTGATAAATCTTGGGAGATAAAAATATTATGTCCTGACCACACAAGGCGACGCTTGAGCCTGGCAGCTTTGAGGACGGTCATTAATTCAGCAAACTCAAGGAAGAGAAGAATAATACCACGAGGTTTTGAGGAATTAGAAGTGGGACGGCCAAGGCGGTGAGCTCTCTGGATATTTAGAGGATAAGAAGTCGGTTGAAGGTCCAACACTTCATAGAGGAGTTTACGAAGAAAATACACCATATCAGACCCCTCAAGATTCTCCGGAACTCCGTAAATACGTAGGTTGTTCCTACGATTGTGATTTTCAAGGTCCTCAGTGTGGAGTTTGAGTTGCTTAATTTCCTTTTCCAGCAGGGGTATCCTAGTAGAGACATCCTGAATATCGCCAACACGTTGCTCCAAACTCAGAACCTTACCTTCCATAACAACCCACCTCTCTTCAATATGCTTGAGCTTCTCATTAGTGGCAGACATAAAGGGTTGGAGACCCTTAACCTCCTCTAAGATGGAGTCTAAAATAGGATTCTGAGAGGTGTGAATCGGAGAAGGAGGGTCATTTTTAAGGCGTTTGGGCGTGGTTCCTGTGTTGGACGACCTTGAGGTGCCTGCGTTATGCGTCATTATTTCAATATAGTAGCACACCAAACACGCAGGAAAAAAGAAAAATGATTGTTGCGCAGCAGGAGCACAAAAACACCACCTGGTGTGGAGGAAATGAGCAAATAGTGAGAGGAAAATGAAACAGTGAATTTGCTCAAATAGCCTGAGGTACAGCCCACACTGACGTAATGAGATAAAATAGTTCTGTCAGGGTGAGGAAATCCCTAGAAGGCTATATATCATAACAGCAAAGCGTTCATTAAAGATGAAAGGAGTAGGGGGTGGTAACGAAGCCCCATAACATGGAATTTGAGTAAAGGAGGAAAACAGCACACCAACGCACAAAAATTGAAGAAAGAGAAAATGGCGGGTGATATTCACTGAAGCATGGAACATGTGGTAAGGATTGCGAGCCACAAAAAGAGGGGGTAGTGGTGCAATGACGCCATATCTTATGGAGGATAGCGAGGGAGACAGAGCGTGCAGCAAAAAAAACAGTCCAGGAGGACAGCTTGAGGCGAAGTCGAACTCACTCGAAGAGACGCGGGCTCAGCGGCTCAAAATGGCGGCCGCCCGCGTCCCGATGCAGTCACAGAAGACAATGTCCGTACAACCCCCAAAACGGCATTAAACGCTCTGAAGGTGCTCACCATCGCCGCCGAACATGTTCCGCCGTGGAAATATGTTAAATTCCGGCCTCGGAATGTGGAATTGAAGGCTGGAAAAACATCGGGAGCCCGCACTTCTCAGGAGCTCACAGGGAATCCGCCATCTCGCGTCGGCGCGTAAGCCACGCCCCCCTCACCACTTTAGTTATGGTCTTAGATTTACTAGATATAATAGAGGAGAAATCCCAAGATATACATTTTTTGTTCATTGCAGATTCTTCATCAGAAGACTGCTCATGTACAGCTGAGTCCTGCTGGTGTAAAGATCTTCAACCAGTTATAGCTCTTCCTCTGGTTCGTCTCCTTCCATTTTATTTTTGTGGAAATAGTTTAACAAATGTAAATACCAGCACATTTTTTAAAATCAGGTTGGTTAATAATCCTTAGTTTGATGAGCATTTGGTAGTTATGTTCCATTTTTTTTAGTTTTGATGTTAAAAGTTATTTTTTGAGATGGGCGTGGCTAGCCGCCTAAGATGGCAGACACAGTTTGTTGAGGCTCTGGACCCTGGGGAAATCAATCCTGTAATATCGCTGGCCACAGACCTGCTACCAGAGGTTCCGTCTCAGGCCTGCAGCCATTGGGTGCCTGCGAGGCACGCCCACCAACTGTGACTCGATTGGAGCTGCGGCCCTGCTGGCGAGCTGATCCTGCTGAGAACTGCATCCTCTGCGGTCTGCCTACCTCAACACCAACAGCGCCATTACACTGCATCTCTTGCTTGCTGTGCTGGCTCTGACCCCACGTGGTCCATGCCATGCCTGTTGGCGGTGCCCGGCCGGCTGCTTGGGTGCGTCGGACCCAAGGATGTGGAGTGCGGCGGTGCTCAAATGTTGTGGGAGACGCCGGGCAGCCTACTGGGGTAGGGACTGCACACTTCTACTAACGTGAGCCCCTTGCTCCACGCGCTGAGCCCTGAGAGCGCCTTTCTCTGCCGCTGCTGTGTGCCACGCTGTGTGGTGCACACCGCCCTTGCCTCTTGTCAAATACTGCCCTCTCCTGGCCAGGTGGAGGAGCCGGAGCCAATCTGCGGTATCATCGCAGAAACACTTCCAAGATGCCGGCTGCATGACCCTTTAACTGGAGCGGTGCTCCTGCCAGAATCCCATGCATGCAGCACACGGTGACCGCCATGGCCTGCTCATCCCTGCCCGTCTCCAGTGGTGCAGACCCCTTGCAGCTGTGGATAGGCCCCAAGGCCGGCCCCACTCGGCTGCTGGAGCCGAGTAGCGACAAGAGTGGCTGCGCGTCACCGGGGGATTCAGTAGAAGAACACAAGAGACTTGAGTGACATTTGCTGCAGCTGACCCCGGTGAGTGTCGCCAAATCGTGCCACATGCTGGGCCTGATGAACGCCCTCCCCCTGCATGTCTAAAATATCTGGTGCAGAAAGTGATGGGTTTTTCCTCTATTAAACGTGTCCTGTACCTGGCCGGAATCGAGTACAAATGGGCTCGTGTCTCGTGGCACCATACTGGAGAGACTGGGTGGGATGGTGCAGCAGTGGCTACGGCCCACAGGGAAAGCTAAACGACCTACAGGATAGCACTCTCCCGACCCCGGGTCAATGTGGGAGACCCGCACTAATTGATGGGCCTAACTGACTACCTTCACAGTTGTGGTTGTTATGGGAAGCAAGAAGTGATTGGCTGACCAGATCTCCCCTGATCATGCCCGCCACCAGGCCTGTAGTTGGAACTATGGGGACTCCATCGCGGAGAGCCTTCATCTGGAGTGCAGAACTGTGTTCTACAGTTGCGGGCGCATAGGGGTGGCGGCTGGGCCGCAACATATCTGGGCTCATTCTGCCTGACGCGCCCTGTATTGTACTGTGCCAGGACAGCATCACCCACGTTTGAAACTGGCATATATCAGCCTTATTGCTTGTACCCTTGGCTCTCTTTGTGCCTAGGTCACTCATCCACTGACGCAGTTATTCCTTGGGATGCTGTTATCATGCTCGGACACGCTGCCCGCCGCATTGCTCACACAGTGTACATCCAGCAAGAACCTGTGAGTGCCATGGGGAGATTTAAGGAAAAGACTCTGGACAATAATCCTGTTACAGGGGCCTCGACAGATGTACTGGCCACTACCGATAGACCCCCTTTTCCGGCTCCTCTTCTTCGGGGTCTCTCAAGTTCCTCCCTAATAAACTTGATCTGATCCTACAGGAAGACAGAGACTCCAGTAAAGCAATAGAACGACAAATTGTGACCCTTACCACTGGCTTTACACTCCTCCGGGTGGATCATGCGAAACTTGCTGACACGGTCCACGCGCACGAGACGGCCCTAACCAGCATGGAACCTCAAATTACGGGACACGCTCATTATGTGTTCCTTGTTAATTTGTCAAGAAGATACCAGGGCTGGAATTAAAAATACTGGTCAGTACGTCCTAGTAAATTAACAGGACTCATGGGTTAAACATCCTGGAGTGTGGACTAGCCTGCTGGACCCAGGAGTACCTGATATTTTTTTGTGTGTATTCCATGGTTTTCAAGATTTTTAACATTGCTATTTACTGCCTGCTCAGAATAGGCGGTAAATATCTGTGTGGTGGGCATGTAGGAGTAAGGGGTGTTGGACGGGGTCTGGTGAGGGCTTTATACTCTGAAGAGATTAGAGAGTATTGTCTGCTTCCTCATAGTTCATGGTGGGAGGTCAAGTGCTGGGTTGTTCCTTAGACCTGCAACCCTTGGACCTCGTCAATTCTGATTTTACTGGTTAAGAATCTGCACCCTGGGTGCCTCTGGATTTATTTATTTTGGATTTACACACATCCAGCAACATGGCGTCTAAGGAGTTGTCAGGGTAATGGTATTTCCTGATTACATCAACTATTTTTAAATGACTCTGAAATTATCCATATCATTTTATAGAAGTTATGCTTAGCTAGCTTTATTATTATCTTCAAAACATCTACACTTGTGTTGTGGATTTGCTTATCCGTCATTGGTTTGCCTTTTTAATTTATTTTTTATAATATCAATCAACAATTTCCCTTCTTTGTTTGCAAACGTTGAAGGAGAATCTCTATGTGTAAAAGTTAATTATCCACTTAAGATACAGATGACTGCAGCTTCACTGCAGCTTCCATTTAAAGAAAGTTCTTCAATGGAACATTTAAAAGCAATATACTGTGAGAACAGCGTTTGTCCAAAATCCCTGAATAAATTTAGTATTTTATCGGACAGCAATGAGAACCTTAGTTTCACACATATGCTCACTCAAAGCCAAACAAAAGACTGATGGAACAAGAGAGTCATTGTACATTGCATAGCCCGGGAATTATATTAACCAGGCTCAAATATTATCAGCCAAAAAGACTCGGAAAAAAGATGCTGAGTATCAGCAGTCACTTTTATAATGATAAACGTGCTTTGATAAAATACGTTTTAAAAAGTAGATGCCTCAATTCTGCGTTCAATCTACAAATGCCTTTTAAGAGTGTACTTTTAATATCAGCGCCAAGACCCTGTAGGGAGCACGTGGCTATTTTCACATGAGACTTGTTTTCTTTGAAAGTCTGGGCCTTCGGCGGTACTACAAAGTTTAATGAAATGAAATGCTGGAAAGGGGATTTGCTGCATCACAAGAAGAGTGCGTTGGTGAAATGTGGTGAATGCAACCCATTTTTATAAGAGAACTGTTAATCAGTCTACAAAATCGTTGCTGGTGTTGAACCAACACTTTTCAGGACTGTCATTAACCAAGAGCTTTTGATTTTACTACGGATATATATACACACACACATATATAGATGTATAGATATATTAATTATATATATACTTCTAAAGGCTTTCAGACACCCATTTGTTGTAATAAAACACGATCCCGCACTGGATAGTCTTCATTTTAGTTTAATACAACAGAAAACACAATCCAACACTGCAGTCATGCCAGGCGCAGATAGCAACGGCACTGCTTGATTCAAAACCTAGGGCCTCATTTATGAAAAGTGACGCATCGCTGCGTGAAAACAGCGATGCGTCACTTTTCATTGCGCCCTCCTTGCGACACCAATGATGCGTCATATTTACATTATGACGCATCATTGCGCAAGAAGTTACAGATACGTCAGTATTTCTGACGTATCTGTAAGTGCAAAAGTGACGCATTGCTGGAGTGTGTCACAAAAGTGACGCAACTCCAGCAATGCGTCCTTTCACATGGGGCAAGCCCCATGTGAAAGGGCCTGCGTCAGTCTTACGCCTGCTGTGAGGCATGCGCAAGATTTTGACGCAATGGCGTCCTAGAAGTGACGCAGTGAAATCTCATAAATTTCACTGCGTCACTTCTACGACCCTTTCTTGCGTCAATTATTGCATACATTATACCTGGCGCAGGTATAATGTGGCGCAGGGGTTTACAAAGTGACGCATCTACCAAGATGCGTCACTTTGCAAATATGGCGCAACAAGGCGCATTTTTTACGCCACTGGTGCGTCACAAAAAAGTGACGCACCAGTGGCGTAAAAGTGACGCAAGGGCTCATAAATGAGGCCCCATGAACTAAAGTGTATCACCATAGAACATCAATATGTCATAATAATATCGACCGTTTCGGCCTGGCTGAAGCTGCATAAGTACACTATAACACATCTGTAAACGGATACAGTAAAACTTACGCCTACATTTCCAATACCAAACACTCACTGGACAAACAAACAGGACATGACTCAAAACACTGATCCAACATAGATAAATAAACATAATTGAAATATATACAAATTCCATGCTGATGGCAATCAACTTTCAACGTATTCTTCGGGTGTGTTGTGTTATTCAAATATATTCTGCCCCCTGCAGAATGATGCAAAGGTTCAGTCCACTTTAGCCATTGGCCAACCTCACTGTGTCTGTGATGCTTTTAAAGAAGAGTCAAAGTACCTCTCAGTAGGGCTGCTATGCTTTTATTGGGACAGTGTCGTCATACTTCAGAAGGGCTGATATACATGTATTAGACAATGTAAACGCTATTCACCATGGCTGCTATTCTTTATATTGAAAGTTAGTTACACAAGTTACTGTCCAGTAGCAAAACCTCTCAGCACAGATTTCATAGGTCAAGGCAAAATTCTTTCAGTACACTAATATTATTTTCATGGACATTGTCAACACTTCTCTGTAGGGATCAAGTTCTGCAGAGCGGATATACTATTCGGGGTCAGTGTTGATACTTCCCAGTGCAGGTTTGACACTTTCGTTGGAAAACTCTAACACTTCCCACCTGGGCGAACATACCTTTATTGGACTGTATGAGCTCTTATCTGAGAGGATGCCCGACTGTTACTGAATAGCACCAATAATCTAGTCTGCTGTTTTAGCAGTCCATTGTACCTAGTGTTTGGATCTGGACATGCTCACACATTAGAATTTGACATGCCCACTCGATTGGTCTATAAAAGAGTGCCATTGAGTTGGATAACAATTAACATTTGTTATGTGTCAATAGTGCCAAAAGAACCCTTGGGTCAATATAATTGTTGAAAAGCAGACTCTCACACTATCAAATATGAGATGAGATATATCTGTAAGGGAGCTGACAAAGCTGCCAACAGGCTCCATATCATGAGGGTCATTCTCAGTTGGGAATGCTTTTTTGTAAACATTCTGGGTTCTGCGACTTTATATCTCTCAGCGTCAACAAAGACTGACAAATCATTGCTTTTGGAATAGCTGGAGCTGACCCAAGTAAAAAAAGCAGTTGGCAATGTTTGTTGAGTATCCTTAAAATTAGGATGCTGTATTATTCCCTTCAAACCTGCTGTATCCTTTTACAGTGCAATAGGGCTGAAATCTAATAGAGTCTGCAAATAGGAAGTTTGAGAGAGAGCTAGACTGTGCAAGCAAGACTGGTGAATTAGCTATAGGCACCAATGCTTTCTCCAGTGTTTATTTCTGCAAGTTTCTATCATCGTTCAAATAATGGGCCTATCCGTGGCAACCATTGAATCATGATACGTCTCTTGTCCAACACAAGGCACAATGCCCCAAGCACCTATTTCTACTATTTTCTGAAGAGGAAGCCCCAGAATACAGTGTTGCACAACATCCTACACTACAAGTCTCACAGCTGTGTGCAACCTAGTGGTCACAGTACTCAAAAAATAATTACAACTCTACACTACCATATAATATGCAGAGGTCTTGCAGGAAACTTTGGCCATGATATCCTTACTCCTCTCAACAGCTTGACATAGAACAAAAACTAACCCACCGAGACCCCAAATTCCTGCATCAGCTTCTCAAACCTAAGTGGTTGATCATTCCTGTAAACATCACCCATTAGCCTACATCATTCTCCAATCAATCCTGCTTGCTTCAGTATATAATCTCATATAATTCATTCTTGGATACGCCATTTAGATATATTGCCATGAAATGGGATACCTTTCAAGATTCTGCTTGTGGTCCAATTCTATGTATCTAACACATGTAAGACCAAGTGTAGCAATGTTATAATCGTGTTGGCTTTCAGCATGATCGATGATCAGGACCCACATGGCCATAACACTCATGAAGTAGTTGTTTTTCACAATTAGAGTTCTCCTTCAACTAGGATACCAAATGCTGCTGCTCTGCAGGCAAATAATAATTCTCCAGATTAGGCAAGGCAAGGCCAAGTTCTTCATAATGTAGTTTTAGTAGCTAACCCTAGGCCATGAATTTACTGCACCAAATAAATGAAGCCAGCTACTTAATACACTCATTCAATATTGTTGAGGAAATGTGTAAAACATAGCCTGATATGTGTATAGGGATTTTGGAAGTGCAATCATTGTTACTAAAGAAGTTGTTCCCATCAATGATAAGAGGAGGGAGGACCATAGTGAGATGGAGTGTTTTATCCCCTGTAAGCCCCTATTCATATTTGGTTTAAGGACATCACTAGGAGTATGTGCAATCTATATTCACACATGCATTAAGCCATTCATTTGCCACTTCAACCTTAAGTCAAGGAGGTCGGTTCTAGATTTTCCTTCCAAATTATTCTTGGGCAATAGGCCGACTTGGTTTCATTAATCCACAGTTAAGGTATCATCTAAACAAAATTGTAGAGCAAGCAGCACCTGTGCCACTCCAAGGTGTGGGTGTTTTATATAAAAAGTGAGAGCCATCTCCATGGAGAGACACAGTATCTGCAACACTCCAAATTGTAACACCCAAATATTTCATATCTTGCTGAAACAGTTCTGCCACAGACTTGGGAGGAGAATTTAAGGATGAGGGGATCAATAACACTAACAACCCCTACTTGCCCAATATTAACATCTGGAAGTTCTACACAGACAATGTATTCGCCCTCTGGTATGGGAGGGTGACAGATCTAAAAAAATGAATTACATAGGTAAATAACCAAAGTTAGGATTTATATTTCACTGTGAACAACAACAGCACTATAGAAATTAACTATTTGGATCTCAGGATATTCTGTACACTGCTCTATACAGAAAGCCAACAGACACAAATTCCTCGTTGAACTATAACAGGCATCCTCTCTCTGCCTTGAGAGACAATTTACTGTATGGACAATTCTTGCGCCTTCGTGTAGTTGTCATCTCAAGGAAGACTACTTCAAAGACGAGGAAGTACTTAGATCAAAACCTTTTATAACAGGGGTATCCCAGGAAAATCCTCTCCAAGGTAATAAAAAGGGCTTAGTTTTGTCCCATGGAACGTTTGTTGAGGCCTTGACAGAGAGAGAAATTCAACAATAGAGTGGTGTTGGTGAGCAGATTCTCTCCCATCAGTAATGAAATCCACAAGATCTTTAGGAAACATTGGCATTTAATTGACGAAACATATGAAGAACCTCTCTTGTTTGCCTTTAAGTGGAACAAAAATGTTAGGGACTCGGTTGAAAGGGTCCATAAAGCAAATACTTTGAAAAGTGACATTGGAGCACTATGGGGCTTACCTGATGTCGTAGACCACTACAGATGTGAAGGATTAAATTCCTGCAAATTTACTTCCAACACTAAAACATTTGAAATCAATAATAGAATTTTCAATTTACGATCCTTCAAACTGCAATACTTGTAATGTTATATATGTAATGATATGCCCCTGGATGAAGATATACATGGGAAGGACAACACAAATGGTGAAACAGCGTATAGCCCAACACAAAAGCCAGATCAAATGCAAAGTGGAAGGAGCTCCCCTAGTAAGACAGTTTGAGGAATGTGGGCACACCGAATATCAAATCTATTGGTAGTTGGAGGTTGTCATAACCCTGGACAGCAGAGGGGCAACATTTCAGCAATTCTGCATTGGAATGAATGCAAATAAATTGACATTCTGGACAGTATTATGAGTGGTCTAAATTATAGCAATGACATGTGGAAATAAGCATAAAAACAATATTGAATCTATAGACATTCTTGTTATTAATACAACATATATAACATATCATTGTGATTTTGCCTTCATGCATGCATCACTAGCAGAGGGTGATAATGTTGGGTCATACAGTACCTCATTCTGGTTATGTTCACTATTATGCATAAATACTGGATATCAGTTTCAGTAACATATACTTATTTTCACCATGTTGATGCTGGCTTTGTAAAGGTGTTGCACCTACTCCACATTCGGAACATGTATGATGATGTTTGCGGTTTCAGAATAGATCATGACAATCATTTCTATGTAGGCACAAATGACTGATGTCTATGTTCATACGGAAGATGATTGATGCACATGTATCAAAGGCTTTAAAGCATGGAACTCATTGGCATTTTGTTCACCCAAAATTGCCGACCATGGTTAGCGGTCTAGTGTTGCATAGGCAGCAGAGTAGATATTCATCAGCTTCTGCTGTGTCTTCTCTCTATCTCACGACACTTCAATGGTGCCAGGGGAAAGGAATTTGCTCCACTGCGTTCTTGTTGAAGGTAAGGGTGTGGGTTATGAGATTTTACCCCCAGGCTCATTTGTATCAGCTACTCCAAAACTGTGTTGTTTATCCTAGAATAAATTGAAATGACCTTTGGGCAATTTTGCCTTGATATTCACACAGGTTTGTTCATGTATGGGACCAGCTACACCATGTTAGATTTGAGAGGATTGGTACTGGTTCTTAAAAAATATGCCCTGGCACTAAAACATTTGACACTGATAGGTATGATGTTTTAACAGCACTTTTCTAACTTGGCTGCATGTGTTCCACACTGGTGGAGCATGATTGGCCTCACTCAAAGCAGATGATTGTGTGCTATGATTCCCTCTCTAACAGACAATTGTTTCAGAAAGAGGAAGAAGATATTTACTCTATTATAACATGACTCCTTGCTGTCTTATCAACTCCCACAGTTTGTTAAACTAGGCGTGATTTGATCAGTAGACTTACAGGTGCGGCTTCCCTTGTTGTTGTGCTCTTGTATGCCTAACTTATGAGTGTGTGGTGAGTTGTGTTCGAACCTCTTACAAATAGTATGAGTAACGGTATTTACACTTTACAAAAAAGAGACATTTCACAGTATATTGTCACAACACACTGCACCTTCATAACTGAGGTCCCAGTCTTACCCTTTCCGATTGATGCACAGTCTTTTCTTGTGCTCATAAACCATCAATGTATATAGGGGCACTGGGTTGTGTTGAACTTGGATGTTGATTTTTCTTGCCTTTTTTATAAATAGGCTGAATATCTTGTAGTTCTTCCTATTGCACAAGTGAACTCACTATTAGTTGATGAGTTACTCATTGATTGCTTAATGGAGGTTTACAGTATGTAAAAGTACATGACTTAGAAATGTTGCTTTTATTTTTGTTTCCCTTATGTGTAGGCTTGGTAGTCAGATGACTACGTCCTGAAGAGACCCTAACAGTCACACAGAGTCCAAACGTCGACAAGCATTCCCTTTTGGTTGCTACGTGTAATTTAACTTCAAGGAATTCCACACTGACATATGTTAACACTGTTATGAATTATTTTCTTTTTCCCGTGACAGCCTCAATCTTACTTGTTTGTGGGCTTGGAAGCTCAAAGTCTGCTGTTTTGCCTTCCCATGGCTGCCTCAATTTGCCAGTTGGATTGTGGACTTTGTAGTTTAAATTCTGCTGTTTACCTGCCCATGACTGCCTCAATTTCCCCTGTTTGTGTGTGGGCTTTGCATTTTAAAATCTGCTCTTTTACCTGCCCATCATGGCTTACATTTTACTCCTAATTTTTTCCCTAATCTGTGCTTAGACCTGAGTGTAAGCGCTCTATCAAAGCTCCCTTTAGTCTTATCAAGTGAGTTAAAAATATTTATTTTAAAAGACATGACATATTACACCTCAGAGGCTAAGCAGAGTATGCTTTGAGACTGCAGTAATCTGCTTTTAGGATTTAAACTATGTTTGGTAAATGTATTTAGCACTCGTGTTTGGCTAAGAGAGTAAGTTTTGTTTAAGTGTGGGCAAAGCAGTTACCTTCAGAAGTACATATTGTGGACTGAGCCTGTCTTTTTCAAAGGAGATTCTGAATTGAGGAGCAGCTTTGAGCTCCCTGTCCAGCATCTTGAGCCTGAGGTCGCACACCCCTTATATAAGCTGCTATTGGACATTACATATGTGCTCTGATTGGCTGCTGTATCTGCTGTTTCTATTGGGGTGAGGGTTAGTGTTCTTATTGGCTGATAGGTCTAGGGTTCTGATTGGTCCCTGAGTGAGTGATTTTATTTTATGTAGGGCTTTGGGTTAGTGTTCTCATTTGTGGATAGGTCTAAAGTTGTGGATTAGTTCAAGTTCAAGTTCGGGCATTTATATAGCGCACTGCTCACCCAGAGGGTCTCAAGGCGCTTGGGGAAGGGGTTCATTATTTGTCGAATAGCCAGGTTTTAAGTTCTTTTCTGAAGGAGATGTGGTTCTGAGTAAGGCGGAGGTTAGTGGGGAATGAGTTCCAGGTCCTGGCAGCAAGGAAGGAGAAGGATCTGCCACCCATGGTGGATTTTCGGATGCGCGGGACTGCGGCGAGGGCTTGATTGGACGATCTTAGTAGGCGGGTGGGTTTGTAGAAGGACAGTCGAGTGTTGAGGCATTCGGGTCCTAGATTGTAGAGGGCCTTGTGTGCGATTGTAATTCTTTTGTTGACGGGGTGACAGTCTTTCTGGTCTCGAGGGGGATCGAGCGGAAGATCTTTTTGAGAATGCGAAGTACGTTGAAGCAGGAGGATGAGACTGCGTTGACTTGTCTGGACATCGAGAGAGAGGAGTCTAGGATGAAGCCAAGGTTACGTGCATGGTCTGTGGGTGTGGGTGCTGTGCCCAGAGCGGAAGGCCACCAAGAGTCGTCCCAAGCAGAGGGGGAGGATCCTAGGATGAGCACCTACGTTTTGTCTGAGTTGAGTTTTAGGCGGCTATGTTTCATCCATTCGGCTACTTCTTTCATGCCTTTGTGAAGATTGGTTTTGGCGGTGTTAGGGTCTTTGGTGAGGGAAAGGATTAACTGGGTGTCGTCGGCGTAAGAGATGATGTTAAGGTTGTGTTGACGCGCGATGGAGGCGAGTGGACTCATGTAAACGTTGAAGAGGGTGGGACTGAGTGAAGATCCTTGTGGTACGCCACAGATGACTTCAGTGGCCTCTGAGTTGAATGGGGGAAGTCGGACTCTTTGAGTTCTCCCAGCGAGGAATGAGATGATCCAGTCAAAGGCTTTTCCTTGTATGCCGATGTTGTTGAGGCGTTGTATAAGGGTGCTGTGGCAGACTGTGTCGAAAGCGGCGGAGAGGTCGAGTAGAATGAGGGCCACTGTTTCTCCGTTGTCCAGTAGTGTTCGGATGTCGTCAGTCGCTGCAATGAGGGCGGTTTCGGTGCTGTGTTTGGCTCGAAACCCGGATTGAGATGGATCGAGGGAGTTGTTGGATTCAAGGAAGGCGGCGAGCTGGCTGTTGATGGCTTTCTCGATGACTTTGTCCGGGAATGGGAGGAGGGATATGGGTCGGTAGTTTTTAAGTTCAGAGGGGTCTGCTGTGGGTTTCTTCAGAAGGGCGCTGAGTTCGGCGTGTTTCCAGCTTTCTGGAAAGGTGGCAGAGTTGAACGAGCAGTTGATGACATCACCGAGATGGGGTGCGATGATGGAGTCCGCTTTGTTGAAGATGTGGTGGGGGCAGGGGTCGGTTGGCAAGCCAGAGTGGATTGAGTTCATTAGGCGGATGGTGTCTTCAGTGGTGATTGGGTTCCAGGCGCTAAGGTTGTTAGTTGGCGGAGTAGGATCTGAGGGGGGTGGGGAGGGTTGATCGCTGGGAGTATTCTCGAAGCTGTGGTGGATGTCGGCAATTTTGTTGTAGAAGAAGGAGGATAACGCATCGCAGAGGTCTTGGGAGGGAGTGATGTCGTTAGATGCTGTGGTGGGGTTGGTGAATTCTTTGACGATGTTGAAAAGTTCCTTGCTGTTGTGAGTGTTGTTGTCGAGACGATCCTTGAATGCTGATTTCTTGGCGGACCAAATCAGTTTGTGGTGTTTGCGGGTGGCTGCCTTGAGGGTAGTCATGTTGTCGTGGTTGGGTTTTTCTCCATGTTTTCTCCAGGGTGCGGCATAGCTTCTTGGATTTTTTAAGGTCATCATTGAACCAGGGAGCCTTTTTGCTGGCTGATTTGATCTGGTGCTTTTTCAGGGGTGCTAATTCGTCAGCACTGTGGGTGATCCATTGCTTGAGATTGGTGGCCGCTTGGTTTGGGTCCAATGAGAGGGTGGGAGGGTTTTGGTTGAGTGATATGAGGAGTTGGTCGGAGGTGATTTTGTTCCAGTTTCTCCGAGGAATAGGTTGTGGGCGGTTGTGGGTCAGGGTGGTTTTGTAGCTGAAGTGAACACAGCTGTGGTCCGTCCAGTGGAGAGCTGTGGTGCGATCGAAGGAGATGTGCTTGCTGGAGGTGAAGATAGGGTCGAGCGTGTGTCCGGCTACATGGGTGGGGGTGTCAACAAGTTGTTTGAGTCCGAGATTGGCCAGGTTGTCCAGAAGGGTGGTGGTGTTGCTGTCGTGTTTGTTTTCAAGGTGTTAGTTGAGGTCTCCTAAAAGAATGTAGTTCTCGGAGACGAGGGCATGTGGGCTGACGAAGTCCGTGATGTCATCGCTGAATTGAGTGCGGGTACCTGGAGGTCTGTAGATGAGGGTGCCTCTAAGTGTGGTCCTAGGGTCGGTGTGGATCTGAAAGTGGAGATGTTCGGCGGTTGCAAGATTATCGTCGGAGCTGGTCGTGATTTTGATGGTGTTCCTATGGATGATGGCGATGCCTCCTCCTGTTTGATTTGTGCGGTCTTTACGGGTAATCTTGTAAGCATCCGGTATGGCTATGGCGATGTCGGGTGCTGATGATGTGTTCATCCATGTTTCTGTAAGGAAGACGATGTCCGGTGACGCAGTGTCGAGTAGGTCCCAGAGTTCAGTTGCGTGTCTGTGGACCGAGCGGGTGTTAAGCAGGATGCACTTTAGGCGGTTAGAGTCGGAGCTGTGTATGGAGGAAGTGGATTTGGTGAGGGTCCTTAAGCAGTTGAACTTGCAGGAGAGGCAGGCGAATGGGCCATGGGTACGTCCTGGGGTGGCTTCGCAGCATTGTGGTGTGCGTCCGGGGTTGAGGGCGAGGAGAGTTGCGGCATCATATGTGACTCTAGTGTGTTGGGTGCGGCGGGGACCAGGGGGACAGGCGCTGGGCGCGGTCCAGGCGCGGACGGGCGTAGACGGGCTTACCTTTGGCGCACCTTCGGCGCGCATAGGGCGCGACCGGTGCGCGTGAACGCTGCACGCGAATGCATCTATCATATGTGGATGGTAGAGGGGGGAGGGGCGAGGGCGGGTCAGCTGGGAGGCGGGAGCGGGGGTGGAGACTCGGGTAGGGAGCCACAACAATAACAGTGCAGTAAACAAAATGGACGCAGGCCAAAAGCGTTTTACTATTAAAGAGCTACGATCCAAAAAGCGCTTCAAAATTAATTAATTATTTGTTAATCAAGCGCTACGATGTACTTGCGGTACTTCGTGCAGGCAGGCGAAGGCAGCAGACAGCAGTGTAGGAGTCTGGCAGATTGGGGAGCAGCGTGAGGGAGCGACCGCCTCTACAGAGTGCAGGATGGTACTCGGGTTTTTTTGGACATAGGGCTTATGGTTTAGTTTCTGATTAAGGGCTAGGGTTGTGATTGGTTATGTGCCTATTGCATGGCTTTAGTTAAGTCTGACTCCCCTCTTGACCTGGCCTATCCTGGTATATTGGAGCACAGTATGTATGAGCTCATTCCCCTCTTTAGAAGCCTCTTGAATAACCCTTGTATGGTGGCCCAGGTACCTCTCAGCTGGAAGTATGCATCAGTGGTCCCATTGCTTAAAAAACCTTTGTTAGATCCCTCCAAGCTGGAGAATTAGAGGCTAATCTCCCACTGATTTCTTTTTTGTTGAAAGTGTCAGAAAGGGATATTAATCAGCAACCTGTACGATTCATTGAGCAATGGAGCCATTTGCACAGAACTTAGTCGGGTGTGTGTCCACAATACAGCACTGAGTCTGCTTTCCTTCTCAAATTGAAGTCTTTATGCCAGGTAGTAGACGGAGGAGACACTGCATTACTCCTGTTATTAGACTGGAGTTCGTCAATTGACACCGTATCGCTCAGCCATTTATTGGAGCTGTTGTGGGGCTACTGAATTGGCCATAGTGTCAGAGTGGCCCTTCTTCCTCAGGATCTGCACGCAATAGTACAAAGGCCCACCTCTCCGCACCTCTAACTCTGAATATTGTAATAACACAGAGTCATAAAGTGGCCAAGTGGGGGGAAGGGAATGGGAACGGAACATTAGGTAAGGAGAGCTGTAAAGGAAAAGGTTAATGACAAACAAAACAAATAAGCAGTCACCTCCATATACTACAACTTATAAGTTGAATACCACCATGATCCTCTGGTGATAGAGAAACACTAATGACATTCAATAAGGATGTACGAACGCAGAATGAAAATACAGCAGCTACAATGCTGCATGACCGGCCACAAACCCCAAAGAAGAGTGCAGCTGGAGCGGCAGGAAATGTTCGTGATCAAAGGGAAGACCAGAAGAAATCTCTACAAGCTGCCAAAGCAAGACTGGAAGAGAAATCAGATCTCTGAGCCCTCAAAAGTCAAAGTGAGCACTGAGCTCTGGGAGTGGCTGGCTTTAAGAATCTTGCCACTCCAAAGGTGTTCCCCTACAAAGGATCATGGGAAATGTAGTCTAGAACGACTACAGCTACCTAAAGGAAAACAAACAACCGACAGTGAAAACCCCAAAAAGCACCAATGTAGTTACTATGCATGGGGCATAGCACCAGCAAGGATCAACAAATTTAACAACAGTAAAGAACCAGAAAAAAGCATTGGTACATAAAGAAACATTATTGCATATCAAGATTTCCACCTGTCATTTAGTGATGATATAAACACAAAGACCACTACTGAGTGGAAAGGCCTGCTTCATGTGTCTTACTACACAGAGGCTTAGCGTATGAAGGTAAAGGCAAGCACGCACGTACCACAGAGATACTTGGGGCGGTCCCTAGACTGCCCACTGCCCTAGATCTGACAGTACTCCCCCACTCAAGCACTCTACGGCCCAATTTTTGGGGATAACAGAGGTGGAAGCATTGAAGCAACTAGGGAGCATGGATGTTCTCAGCAGGTTCCCAGGAATTTGTCTCAGGTCCATACCCCTTCCACAACACCAAATACCACAAAAAGGAACCCCTGTACCTCAAATCCAAACTGTCCTGTACCTCATATTGCCATTCCCCGTGAAACGAAAGAGGAGCAGGAAACTCTGGACACTGAGCATCAGATGCCTTAAAGAGGGATGTGTGAAACACTGGATAGATACACAAGGAGGCAGGGAGCCTCAGTTTGTAAGTAATGGGGTTCGCTTGCTGTATTACTTCATATGGCCCTATTCATTTTGGGTTAAAAAGGTTTGGAGTCTTAAAGGTGAATTTATTTGTAGAAAGTCATACTTTATCCTTAGGATGATACACAGGCCCTGGCCTATGATGCTTATCATACTGTTTTTGTATCATTGTTTAGCTTCAGTGAGGTGGTTTTTAAGACATTGATGCACCTGATTCATGTGCATTAAAGTGTCTTGAGCTGGTGCAGTATTGGACATTGACATTGGCAAAGTAACAGGCAGGGTTTTAGGGCAATTTCAATACAGTCCAGAAAAAGGGGATATACATGTGGATGAGGGGTAAAGATAAATGTAAGCCAACTCAGCTAGCTTTAGTAAATAGACCCAAGAGTAGTAGCATCCACTGCATAGCAATGTAAATACTCTTTCAAAATTTAGTTTAATCTCTCTGTTTGTCCATCTGTTTTAGGGTGGTAGCATGTTGAAATTGTGGAGGAGATATGTAACATTTGACATCAGGTTTGCCAGAATTTGGAAGAAAACTAATTGACTAGAAGTAGGTAAAATTTTACATGCAAAGAAATGTGCATACTTATCAAAACTGTCTATGACTACCAAAATAACCGAATGTTGTTGCACAATGGGTAAACCAGTTATAAAGTCCAAACTGATATATATCCCAAGGAGAAGATGGGCCGGGTAAAGGTTGTAACATACATTTGGGTTTACCATGATTTGACAATCTTGAATCATTTGAGTAACAGCTTTTTTATAGTTAGCCATCAGAACTGTCCTTGCATATTCTTTAATGTTTTCTTGGTACCAGGATGTCCAGCAGTTGGAACTGAATGCAACTAATGAAAGGCAGTTTCTTGGGATTCTACAGTAAGAAGATACACTTGCTTACCATGCAATGATAGCCCTTCAACCACAGTTTGCTTACTGTCTTTGTCGATCCACTCCAACCAGGAGGTCAGTGAAAATTGTTCACAAATCTTATCCAAAAATTGTTCTGCAGATTGGATACATAAAACTTTATTAGGAGCGAGGATGGATTGTGGGTCACCAGTGGAGCTATGCAAAGTTGAATCTTTTCTAGAAAGAGCATCAGCTTTGTTATTATTAAGTCCTGATCTGTATGTAACAATTAAATAATATTTTGCAAAGAAAATCATCCAGCAAAGTTGTTCAGGTTTCAAAACTCAAGCGTAACTCATAAATTGGAAATTTGTGTGGTCAGAATATATGATGACCATGAATCTTGCCCCTAAAAGATAATGCTGCTATACTTTAAAAGTGTCACAAATGGCTAACAACTCCTTTTCAACTATAGTGTTGTTTTGTTCCTCGCTGTTCAATTTCCTTGACATATATGCCACCGGATAAAGTTGAACAGTGTCTTGATTTCACTGTGAGAGTATAGCCCCAAGTGCAACCTCAGAAGTTTTGGCTTCCAGAGAAAAGGGTTGGTTAAGGTATGGATTTGCTAAGATGACTGCAGCAGTGAAAGCGTCCTTTGTTGTTGGCAGGCACAATCAGCTTCTTTAGACCACTCAAATGTAACCCTTTTGCATTCTAGTCATTTCCATTCCTAAAGGTGTCAGGATAACTCCCAAAAATTCAACTTGAGTAACATGGAATTCACATTTACTTAACTTGAAAACTAGTTAATGTTCTTGTAAGGCATTTAATACTTTCTTCATATGGACTTCATGGATGTTAACAGTTGCAATATATATCAAAATGTAATCAATGTAAACTATGACAAAAATATCCAGATAGTCTTGTATCACGTCAATCACAAAGAACTGGAGGGCTGCAGGAGTGTTGCAAAGACCAAAGGTAATTACTAAATATTTGAAAAGAACATATTGAGTTTTCAAAACAATATTCCATTCATACCCTTCCCTCATTTAGACTAAGTAGTAGGTGTCTAATTTGGTGTATATCACAGCTGTTTTTCCTTGATCTAATAAAACCGGAATAAGGGGTAGAGGATATTTGTTCTTTACTGTGCTTTTATTCAATGCCCTATAATCAATACACATTCTAAGCTCCCGATTTGCCTTTGGAATAAAAAAAAGAGGAGATGCTGCTGGAGAGCATGAGGGACGTATAAAACCATTGTCTAGGTATTGGTCAAGGTATTGCCTCAAATGTTGATTTTCTGCCTCTGACGAAGCATAAATGCGACAATTCATGCCACTGGATCCAGGTACCAAGTCTTTTTAGCAATCATACGCCCTTTGTGGTGGTAAGTCTGTCTTTTTCTACTGCTGTGCCAATGTGTCCTTGTACAATGTTCTTTGTTGTATCACTTGTATGAGTTAGACAATGTATGAAACAATGTAAAAACATAAATAAAAATTCTTGCTTTTGAAAATCAATAGATGAATTGTTTAAACATAGCAAGGCATTTCAAGAATAACCCCATATTGCGGGGCTTGGCTGATGTCAAACTAAAATATTTCGAAAAGTCTTTTATCTGTGGAATCTTGCTTTTGACAATCAATAGATGAATTGTTTAAACATAGCCAGGCATTTCAAGAATAACACCATATTGCAGGGCTTGGATGATGTCAAACTAAATTGTTTCGAAATATCTTTTATCTGTGGAATCTTTGCAAGTCTTGTGAATCAGAATGGTTTGCATGGTCACTTGGCCTTCTAATAACATCTTACCGACCACAGCTTGCATGATTTCAGGTATGTCTTTTTTCACACATGGGATCTTCAAGCATTGAGCAGTCTCAGAATCAACAAGATTACCAGTGGCTTCTGAATCCAGTAAAATGTGCATTTGATGTTCTACTACTTCTAAAAAGATGTTCACAGGTAACCGGAAAAGCGCACTGTAGTTGGTACCACACAAAGTAACAGAAGGGAAGGCAAGCATTCCCAAAAGGTCCCCTTCCAAAGATTTTTGGCAAGTTAGTGTGTCATATAGATATACTTTGCGTATATGCTGTGTTAAGTTAGCATGAGCTTATTAGAAGTTTAAACGTCGTTTTACCTTTTTGCTGATTCTGCACACGACACATAGCTGTTGCTTTAGCTTTGAGCCTAGTAGAATGTTTTGATTCATGCGAGAATAATATGTTGTTACTCTGATATCAACCAGTCTAGGAAAAATCCCTGGGTACACACTAACAAGGAAATTCACTCTATTTCCATACCTTATCAGTCTAGGTATTCAGACAGTCGTATTCCCACCAACACAACCCAATCAATCACAGTGATGGTAAATGGTCAATTTCCACACTAAACTTGAACGTTCACAGTCTTTTTAATAAAAAACATACAAGAATATATATACACATAAGCAAATTAAAATTTCAAAGAGTGGTCTTTGAATCTATACATTAAAAGAACAGATATTCAAAAACAATTCAATATAAACATTGGACAAGCATATATTCATGTATCACAATTAATATATCAAAACATGTTAAAAAACAAATATAGCAGACAGAAATACTCTACGATCATAAGAAAAACCCCCTCTACAATGTGGCCTTTAGATTCCTTTGCCACTCTAATAACTAGATCCAATGGTCTTCAATTGATTTGCACGTGGTGTAGTCAATAGTACCCTGAATAAGTTAGTATCTATTGCTTCCCAGACCCTACTTGGATTCTGCACACAAAAAAAGAATGCGTCGACGCGTTTCGGTGCTGTGGGCACTTGATATTGTAGCACCTTCTTCAGGACTGTGGTTTCTTTGGGGTCACCGGCTTCAGGGATTATTACTTAACACCCTCCCCTGTGGGTATAGGTGGATTTCCCCTACGGGAGTTTATCTGGTCTACTGCATTGATTCGTGCCTTCTCACATGGGGTGAAATCCTTCCTCTTCGCTGATATACGGCCGAAGAAAAGAGGGAACTTTCCACTTCTTTGTAGATTCATGGGAAACCTTCCACTCTTCTTGTTTGACTGTATATGTCTCTTAAAAAAATGGTAAAATTGTTTCTGGACGGGCATATATCCACATGTTTTCGTTGGGCAGCTTGATATATTCTTGTTTGCTCAGCGTTCGTGCTTCTGCCTCGTCCTTTTCCTCGCATGGTGAGCTGTGTCTGTACAGTGAGTGCAGAAACCTTCAAGGATATCTCAACACAGTGGTTGTTATGAGGTCTGATCTTCGCACGTTCCTAGACCTAACATACAGGCAGCTCCGGCCAAATTTTGGCTTTAGGCGCGTTTTATATTGCTTTGCACAAGAGCATACAAACACACTTGATGGTGCTTCGCATGCAGAGAGCTGGTGGAAGATGATGTGATCCCTTACCACTAGGATCTTGAGGTATGGGGCCGCCCTGCTAAAAACCCAAAGAGACCTTCTTAGATATAATATAATATACTAGCTAGGGAGGGTGAGAATTAGGTGTTACTGAACCCTATTTGTTTTAGCAATTTACCATACTTTCACATTTTGTGGTCTATGGACTAGTGACTATGCTGATTACTTTGTTTCTTATAATATGTTTGCATGTATTAGCTAAGATACTGCGTTTGACAACACTGCATTAGTGAATAAACATTTCAAATATGCACGTGTCCTCTTTTACTCCTTGTTCTGGATTGAAAGGATTGCATAACGAAAGAGTGTTAATGCGTTCCACGTTACCTGAGGTGTACTAAGTCCATGTTCTGGTTTGTCTGAACATTGGGGGTTTGTGATCACCAATAAGACACTGTAGCTAGTCTGGTAGGGGATTTTGGGTACTAAGGTGAGTTTTGGCATACCCTAATTCACTGAGGTTCCAAGTCTCTATGCACAGTTCTGTATGAGAACGGAATCCCTGCGACAAGAGTTCTGTCACCGTTTCTAGGGATGCAGAAATTTTCTTAGCACCCATATTCTTACTCCTTGGTTTTACTGGGCAATCTTTTGCAAAATTACTGTTGCGACCAGAGTAAAGGCAATGACCATTCTGTTGCAGAGTCTCCTTCTCATCCTTGGACAAGTCTTGTCTTATGGTTGCAATTTCCATTGGGTCTGTCATGGTTTCTGGTGTTGCCGGCCGTACCCTTGCTCTTTCTATATGTAACCCTGCTTTCTCAGGTGTTTTCCATTCTCCTTTTCTTTATGCTAATCGATGATCCAGACATAAAATGTGGGATTTATCAATTCAGGGCAAGAAGTCAGTTGTAGATCTATTTCAGCTTATATGTCATTAAATTTGACTTCGAGCCCTTGATAAAATTATTCTGACCTTTTTTCCTCTGGCCAGGATGTTTCACCCACTAAGCGACTAAAATGAGCTAAATATATAACTAAGTCCCTATTTCCTTGTTTTAGTTCTAGTAACTCCCAATCAGCCATTAGGGGGACAGCACGGCAACCAAACACCATCTCAAACTCCTCCACAAAGCTCGGCCAGCTGTATAACAGAGGGGTATCTTCTCAAACAAGAGGGACAGCCCAAGTTGCAGCATCAGGAAATGTGCTAGGTCGACATGTGAAATGTAAATCAATTTGAGTGAGAAATGGTAGGGTCTCCAGAACACCGTTCTGGAGCTGCCAATGGAATCTACGTGGGGATATTCACAGCTATATTGATAGGTGGATGTTGATGGGAACAGGCTTGATCAGAACAGGGTGCTGGCACTGTATTGTGAGAAAGTGAAAAACCCGCCACTTGTTGTTGTAATCTGTCTACCTTATCTTAGAGAGCCAAAGTAGCATGCTTAGCTTCTGCCAAATCTCTTTGGATCTGCGTTATGACATTCATGAGGGCATCTAAGGTGGGCATTATAACTCTTGTGGGGACCGGGAGGAATTAAAATTGTGGGATCACCATTCTGTCAGAGTGGCCTTTCTTGCTCAGGATATGCACACAATAATACAAATACCTACCTCTGGGCACCTCCAACTCTGGGGAGGGGGAGAAAATGGGAAGGGAAAAGCAGGGAAGGGAAGCTGTAAAGGAAAAGGTTAATGACAAAAGAAACAAATAAGCAATCCCTTCCATATACTACAACTCATTAGTTGAATACCACCATGATCCTCTGGTGATAGAGAAACACTAATGACATAAAATAAGGATTTTTATGCAAATATATTATGCTTAAAAAACAGACCTTTTGATCTTGAATGATAATGTAGCATAAGCATGAACAGTACTGTAGCAAGATCTACTTCACTTTAAAGATGTTTTGACTAATCACTGTTCATGAATGATCATTGTAGAGAACATACATAAATTCAAATGGCAAAAAATTGCAAAAAAATATTAATCACTCCTACCATAATCCAACACTCACAATGCCTGTAACAAAAGAATACAGGATTCGTCACAGCTTCCGTCTACATGTTGCCAAACACATTCATCAACTCCCTATCTCAATCCTTACCACACAGAGTAAGGCATTCTCTGAATCCGTGCACAAACTATTCACAAACGCAGAATGAAAATGCTAAAGCTACAATGCTCTGGGAGCCGGCTGCCCAGCCCAAAGAAGAGTACATCAGTTCCTGATCAAAGGGAAGCCCAGAAGAAATCTCCACAAGCCTCTGAAGCAAAATCGGAAGAGAGCTCCGCTCCCGGAGCCCTCAAAAGGAATAGTGAGCACTGAACTCAGGGTGTGACTGGCTTTATGAATCTTGCCATAACCAAGATGGCCTTCACCAAAGATCATGGGAAATGTAGTCTAGATCGACTACAGATACCTAAAGGAAAACAAAAAACCCACATTGAAATCCCGCAAAATCACCAATTAACACTATACATGGGGTATAGTGACAAACAGAATCAACAAAATTAACTACAGTGAAGAAACAGAAACAAGCATTGGTACATAAATAAACATTGTTGCATACCATGATTTCCACCTGTAATTTAGCGATGATATAAACACAGAGACTACCAGCGAGCGTAAAGCCTGCTTCATGTACCTTTCCACACACAGGCTTAGTGTACAAAGGTAAAGGCAAGCAAGCTCATACCACAGAGATACTTGGGGCAGGTCCTAGACCATGCTCCGCCCTAGAACATAGGGCCTTAAAATGGTTGGCATCTTTATTGCAGGGTTGGTCCTATCAGGTTTTATAAAAACCCTTTTCGATCAAAGGTGGCCCTGCTGGCTCAGTGGGTGCCCCAAGGCTCTTCTTTGAGGTCTAGTGTGTTCAACCTTAACTTGCGCACCCTGGCTGATGTCATTGAGCATCATAGCCTTGATATTCTATAATATGCTGCTGACACTCAATTGATTATTTCTCTATCTCCAAATTCTGCCATGGGGTGGCCTCCCTGAGTGATTGTCTGTCAGAGGTTGCCCAGTGGATGGACCTAAAATGCCAGAAGTTAAGTACAGGCAAAACTGCGGTCCTGATCCTGGGCAACCAGCCAGCCATTTGGCCATCGCTTTGGTGGCCGGGGGCACTCAGTGCTTATCCAGCACCAAAGCCTAACAAGCCTGTGGTTTGATCAAAATAGTACCTTCAATAACCGAATTACAGCTTTGGCAGGCAGGCGATTTGGAGTTCTCAAGTCTTTGAAGACCTTTATTGGTCATCTACCACCGGATGCCTAGAAGATAGTGATCCAGGTCCTGGTCATCTTGTGGCTGGATTACTGTAATGTTCTGCATCTAATTATTTCTCATGTATGGCTGCTGATACTCCAACAGGTTCAGAATTTGGCACTAAAACTTCCTAAATTGGCCCTTATGGACCAGGCACTTCTTAAACTTAATTGGCTTCCAGTGAAGAAGCGTGTTGCTTTTAAGGCCCTTTGCTACTGCTACAGGATTTTCAGGTGGATAGGCACGACCTATGTGTACCCTCTTATCATGCTGTATTCCCCTTCGAGGCATCTTAGTCCTCCCGTAATGTCCTCTCGCTCCTTGACCTGATGTCGAGATTCATCGTTTTTTGAGTATTTTTGTTTGGATTTGCTGCTTGCTGGTGGTGTGGAGGTGTCTTTTTCGGCCTGAGAGTGTGGGTTCCCTCTCGGCGTCCATTGCTATCTGCGGGTGTCTATTGCTACTGTCTATTGCTACCTGCGGTGCTTAGCCGTGGGGCGCCGGCTCGAAGTCGGAGAGTGGCGGGAAAGCGACGCTCTAAATTATTTTTTGTGTGCTGGCTTCTTTTTTCCTTTTTGGTGCACAAGTGCCTTTTTGCCATCTATGTGCTTGCAAGTCGCAGCGGCCCTCCCGTTACCTGGGCTGTCGTGGTGGGGCACGGCCGCACTGGAGCTCCGGAGAGGACGTAGGATTCGGAGCCTCCTCCGGGGCCCTCGGGGCAGCGGCAGCACTGGTGCTTCCGGGTTCTCAGAGGGTGGAGGAGCTTCAAGCGAGACAAAGGAGGATTACACCAGCACTCGAGGGGGGAATGTGGACATAGGAGAGGTGATATGATTCCAGGTGAGGGGAGAGTCGCTTGAGAACACTGTGGCCCAGGCATCACCACCACAGGTGAGATTAGCCGCGTCAGGCTTTGGTGTCTCAAAAAAAAGGTTAAGAAGCGTGGAATTAAAATTCGAAACCCCAGGAAAGAATCTAACCGAGCGATATGCCCTTTGCCTGAGTTGAGTAAGGGCACAAAGAGTCAGAGGCAGGGTCCTCCTACCGACAATAATAAAAGCAATACTTCTACTTCTACTTTTTGTGCAGCGAAGTCAAGGCAAAACGGGCAAAAACATGTAAACCTGTTAAGCCTGCTCTGGTTCTTGTCACAAAAGTGACACCCTCACTAAGGTCATATTTCAAAGTCTTGCCACAAGTCTTAGATTTGGTAAAAGAGGGGGCTTCTTGCAGAGCAGTGCCTGGGCAGGTTTCCCTTCCTCCTGGTACCCCAGAAATGGCAAGGGCTTCATTAGTGGCTAATAACCTGGATCACCTAGATACCAATAGAGGGGTCTCAGGGGTCTCAGACGCTATTTCAGGGGAAATGTGTGATACAGTGGTATCTGCTGAGGCTGCTCAGGTACTACAGCATTTAACAGAAACAACAGCTGTGCTTCAGGAGGGTACAGCGTTAGTGACAAGTAACTCAGCTTGGGGCAGGGCATATAGCAGCCTCCTTGGAATCCATGTTTTCATCTCTGACATTGGATATAAAAAAGGATTTCGATGCTTCTACATCAAACCAGGCAGAAATTAGAAGCTTCTGTGAGTCATTGGAAAGCAAAATTGATGTACTTTATGCTAGAACGGTGGCCCTGAAAGATACTGTGGCCGGTCTTTCTGTCCATCTTGGGAAGGCTGAAGCAGATATCACCAATCTTAAAAAAGAAGATCTTCTCCTCTTTGAGAGAATGGAAGTTTTGGAGAACAACGCACGGCGTAATAATCTCTGAATTCTTAATATTCCCGAGGGGAGTGAGGGAGCTGATATTAAGCAGTATGTGATTGCACTCTTAAAGGAATCTTTAGGTCTTGAACAGTCAGCAGAAGATCTGGGAACAGATATTCAAAGAATACACAGGGACCCTTTTAGGAGGACCCCACAGAGATCTAAACCCAGGAAGATCCTAGTTAACTTCCATACCTACTCTCTCAATGAAATTATTCTTAATCAAGCTTTAAAACAGAAAACCCTGAGCGCTAAAGGTTTCCCATTCCAAAAAAGATCGGACCTGTCCAGGGCACAGGGTACAGGGGTGGGTGTTGCAAGGTAAAAAATCTAAAAAAATTCCTCATTCTCTCCTTTGTAATTCTTTTTTTAATGGAGCAATCTACGGTGTAAATATGGCAGGACTAGACAGGCCTAGGGGGTCCTTGAGTCAAAAATGGGTACGGAGCAGGGGAGGCTATTTCATTTATAAATAGTCTACAGATTCTCTCCTGGAACGTCAATGGCCTGCGCACCAGACCGAGAAGGGACAAGATCCTGCAATATCTTCAGGATTCTGGTGCGCAGGTTATTGTGCTCCAGGAGACGCATTTAATAGAATTAGAGATGCTTCTACTAGCTCAGAAGAATAAATGGATAGATCTTTGTATCTCTACAACTCAGACTATGAATATCATGGGGTCTCGATACTTTTTAAGAGATCCGCAAAGGCTCGCCTTATATCAAAGTTAGTAGACCCAGGTAGCAGATGCGTCATTGCAACTGTTAATATTTCTGGGGCGCAAATATCTGTTGTTGGATATTATGGCCCGAACCATGATGACCCTTCAGTTCTTAAATCTATTTTTTCTCATCTATTATTGTTTCCAGAATCAATTGTTTTGGCAGGATATTTAAATACAGTTTTTCACCCTCATCTTGATAAGTCACCAAATAGTCGTGCCTCAGTCCCTTCTAAAACCAGGACTTTCTTACTTGATGCCATGAAACAATATGCTTACTCCGATATCTGGAAGCTAAGGTCAGGGCAACATTTAGGTTTTTCATTTCGTAATCATAAATACTGTCATCAATCGAGAATTGATTTTATCTTGGTTTGTCAGGCTTTGAAGGGTGTAGTCAAGAACATCTTATATCTTCCTTCACATTTGTCTGATCACTCTGCTGTGTGGCTGGAATTGGAAAGCATTGTTCCTGCTTCCCCGGTGGCGTGGTCATTTGATTGTTCACTACTCCTGGAAGATGAGGAGATTTCTTCCTTGACTAGTGAGACAGAGTGGTTCATGAAAATGAACATAGATTCGGCCTCAAGAGGGTGTGTATGGGACACCTATAAACCCTTTTTAAGGGTCCAAATAACCAGCAGGGCTACCTATAGGAGAAAAATATATAGAGAGGAGGTCTCCACTATTGAGGCCGAAATTGAAAAGCTGCAATTAGAAATAAACCAATATACTAGCACCTCTGTCGAAACTTCACAGGAGCTACAAATTAAGCTGACAAGGCTAAAGGGACAGCTGGACACAGTGTTGAATACACGTTTACTTCGTAGGTGGGAAGCGATCAAAATTGCTCATTTTGAGTATGGGGAACGCGCAGGTAGGCTCCTTGCCAGGAAAGCTAAGACTGACCAAGTACGAAACAACATTGGGTCAATCACTCAGCGCAACGTAATACTTACATCGGATGATGATATTCGGCGGGCTTTTCAATTGTTTTTCCAAGACATCTATAAAGAAGACAAATGTATTGACCCTTCTGGTATTGAGGTTTGGCTAAATGAGACCTCATTACCTTCTTTGACCGCAGAACAACGGTGCTACCTCGATCAAGTGATCACGCAGGAAGAGGTTAATGCAGCCATTATGAGCTGCAAAAAGGGGAAGGCGGCAAGCCCTGATGGCCTCCTCTCTGAAATTTATAGGGTCTTGCGAAAGGTAATTTTTCCTATCTTGACTGCCCTTTTTAATCAGATTCTTCAGGAAAGGGTATCCCCCCCAGCCTCGCAGGATAATGCATCCATAACCCTGATCTTAAAATCCGGTAAAGCTGCATCTAACTGTGGGTCCTATAGGCCAATATCTATTCTTAACGTTGATTATAAAATCTTCACCATTGTTCTGGCCAAAAGACGGGGGCTGGTTGTAGGTGACATCTTGCATCAGGACCAGAGGGGTTTTGTTAAGGGCTGACAGCTTTCTGATTTAACTTATGATTTGATCAGGGCTATTGACATCCTGTCTACTGAATCTCTTCCTCTGGCTGTTCTGACACTCAACGCAACTAAGACCTTCGACAGGGTCCATTGGTCATACCTGTCGGGGGTCTTAGGTAAGTTTAATATCGGGGAACAATTTTGTCAAGCCGCAAGGTTGTTATATCAGAATCCCTCTGCATGCCTTTTGGTGAACGAAGCTCTTTCAGACCCCTTCAAGTTCACAAGGGGCACGCCTCAGGACTACCCACTCTCCCCTTTCCTGTTCGAATTGTATATTGAACCTTTTGCCCAACGGCTGAGGGATGATCTTAACATCAAGCCCTTCAGGTACCGGGAGTGGGAGAGGAAGGTGGCCCTATACACGGATGACATCTTGATCTTTTCTTCTGAGTTGCATAGAGCTCTTCTCTTGGTCATTAAACTAGCTCAGGATTTTGGAGCAATTTCTGGGTATGAAATTAATGCCTCCAAAACAGAGATTATGGCCTGGAATATGGGGAAGACCCAGATAGGGGTACAGTTTAGCTCAAAAATGAGGTATCTTGAAATTAGCATCCTTCAGGACGTCGGCAAAATAGCTGAAACCAACCTTTCTGTGATGGCAAAAGATTGTCGGAAACTTATACGGGTATGGTCTTCATTACCCTTGTCTATCTTGGGAAGGGTACATTTAATAAAAATGTAAATTGTACCCAGAATATCTTTTCTTTTTAATACTATTCCTCTTTATTTAGAGGCTGCCTCCTTACTTAAGTTGCAGAGCGATATTAATTCATTTATTTGGGCTTACCACACACCTAGGATCGCCTGGAAAAAACGTAGGCGGCGAAGAGAAAAGGGAGGCCTAGCCGCTCCGGATCTTCAGTTGTATGCATGGACATTCCCATTCTCGCATGCTACTGAAAATGCCTACCAACACAGGGGTGGGTTGTATGTTTCGGGCAATGCTTAGTGGGGCCATGCTATCACATGAGGGTTTTCTGTTTAAATTTGGTGATCCCAAATTTGAAAACAAAATAAAGTTAAAGGTGTTACAGGGCTTAGCTAGAACATGGGCTAAGTTGAGAAGCTCGGTAGAGCTAGTGTATTTTTCTAGTGTGGCTCCGTTGTGGGATACACCGGGGGGTCCGGGATGGCTTAAAGATAGACTGGCCTTGCCCTTGAGAGAAGCGGGTGTGGAGGTTTGGGGGGATCTGTTTGTGGAAGGGGTCCTTATTTCATGGGAATCTCTAAGGGACAGGGTTGGTTCTAGCCTCTCTAGGTTTAAATACTTACAGATGGCTAGTTGGGGCCAGTCGCAGATAGCTACCCAGAGGAAATACCCAGTTGGAGGAGGTAACCATTTAGAGTTTCAGCTTGTCAATAAAGTCCCGGCAAAAAAGGAAGTCTCTTTCTGGTACCGTGCAATATTAGATGAGGTAGATGGTGAATTTCAACTGGCCAATAAGCTTTGGGGCAGCTCCCTTCTGGACCAGGACATTGAACATCTGTGGTTAAACTCCTGTAAGACACTGTGGGAGTTAGTCAAACCAGCATGGCTCTGAAGAAATCCCCTCTTCACCTTGCGTAGGGCTTATTATTCACCACAGAGACTTTCAACATTCTCAAAGGGTCCTCCAGTATTATGTATGAGGCGCAGGACAATAGCTGCTTCTGATCTTCACATGTTTTTTGACTGCCCAGCCCTGTCTTCCTTTTGGGACTCCATAAGTAAATTACTGACAACATCTCTTGGCTGCCCCATTATAATTAACCCTTCGTTGGTTATATTTGGTTTATTGGAGGGCGTGATTGGCCCCGCTAAACAACTTCTCTTCTATGCTATCCTGTTGACCAGAAGAGAAATCTGCAAAAAATGGAAGGAATCTACATCACTTGCTTTTCTGGACTGGCAGGCATCAGTATTGCAGGTTTCCAGATTGGATTTCATGAGATCAGGCAATCAAAATAAACAAGCCTTTCGGAATCTTTTCAAATGGGGGCAATATTAAGATGACAAATGGTTTTTTTTTCCCCTGTCCTATGATTACGCTGCCCTACCATTTTGCAGATACATCCGGAGACAGTAGGTTGCGCCCTGATGTGGATGGGTTGGTTAAGCCCAGTAAGGTTGCTCCCCACAGGTCTCCTTAAAAACCTTTGAGTATCTGATAACACTGTTAGGCGAAGGTTAAACCCTTCAAACAACTACATATCCAGTTTGTGGAGGCAGTGTGTCGATATCTCTAGAGTAGAATGGAGCTAGTTGGGTGGAGAATGAGGACAAAAAAAAGCACCCTTTACCTTTCAGCTTCCAGTGATCAATAATATTTTACATAAAAATACTTCTCAGAAGACAAACACATCATCATTTCCTCTCACTAATCCTCAAGAACAAAACATAACAGACACCTGAACAACAAAATATCACACACACACTACTTCATAATACTTTCTGTCACAAACCAGAAACATACACCCACTCTGACGCTACTAACTAGACAAACAATACACACCCTAAACCATCTCTACTGCCAAGTCTTCTGTTTACCCCACACCTAACACATATACAATAACACAGCAACCTTCTTTTAAAAGCCTCTCATTCTTTGGACAATTTAGAACCTTACAACATGACCCACATGCTGCACCATCACCACTAACTCATACATCTTCCACCATAAACAGACGTAAACAAAATAAATAACATGCCTTCATCACAACTTTGCATCGCTGTGTCTTCTGCATAAAAAGGCTACTGTACAAAAACAACATAGCTCAACAACTCAATCTCAAACACCATCTCTACCACCTAAACATGCAGGCCCATCAAAATGCCTTCTTAGCCTGCCGAACGAGTACCACAATACAGAACAACTACATCGTTGCTATCCTCATACAGCTAATAGCGCACTAAGGACACACCTGATACAATTTCACAAAACACTGCTCGTTCTTCTACAAAACAAAGTCACACCATCACCAGAAGACATTCTATAAACTGCCTACTAATAAATGCTTGATCACTATAAAAAAACAAGCATCACATCTATGACCTCCTTCTCATTGACATACAAACTGACATTCTCTTCATAACTGAATCATGGCTGGGAGATGAAATTGCTCCATTGTTTTATGATGCCATTCCTCTGGGCTACGAAACTATCACACAAAATCGTATAAGCAAAAGAGGTTATGGCCTAGCTGTTGTGTACAGGCAAGCATTAAATGTCACTAAAGTTGACTACACCTCCATATAAGTTTGCAAAGACCTCTACACCATCTTCCTCCTGTAACTTCCTACTCATTTACAGTCCTCTACCTAGAAATGCAGCATTGCCTGGCACACTTCTAGACACAGTTTCACGCCTGATAACACTATCCTCTAACCTATGCATTCTTGGTGACTTAAACATTTTGTTTGACCTAGATGCACTGAACCTACATCAGATTGTCCACAAAGCCACACACATTGCTGGATACATCTATATGTCAATTTTGCTAATTCAGAAGAGTTACGTTTCAAACAATTACTTCAGTCACACAGTCAGATCACCATTTACTTCCTTTCCAACATAAAACAACACAAAGCAACACACCTTAAACAACCATAAATTCATCCACCTATCGACAGTGGAACAAACTCAATTTTGAATACTTAAAAACACAACTAACATCCAATGCAGGTGTGGACACAATACATTCCATTCAAGAACTATATGAGTGTATACAGGAAGCTTTTGATATCCTAATACTACTCAGAACAATACAAAAGAACAAACAAAAACAAGTACCATGTAGAAATACAGAGATAAAAGAGATTAAGCAGAAAATTAGACAGCTGAAACGCTACTGGTTCAAAACAAACACCAATCAGGACAAACTTCACCTACTGAAACTTAACAGATTATACAAGTCAGCAACCAAAAAACCTAAGAAAAGTTACAATTCACACAGAATTCAAAATGCTAAATGATAAAATAAAGAATTCTATAAAAATTCTCACAGACGTTTGTAAACCAAATTGCCTAGAAGGAGCTCATCCTACTACTCAAGATTTCACAGACAAACAGGCAACTCATTACACAACCAAAGCTGACACATTTGACTCCTATTTAAAACACAGAAAAACCACCAGCACCAACTCTTTTCTAAAATAACCCTCCAAGAGTAGGCCAAGATGGTACTCAGCTGCAGAAAAAAGAAACAGCAAGTCCTTCCCGCAAAGTGATTTATTTGTATACTCTTCTGGATGAGGGCCATCTTGGATTGGGAAGGAAAAGTCAAAGTTTGGTAATTATGTTCTGCATGAATGGAGATAAACTCATATGTAAGGACCTTTAGAGGAAGAGGGATGAGGAGGTTATGTGCTATTATATTTCTTAGGGCGCCTGTCTTCCATCAATTCAGCACTTCATTATCAGATGCTCCGGTATCTTATCATAATTACTGATTATGAGAAATAATTAACTTTGCTATCCTTTTCAGGCAACGGGCAAAGAGGTTAAAGCCACATTTTCTATTGTGTAAAAGTATTTTTTGTGCTTGTTTTCACATGCTGCAGTAAATGCGCAGCTTGGGGAAGAAAGTGGTTTTAATGTGTATGTCAAAGTTAGTTACCTCACAAGGAATTGTCCATCAAAGCACTGAAGATGCCTGAGTCCCCATGGAAGCCTATGTCATTTAAAATCCGTTTTGTGTCCTTGATTCGCCTAACAGAGTATTGGGAAAGATTGCTTACTATAATATAGTATTAAATGTCGATGCACATCAACACATAAAATGGTTTACCTGTGTCAGTGGTTCATTTTGAAAACAAAATAGTTTTGTTCTGAGCTGCAAAAATGCCATGGTTGCAGTATATCAGAGCCTTTTCTTGATTTTACCTTATGCTTTTTTCTTTGACTTCCTATGTTTCTGTCTTTTTGGATTCTTGTGTTCTTGCTGTTTTCCTATTGTTCTCTTCCTCCTACTTTCTTCACTGCCTGCCTTTCTCTTATGCTGGGTTGAGGATGAAAAATAAGTCAGGTGCCTCAAAAATGAGTGCCTGTGCTCAGCAGCTGTAACTGCCTACACAAGTTACCCACCAGACTGTGTGGGGTGTGTGTTCCTTTTTACAGTGTTGCTTTTGTAGATGTTGTTGTGTGATTCTACCAGTTTTACAACTGAGATATGTCCCAAAACTGTAGCTGAAAGCCATTAGTCAACACTCTGTCAGCTCTACAGAATCAGCTGATTTACAAAGGCAGTAGAGGTTAAGTTCAACCTAAATGTGTAATGGCTTAATTAACGTGTACAAAGGTTCACAAAAAAGTGAAATTGCACTGGCACATTTACTTATTCATTAACAGCCTGATTCATGAAAAACGGGATTTGCGATTCTGTAAAAGCGAAAAAATGCGAATCGCTATTGAGAAATCGCAAATCTGAATTCATGAAGATTAGCGAAAAAAAAATGCGATTCGCACGCGGGCGCTAATTCCGTTTGCGATTACCGATAATCGCACAAAAATCGCTATTTCCGGCTACCCGCGCCGGGATTGCGAACTCGCAAGTAGCGATATCGCTATTTGCGATATCACTATTTGCGAGATCGCAAACTCGCGAGATCGGGAAAACGGGAAGTCGCATTTCGAGCCCAGTGATGACATCACAACCAGGAAGCAGCCAGTTCCCACCCCCATTCACCACAGTGAGGCAGACCTCGAGGGAGCAAGTGGGAGAGCTGCTGCTATTCTGGTGATTAATACTCATCTACTACTTTGCTACAATGTCAGAGGAACCTGTTCCTGGCCCCAGCAACACCTCAGGGCGGAAAAGGAAGCTCAAATTTTCTGAGCAGGAGCTCGAAAATTTGATTGAAGGGGTGGTGGCTAACCACGACAAACTCTTTGGAAAAGACTCCCGGAGGGTCCCGGAGCAAGAAAAACGGAGGATCTGGCAGGGGATTGCCTCCACTGTCAACTCTGTAGGAGTGGCCGATAGGTCACTAGAGGAGCTGAAAAAGCGATGGTACGACCTCCGAGGTCGTGCCAAGGAGAAGGTGGCGGAGCGCCTTGGAGAGTCGTCGGGCACTGGAGGTAGCAGACCTACAGTCCCTCCCAACACACCCACGGAGGACCAGGTGGAGGACACCCTTGAGAGGGAGGCGTGCATTGGTTTTACATGTCTCGACTCATCCCGCCCCACCCAAGACACCCAAGGTAAGTGGCATGCGACTGCGACCTTGTCCCCTATGAATGTCCATTACCAAATAGGCTCCCCTAATGTCCCATAGGCATGCCATTAATGCACATCAGGGAATGCCCTGAAGCATGGTGGGAGATGTAGTGTGGCCACAATGTAGTAGTACCACAATGCAGCCAGACAGGTTCCAAAGTACGCAAAGCCACAGCCATTCAGGGAATGTCACCCAGCATGCATGTAGCAACTGCACGTCTGCCAGATACATGCAACTAATGATCGTCCACTTACCCTCACAGGTGGCGGCGAAAGCAGCGACAGTGAAAGGCTGCAAATTGATGAGGAGGTCCAGGAGGAGGAGGTGCCACCACCAACCCAGGCACCAGCCCCTGCCGCTGCAACTACACCAGCAGCCAGGTCCACCAGCAGTGTTCCCCCTGCGACTGGTGCACCACCTACAGCTGCAGCCAGGCCAGCTACTATTGTGCCCCCTGCAACAGCCGCACCACCTAGAGCCGCTGCCAGGCCAGCTACTATTGTGCCCCCTGCAACAGCCGCACCACCTAGAGCCGCTGCCAGGCCAGCTACTATTGTGCCCCCTGCAACAGCCGCACCACCTAGAGCCGCTGCCAGGCCAGCTACTATTGTGCCCCCTGCAACAGCCGCACCACCTAGAGCCGCTGCCAGCCCAGCGACTATTGAGCCCCCTGCATCTGGCGCACCAGCAACGCCTGCAGTGACACCACCAGCAGCTGTTGCTACAACATCTGGGCCCGCGACAGTTGCGACACAGCGGCCAGCCACAGGGTCAGGCCAGCAGAGCAGGCGTGGCAGGTCTCGCCAGCACACCACTCCAGCAAGCAGGAGGGGCAATGGACAGGGGCTGGCGCGTTTGAGCGTCGAAAGACGCATGTTGAGAATACATCAGCGCCAGGCACGACAGCAAGGTGCCATTCAGCTCCAGCTCCACATGATTGGGGGCAATGTGGCCGGAGTCGCTGACCGCATGGACTGCATGACGGCGGCCATGGCAGGTATGGGGGAGCACATGGACAACATGACTGCAGCCATGGCAGGTGTGGGTGAGGGAATGGCCCGCCTGAATGCAGCCATGGAGGCCAACACTGCTGCGATGGCCACACAGCGCAGTGCAGCACGCCGCCGCCACCATCAACTCATGAGCCGGCTGGCCTCCTACAGCAGGTCGAATTATGTTGCTGCCAATGCAACTTCCCAGTTGTCGCGGCGCTCACTAGCACAGCAGCACCAACTTGTCCAGTGCTGTGAGGACATGACCAGGGTCCTGGAGCACCTGACCACGGCGGTTACGGCACTACACCCTCCTGCTATACCTGCCACTGTTGGGGGTGATGATGTTAGTGAGGGGGCATCCAGCATCAGCAGCCACTCTGCCTCACAAATCCCGCCACTCAGCCGCAGCACCAGGCCCACGCCAGGTCCAGAAGCCCAAGAAGACGATGCGCCTCAGAGGCGCTTGGGCGGAACGCGCAGGAGGCGCACTTGAGTACATTAGACAATAACAGGCACAGGCTGACTTTAAGCCTACCCTGTCCTGTGACACTGCAGTATGCAGGAATACTGTTAGTGGAAGATAGTTGTACTGGTACCTTTTTTGTGATTTAAACAAATACATTTATTTTGCTACACACATTAGCGTTGTGTCATTATTACATTTTGCATGCATTATTGATTTGTGGGGTGATGGAAGAGGGTGCACTAGAAACTGTTCACTGTGATGTGGTTGCGACGTCTGTGGCCTTCAGCTGGGTTCTCCCCGCGTGCATGGCGCGCATGTGCAGGTGGACGGTTGTCCCCTTCAGATTCACTGCCAGAGATGTCGACAGGTATCCGGCGCTTGGTTGCTATGTTATGTAGAATTGCGCAGACAGCCACAATGCGGCAGCACACTGCAGGACTGTAATACATGGCCCCACCTGTCTTGTGCAGTATGCGGAACCTGCTCTTGAGCAGGCCAAATGTCCTTTCTATGCAATTCCTTGTCCGTATGTGTGCAATATTGTAGCGCCGTTGCTGGGGTGTAGCAGGGTTGAGGTATGGGGTCAGGAGGTATTCACGGAGGGCGTAGCCACTGTCACCTGAATGAGAGGAGCAGATGGTGATTGCCTGTGCTGCGCTGTTACTTCATAGCAATGTGACATTGTCGACAAAGTGTACTTACCAAGTAGGTGTCCTTCCCCAAACTCTCCCCTGACCAGTCGTGTGTGGAGGCCGCTGTGCCAGAATATGAAGGAGTCATGGCTACTCCCTGGGTATAAGCATGGGCGAATTTTGCGAATCTCGCGTTCGCGAATTTTGCGGATTTGCGAACTCGCAATCCGCAAAATCTGCGAATTCTCGCGAATTTGCGGATTTTTTTTTTTGTGTTTGCGCGGGTTTCTGCCAGTTCGCGAGGGTTTTGTACAATTTCGCAAACGCGAACTTACCTGTCGGGTCGCAAGTTTTGCGAACTTGTTGTTTCTACGTGTCCAGCCTGTTTGGGACACTCTTCTTCATCACTGCCACTCTCTGTCACCACTGCCACTCTCTGACTACTCATGCCACCCTCTGGCCCACCCATGCCACCCTCTGTTTCATCACAGCACCCTCTGGTTGTCCAGTCAGTGTACATTATTGTGGCAAAGCAAAGCACACCTTCCCTGCCTCAAGTGACCTGAATTATTTGGGGCTGATTAATGTGTCACAGAATATTTTTTTAGCTGGCACCTGCTTCCTTAGTGCTTCCTGATTAGTGATCTTTTGCACTTGCTAAGTGCTTTCATTGTTCAAAATTAGTTACAACACCTGCCCTGCCCCAACTGACAATAATGAATTAGGGGCTGATTAATGGATTTGAACTTCCAGCCTGGCTCCTGCTTGTCTCCCTTAGCTGTAATTCAGGACCTTTGTGGCATATGTGTAACTATTCTGAGGTTCAGAGCAGGGTCACATAATAGTTGCAACTGGCAACTGAACTCTGGAGGGGCCCCTCAGGAAGCACTACAGGAAATGGCTACTAATGATGAGCCTGAACTTTTGAACCTGGTAAGTAGTTTCAGTTTTGCTAAGATCGTATTTCTGCAATTTAGCGCTTATTCGCGGGGCGCGAAGTTGTAATGGGAAGCCGCGAACTCACGCGAACAGTGCGAGCAAGCCATAAAATCCGCTGCTCGCAGATTTGCGGATTTTGCGGGAGATTCGCGAATCTCGCGGATTGCGAATTTACCAAAAATCCGCAAAATCCGCGAGCGAAACGGATTTTCCGCCCATGCTTACCTGGGTACTGTGCGACAATGTCAGTGATGTATGTCTTAGCATTGCAGACCATCTGGATGTTGAGGGAGTGGTAGGACTTTCTATTGCGGAACATATACTCCGTGGCAGCTGGTGGGCAGATGGCGACGTGGGTACAGTCTATGCATCCGAGCACATGTGGAAAATGGGCTACATTGTAGAATTGTAGCTTGGTCATGTCCAATTCCTGTTGGCTGGCGGGGAATTTGATGTGACGGTGTAGCTGGGTGAGCATGGCGTCAACAAAAGTGTGGAGGCAGCGTGACATGGTGGGCTGGGATATCCCCCCAGCAGCCGCTACTATCCCCTGGAAACTCCCGGAGGCCAGGAGGTGCAGGCTACACAATACCTGCACATGTGTAGGCACCGCATTGGTACGGCTTGTTGGGTGCTGCATCAGGGGGTCAAGGTCCTGTATTAGCTGCATTATCATTTCCCCATTCAGCCTGTATTTTGCATATATCTGCTCTCTGGTTTGGCCCAGCAAGGTGACCCGCTGGCGGAAAATCCTGTCCTGGATCCTGCGTCTCCTCCGTGCTAATCGCTGTAGCCTTCGACGCCTCACCACCATGTACATTCCTGGCATTGTGGAACTCCTTATGCTGCTGCTGATGATTGTCCTTATGTGTGATTGGTCAGGCCTGAACCTGTTTGTGATTGGCCAACGGTTTTTTAAATGTAATTTTTGCATGGCTTTTATGGTTACCACCTGCTTTGAGTTGTCCTTAATTTGCGCGGCGCTAATTGCGATTTTTGGGTTTTTCGCTATTAGCGATTTTTCTTGAATACCGATTGTGATTGTCTAGTGAATTCGCTATTTATTTCGCAGAATCCGTGGTTTATCGCATTTTCCGAATCGCTAATGCTCTCCTGCCGGGATTCTGCGATTTTATTAGCGAATTCGCTATTATGTGTTTGCGAGTTCGCTATTTTGATGTTGAATGCCGATTACTGGAATTGCGCCCGCAATTGCATTTTCGCAGCGATTGCGGGCGCAATTTAACTTCATGAATCAGGCGGATATTCTATTACCCCACTTGAGTGTAATATTAAACATGGGTGGGGAGTGTCATCCCTTGGCTAGGATACCCAGGGAAGTTTGTGAACACCCACAAACTCGAGAGTTTGTGAGTATTCACAAACCTTTTTTTCAACCAGTTTCACCACCTGAAAGAATCAGAGATTTACTTCTGTTGAGGGCAGGACTGAATCCCTTTACATGGTGGAAATGAGAAAGTAACATCTGCAGAGTTTTTGATGGTTTAGGGTGTGACAGTTCTTCATGGGGAAGAATATCTTTTCACATGGAGGAAAAAGGTGGATTTTCCCAAATGCGATAGAATTTCCCCATGCCAATTGACCACTAATGGAGCAAGGTTTCATAAGTACAGAAACTTGCTTGGACTCAGCCCTATCGAAGTAACACGTAACAAATGAATCAACATGTTTTGTCTTACTAATAATTACATTACACAACATTTCTAGTAAGAAGGGGAAGCTTGCATATGTGCTTTTACTAACAGTAACCCAAGTGTCTAAAAATGGCCGCCGAAAACGCGGGAACACTTTTGCGCATGCATCTGCCACATCTACGTGCTATGACATCTTTCGCTTTTGGTGGGAATTTCTTGCAGCTGCGCACTAGTTCCAGAAATGGCCACTTCAAACCTCACATGCTAATGCTTATGCCATGCTTAAACTAAAACTTGTGTGTCTTGCTTAACTATTAATGCTATAGTTGAAATAAAGTAATGGAGTTTGAGTAGAAATAATTGGTATACAGTGCATTCATTAATTTTTGTATTCTAATATGTCTCTCTTTGACTTCTTCAATAGCTCTTATTTGAGCCTGAAGGGTGACTTGAATCATTATATTGAAATCCCTCTGCGCATGTGCTGGGAGCACTGAAAGACCTCGAGCAGTGGCATTGAAACCTTGCCAAAGACTATCTTACCCGGGATGCGCCTGGGAAACTCACCCCATGACCTGGGAAAAGGAAGACAACTTGCACATTTTTAAAATATTGTATATTAAAATGAAATAATATTACTGGGTGGAATAAAATTCATGGGAAAGTAAATTATGGGCGGGAACTTGATCAATTTAAGTCAATGAAAATTACCTCATCTTAGTATGGTGTTATGACCTCTACTCGCCTTTCTGACTAATCATATTGAAGGGAATACACATATTTGCAACATTTGAGGGTGGTACATTGCCCTGGAAAATAGTATAACTAAGGTAGGCTTAGTTATATGAATTGTCCGACTTGTCACAGACCTTTCACTGACCCAACGTATGCTGAAGGAGAAGGGAGAGCAGTGTGCTGGTGGAGCACTCTGTCAGAAAAACTGGGGTTTGCTGAGGGAGAAGTATTGATTACCCAGTTGGGGTTCTAAATTTGCCATAGAGAGGGGTGTGACTGGTGTTGCACTTAGCGGAGGGTACCAGTCTTGTTCTGCACCTGTCCTGTCCTGTTGGCAACTGATTAGTCGGGAGCCCTTCTGTTGTCCCAGCCCGTGGCCAGGGTTGCTCCTCGCACCATTCTAGGTAAATATAATCTGTATGGGATGTCCATGTATCGTTTCCCTTTCTCACCCTTCCCAGGTACCAATGTCTAAAGGTGTTGCCTTAACTTCTTGCAAACTTTATGTTTTAGTAAATATTTTCATATTTGCAAAATTTCTGATCGCATTTTTGTGGCCCCTGACTCATCAAATATTGCATAGATAAAGTGTTTAACATTTCTCCCGAATCTGTGGTTATTTATGATGGTTAAATGTTAAATCTACCTATTATGCTAACTCCCTTTTCGAACCTTAGGACTTAGAGCACAGGTGACATGGACTTGGTAAGTCATGGTGTATAGGTAAGTCTTAAAGTGAATAAAAACATTATAGGCAGGAAAATAAATTAAAGCAGGATTACCAGTTCAAAGTGCGAATGTTTATGGGCCCAGGTGAGTATGGCAAAACTGAGCTGGTAAATCCTGCACACCATCCCCACTATGAAATGTTAAACGTGCCGAAAGCCCTCCACATAGACATAATGAGGAATTCTCAAAGTCTTTCCATAATTATTCAAGGAAAGGTTTTGTAAATTATCATAGCACTTTCCAACAAATCGTTTTGTTCATTGTGCATAGTTTCTGTAGGTGTATTCTGTATTCCACTAGGAGATAGTTTAGTAACTTGTAGACTGGTGTGGTTTGATCAACTTTTGGCAAGGCATAAAGTGACCTTCGAGCTTTAAATATTCTGCTGTGGTTATTGCATTTGCATATGGGTAATCTTGTATAGATGATATTACAAGTATCCACTTTCAAGGGTACCAGTGATTGAATGATATAATAAGGATTACATTTCAGAGCACATGTAGTGGCAAGTATAATTCATTATTTCATGGCCTACCTAAAAGCGAACGGGTATAAGCATTTAGTTGAACCATCAGAAGGCATGATATATTCAATGAAACAAACAAAGGTTATATTGACAACATAGTTAGGAATTGTAATCATCTTACTTTAAAAAAAGCTTTAAAAATCACAGAAAAACCAAAGGTTAAACGGACATTATAGTTAGGTGAACATATCAGTGAAAAGATAATGTTTTAAACTAACAAATCCACTGAAATGTATCGGTTTTAATCATCTCAATTAACTGTAGCTCGTCTCCTAAAGTAACTATAACTCGCGCCCTCGCCATGCAGTGTTGTCGTCAATAATGTCATTTCAGATGTCATATGGGATGTTACGAATGCAGTCATTGTACTTGTTATGAGTGATGGAATATGTGAGGGTATAAGCAGTGTATGGTGAGGGTGCAAGTTATAGTTAAGGGACATATATATCGGGTGAATTTTAGTGTATTTGATAGTTTAAAATGTTAAGTTTTAACTGAAATGTTCTCCTCACTAAAATGTCCTTTTAACCTCTGTTTTTATCCATGAATTGATATGGTTTTTTAATCTTCTAAAACGATGTCCATGGCTGTGCACAGTGTGGGTTGAGTGCCAATCCCCCTGCCATTCCTTACCTTCGGTTGTGCAAGGAATGGGTTAGCCAAAGATCCATCCCTCTGCAGGTGGGCAATTCACCTCAGATACTTACTCCGCCCCTTTTAGGCCTCACTAACAACAGTGCATGTGCTCCATGCATGTTCGCTTGTGAGAGAGATTGTATGCCACAAGTAGCTTGCGCCCCACCTGTTGCTTACCATTCGTTGGCATCATTGTCACTCTTATTTTCTGCTTTTTTAATTGGCTAAAGCCTGCTGGCTTTACTTCCTCTTCTTTCAACCGGGGAATGGACCAAGTACTTATTGCTACAGCTTGATTGCTGTCCTTTCACTGATTGCGCTGTGATTCAGTAATTTATTTTATTTCTTATTTGTCCCCATTCTTGTTGAACCTCTTGCCATTTGCAGCTATGTTTTACTCTGCCAGACACACCTCAAAGAAACCCTTTTCTCCTTTCAAATGTGTATTTATTATGACAAAATATATTATCTGCTTCCAAATATGTTTTCTCTAAGATATGGGCATGAGCGCAATTGCTTTCCTTATGTAATAGGAATATTTTGCCAAATGTCATATTGTTTTTGTCTTCTCATGCATAAAAAGATTAACGTATTTGCTCAGAATCACAAGGGTGGAGAGCTGAGACCTAAAAAGCATTGGAAAAACAATAGGTCTTGCCTATGTGACTAGAGGCTCTGCCATTGCCTTTTGTTCATGCTGTACAGGATGGGCATTGTCGACTTTATCAACAATTTATAGCCATGCTGTATAGCAACGTGGCTGCAGTGCAACATGGCTAGAAATAATGATAAAAAAGGACTAAGATACATCCAGTGCTAATGAACTTTTAAAAAACGCATTAGCCCTGGCTGCATCATAGCACCTTTTAAAATTAATTTTAGCCACACTGCAAAGCATCTGCACTGCTGTACAGCATGGCTACAAAACATTAGCAAAAACAACAATTGATGGAAGGAATGTTGCAAAACATTCACCCCCAGTCACAGATCTGGGTTAAATCCATCGTTATTTTGCTCACCACACCACCCCAGTTCAGACATGGCCATATGCAAATCAGTCTTGACCCTGTTCCTCATGGGAACAGTCCAGCCCGAACTTCCAAGCCATGTCTTCCCTGGACTGGAATCAAGCATCCTAGGACCGGTTTCTGGCTATCAACCTTCATCAGCCAGGATAGCTTGATTCCAGTGGCATGGAGAGCACGGGACTCACAACTGAGCATACCCGTCCCACTCGGGGTGACAAATGCAAAAACAACAATTGATGGACGGAATGTTGCACAATGGCAAAACATTCACCCCAGTCACAGATCTGGGTTTATTCCATCGTTATTTTGCTCACCACACCAGTTCAGACATTGCCATATGTAAATCAGTCTTGACCCTGTGCCTCATGGAACAGTCCAGCCCGAACTGCCAAGCCATGCCTTCCCTGGACCAGAATCAAGCATCCTAGGACCGGTTTCTGGCTATCAACCTCCCTCAGCCAGAATAGCTTGATTCCAGGGGCATGTAGAGCACAAAACTCACAACTGAGCATACCCGTCCCACTCGGGGTGACAAATGCAAAAACAACAATTGATGGACGGAATGTTACATAACATTGTCAAAACGAATAACTCTCATAGGAGATACCTATTGGCTTTGCCAATGCTTGTTTTATTCTGGAGCATTCCAGTCTTTTGATTGGAATGCTGTGTTTGACAGTTGCAAAAGCAGTTGAAAGGCTACGTTGTATAATGATGACAGAGCCCCTTTATCTGCATTCATTGTCCAGACATCCTATACTTAAGTAGAGAAGATGTGTGGTTTTGTATGGTCTGAACCCCATTTGTGCATCATCTAGTCATGTGTTTGGTTCAAAGATGATTGGTGCAACAGGTATACCGAGCCTCCAATTGTTTTTCAGGAACAGGTAAGATTAGGATTGGCTAGAGGATCTTATAATGAGCTGGTTTTGTTTAGTGATTTGACGTGTACAGTTTTAAAATCTAGAGCAGTGATACTCAAAGAACCGCCCGATGGCTGCATACGGCACTCTTGACCTTTACATGAGGCCCCCTTGGCAGCAGCACTACTGGGCTGCTGTTTACTCGACTCAGCACGAACATAAAAATAAATGTTAATATATAGCAAGCACTTATTTAAAGGTTAATTGCAGTTAGGGAAAGGAAGTAACTAGGCGCCAGATGTAGGTAAATTAGATTTACCGATTCATAAATACCGAATTTTACCGATTCGGTATTCATTAATCGGTAAATCTAATGTAGGTAATTATTCAGTAACAAATACCGAATCGGTAGGATTCGGTATTTACCGATTCAGTAATTACCGAATCGGTATTTGCCATTGATTCCTATGGGCCTTTCTGGCTTGTGTGCCATGTGACACACATACATGCCCTTAGGGCATTTATCTGTGCCACATGGCACAGGTGTACATGCACAGATGTGCATGTACACAGGAATTCGTTATTTACCATGCAATAGTATTACATGGTAAATAACGAATTCTTAGGGGCCTGTGGCACTGTTTGCAGTGCCACCTACATCTGGATTTACAGAATCGGTAAATTTACAGATTCTGTATTTTACCGAATCGGTAAATTTACCGAATCAGTAAATTTACCGATTCTGTAAAATAAAGGCCCCCTACATTTCAATACCCAAATACCGGTCGGTAACGACCGAAATCGGCCGTTACCGACCGGTATTTGGTCTCCTACATCTGGCCTTTGGAGCTGTCACTTTGAAATCTAGAGTCTTGGTGTCCAATCTGTGTTATGAGCCACATTGTAAATGTCAGAGGATATGTGATGTCTGTGGCTCTGGATGAGCAAGATGTAGCAATAATGGGTGTGGATGGCCAGTACAACAGGGGGAGCATTGTGATTAGGTAGTGTGTGAATGAGTAGATGTATGTGTGAGCAGTGCTTAATTTGTAACTGTATGAGTGCCAGTGCCCAGAGGTCTGCTCTGAAACCCGCTGATTTCTACAGGCCTCAGCTAGGCCTGCAAATGCAAGGGTTCGCCTTTCTGTGCATAGAGTCCCCAGACTACACAAAGAAATTGGCACGGAAACTGGAAATACGAAAACATAGTTTAATAAACCTTTAAAGGTGGTACTACAGCCTACACAACACTCTACAGTATTGTACAAGGTAGCACAAAGTACTCAGACATGCGGTCCCCTTTTATACACAAAGAAGGGGCTCATAAATAGGCGGTTACAATTCAAAGCATGATTTACGACCATATATGGACATTTCTTGAACATGATCGATACATGGGTGGAGTTAACAGTTTTTGAGACCCGCCGAATGCACATTCCAATCTACGCTAATCAGAGACAGATGTGACTCCTACTGGGCATGCGCTAGACGCACAAGGAACTATTATAGCCTGTTGCTGGGCAAACTTCAGGGGTGACAATCAGTGAGGTAGGACTCGCCTTGTGGCGAGCACATGGCAATGTATGGCACACAAGATGGACGCCAGAGAACAAAATGGAGTCTGGCCGTATATTAAGTATGAGCGGGAAAACCAAAAGAAAGACACAATAGCATGTCTTCAGTGAATGCTTAATACTATCGCTGTTTTATTTACAACAGACGACCCTTTCAGCATTTGCTGAAGACATTCGGTTTCCTTGGATAATCTAAATACTCATCGTTGATATCGATGCTCATCATGTCAGCTATCTCTCTAGTTATAGTTTTCTGATGGGTAGCCTCTGCGACAGATCTTAGGCACACAAAATGAAACACATAAAGAACATATCATTGGACTACATTGAATACATACACAACACGAAAATATTATGGCAACAATTATACAAAGTCCAGTGAGAACTTTCCAACCCCATGTGGAAATCAAGGTCCAGAACCACCCAGAGAAGGTCCAGGACCCATTTTCGACATGTATATCAGCTGCATTCTTATGTAACTTGTTAATAGCTTTGTACACAGAAGGAGTATGATCCGGGATAAAGACACAACAGCTGCTTCCGATAATTCTACAAGCCCCGCCTCTATCCGCTAACATTACATCCAGAACCATTCGGTTCTGTAAAGCAACAATCCTAGTAATTTGCAGCTCTTCAGTAAGATTCCCGAGGGCCGCAGCGGTTTGATTAGTAACAGCTTCCACTACTCTCGTTAATCGGCGTATTTTTCTACTGTTCAGGGCAGCTCCCACAAAGAAAAAAAATCCTAAATTGAAATCTATATACTGTTGCAGACTAGTATCCGTTTGGTCGATATCATCTACAGACAAAGTTCGCTTGAATCTATTTACAGTCACATTATTCAATAGTTTCAAATCTTTATGATATGATGCAGGTGCCAGGAATACAGGTGGCAATAAAAATGATACATAACATACTCCAGACCATCCAGCTGGTAATCGATAATAGCCTTTGTTTCCACATACAAAATAGGTGTTATGAGAGGGGAGGAAAGTGCTATTTTTAAGGCCATCAATGTTCAATACGACAATACAATCACTAACACCTACAGGAATATGGCCTACACGCTGTACACATAAATCTGCTTGTGCTTGGGCCACTGAGATCACAAACTTCTCTTGTCCAACAGTGTCTCTAGTGTTCGTGAAGATATAAGGTGTTGATTCATTGTCCGGTCTATATTCTTCCCACTCCCATATATTTCCGTTGGCTTGTGGATAGCCTTCCTTATCTTGGTGGCATTCTTTATTCAGTCTGAAAAGCAGTCTACCCACTGTGGGTTTTCTTGTGGCAAAAAGCAAAGTGTACCATGCTCTACAAGAGCCATTATGAGAGAAAGGGAGAGGTATGAACGGTGTTCCCCTTTTCTTTTGGTGCGCTGGCATCATCCCACATATCCAACAGTCTGTAGCATTTGTAGCAACGTGGGTATGATGCAACATTTGGATGAAAGTGTTATTCAAATACGACTGTCGATGTTTCAACTCTTGATATGGAAGTGTATAGAAAAAGTGTTCATCCGGGACTGGAGTGGAAACAACATATAGCTCACGGGCAGGAGCACTATTCTCTACAAACCACATGACTGTAGCAATAACTGCTACAATGATAATGAAACCTACAGAACCAAAAATCTTCTTCTTATCCATTCGAACAAATGTACACAGTATCTTCCTGAAACTCAAGTGTTGTCAGAACTCTTACCCCTAGGTAGCCGTTGTTTTCTTCACCAGCGGGGCAAGACGCGTGTCACTACACTAATGCAGGGCTGATCCCCCCCCCCTTGCCTCATCGGCTCTCCGTTTCACTGACCTAGGGACCGTTCTGACAACTTCTCACACACTTGCAGGTTCTTTTCTTGATCGCAGATTATATCTTCTTGATCCAGGAATTGTCTGGTCCGGGAAGAACTCATCAGATTCGTCAGGTACCACAGCACGGCCTCTTTCTGTAGTCAGGATATCTCGATGATCGGTCAATACAGCAGGCTCCACCAGGTAAGGTTGCACCTTCCGGCAATGGATGGAATGTATCCAATTCTTCCGGTTGGTGACTCGGACGGCTGTTCTTGTGGAGAGAAGGACCTGCTCGGGGCCACACCACCTCGGCTCCAGACTGGTCGACCTCTCAAAGGACTTCACGAGGACGAAATCACCAGGCCGGAGATTATGCCCTTCTCCTGTGGACCGGTCCGGGAGTGCTTCTCGAACCTGTTGATGAATGGAAACCAAGCTATCAGTTAATTGCGCCAAATAGTCATTCATTAAAACACAAGGTACATCGTACACTGAGCTCGGTTTGGGCACCCCCATATGTTCATGGGGCACCCAAAAACAATCTCATAGGGTGTTAGGCCCGTCAGAGAATGCGGCACTGATCTGATAGACAATAATGCCAAAGGCAAAGCATCTGGCCAAGTCAGAGAAGTAGAAGCCTGTATTTTCGCTATTTTTAGCTTCAACATGCCATTGTATTTTTTCACCAAACCTGCTGATTGTGGGTGGAACACTGCGTGGAACCTTTGCGTAATGCCTAATCCTTTCAGGACATACTTAATAACGTCCGCCACAAAATGGGGTCCGTTGTCACTCCACAACAATCTACAAACACCGAAACGAGGAAAAAATTCCTTCAACAGCACCTTAGCAGTAGTCATTGCAGTATTGTCCTTCATAGGGTATGCTTAAATCCATTTGCTGAATGCACAAACCACAACCAGGACATACTTCAGATTATTGCAGCGTTCCAGCTGAATATAATCCATTTGCAATACTTCAAAAGGTGCAGTGGGTGTTGCAAATCCTCCTGCTGGAGTTCGTGTCCCTTTTCCTGGATTATATTTAAGGCAAATCATGCAGGTCTGTACTACTCTATTAGCCGTGCAAGCAATTTCTGGATGCTCCCAAACTTGCGTAAGCAATTTCACAATTGCCGAAGCTCCAACATGTGCTAGCTAATGTGCCATCTGAACCATAGGTTGTACGAAGGCTGTGGGTAACTTCCACCTATCCATTTGCTTATTCCTCCAGCATCCTTCATCATCCAATTCTCTATCCTTTGACCATTGTTCTTGTTCCCTATCAGTAGCAGTCTTTTGTATCTCTAATGCATCTTGCCACCACTCAGCTTGTGACTTCACAATGTACATTGGGGTGGAGCCAGGCTGCATCGCAGTTTCACGTGCTACTCGATCTACAAAAGCGTTTCCTTGTCCCACTTTATCTGTCACTTTCTTATGTGTGCTACAATTCACTATAGCTATCTTCTTAGGATATGGCAATGCAGTCAAGAGATTTTGTACTAATTCTCCATACATTATATGTGCTCCATGTGATGTCAAAAAGCCCCTTTCCTTCCAGAGTAGGCCGAAATCGTGCGCTACTCCGAAAGCATAGCGGCTGTCCGTATAGACGTTCACACATAATCCTGCACTAAGCTCACATGCTCGTGTCAACGCTATCAGTTCTGCTGCCTGAGCTGATTTCTGTGGTATGCGTGCTGTCTCCACTATTGTGTGTAGCGTACTAATTGCATTTGCTGCGGAGGTAGTCCCGTCTGGTAACTTCAAACAAGACCCATCCACCCACAGATCTCCATCCACATCTGTAAAGGGCGTATCTTGCAAATCAATACGAACCTTTGTCTGTTCCTCAGTCACAAAGACACAGTCATGTGTCTCTTGCGCCTCAGGCTGAGTCACTGGGAAGGGCAACAACGTGGCTGGATTCAGTGTTGCACATCTCTTCAATGTAATATGAGGAGCCAACAATGTTAGCTCGTATCCTGTCAGATGAGCACTAGTTAAATGCTGCGTCTTTGTTTGATTCAAAAGGGCATCAACAGCATGGGGGGCCAACACCAACAACTTATGAGATAACACAATCCCTTCACTCTGGCGTATTGACACAGCTGTTGCTGCAACTGAGCGAAGACAACCAGGCAATGCTCGAGCAACAGGATCAAGCATTGCCGAGAAGTATGCACAAGGACGCTGTTTATCGCCGTGCATCTGCACTAACACTGATAACGCGCATCCATCTCTCTCATGCACATACAATGTAAAGGGCTTCGTGTAATCAGGGGTGCCTAACACTGGTGCTGAACAAAGGGCCTGACGTAATTGTTGAAAGGCATTCTCACATTCATCTGTCCAAGGAAGGGGAACTGGGGTATCCTTTGTCAAAAGTGCTAACAGTGTTTTAACTATGTACGAAAACCCTAATATCCACTGTCTACAAAAGGAGGTGAGACCCATAAAAGCTCGAACATCTTTCTGCGTGGAGGGTGCTGGTGTGTCTAAAATAATTAAACAACAAGGGGTGGTGATGGACAGAGTTTCTGAATTAAGCAGAATACTCTCACCCAGTCAAGAGATCAGGGCTAGATCCAACACCGTTTTTTAGCTCACTGCACCATCCCAGCTCAGAACCTGGCTATATGCAAATTAGTCTGTTCCTGTCCCAGTGCATGATGGGAACAGGGCAAACCAAACTACAAAGCCAATTCTTTCACTGGGAAGGAAACAAGCTTCCGGGGACCGGTTTCTGGCATTACAGCCGTCTTCGGCCCAGCTTGCTTGAATCCTGATGGTGCAATGAGCAAGGGACTCACATCTGAGTATACCCTTCCACGTTTATGGTGGACAAAATAATTAAACAACAAGGGGTGGTGATGGACAGAGTTTCTGAATTAAGCAGAATACTCTCACCCAGTCAAGAGATCAGGGCTAGATCCAACACCGTTTTTTAGCTCACTGCACCATCCCAGCTCAGAACCTGGCTATATGCAAATTAGTCTGTTCCTGCCCCAGTGCATGATGGGAACAGGGCAAACCAAACTACAAAGCCAATTCTTTCACTGGGAAGGAAACAAGCTTCCGGGGACCGGTTTCTGGCATTACAGCCGTCTTCGGCCCGGCTTGCTTGAATCTTGATGGTGCAATGAGCAAGGGACTCACATCTGAGTATACCCTTCCACGCTTATGGTGGACAAAATAATTAAACAACAAGGGGTGGTGATGGACAGAGTTTCTGAATTAAGCAGAATACTCTCACCCAGTCAAGAGATCAGGGCTAGATCCAACACCGTTTTTTAGCTCACTGCACCATCCCAGCTCAGAACCTGGCTATATGCAAATTAGTCTGTTCCTGTCCCAGTGCATGATGGGAACAGGGCAAACCAAACTACAAAGCCAATTCTTTCACTGGGAAGGAAACAAGCTTCCGGGGACCGGTTTCTGGCATTACAGCCGTCTTCGGCCCGGCTTGCTTGAATCCTGATGGTGCAATGAGCAAGGGACTCACATCTGAGTATACCCTTCCACGCTTATGGTGGACAAAATAATTAAACAACAAGGGGTGGTGATGGACAGAGTTTCTGAATTAAGCAGAATACTCTCACCCAGTCAAGAGATAAGGGCTAGATCCAAAACCGTTTTTTAGCTCACTGCACCATCCCAGCTCAGAACCTGGCTATATGCAAATTAGTCTGTTCCTGTCCCAGTGCATGATGGGAACAGGGCAAACCAAACTACGAAGCCAATTCTTTCACTGGGAAGGAATCAAGCTTCCGGGGACCGGTTTCTGGCATTACAGCCATCTTCGGCCCGGCTTGCTTGAATCCTGATGGTGCAATGAGCAAGGGACTCACATCTGAGTATACCCTTCCACGCTTATGGTGGACAAAATAATTAAACAACAAGGGGTGGTGATGGACAGAGTTTCTGAATTAAGCAGAATACTCTCACCCAGTCAAGAGATCAGGGCTAGATCCAACACCGTTTTTTAGCTCAGTGCACCATCCCAGCTCAGAACCTGGCTATATGCAAATTAGTCTGTTCCTGTCCCAGTGCATGATGGGAACAGGGCAAACCAAACTACAAAGCCAATTCTTTCACTGGGAAGGAAACAAGCTTCCGGGGACCGGTTTCTGGCATTACAGCCGTCTTCGGCCCGGCTTGCTTGAATCCTGATGGTGCAGTGAGCAAGGGACTCACATCTGAGTATACCCATCCACGCTTATGGTGGACAAAATAATTAAACAACAAGGGGTGGTGATGGACAGAGTTTCTGAATTAAGAAGAATACTCTCACCCAGTCAAGAGACAGACTGATTTGCATATAGCCAGGTTCTGAGCTGGGATGGGGCAGTGAGATAAATAAATAACGGTGATGGATCAAGCCCTGATCTTTGGACTGGGTAAGAGTGGTCTGCTTAATTCAGACACTCTGTTCATCACCACCCCCTTTTCTGAATCGTTTTTGGCCACTATAGGTGTGGCAGGGTATAGTCAGACATGAGTCCCTTTCTCACTGCTCCATCAGGATTCAAGCAAGCCGGGCCGAAGACGGCTGAAATGCCAGAAACCGGTCCCCGGTAGCTTGTCTCCTTTCTGGTGAAGAATTGGCTTGGTAGTTTAGTCTGCCCTGTTCCCATGATGCACTGGGCCAGGGACAGACTGATTTGCATATAGCCAGGTTCTGAGCTGGGATGGGGCAGTGAGATAAATAACGGTGATGGATCAAGCCCTGATCTTTGGACTGGGTAAGAGTGGTCTGCTTAATTCAGACACTCTGTTCATCACCACCCCCTTTTCTGAATCGTTTTTGGCCACTATAGGTGTGGCAGGGTATACTCAGACATGAGTCCCTTTCTCACTGCTCCATCAGGATTCAAGCAAGCCGGACCGAAGACGGCTGAAATGCCAGAAACCGGTCCCCGGTAGCTTGTCTCCTTTCTGGTGAAGAATTGGCTTGGTAGTTTAGTCTGCCCTGTTCCCATGATGCCCTGGGCCAGGGACAGATTGATTTGCATATAGCCAGGTTCTGAGCTGGGATGGGGCAGTGAGATAAATAACGGTGATGGATCAAGCCCTGATCTTTGGACTGGGTAAGAGTGGTCTGCTTAATTCAGACACTCTGTTCATCACCACCCCCTTTTCTGAATCGTTTTTGGCCACTATAGGTGTGGCAGGGTATACTCAGACATGAGTCCCTTTCTCACTGCTCCATCAGGATTCAAGCAAGCCGGACCGAAGACGGCTGAAATGCCAGAAACCGGTCCCCGGTAGCTTGTCTCCTTTCTGGTGAAGAATTGGCTTGGTAGTTTAGTCTGCCCTGTTCCCATGATGCCCTGGGCCAGGGACAGATTGATTTGCATATAGCCAGGTTCTGAGCTGGGATGGGGCAGTGAGATAAATAACGGTGATGGATCAAGCCCTGATCTTTGGACTGGGTAAGAGTGGTCTGCTTAATTCAGACACTCTGTTCATCACCACCCCCTTTTCTGAATCGTTTTTGGCCACTATAGGTGTGGCAGGGTATACTCAGACATGAGTCCCTTTCTCACTGCTCCATCAGGATTCAAGCAAGCCGGGCCGAAGACGGCTGAAATGCCAGAAACCAGTCCCCGGTAGCTTGTCTCCTTTCTGGTGAAGAATTGGCTTGGTAGTTTAGTCTGCCCTGTTCCCATGATGCACTGGGCCAGGGACAGACTGATTTGCATATAGCCAGGTTCTGAGCTGGGATGGGGCAGTGAGATAAATAACGGTGATGGATCAAGCCCTGATCTTTGGACTGGGTAAGAGTGGTCTGCTTAATTCAGACACTCTGTTCATCACCACCCCCTTTTCTGAATCGTTTTTGGCCACTATAGGTGTGGCAGGGTATACTCAGACATGAGTCCCTTTCTCACTGCTCCATCAGGATTCAAGCAAGCCGGGCCGAAGACGGCTGAAATGCCAGAAACCGGTCCCCGGTAGCTTGTCTCCTTTCTGGTGAAGAATTGGCTTGGTAGTTTAGTCTGCCCTGTTCCCATGATGCACTGGGCCAGGGACAGACTGATTTGCATATAGCCAGGTTCTGAGCTGGGATGGGGCAGTGAGATAAATAACGGTGATGGATCAAGCCCTGATCTTTGGACTGGGTAAGAGTGGTCTGCTTAATTCAGACACTCTGTTCATCACCACCCCCTTTTCTGAATCGTTTTTGGCCACTATAGGTGTGGCAGGGTATACTCAGACATGAGTCCCTTTCTCACTGCTCCATCAGGATTCAAGCAAGCCGGGCCGAAGACGGCTGAAATGCCAGAAACCGGTCCCCGGTAGCTTGTCTCCTTTCTGGTGAAGAATTGGCTTGGTAGTTTAGTCTGCCCTGTTCCCATGATGCACTGGGCCAGGGACAGACTGATTTGCATATAGCCAGGTTCTGAGCTGGGATGGGGCAGTGAGATAAATAACGGTGATGGATCAAGCCCTGATCTTTGGACTGGGTAAGAGTGGTCTGCTTAATTCAGACACTCTGTTCATCACCCCCCCTTTTCTGAATCGTTTTTGGCCACTATAGGTGTGGCAGGGTATACTCAGACATGAGTCCCTTTCTCACTGCTCCATCAGGATTCAAGCAAGCCGGGCCGAAGACGGCTGAAATGCCAGAAACCGGTCCCCGGTAGCTTGTCTCCTTTCTGGTGAAGAATTGGCTTGGTAGTTTAGTCTGCCCTGTTCCCATGATGCACTGGGCCAGGGACAGACTGATTTGCATATAGCCAGGTTCTGAGCTGGGATGGGGCAGTGAGATAAATAACGGTGATGGATCAAGCCCTGATCTTTGGACTGGGTAAGAGTGGTTTGCTTAATTCAGACACTCTGTTCATCACCACCCCCTTTTCTGAATCGTTTTTGGCCACTATAGGTGTGGCAGGGTTTACTCAGACATGAGTCCCTTTCTCACTGCTCCATCAGGATTCAAGCAAGCCGGGCCGAAGACGGCTGAAATGCCAGAAACCGGTCCCCGGTAGCTTGTCTCCTTTCTGGTGAAGAATTGGCTTGGTAGTTTAGTCTGCCCTGTTCCCATGATGCACTGGGCCAGGGACAGACTGATTTGCATATAGCCAGGTTCTGAGCTGGGATGGGGCAGTGAGATAAATAACGGTGATGGATCAAGCCCTGATCTTTGGACTGGGTAAGAGTGGTCTGCTTAATTCAGACACTCTGTTCATCACCACCCCCTTTTCTGAATCGTTTTTGGCCACTATAGGTGTGGCAGGGTATACTCAGACATGAGTCCCTTTCTCACTGCTCCATCAGGATTCAAGCAAGCCGCGCCGAAGACGGCTGAAATGCCAGAAACCGGTCCCCGGTAGCTTGTCTCCTTTCTGGTGAAGAATTGGCTTGGTAGTTTAGTCTGCCCTGTTCCCATGATGCACTGGGCCAGGGGCAGACTGATTTGCATATAGCCAGGTTCTGAGCTGGGATGGGGCAGTGAGATAAATAACGGTGATGGATCAAGCCCTGATCTTTGGACTGGGTAAGAGTGGTCTGCTTAATTCAGACACTCTGTTCATCACCACCCCCTTTTCTGAATCGTTTTTGGCCACTATAGGTGTGGCAGGGTATACTCAGACATGAGTCCCTTTCTCACTGCTCCATCAGGATTCAAGCAAGCCGGGCCGAAGACGGCTGAAATGCCAGAAACCGGTCCCCGGTAGCTTGTCTCCTTTTTGGTGAAGAATTGGCTTGGTAGTTTAGTCTGCCCTGTTCCCATGATGCACTGGGCCAGGGACAGACTGATTTGCATATAGCCAGGTTCTGAGCTGGGATGGGGCAGTGAGATAAATAACGGTGATGGATCAAGCCCTGATCTTTGGACTGGGTAAGAGTGGTCTGCTTAATTCAGACACTCTGTTCATCACCACCCCCTTTTCTGAATCGTTTTTGGCCACTATAGGTGTGGCAGGGTATACTCAGACATGAGTCCCTTTCTCACTGCTCCATCAGGATTCAAGCAAGCCGGGCCGAAGACGGCTGAAATGCCAGAAACCGGTCCCCGGTAGCTTGTCTCCTTTCTGGTGAAGAATTGGCTTGGTAGTTTAGTCTGCCCTGTTCCCATGATGCACTGGGCCAGGGACAGACTGATTTGCATATAGCCAGGTTCTGAGCTGGGATGGGGCAGTGAGATAAATAACGGTGATGGATCAAGCCCTGATCTTTGGACTGGGTAAGAGTGGTCTGCTTAATTCAGACACTCTGTTCATCACCACCCCCTTTTCTGAATCGTTTTTGGCCACTATAGGTGTGGCAGGGTATACTCAGACATGAGTCCCTTTCTCACTGCTCCATCAGGATTCAAGCAAGCCGGGCCGAAGACGGCTGAAATGCCAGAAACCGGTCCCCGGTAGCTTGTCTCCTTTCTGGTGAAGAATTGGCTTGGTAGTTTAGTCTGCCCTGTTCCCATGATGCACTGGGCCAGGGACAGACTGATTTGCATATAGCCAGGTTCTGAGCTGGGATGGGGCAGTGAGATAAATAACGGTGATGGATCAAGCCCTGATCTTTGGACTGGGTAAGAGTGGTCTGCTTAATTCAGACACTCTGTTCATCACCACCCCCTTTTCTGAATCGGTGTGTCTAAAATGGCTTGAATACGATCTGGTGTAAGTGCACGCCCCTCCTTAGACAAAAGGTGACCTAAGAAGGTTACCTTTGGTCTACAATATTGCAATTTCTTTTTCGATACTTTGTGGTTGTGCGATGCCAAGAAGGTAAGTAAAGACAATGTACACCCCTCACATTGTTCAGGGGTGTCGGCTGCCCACAAGATATCATCGACATATTGTATAAGGGCCAAACCTTCAGGTAGAATGAAAGAATCTAATTGCCGTTTCAACGCTTGGCTATAAATGCTAGGACTCTCAGTATAGCCTTGAGGAACTCTACAAAATCTGTACGATCTATTATTCAAAGTGAGTCCGAAAAGGTATCGGCTGTCAGGATGAATAGGGATCGAAAAGAAAGCGTTCTTCAAGTCTATAACTGAGAACGTTGTTGCAGTTGGCGGGACCAGAGTAAGAAGTGTCGTAATGTCAGAAACCACTGGGTATTGAGGTATCACTATCTTACTTACCTCCCTCAAATTGATAATAAATCGATAAATCCTAGTGTCAGTGTCTTTCTTCAAAATCGGTAGTATAGGACTGTTACACACATTGTATGGAACTTCTTCAACAACCCCTACTTTAATCAGATCCTGCACTATCTGTATCAGCGCCTCCTCCCCCTCCTGTGAAATTCGATACTGAGGCAGGCGCAGCAACACAGCTCCCTCCTTTACACTAATGTGTACCGGGGGGATAATCATCTGTCCCACATCAGTATCCGAAGTAGCCCACAAAGTATGAGGCAAAGAGGCCAATGCAGCATCTTCTTTAATCGTACACACCCTCTCCATTGTCGGATAGTTGTCATTCAAGATAACACGTACTCCTTCAGGGGAACATCGTATCGTGGCCCGAAAATGCTTGAGCATATCCAGGCCCACAATGTTATCGGGCGTGTTCGGGGAGAGCAAAAATGGGCATGGTGCAACAAACGGATCTACATGGAGTGCAAGAGGTTGTGATAGTGGGCTAAGAGAAGGCGTTCCATCGAACCCTATTGACGTAATTGTTAAGCCAGACAGGGGAGCCCTCGGAACCAAATTTTTAGACAAAGCGCTGCGAGTAGCTCCTGTATCAACCAGGAACCGTTCAGTAGAACCCAAAACATGTGCTGTAACATAAGGAACCCTCTGATCTACTGGCACTTCAACTGATTCCTTACCCCATCCTACGCAATCCTATGCATACTGTGAATCGTGCTGTTCAGGAGGTACATAATCAGACATTTGGTATTGATTTCGTCGATCAAAGACATTGGACCCATCTCGCGGTCGCATACTAGAATCAAACCTAGCTCGATCATTCGTGTTGCCCCTAGGGCCTGAAGAACCTCCTCTACCCCTCATGGATCCCTGCCCACGCTCTTGCCGCTGTGCACGCAACAATGGACATTCATTCGCCCAATGGCCTCTCTGTCTACAATATGCACATTGATCCCGGGCCAAATCAGTACGGCCCGAAAAAGAACCAGGGAAATTCCTGTCGCCCCTTTCATTACCTCTACGAGGCGGCCCATACAATTGTGCTAACATAACCTTCGTTTTCAAATCTTTAGATTTCTTTTCCTCACTACCCTTCGCTACTAATTCCTGGCGCTCATAATACTGAGCCATCGTCAGGAGGGATGCTGGTGTCGAAGTCGTCCAAGAGCTTTCGCTCGCTTTCAATCGAGCTGCTACTCCCGGTAATAAATTTGAAACATATTTATCGACAAAGAGATGTCAACCCGTGTCGTCCGTAAGTGACTGGCCGCTAAAATCATGGAAAGTTTCCTCAAATCATGTAAAGAAATCTGAAACTGATTCATCTACTTTCTGTTTACATGATGCTAACATAGTCCAATCAATCTTTTTAGGGGGAGTAATCGTTTTTAATTTAGTCAAAATAGCAGCAGGAAGATCTAAAATCGACTGGGGCGGTTTCTGTAAAGGTTTCCTTTCTCTACCCTCATCCTCAAGATCTGCCCACCTAACCTTGAATGTCATAAGATCATCTACCTTTCGTATAGATCTCCACATATCCGGGGGCAATATAAGCCCGAAGAATAAATCAATATCGGCCAAGGTCATAGTACAGGAATTTAGAGCCCCCTCAACTTCCTCGTAAAAGGCAGCAGGATTCTTTCGTGGATCAGGTAATGCCGCTTTTAATGCCATAACATCTGCTCTATTCCAAGGAGTATAAACCCAGTTATAGATGAAATACCCTTGAGCATCAGCTGAACCTCTATCTGAACTAGTACCGCTCCTTTAGGAGGAACATACAAAGGCCCTACCTCCCGCATCGTTTTAACATGCACTGCATCGATCTTATCTGAATAAAAGATGGATGACTGCTTACCGTCGCCACTCGGATTCGTTTTCTCCTCGCCAGATTTCCTTTTCCGCTCTTCATCCCGTAGCCGAAACATCTCATCTCGCAACGCAAATATCCGTTGAATCGCATTAGGCACCTGAGAAGGAAGAAGAAGACCTTTACGTAATTCTTTAAAATCAGCTATCACATCATCTAGCTCAAAAGCATCAGAAAATTTCCGAAAAGCTGTTATTACTTCATTAGAAACAAAGTCAGTGAAGTACAGTTTCTCCCATATCCTCCCATGCTTCAAGCTCTTTCAATAAATCTGCAAGGGAGACAGCATCTTTGTTGACCCGATAAGCAATCTTACGGAGATCAGCCATACGATCGTCCGACAACATGGACCGCGTATCCACTTTCTGTCCGGGCGGTCTAGAATCCTGATCTCCTCCTCCCGGAGCAGACGGACCGGCTTACGGAGGCGGAGATCGATCTAATAACGAAAAATCAATGTCAAATTTATTAAGGATAGGATAAAGAGGCTGTCGAACAGGATACTGGCCAGAGACTTGCAACCGAGGTTCTTTCTCCTGTTTCTCTTCTAATTCCTTTGCTTCCCGCTTTTTCGACTCGTGCGCTCTCTCACGCTCACTCTTACGTTGCTCCTTCTCAATCAGTGCCTGCTCACGTTTCTCACGCTCTCGTACCTCTTTCACCCACATACGTATACACTCAAACATGTCTTGTCTCACTTGCCGCTTACACATACACTGCTCCACATACTCAATTTTCCGCAAATCAAATGATCCATACATAGGCCATCGTAACTCAGTATCCTTTTTAGTATATTTCCTCCATAACGTGCTGTACATTATGGGGGAAAGACCAAACTTGACATACATATCCCTATTCTGCGTCCCTTCCGGGGGAGCCGGCTGTGATTCTTCAAGTATCAACCGGTCATTTCAAAAACAGCAGCATCACTTACGGAGTGCGCTAAAAACAGGCATGTCTAAAAATAGTGCACACTATGCAATATTATAATTAAAATGGCACTTAAAACGTTGCGCCGCTCAAATCCAAAAATTCAGGAGAAATGTTTCCACATTGCCTGCCTATATGTGTTGCAACGCATGTATGAACATCTCCAAACCAAACAATATGACTAGTCACCTCAAACAAACAAACAAATTAGTTGCGGCAAGCGTATCCTAAAACTGCCTTGCCAATCAAGACTACCAAAGGCTCGCAGCAAGCACCGTACAACGATTCTTACCAATCAAGAGCGTCCAGATTCCAACTGCCAAGTTCCAAATTCGCCCAAACGGCCACTATACGGCAAACCGACAGAAGAGGTCTCAGTCGATGACCGGTGCCACCCAGATGGTCAGATCGGAAGGAAAGGAAGAATACCTCAGGATGCGAGGACTAAAGGCACCGCTGGCAGTGATCACGTCCCCGGCAAGGTTCCAATCCTTCGTCACGACCAATCCTTCGAGAATCCGAGTCGTCGATGAGCCCCACGTGACGGGCGCCAATTGATGTATACAGGCCTCAGCTAGGCCTGCGAATGCAAGGGTTCGCCCTTCTGTGCATAGAGTCCTCAGACTACACAAAGAAATTGGCACGGAAACTGGAAATACAAAAACATAGTTTAATAAACCTTTAAAGGTGGTACTACAGCCTACACAACACTCTACAGTATTGTACACGGTAGCACAAAGAACTCAGACATGCGGTCCCCTTTTATATACAAAGAAGGGGCTCATAAGTAGGCGGTTACAATTCAAAGCATGATTTACGACCATATATGGACATTTCTTGAACATGATCGATACATGGGTGGAGTTAACAGTTTTGAGACCCGCCGAATGCACATTCCAATCTACGCTAATCAGAGACAGATGTGAATCCTACTGGGCATGCGCTAGACGCACATGGAACTATTTATAGCCTGTTGCTTGGCAAACTTCAGGGGTGACAATCAGTGAGGTAGGACTCGCCTTGTGGCGAGCACATGGCAATGTATGGCACACAAGATGGACGCCAGAGAACAAAATGGAGTCTGGCCGTATATTAAGTATGAGCGGGAAAACCAAAAGAAAGACACGATAGCATGTCTTCAGTGAATGCTTAATACTATTGCTGTTTTATTTACAACACCGCTGTCAGTGCAATTGAATTCCGGCAGCCTTTTGAACATTGTTCAGTGACCCAAATTGGAGGCAAGATGGCTGCCGTCAGTCCGTAGGGGGTAGCAGCCCTCAAGCCACTCTCCTATGCTGACTGCTTGAAGTAGCGGTCGCTGGTTTGGCTCAGGGTTGATTTTCGGTGTACTTGCTACGCTCGACGATGAGACAATGAGATGTTGGAAGGTCTTTATAAACTGGTGATTACCTTTGCTTGGTCGCCTGTGGAGGTGGAGGCATTGGTGTTGCATAACAGGAAGCCGAAAGAGCCGAGAGAGCAGAGCAGCGTCTGGGAGACGGCGCTGTCTACAGTCAAGAAGAGGATTATCCTTTGTTTGGAGACTTGGGAGGCTGTCAAGCGCGTCATGGCCCCAAAGGTGCTGAGGACTGTTAAGGGCACTCAGGAGCACGAAGAAGTGGAGACATCTAGTGAGCCCGACATCCCTGCGGCAAACTTAAGAGCTAAGGCACGACAGAGGGCACAGGCTTGCAAGGAAGCAGCGAAAAAGCGCGAGGACGAGCGCCTATTGGCAAGTCAGAAGAGGAGAGAAGAGCGACATAAGGAATTACCTGCTGTGGGGGCAGTGGACCTGGCTGCGGAGTCTCTGAGAGAGGCGATCCTGCGTCAGCCCCTGATTTTTGAATCCTTCCAATCACGCAGAGCTTCACCTTCTCCTTCACCATCGGCGAGAAAAGAAATGGATGTGGTGCCTGTATCCGTGGTAACAAAGCGCGCTGAATCGGGATCTGCGGAGACAGATTTGCCGCGGAAAGCTTTGGGTAGTGTATCCGCTGTAATGGACGTTGCTGACTCGAAGCTACAGACAGATTTGCTGTAGAAAACTGCAACTGCAGAGATGGCGCCAGAAGCGTTAGAAGCTGCGGGGCTCGTGGCGGGGTTCGTGGCGGTGGTGGAGACCGCAGGAATCGGGAGCATTGAGGCATCTGATGTACTTGGAGCGGCGGGAGTTGAAGCAGGAGTGGCGGTATCAGCGAGCACAGAACGCTCACCTTCAGCTTCAGCCGAGGTTACAGAATGCGTAACTGGAGGCTCTTTAGTAGGCGGGGGCTGCAGTGGAGGAGGAGCCAAGGACACGGAGGAAGAGAGTCGTCATGGAGATGGAGGAGGGGGTGAACTATCGAAAAAAAAAGTTGGAGGAGTGGAGGAATATAACACTTGTGCTGGGCTGGATGCAGAAACACATAAAGAAAAAACTAGCGCATTGGATAACGGAGATAACGGAGACTCTCAAGAAGTAATAGACGATATGAATAAAAATGTACATGCTATATTGCCTGAATTAGTGGATGTGGATGTGGATGTAGGAGTGCAGCAGGGTGCTCTGCAAAGGGAAAGGCAAGCTATAACCATAGGTTATGCTGATCACCGGAACATGCAACAAGAATTCACAGAGGAGGGGGAAATACCCTCTGCGCAAGCAGGAGTTCTAGCAGAAGGCTCACATAAAAGTGCAAGGGATCTTGTAATTGAGCATGAAGTTGCGCAAAATGGTCATGAACGTGCAGCCATTGAGACTACCACGAGTACAGAAAAAGTGCAGACTATCACAAGCACAGAAAATGCGCCAACTACAATAACTGCAGCAAAAGGTGTAAAAAAAATAGCAGAGTCAAACAAGGGAGCAATTCCTAAGGAGAAGGGTAAGGGCGAAATGAAATCTCTTAAATCAAATAGCTCTGCCATAATACCAGATTCTTGTAGGACAAAACAAGAAAGACAAGAAAGAAACGCAAATATCATAAGACGATCTTCTCCTAAAAGGTCACTCAGCAGCGACGATAGGGAGTTGGAGGAGGAGGAGGAGGAGGAAGAGGAGGACGATGAGACGGAATCATCAATTACCTCGTCTGTAGAGTCAGAGAATTTTTCATTGAGTGAATCGGAATCAGAGACTTGCTCCCAATGATTAGAGACGGAGCAGATCAGTGCTGTGGAAGAAAGAAATCCAAAACCCAAAATTAACACTAAAACTTATAAGACTAGGGGAAGGTCTCGAGTACGAAATAGCAAGGTAGGAAACCTGTCACAAAAGGGAGTACCTAAAAAGCCGGACTGGGACAAGATAGGTACAGATACATTGCATAGCTTACAAGATGGGGCCGGAGGCGGTAGTCTGCAGGAGGTGCACCAGCAGGAGCAGATTAAGGATCAACATCAAAAGCGTGAAGAGCCGCACAAAGATAAATTTGACCTTTTACTCTCCACAATGCAACAGATACAAGGGGAAGCCCGGCTGGAGAGCCAAAGGGCCAAGCGGGCTAATAAGAAAATACAGAGATCTCTCCACAAAGTACAGGAAATGTGTGCTGAAGCTACAGGTAGATTGACGGAGGTTGAACAGAGGACCGGCAAAATGGAAGATGAGATGGTAAAGCTGCAGGAATTTAGGCAGGTGCAGGAGAAAACAGAGTCTGATATACTCTGGAAACTGGAAGACTTTGAAAATCGGCAGAGGAGAAACAACATAAGACTGCTTGGAGTGGAGGAAGGCAAGGAAGGAGGAGATATAAGAGCCTTTGTTGTGGATTTGCTGAAAGGCGCCTTTCCAGAGATGGACACATGGGACTGGGATAAAGAGGTGCAACGTGCGCATCGATTTCCCCTCACACAGAAAAAGGGTAGTGCGGGCCCAAGAGCAAGGGCAATCCTTGTGTATGTGGGAAACTATCTATTAAGAGAGGAAGTAATTATGAAGGCTAAACCCATGAAGAAACAAACTTATAAGAACATAACTTTCTTTGCCCGCCCAGACTTTTGCCACACAACAGTGGAAAGAAGATGGCGTATGCGGCAACTTATAATACCATTTCAGAATATAGGGTGTGAAGTTTACTTGTTGTTCCCTTCTCGTCTCAAAGTAGGCTTTAATGGCCAGTTCAGAGTCTTTTTCTCTGAAATAGTTGCGCAAGAGTATCTGACTTTTCTTCGAGAAGAGAGAACACACAGAGAACGGAATATACAAGCCGATCGCATTGAAAGCTTAAAACAAGTAGCTTCTATAACAAAGAAATAATCGAGCCTTTTCTTTAATATCATGAATAAATCTTTAAAAAAGATGTACTAAGGGGGAGTGGCTGGGGGAAACTCCCCTGGGGGGGTGCGGCTGTCACACATAGGTCAGGATTGACCTATTTGCCAGTAAGGGAAGGGGGGGGGAGGGAGAAGGGGGAGCTGGGTGGGAGTCAGGGGGGGAACAGGGCACGGCAGGATATACAACAGAGGGACGGAGCTTAACAAGGGCATTTTCAAGAAAGGGGGAACAGGTGGGGTGGCGAAAATTTAAAGGAGGTAATATAAGAAAAAACGTCAATGGAGTATTGATAATATGTTGGATAATTATATGGCTAGAGTGCAGAAGAGATTGCAGGTGGGAAAAGACATACGATAATGTGTACCATGGGTGTTAGGTCTGTAACATGGAATGTATGCGGTTTAAATAACCCCTAAAAAAGAGCAAAAATTGCGGTAGCCTTGAAACAAATGAATGTGGATCTCGTATTTATACAAGAAACACATATTATGATAACACAAGCACACTTCCTTAGTCATTTAGGATTTCATCTATTAGTACACTCAAGCCAAGGGGTCAAAAAAAGAGGGGTAGCTATCTTAGCTAGAAATAATAATATTTTGACCAGGAAGAAAGCACAGGATAAATGGGGAAGATGGGCCATGGTTGAGTGTTTTATAGATGGAGAGTGGATAACGCTTATAACCGTTTATGGCTCAACAGAGGATGACCCCGAGATTTTTCAATTTTTAGATGTCGAGCTAGCAACATGGGCACCAAAAATTATACTGGGAGGTGACCTTAATATAAATGGAGTAGATGGATTAGGATTGGGTTCCTTTGGGAAATATAAAGGCCGGAAAAAGAAAGTCTACCAGGCACTACATAGTTTAGTTTTAAACAATGCTCTCTCAGATGTATGGGGGAAAAAGAGACTGGACAACAAAGGCTTTACACATTATTCGGCTCCGCACCGAACATGTGCAAGACTAGATTATTTTTTTGTTTCAAGTACCACTATATCGAATTCAAAGATTGAAAGGCTGCCACGGATTCTTAGTGATCATAACCCCTTAGTACTTACAACGGCAACAAAAATAAGCACTAGACAATATACAAAGTGGACCTTCGAAAGAGAGCTGCTAAAAGATGATAAATACTTAGAACACATGAATAAATGGATTATTGACTTTTTTACTTTTAATAGGGATACAGCAGAAATGGGAGTGGTCTGGGATACTTTCAAAGCTGGGGTACGGGGGGAAACAAAGAGTTATAATTCTTATAAAAGGAAACAAATACAGCTGAGGAAGTTAGAGCTAGCTGAGAAGGTACTTAAGGCAGAGGAGAATTTAGAAAACTGTGTTTTGACGGGGAGTGATATCGATAAGGCTTTACAAGAACTAGTGAAAGCAAAAGGCGAGGCAGAGGGCGAAATTGCTAGCAAAGCAGTGAAAATTTATAATACTAAAAGGGAGAAGTGTTATGAATTGAGTGAGTCAGTAGGGAGAATCTTGGCTACTCGGACAAGGCAACAAGAAGCTGTGGGAATAGTTAGAGAAATTAGGGATACATCGGGTACGGTGCATTCAGAGTCGAATGAAATAAGGGAAGTATTTAGGACTTTCTATGAGAAGCTATACGACGATGAATTAGAGGGGCGTGATCCTCAAAGAGATAAGGAGGAAATGAAGGAGTATCTCCAAGAGATCCCTATAGATATAATTGAGGAGGATGAAGCAGATGGTCTAGAGGGGGTCTTGCAGACAGAAGAAATTAAGGAGGCAATATGGAATCTGCCCTCTGGTAAAGCAGCGGGCCCTGATCAAATTCCTATAGAGTTCTACAAAGTGTTTTGGGATCTGTTGGCAGAAGACATAATGAAGATTATGCAACTGGCACAGCTGGGCAAATCAGCACCCAAGTCATGGGGGAGTGCTGAGGTGGTAGTAATATTAAAAAAAGGGAAAAACCCGGAAGATCCAGGATCTTATAGACCCATCACCTTATTGAATGCGGATGTGAAAGTGTTCTCCAAGGCATTGGCATCAAGGCTTGCCAGAGTTATTCATAAAACAGTCAGTAGTTGACAACACGGTTTTATACCAGGGAGAGGAACTACCCACCATATACGCAAAGTAATAACTTTATTCGATGTTACTTCAGTCACAGGAGACCCGATGGCAGTAATGTTACTTGATGCAGAAAAAGCATTTGATCGGGTCTCCTGGGGCTATCTTTGGTATGCTCTGGAAAGAACAGGCATTAAACAAGGATTCATTAAAGCCTTACAGACTCTTTATTTAAATCCGGTAGCAACTTTACGAGTGAATGGTGGAAACACGGGTCAATTTCAAATAAAAAGAGGTACTAGACAGGGGTGCCCTTGCTCACCGCTATTGTTTGCTATATACATGGATCCATTAATCCGTAGAATAGAGACATCTGGGATGATTGTACCCCTAACAACACTCATCGGGCAGTGTAAAATCTTAGCTTACGCAGATGATATTGCTGTAATTACTCCAAATCCCTCTGAATCCATAGAATATCTGGAATTCGAGGCGATGAAATTTGGAAAGATATCGGGGTATAAATTAAATACATCTAAAACGCAGATAATAAAAATCTCATTTACTCCCTGTATAGATAATCGAGTGACGCAGGAAGGCATATACTTAGGGGTTATTATCTTGGCAGATCTGGACGTGTTAGTAGAAAAGAATATTATTCCTCTGATTAAGAAAGTAGAGAAAGACCTGGATAGGTGGGACAACTTGCATATGTCAATAGTGGGGCGGACAAATATAATAAAAATGCTGATACTCCCAAAATTTTTATATTTATTTAGAGCAATACCTTTATTATTTGAAGTTAAAATATTTAAAAAACTAGAGTGTATAATCAATAGATTTATCTGGGCAAAGGGGAAAACGAGAAGAGCCCTTAGATTCATGACACTTCCGAGAGAAAGGGGAGGCTGGGGAGTTCCAGATTTAAAATTTTATTATTGGGCGGCTGCTCTACAAAATATGACTGGTATGCTGGGAGGGGAAGAATCAGAAGAGTGGTGCAAATTTGGAACACTGGCAATTTATGGACTAACTTTGGGAATGGAAGTGAAGAATGTTTTGCTGAAATTCACAGAGGCTAGCTATTACAAGAGGACAAAGTTTAAGACGCTCATAGCAGCATATGAAATTTGGAAAAGTTTTTCTAAAAGAATAGGTCTGGGGAAATACAATGCGTACACCAAACTCTCACATAACCCAAATCTTCCACAAGATATTTTTTCGGGGCCCATATTTGTTGAGTGGGAAAACAGGGGAATTAGAACTATAGGGGATGTAAAGGGGGACCAGGGGATTTTTCAATTCTCAGATTTACAAGCTAGATTTAACCTAGAAACCAGGCAATTCTTTAAATACTTACAACTCAGGAGTTTCCTCTTGAACAAAAAAGGAGGTGTTCTGGGGTTTAGGCGCAATCCAATTATGGAAGTAATTCAAAGAGGGGAAGATTGCACAATTAAAAGGCTTTATGCTGAACTGCTAAAATCAAAACAGGATGACCATCAAAAATGGAGCGAAAAATGGAAGGATAATCTTAATATAAGTGGTGATAGTTTTGGTAACTCTCTAGAAAAGGGATATTCTTTGTTATGTTCAGCACCCTTGCAGGCGCAACATTATAAAACGATATATCATTTATATTATACGCCCGCTAAAATAGCACAATGGGGAGGCACAGTGGGTATTAAGTGTTTCAGGTGTGGAAGCTTTGATGCTGATTTACAACATGCATTTGCAACGTGTCCTCATCTAGATTTACTAAAAAAAGATATTGAACGCTTCATAAATAATATTTTAGGAACCGAAATTGTGTTAACCCCCGGAACTATATTATTAGGAGTTAATCTGGAGGACGTACGATCATTTTGCGGGAGGGAATTTTTATTTGTAGCAATTTCTGTTATGAGATTATGCATAGCCTCGGCATGGATTGACCCTATACCACCTACCTTCCATAAATGGTTGGCTAAATTAATAACAACATACAATGTGGAGAAAGAGATCTATGCACGGAAAGGAAAAAGGGGGAGGAAGCTGGGCAAGCTAATATGGGATCCTATTACGCGGTGGAAGGATGGTGTAATAGTTTAAAATTGAGATCTCTCTGAAATTCGGTTGATTTAGGTTTACATTTGAGGTAATAATTGTTATGTTGGTAATAATGTGAGAGATATAATTGATTCTATGGAAACATTAGAGAAAGGTAACTTTGTTTGATTAGCCTTATGTTATAGAACTCGGAACAATATTATGGATCAAATTATTTTACTCTTTTGCCCTAACGGGATGTAGCCTCCTTTATTATTTCTGTCGTTGTTTCATCGGCTGTTTTCTCTCAATGTGATGCATTTTTTTTTATTAATATTGCCGTGCCCTGTATATGTATATAATTGTAAAACATTTCAATAAAAATATTTAAAAAAAAAAAAAAATGAATTCCGGCAGCCTGAATACCAAAGCTGGCTAGTCTTGAATCTACCTCATGAAGCTTTAATCTACAACAGACACTTCCTGTCCCTCTGTCTCACTCTAATAGGCTCCTGCTTTCTCTCTTCATGCCGGGTTTCCTGTCTTTCTCTTCCTCTGTGTTTCTGCTTAGTTTGTTTCTATCTCTTGCAGAAAAATAAGTGCTGGTCCACACAAATATTAGCCAGTGGTCCCCACTGGCAGCCACTAGCTCAAATTAAGCACTGGGTGTGAGTGACTGGTCTACGGCTGATGTAAGAGTGGGTCTAGATATGTTTAGTTGGGTAGTATTTTTTTAAGTTGCTGTGGATGTGTAGTTCAATCACTATTTATGACAGTTTTGCAAACACACCGTTACATCAGACAACCAAACTGACAGGCGAATCCAACAATTAATAAAAATATATTCTACCCCTTACCACCTCCCAGTCCATCAAAACTGCATCAGGTGGAAGGCATTCTAAAGCTGGAATTGTGCAAAATACTGGGAGCTGGAGTAGCAGCCAAATACACTTGGCATATTTACTATTATTTGGTGAAATGCAGCAAGCCAACTTGCTACATGGTTTTGAATGGAGAGGGCAGGAATTTGCCATATCCACTAATATATGAAGCATTCCTGCTCTCTCTCTGTGCTGGTGAACTTGTGGTTGCCGAGCAACATTGCAGGCACCCTTTCACCATGGTGCAAGGATGCCTGCTTACAGCCAGGATTGTTCTTGTGCAAGAGGGATTCCTCCTTCCTGCACAGAAACAATCCTCTGAGGCAGAATGTGGCACATGCAGAAAGAGGAAACAATGAGGCGAAAGAAACATATTTCCTGCTGTTATGCCTCTGCTGGGTAGGCATACAATTTTGACACATTCCCATGTTTACTAGTTTTAGGATATCTGGAATGCACCAAAAACCATGGGTGGGTGCGCGGGACCGCCAGGTGGCTCTGCATGACATAGTAAATCTCACTTAAGGGCTTGCATTGCCTTGGACAATGCAAGCCCTTGATTAATCTTCCTGTGTCATTACTCAGGTGCATTAATAAATTCAAATGCGCTTACATTTGGGCATGAAGAGCGTTGCTCATGCAATTGCTCTACGGCCCCTAACCTTTTGGATGCGTATATGGGTAAATGAGTCACCACTTGCAATGAAAGAGTCAGTGCAAGAAATATTATCAGTGGACACCAAATTTGCTTTCAATGGTATAACCATATTAAGCAATGGCTGTGTAAACTTGAAATGAGTGGCCTATAGCTATCCCCTGGAAACATTAAAAAAATAAATTGGTAAATCTCCTCAAAAAGAACTACTGGAGCCAAGTTGAAGATAGCTGGTTAAACAGGAACAATGCATGGGGATTAGCAAGTAGATTCCTTAATTTTAAAGATAAATGCAGCAAGAAGAATTTCTGAGCCGAATAGAGCCACCACTTGCAAGATCTCTTTATTTAAAACTAAGGTATGGCATCCTCCCAGTTAACTGTTTTGTGAGTAGCTGGAATGGCGTTGATATTCCATCTAGCTGTCCAGGATGTAAAGAGGTTCTTGAATCAGAAATGAACCTCCTCTTTTTCTGTCCCATGTATAGGCATCCAAGAAGCACTTGGCTAATTCCAATTTGTTGAATTCTGGCAGCTAATTGCCTAACAGCGATTGTCAGAATCTTGAAAAATGACAGCACAGAATATCTAGTGTTTGGGTTGTCTAGATATCTACTCCATGCATGGATGAAAGGAAGCAAAGTTGTAAAGAATATCCAACAAGCAGGAGTAGGGCAGTGAGTATATTAAATATGGGAAGGACTATATTTGTGGGAGGATGACCAACGTTCAAGGGACAGAATAACATTGAATAGAGAAATAATGGGTTCCGGTTACCCTGAACCAGTATGTGACATTTGAATTTGAACTTATTATGCTGCTATTGTTTTTTATGATGAATTGATAATTTATAATAGTTGCGATAGAAGATTGATTACAATTTTAAGGTACATTTTAATCGTGACCAAAATATTAAGTGTGATTTTATTGTATATATTGTATTTTTATCATGGCTTTTTCATAGATGTTTTAAAAGTATAGGCACTAGGCACTTTAGCAATGCCAAAATGCACGCATGATAGTAAACTGAATGCTATTACAAAACCTACTGTTTCCCATACAAGGATTGGTAGTGGTGATGTTATTAGGAAGGACGGAAGAGGGGATGGTGCTAGGCATAATGTATTGAATATTATTTTTTTTCTTTTTTGGTACACCTGATGTGGAATTTGCTTTCTCCACTCTCCCCATGAACTTCATTAGGATGTACTGACAATTGTATGTCAAATCGATATGCTTTTATGATTTTAAAAGGAAATCTAATAAAGATATTTAATAAAATTACTCAGATGCTATGCTATTAACAATTCACATCCTGATTAGTAAGTGAGTGTTTGGCAGAATGGAGAAGCACTAGGAAACACACTGCAAAACTTTTTAGCAACAGCAACTGGCATATTGTCAAGCAGGGTTGGAATATAAAAGAGAATAGACCTGGGAACCAAAATAAAAGTGGCACCCATTACCAAATCAGATAACAAAATAAAAAAAAGTGGGCCACATTTGCAAATTGGGGATGTTTTGAATCTAAAAAGACATACCCTATCAATGTTTTGCCTGCTGCATGCCTTTGTGCTTGCAGCAGGCAATGTTTGTGGTGCTATCAGGGGAAGCAACATTGAAAACTACCCACCAGACCATAAAACAGGTCCACAAACGTCCAAATACCGGGCCCAGTCACTGGCCTGTGAGACCAGATCTCTGCCACTGCCAGATTGCCACATAGGATAGTCCATCCCATGCAAACAGATAGCTGTTGTCAGAACCATGGTCAGAGAGCCTCGATCTATGCAGGGGTTACTGGGTCCAACCTTGGAGGTTGAGACCTTTTACTCCTGATGTCTTGGGGCCCAACCTACTATGGATCCTGAGCTTCTGGGCCAAGTACGCCTTAAGGACTTGACATTCAGTAGTAGCAGGTGTGGAAAGTCCAAGGCTCCCCTTGTGGGGGAGGAGGTTGGGAGTAGATACATGGGGTAAACACATACTTACAACTCAAAATATGATCATCAGCAGCAATGTATTATGTCCAGCTCAATACTCACTTTTATGGAAAAATAAGTACTTTTTTAATTGCACAAGGGGAAATATGATGTTCACAAACAACTTTCACAGTCCCCATGAGGTCAGGGCTCTAGTGTTTCTTAGGAAATTCCCTGTGTCTAACTCTTTCCTCGCTTTAGCGATAGAGGTTATTCCCCATTCACATTCATTATAGGCAATATCCAGGGTAAGCCTGCTAGTCATCCAAGTCTCAAGAGTTCCACTTCGACTCTGTCTTAAAGTCAAAAGTGTTCCAGGACCGAAGCGTTATCTAGCAAGCAAGCTCCTATGGGCAGACTGGCCCTAAATCAATCTTACCCACACCTGGAGGATTGGAGCAACAAGAGTTCCTGTGCCTCATCTTTAAGCGCTGGAGCAAAAACAGCTGGCTCGGGTGAGTTCACTACACGTGGCCTTGGTGGGCCTCACTCAGTGTTCCTCGAGTTTCTCACACACGATCGGGCAGCGACTGGAGGCTCGTCGTGGCTCCTGCAAGCTTTATAAGTTCTTTGGTCTGTTCCATGGTGAGTGGAAGAGGAAAGAAGAAGTGAGAAGGTCCAGATGCTAATCTTCACTGTGCAGGACCGCAGAAGTTCCCACAGCAGCCTTTATACTTGAGAAAAGACCAGGTCCCACGTCTTGCTTGGTCCTAGTGACCCACTCTAGCATACGGGGTTACCGTCTCTTCATTGTACACAGGCGCCAACCCGATCAGCATAGCAGATTCCTTCATGGTGGCCCTACCTGGCATAGAGGGCCACCAGTTCATGACTGCACACAAGCTTTGACCCACTCAGCACATCAATCTCCCCACAGCGGCCCCTTCTGGCACACGGGATCCCCTTTCCCTCACTGCACATAGTCGACAACCGGTTTGGTACAGTGACAATCATGGGTCACTCCACGGCAGTCCACCTCTGGCAAACGGCTGTTGCTGACTTTAACCTGTACCCAGGCAACAGCCCAATTGGCACAGCAGCCATCTCCTCACACCTCACAGATGACACTGGATTTGGTAAGCAGGCAGGTTTTGGTGCTTCAGGCTCTATGGCAGGTGGTCTTGGATTCCTTGGAAGATGTCCCCTCACTCAGTTGTGAGATTAGAAGGTCTTGAGCCCCAGTCCTGGTCACTGGCTGAGCCGCTGCTCATCACACAGCCCGACTGGCTGCTTAACAGTTAAAAACTTCCTATAGTTCATTTACCGACAACAAAAGTGATTTAGAGGCTAAGTCTTTGAAGTTTATGTTGGGGGCCAAGTTTCTTTTGAATTGCCCACTCCTATGCCTGCTCCTTTCCCAGAAAGCAGTTTGTCACCGCAAAAGTGTCTCCAAAGCATTATAGCCCCAGAACACAGACCATGGGAGTGACTAGAATTCATACATGGATATCAGCCAAAGTGGTATGTGTATCAAAAGTTTAGCCCAGAGCCCATGCCCTACTTTTTATGACTCTCTTATCAGCCCCATCTCCTTCCTGAGCTGTGCCTATACCCCTTCCCATTGACCTCTATTTGAATAAAAGAGTACTGTTTGAGGTATACTGGGGAAACCTGTCTCTCCCTTCTCGAGTGTGTCTGACCAGCTTACAGGAATGTAGCAATACGCAAACCTGTCTGGGGGGGAATACTCTACCTCCTCTTCTCATGTTTCACCATGCAGCTGTGGGTCTTCCAAAATAGAACCCATGGCCCGCCATGTACTGTAACCTCCACAGGCACCTACACACCCAGCACATGTATACATTATACTCACACTGCACAACATTAGATCGTTCATGTAATGTACCCCGCGCATGCATACATACATCCAGCATATGCAAATCACTTGCATGCATTGCACTACATCCTTCATGTATAGTGCCACTAACAGGCAAACATACACACAGCACATGCATATACCAAGCACACACTGCACAGCACTATATCCTGCATGTGTCGTACCACTCATAGGCACACATACACACAACGCATGTATATCACACATGTACGGTGCAGCACTACACAGCAAATGGATAAAGGTCAAGGATGAGTTAAACATAACAGCAGTGGAACTTTAAATGGGTGAGCCTATAGGCCTTCCTCCAGTGACATAGGTAATGAGGACCCATTCCTTTCTACTGATTATTACACTGTATTCTTCCACTACTGTACTGCTTAATTCTGTTAAAGGCAGTAGCCTTTCACCACTATGACAGTAGCACTTTAGGTGCCTCTCCTGGTCCAATAAGACTGCAATCTGTGATGTCATGACACACATACATGATCGTTGTTTGCCTATGACAGCAAAAACTTGTGTGAGGGATCCAGAGATCAGTACAGTTGGGGCAATCAAGGCAGGGGTGCACGTATGTTACCATTTAGAGGCCTTTTTCTGTCCAAAATCTTTCAATGGCACTTGATGATGAAGCAGGTAATGCACAGGCCAAGCTCTAAAGCACAGTATATGGATGGAAGAGTATGAAATCAGCATCAATGTGAGACTGACATACTGAATCTATGGCAAGTTAGTATGTATGAGACTATCTGGACACCCTATCTACAGCATGTGGAAAACAAAGGACAGGGAGTTAAAATGGAACTGAATAATTTAAAAAGGGGATGAAAATGAGCTGTTTAATTCAGGAGAGACCAGTTTGGATGATCCCCAAAATAGAGACAAGCAGTGACAGAAAATCCTACAAAGTACTAAACATGAGGTGTGGGTTTAGAAAACCTAACTATATTGGTAACCAGAAATGTAACAAGCGTGGTGACTGGTTAAGGCCTTCCTGGACCCAGTTCTGATGTGTTGAGGCTCCCAGCCCATTCCTCTCTCTATCTCTCTCTCTCTCGCTCACTCTCTCTTCCTCTCTCTCCTTTGTCGCTCTCCCTCTCAACCACCCTCTCGCCACTAATCTTTCTCTCATGACCTGTGTTCTTACCACTGTCCTTATCTTCTGCACTCTCTGGGCCATATTCTGAAGGAGCTTATGCCAAGTTATCAGCACTTTATCGCAGCCAAAGTTGCGATAAATACACCGCCCCATTCACAAGCTGGTGCAAACAGCCGATATCACCAGTTTTCCGGTGATAGCAGCTACGAAAAACATCACCACAGATGAACCTGGCAACTATCGCTAATGAGATGCAGAGTTGGCGTTCCCGAGCAAAAAGCTGCAACAACACCACTCAGCAACATTCTCAATGACCAGCAAGATCGGCGATAAGATCACAAATTATGCAATAAGGCGCGTTAGCACAAGGAAACTATCACCTGCTCCGACCTGGTGCAAAGTTGGACTACAGCCTGCTCCACAAAAGAGAGCCCAGCCCAGAGCCACACCTGAAGAACAAAGATGCCATGAAGCCACTGAACATGGGTGCTGGACACCCAAGAGGGCCAGAACACCCACCCCAACCACCCCCTGGACAACCCCTCCCACCCCTCCGGGCCCCACCCTGGGCACCCCCCACCTCCCCAGACCAAGACACTGCACTTCAACTGCATGAAAACATTAACAAAAGCACCCACCAATTGCAACAATCAACATACATGTGAGCACTGAAATCCTGATTCATACATTCACCATTGAAAGACCAAACAAAATGTCCTTCGAATTTGCCAACAAACAACTATTTTGTAGAGTCATGGCAGGGCATCCCGGACAATCTGTGACTCATAGCCTGCAAGACAACATCCACGATAAGAAGGTGTGTCAGGCACTCATCAAAGGACAGGGAGAGAGAGAAAGACAGAGAGAGAGAAGGAAAGAGGGAGAAAGAGAGAGAGCACCTGAACAAGGAGCGTGAGGCCAATCGGGCACTTGGCACATGCAAACATGCCAACAGCTGCGTGTGTCTCGAAATCTGGCACCCCAAATCACAGGCCTGGCATTAAAGTCAGCGCGAAGACCACATCACATTCAAGAAATGCAAGCAGTAGTCATACTGATTTCAGGAATGAAAGCCCCTTTGTCTCAACACATAAGGCTGAAGTCCAACAGAACCCCGACCTTGGTACTGAATGTGGCTGGCACACCCTGTGTGAGATACCATGCCAGCCTCCGATGACTGCCACACCACGAACTGTGCCAAGGAAATACCAACGTGCCCACACCCTACACACACTTGTCCCTACGCGACCCACACCTTCAAGGGATGGCCTTAACACATAAGTTAAAAAATTACCCATATGTCCAAATGTCACACACACATATGGCTCATTGCCTGGAGCTGTGGCATATCGTCCACCAAACTGCAGCTGGTCTGAGGATTGCCAGTGCTAAAAGACCAACAAACGCAATAGCAGGCACTCCCGGGCAATGCACAACCCCTGTCATGTTGAACTGTACAGTGCACGAATGCTGCATCTGTTGGGATCACTGCCAATGGCTGTACTGCAAATTAGTTTCCGTCTTGCCTACGTCACCTGCGTCCAGCCCTGGTTCCACTGTCGATCATGCACCTTCGAGTGGCTCATGGAGGTCTGCCTATCCAATGCAACGGTAGCAGAATTGGAATATGACCTGACAGTGTGCCCCCTGTTGGCCCACGAACAGGAGCGTCACAATGCATGACATGCCCTGCATGGCATGCCCTGATCTTTGGGGTATCTTTTGCGCATGTGAGATTGCACAACTCCTCGTGTGCAGTGACCACATCTAGGCGCTACCCTATTGGGCTGTGTTGCGTAGTGGGGAAGTCAATGGATTGGCTCACCCTGGTGTTCCTTGAACCCGACAATGACGTACTATTGGAACTCATTGCACATGAGGCTGCATTGGCATTCATGGACGAGTAACTACGTTCCTGCAGCCACATGGGATTTTCACCCAGAGCGCAGGTCCCAGGACCTTGTTGCATCGTGGGGAATGCTCACATATCCCACCACAACCGAGGACATGTCTGCCTTCGTCTGGACTGTAAATGCATGTGCGTGGAACTATGTGTGTGTACACACATCTGTGCAAGGTGATGCAGTTTCATGGTCAGAGCAGCACAGCGTTGTTTGGCAATGTTATGAATTCGGACACACTGCTGGGGGAGAGTACACACATGGCAATGTAGCACGGCAAGTGACCTTGTCAGACCCTTTCATTTGATCACTGTCAGCAGACCAGACAGCCGGCGCAGTCCAGTGGCAGGGCACTATGCAGACCCCATGGGCTATAAGTAGTTCCCTGTCACATGGGGCAATGGGCAGACGCCAAACAACACATGACTCGTCCAGCAAGGCAAGGTGGACTGAGACCGTTGCCATCCGTAATGATTGGTGTTCAGCTCTGCCTCCCCATTTCCAGCACCTCAAAAGGTTCCCATGCTGCGTGCAGGTGCCTTAAGCATGTCCCTGCCTAATGTGGTTGTTGCCTTGTCCGTACTGACACGCACATGCCAATAAAGTCTACGCAACTTCACTGGTGTCTAACCGTGATGAGTAATGATTAGGTATACCACTCATGTGCCACAATGAGCATTGTAACTACACAGGAAGGGTCTGACTGATGCATGTACAATGGGGCTGGGTCCCTTTTGACAGCTTCACCTCTGTGAGCCAGACATTGTTTTGGGATAGTTGCTGGCAGACCTGTGCACTTACGTGTCTTCAGCAATGTGAGTATGGTGTCCAACCTCTGACCATGTGGAGCAATGTCATTAAATATAACAGAATGTATCCACACAGATGTGTGTGAGTAGGTAGGCAATGTAATGTTCTGTTGTCACATGTGTTGTAGGACACCACTCCTGGCCTGCTACCGATGTGGTCATTCCTACACACAGCCCTATTCAATGCATGGACGTGTTCCTACGTTGGGGGATTGTGGGATTGCTGTGAATGTGCAATCACTCATCTTCACAGTCATCAAATTGGCCATGTGTCTCGGGGATAAATATGCACATTGATGTTATTCACCAGGGGGTACCTTCTTGTGCAATAATTGTCCCTATATCCAGCAATACTTTCATATCTGAGTGAACATATTCATGATACATCTGTGTGACTTTGAATGTTTTAATCACATTCTGGTGAATGACATAGCAGGAGCTGTACATGGTCATCCAAGCCCACATAACATGGGAGCCCAGTGGTTGGCCAACCAGAGTCCTTTAGAGATTGAAAAGCAATTGGGAAGAGGGAGAGTGCAGTCCGCAGCAGGATTGCTGTGTTATTGTCAAGCAGTGTAGATGTGGCAGTCCATGTCGGGGTCCAGTTGGATTTTGCAATGTATTACGGGGGACAGTGGGAGGTTTTGTCCCAGGGCATGATGCATAGGGCTGAACCAGGCAGGAACAGGCCATCTGGAGGTGATGGATGCTATTACCTACTTCCTCACACAGTAATTCCCATCTGCATCTTACTCCTCTGATACTTCTTCTGTGTGCGGTGTGTCCGGTGTGTGTGGCAGGGTGATGGCTGCATCACTGGGTGCCACTGACACATCAGGGTGTGAAGGTAATGGGGCTGCATCACTGAATGTCACTGACACATTAGGGGTCGGAGATTTGTGTGTTGATGTTCCCGCTGCAGTTATCTGGGACTGGCTCAGTGGCAGCAATGGCAAGATGATGAACTGCAGGGCATGGAGATCCCAGCTACATCTCGCTGGTGTTCAGCCATGGCAGCCCTACTTCTGCACCTGCTCCATGGTCTCCATTGTCCTCTGCATCTGTGCCAACTATGTGCTGTCATCGCTGGTGCCTGTCTGACTGGACAGTTCCTGTATCCGAGTGATGGCCCCAGCAAGGTCAGTCAAGGATTGTCGGTGAGTATGGTGCGGACAAGGGATGTTCGTAAGGGACTGTACATGGTCCCTGATGGGACTCAGACACCCACGTATGGCCTCGAGTTTGGCTGCCATGAGCTCAAAACCCACCCACAGCTGATCCGCCAACTCGACCTGTCAACCCAACACACGGCATTGGAATTCCGTGTATTGTTCATGGGCATCCTGGGAGACAGCTGTGGCTGTGTGTGTTTCCTGCTGTGTGGTCTGTGCAAGTGGTGGGGTCACCTCGAGGCAGCTGTCCTGCCCTGCTCCTGGGGGTGGGGTGCGGATGCTGTCCATTATCCGTTGGAAGGTGTCTTAACATATGGGCAGGTTGTCTTCTTCATCATCACTGATGGGATTTATGGTCTGCTCTGCAGTAAGTGTTGATTGTTCCTCTGCAATGTTAAGGGGAGATGCAGGTTAACAGAGTTTCCTCTGTATGTTGATGCTTTGCAGATGTTTATATACAGACTTCATGACACTGCACATTGTGACTGTTTTGGTAGAGCTGGCTATTTGATGGCAGACAGTGGGATTTTCGACTAGATGACGGATGTGTGGTAGTACCCGTACATTATCATCACACAGTGTCAGTCAATGCGAGATGTGAGTGGCCAGTTGCTACGCATAAGCGGAACCTTTTATGTCCTCTGTCCTGTGGTGTAGGTGTTACACTTTGAACCACATTGCCGTCATTGTTGATGTTCTGTGATTGCTATGTGTGTGTACTGCATTGTGGGGGAGTTGCCCCTCCAGCTCTGATTTCGGGTACCCTTCTCCCTTTAAGGTGGTATGCCTCTGAATTGTGTGCTTTTAGGGGGGTGAAATGTTTGTGACTTGGTTCATATGTGCTCTTGGGCAGCTTCTGTGGCCCTGTGCATTGTTCATCAGCTGCGTGTATTGGATGGCATGGGTTGTGGGTGCATGTGGATATGTCAGAGTGTGAGCTGCTACTTTACGGATGTGATCATCACTGAGCCACCTTCATGTCGATTCGTGCACCATGTCATGTATTTTGGCTGGTGCCATGCTATTGGGCATGCAGTGTCACTTGCATAGTCTGTGTGGCTCACACAGCCAGTGCTTTTCTGAAGCCATCACATGTGCATGGCTCAGTTGTGTCGGTGATTTGGAGGGGGCCCATATGTGCATATAGTGGACGGGGGCCTACTTGGTGTTCCTATGTGTGCTGCAGTGTGGCAAGGGTGTCAGGGACATGTTCCACACTCATTGTGGGTGTGCAGTGTACAACACATAATTGGATTCAAGTAAATAGTCTATTTAAGAAGGAACCTATCGCAACTAATGTTCATTCCTCAATTTGCCAATGATGCATCAATGGCGTTTTGCCCCCTAGAATGTATTGGGTCATCATCTGGACGATCTGTAAGCTGACTCAAAATGTTCATGACATTGGTAACAAGTCAAGTTTAAAGGGGAGGGTCCGCAGCCCTCGTTATGCATGCTCTCCTGTTGTCTGAGACAACATTTAAATGGTACTCCAGCAGAGCAGTGGCTCAATGAGGCTGACCCGATGGCCCTTTCTATTTTATATGTTTTTTGCATTATTTTGTTGTTTACAAAAGGCTGCCACACAATCAAGGTCGTCTCTAGGCCAGACTTAAACATGTGAGCAATTAATAACTTGCTGAGGATGGTAAAAAAAGTGAAAATATATCTTGCAACCTTGTTTGCCGCTTCTATTCTATTAGTGATGTAAAATAGTAAATATGCAAAATTTTTCTATAGGTTTCACCGGGTCTCAAAACCTGTGCCTTGGCTGTTTTGGCTCCTAGCACACAATCCGATCATTTCAATGCAGAACTACTTGGCATCTGGCGTAAAGAGAAAGGTTTTCCAATCAGACATGAAAACTCTCAGGGAGTTGGGTCCAGTCGAAAGCAACGGATAATGTTTGCAGGCTCCCACATATTTATTTCCAATAAATACCGAATTCATTATACATAACCAATTTACCCAAAAACTTTTTGAAGTCTAATTTACAATGTACTTGCTTTTGGGAAAATAAGACTGACACAGACTCTCTACCTGATCATCCACCATTGTGCCCAATGAAAATTAATATCATGTGGCAGGAATTTCAAAAGGTCGATGTTAAGAAATCATCGATGACTTCTGTGAGTGCTCGCATGTAAGAGGTTGTAAATCTGAAAAATCAACTCATCCTTTCGTTCTTTTGAGATAATGTGGTAAGCAGCAGTATAAATACATAGTAAAATGTGTATACATAATATTCTGTTTACAATACTTTCAATAAAACACCACAAAAAGACCACCTCTTTAAACACTGTGAAAGTGTGATGTGTTTGCTGCCTTGTTTTCTTTTAGAAGCCTGACCTTCGCAAAAAATGAAGCCTAGGGAAGCAGAGCTATTTACATGTAATGACACAATATTGACAGGAAAGGGCCGGGATGGTTGGAAAGACCATAAAAGTATTGACGTATTGTGGTATCTCCCTCTTTGACCCCCGGCGGCTCCGCGTGTAATGGTGCTGCTCGCGGTGACATCATTTAGAATGTCACCGCGACCAGCGTTCCAAGGCGAGCGCCGGGGACACTGAGGCGGTGACAGCGACTGTGAGGCTGTGGCTGAGGTCGCAGAGGCTTAACTTATTGTTAAATAAACAACTTCTGTTCTAACTCATGTCGGCTCCGTCTGTCAATTGAAGCCGACACTACACTGGCGACGAGGGTGACCTTCTGCGACCTTAACACGCTGGTGGAAAGCAGCTGACTCGGAAAAGCAGCCGGCTGACTGGAGGAGTTTGGAGTTGCCGTGGTAACCTTGAAGGCGGCGCTGTGAACCCAAGGCGAAGGGAGAGGAGAATAAAAGAAGAATCGGTACCTGTATTCAAACACACTGAAGCGGACACGGGTTGGTGTTTACCCTTCACCCCATCGCCTCAATGAAGTAAGGTAACGCGTGTCTGCGCGCATTGAGATATTCTCCCCAAGACTCCACTTTAGTCACCGCCGATGGCGTTTGTGTAACACACTTGGAGGGTGTGAAGTACGTCTGTGTGCCAGCCTGCGCGCCGTGTCAGATAAGAAGAGCCACGCAGCTGCAGCTGTCAAAGTGGAAGTAAGCCCGGTGGGTTTGAGAACCTGCAGTGCGCAGCCTTAACTCATGCGCTGTGTCTCAATCAGAAGAGGGCAAAACACGGACATTGTACCGTTTCTATGGCTCTGTGAGTGGTCAGCCAGTCTAAGTAACGAACAGTGCAGGATTTGAGTGGCATTTGAGAGCTCAGCGTAGTGAAGGGGCTCGAACTGTACCTGTGTATAAAGAGCCTGAGCATACCAACTGCGTGGGTTGAAGTATTACCCAGCATTCAGCTGTAGTCTGGTGAGGAACCCTTTATGCATTGACCCTGCTGGATCTAGGAAGTTCCACTGCCAGCTCGTGGGTCTGGCATCATCCTCTCTCACCACGTTCACAGACGCCACAGAGAGCGACAGGGGAACTGTGTCTGTGGAAGTAGACGTACCATTTGTGCCTTGTCGGTGGATTCTCCTGCGTGTGTGGAGAACTGTTGATGATTTTGTTTTTTGAACAGACACTTATGGGTGCGCATGGACAACTCATGAGGAACATGGAGTCCGGTCCTGACAGATGTCATCAAGGATAAAGAGCTGCATCTTAACAAAACGTTGACTTTTCTTAGGGCAGACTTGGTGTAGGGCCCATTCTGCCAAGGATTGCATGTCTGTAAACATAAGGGGAGTGTTGTTGTTTTGCAATTGGGTCATTCACTTCCTTTTTTCCGGTCCCTTCCATGTGGTCATAACTCATGTAGGTCTAGTATTTAGGGCCCTGGTAGCATCGCAAGACATACCTGCTTAGCACAGGCTGTAAGCGTTTTACCTCTCTGAGTCCCACAAGGGGGGTTGGTGCGGAAACTTACTGAGTTTTTTCTCATTCAAAGACTGTTGTGTTTTGAAACATGCAAAGTGTGACCCCTCCACCCTTTTTCTTATCAAGCCCAGGTGACCCCACCATCTTATGGAAAAAATGGAAAAAAGTTTTTTTGAATTACGCAACTGTGTGTGGGCCTAACTTAGGGTTGGAGAGGAAAGTTGCTTTGTTGGCTTATTATCTGGGCGCAGAAGGGGAGGAAGTTCTAGACCACCTCCCAGATTTAGGGGCACAGGAAGCAAGAGGCCTGAATGAGTTTGAGATTAGCCTGAAGAAGTTAGATCTGCACTACCTCCCTAAGACTAGCACAATCATGGAGCGGTACCACTTTGGGAAAAGAGCACAGAAGGAAGGGGAGTCTATAGAGGATTTTGTGTCTGAATTGAGAAAGTTGGCCGCCACGTGTAAGTTTGGGGGAGCGAGTGAGGAGAGAATCAGGGACCAGTTTGTTTTGACATGCAGGATGGAAAGAGTGCGCGAAGAGCTATGGCTTAAAGATGACCCCCCGTTAAGAGAAGTTCTCATCATAGCCAAGCAGGTAGAGCACATGTTGCAGTGCGTCAAGGAGATCAAGCAAGATGCAGGGGAAAAGAAGATCGATGACAAGGTCAATGTTAGTGAGGTGGTGTCCGAATGCGAGACTGTGTCTGTTGTCAAAGGTCAGAAGGCTGTGGGCAAGGAGCAGAAGGAAAGCAGATCGGGAGGGTCATACAAAGGTACCTGCTACAGGTGTGGGAAACTAGGGCACTTAGCCAATGACAAGGAGTGTCCCGCCCTCAGGTTCTCATGTAACAAGTGTGGCAAGAAGGGCCATTTCAGGCAGTTTTGCAAGAGTGGGCAGGGGGCCAGTAGACAGAATAGAGACAGAACGAATGTGGTGAGCGACGAATTTGTGGTGCAAGTACAAGAGTTGAGGGCGCCAGGTCCCAGAAACCCCTTGGGTAAAGAAGTTACTGCGCAGGTTAGAGAAGAACAAGTTGATAGTCCCAAAGACACCATAAAAGTTGGGAATGTTGACCTAGATGCATTGTTTGACTCTTGTTCTCGTATTACTATCATTAATGCCAAGGAATTCTCACGTGTGTCAAAAGGCAGGATAATCTTGAGGAGGTTGGACCTGAGACCAGGAGGGTATGCGGGGCGCCCCATCTCCATGAAAGGGTACTTCCTGAGTAGAATTGAGTACAGAAACAGGTCCACAGTCTCCAAGGTATATGTGTCCACTGTAGGGGACAACATCTTGGGGTGGCGTGCTCAAAAGGGGTTAGGGGTGTACCTCAATCCCAACAGCAATCCCCAGATTTTGATACAGGAAATACAGGAGGGTGAGGCTGACATCACGAGAGAATTTGGAGTGGTGTTCAGAGAAGAGCTTGGGTGTTTGAAGAACTACTGCCACAAAATCAAATTGAAGAAAGATGCCAAGCCCGTTGTGGCAAAAGTCAGAAGACTCCCCATAGCCATTCAGGAGGAGGTTAGAACTGAACTGGAGAAACTGTGCAAGGCTGGAGTTATCGAACCTGTGGAGGCGACCGAATGGTTGGCGCCCATCGTGGCAGCCAAGAAAAAGGATGGATCAGTCCGGCTCTGCATTGATTTGAGGGCGCTCAACAAAGAGGTCGTTGTTGACCGATACCCATTGCCGAACATCACACAAATGATGAGCATGTTAGAGGGTGCCAAAGTGTTCTCCACCCTCGATCTCACCTCGGCCTATTTCCAGATAAGACTTCACGAGGAGTCTCAAGAACTCACTGCTTTTGTGACACCCATGGGTGCATACAAGTTCAAAAGGATGCCTTTTGGCCTAGTCTCGGCGGCTGCCGTCTTCCAAAGAATCATGGGGAACATCCTGAGAGGCATCCCTGGCGTCATGTGTTACCAGGACGACGTGTTGGTGTTTGCTAAGAACCAAGTTGAGCATGATCAGAGACTGAGATGTGTACTGAAGAGATTTTTGTCCCAGGGTCTTACCGTGAAGAAGAACAAATGTGTTTTCAGCTGTGCCGAGTTGGACTTCCTGGGTCACAAAATCACAGCAGAAGGCATACGCCCCAAAGTGGAGCTCCAGGACACCATTGTGAAGCTGTCACCCCCAAAGAACAAAGACGAGATCAAATCGTTCATGGGAATGTTGGAATTCTATGGAAAGTTCATCAGGAACTTAGCAGGCAGGACCTACGCCATCAGGCTATTGCTGAAGAAAGAAAACGAGTTCAAATGGAGCCAAGAATGCCAGAGCGAGTTCGAGGATGTAAGGAGAGCTCTTGCGGGAGCCCCTAGTTTGAAGTCTTACATGCCCGGCCGGGCAACGATCCTAACCACTGATGCTAGTGCAAAAGGGTTGGGAGCGGTTCTTGCCCAGAAAGGTGAGGAAGGAGAAGAAACTGTGGCTTTTGCCTCAAGGTCACTTCAAAAGTCTGAGAACAACTACTCAGTCATCGAAAAGGAAGCATTGGCGGTATCCTGGGCAGTAGGCAAATTCAGAGACTTCCTGTGGGGCACACAGTTCACTCTCCGAACCGACCACAAACCGCTGGTAGAAGTGTTCAGCAAGAAGGGTTTGGATGCCATCTCCAGTAGGATAAGGCGTTGGGTGGTCAATCTCCAGGAGTATACATTCGATGTCGAGTATGTCCCAGGAACGCAAAACCTTGCAGCTGACTGCCTGTCCAGACTTGTCAGTGATGTAGAAGCATGTGAAATGCGAGACAAGACCGATGAAGATGAAGAAGGATACATGGTCGAGAATGTCTGTACCATCCAGAAGGCGTTAGGTGAAGAAACGTGGAGGAAGGCACAAGAAGAGGACAAGACCATGGAAGAAGTTTGCAGAAGAGTGAGAGATGGATGGAAGCACGGGGACAAACGTGATGAAGACCTGCGGCCTTTCCAGGCTGTTAAGGATGAGTTGACCATTGTTGACGGATGCCTGTTCAGGGGAACAAGACTCGTACCACCAGCTACCGTGAGAGACAACCTGGTCGAAATAGCTCACGAAGGGCATTTAGGTATCACCAAAACCAAGCAAAGGCTCAGGGAGAGTTACTGGTGGCCGAACATGGACTTAGCCACCGAAAGGAGAATCAGGGAGTGCATCCCGTGCTGCAATAGCGACAAAGTCTTGAAGCAGCAGACCCCACCGATGGTATGTAGGCCGCCCCCGTCAGGACCTTGGGACGAGTTAGCGTTGGACATCGTGGGCCCGATGACTGGGGAGCTGCGGACACCCTACATGCTGGTGCTCATGGACCTGTATTCTCGTTGGCCGGAGATAAAACTCGTCAGTGAAGTCACGACAAGGACTGTCATCGGATTCTTGCAGGAGGTATTTATCCGAGAGGGGCTCCCCAGCAACATCCTCACCGACAACGGAGTGCAACTGTGCTCCAAAGAGATGGAAGACTTCCTGGAAGAAAGGGGCATCAGACACAAGAGATGCGCGTTATACCACCCAGAGACCAATGGCATGGTTGAACGCTTCAACAAAACCATCAAGGAGAGTATCCAGCTGGCCAAAGCCAGTGGCATAAGTTGGAAAGAAGAAGTGTGGAGGCGTCTGGAAGCATACAGGTTCACCCCACATCAGACGACGGGCGTCACCCCGTTCGAATTGCTCCGCGCGAGGAAACCCAACACCAAGCTCGCTCCGGGGTGGATGGAATGGCACAAGGGGTGGTCTGAGCGCACCAAAGAAAAGGATAGCCTGAGGAGGCAAGAACGAGCCATGAAATCTAGGAAAGTAGGCTATGACCAACGCAAGGCCACTCGGGAGGTTGAGTTCGAAGTAGGTGACAGTATCAAGATCAAAGCTCCCACAGGGAAGGCAAGCTGGTCAGAGTACAGCAGTCCCACGAAAATCACAAAACTTTTCAAGAATGCAGTCAAAACCCAAGAAGGGAAAATATGGAACCTAGGGAGAGTTGTGAAGTACCACCCTCCTGTAGAAGTCCCTGTTGATGCTGAGGGGGAAAAGAGGGGTCCTGGTAGGGATAGCGATTTCACTGTCAGGAGACCGTCAGGTGTTTCTCATCCGGGCCATAGGCCCAGCAGGAGAGTGACCAGGCCTCCCAGGCGCTTTGACCAATATGTAATGATGTGACTATTGCCATCCTACCCAACGTATGATCTTACCCCATTTCTGGTTCCTGCACCTTGTGTTATCCTATGTTTCAACTGCCGCAAGGGAGGGGGATGTGTGGTATCTCCCTCTTTGACCCCCGGCGGCTCCGCGTGTAATGGTGCTGCTCGCGGTGACATCATTTAGAATGTCACCGCGACCAGCGTTCCAAGGCGAGCGCCGGGGACACTGAGGCGGTGACAGCGACTGTGAGGCTGTGGCTGAGGTCGCAGAGGCTTAACTTATTGTTAAATAAACAACTTCTGTTCTAACTCATGTCGGCTCCGTCTGTCAATTGAAGCCGACACTACACGTATTTCATGAGATTTCTTATAAAGCAGCCTATTAAACGAGTGTTTTATAACCAGCCTTTTTGACTTTCAAAATCGTGCTGCAAAACGCAGACTTGTCCTTATTTTTTTTCTTGAAAGGACCACCTGCAAAGTCTCATAAAGAACGTTGGGCTTGGTCAAATGTATGCCGGCTATTTGTGCCCTATCAGTTTCAACTGTCCTGAGCCACCACTGGTATTAGTCATTCCTAGGACAGGGTTTGAAAAGCATAAAGACAGAAAAAGCTCCTCACATCTAAAATGCCTCCTAAGGGTACACCCAAAGCTTTGCAGTCTCACAGGATGTCTCAGCAGCAGAAAACGGCCTCCACAGCTGCTGGGCAAACATTTATATAAACAACTCGCCACAGCTGCTTCCTCCTAAACTCGGCGGCGCCATCAGCATCACTCGACCTCTGACACCTCTGGGACCTCTCCATCTCAGTCACAAACATGGCTGGCAAGACTAAGTGGTATATTCACAAGAACGTGTGAAAACTACCGCAAAAGTAGCGTAACACAACTTTCAACATCGCAGCCTATCGTGGGAAAATAACCCTGTGTCAACGTGGAATTCACAACACTGCAGTAGCATGTAATAGTCTACAGAAACCGCGGACAATGTCCGCAAGCAACCACCTCAATGGCAACAAAAACACAAACCACAACACCAAAAAATCTGCGATGGGCCAAAGCACGATGAGGAAACCAGTGATAAGCAGCGCCAGGCCTGCTACACACACCTGGCAGGCGGGAAAAATCACCATAAAAGTAGAAAAAACACCCAAACACAACCTGACCAACACCCAAGCACCATGGAGACAGCCGGAGCAGATGCAGAGCACGAGCGCAACCCCACAAGCACCCTGGTCGACTGGGACATCAGGGACAGGGACAGGCAAGGACAAGAAGAAGAGGAAGACAAATTTCAGTCCGCAGGCGAACAGGATCATAGTCACGGAGGTGAAGGAACACCATCAATATCTGTTTGTCATCTCCAATGTGTCATTGGGCACCAAAAATGGAATCTAGCAGGACATCGTGGACAAGGTTAATGACGTTGCAGAGCACAAGAGGACAATGGACGAGGTCAAGAGGCGATGGAATGACATCAAGAGGCGGACCAAGGAGAATTTTTACACCAACCGGAAGGCAGCAACGCAGATTGGAGGTGGGGGCCCAGCGCCACAGCTCAAGCTGGATGACATGGAGGAGCTGGTGTCGACAGTCATCAGTGTGGAGACTGTGGCCGGAGTCGGGGAATCAGACACTGCTCGACAGGACACAACACAACTGCAACAGGGTGAGTGACCACCAGGTACTGGGGAGATGGGTGGAGATGGGCACAATGGGACATATGCACAATCAAGCAGAGCACAGTGCACGCCCATAATGACTCTGGGTTCTCACCCAGATCTACGAACTGTCACAATGTACAATGCCATGCTGTCTGAATGTCAACATGTACCATGTGGCTACATACATGTGGACACATCGTAATACACCCTCTCCCCTTCACATTGCAGGGGCACCGTCAACACCTTTTGCAGTGCAGTCCCAGCCACTCTTTGTTTTTTTTTTTTTAAACCTTTTTATTAGTTGCGTTCAGCACAAAAAACATGACAGTGACAGCATCTGCAATTCATTACAGCGAAAATCGTGGTACATTCCATTGAGAGGCAGCAGCTTCACTTGGTCCAGTACATCACAGGTACAGCTTCATATGTACATCAAAGAGATACCAGTATACCAGGATCCTCCCCCCCATCACAGTCAGGGGTGTAAGGAGGATGATCCTCACCACCCCTCCGCTTTCAGGCATGAGGACAGGCCAGCAGGGGCGGCGCCGCCACAACCCACCAATCCTTAATCGTCTGTGATCTGTCCAGTCAGTAGGCTATGCCATTATGTGAAGCATTGTTCCACCCGCACGGCGAGCGTGTGCATCCTTGCCAAGCAGCGCAAACCGCGTCTAGTGTAGGGATATGCAGGTCCTACCATAGAGCGAAGCCGCGCTCATTGCTCCCCTTCGCAAGTGTCACCTGCATCAACGAGTGTGTGTGGCCAACAGTGTGTGCGCCCACCATCCCAATCCCAAGATTCGGATGAGTAAGAGAGGTCCCTCCCTAATACAGTGTCACCAGGCCTTCGAGTGTTCCCAGCCCCCTCAATAGCAGTCTTAAACAATTGTCATGACTACCCATTTTAATGCAGGTGGTGCAAATTACCTCTAACCATGTGTGAAGTAGTATGGTGAATGCGGTAAGTAGCAACCTATACGCTCACTGGCTCGGGACCGGTTCGTCATCTCCAGAGGAATCGCTGTGCGTCGCCTGAGACAGCCAGTACACTTGTAAGGGGGACCAAAAATCGCTAGGCGCGCACCGGGCGGGTAACAGTTCCGCGTAGACGCCATGCTGGTCCTGGCAGTATGTGAGGTCGTCGAGCCATTCCTTAAATTTTGGTGCTCTCCCTCTCCCCCACCTGCAAGCTATTCTTCGCTTAGCGAGGAGCAGCGCAATGTCAACAAATTTGCGGTCCGGTTTGGGCACTTGCTTGGTATAACCCAGTAGCATCACTATTGGCTCCATTGGTAGTGGGCCAGCAATCATTATCTGGAGTGCGGCGTGTACCTGTTCCCAATAAGTTTGTATGGCTCCACATTCCCAGGCCAGATGAAGGAAATCCGCGCCAGTCGCCCGGCACCTAGCACACCTATCATCCTCCGAGAGATGAAACCGAAGTTTCCTGACTGGGGTATAATAGTAGCGTTGCACAAACTTATAGTGAATAATTTTCAACCGACAGCTGGAGGAAATCCTAGCCGTGA